>NC_133418.1:46456250-47887500 GCF_049350105.2 Macaca mulatta
GTTGTTTGGGTTTTTTGATACATAATCTCATTATTAATTCCTTGTCAGATGCATAGTTTACAAATATTTCCTCCAGTTATGTAGGTTGCCTCTTCACTCTGTTGATTGTTTCCTTTGCAGTACAAAATATTTTTACTTATACAGTCTCACTTGTCTGTTTTGGCTTTTGTTGCTTCTGCTTTGGGGGCCTTATCTGAAAAATTCTTGCCCAGACTAATATCATGAAGTATTTCGCCTATGTTTTCTTCTAATAGTTTCATAATTCCAGGTTTTACTTTTAACTTTTTAATTTATTTGAGTTGATTTTTGTTTAGTATGTAGCTATCCAGATTTCCAACCATTTATTGAAAAGGCTGTCTTTTCTTCATTGTGTGTTTTTGGCAACTTTGTCAAAAATCAATTTTAACTGCCTGAATTTATTTCTGTGTTCTAATTTCTGTGCCATTTGTCCATGTTTCCATTTTTTATGGCAGTACAATTTTATTTTGGTTATTATAGCTTGTCGTTTATTCTGAAGTCAGGTAGTGTGATGTGTCCAGCTTTGTTATTTTGCTCCAGGTTGCTTTGGCTATTTGAGGTATTGTTGCTCTATATGAAATTTGTGATTGTTTTTCTATTTCTATGAAGTATGTCATTAGTATTTTGATAGGGATTACATTGAAAGTGTAGATCACTTTGGGTAGGAATACAATGTTTATTCTTCCATTATATTATCACAAAATATCCTTCCATTTACTTGTCTCTTATTCGGTTTCTTTCACCAATGTTTTCTAGTTTTCAGGGTAGAAGTTTTTCACCTCCTTGGTGAAATTTTGTACTATTTTATTTTTGGAAGCTGTTGTAAATGGGATTGTTTTCTTGATTTATTTTTTTTCACATAATTTGCTATTACTGAATAGAAATGCTACTGACTTTAGTAAGTTGATTTTGTATTTTGCAACTTTACTAAGTTTTGTATTAGAGCTAAAAAATTTTTAGTGGAGTTAGTTTTTTTCTATATAAGACAATATATTGTCTGCAAACATGAACAATTTAACTTCTTCCTTCTCCAGCTTAGGTGGCTTTATTTGTTGCCTAATCGCTCTGGTTGTGACTTCCAATATAATGTTGAACAGAAATGATGAAAGTAAATATTCTTGTCTTGTTCCAGATCTTACAGGAAAAACTTTTAACATTTTCTCATGCAGCATAATAATTAGCTGTGGACTTGTCATATATGGCCTTTAATGTGTTGAAGTATATTTCTTTAATATCTAATTGTTAAGAGTTTTTATCATGAAGGAATGTCATCAGATTCTTTTATTCATTTATTGAAATAATCATATGAATTTTGTCCTTTATTCTCTTGATATGATGCATGATGTTTATTTTGTACGTTGAACCAACTTTGTATCCCTAAGATGAATCTCACTTCATTGTGATGAATGCTCTTTTTAATGTGCTGTGGAATTTTATTTGCTAGGATTTTTTTGGGGGGAATGTTTGCATCTATATTTATCAGGAATAATGCCAAGTTATTTTCTGTTTTTGTTGTGTTGTCTGGTTCTGGAATCATGTTAATGTTAATTTTGTAGAATGAGATTAGAAGTATTTTCTTCTCTTCAATTCTTTAGGACAGCTTGAGTAAAACTGGTATTCTTTAAACGTAGAGTACATTGGTAAAATCATCAGGTCCTCAGCTATTCTTTGATGGGAGACTTTTTATTATTGATTCAATCTTATTACTCATTATTGATGTGTTCATATTTTTCATTTATTCATGCTGTATTCTTCTTTGGTTGTATGTGTCCAGGAATTCATCCATTTTTTCCAGGTTACCCAATTTAGTGGCACATAATTGTTCCTAATAGTATCTTATGATCCTTGCATCTCTGTCATATCAGTTGTAATGGCTTTTCTTGATCTATGATTTTTTTATTCAAATCTTTTTTTCTCATTTAGTGTGATCAAAGTTGTTGATTTCGTGTATCTTTTCAAAAAGCCAGCTCTTCATTTTGTTGATCTTTTGTATTATTTTTTAATCTCTATTTCATTTTTTTTAATCTTTATTATTTCCTTCATTTTTTGATTTTTGATATGGTTTTTCTTTATTTTTCTTGTTTCTTGAGGTACAATATTAGGTTGTTTATTTCAGATCTTTGTTCTATTTTGGTGCAGGCTTTATTGCAATAAACTTCCCTCTTAGAATTGCTTTTGCTGTATTTCATAGGTTTTGGTATATTGTATTTTTATTTACATTTGTCTCAAAAATTTTTAATTTTCCTTTTAATTTCTTCTTTGGTTCTTTAACCGTTAAGGAAAATGTTGTTGAATTTCCATGTATTTGTAAAATTTCTGAACTTTCTCCTGTCATTGATTTCTAGTTTTATAGCATTGTGGTCAGAAAAGATACTTGATATAATTCTTATTCTCTTAAATTTGATAAGACTTGTTTTGTAGCCCAGCATGCAAGCTATCCTGAAGAATCTTCCTGGTGCAGTTGAAAATAATGCATATTCTGCAGTTCTTGAACAGAATGTTCTGTAAATGTCTGTTAGGACTATTTGGTGTACAGTGCAGTTTCAATATGTTTCTTTGTTAATTTTTGGTTTTGATAATCTGTTCATTAATGTATGAGTAGGGTTGAAGCTTCCTAAACATTACAGTATTACAGTTAATTTTTCCTTTTATATATATTATTATTTGCTTTATGTATTTAGGTCTTCCAATGTTAGTCCTATATATTTAAGACCATTATATCTGCTTCCTAAATCATCCCATTATCATTATGTAATGATACATTAAAAATCTCTTTTTATCCTTTTATTATGCAAAGTTTGTTTTAACTGATGTAAGTATAGCTACTCTTGCTCATTTTTTGTTTCCACTGGCATGGGGAGTCTTTTTCTATCTCTTTATGTTCAGTCTATGTGTGCCTTTAATATTGATGCAGGTGTTTTGTTGGCAACACATAGATGGTTCTTGTTTTTTTCTTTTTTTTTTTAATCCATTCAACTATCCTATGTCTTTTAATTGGAGAATTTAATCCATTTACATTAAAGGTGATTATTTATAGGTAAAAACTTTTTACTGCCATTTTGTTAATTGTTTTCTAGCTGTTTTGTTAATCCCTTCTCTTTTTTTCTTTTTTTCTTTTTCTTTTTTTTTTTTGAGATGGAGTCTTGCTTTTTCGCCAGGTTGGAGTGCAGTGGTACAATCTCAGCTCACTGCAACCTCCACCTCCCAGGTTCAAGCAAATCTCCTGCCTCAGCCTCCTGAGTAGCTGGGACTACAGGCATGCGCCACCATGCCCAACTAATTTTCGTATTTTTAGTAGAGACAGGGTTTCACCATGTTGGCCAGGATGGTTTTGATCTGTTGACCTCGTGATCCGTCCGCCTCGGTGTGAATGCTTTCTACCTTTTTTTCCTCTCTTGCTGCCTTTAATTGTAGCTAAATAATTTTTAATAGTTATATGTTTTGATTCCTTGCTTTGTATATTTTGTGTATCTATTTTGAATTTTTGCTTTGTGCATACCATGAAACTTACAAAAACATTTTATAGACATAGCTAATTTTTTAAAGCTATTAACAACTTAACTTTTATTACAATTAAAATATACTTTACTTTTTAATTATACCATCCCCATTTTGGATTTTTGATGTCCCAATTTACATATTTTTGTATTGTATTTATCTTTAAAATTGATGGTAATTATAATTTTAATAGTTTTGTTTTTTAACTTTCATACTACAAATGTAAGTAATTTACAAGACTTCATTATAGAACTAGAGTATATTAAATTTGTATTTTTTTATATGAGTTTTACTTTCAAATGTTTTCATGATACTCACTAGTGTCCTTTCCTTTAAGCTTTAAGAATGTCTTTTAGCATTTTTTAAGACACGGTGGTGAGGAACTCCCTCAGCTTTTGTGCATGAGAAAAATCTTTCTCTCTCTTTCATTTTTAATGGACAGATCTGCCAGATGTAGTATTTTTGGTTGATGGGTTTTTATGTTTTTTTTTTTTTTTTTTGTCTTTTACCTTCAGCACTTTATATATATCATCACACTCTCTCCTGGTTTGTGGGGTTTCTGCTAAGAAGTTCACTCATACTTGACACTCCTTTGCATATGATGTGTTTCTTATCTCTTGCTGCTTTCAGAATTTTTTTCTTCATTTATTATTTTTGATAGTTTGGTCATTATATGTCTTGGTGTAATACTCTTTGGGTTGAATTTTATTAGAAACCTCTGTGCTTCTTGTACTTGGAAGTTGGCATCTATCCCTAGATCAGGGTGGTTTTCAATCATCATCTCTTTAAATAGTCTTTCTGACCCTTTTTCTTTTTCTTCTCCTTCTACAACACCTCTTATGCAAAGGTTTGGTCTCTTGATAGTATCCCATACATTTTTGTAGGCTATCTTCATTTAAAAAAATTTTGTCATTTTTCTCCTCTCTTATTTTTACGTTTTAATTTTTTAAAGTTTTTAGATCCAGAGGTACAGATGACTAGATAATTGTCAATGCTCTGTCATCCAGCGTATTAATTCTTTCAATTCTGTTGTTAAAGCTTTCTATTGATTTTTTTTCAGTTTAGTCATTGTATTTCTCATCTCTAAGATTTATTTCTTAATGTTATTGTTTCTGTTTATTTGGTGATTTGATTTTTTGTGTATTTTTTCCAGATTTCATTAAATTTTCTATCTATGTATTTGTCTAGTTCCTATATATATAAATTATATATTTCTGTATATATATGGCATATATATTTGTATAAATTTATATATACATTTGTATATATGTATATATCTGTATATTTTCTGCATATAAATATATAAGGCATATATATTTATATATTATATATATAAAAATCCAACTTTTGGATTATCCTAAATAGTTCAATTTTTTTTCATATTCATATATATATATGTATAGTAGTCCAATTTTTTTCAGTCATTTCATGATCTCCATTTGCAGGGGCTCTGTTATTAGAACCTTATTAAGTTCTTTTTGTGGTTTCTTGATTTCCTGATTCTTTGTAATCTTTATGTCCTTGCATTATTATCTGTGTGTTTGAAGAGATAAACCCTCTTCTGGCCTTTACAGGTGCTTGTTGGCTGGAATAAAATTTCACTGTTTTGTCTAGCTTGTTCATAAACCTGAAGCAGAGTTTGTTGTGATTTCTCTAGTTGTCTGGGCCACTGCCTTTGTTCTCATGTCAAATGAGGACGCTAGCTGGGTCTCACTGACCTGTGAGACCACTGGTTGGGATTACTACAGGGAATTGCTATTTGCTGGGTATTACAATGACTTCTGTTCAAGCTGATCACGTGGTGTATTTCCCGGGCAATTCTGCTACTTAAAATCTGCAGCTTGACAGGACTGCAGGTTGTGCAATCAGGTTCGGTGGAGTTGGTCAAGAAAGGCAGGAACCAAGGCAGTGCTCTTTAGAAATGCATAACTGGAGACTGCCTCCCTGCCTGGGTGGTGTTCCAGGTGGAGCTCAGTCTTCGATGGAGCTGAGTGGCAGTATGACCTTCTGGATTAAGCAGAGCTAAACCTTGTGTTTTTCCAAAATGCAAAGAGTTGGGTGTCTCCCCACCTAGACTGGGTTGGTGAACAGGATTTTTGGCTGAGTAGTCTCTGCTTGCTTTGCTGGTTCAAGTTGGTGAAGCCTCTTTAATTCTCTGAGGTCTGTGGAGGTGGAAATCTCCCTACCTGGGCCGGGACTTTTGGGTAGGTTTTATGTCTATGTAGGGAGACTAGTAGTCTAGGGGCTGAAGCTAGATTGTACTTCTTCTATAGGAGACCAGCTCAGCTTTGCAGGTGTGATATGACATTACTTCTGATGGAGTACCGCACCTACCAGGAACACCAAGATGCACACACTGATCACTTTTTTTGTTCCTACCTGTACCCCAGATGATCAATCCATTCCATATTCCCTAGTGTTCCCTGGGAAGTGACATCAGAGTAACTTTCCCAAGAAGCATCTCAGAATGCTAGGAAACCAGAATCATGGCCCATGTTTTTTTTTACCCGTGAAGAAACTGTGGGCATGGACAAAAATCTCTCAGTCTGGAGTTATACTAACTTGGAGTGAAAGGTAGTGTTGCACAGTTGTAATAATACTGTTCATCTTAACCTGTAGATTTCATTCAGTTCTGTTTACCATGTGGATGTCTCAGGCTCATTTCCAGATGTTAGGTTATTCAAAAGAATGTTCTAGTCTGCAGATAGTTGCTTGCTAAGCTTTCTTTGAGGAGGAGTTTATCCCAACACCTCTTACACTGCCATCTTGCTGACATCATTTGCTATGCTTTAGATTTTCCATATCCTTGCACCACTCAGTAGTTTAAACTTGAACAGCACTTGATATTGTAGTTTAGTTCTTAAAATCTTTGCTATACATCTTGGTGCCTGTTTGCACATATACAGATAGAGTTTCCACCCAGGATATTTTTTGGTTTACTTAGAATTAATGATTTCTTTTCTTCAGTGCTCTCCTGGAGGATTTTCTTCACTCTCTAACTCCCAAGAGTACTTTTTCTTATTTATCTGATAAGAATGATGTGTTTCCCTCAGAGTGTCAGTCCCTTGGTTTGTTGCATACATAGTTCAGCATAGTTTGAATCACCCTCTAGGCAAAGGAGAGGGAGAAGAGGGGCAAAGAAAAAATTAAAAACAATTCTTACCACATTCTTTGAACCACTGTGAACTATTTTCTGGTTCCTCTGAGCAGTGGAATAGGAATTTCTTAGAGTTTTGCATAATGTGATGCTGCTTCAGCTATATCACAGCTCCATTACTGGGGGCTTCCTTTGGATGAAAGCCAGAAGAGGAGAGGAAGAATCAAAGAAAAAAAAGTAAAACAAAACAAAACAAGGTTTTACTCCTTCCCACCAACCCTACTGTCCACTTCACAGAAGTCCATGTTTTTTGTCCTCTTGCCAGAAAGAGATGACATCTTATGGGTTTTTGCTGTTCTTACTTTTCTACTGTGCAGTTCTGCAACTTGGGCCATCTTCAGGCCAAAGCAGGGAGATGCAAGGGGAAACATCAAAACAAAATAAATAATTAAAGAATTACTGGTACAGTTTCAAGTTTTGACTTCTTTGCCTTATCTGTTTGAAACAAGTTATTTAAAGTCACAGCCCTCAGGTAGTTGCTTTTTGTATTTTGTTTAGAAATTTAGTTGCAAGTTATGAAAGCTATAAACTTTAGGGGACCTACCCTATCTGGGATGACACAAAAAGCAAATGAAACATTTCTGAAAGTTAGAAAAACTTTCTGTATAGAAGAGATTTTAAGATGATATACTGTTATCTGCAAGGAAACACTTGTAATACATTTATAAATACCTCGTAAGCATGGATATGAATGGTCCTAGTGCAGGCGGTTGCTGATGTTGGAACCTGTATTTCTGTACTCCATGTATCTTATCTTCCCTATCCTTTTATATTTTCTATGCCATTGTCCTTCCTCCCTAGTTTCACAGATTTTTTCCGTCCAGTCTGAACTTCTTTCTCTCTAATTTGTTCTTTATTTTACCTTTTCTGCTATTTATTCCTTTATTTTTGCTATCAATTTATAATCTTCATTCTTCCTTCTTCCATTTGTTTCTTTTTATGACTTCCTCTTCTTGTTTCATATTACTAATGTCCTATATGACCTTATGGGAGATATTATTATAATAATTATGTTAACTTCTAGATTTTTAAATTCTAGTTATTCTGGTTCATGTTGTACATGTAACTTGATTGATGTCTTTCTTTTTTAGAACTAGAAATTATGATTTATCTAGTTACTTTAGCAAATAAGTTACATGGCTGACAGTATCACTTCTCCTGTCTGGTAATGTGTAATGGAAAATATTTAGATCATATGAAAGTTTTAAGCCCTTTGAATGGGTTGAGGCAGAAGACACAGAAAACTACTTATGGTTACTTTTGGCTGTTAACATCCTACCAGACAACCACTCCACTCATTAAACACAAAGGGGCTGGCATTGGAAAAGATACTCTCTGAACTCCACAGTTTGATGTACCACTGGTTTTTTGTTGTTGTTATTTTGTTTATTTTTTTGAGATGGAGTCTTGCTCTGTCGCCCAGGCTGGAGTGCAGCGGTGCGACTCGGCTCACTACAACCTCCACCTCCTGGGTTCAAGCGATTCTCCTGTCTCAGCCTCCTGAGTAGTTGGGATTACAGGTGCCCACTACCACCCCCGGCTAATTTTTGTATTTTTGGTAGAGATGGGGGTCTGCCATGTTGGCCAGGCTGGTCTTGAACTCCTCACCTCAGGTGATCCACCCTCCTCAGCCTCCCAAAGTGCTGGAATTATAGGCATGAGCCACTGTACCTGGTCAATGTACCACTGTTTTTATTAAATGACATTCACGTTGTGTTTTGATTCAAAACCTTTTATCTTTATATAGTATCTAAATAATTACACTCTTTACCCTTACTATTTATTATTCAAATGATACACACTCTTCACATTTCATTTATTGTTTTCAGGAAAGAAAGTATTGTCTACTCAAATGGATCTTAAACCCTTAATTATTTAGTTAGCACCATGCCTTATACGTTATTTTTATCAGTTATGCTGTATACTTTTAGAGTAGGTGTTAAATGAATAGTTATTCATTGTTAAAGTATATAATTAATCAAAAAACTGAATTTACTAACCTTGTTGAATATTTAGGATTATATTCTACATAATGCTATCTTATCTTTCGGTTAGTTATAACCTCTACCTGCATTTAAAAGTATATTATTATTATCATGACCATTCATAGCACTATTAAAATAAAACATATTATTTAAGTGTGTGAAGAAAATGTAAGATGTGCTGGAGGCGTGTCACCTCTATTTCAGCACTGTTTAATAAAAGATTGTAACTATGTAGCTTATCTATTACTATGCATTGTCTAGTACTCTGGGCATTTCATCAGCAGAATGTATTATTTGCATACTAATGAAGATACATGCTCTGGGACAGGCATTAAATCACTTTTTCACATTTGCTTTCTTTTTCTACAGACTTCTAGCCCAGGCTTCCTACGAAAATATCTGCATTTCATAGTGAAGAATAGGAACAATTTATGCATTTGAATTCCTCTCAACAATACTTTATCATTTCAGCTTTAAGTAATGAATTATTTTATCTTTCAAATAATCAGGTTATAATAGTTTAAAAATATATATTGATTACAATATTTCAGTTGAATTGTTGAATATTTCAGTTGAAATATTGAATTGAAAATTACAATCTTCAAAGCCTCTGAAAACAAGGAAATGCAAAAGCAATCCTGCAAATTTTCTACTGAGAAACATGGAAATAATACAAATAATACTAATGCATTCTAATGTATGCAATTAAACAATTCTGAAATATGTTCTTGGTGATTTGAGGATTAAAGGACTGGAACTCCTTTTGGATTTTGGATTAAAGGACTGAATCATTTGAAGGAATCAAGTTCAGTGGGGCTTTTAAAAATTAGGGAAAATTGCAAAAGATATTAAAGATTCTTGACAAATTAGAATGACCACATTTGTTTCCTCCAAAATCAGCTCTGGAGAAAATACAAAAGTCACAGGTGAGTCTGGATATAAGAAATGAAATAAAAATTATTGAAAAAGCATAGGGATTAAAATAAAAAGTTATAAACTGTGAACTCATTGAATGGGAGATTGTATTGCCTTCGGAAGAGAATACATTGGGGCAAGATTTAAGCTCTACTTTTGTCATACTCTTAAATTATTTGAGAAAACTTTGATTAACCTACCACAATAGAAATGACTAGCATCATCCAGGCTACTTAGTGTGAGTGAGATAATGCCATTGGGCTTTTTTGAGCACAGGAATTTGTCTGGCTTGTATGGAGAAATTTCAGAGCAATGTATAAATAGCTATCTGCTACCTTCTCTGCAGTGATATAACTGTACTTTGGCCTCTATTGAGTATAGTCTATGGAAATGTAATAAACATGGATTTGCAATCTCTATTGAACATAGATTCAAATATTATTTTACTTTTTACTAGTTCTGTAACTTGTGCAAGTTACTTAAACTCTAATACTTGAGTTACAATGTCTATGATAGCATTAGCTTATATTGCACAATTGTTTGACAATGTGTTTTAATTCAGTTCCACGACTCTTTTTAAAGAAATGTAAAGGGGTGTGAAGAGTAGGGCTTAGATGCTCAGGTCCTGTTGATACCTTCTATGAATGTCCTGGTTACAGCCTTTCTACTGACCTCTACCCAGTTCCTACTTTAAATCAGACACTGAAGGCCTAAAGATGACTACATTGCTTAGTGGAGTTTTTCAAAATGAAGGACAACTCCATTTGTAAGAATATTTTATTGGAATAGTACTTAAACGAAGCTACCTTTGTTACGAAGTCTGAAAGGGATTTTAGTGAAAATCTTTTAGTGTTGTGACTTAGCTGTGTATACAAAGGGGCCTCAGCTGAGAGACATATTCAAAAAATGATAACTTTGCTATACTCAAAGTTTCATCTCTCATCTAATAATTACGGTCCTTCGTGGGCTGGGACATTTTATCTGGTTTTTCTTCTGTAATGAATTATCTCCCTGATTAGTCCTTAGTCCCTAATGTGAAGACCATACTATTTAGTTGATATATAAACATGCTCCAAATTGTATGATAGTCAGTGAAATTTTATATTGTTTCTGATTTTTCTTTATAATACATACTGGGAAAATGAATATCTCCATTTTGAAGTCTTTTTGCTTACAATTGTTTATTGCTTTGGGATCACTTCCCAGAAATGGTATTACTTTTTCAAATAACATGAATATATTTATGATTTCAGATGAACTATTTAGAAAAAAAAAAACTGTGAATAAATTTATAGTTCTTCTAAAAGTGTAAGAACTGAGCCAATTCCACTGTACATGTACATCACTGGGAATATTAAAAGAAGAAAGAAAAACTATAGCAAAATGCAATTTAGCATTATGAAAATAAGTTTGAAAAAAGATAATATGAATGATTTCTACAAAAACATAAAATATATTATTATCTTAAAGCCAGAAAAATGTAACTATACCAATAAACTTAAAATATATTGGATTTTTGTCAAAAAATTACAATACAAAAGGCAATAATCCTAGAACATTATAAGGTGAATTATTTCAAATACATAATGGTCATGCTAAAATCTGATGTGTATCTCATGATTTTAAAAAATAAAACAATAGCAATAAATTAAAACTACTTCTACAAAAAACAATTAGCATTCACAATTATCACCAATATCCAGAAAAAAATTAGCATAAAATTTTATTCATAACAATAATGGGAAATATAAACCATTATGACATTGATTTATATACAAAGGACACTCAGAATTAATATGAGGAAAATAGACAAGTCAGTATCACATATTTAGGGATAACCAATAAATATAGCAATTATTTGTATGGCAATGGTGGAGATGGAGAAGCTGTTCACAATTCAAGTGAATCAGAAATATGTAAGATCAGTAATATAGAAGTAAAATGGAAGATCAATGTGAACTAACTTGTCTTATCAGCTATGAAAACATATTAAACATTAACAAAATTGATGCCTAAGTAGAAAGATTAATATAAATATCAAATAAAATTTAAAAAATAAATTAATACATGACAAGTTGACATCCCAATCCTGTATTTAAAAAGATCAACAAAACCAAAAGAAACAATAGTGTTGAAATAAACTCATAGCCATCTGGATAACCACATTTAGAATTTTACTCACATCATATACTACCATAAGTTCAAAATGAATCAAGAATTTTGAGTAAAACCATTAAAAAAATACAAGTTACAAAAAATCTTTGAATAATACTTTCAAATATAATATACCATAAATTAAATAAGCCATTTACAAAAATGACTCAAATTTGTGTATTATAAAAATAACATGCAAACGCACATGCATACTTTAAAACTAAAAAATAAATTATATATTAAAAAAACTAGGAATAGTATTTCCAGTTTGAATCAGAGATAAACTCCATAACATATAAATCTCCATAATACATAAGAATATTTTATTGTAAAAGATCTACAAGAAAAGAATATCAACCTTGCAGAAAAATGCATCAAGTCACATGATACAGATGAATAATTTAAAATGATCTTTAAACATAGGGATACAATCAACTATATATATTAAAGGAAACGCAAAGTAAAATTACAGTGATATCACTTTTATTAAAAATTGCCAGAATTTAAAAATTTGACCATACTCTCTTAGCAAGGATGTAGGGAAACCAGCATACAAAACGTTATTTGTGTCAATAAAATCTGTTGTTATACCTACCGAAATTTCAGATATGTAAAGACATTGACCTAGCAATTCTTTTCTATATACTTCTTATATATTTAAGCAATTTCTTAGCATTATTTATTAGGCTTATTTGTAATTGAAAATTGCTTTGAACAAGTGATAGATTCAGCAATAGAGAATAGTTAAACAAATCATGATATGACTGTAAAGTGGAATAGCTAGACAAAGGTTCAAAAAGGATGAGAACATATTTTTAAGGTAAATCTAAATCAAAAATTCTAAATCTAAATATTTAAAATTATTAGAAATTACAAATGCATGCAAATAAATACAAATAAATCAGAGAATAAAATGAAGGTAGAATTTAATACTGCAAACATACACGTGATTCAAAAGTGAAGACATTTTTTGAAAGTTTATTTAACCAAGAAAGCCAGTGATTTCCATAGATAGATTTACATTAAGATTACAAAAATTAAAAAATAATGACACTTTCCCAAAATAAATTAGTTGAACATAGAAGAAAGCCAAGAAAGTGTTTGAAAATAAATACAAGGAATATGATTAAGGTAGCTTTCCAAGTTTGGTAATAAGAACAGAATATTCAATAAATGTAGCCTGGATGCAGTGGTGGCTCATGCCTTTAATTTCAATACTTTAGGAGTCCGAGGTGGGAGTACTGCTTGAGCCCAGTAACTCCAGACCATCCTGGGCAACATAAGGAGACTCCGACTCTACCAAAAAAAAATATATATATATGTATATATATATATATATAAATCAGGTATAGTGGTATGTGCTTGTGGTCCCAACTATTCGAGAGGCAGAGGTAGGAGGATCACTTAAGCCGAGAGATCGAGGCTGCAGTGAGCTATGATTATGCTACTAAACTCCAGCCTTGGTGACAGAGCAAGACTCTGTCTCAAAGAAAAAAAAAGTAAAGAAATGTATAAAAAATTAATAAATTGATAACTATAGCTTTATCTGATACTCCAATTAAATAAAGAATATTTTTATAGTGGTTATAGTAAAATAAAGTTAATATTTGTTGGCCTTTGCTACATGCTAAATATATTCCCTAAATCACCTTACCAATACCCAAATATCTCTGGGTTCATAAAGCTCTTTTACAAATCAAATTGATATTCAAACATTCAAATAGATAAACTATGAAAGGTTAAAAGTGTCAGTGAAAAAGGACACAATGTTGCTTGATTAAAAAAATATTTGATTTATAGTATCACTAGGGCTCATCTGGCATAAAAATAGAGTAAAAATGATCTCTCTGTGTGTGTGTGTGTGTGTGTGTGTGTGTGTGTTTCTTTTGTTCTTTCTGTATGTGATGGATTCTTTTCATCACTGACATCGTGACAAAGAGATGGGGGGAACTTACCTGGCCACCATCTTTAAGACAGATAGTTAACAGCAACACTTTCTCCAAAACATTAAACAAAATCCCAAGGTTAGAGCCTGATTGGTTCTTTTTATGGCACTTACTAATCAACAGAGTTATCATTATGGCCTCAAAATGCTTATATCAATGAAGTTAAGTCTCAGTCACATGCTACAACTTACATGTAGCTGGATGGTGATGGGAAAAAATAGGGGTACTGTAACCCAGAATAAAGGAAAGCTGACTCTATCAGAGAAAACACAAGCAAATAATCATGCCAAATATGTGTGACAACTAAAGTATAAACATCATAATATTAAGAATATTCTTAAATCACTGAGATATAAACTAACACTCTTCCAAAAATATCAGTTAAGAAAATAATACGAATGTTTCTGTTAAAAAAAAAAATGAAAAACGCCAACGCAAGGGGTGGGGCGAGGCTTGGGTTCTTTAGTAGTGATGAATGAAATGGCTAATTAAACTATAAAGTGATAGAAATTTAGGCCTATAAATTGTCCTGTAATACTTTGATTTTCTTAAAATATAATATTCTTGATGGTAAGAGAAAGCAAAATGGTTAATTTTGATGCTAATAGAAGTGTAAAGTAATGCCTATCTATCTATATACATGTCAATAATTTTAATATCTATGCACAGGCACCAATGTGTGCATAAGTATATTGATATATGCGTGAGTGTGTAGCTAGGATAAATTTGATAATGTCTTTGAAGACCAAAAAACCTTCTCTACCATGGTTTTTAAAAACTTTTTTTTAAACTTTAGATACAGGGAGTACATGTGCAGGTTTGTTACACACATATTGCTCTCCGGTAGTCAGCAGAGTACCCAATAAGTAGTTTTTTGACTCATGATCTCCTATCTCTCTCCTCCCTCTAGTAGTCTGCAGTGTCTGTTATTCCCATGTTTGTGTTCATGGGTGCTCAGTGTTTAGCTTCCAGTTTTAAGTGAGAACATGCAGTATTTGGTTTTCTGTTCCTTCGTTAATTTCTTAGGATTGTAACCTCCAGCCCCATCCATGTTTCTACATAGGACAAGATTGCATTCTTTTTTATGGCTGTGTAGCATTTCATTATGTGCATATACCACAGTTTCTTTATTTAATCCCTCATTGCTGGGTAACTATGTTGATTTCATGTATTTGTTATTGTGAATAGCATGGCAATGAATATCGAGAGTGTGTCTTTATCGTAAAAGAATCTATTTCCCTTTGGGTTTATACCCAGTAATAATGTTGCTGTGTCACATGGTAGCTCTGTTTTTAGTTCTTTGAGAAATCTCCAAACTTCTTTCCACAGTGGCTGGACTAGTTTACATTCCCACCAGCAGCGTATAAATGTTACCTTTTCTCCACAGCCTTGCCAGCATCTGCTATTTTTGGACTTTTAATAGCAGCCATTCTGACTGATGTAAGATAGTATCTCATTATGCTTTTGATTTGCATTTCTCTGATGATTAGTAATGATGAACATTTTTTCATGTTTACTAGTCACTTGTATATCTTTTGACAAAGGTCTGTTCATTCTCTTTGTCCATTTTTAAACGGGATTATTTGTTTCTTAATTGCTGATTTGTTTAAGTTCATTGTAGATTCTGGTTATTAGATCTTTGTCAGATGCATAGTTTGCAAATACCGATTAAGAGAGAAAGATTGATTTGAGAAAAATATACATATATAATGATGATGGAATTTACTTCTATTTATAAAATATCTAGTAATTTCATTCTATGATTGAGAAAACAGTGGGAAAACCTCCAACTGTAATACCTTCTATAGAAAGGTATTAGACAGTGAGGTCAGAGTTAACTCCATAAGAGAAGTCCTCTTAAGAGTGTCCATAGTCAAGGGATTTTGATTGTTTGAAGTCCGTCAGGATTCATTTTTACCATTAGAGACATAGGTCAAGTTAGCAGCCTTATTAAATCTAAGCACAAATATGATGGTGGGTCTGACTTTTATTATGCTTCCTGTAAATGTCATGAGTATCACTCCCTCTCTTGCAAGATTGAAGCTGACTTTGGGCCAATCAACTGACTCATATGCATAAAAAAGAAAAGTGTAAAGTCACACAAATAGGAATGCTAGGATTGACAACAATGATGTAATCTGTCGACCTCCAGTAATAAAACCAAAACCTTAGGATGGGTTCCATGTTCTGATACTAACACTTTGGTCACTTTAGCAACAGACTTAATGCCTGAAGTATTCACGAAACTATTGCATTCTTTGTTACTACTTTTATTTCAAAATCACTCTTTTTCTCTCTAGCTGTCTCTCAATTTCTTCCCACATATGTATACGTGTTTTGTGTGTTTTATTGGTTTGTGTGTGAATGTGTGTGTGTATATATATATATGTGTGTGTATATATAGAATCAAATAGAAATTGGAATTCATGTATACTAAATAAAATATAGTTTGAGATTTAACAACTGCCATCTATTCATTTTGTGTATTTTGTATCACACAGAAATGATTCATGACTAGTTTCCACTAATTTTACAACTATATTTTCACAAGCAGTTTTCATAATGTTTCTTGCTCAAAATGTATAACTGAGTCAAACATTCTATAGGGATATTAGAAAAAACAAAGAGCATTAGCCTGATTTAAAAGATGATTTAAACCATATCTATCTGGTTTAAAATATATCTATCACTGGCATGAGAAATACTCTGGCAACATATTATTTTCTATTACAATAGTAACAATTTTAACTCAATCTTACAAATTAGTTCAGTTCATCATTTTATAACATAAAAAATTTTTAATTAAATTAGGAAATTCCAGTAACTTCCTTTTAGTATTAAATAAAGAAAACAAGCTTTCATATTTAACTGAATTATGGTTGAATATAATTTATTTTTAGTTTTTTTGTGTGTATGTCAACCTTGGGCAAGCCACCAAATTTATATTGATTATAGGGGTTTACAGGTTCTTATTCATCAGCTAATGCATCTCTGCCTCAGAAGTATTGATATGGTTTTGGTGTCTCCACCCAAATCTTATCTTGAATTCCCACATGTTGTGGGAGGGACCCAGTGGGAGGTAATTGAATCATGAGGTCAGATCTTTCCCGTGCTGTTCTTGTGATGGCGAATAAGTCTCAAGAGACCTGGCTGTATTATAAGGGGGAGTTTCCCTGGCCAATCTCTCTCTTTGCTGCCATCCATGTAATATGTGACTTGATCCTCCTTTCCTATTGTCATGATTGTGAGGCCTCCCAGCCATGTGGAACTGTAAGTCATTAAACCTCTTTCTTTTGGCAATTGCCCAGTCTCAGGTATGTCTTTATCAGCACCTATTGAAAATTGTATCAATTGTATCAATAGGGAAATTGTATTGAAATTTTTATCAATTGTATCAATAGGGAAAATATTACAACTGAAATATTTGTGTTTACTGTCTCATCTAAAACCATGGGCAGAGTGAGATTAAACAGAAGTTGTGCAATTGTTTCCCAAGAGGGGAAAATGGCAAAGCCGTAGTATTCGGAGAAAAATAGTTAAAATTAGTTGAAGGAAATAAATGATCACCATAGTGGTGGAGAAGAAAAAGTGAGCTGAATGGTAAAATTCAAGAAATGAGGTTGGAACAACCCCACATTCTGTAGAAGGCTAAAATGAAGAGAAGCAGCAGCTTTAATAAGCTTGTTAGCGTGAGCTGTAAATGAGCTGGAGGTTTAGGATATAAAAATGGAGAGTAAATATGAAAGTGTCGATAAAGAATAAGGAGAATACTTACCCACCTCCAGGCTCTGTGGAGTATTGACTACAGAAACAAAAATGAAAACAAACAGAAAACAAGCTTCACTATAAAACGTGTTCAGAGAAGTGCTTGAAAATATAAGTTATTGTACTAATGACTGAAAATGCATGCCAGAGATATAGAGGAAGAGTTCTTGGTTTGTAAAAGAGTAAGGAATTGAGTTAGACTAAGAAATTATAGACCTAAATGGGGATGAGAGTCCATAAAGGAGTCAAAGTAGTAAAGATTTTAGAGGGATTTCACTAAGATAGTTTCTCCTAAAGTTAAGGCACAAGTTTCAAAAGCGTATATGAGTAACAAAAAAATGGTGAAAATGAAGGTAGACTCTGAGCAAGAATAATTATAATGATGGTTAATGCTTCTGTATTTATTTTAAACAAAATGGTTACATTTCTATTATGAATATTTAACTTTTATTTAGTTTTCGTTAATTTACAAAGCCCTTCACATAATCCTTTCTACTTGATCCCCATAACCAGAGGTACAAATAAGGTAACAACCTCCACTATTTTCTAAGGTCACCAAGTTAGTGAATAGACAGCTAAATATTTGAATCTGGGTTTTCTTCTGTTATAAAACTTATTTTCTTTTTTTTAAGCATCACCTTTGTGTATAATAAGCCAAAAGTCCCTGACCCATTAAAAAGGATCTCTCAATTTAGAAACAGAGGTTAACTTACTTTAAAAATCTAATGCAACCTCAATGTTACCATGATTGCATCTACTATGAGCAATAGCATTTAATAATCATATAACATTTGGCTATGCTTTGCTAATGATATGTGCATTTATTATATATTAAAAGAAGGACTTGCAGATATTATTTAAAAATTACCAAATGTGTAAAAGTAAATCTATAGCAATAAAAATAACAATATGTGCTGTCTAATTAAGTGCGGAGACATCCTGATTAAAAACATCTTCTGGCCTTGAAAATTAAATATAAAGACTGCAAAAGCATAGAAGTGGTTATGATGAAGATCACAGTCTTTATATTTAAGCCTTGTTAAATAAAAGCTTAGAATATATAGCAAAATAATGTTTATGTTTGATGTGAAAAATTGAAAAGGAAATATATGATAGGAAAATATGAAATAACAGTTGTTTGGAGGGTAGACTTATGGGTAATTTTCTTTGCCTTTTTAGAAAAGTTTCATCATATGTTTGTCATCATGTTTGAATTATTTAAGAAAAAGGAATGCAAATTTTGATGCTACCATCTTGATAATTAAGTGTATCTTTGCATGATTGTACCTATTGGATATTTTTCACTTGCATTTGCCATTACTCATTCTCTGAGCTTTTACTTAAAGCTGTGATTTTGAACATAAATTTAGTGCTTGTAGTGATCCTCAACCTCACTCTGCAAATGCAGAAAAGGTTCTTTCTGTTTTACCTCTATTATTATTTACTAGATTCTATCAGGCCAGTTATCCCTCTTCTGCCTGTTGAAAATTGTGTCCAAAGGAGTATGAATGTTGACCCTCGGTTCATATACATAATTGTGGAGAATAGAGAATGTTTATGATATTAGAGCTGACAACAGCCATTATTCCAAGTAAGAAGAACAAGGACAGCAATGCTCAGGTCAGTTTTATCATAACTCCAGTTGTGTTATTTGTGACATTGTCCTTTATATTCATGGATGGTAAATGAATTATTCACAATACAATTAAAAATGTACACTCTTAGTTTTACTTTCTTTAGCAATTTAAATGATCAATGTACAGTGTGATTTAACAAGCTCTTTCAAAATCCCTTAAAATGGGCAGTTTGTTAATTATCCCAGGCTACAATTTAAATCAGAAATGAATAAAAATGTATTATAATAAAATTCTATACAACTTAAAATATGCAGTTAGTGGGACAATTCAAAATCCTCTGGGAAAAAAACATCAGTTTTTACCATGAAATGCAAAATACATGAGATCTAATTAACAAATTTCAATCACTTTCAATAATCAGCACTTGCCAATTTCATAATCGCTTATTTTGAGCTATTTAAATATCATTTACTTATCAGGGCAAGTAACACATTCTGTAGTACCACTAAAAGCAGGACTTATACCTCTTGTGTAATGCTAGGATTTTTCAGGCAATTTTCTTCAGTTTAAGTAGCAACAAACATATCTCACTAAAATAAATACTCTAGTGGATTTATAGAAGTAATACCAGTGAAGGCAAAAGGAATAATTTATGATCAGACCAAAATGATCTTGAGCTCAAAGGATTATTTGGGAAAATATATTCATACTGATATACGACATGAAAGCTGTAGAACACATGGCTTCCATCTGCTTGTATTCACTCTTGATGATGTTAAGACACAATCACCATCCAAATTCATGAATCTCCCGAGTAAAGTGTCTAGTCCATCAGTCATGGGCATACATGTTTCAAGACAGATGTCAGATGTTGAGAAAAAGTAACACTGGTGATTTTAGGTAATTGCATTATATTTAATATTATATTGATTATGAAAGCAAAAGGGACCTGAACAGCAAGCATACCTTGTTATAAAATATACCAGTCTGAATCAATTATTTCCTTTTCTCTCACTCACATTATTTCTGTAAATCCACTAGAGTATTGGTTTTAGTGAGATTTTTTTTCACTACTTAAACTGTGGTATGTGAAATATACTACTCTTTTATGAATAATTTAGAAAAGCCTCTGAATTGCAAAAGCTAAAAAGCCAATATTTAACATGTATTTTTTTTACAAATATAGAAAACATAGGAAAAAGGGTGACATGATTAAGAAACAAATTAAGATTACTTAATAAAAATGGCATATGTTTGTTTTAATTTTCATTAAAGAAAATAGTAGCTTCAAGTGAAAACTTATTTAAGGAAAAATGACTTTATATTTTTTTTACCTATAAAGATATTTGATATTTTAAAATGTATACTTTTCATTATATTTAGGAATTCTTCTAATGTCAAGATATTCAATAATATGAAAGTTGGATTTATTTTCCTATTTATTTCAATTTTATTTGTCACAGCAGAAAAATAATAGTGACGAGTATGTTAAGAATAGTGAATTTAAATGTAATTATATGTTATTATTAATAAATTTGAATATTAAAAAGACTGTTATTTAGTGTACAATATAAACAAGATTAAGTTTAAAGACATATTTTGATTGTGATATATATTTATACAAAATGATTTGATGAACTCGGTAAGTGGTTTTATGATTATAATTATATAAAAAGTGTATTCTTTTAAAATTCATTTAGATTAATATAGAGGAAAGCAGAAAAGACCATTTGGCTTTACTAGCAGTTTTAAATATAAACTGAATAATGATTCTACAGGTGGTACATCTATAGATGTTTACTGTCATTAAATTGCTGGCCAATTTATTAATTGGATATTTGTTTTCCCAGGATGTTAAAAAATTTGTTTCAGAATAATATATATATATATATATATATATATAAATCCTTCATGTGTCTTTAAAAGAAAGGAGGCTTAAAACCAGTTTGGATTTCTTTGGTTCAGTTTTTTAGTTGCAAGTGTCAAGGAGCATCCCCTCCTCCCAAGGCTTCTGTGATGTGCGAATGTAAATTACCATTCACTTTTGACAGGCTGCTGTTTGGACGAATGTGGCTATTTATTTCAACAGGAAATTTTTCCAGGTTACTAACCTTTCTAGTGTTGAAATGAATTTTCTAATACACAACTGACCTTTCAACTGTCTAACCTCTAAACACATAAACAATTTTCTTTTCTATTTTTTAAAATTACTCTCAATATATTATTTGTTGTGCTTCTATGTATGCATTTTCCCAGAGTATGGTGAGGGTAGATGGAAGAATTAATAGGAGGGAGAAGTTACATTTGTGAATTCATAATTCATAAAAAATATTTTTAAATGAATTACATTTTTCTTTCACTAATGAGGAAGGATTTCATTCTAATTCCTATAGTAAACTTTATACTTTTTATGTGTTATTTCACCTGTTTTTCTTTGTTTTGAATCATAAAATTTGTGAGTAATAAATCTAAATCATTTAAGAGCTTGTAGCATGAAAATAATGGTCCATTGGTAGAGAGAAACTGAAAAAATAATTATGGTGGTTTTTTTTTTATCTCCAGGAGTTAAAAATATAAATGGATAGACAAAATAAAGATGATTATTAAGACAAAAACATTTCCTGCTGAAAGATGCCAGGGGTATGAAAATGTATAAAAAGTGACTTCTATGTCATAATAACTTCAAATACATATGTGTCCTAAAGTTAGCATCTTATTTAATGGGAAAACACTAGAGTCATCATCACCAAAGTTAGTAATAAGTCAAGAAAGCCCACAGTTTTCATTTTTATATTGTTGGAAATATTAGTCTATAAAATTAGGAAAAGGGCAATATATGCAGGCATAAGGTTTGCAAAATCACAAATACTATTATCTATATGGATGATATGATTTCCATCACCAATTCCTTTGTGTTGCTCATGTAGATTAACTCAAAGCAAAAAATTATACGCACACACACACAAACACACACACACACGATGCAAAATCAACAGACAAAACTAAAGAACTATTGTGTACAAAAAAATAGAAAGTTTAAAATTATAATGAAAAAGAAGAGCTTATTTACCATGGGCGTGCAATTCTATCAGAATACCAATGATATTCTTTATATAAATAGCAAAAATCATTTTAAAATTTGTATGGAAGCACAAAAGACCCCAATTAGCCAAAGCAATCTTGAGCAAAAAGAACAAAGCTGGAGGCATCATACTACCTGACTTCAGAATACACTACAAAGCTATAGTAAACAAAACTTCATGGTATTGACATAAAAAGAGACACATAGATCAATGGGACAGAATAGAATATCCAGAAATAAGTCTACGTTTTTACAGCCAACTGATTTTCGACAAAGACATCAAGAATACACACTGAGGAAAAGACACCCTCTTCAATAAATGGTGCTGGAAAACAACTGAATTTTATATGCAGGTGAATGAAACTGGACCCCTGCCTCTCACCATATGCAAGAATAAAGTTAAGATGAATTAAAGCCAGATGTGAGAAATAAAACTAAAAAACTACTAGAAGAAAACATGGGGAAACACTTAGGACATTGGTCTAGACAAAGATTTTATAGCTATTACTGCAAAAGCCAGGCAACAAAAATAAAAATAGATGAAATTATATTAAACTAAAAGGTTTATGCACAACAAAGGAAACATGCAACAAAATGAAGAGACAACATTTTAAATAGGATAAAATATTTGCATCTGACTGGGGACTAATATCCCGAAAACACAAGGCATTCAAACAACTCCACAACAAAACCAAAAGGCTCATAATTCCATTAAAAAGTGAGGTAAAGACATGAATAGATATTTCTCAAAAGAAGATGTACAAAGGGCCAACAAATACATGAAAAACACTCACTAATCATCAGGGAAATGCAAATCAAAATCATAATAAGACAGCATCTTACACAAATAGAATGGCTGTTATTAAAAGATAAAAAATAGTGGGGTACAGTGGCTCATGCCTGTAATCCCAACACATTGGGAGGTTAAGGTAGGAAGACTGCTTGAGGCCAGGAGTTCCAGACCAGCGTGGGCAACATAGTGAGATGCCATCTCTACAAAAAGCAGCCAACAAAATTAGCTAGGCATGGTGGTGCATGCCTGCAGTCCTACCTAGGCGGCTCAGGTAGGAGGATTGCTTGAGCCTGCGAGGCTGAGGCTGCAATGAGCCATGACCACTGCCACTGCACTTCAGCCTGGGTGACAGAGTAAGAGCCTGTCTCAAAAAAACAAAACAAAACAAAACAACAACAACAAAAACTTTGGCAAGGATGCAGAGAAAAGGGAACATGTATACAGCACTGGCGGCCATGTAAATTATTACAGCAACTATGAAATAATGGTATGGAGATTTCTTGAAAAAGGAAAAAGTAGAACTACCATATTATCCAGCAATCACACTACTCAGGATTTATCCAGAGAAAAAGAAATCAATATTTCAAAGGGATATCTGCATTCTGATGTTTATTGCAACACTGTTAACAATAGCAAACCTAAGTGTCCAGCAAGAGATGATTGAATAAAGCAAATGTGGCATATATAAACAATGAAATATTATTTAGCCATAGAAATAAATAAAGTCATGTCATTTGCAGCAATGTAGGTGGAACTGAAGGTCATTATGTTAGGTGAGATAAGACAGGTACAGACAGATAAATATAGAATGTTCTCATTTATATGTGGGAGTTAAAAAAATTGATCCCATGGAGGGTAGAATGACAGATACCAGAAGCTAGATAAGGCATGTGGGGAGGTGGAGGGATAGACAGGTTGGCTAACAGGTAGAAAGAAACCTACAATTAGATAAAAAGAATACATTCAATGATAATGTTTGATAGCAGAACAGTGTGACTATAGTTAAAAATAATGTATTGTATATTTCAAAATAGATAGAAGAGAGGATTTGAAATGTTTGCAACACTTAGAAATGATAACTTGAGCTGATGGCCACCCCAATACCTTGACTTCCTCACTTTAACAAAACATCAAATGCATGCCGTATATATGTGCAAATATTTGTATCAATATAAAATAGTAATGTAATGAAATAAAGAACTGTAGAACTTTAGTATATAATAAAGGTAATATCCTAAATTGCTGGGCCCAAAATAATGTTGTTAATAAGTGATGTTAGGACAACTGAATAGCCACTTAGTAAGGAATAAAATAGCATCCATTTTTAATATATACCAGTAAACTTTAATGGATAAGATATTATGTAAAAGTGAACATTATAAATGTAGCAGAAGAAAACATAACAGCATTCCTTTTTTTTTTTTTTTTTTTTTTGAGACGGAATCTTGCTCTGTCACCCAGGCTGGAGTGCAGTGGTGCGATCTCGGCTCACTGCAAGCTTCGCCTCCCGGATTCACGCCATTCTCCTGCCTCAGCTTTCCGAGTAGCTGGGACTACAGGTGCCCGCCACTATGCTTGGCTAATTTTTTGTATTTTTAATAGAGAGAGAGTTTCACCATGTTAGCCAGGATGGTCTCGAGCTCCTGACCTTGTGACCCGCCTGCCTCGGCCTCCCAAAGTGCTGGGATTACAGGCGTAAGCCACCGCGCCTGGCCCATTCCTTTAAATTCTAAATGGAGAAAAACATTTTCAATTACATTTCTAAATTCAGATTCAATAATAATGATTAATAATTGAATATATAAAAATTGTAAATCATTTCATTTTGGAGAGTAAAAGAGTTAGTAATAAGAAAAAAGAAATAACTAACTGGGTACAAATATTTGCAACATGTGCTGCAAAATAAAAGGGCCATTAACCTTATTGCATAAAACAGAATTTCTAAAGACCTTGAGGGAAGACTAAAAACTTGTGTTAATTAACAAGGCCTGAAATTAATTTTTAAGATGTTCAAAAATATATTAAAAAGGTCTTACATATATGAAATGACACTAAAAATCGCTTATAAGTGAAATACAAATTATAACTACACTTAGTCACAATGTCTCACCTATTGGATTGACAAACTCAAAGACATGATAACATATACTGTTGGCCAAGCTATGGGAAAATGATGTATCACTGCTTTTAGAACTGCAAAATGATACAACCCTGATGGTGAACAATTTGGCAATATCTATCAAAACTACATATGTACTTACCATTTGTTTCATAAATTACACTTCTCACAATTAACCCTGTAGTTTTGCTTAATGCATTAGGTGAAAAAAAAATGGCACTAAAAAGTTCTAATTTATTGGCTTTGCATAGGAAATAACAGGAAAGAAATATATATGAACAGACTTGCTTAGATTTGCAAAAAAAAGTATTGGCTGCTTACAAGAAATAGGATAAAAAGAATGGCAGAGAGAGGAGAAAGACCAATGCCTGACTTAAATGTTTTTAATTTTTTTTGTTTTTGTAATTGAGGTGAAATTCACATAACATAATAAAGTGAAAATTCAGTGGCATGTATTACATTCACAATGTTGTAAAAACACTATTTCTATTTATTTCCAAAATATTCTCCTCACCCCCAAATGAATCACCATACACATTAAGCAGTTACTTCCAATTCTTCCTTCTCCCCATCTCTAATCCCACACAACTGGAAACTACCAATCTGCATTCTGTCTCAACTGATTTACCTCTTCGAGATATTTCATATAAATTGAATCATATCATATATGTGTGTCCTTTCGTATCTATCTTCTTTCCCTTATCATAGTATTTTCAGGGCTTATCCACATTGTAACATTCACTTCATTCCTATTTATGGCTGAAATGTTATATCATCCATTGATGAATACTTGGGTTGTCTCACTTTTTGGCTAGTGTAAATAGTCCTGCTATGAACATGCATGTACATGTATTTGTTGGAGTAACTATGTTCAATTCTTTTGGGTGTACACCTAGGAGTGAAATTGCCAGGTTATGTGGTAATTCTGTTTAACCCGAGGACTCACAAAACTGCTTTCCACAGAAGCTGTACCATTTTACATTCCTGAAGCAAAGTGAAAGAATTCCAATTTTTCCACATCCTCAACAATGTTTGTTATTATATGTCTTCTTGATCATGGCCTTTCTAGTGGGTGTGAATTAGCATTTACATTTGCAGTGTGATTTGCATTTACATTTCCCTAATGACTAATGATGTTAATATTTGCAAATATTATCTACCATTCCGTACATTGTCTTTTTACTTTATTGATAATGTTCTTTGATGCATAAAGTATTTTCTATTTTTATTAAGTCCAATTTGTTGAGTTTTTGATATTGTTGCTGATACTTATGGTTTTATATCTAATAATCCATTGCCAAACCCAAGGTTGTATTTATCCTTATGCTGCCTTCTAAGTGTTGTATGGTTTTAGTTTCTATGAGTAGGGCATTGATCCATTTTGAGTTAATTTTTATGTGGTGTGAGACAGCAGTCTAACAACATAATTTTTCATGCAGTTATACACTTGTCACAGCACCACTTGTCCAAGAGGCTGTATTTGTTTGTTTGTTTAATGACCTTGGCCCCCTTGTCAAAAATCTATTGCTGGTAGATTAGATGTGTATGTGTTTTTTTGTTTGTTTGTTTTGTTTTTTGCTTTTCAATTCTATTTCATTTGTCTGTCTGTTCTTATGTCAGAAGTGTACTATTTTGGTTAGTATATCTCTTTAGTAAGTTTTAAAATCAAGAAGTGTAAGTCATCCAACTTTGTTCTTCTTTTTCAAGACTCATTTCTCTATTCAGGGCTCCTTGCAATTCATGTGAAAGTGTTGGAAGTTCATACACTTTTTCATCTATACTCAGATTATAAGAGGACATTTGGGAGTAAATTAAAATATGATACATGACAACAGACTGCCAATGTTTGTATACCAGACTCCATTAAAAATATAAGTAAGAGTTTCTAACTTAATTCATTTAAATTTGAAATTTAAAATGCTAAATTAGGAAGGCAGGGAAGAAGGAAGAATGAAGAAAGAAAAAAAAAAGAAGCAACTGGTAAGGCACGGTGGCTCACGCCTGTAATCCCAGCACTTTGGGAGTCCAAGGCGGGCAGATCATGAGGTCAGGAGATCGAGACCATCCTGGCTAACACGGTGAAAACCCCGTCTCTACTAAAAATACAAAAAAAAAAAAAAAAAAAAAAAAAAAAAAAAAAGCCGGGCGTGGTGGAAGGCACCTGTGGTCCCAGCTACTGGCGAGGCTAAGGCAGGAGAATGGCGTGAACCCGGGAGGCAGAGCTTGCAGTGAGCTGAGATGGCACCACTGCACTCCAGCCTGAGCAACTGAGCAAGACTCCATCTCAAAAAAAAAAAAAAAAGAAACAAAAAATTAGTTCTGACTGGTGGTGCATGCTTGTAGTTTCAACTGGAAGGTTGAGGTGGGAGAATCACCTAAACCCAGGGCATTGAGGCTGCAATGAGTTATGTTCATCCCACTGCACTCCAGCCTGGGCAACAGGAGTGCAGACCCTGTCTGAACAAGACAAAACAAACAAACAAACAAAAAACAAACAAATTTTAAAAAGCTTTGATTTAAAGATAAAGTTTAAAACTAGCAAAATAATTATTTTGAAAAGTAACATAATTGGAACATTGATGCTGACAAATTTAACTACCTAATTGTGTCTTTACATTTTTATTAAGTACTAGATAATAAATTTTAAATGCAAGACCTATTTGGAAATAAACAAGACAAAGAAAGGAATCTGGAAGAAATTGATATACACCAAAGCTAAAATAAATTATGAAAGACTTAATATAACTAATAAATCCTAGAAAGGTGGCTTTTTGACTGAACTAAAAAATAAAAGTCAAAACTAAAAATAGTAAAAGTTTGAGATTTAAAAATTAAACTGTTAGAAAAAGACAAGCACCTATAGTCTCAGTGACAGAGATGATTGAACAAAAATGATTACATAAACTCAATGTAATATAATTTCTAAATATTCACAAACTTCAATATTATGAGTATATTTTAATTGTATATGAGTATTATAAATTGCCATTATTTATTAAGGTGGAATTTCTTTTTAGACCAATGATCTGGTCAGGTTGTAAACTGTTTCATAGAATTGCAATAAAAAATTCTGAAACTGAATTTTTTGTAATAAAAATCTATAAGCAAAGTATTACAGGATATTAAAAATTTCTTAGTTTATAGAAAAAAGATGCAGTCCAATTCATTTAATAAAGCTAGTCTAAACTGACACTTAAAACAACAAAACTAAAGAAATTACAAAACTAAACTCAGGACCAAGCAAGTGATTACAAATTGCAAATTATAAAAATGTTGTGGGGATTTTGAAAAAATTATTTTATTTTCTAGGTGATTTTATAAAAATATATAAACAGATTATCTTACTAGACAAGAAAATAACATTTAAAATATTCACTGTCCATTCATAACTTTAATAATGGTTTTAAGAATATGAAAATAGAAGTATAAGTCATAATTTTAAAAGATGCAATCTTATAATCAACACCTTACACAGTGTTGACAGCAGTCGCTTCTAGTTTTCTACATGTGGCCAATTTCACTTTATTAATAGTCCTTGTCTGATCCAGAGAAAGAAGTATGAGATGTTGATTAGGGTATTTTTTACTCAGTGAATAAAACAAAACATCGAAAGAAACTCATTAACTTTTTCTCTTTTCCGGTCACCTTTTTCCTTCTGGGGTTTAAGATGTGATTGCTGTAAGTGCAGGAATCATCTTGCAACTATGAAGACAAAAGCCTCAGAAAAGAACGGCAGAGCAGTAAGGTAGAAAGAACTTCAGCTTCTGCTGACCATTGAGCAGCTGCAGAGCTTGTACTCCTACCTCCAGGATCTCTTTGGTTCAGTTTCTATTACGAGTAGCAGAATAAAACACAAACGATGTTAGCATGATATTTATGTGTGATTTAATTGTGACCATCACTACACTGGGTCATCTATTGTTTTATAAATTATTGATGAAAACAAATGAAAAATAAGGAAAATAAATATTGGAAAAGAGATACCAACATTATTATTGATGATATGTGTGTTCAGCAGGAAAACAACTCTGCCAGTTGAAGAACTACTTGCATGGATATACATATATCCATGTATATGGATATATGGTTCCTTTGACAAGGATGGCATGAGAGGAAAGGTCTGGATGAGTAGAGAAAATGCTTAGGAAGAGACAGCATCTTCTTACAGTAGTTACATTTTATTATATATATATAATATATATTGAAAAATTTATAAGCTATAGATGAATATGAAATAAATTGAGTTTCCCTAACAATTTTTAAAAGTTAAAAAACATATAGAGGTATATGAGTTTCTGATACCAGACACAGAACACAGAGTAAAGACTGAGAAGTTAGTATATATGTGAAGAATTTATATGAATCAAATATATGCATTTGATATATATTTATATATTTTGATATATATTTAGAAATGTATAAGAATTTTATCTATTATATATGTATTATATAAATATGTGTTTGTCATATATAAAAATTCTTTACGTATATATGAATAATTCACCAATGTTCAAATATACATGCATTCTTTTTCTTAAGTAAAAATCAGCCACAACATTTAAAGGTCTGTGTACGTAATGATGCTAAACTGGGGATATGGCAGAACATTCTTGGGAAAAAATATCAAAGTTTCCAAGAACATATGCTTCAAAAATCACTGTGTCCAAACAAAAACAAGCATACTCTTTACAAAGTCTTATCCTCCTCCTGTATTCTCTGTTAATGCTACCATGACCTTCCCAATCAATAACATTACTTTCAGTCCTATTTTTTGCTCACACACTCCTAACCAATAAGTCACTATATTCTGTCAGATCTTTCCCTTTAATATCACTTGAGTTTATATTGTAATTTTTATTTCTATTGCCTTTCCCTTCGTCCATATTATCATATCTCATTTCAATTACTACAACTGCCACGTAAAACTTTTTTCTAGTATGACCCCTTTTAAATCCTTTCTCTTCTCTGAACTGCAGTTGACTTTCTAAAATACAAAATTGCTCCTGTCACTTCCCAGCTAGATTAATAGCTATAATAGTTTATTTTTAAAAATATAATTGTTTAGGTTTATAGTCTATGCAACCTACAATTCTGGCTGACATCTTAACTGGCAATATATAAAACAGTCCATGGATATTGGACATTGCCAAGTATCTAAAGGGTGATTAATAGAAGACACAGTGTTCTATATAGCTAAGGGAGGATGCATTTTTTTTAAAAAAGAAGAAAGTTATCAACTAGAAAAGCTGAAAGATAACTTTCTTTACTAAATAAGAAACACCAAAATGGATTGTCAAAACTATGTATTATAATATACATATAGTACACATAGAGTATATTGTCTTCTCCAAATTTCTAAAGAAAGAAACGATGCTGGTGTTAATATGAAAAACTCCAGGATATTCAGCCGTTCTGTAAATGATTTATCATCTACACTCTTCCTATCTTAGAAATGCATGTAGTCTCTTTCTACTGTATTCTTCAGTGCTTCTCTTCAGGTTTATCTCTAAATTAGTGGAGACTCCAAATTGAGGCAAGTAAAAAAAAAAAAAAAAAAATTAAGTCCTCACAGTCGTTCTTCACTGTGCAGTTGTTTTGTCTATTCCTTCTTTAGAGATGAAAAATCTGAAACTCCAAGATACTACACTATTACATCAATAGCCCCATATCTATTTTATACAAGAGTAGAGTGTTGTTCAACATAAGAAAACTGTTGAGAGGGTCAGAGTATAGTCAATGTCAAAACAGAAGTACAAGTCTGGCTTACTCAAATTATAGTTACAACTTAATGGTGATACTTGTCCTGAAACTAGGATATCTAGTTTAAAATATTTTTTTTTTCTTTATGCTTTATATTCTGAAGTACAGGTGCAGAACGTGCAGGTTTGTTATGCACATATACATGTGCCATGGTGGTTTGCTGCACCCATCAGCCCATCATCTATACTAGGTATTTCTCCTAATGCTATCTCTCCCCTAGCCCCCCACCCCTGACAGGCTCCAGTGTGTGATGTTCCCCTCCCTGTGTCCATGTGTTCTCATTGTTCAACTCCCACTTATGAGGGAGAGCATGTGGTGTTTGGATTTCTGTTCTTGTGTTAGTTTGCTGAGAATGATGGTTTCCAGCTCCATCCATGTCTCTGCAAAGGACATGAACTCATCCTTTTTCGTGACTGCATAGTATTTAATGGTGTATATGTACCACATTTTCTTTATCCAGTCTATCATTGATGGGCATTTGGATTGGTTCCAAGTTTGCTATTGTGAACAGTGTTGCAATAAACATATTTGTGCATGTGTCTTTATAGCAGCATGATTTATAATCCTTTGGGTATATACCCATTAATGGGATTGCTGGGTCAAATGGTATTTCTAGGTCTAGATCCTTGAGAAAATGCCACGCTGTTTTCCACAATGGTTGAAGTAATTTACACTCCCACCAAACGTGTAAAAGCATTCCTTTTTCTCCATATTCTCTGCAGCATCTGTTGTTTCCTGACTTTTTAATGATCACCATTCTAACTGGTGTGAGATGGTATCTCATTGTGGTTTTGATTTGCATTTCTCTAATGACCAGTGGTAATGAGCTTTTTTCCATCTGTTTTCTGGCTGTATAAATGTCTTCTTTTGAGAAGTTTCTGTTCATATCCTTCGCCCACTTTTTGATGAGGTTGTTTGTTTTTTTCTTGTAAATGTGTTTAAGTTCTTTGTAGACTCTGGATATTAGCCCTTTACAGATGGATAGATTGCAAAAATTTTCTCCCATTCTGTAGGTCACCTGTTCACTCTGATGATAGTTTATTTTGCTGTGCAGAAGCTCTTTAGTTTAATTAGATCCCATTTATCTATTTTGGCTTTTGTTGCCATGGCTTTTGGTGTTTTAGTCATGAAGTCTTTGCCCATGCCTATGTCCTGAATGGTATTGCCTAGGTTTTCTTCTAGGATTTTTATGGTTTTAGGTCTTACGTTTAAGTGTTTTGAGTTAATTTTTGTATAAGGTGTTAGGAATGAATCCAGTTTCAATATTTTGCATTTGGCTAGCCATTTTTCCCAACACCATTTATTAAATAGGGAATCCTTTCAGCATTGCCTGTTTTTGTCAGGTTTGTCAAAGATCTGATGATTGTAGAAGTGTGGCATTATTTCTGAGGTCTCTGTTCTGTTCCATTGGTCTATATACCTGTTTAGTTACCATTAAATGTTATTTATGTTACTGTATACTTTGGTATAGTTTGAAGTCAGGTAGCATGATTGCCTCCAGCTTTGTTCTTTTTGCTTAGGATCGTCATGGCTATGTGGGCTCTTTTTTGGTTCCATATGAAATTTAAAGTAGTTTTTTTCCAATTCTGTGATGAAAGTCGATGGTAGCTTGATGGAGATAGCATTGAATCTGCAAATTCCTTTGGGCAGTATGGCCATTTTCACAAGATTGACTCTTCCTATCCATGAGCATGGAATGTTTTTCCATTTGTTTGTGTCCTCTCTTATTTCCTTAAGCAGTGGTTTGTAGTTCTCCTTGAAGAAGTATTTCACATCCCTTGTAAGTTGTATTCCTAGGTATTTTATTCTCTTTGTAGCAGTTGTGAATGGGAGTTCACTCATGATTTGTCTCTCTGTTTGTCTGTTATTGGTGTATAGGAATGCTTGTGATTTTTGCACACTGATTTTGTATCCTGAGACTTTGCTAAAGTTGCTTATCAGCTTAAAGAGATTTTAGGCTGAGGTGATGGGATTTTCTAAATATACAATCATGTCATCTGCAAACAGGCACAATTTGATTTCCTCTTTCCTAATTGAATAGCCTTTATTTCTTTCTCTTGCCTGATTGCCCTGGACAGAATTTCCAATACTATGTTGAACAGGAGTAGTGAGAGAGGGCATCCTTGTCTTGTACCGGTTTTCAAAGGGAACACCTCTAGTTTTTGCCTAGTTAGTATGATATTGGCTGTGGGTTTGTCATAAATAGCTCTTATTATTTTGAGATACATTTCATCAATACCTAGTTTATTGAGTGTTTTTAGCATGAAAGGCTGTTGAATTTTGTCGAAGGCCTTTTGTGCATCTATTGAGATAATCATTTGGTTTTTGTCATTGGTTCTGTTTATGTGATGGATTTCATTTACTTATTTGCCTATGTTGAACCAGCCTTTCATCCCAGGGATGAAGCTGACTTGATCATGCTGGGTAAGCTTTTTGATGTGCTGCTGAATTCGACTTGCCAGTATTTTATTGAGGATTTTCGCATCGATGTTCATCAGGGATATTAACCTGAAATTTTCTTTTTTTTTGTTGTGTCTCTGTCAGGTTTGGTATCAGGATGATGCTGGCCTCATAAAATGAGTTAGGGAGGATTCCCTCTTTTTCTATTGCTTAAAATAGTTTCAAAAGGGATGGTACCAGCTCCTGTTTGTACCTCTGGTAGAATTCAGCTGTGGATTTTTTTTGGTTGGTAGGCTATTAATTGCTGCCTCAATTTTGAGAACTTGTTATTGCTCTATTCAGAGATTCAACTTCTTCCTGGTTTAGTCTTGGGAGGGTGTATGTGTCCAGGAACTTATTTCTTCTAGATTTTCTAGTTTATTTACATAGGGGTTTTTATAGTATTCTCTATTGGTAGTTTCTATTTCTGTGGGATCGGTGGTGATATCCCCTTTATCATTTTTTATTGCATCATTTGATTCTTCTCTCTTTTCTTTTTTATTCTCTCTAATTCTTCTTTATTAGTCTTGCTAGCAGTTTATCTATTTTGTTGATCTTTTCAAAAAACTAGCTCCTGGATTCATTGGTATTTTTTGAAGGGTTTTTCATGTCTCTGTCTCCTTCAGTTCTGTTGTGATCTTTGTTATTTCTTGCCTTCTGCTAGCTTTTGAATTTGTTTGCTCTTGCTCCTCTAGTTCTTTTAATTGTGACTTTAGGGTGTCGATTATAGATGTTTCCTGCTTTCTCTCCTGGGCATTTAGTGCTATAAATTTCCCTCTACACACTGCTTCAAATGTGTCCCAGAGATTCTGGTACATTTTGTCTTTGTTCTCACTGGTTTCAAAGAACATCTTTATTTCTGCCTTCATTTCGTTATATACCCAGTAGTCAGTCAGGAGCATGTTGTTCAGTTTCCATGTAGTGGTGCAGTTTTGAGTGAGTTTCTTAATCCTGAGTTCTAAATTAATTCCACTGTGGTCTGAGAGACAGTTTGTTGTGATTTCTGTTCTTTTCCATTTGCTGAGCAGTGTTTTGCTTCCAATTATGTGGTCAATTTTAGAATAAATGTGATGTGGTGCTGAGAAGAATGTATATTCTGTTGATTTGGGGTGGAGAGTTCTATGGATGTCTATTAGATCCACTTCATCCAGAACTGAGTTCAAGTACTGGATATCCTTGTTAATTTTCTGTCTCATTGATCTGTCTAATAATGACAGAGCTGTGTTAAAATCTCCCACTATTATTGTGTGGGAATCGAAGTCTCTTTGTAAGTCTCTAAGGACTTGTTTTATGAATCTGGGTGCTTCTGTATTGCGTGCATTATATATTTGGAATAGTTATCTTTTCTTATTGCATTAATCCGTTTACCATTATGTAATGCCCTTCTTTGTTTTGTTTGATCTTTGTTGGTTTGAAGTCTGTTTTATCAGAGACTAGGATTGCAACCCCTGTTTTTTGGGGTTTTTTTTTGTTTTTTCTTTCCATTTGCTTGGTAAATATTCCTCCAATCCCTTTATCTTGAGCCTATGTGTGTCTCTGATAAGGGACAGACTGCCTCCTCAAGTGGGTCCCTGACCCCCGTGTATCCTGACTGGGAGACACCTTTCCAGTAGGTGCCGACAGACACCTCATACATGAGTGCTCTGGCTGGCATCTGGCAGGTGCCCCTATGGGATGAAGCTTCCAGAGGGAGGAACAGGGAGTCATCTTTGCTCTTCTGCAGGCTCCGCCGATGATACCCAGGCAAACAGGGTCTGGTGTGGACCTCCAGCAAACTCCAGCAGACCTGCAGCAGAGGCGCCTGACTGTTAGAAGGAAAACTAACAAACAGAAAGGAATAGTATCAACATCAACAAAAAGGATGTCTACTCAGAGACCTCATCCAAAGGTCACCGATTTCAAAAACCAAAGGTAGATATATCCACGAAGATGGGGAGAAACCAGTGGAAAAAGGCTGAAAATTCAAAAAACCATAACACCTCTTCTCCTCCAAAGGATCACAACTCCTCACCAGCAAGGGAACAAAACTGGACAGAGAATGAGTTTGATGAATTGACAGAAGTAGGCTTCAGAAGGTGGGTAATAACAAACTTTTCCAAGCTAAAGGAGCATGTTCTAACCCACTGAGAGGAAGCTAAGAACCTTGAAAAAAGGTTAGATGAATTGCTAACTAGAATAACCAGTTTAGAGAAGAACAAAAGTGACCTGATGGAGCTGCAATCACAGCACGAGAACTTCCTGAAGCATACATAAGTATCAATAGCCAAATCAATCAAGTGGAAGAAAGGATATTAGAGATTAAAGATCAACTTGAGGAAATAAAGTAAGAAGACAAGATTAGAGAAAAAAGAGTGAAAAGAAGTGAAGAAAGTCTCCAAGAAAGAAGAGACCATGTGAAAAGACCAAATCTACATTTGGTTGGTGTACTTGAAAGTGACAGGGTGAATGGAACCAAGTTGGAAAATACTCTTCAGGATATTATCCAGGAGAACTTCCCAACCTGTCACGGCAAGCCAACATTTAAATTCAGGAAATATAAAGAATACCACAAAGATACTCCTCAAGAAGAGCAACCCCAAGACACATAATTGTCAAATTCACTGAGGTTGAAGTGAAGGAAAAAATGTTAAGGGCAGCCAGAGAGAAAGGTCAGATTACCCACAAAAGGAAACACATCAGACTAACAGCAGATGTCTCAGCAGAAACCCTACAAACCAGAAGACGACAGTGGGGGCCAATGTTCAACATTCTGTTTTTTGTTGTTGTTGTTGAGATGGAGTCTCGCTCTGTCACCCAGGCTGGAGTGCAGTGGCGCGATCTTGGCTCACTACAAGCTCCACCTCCCGGGTTTACACCATTCTCCTGCCTCAGCCTCCCGACTGGCTGGGACCATAGGCACCTGCCACCACGCCTGGCTAATTTTTTGTATTTTTAGTAGAGACAGTGTTTCACCATGTTAGCCAGGATGGTCTCGATCTCCTGACCTCTTGATCCACCTGTCTCGGCCTCCCAAAGTGCTGGGATTACAGGCGTGAGCCACCGTGCCCGGCCTCAACATTCTTAAAGAGAAAAATTTCAACTCAGAATTTCATATCCAGCCAAAGTAAGCTTCATAAGCAAAGGAGAAATAAAATACTTTACAGACAGGCAAATGCTGAGAGATTTTGTCACCACCAGGCCTGCCTTACAAGAGCTCTTGAAGGAAGCACTAAACATGGAAAGGGACGACTGGTACCAGTCACTGCAAAAATGTACCAAATTGTAAAGACCATTGACACTATGAAGAAACTGCATCAACTAACAGGCAAAATAACCAGCTAGTTTAAAATATTTAAGTTTTAAATGCTCACATATTCATCGCTAATGATATTATGTTTCCAATATCTAAATACTTTTACTTTATTAGATGTCTACAGACTGCATTGGGTATATGTTTGCAGTTGTGACAGATAACATGAAATGAATCTGATTAGTTCCATAAGTAAATTAGAATATTAATAATAAATTATGGACTTTAACAGCTGGATGAAAGGATTATTTATTCCATTAACTGTCCAGAGTAACATATACGTGTCTATGGACAATTTTTGGATGTTTAACTCTAGATTCAAACAGATGGGGTTAGAGAAGAAGTATACAGTCTCTGGTCTTCTGGTCCTATAAGATAAAAATACATTTTGAATGCCGAGGTAATGAAAATTATTCAATTGTTTCTAACAGAAGAAACAGAAAGTTACCAATCATTGATATATAAGCAAATGATGTTTACTCTGGTATGTTGTTCAAATAAGTGGATTTTCCTTAAGTGTCTTGCAAAGTGCTTGTTGGCACCTGTGTATATGTAAGACCAAGAAAATACCCACATATGTCTAATGGTGCATGTAATCCAGGTGCTTTGGGAGGCTGAGACGGGTGGATCACCTGAGGTCAGGAGTTTTAGACTAGCCTGACCAACATAGAGAAACCCTGTCTCTACTAAAAGTAAAAAATTGACCAGGTTTGGTGGCGCATGCCGGTAATCCCAGCTACTCGGGACGCTGAGGCAGGAGAATCACTTGTACCCAGGAGGTGTGGGTTGTGGTGAGCCGAGATCACACTATTGCACTGCAGCCTGGGAAACAAGAGAAATTCTGTCTCAAAAAAAAAAAAAAAAAAAAAAAAAAGAGGGAGGCTTTTATTTGCATAAAAGTAGTGAAAAGTATAAAGGAAAAAGGAGTTTAAGTTTCATAAAAATATTATACTTGAAGTGCTGCTTTTATAAGTGCAAATATAAGAAGCAATAAGAATTGATAAAATATAATTATTGAGAATATAAATAACAAAAGTATTAAATTATTTGACATATATAAATTATCTCATATTTCACATTTTAGAAAGTCCTAATAGTTTTGATAAGTATACAGATGAATAAATGCATATGAACATAACATGTATAAAGTTGTCAGTTATTTGAAATATACTTATTTCTATTTGTATTTTATTCTACATTTTCCTCTATCACTGATGATTTTATCATGTTTTTGTATATGTATCTATTATAAAATATACATATATCTATCGTGTATCTGAAATATTAATCTGTTTCTAAACATATGTACTGTAAAAAATGGCAAACTTGGATATTTTACTCTTTTCTTATTCCTTCTATTCTAGTCTATCTTCATCCTTGCCCATCCATTATCACACATCCCTGTAAGAAAACATCTCATGATTTAAAAATTTATTCTTTCTCTACTCCTTTTACACAGATGAGCAGATATAGGTATATACTTTATTTTTCTGATATATAGAGTTATGTGCTGAATTTTGTTCCCCCAAAATTCATATGTTGAAGACCTAATACTCAGTTCCACAGAATATGACCATATTTAGAAACAGGGCCTCTAGAGTGGTAATTAAGCTTAGATGAAGTCATATGAGTGGACCTTCATTCAGTAGGACTGGTGTCATTATTTTAAAAAGAAAATTTGGACATAGAGACACAGGATGCATAGGTACAGAGAAAAGACCATGTGAGGACACAGGAAGAAGGCAGCCATCTGAAAGAAAAGGAGATAGACTTTAGGAAAAACCAAATTTGCTAACACCTTGATAACAGACTTAGAGCCTTTTTAAAGCTGTGAGAAAATGCATTTCTATTGTTTAAACCACATAGTCTATGGCATTTTGTTATGACATTCTTAGCTAACTAATACACATAGTTATAAAGCCTTATTGTATGTATATATGCAGCAATTGACATTTAAATTTGAAAATAAGAATAATTATTAGGGATCATTTAGCCATAAACCTCTGGAAGCTATCTAAGTACATACAAACAGAATAACTATTAAGTTATGTTACAGCCAGTAGACATAATTTTTTGTAGTTATTATTACAGTTCATTTAGATGAATAATTATATAATGTTTGTAACTTTCTGTGCTAACTGGTTCTAGAAACTACATTTGGAAAAATAAGTACACGAGCAATAGAAAACAACTGCAAAGCCTCTTCTTATGTTGTAGCTTTTGTGTGCCACATTACCAACTTTAACCTTACCCGTACTGGAAGCCCGCAAAGTATTTTTCATAGTTTTTGGATCAATGTTTTGTAAAAATCATATTAGTAACTGCTAAGCCACTGAGGCAAGGAAGCAGTCTGTGTCATATGGTCAGAGTGCCAGGGAGAAGTAAGATGAGCAGTAAGCACAAGGACAGTACATTGCTCTCAGTCTTTAAAAAAGCCTCAGATGCAGTGCTGGCTTCACCAATTCTGTCAACAATGCAAGAAGAAATATATTTGCCATTTAGAAGAATCAAGTGATGGATGTGAAAGAAAGTAAATAAAAGTGCTATATTTCCTCAGCACAGATGCAGAAATGGCACCAACTGCTGACCTGAAAGAAAGCCTGTCTTTTGCTTCCAACATAGCAAAGTATGATTGAAGCAGTTTGATAGTGAAGATTATTTTCTGTTTTCTGTAGTATTATTCACCTTAATTTCAGTACTTGATGCACTTCCAAATATCAAGCCTGTTTCATGATGTTAGCAAATTGAGCATTGGGAAATGATATCCTTGCAAACAAAGGGGGTCCAAAAGTAAAACCGGAAATTATATTGAATGGTTGAAATTTCTAAGAGTGAAAGGGAAATTCTCAAAGAGTAGAAGAAATATCTGTGGCTTTGCTTTAGAGATTTGAGTATCCACAGGAGTAATCTACTAATTTCCAAACCCATAGTTTGTTTTTATTGTCCAGTTATGGCAGGAAAAATAACCCATGGTCAAAGTGGATGTTTTAAGGAGATTTTAATAAAGGGGGTATTTTTAAAGATGTGAGGAGAATTTAGACAAAATATAAAGAATGGTGCAGTACCAGGGAGCTGGTAAGAGGAGGAGGAGGTCTGTCACCACTCCTTTCTGGAAACAGGTCAGATAAAAGGAGAGTAACTACTGGAACTGGAAAGACAGAGTCACAATGTACAGGGTCTCCTTGGCCCGAGCCGTGAAGTCCATGGTAACACAGCCAATACGAAACCAAAGGGCTGATTTTTTTGATGTCTTGCTTCCCTCTCCCTCATAACTCCTGCTAGAATTCACCATTTAATAAGCCTAGATGTTAGGGAATATGAAGGTTAATTTTAGGTGTCAATTAGGTTGTGTTATAGTACCCAGTTTTTAGTCAAAACACTGTTCTGGGTGTCTCTGTTGAAGCCACGTCGTTCGTCAGGGGTCATCCCTGAGGTTCGTTGCCTCATGCTGAGGAAATCAAGGACACCGACGCACGTAGAGTAAGGTTAAGAGCAGAGGGTTACTTTGGGAGGCTGAGACGGGCGGATCACGAGATCAGGAGATCGAGACCATCCTGGCTAACATGGTGAAACCCCGAATCTACTAAAAAAAATACAAAAAACTAACCGGGCGAGGTGGCCGGCGCCTGTAGTCCCAGCTACTCGGGAGGCTGAGGCGGCAGAATGGCGTCAACCCAGGAGGCGGAGCTTGCAGTGAGCCGAGATCCAGAGGGTTAATAGGCAAAGAAAGAGAAAAGCTCTCCCTGCTGCAGAGAAAGAGGGACTACTGAGTGGGTCTTCTGGTTCCCTGGTGAAATGCACGGGGTTTTATAGATGAGTCTGAGGAGGCGATGTCTGATTTTAGGGCACGAGAGATGGGTTGGACCAGATGTGCCATTTGTATAGAGCAGGAAGAAGCTGGACGCCCCCACCTTAATCTTTTATTATACAGATGGGTTCTCTACCTAGTTGGCACCATGTTGCCTGTTTCTTTACTGTACACGTAGTTGACAAAGAGAAGATGAAGCCTCCATGTTGAACATGGCTGGCCCCTAGGTAACCTTTTCTTATTGGCACAGCTGCTGACATCCACCCTTGCAAGCTTCTAACTTGCTTTTCTACGTCTGCAGTTTGATTTTTCAGGCTGCTCTTTGTTAGGAAAGAAACGATTTGCGGATTGCGATTTTGTTAAAAGGGAAGGCTTACCAAGGACTCTCTTACCCTCACCAACTGCCTAAATAATTTCTTTTTAGCTCCTGTATCACTATGAAGGTAGTTTTAGAGACATGATTAACATTTATATTAGTAATCATTGAGTAAAGCAGATTACCCTCCATAATATGCATAGACTCCATCCAATCAGTTGAAATCCTTAAAAGAAAAGAGGTCTCTCTGGGGGAAAAGAATTCATCATCCAGACTGCCTTTAACCCAAGAAAGATTGCAACACCCATTCTTGCCAGAATTTCCAGCTGTTGACCAGTCTTGCAGATTTTGAACTTGCCAGGCCTCACAATCACATATCCCAAAGTCTTAAAAATGTTTTTCTAGATAGATAGATAGATAGATAGATAGATAGATAGATAGATAGATAGATAGATGACTTCCTTTATTTCTGTTTCTCTAGGGAACTATGACTCAGAGAGAGAGAGAGAAAAAGAACTCACTGAAATAGTATATATATTTATATATATATCAGCGTCTTGAAAAAAGAGTAGGGTGGAAAAAGGGGAAGAAAAGACCAGTTGAGATGAATAAAAAAAATCCAGCATGATCATCAATCGAATTTTTACGTACAGTATCTGTGCACACATTTTTGCATACAGATACAGTAATTCTTCCCTATCTCTGAGGAATATGTTCCAAGAACCCTAGTAAATGTCTGAAACCATGGATACCAAACCATATATATACTGTTTCTTTCCCATACATACATATGTAATAAAGTATAATTTATAAATTAGGCACAGTTGGAGATTAACAATAATAACTAATAATAAAATAGAACAATCGGCCGGGCATGGTGGCTCACACCTGTAATCCCAGCACTTTGTGAGGGCAAGGCGGGTGGATCACGAGGTCAGGAGATCAAGACCATCCTGACCAACATGGTGAAAACCCATCTCTACTAAAAAATACAAAAATTAGCCAGGTGTGGCAGCGCACGACAGTTGAATTGCTTGAACCCAGGAGGCGGAGGCTTCAGTGAGGCAAGATTATGCCACTACACTCCAGCTTGGGCAACAGAGGGAGACTCTGTCAAAAAAACCAAAAACAATAGTAATAATAATAAAACAGAAGAGTTATAACAATATGCTGTAATAAGTTATGTGAATTAAGGTTCTCGTTCTCAAAATATATTCCTGTGCTGTACTCGTCTATTTTCAGATGTAAGGGACTGCAGGAAACTAAAACCATGGAAAACGAAACCACAGTTAAGGAGGGACTAGTATAATACTAGCTATAATGAAAACAATTTGAAATTTTCCAGAGAATACTAAAAGGATAAACAAAACTTTTGGAAGTTACCTGATTGACAATATGTAAACCTTGACCTTAGATAAACCTGTCTTTCTACTGTGCTAATGTAAGTGTCCAAAGACAAACCTAATTATTTTACAGCAATGAAAAAGTCACATCATTATTACCTGGGAAACTGTTAGAAATACAAATTCCCTGGTACCACCCCAGATGTACAGAATCAGAAACTTTATTGTTAAGGGTTAGCAACCTGTGTTTTAGGCAAGCTTCTGAGTAGTAATAATATATACTGAAGTTTAAAAATCAGGGTTAATTAGTAAAATAGAAAATCGAATATATTTTTAACATAGTGCTAGTTTTGTATTTATTATTATATTACTCATTTCGTGATTATAGTAAGAAATCAAAATCACCATACCATTTAAGTATAGTCTATATGCACTTGTACCCCGAACTTAATATAAAAGTTTTAAATAGGAAAATATTGAGTTACAAATTTAGTAAAAAAGTTTTTTGAAAGTAAAGCCTGTTGATGTACATTTTCAGCAAATGTACAGGTAAAAAACTAGAACTAGGGCTGTTAGCAGGCTTTTGTTCCAAGCCTGTCGATAGTGGTACCATGGAAGTCATGGACAAATATATGAATATGATACATTAGTCATGATTTTTAGAGAGAAAGTCACCCATGGAGAGAAGGAAAAGCAGCCTTGACTTGCTGTGGGAGGGAAATGGCAATGCAGTGTGGAGAATCTGATCCAGGTGTCAAAATTGGGAAATAGAAATATTAACGAAATATTAGTGCCTATGTGATCAGAAACTCCTATCCGGTACCGGTCCCAGATGATGACACAGAGAAAAAAATAATCAGTGCCCAGGCTCAGGGTATGCCATGGAAGGATGTGGTATGCAGGAAATGAAAGTGGCCAGTCCCAGGCTGTGGCACTGAGACTGCTTTAAAGCACAAACCATCTTAAATTCACAGAAGAGCATAAGGAGGAGCAGGACATCCGCCACTCTCCCGACGTACATATTTAATTAATGCTAAAGTGACTGATGTCATCAAGGGAAATGCACTAATGGAAAAAATAATTAGATAATTGAGGCGTACAATTGCTGTTAAAATAAAGATGACAAGCTGAATAGATTCATAATAGATAAAATAAAGCTATTGAGGGCTTGATATAAGTATTTGCAATGTGAAAAATCATGGAAACACTAAATGTAAAAACGATATTTTAAGTTTAAAAAATTTAAAAACAGAACAAAATTGAAAAAAATAATTATTGAGCAGAATAATCTGATTGAGTAACACTTTTCTTCACAGCAAAACATGATAAAAAATGGGAAAAAGAAAAGAAAATTTAAAATACATGGAAGATAGAAAGAGAAATGTCAATATCTGTATACTAAAGTTCAGTAGTTAAATGTTTGAGGTCATAATTTCTGTTCTTAGGATGCCACAGAAGTTTGTATTGGACTAAGACTATATATAGCTCATAACAATGATAAAATCTGACTTTAAAAAAGATGATATTTAAAGCCATTGGATAACAACCATATGAAGGAGAAACAACATAATCCATCTCAGGCCTTCTAGATCATCCAGTATGCCAGACACCAGGCATATGGGCAATGTCATTCAAGATCGCTCAGCTCCTAGCTGGCCTAAACCAGAGCCACCTATCTCAAACTGCTAAATTGTTGGGGGAAAAACAGCTGTTATAAATTACTGTTTTATGGAAGTTTGTTAAGCAGTAAATACAGATACCCAGGGAATATCACATGTAACTATATATAAGTTGGATGTCCTATTTTATAACTTCTCCAATATTGTATTAGAGAAACAATTCACATTATCAATTCTTTTAATTTTAATTATTCTTATCACATGTGCTAGTATTTGGTTGTGATTTGACTTTATGTTTTCTTAATGAATAATAATATGAGCACCTTTTTGTCCATCACTGTATTTTTTTTTTTTTGGTCAAGTGTAACATTATTTTATTTTATTTTATTTTTTATTTTTATTATTTTATTTTATTTTTATTTTTATTTTTTTTGAGATGGAGTCTCGCTCGTTCTGTAGCCCAGGCTGGAGTGCAGTGGCGTGATCTCGGCTCACTGCAAGCTCCACCTCCCTGGTTCACGCCATTCTCCTGCCTCAGCCTCCTCAGTAGCTGGGACTACAGGCGCCTGACATCATGCCCGGCTAATTTTTTTTTTTTTAAATTTTTTTTAAATTTTTAGTAGATATGGGTTTTCCCCGTGTTAGCCGATGGTCTCTATTTGACCTTGTGATCCGCCCCCCTCGACCTCTCAAAGTGCTAGTGCTGGGATTACAGTCGTGAGCCACCGCGCCTGGCCAAGTGTACCTTTTTTTTTTTTTTTTTTTGAGTCAGAATCTTGCTGTGTCACCCAGGCTGGAGTGCAGTGGCGCGATCTTGGCTCACTACAAGCTCCGCCTCCCAGGTTCACACCATTCTCCTGCCTCAGCCTCCCGAGTAGCTGGGACTACAGGCGCCTGCCACCACGCCCGGCTAATTTTTTTTTTGTATTTTTTTTAATAGAGAGGGGGTTTCGCCGTATTAGCCAGGCTGGTCTCGATCTCCTGATCTCGTGATCCACCCACCTCAGCTTCCCAAAGTGCTGGGATTACAGGCGTGAGCCACAGCGCCTGGCCAAGTGTACCATTTTTAATAGGGTTGTTTTCTTACTGGGTTTTGGCAATTCTTCATATGCTGTTATGAGATATAACTTGCAAATATTTTCAACCAATCTGTGGATTTTAATTCTCTTACAGTCTGATTTGAAGAGGAAAATACTTTGATTTGAAATCCAATTTACCAATATGTCATTTTATGGATTGTATTTTTGTAGTTACATCATAGAAATTTTAGTCTAACACAAAGTCACAGAAGTTTTGTTCTATTCAAGTCTTGGCTTAGGTGAGATGAGTAAGTGACCTACGGCACACAACTTAAGGAGGCACTCAAAATCACAGTCACGCAAGAAAAGCCGGTGTATTTTCTCTTACCTGGGCCCCTCCCACCATTAAAGTATAATCTCTGTGAAGGTAAATGTTTTTGTCTGTTGAGCTTTTTTCTGTATTCCCAGTTTCTGTCACATACTAGAAATTCAACTGGTATTTGTTCAAAGAGCAAATTAAGAAATGTTTTTTTAATTTCAGAGAGCCAATAAGAAGGTAACTACAGGATGAGAAAAATTCATTGTACTCCCATTTATGTATGAGATTTAAACATTCTGCAGAGGACTGATATACCGATTCTAGAAATAAATATATGTTTATTTATAATAGCTATGAGATTAAGGAGTCAAAGTGATTTCAGTTTTCTTCTTTATAGTCTTCTAGTTGCAATTTTTAAAATAATCATCCGTTCTTTTAATAATTGAGAGAAGAAAGGCATGAGGTTGATGAGTTAAGTTAAATTCCACTAGTATAACCAAAGCATGCTCACACATCCTTTTAAATGCTGGATGTAATTTATTTTTATTCTTAAAATCGTCAGAGTCATATAATGCCTGGTATACATTAAAACTAAATAAAAAATGATATACTATTCCATTTCAATTATGAGAGTCATGTATTATCTCATATTTTAATTAGTCACTACTGCACACCATAAGTAGATCTTTAAATATTTAACTATAAACAGTAAAATTATCTGTGTTTAGGTCAAGCAAGTTGTCTCCAAAAAATCATATTGGCTTTTCTGAAAAAGGGAAAAGATCTGATCTCTAGGATCTAAAAAGCATGTTGCCTTTGTAGATGCTATTACTTTTTACACAGATGTATTATAAAATAATTTATTTGCATTAAGCCTTCAATAAAGAAACAAGTTTACTTCTCTTTGTGGTTCTCCTTCCCTCAATATCTCCACCAAGCAAATACACCTACCACGTAGTAGTTGGGAAGGGTGTGGTCTCTCATGCTTCTATCAGTTTTTTCAGCTTTTTTTTTTAGGAATGACACAGCGTTAAGTATGATTCATTCAAAATTTACTTTTGGTTTATCTATCATTGCTATTATTACAGTTTTTTTTTTTCAATTTCTCTCTTCAATTTTTTTTTTTTTTTTAATAAGAGTGTTATGTCTAAATCTCAAATTTTATTTGAGGGCTTAAAATAATGATTGGAAAGAATATGAATGCTTAACTTTTGCAAATAAGTAGGGATATGCATGCGTGTGTCTGTGCGTGTGCATGTAGTCACAATTGTGAGTAGAGACTATAATTTTAAGTTACATTATTTATTTTCTTTAGAATTCTAAAACTAGCCTGTTATGATTTACTAACTTTGGTTTATTATAGAGTACATTAGTCTTGATTTTTGAAGAAATAATTGGTATCTTTGGTGTTTGTTATCTTATTTATTTTTTTATAGATTGAGAGGGTACATGTGAAGTTTGTTACATGGATATATGGTATAATGGTTAGGTTTGGGCTTCTAGTTTATTATTATTTTATAGTGTATTTGCCTTGAATAACAAAGTCCCTGGAATATTTATACTATTTACATTTTCAATATGTCTAATTTATAATGAGTACATTACTGAAAACACCTATCTAGTCATTAAACCATAATTCTTTAATTTTTAGGTTCTATTTAAATGGGGTTACTAATAAGGCATTAATGCTTTTTGGCCAAATTTGTGGCCAATGGTTTAGGAAGTTTAAATCTACCAGAAGGAGTATAGTTTGCTACCAAATTATTTACCTAATTACCTCTGCTTATTTTATTCCCAATATTTGGTACATGTATTACAAATAATGCCTCCATAAGATATTTGTTTGTAGGAATGCTGGTTTATTTACTCAGAACAAATACCTGGTTATAATCAGTAAAAAACAATCTTATAATTAATTGTTCCAATTTATTAAAAGTGTTGAGGAGCAGGGTAGAGAGCCAAAAATTGCCAACCAAACTTGGGAAAACATAAGAATCTGGAAAGACAGGAAAAATATCTCCCAAATATCTTTTGCTCTGAAGGAATTTTCAAGCAAGAACATACTGAGGCTTTAAATCGGTGATGACACAAAAGTCAAGGTTCAGGATCTCCTCATTATAGGAAACCCATATTTAAAAAGAGTGAACCCCAAAGATTACAGAATTAGGAATGAAATTAAAAAGAAAACACTTTTTTCCATGAGAACCCTTACTTCCAGGAGACTGCAGGAGTGGAGTAGACAAAAAAGAAAAGGAAAAAAATATATCTCTGAGGAATCTTGGTTGCTGTAAGTCAGCTCTCTTACGTTGTTGCTGTTTTTGTTTGGCTTATTTTTTGTGGCTAGTTGATTTGATGCTATAAATGTTATTTAGCCTTGTCTCTGACTACCAGAAACTTTGATACCCTGCAGAAGCAAAAGACAATCCTCTCCAAAATACCTGTTTTTCAGATTAGAAGGAATCAATATAGTTAATACAGGTATCACTCATTGAAGACAATTTGGTTCACAATATAGTATATATGAAATATATCAGATATAGAAATTGTTGGATGTGTGTTGTAAGATAGTAAAATTTGATATTTTTGAAGAAACATAATTTTACAATATCTATAGAGAAAAAGAAATTATATAGCAAGATATTACAGATATAAGAAAAAAATAGAATATACAAAATCAGGAGTTCAAAGGTCACTTAGACAACCAATGTGATGGAACAATGAGAGAATAAGCTAACTGGAAGAAGGACCAGAAGAAATTATCCAGAATATGGCTCAAAGACAAAAAAAAAAATTTACCAAAAGAAACAGAGGTTTAAAGATTTAGAGGACAGTATGAAAAGGACTAAGATACATTTATTTAGAATATCAGAGAGGAAAGAAAGATAAAAACAGAGGCAATATTCAAAAAAAAAAAAAAAATGGCAAACAGTTTTCCAGAACTGAGGAAAGGCACAAGCTGCAGATTCAAATTCACAATGGAATTGAAGTAGATTAAATACACATGATTTTACACTGATAGTGCATCCTGATGAAATAAAAACAACGAAAGAAAAGAAGAAAAGAAAAGAAAAGAAAAAAAGAAAAATAAGCAGTGATTATAAAGGTAGCCCAAGGGAAAAGATGGAGTGCCTAAAAAGGAATAGCAATAAGATTGAAGATTTCTTCACAGTTTACTAGAAACCTGAATACAGTTAAATTATTTTTCCATTGGAGACGGAAAAATAATCACCAACCTAAAATTCCAATACTAATAAAAATGAATTCCATAAATGAGGAAACAATAAGTATAATTTTTAAAAACACACATATATATACACACACACAAGCATACACACATTAATTACCAGTAAAGCCGTTGTAAGTGAAATTCTAAAGGCTGTAACTCAAGCAGAAGGAGAATGAGCACTGAATTAGAAAATTGATATGGAGCCAAAGTATGATAAACAACTTAGGTAAATAATAATAACACATTATGCAATTTTTTTAAAATGGCATAGAATTAATAGTCATGACAAGAAAACGTATGTTGCAAAGTATGTATGTGGCCTAAGGTGTTTTAAATGTATTAACTATAAAAAATGGGGTTTTTAAAATTCAACTTACATGTTGATATAACTTCATGATTTAACTTTGAAGGTAGCAAATGGAAGAATGGACACATATATAACTTTCACATTAGTGTAGTGGCAATAAAATTAATGAGAATAAATGAGTCAAACAAGGAAGACTAAAGAAAAAATAAACATGGGTAAAGCAGAAAAATTATAATGCACAAACAAAATGTATTTAACAGGAATATGTCAGTATTTATATGAATATTATATGAACCAAATGCTCTATTAGAAAAAGAGTACAATTTTGGAGTAGATTTATTTTTTTAAGAGGCCCAATTATTTATAAGGATAAATCTGAAACTAAATTCAAATAATAAAAAAAGCATGAACCTAAATGGTGATACTGCTACGGGATCTTTGGAATGTTGCTATTCTGGTCAGAAACCTTTGACTGGTAGCACCTTTGCCTGAGTTTTGCTCAGGTCTGCTAGGCTCATTCTTCCCACTTGGCCTGGCAGGTTGGGCTTGGCTCGTGCTACCGGACTGGATCCCATGGCTCCAAGGGAGACTGCGAGTCAGGCATGGAACAGTGAGAGGTGTGTGAGAGCATGGTGTCTGGCCACTGTACAGTCAGACATGCCAGCTGCTTCCGTGGGGTGGGCAGCTCCAGGTGCCAGCATGGGTGCTGGCTCACTTCAAGGCTGCGGCTAGACCAGGCACATCTCAACATCTTCCCTGGCTAGCACCAGGTAATGTGGTGGTGCCTGGAAGCTTGTAGATGCCAGGAACCTCAGGGCCCCAAAGAGGGAGTCACAGCCCTGGTTCGGACAGCTCCAAGGTCTCGACTCCTTGAAGGACCACAGCTTTTCTTTCCTTCTCTGAGCCTGCAACGTGGTGAGCAAGAGACATGTTTCAGCCCTGTTTGTGTTATAGCTCTTTTAGACTTGCCATCTGGCAGGGCCCAAGTTCTTATCCTGCCACCAGGAAGAATGAGGTTCACAGAAAAATGGAGGGCGAGAAAGACTGAAAGGAGCTTTACTGAGTGATAGAACAGCTCAGAAGAGACCCACAGTGAGTAGAACCTTTCTGCAGCCAGGTTTTCTGGACAAATGTTCAGCTCCCAGCAGAGAGGAAACCCTGGAGTGGTAAACTCCTCTCTGCAGACAGGTTGTCCCATTGAGTGTTCATCTCCCTAGAGTGGAAAGCTCTTCTCTGTAGGCAGGTCATCCCATTGTCTCTGCATCCCTCATCAGAGAGGGCAGCTCCTCTCTGCAGCTGGTTGTCCCATCTCTCCAACTCTAAGCAGAGAGGGTAGCTTGACTCTGCAGCTGGTTCTCCAGTAGTCGGCTCTGCTCTAGCTGAGTCCAAGGTTTTTATGGGCCTCAGAGGGGAGGAAGGATGCCCCAATTGGTACATGAGCAGCCATGGACAGCCCAGAAACGGCACCACAAGTTTCCACTCTCATCTGTGGGATTGGTAGCCCAACCACCAGCCCTCGGGACTTCCCTGGCCTACAGGTGGGGCCTCACCAGGGACCCACCCCCTTCTTCCCGAGAGCCTTTCTGCCTCTTGCTGATGTCCATCCACCCAGGCTGTTCATGCCAAGGGGCACCCGTAGGCCAGTGCTGAGCTGCTCTCAGCTCCCCTCTAGGCTTCCTCCCCTCTAGGCTTTGTTGATGGCCAAAGCCTGGAGGGACCTGAGGCCACAGGGGGATTATGTGTCAGTACTACCCCAACAGTGCACACACCCAGCTGGTCTGTGACAGCACCCAGGCTCACCCTCAACCTTTCTCTGAGATGACAGTGGGCACTGGGAGTGGGTAGAGGCCAAGCAGTGGGAGCAGACACCCCTGAGCCTGTGAGGGGCATGGGGGACTGTCCTAGATCCCTAAGGGTGCAGAATGCAGAGATGCCTGGTGCCTATACCTTTGTAGGTGGGGCTCCCACTATCTCTGTGGAGTGTGCAGACAGCCCTGGTCTTGCCTCCTCACAGCTTGAGCCAAGACTCCAGGTCCTTACTGGGCCTAGGCTGGCGTCTGGGGCAGGGTGATGTCACCACATGTTCATCCTGTGGCCCTGGTGCTCAGGGGTGGCCCAGGGCTCCCCTTCACTTGTTTCAAGGCCCTGACCGTGGGGGGTTTCTTCAGGAGCAGATCGTGGCCCTGGGCCCAGTCACTGGGAGTGTCAGGCCCAGCGGTCGCCACAATGCAGGGCAAACCCTGGGGATGTGGCCCTGGTCGGCCCCTTGTGGAGGCTCCTCCTGAGGCCCAGGAACCGAATGCCATCAGCAGAGTGGGCATATGGTGGCCTTGCTGCTAGCGAGGTCCCCAGAGCAGGCACTGCTTCTATTTCCTTTCCTGGGACCCAGAAGAACAGCCCCAGCTTCACACCCTGAGTCCAGTCCTCACACTCCAAATGCAAATGCAGCACTACTCCAGCCCCAGCTCCACTTCAGGCCCCTTTCTATGTGTCTCTTCATGCCTACCATGCTTCTCCCTTGCTGGTGGGCAACTCGGCCACGTTCCAATGCAGCAGCCCCCAGGGCAGTGGGCTTCCGGGGGCTCCCAGGGGCAGACTCTGGGGACTGTCCACCTCTTCCCCACATGGCAGGAGAGAGCAACGGTGTGGGGCCAGGGTCTGCAGTGTTGGAAGCTCTGGGCCTGGGGGAAGGTTCTGCCAGGCTGCATGAGGATGGTGGCAGGGCAGTTGGCTGCCTTGGGGATGTGGTGCGCAGGGGCTGTGGGGCACGGCGTCCCACTGCCACCACTGCTGCTCCTGCAGCTGCTCCTGATGTCACCACTTGCACCTCCCCACTGTAGCCAATGTGATGGCAGTTACCATCCTGGATGGCCCGCCAGCTGCCATCAATACAAATATAAAGCATGCGAATGATAACCAAAGAGAGCTGGGTTAAGAATTAAGTATATTTATTCAATAATTATTAAATATTACTTTTCCAGAATGATATAGCTTTATGCATCTAGACTATAGCTTGAGTATACAACAAAGATGAAAAACTATTAGAATTAGATATATCCATTTTGTCTATTTTTATAGTTGACAAAAAATGATTAGAAAACGAGAAATGAGAGAGAAAACCAGAAACAATCAAATATGGAGGGAGATTTGGACATTAAATGGACATTTATAGAAGAATATACTTAACAATTGTAGAATGTACATTTTTCACACACACATGGATCACAATACTGAACATATACTAAGGTATAAATATCATGTTGCCTTACAAGAATTATTTGGAAAAAAGAAATAAACCAGAATACCCTCATATGTTTGGAAATTAAGAAAGAAAACACTTTTTTGGATTACAATACTAGAATAAAAACAAAATTTAGAACCAAAGGATAATTAAATGTCCATCCGAAGAAGTATTGAACAGAAAATTTCTAGCTTTATTTAAAAAGAGAAATATCAGAAGATTAAGCTAAGTATTTATCTGAAATATTGATAAATAAGGAAAACACCAGAAAAGTAAAAAAATCATTAAAAATATATATTAGCAATGTGATATTTAACCTAAGTCAAGCCATATAGTAGAATTTTTTAAAAGTCTTAAAATAGTAGGTAATATCGGCAACGTATAGATTTTACTGCAGTGTTTGACATGCAAATTAATAACAGAATGCTACTATCTTTTTTTATTATACTTTAAGTTCTAGGGAACATGTGCACAATGTGCAGGTTTGTTACCTATGTATACATGTGCCATGTTGGTGTGCTGCACCCATTAACTAGTATTTTACATTAGGTATATCTTCTAATGCTATCCCTCCCCACCTCCCCTCCCCACAATAGGTCCCAGTGTGTGATGTTCCCCTTCCTGTGGCCAAGTGATCTCATTGTTCAATTCCCACCTGTGAGTGAGAACATGCGGTGTTTGTTTTTCTGTTCTTGCAATAGTTTGCTGAGAATGATGGTTTCCAGCTGCATCCATGTCCCTACAAAGGACATGAATTCATCCTTTTTTATGGCTGCATAGTATTCCATGGCATATATGTGCCACATTTCTTAATTCAGTCTGTCATTGATGAACATTTGGGTTGGTTCCAAGTCTTTGCTATTGTGAATAGTGCCACAATAAACATATGTGTGCATGTGTCTTTATAGCAGCATGATTTGTAATCTTTTGGGTATACACCCAGTAATGGGATGGCTGGCTCAAATGGTATTTCTAGTTCCAGATCCTTGAGGAATCGCCACACTGTCTTCCACAATGGTTGAACTTGTTTACAGTCCCACCAACAGTGTAAAAGTGTTCCTATTTCTCCACATCCTCTCCAGCATCTGTTGTTTCTTGACTTTTTAATGATCACCTTTCTAACTGGTGTGAGTATACGTTTGGATGGTATCTCATTGTGGTTTTGACTTGCATCTCTCTGATGGTGAGTGATGATGAGCATTTTTTCATGTTTCTGTTGGCTGCATAAATGTCTTCTTTTGAGAAATGCCTGTTCATATCCTTCGCCCACTTTTTGATGGGGTTGTTTGTTTTTTTCTCGTAAATTTGTTTGAGTTCTTTGTAGGTTCTGGATATTAGCCCTTTGTCAGATGAGTAGATTGCAAAAATTTTCTCCCATTCTGTAGGTTGCCTCTTCACTCTGATGGTAGTTTCTTTTGCTGTGCAGAAGCTCTTTAGTTTAATTAGATTCCATTTTTCAATTTTGGCTTTTGTTGCCATTGCTTTTGGTGTTTTAGACATGAAGTCCTTGCCCATGCCTATGTCCTGAATGGTATTGCCTAGGTTTTCTTCTAGGATTTTTATGGTTTTAGGTCTAACACTTAAGTCTCTAATCCATTTTTAATTAATTTTTGTATAAAATGTAAGAAAGGGATCCAGTTTCAGCTTTCTACATATGGCTAGCCAAAACTCACAGATAAATATAAAAGCAATGAAACAAAATAATGAGTAAAACATTTGAGCAACACTTTACAAAATGTAAATTCAATTAGGAAATATAAATTTGCAAGTGTTTAAAGCTTCATTAAAACAAAAAAAAAATCAAATTAAGTCATATATTCACCAGATGGGACAAATTTTAAAAGTCTGAAAATATGAAGGGATATAGAATACTATGGTCTCAATGTTTGTGTCCATAAACCCCTAAATTTATATGTGGAAATCATAACTTCCAAGGGATGGTATTTGAAGGTGGGGCCTTTTGGGAGGTGATTAGGTAATGAGGAAAGAGTTTTCATGAATGCAATTAATACTTTTGTGAAATAAATCCAAGGGAGGGTTTTGCCTTTTCTACCATGTAAGAACACAGTAAGGAGACACTATCTACAAACCAGATACTGTGTCTGCAGGCCTATTCTTGGACTTCCCAGACTCCAGAACTGTGAGAAATTTCTGTTGCTCATAAGCTACATAGTCTATGGTTTTTATTATAGTAGCCTGAATGGACTGAGAAACTGAAGTTGTGGAGCAATGGGCAAACTTTACACCATACCTTTGTGAGAATACATTGGTAATAGCACTTCAGAAAATATTTAGACATTTACTAAGATTGAAGATAATTACATCCAGGGAACTGGCAGTTTCACTCTTAGGTATGAAACTTAGATCAGGGGTTGTCAAACTTATATGTGTGTGTATCCTTTGGCAGTTTGATGATTCCTAGAGATCGCTTCTCAGAAAGAAATTTTAAAGAAATGAAATAAAATACACAAAATTTCAAGGAAAAAGTTATCAAAATATCAAAACAAACATATACAGAGAGAATATTGTAGAGTTAATCCATTCATCTAAATTATTTTACATTTATTTATAAATTATTTGACTACATATTTACTATATAGCACTATAGGCAAGAAAATGACATTAACCATTGCAGAAAGTCTTCTATGCAACAAATAAAGAGAAATATCAAGTTCAGAGATGCTATTATGAGGGATATTGTTAACTGGGAGGTGGGAAGTTAATGGGAGGTGTCTGAATACAGAAATTGGAAATGTGAGTATGGCCTCCTCTTATATGCATTTTTCAACAAATGTTTATCGAGATGTTCTTGTATGTCAGGCTCATCTATAAGAATCTGATAAAAGAGTTAATACCCTGCTGTCATTTACCAGATAGTCTAATGTTGAGAAACTTTAATATTAAGTAGTAATAAAAGCTATGACAAACACAAGATTGGATGAGGGGATAGGTGATACAGATGTGAAGAAATAATCACAAGTTGTAAGAATACCTGGGGAGAGAGTATTACCATTTCATAAAAATTTCATTAATTTTTAAAATTTTGAGCAATTCTGAGATGTTACACTTCTAAATTTACATGATGAAGTCATTTAATTTTTAGGCTCCTGGAAGCCAAATTGTTGTATGCTTACTTTGTAAATCCCAGGGGAAAAAGTGATTATTTATTCCAGTAATATTGAGATGAAATGGTGTGGGTTCTATTAAAACTTGTAAAAGTTAATGTATAGAAACCCAATACTTTTAAGCGTATTTTAATAGCATACTTAATTAAAGAAAAAAGGAATTTAATGACAACATCCCCAAATCTAGAGGTAGTCATGCCAGTGATCATGACCAGGGGCAAGATAATGAGCATTCACTGGAGGATTCACAATGAAACAGAAGCTGAAATTATATATACATACTAATTTCATACAGTAGCTTCCATTTCTCTGCAAATGTCATTGGCAGTTCACTAAACTATTAAATTTTATAATCTCTCCAACTGTTTTTATGGGTAGATAACTAGAGAGTCTGGCATGCTCACATATAAGACACAGCTTGTATTTCTCCTGTAGGGCAATGAGCTAATGAGCATCCGGTATGATTCATATTAAATTACTTGATGATTTCTGACCTACATGTAGCATTTAGAAAGTATATAATATATGCCATTCCTTACTTTGGAAAATATATGATACACACTGGTTAGTTTATTCTTGTTCTTAGAAACAAATTTGTATTGATCCTGGAGTCAGAATTTATGGAAAAAGGGTTTAATGCTTCCACTTATTACCTATGTCATGTGAGAAATTCACCTAATAACTTTGAACCTTCATTTACTCTTCTTTAAAAAAGTTGATAGTGATTGCCCCGATATATTATTAAAATTTCTATATAATCTTATATTTTGTAATGGTTACCATGGTGTTTGGCACATGGTATTAATAATATGGTTGCTCAATATTAATAGTTATTGCAAAATGTATTCCAAGTAACTATTTTCTATTTGGATGTTTGTAGTATAAAGTAGAGCAGATAACATATTTTTTGCAAATATGATTCTAAACAAAATAAAATGAATTTAGAATATTCATTAATAAAACAAATGTAGAATGTTTAGCACTGTCCTGACCTCCACCCACTGCCAGTAGCACCACACTAGTTGTGAAATATAAAAATGTCTCTGAACATTTTCAAATGTTCTTAGGGGAGCAAAATAGCCCATGGTTGAGAACAATTGATATAGATGATTTGTCATCATGAGAAAATTGTACCATCAATATACGATAGATATAAGAGTAAAATCAAACCTGTTAGAATTGTAGATGGAAATATCCTTTTACCATTGGTCTCAATCCTGTGTTGCCCCAGAAATTACAGATAGAGAGTGGCATGAAAGTAATCAATCGACTGGGTAAGACATAAGCTCTTCCAACCTCAAAAGACCCCCATTAAAAGGTTTATCATTAATTTTGCCAATGTAGAAGTGACATTTGATTTGCTTGTGGCTTTGCAGATAAAATTCAAAAAGCTCCTTAGAGGGGGAAGAAAAGGGGGAAAGTGTTTTATTTAATTTGCCTAATCCCAAAGGTCTTTAAATGCAAAATGATAGTAGAGTTTTATTGGAGCTTTATCACAAACAAATTATATGAGAAGAAGATAAAATTAATCTAAAAGAGATATATTTTTAAATCTGTTAACTCAACGTATTTAGTAAAAATGTAATTTATTTACACCTATTTCTGGAAGCATGGAACAGTAAATATGGAGAAGAAATTTGGATAATTTTTAAAAAGTTTTAAATGCATAACTGAGCTACAAAAAAGAGAAAAATCCACAAAGTTAAAATATGTAGAGAAAGCAGAAAATTGGAAAAGTAGAAACTACAAAGATGAATTTGTTTATATTTCACATATTTTAAATCTCATGCATGAAAATCTGCTATTTATTTGTAGTTGAAAATTTTTATAACAATACCTTTTAAAATATTAAATTATTTATACAAATAACATATTTCCATTGACACACATTGAGTAAGACATAAAATCAAAACAAAAATACAAAATTCACCTAAAATCCGACCATCATGAAATAGAAATTTACATTTTCTTGGCCATCTATTTATGCATAATATATGCCCCAATATATTCATCAACACACTCAAATAGAATTAATGTAATTGAAACCACACATAGCCATCAACACACTCAAATAGAATTAATGTAATTCAAACTACACATAGCGTTTGTATTAATTTTTAAAAGTCTCATGTGTACTCTTGACAACTTGTTTTACTCCTTACTTAGTAACACACGGTGGAAATCCTCCTAAATCCTTCTCGTAGATTCAACTCATGCATTTTACCAACTGGAATACTAAACAATTTGTTCATTTCCCTGTTTGTGTAAATTCATTTTGTAGTCAATATTTAGTACAATAAATAAGGCTGCCATAAGCATGTTGGATGCATTTCTATACATGGTAAAAACTTATTTTATAATTTAAAAATTTCAAGATTTAGTTCACAAAAGATAAAATAGTATGTTAATGGACACTGTTTCATGTATACCTTTCAAAATGAAGTGTAATAATTTTTTGAATTTTTATTTTCAATTTTTAGATAGAAATTTTTATTAAAAAGTTTTTCTAATTTTAATAATGGAATTTATCTAATGTTTATAATGGAATTACAGCTTTTTTATTTAAAATGCTTTCTGTCATAAAATTCTCGGACAAATGTAATACATTTTAAACATATATTTTTGCTATATATGTCTAAAGTCTTATCCTCAGTATATAGAGCATATACGATATATGCTGTTGAATTTTATTGAATGTTTGAGGCTAATATAATAGTTTTGTTGCTATTTCTGAATTACTTGGGTGTCACAAAGTAAGATATTTGTAGAGCATATTCAATAGTGTAACACTGGTGGTAGATAAGAAGGAATAAAGAAGAAATATATATATGTGTGTTTGCAAGTGTGCGTGTGTGTGTATGTGTGTGTGTGGAGGGGTGTTTGTATTCGATGATGACTCTTTTGTAGTTATAACCAGTCAAAATTATTCCATTAGTAATACATTCAACTCTTTAAAAGTAATTATTTGAAGTGGTCTTCAATTAGTTTATCTCCTGTACAATTAGAGGTCCCAAAATGTGAGGGGGTACTACTTCACAGAAATTTTAAAAATGTAAACAATAAGGTAACTCTCTAATGTAAGTAGAGGAAATCTTTGTTTTATTTAATAGGTGGAACCAAACATTTTGCTGAAAATAAGAGTAATCTTTGTAGAATTATCCACTGATTTGGAGTGCCATAAAGAAGCTGTTGTCAATAAAAAACTGTGATTATTACAATGTTTTGTTCCATTTCTGTGGTAATTGGTTATTATCATTATTTACTACTTTATTTTATGGTTATTGCTTGCAATTTTAGACTTTAAATATGAAAAGCATAAAGAGTGCTAATTTAATTACAGTATTGAATTCCTGAAAACTGTATGCAGTGTTAAGATTATTAATAAGTATATTTCAAATGGATATTTTAATTACAATTTGCATTTCTGCCTGGTTTCTTGTTCATCATAATTTTGAGCAAATTGATACGTTTGTAGTCTTAAAAATTGTCATGCAGAAATGAATGTCATTCTCATGGGGCTGGTTTTAGGAACTAAATTTCGTGATTTTGTAGTTAAATAAGGAAACAGAATACTGTGATGGAGAGAATTCTTAATAAGTGTCTTAGTGCATTTTCACACTGCTATAAAGAACTGCTCAAGATAGGGAAATTTATAAAGAAAAAGTTTTAATTGACTCACAGTTCTGCATATCTGAGCCTTAGGAAACTTACAATCATGGTAGAAGGCACAGGGGAAGCAAGTACTTTCTTCACAAAATGACAAGAAAAAGAGAAAGAAGGGGGAAGCACCAGACACGTATCAACCAGATCTCATGAGAACTAACTTGAGAACAGAATGGGGGAAACTGCCTCCATGATCCAATCACCTCCTACTAGGTCTGTCCCTAAAACATAGGGATTATAATTTGAGATGAGATTTGGGTGTGGACAAAGAGCCAAACAGTATTATTCCTCCTCTGGCCCCTACCAAATCTCATGCCCTTTTCACACTTCAAAGCCAATCATACCTATCCAACAGTACCCCAGAGTCTTAGCTTATTCCATCATTAACCCAAAAGTTCAGGTCTAAAGTCTCATCTGAGACAAGACAACTTTCTCCCACTTATGAGCCTGTAAAATCAAAAGCAAGTTAGTTAATTTCCAAGATACAATGGAGGTACAGGCACTGTGTAGATGTTCCCTTTCCAAATGGGAGAAATTGGCCAAAACAAAGGGGCCACAAGCCCCGTGCAAGTCTAAAACCTGGCAGGGCTTGAGTTCATGTTTCACATCCAGGGCATGCTGATAAAAGGGATGGGCTCCCATGGCCTTGGGCAGCTCTCAGGGACAGTCATTGAGTTCCTGTGGCTTTTCCAGGCACATGGTGCAAGCTGTCAGTGGATCTACCATTCTGGGTTCTGGAGAACAATGACCTTCCTCTCACAGCTCCACCAGGCAGTGCTCCAGTGGGGACTCTGTGTGGGGGTTCCAACCTGACATTTCTCCTTTGCACTGCTCTAGCAGAAGTTCTCCATGTGGACTCTGCCCCTGAAGCAGACTTTTGCCTGGACATCAAGGCGTTTCCATGCATCCTCTGAAATCTAGGTGGAGGTTCCCAAAGCTCAACTCTGTGCACCTGCAGGCCCAAAACCCACAAGGAAATCATCAAGGCTTGGGACTTGCATTCCGTGAAGCAATGGCCTCAGTTTACCTTTGCCCTGTTTAGCCGTGGCTGGAGCTGAAGCAGATAGGATGCAGGTTACCAATCCTGAGGTGCACAGAGCAGCAGGGCCCTGTCCCTGGCCCACAAAACCATTTTTAACTTCTAGGCCTCTAGGCTTATAATGGGAGGGGCTGCCACAAAGATCTCCGACATGACCTGGAGACATTTTTCCCATTGTCTTGGTGATTAACACTGACTCCTTATTACTCATGCAAATTTCCACAGCTGGCTTGAATTTCTCCACAGAAAATGGGGTTTTCTTTTCCACATGGTCAGGCTGCAAATTTTCCAAATTTGTATGCTCTGTCACCTCTTTAGAACACTTTGCTGATTAGAAATTTCTTCCACCAGATATCCTAAATCTTTTCTCTCGAGTTCAAAGTTCCACAGATCTCTAAGGAAGGGGCAAAATGCCACCAGTCTCTTTGCTAAACAATAGCAAGAGTAACCTTTGCTACAGTTCCCAGAAAGTTTCTCATCTCCATTTGAGACCATGTCAGCCTGGACTCCATTGTCCGTATCACTATTATCATTTTGGTCAAAACCATTCAGCAAGTCTCTAGAAGTTCCAAACTTTCCTATATCTTCCTGCCTTCTTATGAACCCTCTAAACCATTCCCATCTCTGCCCATTAACCAGTTCCAAAGTCGCTTCCACATTTTCAGGTTATCTTTATAGCAGTACCCCACTCTACTGGTACCAATTTCCTGTATTAGTCCATTTTCACACTGCTATAAAGAACTACCCAAGACTGGGTAAATTATAAAGAAAAGAGGTTTGACTCATAGTTCTGCATGGCTGGGGAGGCCACAGAAAACTCACAATCATGGTGGAAGGTGAAGGAGAAGCAAGTACCTTCTTCCCAAGGCAGCAGGAAAAAGGGGGAGTAAAAAGGGGGAAGCACTGGACCCTTATCAAACAACCAGATCTCATGAGAACTCACTCACTATCATGAGAACACTATGGGGGAAAGTGTCTCCATGATCCAGTCACCTTCCACCAGGTCCCTCCTTGGACACCTGGACACAGTTCAAGGGATTACAGTTTGAGATGAGATTTGTGTGGTGACAAAGAGCCAAACCATATCAATAAGTTATATATATTCATTGTTTAAATAATTCTTCTTAGAGAAACATAAAAGCTATTCAAATATCATATAATCTGAAAAAGTGTAAAAAGGAAGGACATTTATGCATCGTTCCATTTGTTTCCTCTTTGATAAGACATGATAAAACATAGGGTTTCTGACAAATGTAAGGTAGAATGGTATATAATTTATCTCAAACTTTGCTTAATCTATTCAACTTTATACTTTCAACAACATGTAATGTTTATCAAAGCATCCGTGATTTGCATTATTAAGACTTTAATAGATTTCATAAGTGAGACAAAATAATCCCATTTGAGCAACTAGAAATTATCAGGAAAAAAGTATAAAAATCGATGTGATTAAGGGTATTTTGAAGGTCTTCTTTCATACCTTAATGAGAGTCAGTACATTTAGAAAGAGTAAGGATGTAAGTAATGTGGCAACATCCTCTTGCAACAACATCCTTAGATTGATCAGAGATAAAAGGCATTCCTGTGTAGAGTAGGAAGGGCAATACCCACCATGTACACACATGTAAACACACAAACATATATACACACACACATGCAGAATATAAAGATTCAGTGGAGTTTTCACACTCACAGAGAACAAGACAGAGATATTTCCGTAGAGACAGGGATGTAACTGAATGTCTTCATCCAGATTTCCTAGGAAAAACTGAAAAAGGAATTTGCAGGCTAGAAGGGTGTTGAGCAGTGTTGTCAGGAATAACATCTGTGAGAGAGCAAGGGAAGCAGAACTTAGGGAAAAAAAAGAACTAATCACCTTCAGCTGGTTCCATCAGGAGCTCTGAAACTGGCATAACCCATCAGAATCATTGCCCAATGAGACATCAAGGAATCTTAGAATCACTATGCAGACTAGTCACTGGAGGTGGGCTGCTGCTGATGAATCTGTAAACTTGGGCAAAGCAGTTCTTTAAGAGCAAAGGCAATTCTCAGGAGGAGACTCCGCTCTGACCTGTCAGTTACCAAGACTCCTGAAGACTGGAAGAATGAATGACTGAGTTCTAAAAAGAGGAGCTGGGTGGCACATTGTATCATCGACTTCAATGTATGGTTTCTGAGGATGATATATATCTCACAAAGTTCTCAGAGGTGACATAAGCAAGATGGAAAACTAGGAAGCTCCAGACCTTATCTCCCCACAGAAGACATCAAGTTAACAACAATAATGCAGACTAAAATACCTCTGAGAGACCAGCTGAGAGCACAGTGGCCAGGCCAAATTAAAGCCAAGGAAAGATCCCAGCAAAAGGAACATTCAATGTTTCGTGCATCTATCTTGGCCCATCTTCTAAGTGGCATAGCACATGCATCCAGGAGGAAACCTCCTATACTGGGGCTCCTCCTTTGGGAGGGAAATGAAAGATTGGTCCGTGCATATATCAACACTCGCAAACCATATATATGATAATGGGTTGACATGCAAAATATATATGAAATTCATACAATTCAGTATCAAAAATCCAAATAACCCAATTAAAAAATAAAGGACTTAAAGAGACATTTCTTTAAAAAAAGACATGAAAATGGCCAATAAGTATATTAAAAATGTTCAAGATCATTAATAATTAGGGAAATGTAAGTGAAAAATGAGGTATCACCTCACACATGTTAGAATGGCTATCATCAAAAAGACAAAAGATAAACAAGTGTTGGTGAGGATGTGGAGAAAAGGAAACCTTTGTACATAGCTAGTGGAAATGTAAGTTGGTACAGCCATTATGGAAAACAGAAAATAATTTAAAATAGGACTACCATATGATCCAGCAATGCCACTTCTAGGTAGATATTCAAAGGGAATATCTGCGCTCCCATGTTTATTGTCGCATTATCTGCAACAGCCGAAATATTAAAACAACCTGAATGCCCACTGACAGATGAATGGATACAGAAAATATATGTGTGCATGTATACACACACACACACACACACACACAGAGAGAAATGCACACATTCAGTGGAAATACATGCTACAATTGTATATTACATGCATACATGCAGGGAAATGTTATTCACCCTTTAAAAAAGAAATCTGCCATTTGTGATGACATGGATAATGCTAGTGGACATTATACTAAGTGAAATTACCCATATACAGAAAGACAAATATTGCATGATCTCACTTATATGTGAAATCTAAAATCATTAGCAGTGATAAATTTTAAAAATCTCTTCAGGTAGAATTCAAGCATCAACATATTTAAAGTTTCTTAAACAAAATCATGTGCAGCCAAGTTAAGAAAACCTGACCTAGTAAGGCATTAAACTAGTAAGTAGACCTAGTAAATGCCTCTAATACTCAACTTTCTTTTGTATAAAATGAGCATAATAATACTGGCTCTGTTATTCCCAATATATGAGAAAGAAATTTCTAGACCTCAAGGAATAACCCCCACCCCCTACACCCAAAATCAAGCTTTAAAATAAAATCTTGATGGTAGAATCTAGATGTTAGGTATCTGGATTTTCATAAATTCTCTCAACTCTACTGTATATTTGAAAATATTTTCAGTTAAAAATCAGGTTTTGCTGTCTTGCAACAAAAAATGCGTCCCTAAAATTAGACATTATTTTATAGCACTAAATTTAAAAATATTCTTAATCATTTGACAGAGTTGGTCCTAGTTATTTTCTTTACCTCCCAGTGAGAGAATTGTGTTTCATTGCCCTGGGAACATCAGGGTTGGCCTTGTGACTTCCGGGCAATTAAACTTGACCAAGAATGACATATGCCTGGCAGTTCTGAAGTTCTTGTTATCTCTTTTTCACCGTGGCTCTTACTTGTCATGAGGCTATTTTTCCCCAGGGTGGATTTGCTTCTTCAACCTTGATCACAGAATGAAGAGAAGAACTTAACGTGACCCGTAAGGATATGTAAGAGGAACAAAAATAAAAAATAAAACACTGTTGTTAAAAGCAACTAAGTTGTAGGAGTCTTTTATTAATGAAACAGGAAATAAATTCACTTGATGAAGAAGAAAATAAGCTAACATCCAAGGAAATTAGTTTGTATAGGGAGTTTCAGAAACATCTAGTTTTAAAAAAATAAACAAATTATAGAATGAAGAACATGTAATTAACTATACAGTTGACTCACAAACAACAAGGATTTGAACTGCCCATATCCACTTATGTGCAGATGTTTTTTCAATAAATATACCAGAAAAGTTATCAAAAATTTGTTACAGTTTCAAAAGACTTGCAAACAAACCATGTAGCCCAGAATATTAAACAAAAAGAAAGAGGTATACCATAAATCAAAAAATATATGTAGATATTAGTCTATTTTATCATTTATTACCATAAGATACACAAATTTATAAGAAGTTAAAATGTATCAAAACATGGACACAAACAATTACAGACCATGCATGGTGCCATTTGCAGTAGCGAAGTAAATGCAGTAGAGAAATAAATGTAAATAAGCAATATTAAATTCTAACTGCATAAATTAACTCTAGGACAAATCACACTGCTGTAATAATTTTACAGCTACTTCCTGTTGCTATTGTGGGGAGCTCAAATGTGAGAATCTATTTACAAGGCTGTGCTATGCTAATCATTGTGTGACCAGTCGTGTCTTCAGTAAATTGCATATTACAGTAAATGATCTTGCAGTTCTTGAGTATCTTTCCTTGTGTTTAGGTCAATGTTGCGAACTCTTGTAAACTTTGAATAACATTATGGATCCCATACGAAGTGCCACTAGTGATGCTGGAGGTGCTTCCAGGAAGCAGAGAAAAATCATGATATTACAGGAGAAAACTAAATTACTTGATATGTACGGAGGACTGAGGTCTGCAGCTACAGTTGCCTGCCATTTCAGGAAGAGGTTTATTTTATAAACAGATGACATATACTTACAGTATCAATACATACAGTACAGTACTGTAGGTATATTTTCACTTCTTTAGAATTTGCTTAATAACCTTGTCTCTTACTTTATAGTAATGATACAGTATACAATACATATACAAAGTATGTGCTAATCAACTGTTTGTGTTATTGGTAATGTTCAAGAGTAGGCTTTTCGCAGTTAATTTTTGTGGAGTTAAAAGTTATATGTGGATTTTCAACAATGAGGGGTGTTGGCACCTCTAACCCCTACATGTTTAAGGGTCTACTGTGCTCTTAACTTATATCTGTAACTTCCTGCATGTAACACTGTCTTTTGAGTCATACCTATTATTACAAGTGAAACCTACCATCTTTTTTTGAAGGATTTATAGTATTGTATTTTAAAAAGCTGTTTATACTTTCTTTAACCAGTTTTCTAGTTGAAACAAGATTTTAATTTAAGTTTTATTAATATGAACAAGGCTGTAATGAAAATCTTTGTAAAGTTTAAATAGAGTTTACTAGGTAAACTTACTTTCTTGTGTTTTAAGGACTGCGCCTTTAAGTTTGCTCTGTGAGCTCATATCTTCTCCACGCTATGTAAACACTTGTGCAAGTCCTTCAGTTTCTCAGTCAGGTTCAAGTAATAAAATGTTTTCAATCATTTATGGTAAGACAGCCTAATAAATATCATATCAAAGTAATGAGTTTTCATTTGTTTATCGTCTCCAGTTTGGACCTGCCCCGACTGTGAAATCTGCAGCGAAGTAGATAACAAGATAAGCTTGTCTGTCTTTCTTGTTCTTATTTTTCCGTTCAGTAACTGTGGTTTGGGGCCCTTCTAGGTCTGGAATATCGAGTAATGGAGAAAAGAGAAAGTATCAGAAATATTTCATTTGACAGGTAGAAAAACCTTGCAAGAATTTCGGCTGGTAAGATTTTAATCTAATGCTGTTGGCCTCTGGATGTGATAGAATCCATTGTTTATTCTTTCCCTCCCGTTAGCAGGTTTGAATTCTTTAACTAGTCCTTCACCTCAAGTTGCTGAGGATCTTTCATCCACAGTGCATTTGCCATGGGCAATTCAGTCTTCAATGGGCAACTGAAAAATCTTCCTTCCCATTGGAGTTCCAGAAGTACAGCCCTTTGTAAACGGCATCTCAGAATTCCAGAAGTAGTTAATATGGAGTCAGTATCTGTTCCATGGGAAACTTGCACACTTCTGCAACTACAGCCTCGGTATACCTCTGTGCTTGTGCCATCCCACAGGCAAGCGCAGCTGCAACGCCAGCATCTTTCTCTTTGGATGAGAGTGAGACACTGAATGCTGAATACTTTTTAAACCACAGGTTAGACACAACAAGCAATCTCTGAATTTTATTGAAGGCCCATTACTTGGCTTGAGAAAAGTGGTAATTCCTTTCTCTCTCACATGGGGAAAATGTGGAATAAAGTCGTGTACTGAAATATTCTTAAGTTATCTCTGAAGTTATCCTCATTAGTGGCTCCATGAATCACTCAATAAAATGATACAATTTTTCTCGGCTAGTGTGAAGTAGATGGATTTAGGGCATGAGGATAATGACAAATTGGTACAGAAAATAGGAAAATAAGAAAAACGAACACTCATTTTTCTTATTGGTTCGTAACTTTATAGTTACATGTAATCTGTGTTTCAGATTTATCCCTAGAGGTATAATTGTTTTGTCAAAGAAAATGTGCACATTAAAGTTATTGTCTTAATACTCTCCAAAGAGCTCTCATTCATTTCCACTACAACAAAGAGTTTGAAATGGCTTGTTGACCCAGATCCTTGTTTCACTCACTTATGAAGAATACTACTTTTGTCCTTTGGATACGTGTAAACACTATAGTAAATTTTTTATTAATTCTTTTAAAAATTTATGAGGTTGCATATCTTTTCATTTGTTAATATGTCTATTTACAGATCTACTCTGAGTTTATATATAAAAATATGTACTGCTTCATCTATTTACAGGTCATTTTACAGATAATATAATAATATTTAAGTATAATTAAATTTCTCCGTATTTGTGTCAGATTGAATAACAATGGGGTGTATTGGGCTGTTCTTGCATTTGCTGTAAAGAAATACCTGAGACTGGGCAAAGAAAAGTGATTGCATTGGCTCACAGTTCTGTAGACTATGCAAGAATGGCGCCAGCATCTGCTCAGCTTTGGGTAAGTCTCAGGGAGCTTTTACTGATGGTGGAAGGTGAAGTTGGAGCAGGCACATCAGGTGGCAGAGGCAGAGGAGATACCGAGTGGGTGAGGAGGTGCACACACTTTTAAACAACCAGCTCTCATGAGAACTCACTGTCATGAAGCCAGCACTGAGTCATGAAGGATCGGCCCCATGATCCAAACACCCACCATGCCCCACCTCCAACACTGGAGATTACAATTCAACATAAGATTTGGAGGGAACACGTTTTCAAACCAAATAAGGTATAAATTGTTCAATGATAAAAAGATTATGTTATTATATATTATTTAATTCACTGACAATCATATTGATAATTAAATTGCATAAGCCAGAAATCTCAGCATCGTCTTTGACTTATCCCTGTTCAAAGTAAGAATCTTTGCTACATGCTCACTTTTGTTTATTCACAGGTCACATCACATGCTTTAGAATTTTGTACATATTTTGACTCAGAAATTCTACATCTAGAAAGTTATAAAACGTGTTCAATGATCTATGTACGGAAAAACTGGTATAAGTTCTATAAAGCAATTGAGAAATGTTTATGTAAATTAATTTACTTCCATAGTAAATTAAGTAATTCATAGGCTTGCCATAAAGCATTTATTTCAAATGCTTGTTTTTAAAATATAAAGTAAAAGATATTTTAAATAAGTACAGTATTATATCATTTGCCAAAGCAAATTTTTCCATATATGTTTGAATATATATAATATATAATTATATATGTATCTAGAGCCAATTCATAGAATATAGAATTTGTAAGCGACATATACAATGTATGTAATTATGTATGCATTTATAGGCCCATCGAGGGGACTAGAGCTACATTTAGAAACACATGTAATTTAGCTACAGTACTTGGTATATTCTTGCTTTAGGTAATGGGATTGTTCATTCTTCTATTGTTTTTGTTCTTTAAGTACCCTCTATTGATCATGCAAGTTGCACATGAGAAAATAGTTATATGTGATTTTAATATATATGAACAAAATATTTGTAACAATTTGAGTGAGAATAAATGTAAAATTAGAACAATAATGCAAGTAAATAATAATAATCAATTGTGATTTTAGAAAACAGAAATGGATATATATACTGTTGTATATCTGCTAGAGATGAACCATGAATTCTATTCTTCTTTACACATCAAAACACATAGATAATAATAGAACTACTAAACTGGCAGGTCAGAAAAATCACAAGTTTTGCGGGAAGTGAAAGTTTAGTATCTTTTTCTCTTTTTGTCCATTTAGAGAGGGCCCCGTAAAGTGTAACAAGAGACCTCTTTTCAACATTGCTTCTTAGGAATAGTGACAGGTTTTATTAAGTGGTCTTTTAATACATTCCACGTTCATAAAATAATAGTATGTATTCTATTACTTGAAAACATAAAAAACCTATGGCAAAAAAAGATAAACTAGCACCAAAACAAAAATAATTTTTGAGGAAGCAGGATGGATGAAAAAGGAAATAATTTAAAACAGGTGTCAAAGCTCATGATTCTCCTATATAAAGTTTGATCTTGATTATATCTTTAAAAGGTTAACATTCCCTGTGGGAAGCTCCCTTCTTGGGTAAAAACCTTCTATTTTAGAATTACCCATGGTGAAAACCTACACGTGCCCTAAAGTAAAACTATTTCTGAGATATTTAAGTAAGATATTATTTGGAGAAATCTTCAAAATAGAATATTTCTTGAAGGTGAACTGAATGTTCAGAAAAATTATTTTAACTGACTCTTTACAATTCTACCATGAGAGAATACAGTTTATAAAAAATATCCTGGAGCAAAACTTAGAAGTATGGAGGAGGATGTGTATTGTTTAACCAGCTGCTATAAATTTAATGTGGTAACATTGTAACAAAGAATTTTATTGACTTTTTTTCCAAGTTACTTATCTACACATTCATTGTGTGAGTTCCCAAATTTATTTTACTCTGAATTCCAGTAAGAGCATATTAGTTAGCTGATATTTAAAATGGAAGTAAAAAAACCTGAATTAGTTTGAAAAAGATTTAACTGAATACAAAAATTATGCTGACATTTAAACGCTTCATTTTTGCTTGATTTTGAAAAATGTCACATAAGTTGAAATTTAATTATTTTAACAACTGCAGCTTGACTCTTTGAAACAAAATTTCAGGTTGTGTTCTTTTCCATTGTGTGTTATATTTATTAATCTAAATGTATTATTCACTTGATCTGTACCAATACCATTAAAATCTGTGGATTCTTACAACAGTTTGCTTAGTTTTTTAAATACAGAAAGACAATCTGTCATACAGGGCGTAGGATAGTGAACCTAGCAAACAGTCCTTAATTGGCACTCTCTTTTCCTATTTTATAACAGTGAATTAAAAACATTAAGATGAATGTCATTTTAGGAATGTTGCTTACAAAGATAGTACTTCATTTCTTAGCTTACTTTTGCCTTTCTGTTTAAATCTGCAGGTGTTCAAATCTGAACCCGAAGCCATTTTAATTACTAAGATATCACAACTCACAGTTCTTCCTCTTCATGCAATTCTGGAAGAGAATGGGTTTGTGGGACACTAGTAATTTGTTTATATGGTGCTAATTCTTTGAGCTATATACTTATAGTTTGTGCATTTTTTTGCATTTATCTAATATTAAAAAAGAAAAAATCTCAATATATTATTTGTGTCTTTCTATGCTAAAGCTGATGTTCTGTAACCTGATTTCAGCATTTAATGCCTAATAACAACCTTCATCTGTATTTCATGAATACTGGCCCATGCTTCAGATATTGGAGTTTAAAAGGGCTATTAAATGACATCCCTCCTACCAACTAGCTGTTACTACAAAAATGCTACATACTGCAACATGGCTGAAAAGCACAGTCATTTATTCTCATGGATACAGATCAGTTGGGAATTGTTGGTGTCGGGTGGGTTTGGCTGTGTGACTCTACTTTGCACCTGGGTTTGGTTTGGCTGGGATTAACTAGGGAAGGCCATTTTCCGTGTGTTCATGATAGTATCCATGCTGAAGGAGCAGAAGCTGAGAAGGGGATCATAATTTGGCAAAGTGCAAGCCTCCCAAGGTCTAGACTCGGGATTGGAACATTGTCAATTTCTCCTCATTCATTAGCAAAAGAACATTCCTTTCTCCTGATTGTAATTCCAAGCCAACTGAAAGAAAGAGAAGAAATAGTAACTGAAATGTAAGCTTTAGTTATGGGCTAATTTAGCGCAATTATGTTTCACCCCTTTGTTAGGCTAGCTTAACTCATATGTTTCTGGTATCAGTAAAAAACTGAAGACTCAACTAATTGTGAGTTCTGATAAACTTCCGACACTCTACTACTGGGCTGCATATGCCAAATGTGTTCGCATACCTCCATTAGATTAACTACTCCTTTTAATCCTGGGGTGGGCCAAGAAGACACATTACAGAAAATTGGTACAGAAAGAAAAATAAGAAGTGAAAAATGAATTTTAAATAAAATAAACAATAAATATAATAAAAAAATAAAATGTGTAAAATAGATTAACATAAATGAATTTTTAATAACTGAATTTTTAAAAGAAAGAAGTAAAACAGAATAAGTGGTACAAAAAGAAAAGATATTTGGGTGATGAATAAAGTGGTGAGGCCCTGCTTTAAAGACTATGTCATGGTGAGGGTTCATGGATACATCCCTCTTGTAACATATAGTAAAGATATAAAATAGGTTTGATTGTTATTCTTACAGGCATAGAAGTAGAATAGTGTCCACAACCTCTTTAATTCTTGGTGTGACAAAAGAAGTGTGCTTATTCTGGAGAGAATGTTACTGAATCCAACACAGTTAGCATTCCAGAAATCATACCTTCATAATGTTCAATATGTTTGTAGGGAAAAAGCCAATAACATCTATGTGAATATACAACAATGGAAGTTACTCTAAGGAGAGACAAATCATAGTATTTATTTTTAACTTGGGTAAAGCATGGGAGGAGAAAACAAGTGGAAGCCTTAAAAGTAGGTAAGAAAAAGGAACAGAAATGTTAAAAAAAACTTTTCAAAAACTGGGCAAAGTCTAACATCGCAATTTAGAATTTCTATGTGTCCCAGACACAGGACAGTATGCATCTACCTGCCAGAAATTTCCATAGGCTTTCGTAGCATTCTCCTGAAAGACACAGGTGCAAGAAAAGAGATCTAAGACTCCCTTCATGGTACTGATATTCAGGACTTTCCAATGTTTGAGGGTAGAGGCAATATACTTCGAAAACATACATCCATAATTCGCTTGTATGTAAGGTGAAGATTGTAGGTAAGATGAAGAAATAACTGGTTTATAGGCATAAAACCTGCCTGTGCCCTTGCCCCCTACCTGATACCAATTAATTGTGTGCTGCCTTTGAGGAAGGGTAGAAAATGTACTCACTCCATCAGAACGTTTTATTGACACTAGATTATAAGACTCTGCTGCTTGTGTAGCAGAAACATGCTTGCTCGTATCTCCAAATCCCTGCTGATTCAAGGCAGAGTTATCCTGCCACAGGTAGGAAGCACAGGAAAACAACCTGTGCTAAGTAGCAGTATGCTGGCTAGAGTCTGGAGCTCATTCCATCTCTCAGTCTATTTTTGGCAAGTCTGTGAGCTAAGAATGCTTTTTTACATTTTATAATTGTTAAATTAGCATATGTGACTAAAAGCTTAAAATACTTACGATCTGATTATTTATAGAAAATCTTTTATAGCCTTGATTTACAGCTTATAATTAATAATAAGCATTTTTTTCCCCTGAGAAATAGGCAGGAGTGTTATATAAGTGTTGTTTCCAAGTTATGGGTACACAGTGCCTACCTAAGACTGAGTCTAAAGAAAAGAGAACTGAGGAACTCCTATGAACTCACTATGAATATTGAATCAAGTAACACGCACCAATGGAGAAGAGAGATGTCTTTTGTGATACAGGTGTGCGTAGTCCGCTGATCTGAGGATGAATTGGGGTACTGAGAAGAACTCTTCAAGCCCTCTAGGCCTCATATCGAGCGCAAGTAAGCAACCTAACCCCTTTTTATTGAAGTTACTACTGTTCACACAATGACCTTGAAGCAAATGGTACATTGAAAGTCATCACACTAACATAGTCAATCCTCACTATTTGTGGCTTCTTTGTTTGCAAATTCATGACCTTGAAGCATATGGTACATTGAAAGTCACTACACAAACATAGTCAATCCTCACTATTTGTGGATTGTTTGCAAATTCACCTGCAGCTAAAATTTATTTGTCATTTCAAAGTCCATGCTTGTAGCACTTTTATAGTTATTTGTGAATTCACAGAGGAGTGAAAAATTTAAGTTTCTTGATGCACACATTCCCAGATGAGGTCGAAGAGGGAACTATTCTGCTTTCTTGTTGCAGACCTTATATTGTAAATGCATCCTTTCCAAGGATTACTTAATAACACAGTTTTTTTATTCTTATTTTTATTTTGGCCCGTAAGTATTGTGCTAAAGTGTTTAGTGTTTGGAAGCACAAGAAGGCTAGGATGTGCCTTACAGGGAAAATGCCTATGTTAGATTCTCTTTGTTATATTAAACAAGTTGTCTTTACACAGGGAAACAAACAAAACAAAGTTATATATTGATTGGTTAATAAAAGTATTGTAACCAGAAGCTCTCAGGAACTTAGATCTGTATTTTTCCTAGAAGCAATGGTTCAGTGTCTGGAAACATTTCAGAACATAACTACCACAGATAATGATTAGTGACTATACAAAATAAACCAATTCCAAATCAGCTACAGATTTACAAGATTCCACCCCAACACTGATATTCAGACAGAAGAAAACACATGTTAAACAGAAATATTATTTCCAGTATCTGTTCTTTTGCACACAATGTTTAGAATTAAAATGGAAATAAGGCTATTCACAAATGCAAAAGAACTACAACCTATTATTAACAGATATCATAGAACGAAAAGAGACACAGAGATGTCTATCAGATGTTCTATCAGAATGAAAACAAAAATAACTATGAAAAATGTGTTAAATAATCTTGATAAATAAGACAACATATTTGGAAGACACTAGGAATTTCAGAACTATAAAACAGAGTAAAACTGAAATGGCAGAAATGAAAAACACAATTATCAAAGGTGAAGAATTCCTTTGATGGGATTATTACCAGAACTGACAATGAAGACTAGTATACCAGTTGACGTGAAGATAAACAAATATAAATTCTCCAAATTGTAGCACAAGTGAAAAAAGAACAAAGTATCCAGCACCTATGTAAGGATATAAATGCTCTGTACAATATTTAACAATATAAATGGTCTGTATGATACATACACATAATTGAAATACTGAAAGCAGTGCAAAGTGAGTAAAAGAGAGAGAAATACATAATCAATTTGAAAGAATTATAATTTTGCAGGTTTCATGAAAGTAAAAAACCTAAGTGTGCCTGAAGCTCAGAGAAACACCAGTCGGATAAAATGATAATAATAACCTACTGTGTTATAGTCTAATTTCTGAAGACTGAAGATATAAAGAAAACCTTGAAGGCAGCTAGAGAAAAACAAAATATCACATATTATCTAACTAGGATTAAAATGAGAGCAGACTTTTCCTCAGAAACTATGCAAGTCAGAGAAGTAAATCCTGGATAATCTCTAAAGTACGGGGGGAAAAAATAAGTTTCAACCTAGAATTACATTCCCAGTGAAATAACTTTTAAACATGAAGACAAATAATTCATTTTTATATAAACAAAAAGTGGGTATTTACTGACAGAAGGTATATACTATAAGTATTGTTAAAGGCACTTCATCTGGCAGAAAATTATGACACCTTATAAAAATCAAAATTTATGAAAGTAAATGAAGAACACAAAAATGTTATAACTGTGGGAAAATGTAAATAATTTTATTGGATTTTTAAATTGTATCTAAAGATAATTGAGTAAATAGAATAAAAAACTGATACTAATAGACAATATCTAAAACAAAATTGGCAGGAGAGTGATGCCAGCAAAATGGTGGATTAAAACTTTTCAGCAATTATCTCCTCACAGAAACATCAGTTTGAACAATTATCCATCCACAAAAATACTTTCACAGAACAAAAGGATGCAGATAAGATGTTACAGTAGTTAAGATTAACATGGAAATTAAAATTGATGTATTATAAATGTTAGAAAGAACAGTTTCAAATTATCTACATCATTCCTCTCACAAGCCTGGAAAGCACAGTATGGAGAGAGATATCCTTTGCATAAATAAAGGAGAGTGAATTGAGTATATGATTTCATTGTAAACGCAGCATCAGGCCTACCACAGAAAACCTGGGGACAACAGCAGCAGAAGACACATTCTTCTTAAGCAAGTATGTAACAACCTCCGTGATACATCATATGTTAGGCACTAGAACAAGTCCCAATAAACTTAAGAATATCAGAATCATATCAAATATCTCTACCAACCACAGTGCAAGGAAACTAGAATCAGTAACAGGTGAAAAAATTAAAAATTTATAAGTATGTGAAAAATAAACAACATATTATTGAACAACCAGTGGGTTATAGAGGAAATCAAAGCAAAATTTTAAAAATTATTGATAGAAATGAAAATGGAATCACAACATATCAAATGCAGCAAAAGTAGTTATAAGAAGGAACTTTAGAGTGATATATTCTCACATTAAGAAAAAGGAAGGATCTCAAATAAACAATCTAACTTTAAACCTCCAAGAAGCAACTTAAAAAATTAAGTCAGGAGTTAGCAGAATAAAAGAAATAACAAATATCAGGGAAAATACAAATAAAATTGGAAGTAGAAAAAATATAAATAATCAACATAACTCAGTTGGTTTTTTGAAAAGATAAACAAAATTGACAAATTTGAGCTTGACACACCAAGACAAAAAGAGAGAGGACTTGAGTCAATAAAATTATTAATCAAAGAAGAGACATTACAACTCATGTAAAAGAAATACAAATAATTTAAGACACTGCTGATGAGAATTATATGTGGGCAAATAGGATAACCCAGAAGCAAGAAATAAATTTCAAGAAATATGCACCCTGCCAAGACTGAACAATGAAGACATAGAAAATCTAAACAGTTCAATAACGAGTGAGGATATTAAATCAGTAATCAGAAACCTCACAACTACCAAAAAAACCCTCAGAACCTGATAGCTTCAATGCTGAATTCTACTAAACATTTAAGTAACAAGTAATACCTATTCTCAAACACTTCCAAAAACCTCAAGAGGAGGAAAAACTACTAAAGTCATTTTAGAAGATCGCCATTACTCTGTCACAAAAGCCAAACAAGGACACCACAAGAAAAGCAAACTACAGGATAACATCTCTGTTATCATTGATGCAAACATTCTCAACAAATTTTTATAAATCTGAATTAAGTAGCACATTAGAAAGATCAAACACCATGATCAACTAGGATTTATCCCCTTGTGGTAAGGAAGATTGGACATATGCAAATAAATAAATGTGATATATCACGTTTAGAGAATGAAGGGAAAAATTATAGGATTATCTCAGTGGATGCAGAAAAAGCATTTTAAAACTTCATATCTTTTTATTATAAAACTCAACAAATTAGGAGTAAAAGGAATATACCTCAACACAATAAAGACCATATATGACAAATCCATAGATAACATTACACTCAATGATGAAAAGTTGAAAGGATTTTCTCCAAGATCAGAAACAAGACAAGGATGCCCACTCTTGTCCAATCAACCTAAGGGTCCATCAAAGGAAACATAGATAAAGAAAATGTATGTGTGTGTGTATGTGTGTGTGTGTATGTGTGTGTGTGTGTGTCTGTATTTGCAACAACATGAATACACCTAGAGAACATTATGTTAATTAAATAAGCCACACACCAAAAGATAAATCTCATACTGCATTATTTCACTCATATGTAAATTCTAGCAGAGAGAAACTCATAGAAACAGAAGGCAATGGTAGTTTCCAGGGATTGGGGGCAAGGGAGTGAAATGGGGAGATGTTGGCCAGGTGGTACAAACTTTCAGATAGACAAGAGAAATAAGTTTTTGGGGTTTACCATGTAACATGGTGACCATAGTTAATATGTATCATGTACTTGAAATTTGCTGACAGAGTAGATCTTAACAAGTATATGTTTACAAAAAGTAAACAAAGTATGTGATGTGATAGATATGTTAATTACCTTGATTGTGATAATAATTTCAAAATATATATGAAGACATTCCATGTTACAAAACACAAGCATAGAATAAAAATAGCTGTAAGACCTGCTTACTGTAAGAAAAACATGTGGCAGAAGTTGAAGACAATGAGAAGAATCATAATACCTGGAGTTATTAGCAGGTACTTACCACAAAACATGGAGGGTCTGTCTGGGAACAGCAGTAAAACCACAGATCTTTAAATTCACATCAGAGGATATGAGGTTGACTATGATACGGTTTGAAAATGCTCAAGAAATCTGAGTCTAAGAAACTTTCAAAACCAATCATTTAAATATCCTTTCTACAATAAAGAAATATATCAGAACAAGGACAAAGAAAAGGGGAAGTGCAGTTAAAGTGCAACAAGAAAACAGTGGAGGCAAATTTCAGAGAGTAGGAGGGAACATTTTGTCATTTTACAATAAGAAGAGAAGAAAGAATTGTCAAATTATGCACACAGAAAGATTACTCTGATATGTCTTTCCCTACTAAAGGTACAAAACTTACGTATAAAAATTGTGCGACCATAAAGGACTGTGTTTAAATCTCTCATATGTTTACTCTGCATTATTGTAGGAATCAACATAATGATCCAACAGTAAATGAAAGCATGCTCAAATACAACTCTGCAAACTAGTAAAAATAGTTTCTAATTTTACAAAATAAGTTCAAAGAACTTTAGGAAATCTAGGTGTATACTCTGATTCACCAAATAAAAAAAATCAAAGCAATGAAACAGTATAAATATCAGTATAATGTAATAAAATCAGTGTTATTGTAAATGAGTTTATTACTACTGTCTTATTATTCCTAAAATAAATTTAACCACACTTAAAGCTACATACTGAGAGGGCACACCGCTTACCTGCAAAATCAAAGCAGATTAGCCAGCCTTGAAATATATTCTAGTAATCACATTTGTGATTGAAAGAGAATGAAAAAAAAAAATTATGAGTGTTCAAATAAAGACAATGTCACTTATAAGAAAAAGAAAATTGAGGATTCAACAATTTTGACAGAAATGTCCAATTTCAGTGAACAACAGAAAATATAAATATGTGATATAGTCAAGGGTTATAATTGTACAAAGATTTATACTCGGTAAAACATGACTTCAAATATAAAGGCTGGGAAGAACTGTTACTAACATAAGATAACTCAGATAACATAAAAGTGAAACTTTTCTTAAGAATCAGCTAGAAACTTCGGACAAACACAATAATGATGAGAGATTAAAATAATGGTGGTGCACATTAAATACATTTTATAGAATTTATAGAATCAAGGCAATGTAATGGCCAACAGGGAGACAGAGCAGTATATAATGGATATATTCTTTCCTAATGTATGTATAAAAAATGGTGTGAGGTATGAAAATCACACATACAAAGTTAAGTGAGCCCTCTAAGAGCCTTAAAGAAGTATTAACTAAAAATAACAAGATCTTAAATGAGTTGTTGGAGGTAAGGGCAGGGAAAGGGAATAAGAGGCTACTAGTTAATTTTAATATTACTCTTAATGGAATAGCAATGGAAAATGGATTTCTCATCAAAAGTAAAAGATAAAACACTTATATTATCCTTGAGATAATAGTACAAAGGTAAAAGAAAAAATTTTTTAAAAACCTTCATAGAGAAAAATTATTGATATATATGTGTATATGTGTGAATGTGTGTATATATACATAGAGAGAGAGAGGAAGGGAATATTTTTTCACAGGATTACATAGGTAGAAAATCTTTATTACAAAATAGAAGACAAAAGGCCAAAATATCTAATTTCTGTCTTTGTTCATTTACAAATTTAATGTAATGCTAACAAAAATACTAAGGGATATTTTTCACTTATCAAATGGGCAATATCCAAAAGTTTGATGACATACTCTCTTGAAAATCCTATGAGAATATAGTTACTTGCAAAATTGCTGTTGTAAACTAAAAATAATACAACCCCAGTTTCAAAACCCTCATTTTGAAAGACATCACTCGAAACCACTCTGCAAATAATAAATTTCCTTGAACTCATCAGAAAACTGAGGTTGTACGGCAAGCGACCAGACTGAAGAATGAAATGTGGTAAGATTATAAGGTTTTGAATTTAAAACGATTGTCAGAGGTCAGAAGATTATATTTTACTAGGGGGAAGAAAATAGGTGTGCCTAAAGGAAATGTATTTAAAGTGATTTTTCTTCTCTCTCTCTTATTTATTGATTTTGGAGAGGAGGAAAATGGTCCAGAAACAACACCTGGTAGGAGAGAGAGAACTAATTTCATTTCCCTAAAGTGGAGAAAACACATTATTTTAGCTAACCCCTATTAAGGGATTCCAGAACATAAACAAACATTGGACACCCCGTAAAATTTGAATATCAGATAGATAAGAAATATGTTTGAGACTTATGTTCCGTATAATAACTGGGATATTCTTATATGAAAACAATTATTCATTGTTTTATCTGAAGTTCAAATTTACCTAGGCACTCTGCATTTTATCTGTCAACACTATTTAGGAAAAATGTGATTAATTTCACAAAAAAAATCATGTAACTACTCATTTATACTATGAATTGTCACTCAGAAGCTTGGCATTTGAGTAATTTTTTAAAACTATATTGAGAGCAAAAATGATGTGAAGAGATAATATACAGGAATCTTTGTTTGCAGGTTTTTTTTTTTTTTCTATTTCTCCTGTTGTATCATGAGTTTATGTTCCTATGCAACTTTATAATCCAACGTGTTACTTAAAAGACAAAGATGTCATAAATATATTTAGTTAGATTAGTATATTATGTAAGGTTCATTGGGTTGCTGGAGAACTCGAGAATCATGACAAATTAAGCTCTTTGGCCATGTACAGAAGTAGAGGGTAGAGTTGATAGATGAGAAGGAAGCAGCTGCAGATTCTAACTTCATTTCTCAATTATATTCATTTTTCTTAGTGGCATAATGAGTATCTAGGGAATGCCTAATGCCAAGAGTGGAAAATAAGTAAAGTAGAGGAAGCGTAAGATGAAACAAAAAGATCCAGAAAAGCCACATGCAACCTGAAGATATAACTCACTATTTTGACCCTCATAATCAATATACGGTGAAATAGAGCATTAGCAAAGGAGTGGGTACCCCTAAAACTTCCTTCTCCATTTTAATAGGCTGCTGTAGACTTTCCAGAAGTAAATTATGTTTTAACCAGAATTTAAATGTTATGTTCCATACTATAGTTATATTTCTTTCTAATTATAGTATATATTTAGAGAGAAATATGTATGATGGTTTTAATTGTGTTAATTGTTTGGTTTAGAGAGGGCAAGACCTAAAGGATATCGCATAGTGGCTAATATTGCTAGCATAACTTATTTTAATTTTAATTTACCCTCTCTCTCTCTTTCTCTCCCTCTCCTTCCTCCTTATTCTCTCCCTCCTCTTCCTTCAGATTTTCAGAAAACATGCTTTAAAAGAGAGATTATCATTGCTTGCTATAAAATTCTGGTCTTTAATTGACTCAAGCTTCACTACAAAAACGCATAATCAATGTGCCCAAACATGATTATGCCTGCCTAGTTGCAGAATGCAACCCTTAAAGTAAGAAGAAAACATTTTTGTGTTCCTAATGGTTAGTTCATTAAGAAATACTCAATGGCTGAAGAGTTGCTGACAAAAGTACTGAAATCTTATAACACTATATCCCATTAAAAAACATTCAGCTCCCTAACAGCTTTGAAATTTTTAAACAACAGAATCATGGTCATGCTTATTTGCTACAATTATTTGTAAGTCCATGGTAAAATAGAAAGCTTCCTGGATCTGAAAAGGAACATTCTTAGAATGATACTAAAATGATCTTAGGTTTCTGTGTCCACCTCCCTGGCCTGGCCTTGATTCAGTTGCACATGGAATCCCTCACAGTGTTTCTCTGTGGATCACATGATCAATAACTACTTATATCAAACAGTGTTGTTCCCCGCAGGCCCCCAGAGATGGAGTCTCGCTATGTTGCCCAGGCTAGAGAGCAGTGGCGCAATGTGGGCTCACTGTAAGCTCCACCTCCTGGGTTCACACCATTCTCCTGCCTCAGCCTCCTGAGTAGCTGGGACTACAGGCGCCGGCCACCACGCTTGGCTAATTTTTTTCATATTTTTTTAGTAGAGAGGGGGTTTCACAATGTTAGCCAGTATGGTTTTGATCTCCTGACCTTGTGATCCACCCGCCTCAGCCTCCCAAAGTGCTGGGATTATAGGCCTGAGCCACCATGCCCGGCCCAGTGTACTATTTTTAGTAGGGTTGTTTTCTTACTGGGTTTTGACAATTCTTCATATGCTGTTATGAGATATAATATAACTTGCAAATATTTTCAACCAATCTGTGGGTTTTAATTCTTTTACAGTCTGATTTGAAGAGGAAAATATTTTAATTTGAAATCCAATTTACCAATATGTCATTTTATGGATTGTATTTTTGTAGTTACATCATAGAAATTTTAGTCTAACACAAAGTCACAGAAGTTTTGTTCTGCCACCACGCTGTGCTCGTTTTGTGTATTTTTAGTAGAGACGGGGTTTCACTGTGTTAGCCAGGATCGTCTCTATCTCCTGACCTCGTGATTCGCCCCCCTTGGCCTCCCAAAGTGCTGGGATTACAGGCGTGAGTCACCGCGCCTGGCCCAGTGTTTTACTTTTGTCTTTAAACTTTGTTACATATTTTTACCCAAATATTTTGTGAAGTCCTTAGAAATAGTAAGGTTTATTTTTAATCATGTATTTTCCATAATACCTACCACTTTCTATGTAAATTTATATGTGAGTCCTTTCTCAGCAGTTACTTATTTAAGCTCTGTTGTTAGGTTACATGCATTACATCAATCACTCTTTCTTAAAATAAGAGTATTATCACTTTCCTCTTTTTCTAGATGTGTAAAGTGAGATTTAAAGAAGTTTTGTATCTTTTAGAAAATCACACATACATTGAATGACACAGTTACTATTTTAAGAACTAGGGGTATTTAATTTCCCAATTGAAATAGAGATGAGACACTATGCAATCCTGCCCCTCTATATCTTAAATGCCAAATAATTAGTGAACTATCAATTAATGTGATGTTTCAAAGTACAGACTCTCATGAGGCAGATAATAATATTCTAAAAGAAGTGTGAACTTTTTATATTCTTTGTTAGCATAAGTATCTATTGAAAATAATGTGGGGTTATGGGTTCCAATTTAAACTTCTGATTTTGTGTTAAATGATTGTGCATGTATTAAAACCCACTCCAAAATAGTGAAAACTCAAGAATAGCTATAGTCCTGTGGCGGGATATTTTAGGAAAATAATAATATAATAATAATAGTAATGCCATGTCTCAGAAGCAATCTATTGTTCCATTTATGGATTGGAATAGACCTAGTGCTTCTCAATGTGATTGTGCAGAAAAGGCACCTGGGAGGCTGACATAAGATTCCAATTCATGGGCTCTACTCCCAAATTCTAATTCAACACATATTGGAATAACTCCATACATATGCATTTAAAAAAAAAAAAAAACAGTTTATTCTAATGTAGAAAAGTCAACACTCAAAATATTCACTCAGCTTGTTGCAACCACATTCTTAAATGAGATAATCACTTGACATTGCAGCAATATTACCTTCCATTTCTCCTTTAGAAAAAATGGGAACTTCATAATGGTTAAAGAACAAACATAAATTCTCAATGAAATAATGAATGGATGTAAAAGTATTAGATAAAAGATCAATAATTTTAAGTTACTCTGGTAGTTAACAATAAAAACAGTATGAACAATAATTTAAATAATTTTAAATGCTTAAATTATAATTGAATGCAAAACAAGATTTTTGGAGATAGTTAATTCATAATAGCATTGCATTTTATATGCTTTAAAAGCAATGTTTCCGTCACATATTTTTCACTTGTAATTGTCTTTCTGTTACATTTTAATTGTCTCTTTTATACACTGTATACTGTAAGGGAATACCAAAATGTTTAATGCATGATCTTCAGCTATCTTGTTTATTTCCCTTATGTAAGCAAATCCCTCTCAAATAAATCAAAATGTAGCAATATCTTTAGGTGTAGTTATTTTTATGACATTCTGAGGATTTCTCAAGTTCATGAGCTCTTTTTAAAATAAGTCAGAAAGTGGAAGTAATCATATGAAAGGCAGGTTAAGAAAAGAAAATTTAATAAATATAAAATTTTAAAACTCTTATATCAAGTAGGCATAACTTATTTTTTTTTCATTAGGATTAAAGTTGACCCTGAGAATAACTAAAAATAAACAAATAAAAATACCTATTGAACACTTAGAATGTGCCTGATACTTTCTTGAAACATACTAACAAGTTCATCACAACCCTGAGGTAGGTATAGGGGAGAAACTGGAAAAGACATTTATAAGTTACTTTTACAAAGCCACATATTAAATAATATAGTTGAAGATTAAAAAGACAGATTAAGCTTATCTTAAAGAACATGTTTTTACTGTGCTATAAAATCCTGGGGTGGGGGGTTTGGAATTATCTTAAATCTTAAAAATATGTAACCTACAAAATTAGATTAAAATTATTTAGTTGGTGGCTGTGATGTATAACGATGAAAGATTCAAATAGTTTATTTTAATGGGATAATTTATCAACTGTGATAATCCATTGTCTAAGACACTTAAGAATATGATCTATAATACAATTCTAGATATGTAACCATAGGTAAACAAAATACACAAAAAGCATAAAATGACTGTTAATATTCTTCTTTGCCATCAATATTTTGCATTACTTAACTGTATATGCAGTAAAGCATAAAAATCTGAGTGAATCATAATCATTTCTTTATGAAATATTTTTGGCATTTGAAAATCTTGCAATGAAGAAATCAGACACCAAAGTCCAAGCAATTTATCTTACCATAGATAAATGTATAATACATGTGTACTTGATAAGAAACATTAATCAGAGTTACCAATTAAGATAGTTTCACATTTTAGGTATTATCACAGAATACCTCCTTCACGTGGTTCATAGTAAAACGTGGGAGAGATATTTTTAAAATATCTAAAATACATATACTTTTTTCAAAAAGAAAAACAAATGCCTCTCGTAATGTGAAAGAGAAACCAAATCCATAAACAATAAGAAGACAGAAGCCCCAGGCCTACTGCCAACCAGTTTTCAAACTAATGTTGATGTCAGGGAGCTGCATTTGGTGTGGCTATAAGGATCAAAATTCCTTATCATAGAGGAGTGGATAAAGGATGTTTGAAGGGACAGACACAAAGACAGCCTAATAATAAACAGGATTTTTAAAATACTGCAACTTTTTATAAAACCTTTAAAAATGTCTTTGTTACTCAACTAGAGTTTCATGTATAATTTCTAATTTGAATCTCTTGCCTTGTATCTGCCAGTGATTGTTTTTTACCCCATATGACTGAATTTGACCAGAGGTCACCTACTTACTCCTGACAGAATCAGACATAAACAGTTTTTTTGGTTGAATACAGTAAAGAGGGAATTGGGGAGAGAAAATGCTGAGGACAGAAGGAGAAAAGAGGTCTTTTCCTTTGCCATGATTGCGTGTGTGTGTGTGTGTGTGTGTTTTAAATGAACCAAAAGAATAAAACTGAAAGCATTTATAAACACATTATTAAGTAAAAGATTCCTGGGTAAAAATAAAATTGAAGTGGTTGACTCAAAGATGACATCAAGCACCATTAAAAATGCATAAATCAAGAACAACCAGACAGAAGATCAACACAGAAATCAGCACTTCTATTTAATATAGTAATGAAAGTCCTAGCCAGAGCAATTAGATTAAAAATAAATAAATAAAATGCAACCAACAGAAAAAAAAAAAACATAAAATGGTATCTTCAAAAGACATGATGTTATTCACAGAAAATTCTAAAGAACATACACACACACACTCACACACACAAACCAATTAGAACTAATAAATGAATTCAGAAATGTTGGATGATACAAAAATCAATACAAATAGCCGCATTTCTATACACTAACTGTAAACTATCCAAAAAGCAATTAAGAAAGCAATGTCATTTATAATAGCATCAATAGAACAAAATACTAAGGAATAAATTTAGCCAAGGAGACAAAAGACTTATGCACCAAAAATTTCAAAATATTGTTGAGGAAAATTAAAGAAGACACAAGTAAATTGGAAGACAGTACATGTCCCTGGATTTTCCATGGATTTGAAAATGGTCTTGTTAAATTATCTATACTATCCAGATTGATCTACAGATTCAATGTAATGCCCATCAAAATTCAAATGGCATTTTTCTGTTTGCAGAAATAGGAAAAGAAAACTAAAATTCTATGGAACCTCAAAGTAGTCTCAATAACAAAAGCAATTTTGAAAAAGGAAAAGCCAGAGGTTTCACACTTCATGATATCAAAATACATTGTAAAATTGTAGTAACCAAAATAGTATAGTATTGTCATAAAGACAAATAGACCAATGGAATAGAAAATAGAGTCCAGAAGTAAATTCTTGCATACATGGTCAAATAATTTTTCAAGGGTGTCAAACCACACGATGAAAAAAGAATGGTCTTCTCAACACATTGTGCTGGGAACACTAGATATTCACCCACGAAACAGTAAAATTTGATCCTATTTTTATGCCACTTGTAAAAATTAACTAAAAATCAATTAAGAATCCAAATGTAAGACCTGAAACTATACAATTTCTAGGCCTAAATAAATGGGGAAAACTTCATGACATTGAATGTGACAACACTTTTTGGATATGACCCCAAAATCACAGGAAAGTAAAGCATTAATAGATAAATGAAAGTACATCAAACTTTAAAAGTTCTGCACAACATAGGAAACAATAACAGAATGAAAATGCATTCTACAGAAAGGGAAAAATATTTGCAAACCACATATCTGAAGAGGAGTTAATGTATAGAATATACAGTTTTAGCATCCCTTATCCAAAATTCTGAAATACAAAAAGTTTTAGTGAGCATTTCCTTTGAGCATTATGTTGGTGCTCAATAAGTTTCAGTTGGAGTATTTCAAATTTTGTATTTTTGAATTAGAGCTGACACTTGTGTTAAAAAGTTTTACAACTCAAAAACAAAACACTAGTAATCTAAATTATAAATAGGCAAAGGACTTGGATAGACTAGACTTTTCTCCAAAGAAAATATACAAATCACCAATTGGTATATGAAAAGATCATCAATATCACTGATTATCATGGAAATGCAAATGAAAACCACAATGAGATATCATCTCGTACTCTTAGGATGGTAAGTCTGAAACAATAATAACAAGAAAACAAAATAAGAAGTGTTGCCTAGTATGTGGAGAAATTGAAATTCTTATAAACTACTGGTGGGAATGTAAAATGGCATAGCCACTAGGGAAAATAGTATAGAAGTTCCTCAAAAAATTAAAAATAGAAATACTATATGATCTAGCAATCCCATCTCTGAGTATATATCCAAAAACTTAAAAACAGGATTTTGAAGACATATGTCTGTCAATGTTCATTGAAGCCTTACTCACAACAGCCAAGAGGTTGATGTCACCTAAATGTCCATAGACTGAGGAATGGATAAGGAAAATGTGGTACATATACATGTAATGAAATATTATTCAGCCTTAAAAAAGAAATCCTTTCATATTCTGCAAAGTGGATAAACCTTGAAGACATTATGGTAAGTGAAATAAGTCAGTTACAAAGAGAAAAATATTGCATGATTCTACTTACATGTGGATTCTAAACTAGTTAATTTTTTAGAAATAGGAAGTAAAATGAAAATTGTCAGAGTCTGGGGGGAAGTGGGGGATGGGAGTTGTTCAATGGAGTGCAATAAGAAAAGTTTTAGAAATCTGATACACCACAATGTGCATGCAGTGACACTTTTGTACCACACACTAAAAAATGGTTAAGTTGGGAAATTTTTTATTATGTGCATTTACCACAATTTTAAAAATACATAAGTAGTATGTAGAAGAAACATATGCTTGTCAAGTTAATGAAATTCAGAGATACAGAAAAAGTCCTTGAGGCAGCCGGGTGTGGTGGCTCAAGCCTGTAATCCCAGCACCTTGGGAGGCCGAGGTGGGTGGATCATGAGGTCAAGAGATCAAGACCATCCTGACCAACATGGTGAAACCCTGTCTCTACCGAAAATACAAAAATTAGCTGTGCATGATGGCATGTGCTGGTAGTCCCAGCTACTCAGGAGGCTGAGGCGGGAGAATTGCTTGAACCTGGGAGGCAGAGGTTGCAGTGAGCCGAGATTGTGCCACTGCACTCTACTCTGGCGACAGAACAAGACTCTGTCTCAAAACAAAAAAATAAATAAATAAAAGAATAGAATCCTTAAAGCAAGTATAAAAAAAAAAAATCAAATCAATTATAGGAGAACATAATCATGCCAACCTCCAAAGTAACATTCAGTTTTAAAATAGAGAGAGGCATACAGTAAAACTTACTGGAAAAGCAGGTATTTACATGAGAAAGGGAAATAAAACCAATGTTATCGATACAAAAAGGCACCAAATAGAAAAACAAGCAATGAGAAAGAAAGAAACAAACAAAAAATACACAAAACAATCAGATAACAATTAATAAAATGAAGGAAGTGTATCCTCACCAATCAATAACAACCTTGTAGGTAAACAGTTTAAATTCCCCCAAATAAATGCTATAGACTAGCTGAGTTAAAAAAAAAAAAAAGAAGAAGAAGAAGAAGAAGACCATATTGTACACTCCCTATGAGAAACTAATGTCACCTAAGAAGACACACATAGACTGAAAATATAAATGGACAATGACAATCCACACAAATGAAAACCAGTGATGTAAAAAGTAACTATATTTACATTACACAAAATAAACTTTAAATAAAAAAATATAGAAAAAAGCAAAGAAAGTTATGTAATGATAAAGCAGTCAATTAAAAAGAATATAATAATGTAAATATATATGTATTCAAAACTAGAGCACCCGGATACATAAAGCAAATATTATTAGAGATGAAGGGAGTGAGTGATAGACTCCAAAACACTAAGAGTAATGGACTTCAACACCATACTCTCAACATTAGACAGATCATTGTGACAGCAAATTCACACAGGGGAATCTAATTTAAACTGCACTATAGATCAAATGGACCTGAGACGTTTGGAGAACACTTCATCCAGAAGCTCCAGAACAGACATTTGTATCAGCACATAGAAAATTCTCCAAAATAGACCACTTGTTAGGCTACAAAGCAACTATCAACGAATATTTAAAAATCAAAATTATATCACATATCTCCTCAGACCACAATAGAATAAAACTAGAAATCAATAAAATAAGGAGGTTTCAAAGCTGTACACATGCATGAAAATTAAATAAAATGTTCCCTAATTACCACGGGGTCAAGAAAAAAATTAAGGAGAAAATTAAGCAGAAAAATCAAAAGATTTCTTGAAACAAATAAAAATGGAAATGCAAAATACCCAAACCCATGAAATACAGCAAAAGCAGTACTAAGAGGAAAGTTTATAGCAATAAATCCTTACATCAAAAAAGTAGAAATATTTCCAATGGACAACCTAATTATGCATGTCAAGGAATTAGAAAAGCAAGAACAAACAAAACGCAAAGTAAGTAGAAGGAACGAAGTAAAGATCAGAGCAGAGCTAAATGAAATAGAGATCGCCAGGTGCGGTGGCTCAAGCCTTAATCCCAGCATTTAGGGAGGCTAAGGTCTTAGGATTGTTTGAACCCAAGATCAGCCTGGGCAACATGGCAAAACCCCTTCTCTACTAAAAATACAAAAATTTGCTGGGGTGATGGTGCACACCTATATTCTGAGCTACCCAGGAGGGTAGGGCAGGAGAATCACTTGAACCCTGGACGCAGAGGCTTCTGTGAGCCAAGATTGCACCACTGCACTCCACATGAAATATTCAATATTCAACCAGAAAAAGAATAAAATCCTGTCATTTGGAGAAACATAGATGAGCCTGGAGGAATTTGTGTTAAACAAAATAAGGCTGGCACAGAAGGACAAATATTGTAGGTTCTCACTGATATACAGGAGCTTAAAAAGTTGAACTATGGAGGAAGAAAGTAGAATGGTGGTTGCCGGAGGCTGGAAAGGGTACGGAAGAAAGTGAGAATGAAGAGAAGTTGAATGAGTACAAAATTATAGTTAGATAGAAAAAACAAGTTCTAATGTGTGATAGCACAGTAGGGTGATTATAGTCATCGATAATTTATGGTGTGTTTCAAAATAGTTAGAAAAGAAAATTTAGAATGTCTTCAATCCCCAACAACGATAAATTCTTGAATAGATGGATATTCTAAGTGTCCTGATTCAATTATCACACATTGTATGCGTGTATCAAAATATCGTACATTCCCTATATATATGTATAATTTTAATGTATGAATAAAAATGGAACTAGTAGACTCAAATAAATTATACACCATGACTATGAGATATTTATCCCAGAAGCATAAGGGTATTTCAACATATAAAAACTAATATGTTATATAAAAAAATACATATAAAAACAAATACACATAAAAACTAATAACCTAATATATTATTGACATGAAGGAATAAAAAAATGACCATCTCAATGTAGAAAGCTATTTGACACAATTCAACATGTTTTTATATTACAAATACTTAGCAGAAAGGAGTACAATAAATTTCTTCAACCTACCAAAGAGCAATATAAAAAACCCACAGCTAACATCACACTAGATGGTGAAAGACTAAAGGATTATTATCTCTTAAAATCAGGAACAAGAGAATGATAGCCACTTTCACCATTACTACTCAACTTTATAGCCAGAACAATTAGGCAAGAAAACAAAATAAAAGTCATCCAAATTGTAAAGAAAGAAGTGAAACTATATTTATTTTAATGGAAAATGATTATGCATACATATATACATGGATGTATATATACGTACATATACACATGGATGTACAGATATGTACATATACACATACACACATGGATGTATACATACATACATATATATACACATAGGTGTGTATATCCATACATATATATGTAAAATCCTAAAGAACTCCCATACATACACACAAGTACACACAACTGCTAGTGCCAGAAAAATTAATTCAGCAAACTTGCAAGGCACAAAGTTAACACAAAAAAATTCATTGTGCTTTTGTATAGCAGCAATTAATCAAAACAGAAGTTAAGATCAATTTTATTTACAATAAAATCTAAAAAATAAAATACCTAAGGAAGTGTAAGACCTGTACACTGAAAGCTATGAAACATTCCTTAAATAAATTAAGGAAAACCTAAGTAAATAAAAAGATGCCTTGCATTCATGGATTGGAAGGCTTACTATGGTGAATATGTTAATACTCAAACTAATCTATACATTCAAGGAAATCCCTATCAAAATCCCAACAGACATTTTTTCTTTTTTTGTTTTTCTTTTCAGAAATGGAAAAACTGATCCTGAAACTCATACAGAACACCAGGTACCTCATGTAGTCAAAAGAATCTTGAGAAAGAGCAGTAAAGTTTGAGGACTCACTTCCCAATTTTAAAATACACTACAAATCTACCACAACAGTGTTGTACTAGCATATAGAGCCCAGAAATAAACCCACATACTTTTGACAAATTAATTTTTGGCAAGGGTGCCAAGATTAATCAATAAGCAAAAAATAATAGACAAAAAATAATCTCTTCAACAAATACTGCTCAGAAAATGATATTCAAATGCAAAAGAGTAAAGTTGGACCCCTACTTTACACCATACACAAAAAGTAACTTAAAGTGGATTATATCTAAACAGTAAAGCTTTCAGAGTAAAACACAGGGGTAAGTTACATTTTATTGATCTTGTTCAGGCAATGGATTTTTAGATCAGAAACGAAAAACATGAACAACAAAATAATTTTTAAAAACCTAAATTTGACTTTATTAAAAATGAAAATGTGTATTAAAGGAAAATATAAAAAAGTGAAAAGACAACCAACAGGGTGGGAGAAAATTTTGGTAAGTCATATGCTAATAAGTATCTAATATCCAGAATATATAAGAAACACTTATAATTCAACAATAACCACACACACAAAAAAAGCCCAATTTAGAAATGGGCAAAATACTTAAATAGACATTTCTTCAAAGAAGGTATTAAAATGGCCAACCAACACACAAAATGCTGCTCAGCACAATTAGTCATTAGGAAAACACATATCAAAATCATATTGAGATACTACTTCACAATCACTAGGATGGTGATTTTTCTTTTAAAGAAAAATACCAAATGTTGATAAGAATGTGGACAAATTGGAACTCTCATGCCTTGATAGTGGGAATATAAAATGCTGCATCTACTATGGAAAATAGTGATTCTTCAACCAGCTTAACATGGAATTATCTCATGACACATACTCAAAATAATTCAGAAGACATTTAGACAAATATGTGTACACGAATGTTCATAATAATACTATTCACAATAGCTCAAAATGGCAATCCACTCAAATGTCCATTAATAGACGAATGAATAATCAGATTTTGGTGTATATATATACAACACAGTATTGTTTAGCCATAAAAAAGAACAATGTCCCAAAACGTGGTACAACTTGGATGAATCTCAGAAGCATTAGGCTAAGAGAAAGAAGAGTGACACAAAAAGTTACATATTGCATTATTTCATGTTATTATATGTATTGAATGGGTAAATCTATAGCGACAGAAAACAGATTAGTAGATACCAGAAGCTTGGCTGCGGGAGGAATGAGAATTCATTGCTTAATGGGTATGAGTTATTTTTGTGGTTGATGAAAATGTCTTGTCACTAAACAGAGGTATTGGTTGCAGAACACAGCAAATTTACTAAATGCCACTGACTTGTACATTCTAAAATGGTTAGTTTTACGTTACAGGAAATTTTATCCTCAACCCTGTAAAAAGAAAAAAGATATATTCAGTAAGATCAGTATATATAGAATACAAGTCACTTACTATAAGAAAAAAAAATTGAAGAATGCCATTCATTTCCCTTCAAAAAACTCAATTTCTAGAGTTTCACAGTTAACGTTTACCAATTATTTAAATAATATATTTCTTTAGTGGTTGGATGTGTTCCAAAATATTTAAAAACAAGACATAGCCTTTGATAATTTCAATAACTAAATTATAATAACTTATTTCTGGTAATAGAAAATGGTTTTTATACATGTTGAACTTATATCCCGCAATGTTTCTATCTTTAAAAAGTTAAGTTGTTGATTCTTTTAGATTTTCTTTAGAGACAATCATGTCATTTCAAAGACAATTATTTCTTCCTTCTAAAATTATATACGTTTTATTTCATTTTCTTGTGTTACTGTATTGACTACGACTTCCTCATAATTTGAAAAAGCCATTCTTGATATGTCCTCCATGTTAGGAGGAAAACACCTAGTTTGTCATTATTAAGTATAATGTCAGCACAAGGATCACATATGAAACTACCTCATTTCTTATAAGATTCCTGTGGTGTTTGCACTACTAGCTATATTTTACAAATAAAATGAATAGAAACACAAAATTAAACATTAAGTATGTTTAAGTTATATCAATTGGTCCTATCTATACTCAATATCTGTGTCTCAATAGTGATAAACTGATCATCTGAAATGTCTATCTACATTCTTTTCAACATTAAAACAATTTTAAAACATCAAATGTGGCTGGAATATATTAATATATATTTATAGCATTATAATACTTGCTGATATTTACTTGGTTACCTGAAGAAGCACATCAGTTGGTTGCAGTTGATATCTGCCCTCAGTTAGCACATAGCATAGACCCTCCCATGCTGTTGGTTAAGTATATATGAATCCCTCACCACTGCAAACAATACATTTTTTTTCTATTATAAACTAATTTTTTAAGACTCAAATTAGCAACCTAACATCATACCCAGAGGAGCTAAAGAAAAAAGAGCAAACCAACCCAAGACTAGCAGAAGTCAAGAAATAATTAATATTAGAACTGAGCTAAAGAAAAATTGAGATGTGAAAAATTATATAAGAGATTAACAAACAATCAGAAATGACAAAGGAGACATTACCACCAACCCCACAGTGGGAGAAAAAAACCCAGATACTACTACAAATGCATCTAGGTACACAAACTTGAAGCCCAGGGGAAATGGATAAATTCCTGGACACATACAGCCTCCCAAGACTGAACCAGGAAGAAATTAAATTCCAAAACAGACCAATAATGAGCTCTGAAATTAAATTCTTCATAAAAAGCCTACTAAGCAAAAATAGCACAGGACTAGATGGATTTACAGCCAAATTTTACCAGATGCATAAAGAAGAGCTGGTACCCATTCTATTTTAACTATTCCAAAAAATTGGGGAGAAAAGGACTCCTTCCTAACTCAGTCATCAGGATGAAGTCAATATCATCCTGATACCAAAAGCTAGCAGAGACATAACAATAACAACAAAAATCTTTAGGTCAATATTTTTGATGAACATAGACACTAAAATCCTTAACAAAACACTTGGAAACCAAATCCAGCAGTACATCAAAAGCCAGTCCACTACAGTCAATTAGGCTTCAACCCCAGGATGCAAGGTTGGATCAACATACACAAATCAATAAATGTGATTAATCACATAAACAGAACAAAAACCACCTGATTATCTCAATAGATGCAGAAAGAACTCTTCACAAAATGTAACATCCTTCATGTTAAAACCACTCAGTAAGCTGGGCATTTAAGGAGCATACTTCACACTAATAAAAGCCATCTATGACAAACCTACAGTCATCATCATACTGAATGGGCAAAAGCTGGAAGCATTCCCTTGGGAAACCAGAACAAGACAAGGATGCTCTCTCTCACCACTCCTATTCAACATAGTACTGAAATTCCTGTCCAGAGCACTCAGGCTAGAGAAATAAATAAAGGTATCCAAATAGGAAGAGAGGAAGTCAAACTATCTCTGCTTGCGGATGACAATGCTATACCTAGAAAATCCTATAGTCTTGGCCCAAAAAGCTACTTGATCTTATAAAAAACTTCAGCAAAGTTTCATTTTGTTAAACAATGGTTTCAAATTATGTCAATTGTAAAATCAACATACACTATTTATCAACAACATCCAAGCTAAGAGCCAAATCTGAAATGCAATCTCATTTGCAGTTACCACATAAAGAATAAAATGCCTAAGAATACAGCTAACCAGGGAGGTTAATGATCTCTACCATGAGAATTAATAAACACTGCACAAAAAAATCAGAGAAGACAAAAACAAGTGGAAAATCATCTCATGCTCGTGGATAAGGAAAAATCAATATCTTTAAAACGGCTATGCTGACCAAAGCAATTTACAGATTCAATGTGATTCCTATCAAACTAACAATGATGTTCTTCATGTAATTAGAAAAAAAAAATGTTTTAAAATTCATGAAACCAAAAACATAGGCCAAATAGCCAAGACATCCTAAGCAAAATAACAAAGCTAGAGGCGTAGTGTTTCCCAACTTCAAACTATATTACAAAGTGACAGTAACCAAAACAGCATGGTAATGGTAGAAAAACAGACACATTGACCAATGGAACAGAATGGAGAGCCCAGATATAATGCTGCAGAACTACAACCATCTGAAATTTGAAAGGTGATAAAAACAAGCGATGGGGAAAGCACTCCTTATTCCAGAAATGGTGGTGGGATAACTGACTAGCCACATTGAGAAGAATGAAACTGGACCACTTCCTTATACCATATACAAAAATCACCTCAAGATAGATTAAAAATTTAATTTTAAAGCCCAAAACTATAAAAACTATGGAAGAAAATCCAGAATATACAATTCTGGACATAGGACATGGCAAAGATTTAATGATGAAGGTGCCAAAAAAAATTGCAATGAAATCAAAAACTATAAATGAGAAGTAATTAACCTAAAGTGCTTTTGCATAGCAAAAGAAACTATCAATAGAGTAACAGACAACCTACAGAATAGGAGAAAATATTTGCCAACTGTGAGTCTGATAAAGATTTATTATCTAGAATCTGCAAGGAGGTTAAACAATTTATTTATTTATTTATTTATTTATTTATTTATTTATTTATTTATTTATTTTTAAGATGGAGTCTTGCTCTGTCACCCAGGCTGGAAGGCTGGAGTGCAGTGGCGTGATCTTGGCTCACTGCCAGCTGCTCCTCCTGGGTGCATTCCATTCTCCTACCTCAACCTCCTGAGTAGCTGGGATGACAGGCACCTGCCACCACATCGGGCTCGTTTTTTGTATTTTTAGTAGAGACGGGGTTTCACCGTGTTAGCCAGGACGGTCTCGATCTCCTGATCTCATGGTCCGCCCACCTCAGCCTCCCAAAGTGCTGGGATTACAGGTGTGAGCCACTGCCCCCAGCCGGAGCTTAAACTAATTTACAAGAAAAGGAAACAATCCTATTAAAATGCAGGTAAAGGACATGAAGAGACACTTTTTCAAAGAAGACATATGCAGCCAACAAGCATATGAGAAAATGCTCAACTTCACTAATTATTAGATAAATACAAATTAAAACCACAATGAGATACCTTCTCACACCAGTCAGAATGGCTACTATTAAAAAGTCAAAAAATAACAGATACTGACGAGGTTGTGGATAAAAGGGAATGCTAACACACAGCTGGTGAGAATGCAGATTAGGTTCAGCCATTGTGGCAAACAGTATGGCGATTTCTCTAAGAACTTACAATAGAATTATGATTTGATGCAGCAATCCTATTACCGGGTATACACCCAAAGGAATATAATTCATTTTACCATAAAGTCTAATGTACATATATGTGTATTGTAGCACTATTCACAATAGCCAAGACAGGGAATCAACCTAAACACTCATCAAACATTAGACTGGACATAAAAAAAAAAGGTGGTACATATACACTATGGAATACTATACATCCCCCACAAGAAAAGAATAAGATAATATCCTTTGAGCTGGGTGCGGTGGCTCACGCCTGCAATCCCAGCACTATGGGAGGCTGAGACGGGAGGATCACAAGGTCAGGAGATCGAGACCATCCTGCCTAACACGGTGAAACCCCGTCTCTACTAAAACTAAAAAATAAAAAAATAAAAATAAAAAAGCTGGGCGTGGTGGCGGCCGCCTGTAGTCCCAGCTACTCCGGAGGCTGAGGCAGGAGAATGGCGTGAACCCGGGAGGCGGAGCTTGCAGTGAGCCGAGATCACGCCACTGGACTCCAGCCTGGGCGACTGAGTGAGACTCTGTCTCAAAAAGAAAAAAAAAAAAAAATGCTTCGCAGCAACATGAACACAACTAAAGACCATCATCCTAAGCAAACTAACACAAGAACAGAAAACCAAATATTGTACATTGTCATTTATTAGTGGGGTCTATAAAAGGAGAACACATGGGCACAAAGAAGGGAACAATAGACACAGTGGTCTACTTGAGGGTGAAGGGTGGCAGGAGGGATAGAATTTTTTTAAAATACCTATTATACCTTCTCTCTCATCATTGTTTATTCTAATTACGTTTTCCACAAAGATTAAGTATGAAAATAGAATTGTATAATGACATTGTGTCTTTTCTAATAGAAAATGAATTGACCATGAGTTTTTAATTTAATTTTCTCTTGCTGGTTTTGTTTTACCTTAAGCCAATTTGGCATTTCTTTTCATGATAATTTGTGAAGTGATACCTTGTTACTGAGGAGTGCATTGCTTTATGCTTCTGACATGATTCTTTGCTTTACTCATGAAACGTACAAGGAAGTAAGCTATCTTCCTTTGCTTTTAGAATTAGATATTAAAGAAAAATGGCATGCGTCGTATTTCAAAGGATGCTCGGTAATAAAATTCAAGGCAACATAAAATAGCATTAGGCATTTGGTTAGAACAGTGTGTACTCAGGCACATCCTGGTCAGTTGATTTTTAAGTAGAAAACAAAAAATGTTGGGCACACAAGACCACCCTGGAGGCTCATCAGAGTCCTGCAGCTGTTGCCTGTGTGAGACTAAACCTCTCCGAGAATTACTTAAGATTGGCAACAGTTGGTATGACTAAGGGCGAGTTCATTTTCCTGCTAGCTCTCTTTGTCAAATACACTCTTCTGTTAGTTTGAAATGTGAATATGAAAAGCATGTGTTTGTCGATGAGACAGGAAATATATCTATTTCCTAAAGTTGTTTTACTTATGAATTACAATAAAGAATTTTATCCACCAAACAGCAACATCATGATGGAAAAAATTTTCTACATCAGTTTTCAGTCTATTTAATTTAATCATGGAATGTTATTTATGTCATTGGAGTTTTTTCATAAGGATGGATTTTCACATTTTTATTTATAAAATTTCTCAGGCATAATTTCAGAAACTTAAGAAATATAACTAATTTTACTTGTTAGGATTATTTGAGTACCACATAATACATCATCTTGTGAGTTTATTTTAGTATATTCTATGACATGTAAGGTTATATTTTTTTCTCAAAAGTTTATAAGGAAATCTATACAGATAATTTACACAATTAATAGAAATATACATATAATCCTTTAGACAAACACATTTTTACATTTTATTTGGTTTTTAATTTACAAAATTTTTTTACGATTCAAGTTTTTAATCTTATAAAATAACTTGTAAATACCAGATTATTTAAGATTTATGTGTTCTTTGTATACTTTATTGTATTTTATTTGCAGCAATAAATATTATAACTACATTCACATTGATGTCATTGCATAAATATATTTCTGACAATTTCTTGTCTGCATGATACTTTCTAGCAGATGTAGACTATCATTATAACCTTAAGGAAAAGATGTTATTTCTGTTTCTTGCAAGTTTAAGTTAAATATGTACAGCAAAGATGGGTTAATAAAACCAAGAAAATGTAGATTTTCTTCATTTACCTATACACATTTGTGTGTTCAATAACAGAATATGACTCAAATTTGGTACATAGCTATTTCTCCACAGGGAATAGATCTCACCATCACTCATTAATTTGTATATAGTAGAACTCTACAGAAAAAGAAAAGTTACACGTTGAATGTTTATTAAAACATTTTGTGGTATTTATTACAGTTGTTCATTAAAAATTTATAATTTAAATATATTTAAATGAATGTATTGTGACCTGTAAAATGTTAAAATATTATATTTCTATTAAAGAAGAAAGATAATATTGTAGATAATTTATGAATAATAAAAAATAAAATATGGTATTAGTCTAGCTATATTGTAGCATTCAAATTCCTACCACTTTGCACACTCTGTATGCAACACATTACAGTTTATCTAATACATGTAATAATTCATGACTCTGTACTCATAATCTATGGATTTTTCCAGTTATTCAATTTATTGATGGAAATTTATGGATTCCCTATCTTCTCATCAAAATATTTTCTTCATTTGGCTTCACTTAAAAAAGAAAATTCAAGGGCGGGGGTGGTGGCTCATGCCTGTAATCCCAGCACTTTGTGAGGCCAAGGTGGGCAGATCACGAGGTCAGAAGATGGAGACCATCCTGGCAAACACGGTGAAATCCCGTCTCTACTAAAAAAAAAAAAAAAAAAAATAGCCCGGCGTGGTGGCGGGTGCCTGTAGTCCCAGCTACACAGGAGGGTGAGGCGGGAGAATGGCATGAACCCGGGAAGCGGAGCTTGCAGTGAGCCGAGATCGCATCACTGCACTCCAGCATGGGCAACAGAGTGAGACTCTGTCTAAAAACAGAAAAAAAAAGAAAGAAAATTCTAGTTTTTCCACCTCATTAATTTCTTCGTTTAGTATATTTCACTATTTTAGCTCACTTTCTCTGTCTCCAAATTCTGTCATGCCTTATTTTCTTCTCTTATTTCTCTCTTTGTTACTGTTTCTCTTCCTAATTTCTTCTTCTATTTATACTTCTCTTTCTGTATAATCATCCAGTATTAGAGTTTCTGATACCTTTGACCTCTCCATTACAGACCTTTCCACTGCTCTGTAAACGTTTTTGTATTAAATTCCACACAAATATGTAATTGACATTTCAAGATTCACACATAGAAAAAATGTACCAATTTTCTCTCTAAATTGTCTCTTTCAACAGTCTTTCCTACATGTATAAGTGGAAACACCAATCTCTTTCTACTCAAGGCAGGTATCTTGGAGATTGCGTTTACTTTCTTTTTCTCAAATCTCATAACCAATACATCAGTTAGTACTGTAAGCTATATCTGCAAAGTATTTCAAACTTCTGAGAGTGTGTCTTTATCCCACTGTGCATCAAGCCATGATCATGTCTTATCTGGAGCAACTGCCTACCTAGTATCTTTTCTTCTGCACTTGCTTTCCTGGTGTCTATTTTGGACACAGCAGCCAGAATAATTCTCTTAAGCTGTAAATCAAATCTGGTCACTCATCTACTCAAACTCTCCAGTGGCTTCCTGTCTCTCTCAGCGAAAAATACTAAAGTCTTCACAATGACTTACAAAGTTCTACATGTTCCAGGCTCCTGACACCTTTCTTGAGTCATCCCTTGTTAGTCTCCTTTAGATTTTCTGCTTCAGCTAAACTGAATTGTATCCTGTTCTTTCCATTGGAAAGGGATGTTCCTGCCTCAAGGTTTTTCATTTAGACACTATTCTATCACTATTTGTCTCCTCCAAGTACATGTATGACTCATCACTTTCAGGTTCTTACTCAGTTACTCAAAGATGTTTAACTAATCGTGTTATTGAATTGCAATTGAAACTAACCTCTCCAAGCCCAGAAATCCCATGTATAATTATAGCTTAAGTCTATTTCATAGCACATTTTCTCTTTACCATTCATTCATTCATTCAATTGTTCCTTTCTTATTCATTTATTTATTTGTTTTCTTTGTCTTCTCACTAGACTATAAGCTGCATAACAGCAAGGGATTTTGTCTGTATGCTTCACTGCCATATACTAAGTACGTAGTATTCAATATATAGTAGATTATTTAATATTTATAAATTAGTGGAACTTATTTTGTATAATATTCTAATTATAAAAGTACATTTCTTCTGTATCACATCAGAGACTACTACATATATTGCTAATGATATGATCATTATTTTTATTTTGTATTTTTGCCTAATTGCAAACTCTCTGAGAGAAAGAGCTATCTTATTCATTTTCGTGTCTCCACTACCATACTGGGCCACATTCCTTGAACTCAGTAGATATTTATAAAGTGAATTGGTGGAACCAATTTCAAAGTGCAGGTTAGCAGAGGTAAAAATAATATAGTGCTGACTAAATACGTAAGTGCTACTGAGGAAATGCTAAAAAGTAATCAATTTAGGTGGTATCAAGTGCCAATTTTTTTCCAGAAATATATAATAATACCCAATTCTTTTCTTCAGCTGACAAGGTCACTTTGAGAGAAGTGAATATATCACCCTGGTGTTTACTCTCGCCTACTGATACAGAAATTGCTATGTGAATTAAACATATTGCCAGGTGTAGAATGTCAGATAGATTCATAAATATAACTTGTTTCCTGCTTATCAAGTGACGGTTGTCCATCCCTTCTATTCCTCAGCACCAGATGTAGAGGACAGCTATGTATTCTGACCCCACACATTTCTACTTCGAAAGCACACCTCTGCCTAATCTGTTAGGGGTCATGAGTACCTCTGGGTATCACCACCATCTTTGTGTAAAAGCACTGCCATTTCTGTTTTACTACTGTTTCTGCCAGAAAGACCATTGCTGGCGGGCCCCACTATCTTCCTCTGGGTACAGGTACTCATTTGGTGAGTATTACTATGTTTGCTGCATACCACTTACACATGTTTGGCCCTACAGCTAAGGAGATGTCATGACTAAAGCCTATTGATTGATGAGTTCAGGAGAAATGCCTCTTTCCTATTTTGGGAATGCTCTGTTATACTTCAGTGTCTCGTGGCTTTAAGAAAGTAATTTTTACAATGTAAATACTTCCCTTTTACAACCTATCACAACAAGAAACTGAAGCTGACCAGTAATTGAAAACTGAGTAAAAATATTTTCCTGTGATGAAAGCTAGAAGCCACTGTTCCAATGGCAAAGTGTATATGGACAAATTTGTTCTGTCTAACAGCAACTTCCTTTAGGATTTGTTCTTACTAAGTGAAAGAACCTCATCATTTTCTCATTAGACATAAATGATCAATTTTCAACTCTGCAAAGGATGCAGATTTGGCCCAACCTAGATCCCATCCCCAATTCATAAAGTGTGTTTAATTATCCCTCTTATAAATGTCACAACTACTTTGTGAACTTGATCTCATAAGTATTATCTTCATTTCAAAGTTTCTTTGATGTTCTAAGCATTGAAGTGATAACTGTTGAGTAATTACTTAGTGATAGAGTATAATCACAAGTTTCTGTATAAATATAAATAATTGCATTATTCTTTCATAAGAACTCTAAGAGATAATGCAAGAAAAATATTCTGAATGTTACAATGAATTATGTCAGGATAATTACTTAATTCCATAAATTGACTTAAACATTTATTCTCAGTCTGAGTTTTGAATAACATAAAACATTAGAAATACATTTAGAATAGGCAATTTAAAATATTTAGTAGAATTTCTAGCCTAATTTCAGGACAAAAAGTTTTTTTAGTACAGTTTAATCCTTGATAAAGATGGTTTTTAAAAAAATTGATTGCTTTTACTTAAAAGCATATACCAAAAGGTAATAATCTCAGAATATGTATAAAATAGATACTTCTTAAACTTTAAATATCAATAAAGCACAGGGGAAAGATGTATAATATCATAAGAACCACCTGTTCTAATAAAGAGCAATGCACTTCCAGGTGGAAAATCTGGACTCATTTCACTCAGAGGTACTAGTCACATAAGAAAGGGGGCTCCTGGGTGCTGAAGATGGGAGCAGGATAAGCAGGACTGATATTAAGAGCACTAATCCATAGAGAATTAATAAGACATTGGACAGAGGTAGAATTTAAAGTAATTCAAAAGTACAACTTGATTGAAGAATCAACTATAAAGGACTCATGGGGAGGAAGATCCAAACATGAGAAAATGATACGAAAACCTAGAATGCAATTCAAAACCCAGATGTGAAATGAACACATGGATGTAATGGGGGACATTTCCTCAGGCTGCAGCATTAGCTACAGCTGTTTGTTTAAGGTCTCATTAGCTTCTACCAGAAGACCCACTGAAGAGCATGGTTCCCTATGGTTTCACCAATTTAATTCAGCCACATAATAGTTGTTTGTCATTTTTATTGTTCCTTTAGAGCCAGAATTATAGCTGCATAGGAAAAGAATATTTCTTTACTTATTCAAACTTATTACGTATGTGAGCATGGGTTGGAAATATTTACTTATATCAGTCCAATAGAAAAATCTGACAAATTGCAGTAGGATCTTTCCATGGTAAATGACGTCCTTCCACTCCAGCTCAGATTCTCAAAAGGGATCTTTAATACTTCTATGTCCCCAACTCAAAATTACTCATCTAAGCTATTTGATATGTACTCACATGTATACAACATTTTAAAATATTTAATATTTTAAGAGTACGTCAAATATCCCAATCACTATGCTACTTAGGGTATATATAGATGAACCCAAACTTAAATTTCTTATCAAAGAATTTAACATATGGTGGACTTATCATTTTCTTCCTATTCTGTAGTTGACTCTGAAATATTGCATATCTTATGTGGATGATTGTGAACATACCAACCAGCTTACTCTGCCCAGCAATATTTCTCCATTATGGCCCATCTACTAATAGGCTAAATATTTGTAATATAGTATTGCTTATGTCACCTTCTGTAAGGAAAATGACTGCTTTAGTAAGGAGTAGGCCGTGGCGGCCTCCTGAAGCAGCACGACTCAGTGGGTTTCGAGTGCAGGCACATAACCCTGCACATTATGTAACCATGCCATGTGAGGAGCATTAGGTGGTCACCCACATGAGCTTGTGATTGGCCCTGAGCCACTATTGTCTGTAAAAGGTATAATAAAAGCTGTACATAGGCTCACTCATGCCCAGAGAGAGAGTAAAGCCATGTGAAAACTGTCTACGATTCCTCAAGTGTTTTCCAAGTTACCTGCCACTTGCCGACCAACTCCCCTCGGACCTCAGTTAGAACCTGACAATTGGCATCACGAACAGGGTCCCGAGGTGAGTGAGCCTTCGTACCCTGTTAGTTCTGGGTCAGCCAGGTGGCTGCAACATGGGTTGTGGTACCCGGTGGCAGCTGTGCTGCTCGGATGGGCCTCAGTGGAAACCTGAGTGGAGGTAGATGGTTCCCCGCAAGCATGGAGAGGGCGCTGAAGCAGCTGGAAGTACAGCATGGAGAGGGAGTGATCTTTTGCCAGAAGAGTTGAATAGACACTTTTGACTGTGCTACAAGAAGTACATACCCAGTCCCTGAGAGATGCAGTGCAGGTCAGGGCCCTCCAGGTGCAGGCAGGGCACCTAGAGGCCTAGCTACACAGCTTAGAAAAAGAGATAGATACTGCCGTGAATGGACGCCTCCAGACACAGGCAGGGCACCTGGAGGCCCTGCTACACAGCTCAGAAAAATAGATAGAAGCTGCCATGAATAGAGACCTCCAGGTGCAGGCAGGGCCCCTGCAGGCCTGGCTACAGAGCTTGGAAAAGGAATTAGAGGCTGCTGTGAATGCAGGCCTGGGTCCCTCATCTCAGTTGGACACCCCCACTCATCTGACACCAAGGAGGAAGAACCCCCGGTTGTGCGCTTGTCCAGTGGTCCATCAGAAGGCAGATCATGAACAGCCATTGGGGCCCCAAAGGCAAACTCGGGGACTCTCCAAGGTAAGGCAACATACCTCATATATTGCCTATACCCCAACTGAGTTGCGGGAATTAGGCAAGCATTGCTGTCAGCATCCAGGGGAACCTCTGCCTGCCTGAGTGCTTCATTTGTGGGAAGAAGAAGCAGATAGTATCTCCTGTTCTGCCTCTGAGATGGAAAAGCTGGCCCCTATCACAACTCACCCCTCCCTCCATCAGCAGTTGCAGATGAGCAGGTGGTTGGGCAAGGGCAAGGTAGCCACACCCTGACTGAGTGACTATGGGCAGCCATACAGACTGTGGAACGACACCAGTGAAATATGCAAAACCGTGAGTAAATGGCAGTTGTATGCCGATTTGGTGCAAGTCATCCGAGAGATGAGTATGTGGCAGGCTATGTTTGACCTGAATACCCAGGGACCAGATGATGAACGTTTCACCTCCCACATGAGGAATATTGTGTTGGGTTCTGCACCCCCAAGTACCTTTGGCTCCCTAGCTACTGTCCTCATCCCATACGTACAGTGCTGCATACATAAAGTGACCACGGCTATGATGGCTCTTGGGGAAGCTGTCAGTGAAACAGAGGGGTCCACGCTGTAAAGAAGGGGAGGATATCCCACCTGCAGGGGTCCCACAATGGAAGAAAAAGACCCCCAGTGAGTGGCACACTCACATGTGTGGATAGATTTGATTTTGGCCAGGGTTGACCATAAGCAAATTGATACACAGCCCAATAAAGTACTCCTAACTTTGAGGAGACGTTTGTCTCTGGAGCAGCAGTCCCAGAAAATGCCTAAGGGGGAGAAGGATATTGCTGTGTGATCCAGTCCCACCGGGGGATGTAGCTCAAAGACTACTTGCTGCAGACAGGCAGAAATATAACGCCTTTTTTGTTTGATTAGGGAGCTGGCCGAGGGGCCCGGCTTGGGGGAACACCAGCTGACTGAAGGCCATGTATGGAATTAGCGATCCACTGGTTCTCCCACCAGCGTACGGTGAGTACAGGCACTGGTTGATACTGGGGCAGATTGCAGCCTTCTTTATAAGAACCCGGATAAGTTTCCTGGCAAACCTACTTACATTGATGATTATGGAGGCCAGTCAGTGAAAGTGAAACCTGTACCTCTGCTCCTTGGCATTGTCCATTTGGCTCTCCATTTATATGCTGTGTATGTCTCTCTCATACTGGAATACATTCCGCGGGTGGATGTCTTGTATGACCTGATGTTACAAACCATGGCCAGGGAATTCAGACTCTGAGTGCATGTGGTGAAGCTGGTGCTGTGTGGGCATATGCATCACCAGCCTTAGGTTCTACCAAAACCCAAGTCAATATCATTTGCTGGGTAGGCGTATGGAGATAACTGAGATAATTTAAAAAGCTGAAGGATGTACAAATAGTGTGTGGCACCCACAGCCCCTACTGTTGTCCAGTGTGGCCAGTTAGAAAGTCTGATGAAAACTGGTGGATGGCGGTGGACTATCAGGAACTGAATAAAGTAACACCCCCTTTGCATGCAGCTCCACTCTCGATCATGGATTCAATGGACCATTTGACAAGGGAACTGGGAGAGTACCACTATGTAGTGGACTTGGCCAACGCATTTTTCTCCACAGACATCGCCCCAGAGAGTCAGGAACAGTTCGCCTTCACGTGGGATGGGTAACGATGGACTTTTACAGTGTTGCTGCAGGGCTATGTGCATAGCCCCACGAAATGTCATGGTCTAGTTGTCATGGATTTAGCCACTTGGCTATGTCCAGAAGGGGTCTGCCTATTCCATCATATTGATGATATTATGTTAACCTCTGTTTCTCTTGCGGATTTAAAAGTGGTAGCACCCCTCTTACGGCAACATTTGGCAGCATGTGGTTGGGCCATCAACAAATTCAAGGTCCAGGGGCCTGGATTATCTGCCAGATTCTTAGGAGTTATCTGGTTGAGTAAAACAGAAGCCATCCCAGAGGCTATCACTGATAAGATTCAGGCGTATCCCCAGCCCACCATGGTGAAGCAGCTGCAAACTTTTGTGTGCCTCCTGGGATATTGGCAGGCATTTGTGTCCCATTTAGTTCAAATGATAAAATTGTTTCATATGTTAACAAAGAAGGGAGCTACCTGTGATTGGGATGATGCAGCTGAGACCACCTTCCTGGCAGGCAGTCAGGCTATTCAGAAGGCACAAGCTCTTTGGGTAGTTTACCAGAGGTGCCCATTTGAGCTGGGCGTGCATGTGAGCACAGATGGTTTTGGCTGAGGCCTGCGGTAGCTCACAGAGCACTTGAGAATGCCAGCAGGCTTTTGAAACTATGGAAGAGAGCTGACCTCCACTATTCCCTGATAGAGTAACAGCTGTGTTTGGCACCCTTCAGGCTTGTGAGAGTGTGACAGGATGGGCTGCCATCATCATGTGGATGACTTATTAGATAGCAGGATGAGTGAGTTCATGGGTAACAGACCCCTGGACTGGAATGGCACAGACATCTACTTTGGCAAAGTGGGGCGCCTACTTGGAGTAGTGGAGTATGCTGAGTACAAGTCCCTTAGTAGCAGAGCTGCAAGAGATCTTGGGACCAGTAGTCCTAATGCAAGATAAGTTCACTGGGCTTGAGGCACCCCTAGACCCTGAGCCTTCACCATTTAAGGAAAGGCATCCCCCTCATTCCTGATGGGGCATGGTACATAGATGTGTCTAGCTGAGGTGCTACTGTTGCCTGTATCACTGTTGTAGCCCAACCTAGTACTGACACCATATGGTTTGAAATCAGGTGTGGACAAAGTAGCCAATGGATTGAACTTAGAGACGTATGGATGGTAATCACCCAGGAGGTGACACCTATGGTAATCTGTACCAATAGCTGGGTGGTCTACTGAGGCTTAGCCTTGTGATTAACTACCTGGAAAACACAGAAGTGGCTAGTTAGTCACCAACACATTTGGGGCCAAGCCATGTGGCAAGACTTCCGGGAAACTGGACATCAGAAAGAGGCAACTATTTATCATGTGTCATGCCATATGCCTTTACCCCGGCAATGATGAGGCAGATGCCTTGGCCAAGTTTCGGTGGTTAGAGTCAGTACCTAGACATGATGTGGCCTTGTGGCTACACCAGAAACTGGGACATGAGGGGGGTAAACTGATGCAACAGGTCACTAAGCCCTGGGGTCGGTCTCTGCCCACACAAGACATTTGAGAAGCTTGCACATGCCTGGCATGTGCTCAGGCATACCCTACACGGAGGCAGGTGCCCATTGTTACACAATAAGTAACAATAGGGTGAGTGGCCTTGACCAGGTGGCAAGTAGACTACACTGGGCCCCTGCCAAATGCAGGGGTGGCCAACCAACAGCATGCCATCCAGGCCCTGAAACACTTATGTGCCCTGTGTGGTCACCCTCTGGCTGTTGAGAGTGATAGGGGAACACATTTCACTGGAAAATAGGTAAAACAATGAGCACACTACATGGTCAAAAAGTAGGGATTCTATGTGTTATACAACCCGCAAGCTGCAGGTAGGGTTAAGTGATGTAACAGGCTCTTGAAGAATGGGTTACACTTGCATGTCACATTCTGTCTTTGTGGGGCTGGAGTTCCAGGCTGGACCCGGTGCTCCAAACCTTGAATGAATGGCCATGGAAAGGTGACCCTTCCCCAGTGGAGGCTTTGTTACACCAGGCTGCTATCCACATTTAGTTTCAGATGCATACCAAGGATGGCCTCCTCCAACCAGGTATGGGGATGAGTGGTAACCTGTTGTTGCCTGCCCCAGTGCCCCTACAGGTAGGGGAACAGAAAACCTGGCCGTGACCATGGACCTTCCAAGCCCTCACTGCCAGTGGCTGGCCATCATAGCTCCCTGAGGGGAGGACCTATAGTATGACTTTCATGTCACTCCTTGGGTGTTCAATGCATGGCCCCCATGGTTGACTGTTCATAGGGAATAGCCAGGGAAGGAACCCTCCTCCAGAGGACATATGTATGACAGTCTATGTGGCTTGTTATGATCTCCCCCATGACTTTGGCATAGATACAGGACCTAAAGGAACCATGGGGAGCTGAGAAGCTATGGTACCATTGCCCAGGGCAGAAGCCCTTGGAGGCTGCATTGTTATCCAGGGATGAAAGGTTAGCCTGTATTTTGTCTGAGGGGTGTGATTTACCTCCATCAGTACCCGTGTCTTCTCTGTCATTTCAACCATAGGTTAACATGCTCCAACTGCATTGTGGACTGGCACCACACCTATGCGGAGGTGACCAAGGTTTCTAACTGTTGGATCTGTGCCTCCCTTCCAGCAGCAGCTGCAGATGGCTTGCCTTAGCACATATATTCAGTGCCTGCAGAGAACTGGACATGGCTGGAGACTTGGGGTTCCATGGCCAATGCCTGGAATGCAATGTGACAAGCTTTGAACAAAGGATCCACAAGACCCATGGTATACTTGCCCCCTGACTGGCCCATAGCATTTATGATGTCTGGGGCTGGCTAGTGGGGAAATATGTGGTAGCCCCAGCCGAGGAACCACAGTGCATAGAGCAACACGGGCAACACCACTGTAGGGCGGGTACCCATCACAGCCTGTGTAAACATAACACACGTTGCCACACTGAAGGTACGGTGGAACAAGTGGCCCCTCCAAGGTCAGGCCCCGATGGATTTTGTGCCCCCTGGGAGTTTATGGGTCTCTGGGGACAAAGGGTGGCTTACTTACTTACCAGTGGATTGAACTGGATGGTGTACCTGAGGGTGGCCTTATGTACCTGCCACTGTCCTCCCCATGTTGCCCAGATGCCCACATAACTGGGAGGAGGTACAACACACTTGGTTTTTGTGAGTGTGATGAGCCCCCTCGTGGTTATATCCCTTGGCAATGACTATCTGGAGCAGGTGCTGTAACAGTAGAAGCACAAGTTACTGTTCTTGCAGAGCACACTGCTCAGATTCTAAATTACACCTGAGTGGTCCTCCTCCTGTTAAAAGTTGAGGTTGATCAGGTCAGAAAGGTGATATTACAAAACCAAATGGCCTTAGACATAATAACTGCTGCCCAAGAAGGCACCTGTGCCTTTTTAGGAACACAATGTTGTACCTTTATCCCTGACAATTGGCAGAACATAACAGCAGCCCTGCAAAGGGTCTCACGGGACAGTAAGGTGCTCAAGAGCTTTACTGACAACTCCCTGCAGAGATGGTGGGAATCCCTAGGCTCTGGCCTACATTGGGCCTTAATAGTCATAAGTTGCATAGCTTGGATCCTAGTAGTGAGCTGTTGCTCTCTGTATTGCTGTTGTGGGTTATGGATTCAGGGCTTCGCCCTAATGGCTCGTGTCCCTGCCCATAGGACAACCTCAGCCTAGAGAGTGGGGTGTAAGGGAATGGCTGTGCTTTAATCAGGAGTAGGCTGAAGCAGCCTTCCAGTGCAGCATAACTCAGCAAGTTTGGAGTTCAGGCATACAATCCCACACATTATGTAGCCATGCTATGTGAGGCACATTAGGTGATCACCCATGTTAGCTCTTGCTTGGCTTGGAACTATTATTGTCTGGAAAAGGTATAATTATCCTGATAACACCATACATATGGCTTGCTTGTGCTCAGAGAGTAAATCCATGTCAAAACTGTCTATGATTCCTTGAGTGTTTTTCCAGCTACCTGCCACTTGCCCACTCAGTTAGAACCTGGCACACTCCATCCTGAGAACCTTCATTGTCTTCTCACTGACTGAACCCTGAAGACCATATTTAATCTTCAAGGCCTTTCACCCTCAAGTCCATGTTTATATTTTCAGACTAATCTGCCTATTACTTACCCATAAACATTTCATCTAAGGAAAAAATTTCTTTTTATTATTTGAAACTACAGATGCTTAATGCTCATTCTCTTTTTAACAATAGCATGTTAATCTACTCATAGTCCCTTTATGTATTTTGATTTTTTGTGTGTGGCAAAATATATATAACATGAAATTAGCATTGCAACCATTTTAAGTATACAATTCCTTGGTATTAGCTGCACTTAGAATCTTATACAACCACCACCACCATCTGTTTATAAAATGTTTTCATTATCCCAAACAGAAACTTCATAACCATTGAGCAAAACCCTCAATCTTCAATCCCATGGCGCTTGGTAACCTCTCATCTACTTTCTGTCTTTACGAATTTTCCTGTTTTAGATATTTGATGAGTGGCATCATATGATATTTTTCCTGTTGTGTTTGGCTTATTTTACTTAGCATAGTATTTTCAAGGATCATACATATTATAGGATGTTTCACTATTTTAAGGCTAAATAACACATCATTTATATACACCACCTTATGTTTATATATTCATCTGTTGATGAATACTTGGGTTATTTCAATTTTGTGGCTATTGTAAATAATGCGGCTATGAACATCAGTGTCAGAAATCTCTTTGAGAACCTACTTTAAATTATTTTAGATATATACCTAGAAGTAGAATTGCTGTATCATGTGTTAATTTTTGTTTGTTTGTTTTGAGGACTAACACACTGTTTTCTGTAGTGGCTGCAACCATTTTACATTCTCAACCACAGTGCACAAAGTTTCCAATTTCTCTATATCCTCATCAACACTGACATACAAGTAACTGCATGAGTGACTGTTTTCATATTCTTTGGGTATATACTAGGAGTGGAATTGCTTTGTCATACAGTAATTCTGTGTTTAGGTTTTTAAAAAAACTTCTAAACTATTCCACATAGGGGCTTCTCCATTTTACATTACCACTAACACAGTATCTTCATGGACTTGCCCAAACTTGATATTTTCATTTTATGTTTTTTAAATTTTTTTAAGTTGTTGAAATGATGCAGAATTTTTCTCAGCCATTTTGCCAGCTTGAGACCTCCGGCTGGAGATTTCCAGCCAGCAGTGCCCCTGCTTGACCCACATTCTCCACAGGAGGTGCCCCAACCACTCAGCCACTGGGCCACACCTGGCTTTCACTCTGGCATGAATCCTGCAGCCACCATGATTATGAGCTCAGCCCCCAGATGAAGAGGGTGTATAGGCAAGTGAGTGAAGGGTCTGGCCAGCTGCTTCAAGTATTGGCACAGGAGTGGGCTCCATGCAGAGCTTACAGCCTGACCAAGCATGTTGCAAGTGACTTCCATGGTGGACTCTAGCATCTAGACAAGGGGAACATGAAGGCACTCAAGCAGGGAAGCCCATGACCCAGAAGTCCCAGACTGGGTGTTACAGTGTGAATAATAACTCTTTTAGTCCCACTGTCCACAGCCCAAGGCACAGTGGCAAGTTAACAACTCAGTCCCGTCACACTGCTCTGGCCTGAGGCATCTGGATTGGCTCAGCCCCAGCACTGCTTTCCATGGAGTGGGGCAGTTCCCTTCTGCTTGCAGAGGTTGGAGGGCCACAGTGTTACTGCTTTCTTTGTACCTGTGCTCAGCCAGGTGCCAAGTTCTTGTTCGGAGTCCAAGAAGAATGAGCTTATGCTGACAATCAAAGGGTGAGGAGAGAGGATAAAAGTTTCACTGAGCGATGAAAAAGCTCTTAGTGAAGAGGGAATGTGGTCAGGTGGTCTCTCCCTCAGTGTGGCTGGGTCTGGGGCTTTTATGGGCCCAGAATGTGAGAGTGCTGTGCTGATTGGTTTATGAGTATGCAAAGAGGCTAAAACAAAGGCATCATTCAAAGGTGCACATGACAGTGTAAAAAAGCAATTAGAGAAGGATAGGTATATGTAAAATAGGTGAAGGGTGGGGATCAATCTAAGAAAAGTGCACCAAATGGGGATAGAGGCACTCAATCTGGTCTGTGGATTTACCCAGGACTTGTAGTTAGGCTTCAAACTGCCTTCAACTTGAAGGTTGGGTTTCCCTGGGACCCACTCCTCTCTGCCTAGGATTTGTCTACCTCCTGCCTGTATTGATGTCAATAACCATCTTAGGAGATGAAGTGTGAGTGGTTTCTCATTGAGGTTTTAATTTGCATTTCTGTAATGACTAGAGATGTTGAAAATATTTTCATGTTCTTATTAAGCATTTGTTTGTCTTGTATGGAAAAATGTCTATACAAGGCTTTTGCCTAATTTTCTTTGGGTTTTTGTCATTTTGTTCTTGAGCTGTAAGAGTACTTTATTCAATATATTAAGCTCTCAAAAAATATACAATGTATAAATACTTTAAATCCTTAATAAGTTTTATTTTCACTTTCTTGATAATTTTGTTTGATGCACTAAAGTTTTCAATTTTTATGAATCTTAATTCATCTGTTTTCACTTATGTTGCTTGTTTTCTGGCGATATATCAACAAATCTGTTGTTTTATCCAGGGACATAAAGTTTTATGCCTAGGTTTTCTTCTGAGGATTTTATGGGTTTAGCTCATACATTTGTTGATTTTTGTATAAGGTGTAAAGTGGGGTTCAACTTAAATCTTTTTCTTGTGGAAATGCAGTTATCTCAGTATTATTTGTTGAGGATAGTTCTCCTTCCCACTGGGAAAGATAACTATATTTAAAAAAAATCAATTGTCCATATATCTGAGGGTTTATTTCAAGACTTTTAATTCTATTGAGTTGTATATTCTTTCTAATCTTTGTGCCAGTATCACACTGCTTTGATTATTGTAATAAGTTTTGAAAATGAGAAAGATGAATCCTCCTTTTTTTTTTTCTTTTTCAAAATTGTTGTGGCTTTTTTAAGCTCTTTGGAGTTCCGTATGAATTTGAGAACAAGCTTTTTCGTTTAGCCCTAAATGACTGTTAAATTTTTGATAGAGAGTGCATTCAGGCCAGAGCTTGCTTAGGGTGGTATTGACACAAAAATATTGTCTTCCTACCAATGAACATAAAATATCTTTGCATCTGCAGTATTTCGTACTCTGCAGTGGTATCAGAATAACACGGGACTCATGGAATGAGTCAGGTTGTGTTTTCTCTTCTTCTATTTTGTGTAAGCATTTCAGGAATATTAGTGTTACTTTAAAAATGTTTAATAAAGGTCACAGTAAAATCTTTTGATCCTGGACTTTATTGGGAGGTTTTTGATAACTGATTCAGTCTCTTATTGTAGATCTGCAGTTCTCTATTTATTCTGAGTCAGTTTGGACAATTTGTGTGCTTGTGAGAAGTTTCTATTTCATCTAGATTGCCTATTGTTTGAGATACATTTATTCATAATATATTCTTATAATCCTTTTTATTATTATAAAGTCAATAATTGTACCCCACTTTCATTTCTGATTTTAGTTATTTTTGTCTTTTTTGATTTGTCAGTCTGGCTAAAGCCTTGTTAATTTTTTAAAAAGTATTTTCAAAGAACCAACTTTGGTTTCTTTTTTTGTATTTACGTTTTTTCTTTTTATCTCCACTGTATTCTTATTTTTGTTTATTTATTTGTTTTTTGGTCACCTTTGGGTATAATTTTCTGTTTATTTCTAGTTCCTCAAGGTATAAAGTTTGTTAATTAATTCAAATTTTTCTTCTTTTTTAATGTAGTTATTTGAATCCATAAATTTTCTTCTGGGCACTGCCTTCTCTACATTTATTAAATTTTGGCACATTGCATTTTGTGTATTCATCTTATTTTCTAGTTCCCATCATTATTTCTTTTTTGACATGTTGGTTGTTTTAGAGCGTTGTTCATTTCCATGTATTTGTTAACGTTCAAGTTTTCCTTCTGTTATTGTTTTCCTGTTTCATTTTCTTATAGTCTGAAAAGATACTTATAGGATTTCAGTTTTTTTATTAATAAGTTTATTGAGACTTTTTTGGTGTCTAACATATGATCTATTCTGGAAACATATGGTCTATCCTAGGGAATGTTTATGTATTAAAACATCTTAAAGAACATCAGTCTCACAGAAGGGGAATAGAAAGGTGGTTGAAAGAAAATTGTGTGGGTAGTGGGGGAGAAAGGGAGAGATGTTTGTCAAAGAATAAAGGTTTCCCGTGAGGAGGAATAAGTTTGAACAGCACTGTGATTATATTTAATAATACATATTGTATAATTGAAAACTTCTCAGATAGTAGACCTTAAATATTTTTAATACAAAAACCTGATAAATATGTGAAGTGATTGATAGGTTAATTAGCTTGATTTAATCATTTCAGAGTGTTTGTAAATATCAAAACATCATAAATACGTACAGTTTCTTTGGCAATTACACTGCAATAAACCTGAAAAATCATCATCAGATTGTCTTAATTAATTGGCATTATTTTCAGCATGTCTTTCTATGTATTTTATAACAGTTTTTGACTTAAAGTCTTTTATGTCTGATAACAGTAGAGTGACCCCAAACTCTTATTTTTTTACCACGTGCATGGGATCTTTTCCCATCCATTCACTTGCAATCCATATATGTCTTTATATTTGAAATGAGTCTTGTAGATAGCACACAGTGTAATCATATATGCTTTTCATTTTTCACTTAGGCAATTTCACCCTTTTGATTGGAGTTCAAACCATTTGCATTTAGAATAATTACTGATAATGAAAGACAAAACTTCAATTTTGCTTTGCTTTCTCTATGTCTTTTACCTTTTTGTCAACTATTTCCTCCTTCCCTCCATTATTTTCTTTCGTTTGTTTAGTTGATATTGTGTAGCAACCATTTTAATTCTATTCTCATTTCCACAAACACACACATACACACACACACACACACACACACAAAATGTAGATTGACAGAATGGGTTAAAATCATTATATTTACATATATAATTATATATTATATACACCACAAATATATTACATACAAATTAGTATATATAAATCAGTATATATAAAAGTACATATAGAAAATAAAGTATATATTACATATACAATAAAGTGTGTGTGTATGGACACACACACACACACACACTTTTTTTTTTTTTTTTGAGACGGAGTCTCGCTCTGTAGCCCTAGCTGGAGTGCAGTGGCACAATCTCGACTCGCTGCAAGCTCTGCCTCCCAGGTTCACGCCATTCTCCTGCCTCAGCCTCCCGAGTAGCTGGGAGTATAGGCACCCACCACCACGACCGGCAAATTTTTTTTTTTTTTTTTAGTAGAGACGGGGTTTCACCGTGTTAGCCAGGATGGTCTCCATCTCCTGACCTTGTGATCCGCCCACCTCGGTCTCCCAAAGTGCTGCGTTACAGGCGTGAGCCACTGTGCCCAGCCCACACACACATACTTTTTAAAGCAACTTTAGGTTTACAGAAAATTTGTGTGGAGATTACAGAGTTCCCTTATGCCCTCTAACTCTCAGCCAGTTTCATCTATTAACATCTTGCATCACTGTGGTACTTTTTTTTTTTAACTATTGATGCACCAATACTGATACATTATTATCAACTAAAGTCTACAGTTCACATCCTCAAATGCATGTGATCACATGAAGAGGTGTTCTGTGTATAGAATAGAAGGTAGTAAATATGTGTGAAAGAAAGAGAAGTGAAAAAATAAAGAAGCTAACACATAATGCACACCTACTAAGCCCAGAATACTGGTAAAGATATTTTCTTATTGTCAGGAAATGTCAAAATAGAAGTTGTAAGTAAGAGAGAGATTTGTGCATGAAGACAAATCTCCAGTTTAATCTTACATCTGGGGATAAAGAACTTTTGGCCTTTGTGGTACTGTCAAAGTTAAGAGTAGATTCAAACTATGTGACATCTCAAAAAGAACTCCATTCGGAGAGACTGCTATAATTTAGTTACACCATATATTTCATAACATATAGTTATCAACTAAAAGGTATAAAATAATTATTATGTTTATGAATTGAATTTAAGTTCAAGAAAATAATATTAGTTGTATTATTCAATTATAGTTTTTATCTTTGTAAGCATACTTTACAGATACTGATATAGCCAGAAATATTTATGCACATTTATTCTTATAAAAGTTATTCTTAGTAAACAAATATATAGTATCAAGGGTGTTAGAGTAAGATCACCAGGGAAAAAATTAAAGAGAGAGAGAGAGAGAGAAAGAAAGAAAGAACTTTATTGGCTTATAGAAGGAGGGATACCGAGAAAATGAAAAATACACTTAGAGGCAGACAGATGTGATTTTATGTATTATAGACTCCTATTTATTCATTTATAAGCTACAATATCACTTTGTTGCCATTCTAGAAAGGCACCCTTGTGTTACGGAGAGAAATGATAATTTTTCTCTTTTTCGGTGTTTACAATTCTTTATCAATTTTATTATGGAATTTTACAAGGGCTATGTTAAGTATTAGTGGCATCTATTGGCTGTTCTCATTTCCTTAGCAAGTTGCCCCTTGAGTTCCTATTGTCCTAGTAGTAAGTTCTAGCAGTTACAGAAATGTAGGTTTACTGCCTTTTCTTTGTACATTCAACACTACACTGATCATGGCATTTTTTGCTTCCTGCATAGTCTCCAAACCAGGTTCCATGTTTTCTCTACCACTTCATTTTGATCCCAGTTTTATCTCCTGAACTCAGAAATGTTTTGCTGTTTTACCCAGAGCAGAGTTTTCTATTGTGACTTTGCTCTTCTGGAGCCATTCCACTTCCATGAAAAAAAATGTATATTAATCTGTCTTTTAATTTTCATACCTATTGTCATTTGTCTGTTTGGTATTATTAACTGAAACAGCAGAAAGAAGTGCTGAGAAAATTATGTTTGTGATCAACAGCATTTCATTACAGCCTCATTTTTCATCGTAACTTAAAAAGGGAACTTGAACAAGGTCTTTGAGTCTCAATAAATTGGCCTGCAAAGTGGGGATAATACATACCTAACAGAGATGTGATGATTAAAGATGATACTGTATTGTCTTTCTCTTATTTAGAAAGCTTCCCCTTACCTTCCTGGCAAGATTCTTCTCTTTAGCTAGGTCCCAGTTGACTTACCACTTTATTTCTAAAGTATTTCTCTTTACTTTAAGCAGAATTAATCGCTGCTGCTTCTGTGATCCCACAGCACCTATTCACAAGCACTTATCACATTTTTAGCTACATTCCAGATTGCCCTTAGCCAGCAACAATTTGTGAACATTTTTTAAGGCCAGTAATGGAACCAATTTATCTTTAAAAACTTAGCACTTTTCACTTTACCTATCATGGAAATAAAAAGACATTCATTGAATTTCAGTTGAATTGTCTCCTCTGCAGAAAATCCAAATACTTGGTCATTTTATGTTTAGAAAGTTGTTTGCACCTCTTCAGATCAGAGGTAGGGAGTAAAGTGACCTCAGTAATCAAGCCAATAGGCCACCCCACCCCCACCTCCCCCATCTGCTTTCGAAGGACACACATCCCAAATTTACCATAATATTAAGGCTAATTTTTCAGGAATGGTGCCCTCTATATTTGACAGTGGTAGAGACACATGGAGGGTATTTATACTTCTTTAATTTTATATTTTGTACATTCTGAAGACAATTTATTTTCTTAATTCACTTCATTGTTTCAGGCAGTCAGGTTATAATATAAATGATTATCAACAGCTATCATTATTTTTCACATTCCATCTATGTGCACAATTCATTCGCAAAAGAATGCTGGATACTTCTCAAGCAACAAAGTATTTCTAAGAAAAGGCCCATTTCCATAAATGGATATGTATTCATTTAAAAAGCATTTCATTAATTGTACTTCTCAAAAGACACTATTTTGCAGGTAGTGGCTTTAATTTTGGTGAACTGAATGTTTAGATCATGCAAAAGCATATATGCAAAGAACATAATGAGTGAGGTTGGGTGGCATGATATAATAAAAATGTTAAATGATATATGTTAGATTCATTCACTTAGTGAAACCCTTTGTCTTGGAAGAAAATTTTCGGTAAAGATGATAGAAAATTTCCGTTTTTGCAAAATAAGTGAAAATTAGCCAGGGATTTTGAAAAATTGTTTTTGGGGTCTTAGTCAAAGTCTTTTAACATATGAAAACACCAAGGAGGAAAATATGTAAATTTAAAATGTATGTTCAGGTTTCCTGAAAAATTCAGTCTTGAAAAAGTCTACTAAAATATAACAACCAAAAGAGACAATAGATCTTGTTCAAGGCAAATTTATGGCTATTGCATTGCTTTTTGCTTGTGTCAGCTAACCCTGGCAAAAAAGAATCCTTTTGCTATTGGGGTGCAACCTGTAAGCTTAGATGTTTTCTTCCTCGCTCTAAAAATCTTGTTTATATCTTGTGTCTTTTTCCATTCACCACAGCTATATTTAAATGTGGGTAAAATTTTGGAATGTTTGATTTTTATTATACTAAGGACATTTATGTTTAACCTGACTGTGTAATTAATAATTAATTGTAATTAATAAATATTCTTCTTTGTCCTTGTATAGCAAATACTTGTTAATTTGAAAACATACCTTTTTGGTTTGGCATTACTCTGCTTTTAAATTAAAACAAAACATAAAAATAACTATTTTTTGTAGGACATGTTAAAAAAATAATGCCACTAATTTTCATTTGTAGCTTACATAAATAATTTTTATATATTACATGCAAACTACATGTCTATGTATGTAAAAGCACTAGGCATTATTCTATATTCTATGTTGTATATATCATTATGTTGATATATGAAATATGTACATAAGATCTACAGTACACTACATGCAGGGGCATGGGCTTCAAAATTGTATGATTAGATTATTTAAAAATATTTAAACAACTACAATGTAAGCTTGATTAAAAATGCTCTGTCATTTATGTTGCCTTTACTATATATTTAATTTTGACTGTTGTATTTAATAAATTAGAAGCATTTTCCTTTTATTGATGAGTAGTTGTGTGTGTGTGTGTGTGTGTGTGTGTGTGTGTTGTTTTATTTTGTTTTGTTTTGTTTTGTTTTGGAGATTTAGTCTGATTGTGTCGCCCAGGCTGGAGTGAGGTGGCACCATCTCCGCTCACTGCAACCTCTGTCTCCCAGGTTCGAGCAATTCTCCTGCCTCAGCCTCCCAAGTGGCTGGGATTATAGGTGCATGCCATCATGCCCAGCTAATTTTTGCATTTTTATTAGAGAGGGTGCTTCACCTTGTTAACCAGGATGGTCTCGACTTCCTGACCTCGTGATCCGCCCGCCTCGGCCTCCCAAAGTGCTGGGATTACAGGCACGAGCCACCGTGCCGGGACGAGTTCTCTTTTTTTTCATCATCACCAGCATTTGATATCTTTTGTCTTTTTAATAATAGCTATTCTAAGCGGGGTGTGGTGATAACTCATTTTGATTTTCATTCCCCTGACGATTAGTGCGTTGAGCATTTTGTATATATATGGGCTAACAAAGGGCATTTTCAGGGCTAACAAAGGGATTGTTATATATTATGTATACAACTATATATTGTATACACTATATGTGTGTGTGTGTGTGTGTGTGTGTATATATAGTGTGTGTGTGAGAATCTCTTTGTTAGCCCTAATACCAAAGGATAGTTATATTTTGTTGCCTAGTACAATTGATGATGACTTTAAGTTATTTATCTATACTATGTCTGCCAAATTGAGGCTAATGTTCTCCTGACTCCACAGCTAATTTGATTGCTATGATAAATCAATAGGTACATGAGAATCCAAAATCCAAAGCTTAAAGCACCAGCAGTGTCGCATCAAGACTCTTTTTTTTTTTTTTTTTTTTTTTTTTGAGATAGGGTCATGCTCTGACCCCCACGCTGGAGTGCAGTGGTGCAATCATGGTTCACGGCAGGCAGCCTCGACCTCCAGGTTCAAGTGATCCTCTTACCTCAGCCTCTCTCCAGGAGATGGGACTACAGGTATGCGCCACCATGCCCAGCTAATTTTTGTATTTTTTGTAGAAATGGGGTTTCACCATTTCAGCCAGGGTGATCTTGAATTCCTGGGCTCAAGCGACTCACTCACATCGACCTCCCAAACTGCTGGTATTACAGGCATTAAGACACCACAGCCGGTTGAGGACTCTTTCCAAATGATTTATTGTAGATATCACACTTTTAGAGACACACTTCTCCGCTTCAAGCATCTCCCACGTGTAATCTGTTGTCTTGCATATAAACAGAAAGGGATACGCTAGATAGAAAAACTGTAGTATAGTGACCACAAAAAAAAAAAAAAAAAAAAAAAAAACTATAGATATAGGTAGATAGATATACATATAGATGTAGATAAATAAAAGGCACCTCAGATTTGGGGTTATAAAAACTGTAAGACTGGGATCAGCGAGACATAATGTAGGTACCAGAAGAGGCAACCATTTACCACTCTTTAGCATGTTAGACTTGCTTTTTCACATGTAAGACAGAATTTAGCAATATCAATTTTCAATTGTAAATTCAATTTTAATTATAGTGGTTAAGTAAGTAAGGAAATTTACCCCCAGATTCGAATAGAAGTTTGTCTTTTAATCTCTTCGTTTTTATTGTTGCAAGATTAATTTAAAATAATCAATAAAATCCCTATTTATTGATGTGCTATATACATGTTAGGCACTGTTTCAAAAAAAGTTTTACATAATATTTGATTTGTTCTTCACAATGCCTAATGTAGCTGATATTTACTTATTTACTTTTCTTTTGTTTTTGTTTTTTGAGACGGAGTCTTGCTCTGTCGCCCAGGCTGGAGTGCAGTGGCGTAATCTCGGCTCACTGCAAGCTCCGCCCCCTGGGTTCACGCCATTCTCCTGCCTCAGCCTCTCAAGTAGCTGGGACTACAGGCGCCCGCCACCACGCCCGGCTAGTTTTTTGTATTTTTTTTGTATTTTTAGTAGAGACGGGGTTTCACCGTGTTAGCCAGGATGGTCTCTATCTCCTGACCTTGTGATTCGCCCGCCTCGGCCTCCCAAAGTGCTGGGATTACAGGCGTGAGCTACCACACCCGGCCACTTATCTGCATTTTTTAAAAAAGACAAAGCCAGTATTAGAAAGATAAACTTACCTACAATTATACAAATGATAATTGTGAATAATTAAAACCGAACATTGTTCAACTTCATGTATGGGATTCCTGTACTCTTATGACTCCTTTATTTTGTTGTATGCTTTTATATTCTCTTTTCTGAGACTTCTGTGGTTGTTCTAGTGAAAAAAAATTGATACGGTGAGTCATGAACTTCTAATTAGAGGTTCTCTTGAACCTGAAAAAAATTTGCTCAAGTAAACTTCTGAGATTCTAAGTTTTTACTTATTCACCTTATCTACTAGAAAGATGAATAATGACCAGTCTTTTGCATTTTATTGATTAAACCACATATATAAATAGATGGATAGACAAAATCCAAAAATTAGTGATGAATATAAAAACCAAATTACAGTCCATTATTTGACCCAGAAGTGAAAGTTTGAAGACAAATAAGTATATAACAGTAAGTGATAACATTTGAAATTAAAAAAAAAAAAAAAAAAAAAGGTGTCACTTATGAACATCAAACAAATATAAATGAAGAAAATTCTTAAGTGTGAAAAACCAGTGTGAAGAAAGCTTTATATGGCTAGGAGCTATAAATAATAAAAGCAAAATATAGTAACTAATGCAAAAGTTGTGCATAAGAATTGTATTTTAAAATGATAATATTTTAGTGACTATATATAATAATTTTGAAATGCAATATGTCACTAATGTTTATTTTTAACATGTTGTATCATGGACTTAGCAGTTTAGGTAGAAAGCTCTGTGAAAGTAAAAGTTATCCAGAGGCTATAAAAGAGCTTTCAAAATTCAGGGAAATTTTCATAAGCCACCTCAAATTCATAAAGCAAACTGTCAACAGGATTGAACAGCAATATTTACCTACTAAAAAATATTTTCTTTCTAAACGTAAAGGGTAGTGAACATATCACTCAGTACAACTACTTGTTTGAAATTGTTGTAATTACAATTTCTGTAACACAGCATCAAAACATAAATTTAAGAAATCAGTATTTGCAGGTGCCAGACTCCAAGAAGCGTTTTCTTGGAATATTGAATACATTAAAGTCACAAAATTGACAGCCCGGATAACTTTTATAACTAGAATGTCAGCAGCCTTTTGCATTTTTAAAACATGTGAGGGATGGAATTCATTTTCTTACTTAGATTCCAGCTGTGGGAGGCCCATGGGAGTTTCTGAATTCTCTGCTCCTTAGAAATATGCTGAGTTCCATCACTGGAACAGGGACATAATTGACTCAAGTGTCCTATTTATAGTAGAAGCAAAAGGCTTTGTCTTTTGTCTCTTTGTAATTTGAAAAAAAAATAGTACTTTAAGTATATTATATTATAATCTCCAAAAGGATTCCAGATTTACTTGCAGAATGACCACCACACCCATATGCAGCTATTGCAAAGTGTCCTTTAAAATAGTGATAAGTACAACACAATGAAAACACAACCCTACCAAGAAATTCAAACTGCTAGTCAACCTACTAAAAGTGTGTGAGGGGCTGTGGAGGTAATAGGCTACTAATAATGCTAATGGAGTTATATTACGTGAAATTTGTTTTCACCTCAAGCCAAAGTTACACCTTGATACATAAAATAGATCCCATAGAGGAAATAAAGCCCCTCTTGCACTATAGGTCCCTCAGTGTAGAAACTGCACTGAGATAATGGGATAGCTATCCTGCACTGCACTGGATATTTCTTTTAGAGGTGAAGTCCAATCACCCGTTTTACCCTCAACCCTTAAACTATATAAACTACTCAAACATAGCAACTTCCAGAGAAGAAAAGTGAAGAAAGAAAGGGACTGGAAGAATCAGTAAGTTTCATATGTCACATTTTTCTATGGGAGAGTTTCACCATAAATATACTATTCTAAGCAGAAGTAACTACAGCAAGAGTTCTCCTGCGCGCCACTTATGGTGGAACCTTTACCTTTTATTTTTACATTAGTATAGTGTATTATAAAACCAAGTTTTAAAGTTAGACGTCACAGTTTAGTGCAGTAGTCTTGCACTGGAAAACTTTCTGAGAAATTAAAAAATTAGACCAGGAACCATGCCCATCAACCTGACCCACATCTTAAATTTGAGACAAGAATTCTGTCATCATCTAGTGGAAAATAAACCTTAAATTTTAGAAAATATCGATCGGGAAGATATTTATGTATACATAATTTTTTTGTAATAAAAAAATTTTAATTAAATTAAAATTTAAATTAAAAAATTAAATGGAATTCAAATTTTAAAAATCTATGTTCTCATATTCCGTCAGTGCTGGTTTAAACATTGTTAGATTTCTTTCATATGTCTTAAACTTCAGGCCAACTGTTTGTGTACTTTCTCTTTACTTAACCATGGCTTAATTGGGTATAGGTAGAGAGCTTACTTATAGTCCATTGCCACAAAATAAATTTTGCCACTTTGTAATTTCATGTCAAATGTGAAGAAAATGAAGCAGTAGGAACTGAAATATATTTATGAGCTTATTTTCAATTGACAAAAAATGGTTGTGTATATTTATGGGGTATACAATTTTGACCTATGTATTCATTGTCCAAAGAGTTAATAAAGCTAATTAACATATTCCTCACCTCATCAGTCTGTTATTTTTTGTGTGATGAAGGCATTAAAAATATATTCTTTTGCAATTTTGAAATATACAATACTTTATTGTTAAATTTGGTCATGATGCAGTGCAAAGGATCACTAAAACTTTGTCCTCCAGCTTAACTGAAACTGAAAGTCTGATTTGTGAATTGAGCAGACCAGAACCAGGGGAGGCTCAAAGCCACTCTGTATTGCCCTGTGGTCCAAGAGGATTTAGGCATAGAAAGAGGAAAGAGATGTACAGTAAATAGAAGTGAGGTAGAGAAACAGCTGGAATGGTTACAGCATAGCATTTGCTTTATTTAAATATGGTTTGAACAGCTGGCTGCCTTTGATTGGCTGAAATGTGGTAATAGGCACAAGAGTAAGTAACAATCTGTTTATATATTCAATTAGGTTACAGTTCGCTATGTACAGAGAAACTACAGGTCAAATTTAAAATACCTATGGAAGCAGCTTTAGGCTCAATGTAATTTAACATCTTTGATCAACATTCCCCCTTTTCTCATATCTCTGCCTCCCTTTCAGCCTCTGGTGGCCACCTTTCTACTCTTTGTTTCCATGAAATCGACTTTTCCATTTGGTTTTGTCCAGATGTCTGTGGTGTCAATATTATACTTCAATTTTAGTGCTAATATAGGATTAAAGCAAATAATCTTACAAACAGTTTGCCACATGGAAAACCTTTGTAATATATTGGCTTTTGTTATTAATACTGCTTGTTACAATGTGGAAATATTTGACACTTGGTGGGATCACACTTGATAGTAGGTATGAGCATATTTAAATTCTAATAAACTCAAGTAATCTAAGTCAGCCTCTTCAAATCTCTTCCAAGGCTAATTTTCATTCACTATCTATTAGGTTGTCCTGTTTATTTTCTTCATAGAACATACTACCATCTGATATGTATTTGCTGGTTGAACAATAAAAAAATTAAGTATAGATAATAGTAATTGCATCCTCACAATATATCAGTCCTTACACATCACTCATTTAAGCCTGATTCTCATCCTGCAAGAAAAGGCATGAAAATTTGTATATTTAAGAGGTTATTGTGGTGTACTCATATGTTAAGTAATCACTTTAAGATCAGATGATTATCAGATGAAAACGTAAGAAATTAAGAAATTAAATCCAAGTTTTTCTTATATAGTAGCTCTCACTATGTTATTCTGCTTTAAGTAATATAGTTAACATTTTATATTATTCTACTAGTTATAATTTAATTTATTACTTTAGTCCTACTATTGCAATTTTCTGACATTTTCCCACACACAAAAGAAAAAAAGTAAAAGATAATAAGTTTATGATCTCATATAAAGCCAAGCATTTATTTATTTTCAATCCTTCATGAAAAAAATATGCTTTTCCTTTTTTGTAAGATGATTGAAATACCCAAGATAGATCTTTCTTATGAAAAAGAGTTGACATTAAACTATTAGAGCAATAAAGCAGAATATCCAGAGAGACTTTAACACTGTGAAAAGCGGTTGCAAAATTGTTCTGCTAGAACCGGAGTCTCAAAGGGCTCTGAGTGATAGTTACAACACAAAATAACAACTGAAACATGGGTAGAAACAAACTGTAATCTATTAGAAATGCAAATTATCTTTATTGCAAGGGTAATATATGCTTACTGAAGAAAATTTAAATAACCTTATCCAAAATAAAACAAGAAGAAAAATCTAAAACTCACATGTAATCTCACCAATTAAGAGACGACGATTGTAAATATTTGGCTATAACATTTCAAAATCTTTCTATATTTATGTTTATACAAATGGGTTTATATTATACATAATTTTTAGAGTTCTTTCACTTAACAATAGGCTGCAAAGATCTATTCATCACAATCACTTAGTTATCTGTATTATTATACTATTAACTATGTTTCCATTGTTGAACTCAGGAGAGTTTTTTAGTTGTGTTACTAATTTAAATATGCATGTGAATCAACATTCTTGCAGGTGAAAACCTGAGCAGACTCTTTGCAACTCCTGTATGATAAATTCCTAAATGTGAAGTGGCTTTACCAAAAGGGACACACACACACACACACACACACACACACATATATATATATAATACTCATTTGTATACATTCACTCATTCAATTTGCACATCCATAGGTTGCTAGTAAACATGGTGATTTTCACCCATATGAATGTGGGTGACATTTTCAACATCTCTACCATTATTAACTACTCAGGCGTCTAAATTATATGTATTAACTAATTATTTGTAAATGCTTCCAGCCTTTCTCATGTGATTAGTTTTTTCCTAGGGTATTTTTCTTTCCTCATAATTTTTACATGCTCTTAATTCATTGAAGATTTAATGTTTTCCTCTACCATATGTTTCAGATAAGCATTTCTGCATCAACAGCTATCATTTAAAGATGAATGATAAAATAATAGTACCTAGTTACTAAGTAGAGTATAACAGGATGGATTGTAATCAGAAAATCATTAATAAAATACAATATATTGAACATCAAAGGGATTATACAAACGATAATCTCAGGTGATATAAAGTTTCTTTTTAGAAATTATCTTCAACTTCATTCGTCTTCTCTTCCAATTTTGCTGTTAATAAAATAACTATTCTAATCCTTCCATATGAGCTCTAGATGCCTTCTCTTTTTGCTTTCTCATGAACTTTGCTCATTTTATTTCTACTCTCCTATCCTGTAATTACAATTTATCCATATCTATCGACATTAGTATTATATTCAGATCAAGTTCTAGGAAAGACAAAGCTAATCTACAGTGAAGAAAAATATGCACACTGGTTGCAGGATTTTGGGAGAGTTTTGGTCTATAAATAGATTCAAAAATGGCATAAGGGAACTAGTAGTACAGCTGAAATCCCGTGGGTGATCTTTCAGGCCTGACCATAGTCAATCACAAAGGCTTGGTCTGGCAGGTCTCATGGGGCAAAGCTACATACCCGACATCAAATTTAGCATATAGCCAATGCATTGCACCAAAAAACTCAGACCCATATGGTCAGCTGTGCCCCGACAAATATCTGCATTCTTATCCCAGGTGCCTTCATTTGGAGGCCCCCTTATCTGAGGTCTTCCTCAGGCACCTCTGCAAACACTTCCTTATGGGGGTAGAAGAAGAGGCAGGGGGACTTTGAGGACCCTTCTCTCCACTCTGACTTAGTACTCCATACATTTTTATTCCTAGCTCTTCCATCTAACCCTCTCCAGACCCCAGCTACAAAAAGCTGCAGGAGACTTTTAGAAAATACACTGCAATGAATGCGATGGAAATAAACTGCCACAAAACACACACACACACACACACAAACTGAGATGCTGCTAACAGCAACAGGAAACACACAGGGAAAGCCTGGCCCTCTCCCCTTCTCCTCCAGCTTCCCAGTTTCCCTTCTGGTCTCAGAAGAATCTGAGCAGCTGGTGATGTTGAAGTGTGATTTGCAAAGTTCCAAACACTCGTTGCCAGAGTGGAAAGTAAAGGGATTGGAGCTGAAAGATGATTATTTAACAAAGGGCATACCATTCAACTATTACCATAACACCTATCACCTCAAGCCTCAATGTCCTCATCTTAAATGCATATATATGTGCGTGTGTGTGTGTATGTGAATAATGATTAACATATACACATATTTATGTACGTGTCCAAATACACACAGATATAAATACACATGTATGCCCTATACCAGACCAATAAGATTATTTGACACTAAATGCGGAGGAAAAAAATACTCGGGACACCCTAACCAATAGAAGAATGTGATTTCTAATATTTATAATAGAATATTGCTATCGGAATCACTGCAGTTTTTGCTTTTACATAATTAAATTTTGTTTGAAGTTTTTATTTTTTAACAAAGGAATTATTTCAAGTTTAAATTGTGTTTGTACTATAAAATAATGGTAACCATAAGATATAAATTGACAATGCAATATATCAATTATGGTCTGATCACACATAATATTCAAATTTTCAAGTATCCTGGAAAATCTTGAAGTTTATTATTGTAAAGATATGTTTTGAGCTATACATTTCTCTTTATTTTATGGAAAACAAGGACCCTTCAAATAGCATGTAGGAAGCATTGGTAATCAATCCAGTGGGTGCCGCCCAGAATGTTTCTGAAAATTTGATGATGATGATGATGATGATGTGTGTGTGTGTGTGTGTGTGTGTGTGTGTGTGAATTTAAGGCCTGTAACAGTACCTGGAATAGTAGGTTCACAATAAATATTTCTTAAATGCAGACATGGGAAATATCATATACATACGTTTGTATATTAAAAGGGCAATGCAACAATTTAAAGACTAAAATAATAAAAATAAAAGTGCATTGCAGAACCTTTTCTTTAAGGTCCAGAAGGAATTTGGACCTTTGGGTGGACTTAATCACAAGCCTTACATCTTTCAGCAGATAGCCTATTAGGGCCATTTATCATGCTTGAGATGTGCACTTTATTTTGCTGACTTTGTTATAATAGATTACATTTATTGCCATTTGTAGGGTATTTGCACTACTTGAATAAAACATATGAGTTTTTCAGGGTAATTGTTTCATTTGTTAGTCTTCTTTTTGTCTCCTTTATAGCTTTCCTTTTTCTTGACTTGCTCCTTTTTAGTTGCTTCAGTAAATTTTTCTCATGCCTAAATTCAAGGCAAGTGTGATAGAAATTATGTAGCTCCTTATACTGTCAAAGGAGTTTAATATAGCTTAACTGCATATAGAAGTTAGGACTAGCTATTATTCCATGGAATAGTTCAGAACCTGAAGGGAAGAAAAGTATGTGATTTTTACTTTTTTAACAAATGTGAAATAGTTCATTTTTAAAATTTCACGGTAGTGAATTGTGTATTGGTTACATGCATAGAGGGAAGAAGTCTATATTTATAACTAAATCATTGAGATAGAAAAATAATCTCACTGACTATATATTTTTACAATTGTGTTTTCCTTCCTGCCTATTCCCTCTTCAGGTTTGGCTCCAGGAACCAAAGTGACTTGTTCTTGTTGCATCTTGGGTTTGATGACTTTGGTTAGTACCACTACCTTCACCTTCCCTCCTTATCCCCCTTCATTTTGGAAATAAATTTCTGCACACGTTGAGGTAAAAAAGTTCACTGCAGCAAATAGAAACAATAAATATCCTTCCAAACTCTAAAGCTAGAAGACTTCTACATCTGCTAACATTAAGTGGTCAGTGACTAAGTGCCAGTCATTGGGCTAAGTACCTATGTACATTTTTCATTAAACTTGTGAAGATCACATGAGCAGATGGTACAGAGACAGCATTCAAATGTGGATATATTTGCCTCCAAAGGTATAATTCTTTATCATTTATTCTACAATACTTCAACAATTTGTCACCTTAGTACATGCTAAACTTGGAACTATGGTATTTAGTCACTAATTTATATGAAGGAATTTTGTTTTTAGTTTTGGCACCTTGTAATAATGTAAGCTGAGCATAAAAGTAGTAAGTGGTTGAGATCTAAAATAGATACATGTTAGAGGTCAACAGCACAGAACATTTCTTCCATGATCCTTCAAAACTATGGCCTTTTGAAAAGTGGTATTTTAAAAGATCTCGTTCTGGCATGATAGAACATGCATTATGGAAAAGGCATACTCTTGTTTGTTGGTTTTAAATCAGATTACCTATCTAAAACCAAATACAGATATCAATCAAGATACTAAAGTAGGGAAAAATCAAAATTATCTAAAAGACTGACTTCTTCACTCTGGAAAGCAATTTGGAGATTTCTGAAAGAACTTAAAGCAGAAATACCATTAGACCCAGCAATCTCATTACAGGACATATATCAAAAAAACCCAAATCATTCTACTAAAAAGATGTAGGCACTCACATGTTCATCGCAGCACTATTCAAAATAGCAAAACAAGGAACCATCCTGATGTTCATCAGTGGTGGACTGGATAAAGAAAATGTGGTACATATATACCATGGAATACTATACAGTCATAAAAGATGAAATAATGTCCTTTGCAGCAGCATGGATGCAGCTGGAGGCCATGATCCTAAGCAAATTAATGTAGGAACAGAAAACCAAATATCACATCTTCCCACTTATAAGTGAAAGCTAAACATTGAGTACTTATGGATATAAATATGGCAACAATTCAAACTGGAGACTACGGGGGGGGGGGGAAGTGAGGGGAGAAACAGTTGAAAAACTATTGGGTATATGCTCAGTACCTTGGTTATGGGATTATTCATATTCCAAACCTCAGCATCACACAATATACACAGATTACGAAAATGCACATGTATCTCCTGAATCTAAAATAAAAGCTGAAAAAAAGGTAGGCTTCTAAATAGCATTTTGCACATATGACAGTGTGATAAATGATATAACACAAGATTCTTTTGCTATACAGGACAGGGAATCTCCATTTTATGCTTCCTTCTTGACACAATGTAGTGAATTTACTAGGCCAAGCACCAAACTCTTCCACAGAGCAGACCAGAACAATAGATTTGTGGTTGTTGACTAAAATTCTATTTTTATTTCACTTTAAAACATACAGATATCAGAGGCACTACTTCAGGAAATACTGGGAAAAAATTATTTTCGTGGCTTGCTTGCTACTCTCTCTCTCTCTCTGTCTCTCTCTCTCTCTCTCTCTCATTGCCTGCTATCTCTGTCTCAACCTATTTGTACATGTGCTCACACAAACATACATACACACCTCAACTTTCTCGTGTATTGCAATTATGTATAGCATACAGTCTTACTCAGCTCAGGCTGCCATAACAAATCACCATAGATCAGGTGTCTTAAGCAAGAGGAATTTATTTTCTCACAGCTCTGGGGGCTAGAAGTTCAAGATCAAGGTGCTAGCATGGGTGGTTTCTGGTGAGGGCTTGCTTTCTGCCTTGTACACAGATGCCTTCTCACTGTGTCCTCATATGCAGAAAGAGAGAAAGGGAAAGAGTGAGAGAGAGAGAAAGAGTGAGAGAGAGCAAGCATTCTGGTATCTTTTTTTGTAAGGGTACTAATATCATCATTAAAACCACACCTTCATGACCTCATCTAAACCTAATTAACTCCCAAGCACCCCCCCAAATATGATCACGTTGGCGAACAGGGCTTCAGCATGAATTTTAAGGGAGCACAATTTAGTCCGTACCAATGCTCTATTTAAAATTGTTTATGAAAACAACTAATGTAACCCTCATTATACCTTTTATTTATCATTTTCCAATTCAAGTTAACCTTCCACATTTTTTAACCTGCATTTTAATAGAATTCAATTCATCTATGTCTTGTCCAGAATATCTAGCAGATACTTCACCTGGACTTCACTTAGAGTATGTATTTTCAATATTACATATGCTTTAAAAACATGTATCTTATCTCTTTCTGTTTAGATATTCAATAGACAACGAGAGATGCTACCTAATTCTCTCACAAATTGCCAACTCTGGCTTTTTCTAATTTTATATATTCAGAGGAAATGTTGAAGAATCAGAATTAATTCCCAGAGGCATTTTCAAGTGTGTGAAATATGTGAAATAGCACAAAAAACAAAGGTTACTTTGTGAAGACTTTATGATTATTGCCTATGTTCCTCCTTCTTTATCACTCTCCTAGAAGAATAGCTGAAATTAAAGCAGTTAGTATTTAACACTACTTTTTATATTATCTCATTTATTTTATTTCAATACATAATGGCCATTATTTTAGTCTTGGTTTTGAACTTTAAATTTTATGCAGAAAGTTAGATATTCTTTTTTATCATTGAGTTTCATAGAGTAATGAGTTATATGTTATGGGAGTCTCAGACACTTTAAATGTGTTAAATATGTATGTTCATTAACGTACATATGTCTCACACACACACACACACACACATTAAAAAAAAAAAACAAAAAACAAAAACCAATTCTAAGTCATTCTTTTAATGAACTAAGACTCTGGGACTATCTAGCTCCAAACAATTGGAGGCAAAACCCAGGATAACTTTACTATGCTCTAGTGTTCATCTGTAACATAAGAAAGTCCTGTTTGATGTTACTGAACCTCAGAATTGCTCCTTTGAAAGTCTGATCATTTTATGGAATGCACTAAGAGGCACAGCCTTATGCCACATGAGAAGGTTTATCTGAGACCTGGACATTATCAGTGCCAGTTCTCAACCCTTAGATTTGCTGTTTTAATAAGAGCTGCTCTCCACGGCACCAGGAAATGAACTTAACTTCATCTTGGTGTAGGTGTGTGAATGTGTGCTTTCCATGGAAACAATCAATCTCACAGCAAATCAACCTCTTAATGCCATACTATTCCACAAGTGTCTCTAAAGCACAGAAGATTATGGTAAAACATGGCTTGTCTGTTAGGCACAGTTCAGAGCATACCAATGTGTTCATATTTATCTTATAACCATGACCTCAAGGCCATTCTTATTTCATGACCATGACAAAATAGGATAGAAGTACATCATATCTCTGAGAAATGTTCTGTTTACCTCAGCTTCCAGATTTTTTTATTGTTGATATTAGGCATTCTACTTTACCTTATGAATTGGCAGTCATCTTAAATAAGAAATATTCCATAATAACCCACTTCATTTATCCCATCAGTACATGTTTGAGCTTTTGGGCAATATTCATTCTCATGCTATAGAAGCTGATTGATTACTTTTATTCTAATTTCATTATTTCAAAGCTATTATCATGAAATCCTTCAAAATTCCTCAATCAAAAGCTATTTTTTTCTAAGCTATAAATATGAGCACAAATAAAAGCTGGTGTAAGCTTATTATATGATGATTCTTAAATGCATATATATATAGCCTTAAGATGTGTGTAATCTTTGACTAGTAGTTCATGTCCGAAAAGATGTCAATGTCATAAGAACATATTTAAGCTTGTGAGCAAATTTGTCATTAAAATGGTGTATGCCATATCATTGTTTATCATATCAAAAATTGAAAGACTACTTGATGGATAAACTGATACAGCAGCTTTGAAAGACAGTCTATCAGTTTCTTACAAAGCTAAGCATAATCTTTATATATTATCTAGCAATTATGCCTGTACTTATCTAACCATATGAGTTAAAAAGTCATGTCTACACAAAAAATCTCCATGCAAATAGTTATAGCAGCTTTATTCGTAATCTCCAAAAACATGAAGCAACTCAATGTTCTTCAAAGGGTGAATGAATAAGCAAACTGTGGCACATCCATACAATGGAATAGTGTTCATTCATAAAAAGAAATGAGCTATTGAATCACAAATAGATGTGGAGGACTATTAAATGCATATTGCTTAGGGAAAGAATCCAGTCTAAAAAAAGTGCATGCTATATGATCTAACCATATGACATCTGTCAAAGGCACATCTCAAAGATGTAGAGACAGTGAAAATGTTCAATGGTTACCAGGGCTTTGGGAGAAGGAGGAGGGATGAATACATGGAGCACTGGATATTCTTTAGGAAGTGAAACTATTCTCTATGATATTGTAACTGTAGAAACATGATATTATGCATTTGTCAAAACTCGTAGAATTATATAGCACAAACCATGAACCCTAACACAAACTATAAAATTTAGTTCATAATAATGTATCAATATAAGTTTATCAACTAAAATATATGTGACACACTAATACAAGATGTTAATAATAGGGGAGACTGTGAACAGGAAAGAAGGAGAATATTTTGGGGACTCTCTGCACTATTTACTCAATTTTCTGTAAACTTAAAGCCATCTTAAAAATAAAGTTGTTTAATTCAAAAGAAATGAAAGTGATTCTCCACTCCTAACATCAAGTACATTTTGAGCCATGTAAATACTTATTTATAATTATTTAGGATGCTAAATATTATCAGAAAGATAGAAAATTAGAGAAAGAGAAACAAAACAAAGCAAATTGATAAAACTTATTATGATGAAATTTAATAATTATTTAAAACTTTTAATCAAATTATTGCTTATTTATAAAAGTATTTGGGACAAAACAAAAGAATATCCTAAAATTTAAAGCAATATGTTGTGACTCTGTACCAGAGCAAAATGCAAATATGTAAAGAAATAAAAATTATAAAGTAAAAATAAAAAGGCAATAAAGGATAAATTCAATATATCTAGCTACTGTGTATTGTGATTTCTATGAGATAAAAATCTAAATCATGGAAAGCATAGCAAGAAATGAATTGCATTAGTTTATTGAAAATAGCAGCAAAAGACTTAGCTTAGGTTTTTGACTAAATGATTGCAAATTCAAAGAAAGATAATATGTATTTCAAGAGAACAAGGTGAAGCTACTTAGCAGTTAGAGAAAATTATCCAACCAACATTATGTCAAGGAGATAAGAGAAGACATGGGAATAGAAAGTAGATAATAACGGTTGAATAGCATCTGGGTCATAATCAACATAAGTTAGCAAAAGAGAACTCTTTCTACAATTTTTAAAAAGTTTTAAAATACTGCAGTAGCTAGAGAAAAATAAAGTTCAAAATATATTTTTATAAAATGGGAACAATAAATACATATTATTGGCTAAGGACAAGGCACTAACTGTCCAACAGAGTGAATACACAAAAGAGAAAGGATATGTTCAGTGAGGAAAGTTCTTAAGTTATGTCGTCAAGGAGAACAAAAATGGCCCAGATTAGGAGAAGAAGGACTAATCGTTTCAACAAATGAGACTAGATAAGCAAGACCTGTATGCTGATGTTTCTAAGTTTGTGAAAGAGACAATAATTTAAGGGGAAATTATGGAAGAAAGCAGCACAATTTTTTTGAAAGTACAGCTGGGATTTCTATTATTGGTCTTTGTATTTGGAATACTGTTTTTTAAAATGGGTGAAGTAGGGTATAGAGGTAAAATTAAGTGATTGATAAATGGTACTGAGGACATGTTAGTTTAAAACTCAGAATTGTTATTGGTGACCAACTAGTTCAATGATTTTCTCCAATTGCACACAGGAATGCAGATATAGGACTATTAGAGTTATTTAAAATTTTCCCCATTTTTCTGTTTATTTTTCTCTTTTCGGGGGAGGGGCTATGTAACTAGAGTAAGACATGAAAGGGAATTCAGATGCTGGCAAGAGAATATTTATTTATTTATTTATTTATTTATTTTTTTTTTTTTTGAGACGGAGTCTCACGCTGTTGCCCAGGCTGGAGTGCAGTGGCGCGATCTCGGCTCACTGCAAGCTCCGCCTCCCGGGTTCACGCCATTCTCCTGCCTCAGCCTCCTGAGTAGCTAGGACTACAGGCGCCCGCCACCGCGCCCGGCTAATTTTTTGTATTTTTAGTAGAGACGGGGTTTCACTGTGGTCTCGATCTCCTGACCTTGTGATCCGCCCGCCTCGGCCTCCCAAAGTGCTGGGATTACAGGCTTGAGCCACCGCGCCCGGCCAAGAATATTTAAATGTAAATAATAGGATGCAGAAGGTAAGTTAGCTTAGCTGATGCATAATCTAAGAAACACTGCCTATCATGAAAGCATAACTCTATGAGGTCTAGAATTTATGAATGGGAGTGAGAAAGAGATAACAAATTATGAGGTTGTGTCCAAAGATAGTATTGAATTTTAATATTTACTTGGTGAAGTAACTTTGTGGGTTAGAATATCTAGGTCAGTGTTTCTCAAAGTGTAAGCAGGAGTACAACCAGAATCAGAATTGCTTGGGGTTTTTATGACTATGGAGGTTCTAGGGCCCTGTTCCAGAACTAAGAAACCTCTGAGGGTGCTGCCTGGGGGGCATTATTGTTTACATAGACCCAGATGATTCTAAACCACAGTTGAAAAATCTGTAATAATAATTGCGATCACTAAGGATATGGCAGAAGCTGAAGTGAAGTTAACTGGAGTTTGGGAATTAAAAGATAGTGAGAGTAGAATTTTAAAACCTTAGATATTGATGAAAAATATTGGAATGAAGAGAGAAAATAAAATGAAGTATTATTTCCTTAAGTCATCAAATAAGTATACATTGCAACAAGTATGAGCTTCCTTGCTGATATTTGCTAGTCTGAATCAGGTGAAAGCTGGAGTAAACAATCCATGTATACATAGTGAAAGTTAGGAACCAATGAATCACAGATCAATGGTAAAACCTCAAATGCAATGCTGAGTTCTATAGCGCAGCCACTGATTCTTTCCATATGCCTCAATCAAATAGCCTTGACAGATTTATTATTAATGTCACCGATCTTTGATATATAGGAATGTTGAATATGCCAGAACATTTAAAATACTTTAATTCACCTTTTTCATGCTATCATCACTACCCATCCTTACCATCAGGGAGTCAATTGGTAAAATAAAAATTCTGACATAGTATTTAGCTTTTATTTAAAGGAAGTGAGGCAAATATTTAGGAAGAAGCACATTGAGACATTTTCACTTCTGGAACATGGCAAGAAACAGGGAAAGCCTGGGAAGAGCTGTCATCATGAGCCCAGGAAGGATCAATATCAAGGCATTCTGAATACCACCAGACAAAAGCTAGAGTTATTTCCTTACTTCATTTACTTCTGTGAGGGAGTTCATTATATGATTCCTTTCTTATACAGAATGAGATCAGGAACATGTAAAACTGAACTTCAAGAGTTTGACAGCCATGACTTCATCTGGAAGAGTTACAGAAATTCAGGAATTCAGAGGCAGATCCATTTAACTTTTAAATGAAGCACCCATAGGTATTAGCATGATCTTCCGTTTTCAGTTGTCTCTTGTGTGGAAGGAAGTGCATCCAATGTGGAAGCAGTTTTGCATAAAGGAAGCACGAGATGGTTTGACTTGTGCAACAGAGGAGAACATGTATTTATAAAGCATTTAACCAAAGAGGAAATAATATAAATCATAAACCTAGGGACCTCAAAGTCATTGAATAGTGTGTAATGAAAGGTGTGTTTTAAATAGAAATGCCAGCTTTTAAGAGCTTTTCTTTCATTCTTCATGTTTTGATTCCTCAATATTGGAGTTCTCCAGATAGAAAACAAAGAATAGGCTGAAACAATTAGTTAATTGATCTCATTCAAATAGAGTTAAAATTGCAAAGAGGGATTTGAATTAACTGTGTTGCAGAATTTCAGACTACACTAGACCCCAATCAAAAGCCTCCTCATATTTTTGCTTCTGTGTGTGTGTGTGTCTGTGTGTATGTCAGTGAGGAAGAGAGGGAGGGAGAGACAAAGAGGGAAAGAATGTAAGTGTGTATATGTAGAGTATTACATGAGCATAGTCTACAATTCCATGTATTATTGTGTGTTTTGGTAGTAGGCTTACTAAAACATAGAAGGTAAGGCACTGAGAATTAAATTTGTTCAAGCTGCTTCAGATCTCTGGATATTTTCAATATATGAAAGATCCCTGACATGTCCCTTTTTAAATGGAGGAGTGAGATGTGAGATTATACTGTAAAGTGTTATAGTGGCCTTTTCTATGCACAAAAATGTGGACTGAAACACAACGAACATTTTTTAATGACTTGGTTCAGAATTCACACCTAAATAAAAATTTACTAAGATGCTCTTTGATCCAGAAATAACAGACAGTCAAGTGTATGTAGTTAAATTGATTAAAGAACAAAACCAAATGCAGAAAAATTGTTACTACCAACTCTGACTACTGTGTCGTCGTTAACCTAAGTGCACTCGCTACTAATTTCCTTAATCCAATCCAACCAATCAAACAAATAGATTTTGAGGCACATTGTTATTTCCTAAAATAGTCAACACAATATTTTGAATGTTGTTAGACATAATCATGGGTTATTTATACCATTAAAATAGCTTGATGCCATTGAATGTAATACAAGAATAATCTTCACTAAATCGGTGTTTTTAGTTACCTGGAAAACACTGTATTGAAATGCTATACTGGCTGTAGGTAGAATTCTGCCATAGTCAGCCTACCTGAAAGCTGCTACCACTCAGCTACCCAGCTGGATATCAAAGAAATCTCTTTGATCCAGCAATTAAATAAGAATTACTGGCCTAACTGGTTTATCTAGGATCCTGCTCTAGCTGTAAGACTGGCATGTATGTTGAAGAATTGGTGCTACACCAATTGTTAAAGATTTTGAACATTGCCTCTGCCACAAACTCATCTGAACTCAGAGACATTCAGTCAAGGTATCTGAAGATGATATAGCCACAGAGGGCAACAAGAAATGAAAACAAAGGAACATATTTTTAAAAATCTATATTGATGCCCAAACCTACAGTTTGGAGAAGCTGAACTGAATTACAGGCAGCAATGTGATTTTGATAAGCTAATTTGGAGTAAACAACTTCACACCAAACCACACACTTAACAATTGCAGGAAAGTATCTTCAATGAGAGAAAGACAACAAAAAAGCCCAGAACTTATCACTTGTCTCATGTGCCTGGTGATAATCTGGCTCAGGTTGCTAGACTACTGCTGGTTAGTCTCCTGCTGGCTGTCAGATGGGACGAGGGAAAACATAGCAGACAGCTGGGCCTGCACACAGGGAGCGTACCTTGGGGCCCATTATGCTTATACGGCATATGTGCAAGGCAGAAAGGAGGGCTTCCAAAGCATGCCTGGATCTCATCTCATGGACGAGGCTGTGGTTTACAGCACCACAGTGGTATGAAAAGGAGAAACGAAGCCACTTCCACGCACATCACGCCCAGCACACTTTGATCCTGCCAACATGTAAATCACCATCCTGCAATCTATCACTCAGCTTAGTATTAATATCCGAAGTGTTTTTTTTTTTAAACAATTTACAGATTTGACCTTATCTACGCCTACAAATGCTATAGATAATAAGCCTAGTGCTTTCATATGTTTCTTTAATTTTGTGCATTATACTTTGAAACTCATTTTTGCATAAATGTTGAAGGTGACTGGGTAGAAATTATAAAAAAAAGAGAAAGGCTGCTTGCTAAGACAGGGCTTCACAAATAGAAATGGAAGATTAAAATCTAATCTGTAGTTTTAAACATACAATATTTTTCATGTTTATTTTCCCTAAATTTTCCAAAAAGAATTAGATATGCCAGGCACAGTGGGTCACATTTATTTTATAATCCCAATACTTTGGGAGGTTGAAGTCGGAGGATAGCTTGAGCCCAGGAGTTTGAGACTAGCCTAGGCAAGATAGAGGGACCCCATCTCTACAAAAAACAAACGAACAAAAAAATTAGCCATGTGCATTGGACATCTCAGCAATTTGGGAGTCTGAGGAGGGAGGATCACTAGAGCCCAGGAGTTGGAGGCTGCAGTGAGCTATGACTGTGCCACTGCAATACAGGCTGGATGACAGAGTGAGATCCTGTGATGGTTAATATTGAGTGTCAACTTTATCGTACTGAAGGATGCAAAGTATTGTTCCTGGGTGTGTCTGTGAGGGCGTTGCCAAAGGAGTTTAACATGTGAGTCAGTGGACTGGAAGAGGCAGACCCACCCTCAATCTGGAAAAGTACAATCCAAACAGCTGCCAGCACGGCTAGAATAAAAGCAGGCAGAAGAATGTGGAAGAACTAGACAGCCTGAGTTTTCTGACTTCCATCTTTCTCCCGTGCCGGATGCTTCCTGCCCTTGAACATCGGACTCTAAGTTCTTCAGCTTTTGACTCTTGGGGACCTACACCAGTGGTTTACCAGGAGTTCTCCAGCCTTTGGTCACAGAATGAAGGCTGCACTATTGGCTTCCCCACTTTCAAGGTTTTGGGAACTGGCTTCCTTGCTCCTTGGCTTGCAGATGGCCTCTTGTGGGACTTCACATTTGATCGTGTGAGTCAATACTCCTTAAAATTCCTTAATAAACTCCCTTTCATCCATACATCTTTGCTATTCCTCCTGTCCCTCTAGAGAACCCTGGCTAATACAGACGCTAACAAGAAAAAACAAAACAAAACACAACAAACAAACAAACAAACAAAACCTGATGTATAAACTAGGATTTCTTTTCCTCTATACAGAATCAGAATAAATAAAGTTACCTGAAGACTCTTCATAGGAACAAGCTCTGGAACCTATAACTACCATCACTGCTATAAAGACATATTTGCCATGTCAAAACACTCACCTTTGTGTTGGCACAAGGTCATCTGGAGAGAGCTCAAGACACATCAATAAATAGTTACTCTAAACAAAAACTCACTTCATTCAACTAATTCTACGATTCATAACGTTATATACATTAAACTTCCCTTAATTTTTGCCAAGTTTAAAGATTACTTAGCAGTTGTCTTGATTAGATTTCAGCATATTGTCAGCCACGTATATGCAGAAAATATCCTTGGGTGAATTACTTCTACAAATAATAAATAATATACATTAGGCATTGAATTTTGAGGCTTGTCTGTCAGTTGGTCATTTTATAATCAATCTCTGAAAGAAAGTTACTTTAGCCCTATGTATTTCTTCTTTTCTTTTCTTTTCTTTTCTTTTTTTTTTTGAGATGGAGTCTTTCCCTGTCACCTAGGATGGAGTGCAATGGCACGATCTCGACTCACTGTAACCTCCACCTCCTGGGGTCAAGCAATTCTCCTGCCTCAGCCTCCCAAGAAGTAGCTGGGATTACAGGTATGCACCTCCCTGCCAAGCTAATTTTTGTATTTTTAGTAAAGATGGGGTTTCACCATGTTAGTCGGGCTGGTCTCGAACTCCTGACCTTGTGATCCACTCACCTCAGCCTCCCAAAGTGCTGGGATTACAGGTGTAAACTATCACGCCCGGCCAGCCCTATGTATTTCTAAAGCATTCTTGCATTTAATCCTCACGTGCCTTGAGAATAATCTGGGGTCCTACTTGATGTTTTTGTTTTTGGTGTGTTTGTTTTATGCTGTCCACACTGGCCTACTCACTTGTGTCATATATTTATACCATCCATTATTCTTTCTAGTTGCTCCCACCTATGGATTTCTTGGCAACATTTTAGTATTAGTTTAAGATTGTATCACCTGACTCTTTGTCGTTCTCTTTACTCAAGTTCAGTAATAGATTATGCAAAGTTAATTAGGCATGCAGACTGACATCCAACATGTAAACTTCTTTTTTTTTTTTTTTTTTTTGAGACAGAGTCTTGCTCTGTCGCCCAGGCTGGGGTGCAGTGGCCGGATCTCAGCTCACTGCAAGCTCCGCCTCCCGGGTTTAGACCATTCTCCTGCCTCAGCCTCCCGAGTAGCTGGGACTACAGGCGCCCGCCACCTCGCCTGGCTAGTTTTTTGTATTTTTTAGTAGAGACGGGGTTTCACCGTGTTAGCCAGGATGGTCTCGATCTCCTGACCTCGTGATCCACCCGTCTCGGCCTCCCAAAGTGCTGGGATTACAGGCTTGAGCCACCGCGCCCGGCCCAACATGTAAACTTCTTAATTCCATAACGTTCTCAACTTCTGGGACCTTCACTTTGACTCTATTTCAGCCATTGATTTCCGTAATTATCTACACTCACTGCAATTCTGAACTTCTGAAATCAACTCTCCCACTTTTTCCATCCTAACCTATCCTTGTAGCTTTCACATGTGACTGCCCCCTAGACCTGTCTTGCATTCTCACCAAGAACTCTAGGCCTATTATTCCTGTAATATCTCTTTATTGATTAGCCTCCTAGCCATATCCCCACTACTGAATTTTCTATCTTCCCCTTTTATCTAAATTCTCTGCTGCATCATTTTAATCATTCTCTTGCCAACATCTCAAATTCTTTTCCTTATTTGCATGCCTATTACATGCTGCCAGTTAAACTGTGATTTTGTAAAAGTCTAAATATTGGCTTCTCAGCTTTTCCATCTAGCTTTCAAAAGCTACTGGAAAAAAAATAACAACTTTAAGTGTTATTGTATTCTTAATTGACAAATAATGATTGCACGTATTTATGAAGTAAGACTGGTGGTATTATATTGTCCAGGGATCATTCTGCATTTACCTCATCATTGTAAGTATTGGTAATAGTCTCTAATTCTCTCAGAATATCTATCTCATCATATCTGCCCCTTATTTAGAGAAACATAAAGAGAAATAGAAGCCTCGCCTCATGAATGTCATTAACTTTTTGGAACCACATCATATTGGAATTTTATCTCAACATGACACAATTCGATAACTACAGCCTTTCTCTCCTTTGTTGTTCTTAGTTCGCATCTCTTCCCTTCCATTTTTAAACATGTTTAATGTCCTCACCCATTTAAAAAATATTCCATTGACTTTAGATCCAAGTAACAACCAAAAAAATTTTCAACCTTTTCACAAATAAGGTACTTGAGATAATTTTATGTATTTGTTATTTCCAACTTTTACCTTCTCTGTACTCCTACAATAAAGAGTATGTGTAATCACTCACATAAACTGTTCTTGTCAAAAAAGGCACACGTGCAATTCATTCCAATGAATACTCCTTAAAATGCTTGACTTCTCTAGCACATTTGACTGTGTGGACTGTAAAATAAAGCAGACTTTGAATATTTCACTTCCCACGATCAGGAGGCAGGCTTAGAGACTATATACTCTAAGAGGAGTAGTATTCAAAGAACTATAACTCAAGAAAGTAGTTTTGGATACATCCAAATAGGTATATAGGTGCCAATATTCTTCAGTGTGGAGAATTTCCAAAAAAAGTTGGGGGTCATTTTATGAGTAATGGCAAAAAAATTACATAAGCTTGAGGCCTGAGGGCTTATGGTGATGGTATAAATCCTATTTATGGGGTTGAGCTATGTAGTATACTCTATTTTTTCTTTTCTGTTCTCATCACCTTTAGTTCTTCAAGGTCAGTGCATGGCATGAAAGTGTTCCAATATGCTTGCATGTTTCAGTGGGAAATCAAAGGGGTATCAAAGCAGAAAGGCATCTTTGGTAGAATGATTTACGACCATGGGCAAATATCTAGGATCAGGGACTTCTGCCATGAGTGCCAGTATATCATCAACTCACTGATGAAATTCACTTGCCCTCACTGGTTATCCCAGAAAGAGGAGCATGGCACCAATTTACTGCAGGTCTCAGAGTATTCAGAAAACACAATGTGTATATGTGGACTTCATCTCTCACACCATGAGATCATGTTAACCATACCCCTTTTTCCTACATCCAGATGACACATCAAACACGAGCATATGGGATATGAAAATAAATTTTAATCACACGGTAAGTTGCAAAAAGACACAGTCGTTACTTTGGGCACGGATTACTGGAACTGGCCATTATGACACTCCCTATTCCTCATGCACCAAGCAGAGTAAGGGAGATAAAATCAGCAACAAAGAAATAAAGGAAATAGCTTTTCTTTTCCCGTATAATCTAATATGTAGGTAAATTTATGACTAGACTAGAGTTACACTACTGTTATTCCACTAATTGTTAAGTTTTAAGGGAGAAATTCAATTACTTTAACTTCTAATTTCCTCACTGATTGAGAACAAGAACCTGTGATTATTAGTTTCTTTCCTATAACAATTGTGTGTAAGTCATTTTATCTTCAAACCTTTTTCTCCTATTATACTGCTTGGATAGAAGGCCTAAAATGATCCCACTTTATGTAGCGTGTCTTTGGTGGACTTCTTTAGGTAGTAATATAAGTAGTTTTCTCAACATGTAGACAATTAGAAGGATGTGCTTGCAGTTGGTTCTGCTAGGTGAGAAGAAAATAAATACCTTCAACTTCGGCATAAACACATTAGCTACATGTGAAAATTTAAACCATTTAATTTGCGTAATGATCATTTTATGCCACATTATTTGCACCTGGTTTACAAATTTACTGAGCTTTTCACAACAATTATCAATGATTGTATCAAAATGTCAAATATCCCAAAGTGACATTTTGCTAGGCAGTTATCAAAAAGATTTGCTTTCCCTTTGATATTTCTTGACAGTTTAATTTGTGGCAATTTATTTTGTAAGGAAAACTATTGGAAGAAAGTTTTTTTTCACATTTTCTTTATTAAGGAAAGAATGAAGAAAAATAGATGAAGCTTAGACCTCTCAAAATTTCAACATTTAATATTGTTTCAGAGACAAACATGTACATCTTTTTAAATATGCAAATTACAAAAATTATTGATGACAAATTTTAAAATGCAGACAAGCAGCCAAAACACATTTTATGTCCTAAATCTCACTCCATAAATTGTAATATTTGTTTCCTTTACTTTCAGCACTTTATATTATGCCTCTCTTTTAAATACAGTGAAGTTGAATAGTTAGTTTTGTAATCCTTTATCAATATAAATTGTATAAAAATAAATAAATCTGCTATAATTATTTATCAGTAAATCATAAACATGTTAATGCAGATAATATTTCTAGTAAATATTTTACTTTTTATATTGCATTTTATTGCATTGTATTATAATTTATCTAATCAAAGCCCTACATTAGATCATTATAGTGTTCCTAATTTTTCTATTGTAATGAAGACTGTGATGGAAATCTTAACAGTTCAACCCTACAATAGATCTGTGTATTTCCTTCACATAAGTGTTTTAAAGAAGAGTAGAAGTTTTAGGTCATAGTTTAAGGTAAAAATCTAATACATTTTCGTTAGTATTGCTAAATGGCTTTCAATAATTATTGCAATAGAATAATACATTTAGGAAATGATTATTTCTCATCTTTTGATCTTTTCTATTATCTGTATTTTTATTATGTGGCATTCTTAATACATACAGATATGTACCGAGAAGTATTATTGAAACTTTAGTGAAAATAATGCCTTGTATCTACCATTTCTTCTCAGAACCCACAACCTTAAAAGTGAAGTAAGCAGAGCTCTTCCTGTTTCTGAAATATATAAGAAATACACCTTTTGGATATATTTTATTTCCACTAGTTCCATATCCCCAGCTTGCATCCTCCCCTATTCAGTTTGTGTGTGTGTCTGTTTTTGCTTTTTTTTTTTTTTTTTTTCTTTTTTGAGACAGAGTCTTGCTCTGTTGCCCAGGCTGGAGTGCAGTGGTGCGATCTTGGCTCACTGCAACCTCCACTTCCCGGGTGCAAGCAATTCTCCTGCCTGGCCTCCAGAGTAACTGGGACTACAGACGCGCACCACCACGCCCAGCTAATTTTTGTATTTTTTTAGTAGAGGTGAGGTTTCATCATGTTGGCCAGGCTAGTCTTGAACTCCTGGCCTTGTGATCTGCCTGCCTCGGCCTCCCAAGGGACTGGGATTACAGGCGTGAGCCACCACGCCCAGCCTGCTTTTGCTTTCTTAAAAAATAATAGTTATTGCTGCTTTTAATAAAATGATTAAGGATTGCATAGAGCTTTATGTACGCTCTTATTTCATTTCCCCAGTGACTAAATATTAATTTACCTGAGGTCTTTCAGAGTATATTAGAAAGGCATAATCGATTATTTATTTGAGATATATTTAATATAGAGTTTCTCTAAAATTTAGGATGAATATTTGTGTAATTAACAGTCATATCAGTTTTTTTTACCAGCAGTTAAAAATATATCCAATGAACAACAAATCTCTGGAACTGTTTAGATTAACTTCTTTAAAGGCAGCTCACATTTGCTGGAATTTTGTTTCGCTCTTTGGCTAAAGTCATAACACTTAGAGTCACATAACCTTTCCAACCTTTTAAAAATATAAGCCCAACATCTGAATTCAGGAGATCAGGATAATATGTTTACTAAAAAATACATTTTTGGGGACAGAAATAAAACTTCAAAATAATTGATAGTATTGATAATTGCAAGTGATCTTACTAAAAACCTTAATGATTGTTTTGTGTGAACATTAATATTTGGAAAAAATTCTCTTATTTTGTAGCTGATTCAGGGCCTGTGGATTGTGATATTGATCATTCCATTGATTTCCTGTCTGGCACCAAGAGAGGTACTTAATAGCTATCCGTCAATACTTCTTAAAATATGGAGTTGATTGTACTCATAATACTGTTTTGAAAGCTCAGTGGTAAAATGTCAAAACAATTACAAATCAACATATTTTAATAATGTCACTTTCATGTATTGCTAGCATGACTGCCAATTTGTTGTCATATTTTAAAAACTGCTCATTTATCCTCAATCTTCTCCAATGCCCATCAACTCACAATTCTTATAGGGTAGAAATTCCCAAAACAGAATGAAAAATATATTTAAGCAAAAATTCAAAAAATATTTAGGTTAATACTTTAAAACTCTTTATAAATGTTTTAGGAGAGTAAATAATACCCTTGCTGTGAGAAAACAGTAGGCATTTTCCCTCTGAAAAACCATGATTTTGAAACTGGGATCTTAGAGAAAATATGCACAAAAATAGAAAAATTTTAAGAATTTAAAGATAAACTATTACCTCAGAAAATTCGACTTACAGATTGTGCGCATATATACTTGTGCATGCACACACACACACATGCACACACTCTCCCATAATTGAGATTTAGGCTGTAATTTCCAACTGCATTAAATATTTTACATAATGAACTGAGAAAGAAAAAATGAGCTTTTCTGGAGACACTTATAGTAAGCTAAAGCATGGAGCTTTTTTTTTTTTTTTTTGCTCTGCCATAATACATTACATGTGAGAGAGGTAAGAAAGTAAGAAACCACAAAAATGCATTTAGCAGCTACTGTGAGTCAAACCTCTTTCAATTAGTTTCTGCAACCATGTAAAACAGAAAACACTCAGAAAGAAACCTTAAAGTGTCTCCAAAGAATTTAGAAAAAAAAAAAAAGGTTTTTGGGCACAGGGGAGGACTAAGATGGTTTTCTGACAATTAGACTAATTAATTACACTAATAGTATGTGATAGTAATAAATGATATAATATACACTGATAGCAAAAATTAAGTAAATTGTCTGTAAAGGAAAACATCACAACCATGTTCAATCAAGATGACATGGGCTAAACTCAGAACTGGAAAATTGTAATACAAAAGGGATTAGATTGAATTTATTGTACTTGATGGAAAATCTTTACTAAGGAAATGTTGATAGTTAACATGAATTAAGAAACGAAGAATAAACAGAGTTTGAGAGTGTTTACTCAACACTGTCCATATGAATAATCTTGAGACTGGAAAATAATCAGTAATCATTATTTTTGTCACAGTAGTGAGCTGTATTTTTTTCCTGAGAAAAAAAGAATAATCTATGAGTCTTCTCCATCGTTTGGATAAAATGGTGTTTGTTATTACTTTCTTTTTTAATGTATTTTAAACTGTTCTTTATCTAGCATACTGGTTTCCAAGTGTTGTTTCAGGATCAGAAGGGTCCATTTATGTTATCGCAATTTAAATTATATTTTTCTGCTTCAGTCTCTGTCTTCAAAACAAAGGACCAGAACTTGGAACCTCTAGATAGTCTTTGAGTCTGAGCTTTCTTATCCGTAAAAGGAAGAAAATTGTATCAATAATGATGATGCTGATATTGTTTGAACCATTTATATTAAAATATAAGATTTCTTATTAACATAATAGTATTTTAATGAGATATAATCATAATTTTTTACAAAGGAGATTTACATATATACTGTATATATACTGTAATACTATATTAAAATATACATATATAGAAGCACATTATTATAAAAATAGAAGAGAAAAAAAGCAAATATCACAGTGTCAGCTGTGCCAATTTATATGAAGGTCATATTCTAGAACTATAGAGTAGAAGTCTGCACACTAAGAACCACAGACCAAATCCCGCTCACCTCCTGTTTTACTGTAGCCTATTTTTTCTCTGAGCTAAGAACAGTATTTACATTTTAAGTGACTAAAAAAGGGCAAAAGAAGAATATTTTATGACATACAAACGTTATATGAAATCCAGATTTCAGCATCCATAAATAAAGTTTATTGAAACACAGCCATGCTCATTTATTTAAATATTTTTTGGCTACTTTTATTCTAACTACAGAGTTGAGTAGTTGAGACAGAGACCATATGACTCAGGAATACAAAAATATTTACTCTCTGGCCCTTTATGGAAAACATTTGTTAATTCCTGCCCTAGGTTATTTCTGTCATTTTATTTTTGTATTTCTCCTGACTTTTTTCAAATTTTGAAAATCTAATTAAAATTTGTTTTGTAAAATTAAAATAATTATTTACTAATAATTGTAATTCAATTTAAAACATCATTACATTTCCTTGAATTTGTATCCAATTGATTCCTTTAAATAGTTATTATTACTCTTACAAAGTAAATATGAAAATACTTTATTGGTCACTTCATTTCAAAAATATTTCAAATAGGCCGGGTGCGGTGGCTCACGCCTGTAATCCCAGCACTTTGGGAGGCTGAGGCGGGCGGATCACGAGGACGGGAGTTTGAGACCAGTCTGGTCAACATAGTGAAACCCTGTCTCTACTAAAAATACACAAAAAATTAGCCAGGTGTGGTGGTGTGCGCCTGTAATCCCAGCTACTCAGGAGGCTGAGGCAGGTGAATCTCGTGAATCTGGGAGGTGGAGGTTGCAGTGAGCCAAGATCGTGCTACTGCACTCCAGCCTGGGTGACAGAATGAGACTCCATCTCAAAAACAAATAAACAAACAAAAAATATTTCAAATAATGTTACTTTGATATTTTATTTGTACATTTTATCATAAAATGTGTAAATTTATATATTTCTTTTTTTTTTTTTTTTTTTTTTTGCTTTCTATGATTGAAGTTAAAGCTTCTGTTAATGGTAATATTTGGCCAAGTTTTAAGTTGAAATAATGCAAGTGAGTATAAAGATTATTGTACCTGGCTTGTGCCCAGAAAAACTCTCAGACAGAAGTATCCCAGGAGAATAATCTGTCCAACCTTTCAAATATCAAATGGTTCACTGCAGTTCTAATTACTGCCTCCCTTCAAAAACAACTTCCCATTGAGAACACATTGAAATGAAATAACAAAGTATATTCCTGTGAGATAAGATAATTGATTATGGCCTTTAAAGGCACCGATTATAGAAGATTTGGCTTGTGAACCATGAATACATGGGTGTGTACATACATATATGTATGTATCTGTGTGTATGTATATATATACACACAATACAGAATAACAATTTAATAATATGCCCTATGCTGCACCATATGCAATACAATGAAAACTCAAGTTACATGTCCATTTAATTTTTAAATATAGAAAAAATTAACCTTAAAACCCTTTAGCTGAACTCCTTAGGTACATATTGGTTTTGAACATTTATGTTTGAAGGAAGGGTTAAAAAATATAGGGCTATGCATGTAAATATGGGAATTCATTATACCAAAAACGGCCAAATAAATAACATGTTACATGATCTATTATACATCAAGCTCTCCGAGAGAGTAATTTTATAACATCCTTTTGCCCTGTATTCTGCTTCTGTTTGCTAGACTGAGGAAACCAAATATTACACATAATATGTGCCTTTGCTCATCCTTTTCTAGTGCTCTAGAAAGCATTTATGCACTGCTTTGATGAGCAATGTGTAGTTCAATGATGTTTATTCTAGGGGTGGCTAGTGTAAATTGGATTCTAGGAATTTAATTATAGATCATCTTGGTGCCTTCTTCCAGGAGTCTAATAGAGACACTAATTTGATTGCTAGTTGCAGAGTTTCATTGAAGAAACTTCCCCAGATAGGATTTCCTGCCCACTGCCTTACATTTCTGTTTATGCAGGTTGATCAATGTTAAGATTATTAAATGTCAAGGACCACAAATTTAAATAATTTGTTCTTATTTTTCATGTGTGTTTATGTTTCTCTGTAGCTGGAATTTAAATTGTTTTAGACATAAAGGATATTTTATGTTAAATTAAAGTTGTTTAGCATCTTTCCCATGTGAGACATTAGGTTTTCAGGGAAGATACAAAAATGAAAAAAATATGCATCACCTAGTAATTTACTCAAGTCATTACAGATATTATATATGAAAAAATGGGATTTTTTTTTTTTTTTTTACTTGTAGGTAATAGACTGATTGATTGTCAGACTATGAGTCTTTCTTGTAGAGCAATTTTTAAGGTCATGCGATATTCCGAGATTTGGAACAAGAAGCAGTACATTACTAAGCAGTGGAAGAGCCATTGCGAAGTTAAGCGGACTATGGGAATTTCAAGAAAAAGGGAGATATATTTAACTTTCTTTATTTGAGCAGGCGCTTTCTTCAGTATTGTCCCTGACAAAAGTTGCCTTCAGCACTTAGGGACATTAAAGGATGCCCTTGGCCACTGGATCTGCCAAATTATCAAGGAAAACAAGAATTTCCTGGGAACTTCATGGTCCCTGGGACAGCCCATGGCCAATGACTGACCTGTGGGGAAAACACAACTCATGCCTTCTGTTACTGAGTTCAGTTTATATTCTACAGTTCCTAGGAGACCAGGTTGAGGCTGGGACATCACCTGTAATGACCACTCATTTGACTTCTTCCCTTTTCCTAGCTTGCTTCCTTCACTCCGTTGCCCTGGGAAGAGTTTTCACTAAATCACTTGTATTAAAATACTTAGATCTGCTCCTTAGCGAATCTAACACTAGAAAACACACTCACAGTGCACATAAGACTGTTTTTCTGAAACTTACAAATTAGTAAGAATAACGGGCATGTTCACAATCAGGTATAGAGTTAGTTGAAAGAGATACTTACCATTTACAATATGTTTCCAGATGATTTCAGTGAAGCATCCATGGTCTGAGAAGGATAAGTAATTTTCATTTGGCATATCTATTCATATTAATTTAAAATGGCTGCCTGAAATATTGTCTGGGATGATGGATTCAAAAGGATTCGGCTTCTCAACCAAATATTACAGAGCCTGACACATAATAGAAGCTAAATAAAATATTTTTCAAATCTCTCTTAAATGAAGGAAAGAAAGGAATAAACTGTTTTATAGTTGTGGCTTGGTGATACTGCCTAATGAAGTTTTAGTATGCTTTTATCTCTTTGTTGTTACAATGACTCTAGGTTGTTTTTTTTCTAGAAATTATTTCTCGAGAGGTTTCCACTTATAAATCACTGTAAACAGTACCTGAGAACTAAACTAGCCTCATGAGAAGTACCCATTTATATCACTAGAAGACAAAGCCAAGAGTATTCTTTATGTAGACCTAGGATTGCTCAATTAAAGAACATTATCAACAGATTCAGCTATTTGGCTAATTTTCTTGTAAACTAAAAATAAATCATGGTAAAAGAAAGAGGTATGTAGAAGAAATTTCCCCACAAGGGAAAATGGTAGAACACCTTATATATAAACAAAAAATCTTGGCTCAGAGAAAGAAACTCATTATCTACATTATTTGAGCCAGAAATAAAGAGGCTATAAATTTTTTTAAGATATTTAAATCAGGACCTATAATTACTGCCTATAGTAAAATAAAACTCATTACTTTTTTTATCAGAATAGAAAGTCATTGTAAAACTTAACCTTGTTAATGATAATTAATAGTTCACAGTTGGAAATACTGTAAAAGTCTAACAAATCCTCAGTTGTGATGGACATTTAAAGTTCAGTATTTACTGTCTCTGAAACTTGCCTGTGTCCTAAAGGGCATCTACTTTCTAAGTTCTCAGCTATCACTATTACTTTACTGGTAAGGGATAATAGGATGTTTGAAAATTCATAAACTCAGTAATGAAGAGTAAATAGTCTGGTGTTAAACAGAATCAGAATCTTAATACTTACATCTGTGTGACCTGGGAAAGTTATTTAGTCTCATAGAGCAACAGATTTATTTTTGGCAAAATAGGATTGAGGTTTGTTGAAAGACAGGACAAGAGGAGGGGAAAGGCAAATTGAAGGAAGAAGTGAAAAAAATCCATTGCATGTTGTAAACTGACAGTCTCTCAGATTCAGTAGAAAAATCAAAGGTTCCAATATGCAGTATAAAATATTAACTAACCTAAAGCTAAATGAATCAGAAAGGGATAAAGCAAAATGTGTACAAAATAAGTAGGAGTTAAAATACTAATTTCATATTTAAAACATTACTGTATGAGAAGAAAAATGAAACATTACCAATATAGTCATTTAAAGAGTGGAACATTTCTAATAAAAATATGCGTCATGAATGTTCATAACACTAACATGAACAAAGACATCAATAGGTACTGACAAAGATTCTTTACCGAATGTTATTTATCCTACTGAACATTTATTTGACCCAGCCCCCTCCTAAGTCAATCTAACAAGAACTCATTCTCCTTATCTGATCGCCCTCAATACCTAATCAGGTTCTCATCCTTGACCACCCCCAAATGATATCTGATTAGCCCATCTTCAGCAATAATCCTGTTAGGTGGAATTAGCCAGATTTCCCCTCGCTCCTGAGGTTTCCTCTTAGTAATTTACCATCCACACTGATGCCCATCATGTTACTTGCCTACAAATTTTCAATTCTCATGCTGCTTTTAGAACTGAGGCAAATTCTGTGCTAAAGTATCTTTTTCCATATTGCAATATTCCTGAATAAAATCTGTTTTTACCACTTTAACTGCTGTCCAGCTTTCTAATTTTTCTTTGATAGTATGTACCCACATGCTTTGTAAATGATACATTTTATTGTATGGTTTTACTATGACTTATTTACCCACTGTTTTATATGTTTGACATTTTAGAGATATCTAGTTTTTATTAGCATAAAAACATAATATACTTGGCTAGGTCTCTATGATATATTACCAATATATACTTAATAAGGTATATCCATGTGTACATATACATATAGACATATACACCCACATCTATAATATAGAATGTATTATACATTAGATATATGAAATATTCCATCAGATATTTTGAAACTCCATAAACTTATTTTTATTTACAATTATTATGAGCACTTTATAGTTGTATATTTAGAATACATGTAATGTCTTCATAAAGGCATACAATGCATAATAATCAAATCAGGGTAATTAAGGTATCCATCACCTGAAGTCTTTATCACTTCTTTGTGTGAGCAACATTCCAATTCCACACTTACAGTTATTTTAAAATATGCAATAAATGCTTGTTAACTATAGTCACCCTATAGTACTACTGATACTAGAATTTCTTCATTCTACTAACTATATTTTTGCACCCATTAGCCATCTACACTTTATCCAGTCCTCCTCATGACACACCCCCTCCTCTGGCAAACATTGCTTTACACTCTATCTCCACGAGTTAAATTTTCTTTTTTAGCTCTCACATGCACTTGACATTATGTGATATTTGTCTTTCTGTGCCTGGCTTATTTCAGACAACATGATGTTTCCCAGCTCATCTATGTTCTTGTAAATGACAGGATTTTATTCCTTTTTATGGATGAATAGTATCCTATTGTGAATACGCACACAGACACACACACACACACTTCTTTTTCATCCAACAATCCACTGATGAACACATGGTTTGCTTCCGTATTTTGACCACTGTGAATAGTGCTGAAGAAACATGGGAGTGCAGATAACTCTGATATACTGATTTCCTTCCTTCTGAATATATCCTCAGCAGTGGGATGGATGGATTACATAGTAGTTCTATTTTTAATTTTTTGGGGAATCTTTATAAGGTTATTCATAGTGGTTGTACTGATTTACTTTTCCACCAACAGCGTACAAGCATTCCCCTTTCTCCAAATCCTTGTAAACATTCATTATTGCATCTCTTTTGGATAAGAGTCATTTTAACTGGGGTGATATATCTCATTGTGGTTTTGGATTGCATTTTCTCATAATTAATAACATTGAGCAATTTTTAATGTGCCTAAGGGTCATTTGTATGTCTTCTTTTGAGAAATGTTTATTCAGAGCTTTTGTCTACTTTTCAATCAGATTATCAGTTTTGTTTCTGTTGAAATACCTGAGCTCCTTATATATTTTGGCTGTTAATCTCTTGTCAAATTCGTTCTTTGCAAATATTATTAATACATTCACCCACTCTCTGTCTTTGGTTCGGGTAATTTAGTTCCTTTTCTTTCAATGTTATTATTGATAGGTAAGGTCTTACTTCTGCCATTTTGTTATTTGCTTCCTAGTTGTTTCATTGGCCCTTCCTTCCTTCCTTCTTTCCTTCCTTCCTTCCTTCCTTCCTTCCTTCCTTCCTTCCTTCCTTCCTTCCTTCCTTCCTTCCTTCCTTCCTTCCTTCCTGTCTTTTGTATACAAGTGATTTTCCTTTCACTATATTTTAATTTCTTGCTTTTTGTTTTTTGTGTATCAGTTGTAGGTTTTTGTTTGTGGCTACTATGAGGCTTGCAGATAACATATTATAACAAATTATTTTAAACTGATGACAACTCAACTTTTATTACAAGAAAAGAGAAAAACAAGCCAAAAAAAAAAAAAAAAGAAAGAAACCTAAGAAATTCTACATTTTAACCTCATTCTCCCTGTTTTCTGACTTTTTGCTTTCTCCATTTTTTTTTTTTTTTGAGACGGAGTCTCGCTCTGTCACCCAGGCTGGAGTGCAGTGGCGCAATCTGGGCTCACTGCAAGCTCCGCCTTCCGGGTTCACGCCATTCTCCTGCCTCAGCCTGCTGAGTAGCTGGAACTACAGGCACCCACCACCGCGCCCGGCTAATTTTTTGTATTTTTAGTAGAGACATGGTTTCACCGTGTTAGCCAGGATGGTCTCGATCTCCTGACCTCATGCTTTCTCTATTTAATTATTTATATGGCCTATCTCCTAAAAATTGTTGGAGTTTTTTTTTTTTCATAGGTTTGTCTTTTTGTCTTCCTACTGATGATATGAGTGGTTTATATCACCACTATTATAGTGTTATTCTGCGTTTGTCTGTGTACTTACTATTACCACTTAATTTTATACTTTCAAATCATTTATTGTTGCTTGTTAGCCCCCTTTTTTTTTTTTGATTGTAGAACTCTCTTCAGCATTTTTTGAAGACAAATCTAATGTTAAAGAAATCCCTCAGACTTTTGTTTTTCTGGAAAAGTCTTTATTTTTGTCATAACTGTAGAATAATTTTGCTGTTATAGTATTCTAGGTTGGACTTTTATTTTCCTTCAGCATTTTCAATACGTCATCCCACTCTCTTCTCTTGCTGCTTTTAGAGTCCTTTCTTTATCCACGACTTTTGAGAGTTTGATTATTGCATGTGTTCAGGTAGTCTTATTTGGGTTGAGTCTGCTTGCTATTTCATGGCCTTCTTTTACCTGGAAATTTATATCTTTCTGTAGGTTTGAAAAGTTCTCTATTATTATTTATTAGATTAAAATGTTTATCCTGATCTACTTTTTTATTATTTACTCTCCTCTGATTGTGTATTTTCATATAGTCTGTCTTCAAGCTGACTCATTTTTTCTTCTGCTTTGTCAGTTCTGCTGTTGAGAGACCCTGATGCAGTTTCCAGCTTTTCAATTGGATATTTTAGTTCCAGAATATCTGCTTACTTTTTAAAAAATTTTTTCAATATATTTTTAAAATTTCTCTGACAGAACTCTGCTTTCCTTCTCTGTGTTATCTTCGTTTGTTGAGCTCTCTTAAGACTGCTTTATTGATTTTTCTGTCTCAATAGTCACATATCTCCAACACTCTGAGATTTGTGACTGGTGCTTATTTAGCTTGCTCAGCAAGGTCATGATTTTCTGGATGTTCTTGATACTTGAAGATGTTTGCTGATGTCTAGGCATTGAAGAGTTAAGTATTCTAGTATTGACTTGTTTGTGGTCATCCTTCTTGAGAAAGCTTTCTAAGTATTCAAAGGGAATTGAGTGTTGTGCTCTAAGCCTGTAGTCACTGCAATCATACTGGCACTGGGGGCATGCCAAGCCCAGCAATGCTGCAACTCTTGCTGACTCTTGGGGGTGCCACCTTGGCAGACTTGGGTAAGATAAGTGAGAATTCCCATAGTAACCAGGCAAAGTGTCTCACGCCTTTCCTCTTTTTTCCCCAAACAAAGGAGTTTCTATGCATTGTGCTACCTGGAATTAGAGAAAAGTTATGTTAGCATTCCCATGGATGCTGTAGCTGGCACTGCACTGGGTAACACCTGAAGCCAGCACAGTACTGAGTCTTGCCCAAGGCCCATGGCAACTACTGCCTATTGCTAACATTTATTTAAGGCCAAGGGGCTTTTTTATACGTGGTGGTGAATTCTGCCAGGATTACATTCTTTCTTTAAAGGCAATTGATTTTATTCTGGCCTGGAGTGCATCTGGAAATGCCATACAGAAGCTAAGGCCTGAAATTGGAGGCTTCAGGAATCTGCTTCATGCCTTATTTTACTGTGGCTGAGCTGGTACACAAGTTGCCATACTAAGTTCTCTGTACTCTTTCCTCTTCTTACCACAAGCAAAAGGAGTCTCTCACTGAGCTGCATTGTCTAGAGTTGGGGGAGGAATGATGTAAGCACTCCCTTGGCTACCACAGCTGGTGTCATGCTAGGTTACACATACCTCAAGTCCACTGCCTTTGAGACCAGAAAAACATTAGAGCTTATACAATGACTGCAGTTCTTGTGGCCTGACTGCTGCTCAATTTTCTTCCAGATTCCAGACCACTTTAGTCAGCAAAAGTGAAGCCAGATAAACTCAGGTTCCTCCTACACCGGTGGGGAATTCCTTTTGGCCCAGGGCTGATATAGATGGTCCCCTGCAGAAACCAGCAGAATTCTGCCATGTGTCATGTTCCCCTGTGACAGAGCAGTACTGAACTCCAATGCAAAGTTCCATGCTCACTTCACTGTCCCTCTCCCAGGACACAGATTGTCTCTCCCTATGACACAAGGAATGGGAGAGGGGTAATGTAGGTAATGCAAGAGTCTTCAATGCCTCTTTCCTAGATATTATGTTAGAACTAGGTGCTGTCACTACTCACCAGATTTTTATTTCTGATAAGGATGCTTTTTTTGCATGGATAGTTGGTTCAATTTGGTGTCGCTGCATGGGGACAAACGTTGGAGAGTTCTATTCCGCCATCTTGCTTTGCCTCCTTCTTCTATAAACTTATAATTAATAAATGAATAAGCAAAATCAATTATTCATAATAAAAGGCCTAGGTGAAGGCATTTTGGTTTGCAATATACATAGGTTAGCATTTATAATTGCTGGAAAAAAATTGGTTATTCAACAGGTAATGTTTGAAAAAAAATACTTACCTCCGTTATTCCCACCAAAGCAGGAAAATAAGGTCTCCATATCACGTATGAACCCCAAAAAGAACTCTAGTAACTTAAATATTATAAAGACAAATGTAAAATCTAAAATTATTTTTAATATCTTTGTTATTTTCAAGTAAGGGAATCATTTAATAATTATTTTTGCAAATGTACATATGAAATAAATATTGATGGGATATGTTTTTCTTTTAAATGTATGCCATATTTCAACATAAAAGAAGTTTTAAATGTGAACATCTTCACCTGACAAACTATTTATATAAGCTAATAAGAAGAACATAAAGATTAAGAACATGGGCTATGATCTGTGTGACCTGGGGAATCTACATCGGTAAATGAATTGAAGTACAAATGCTGATAAACGGATAAATTGCTATGATACTTCTGAATGAAAATTTTAATTAAAACAATTATAAAATAGAAGGAAGGAAGATAGTAGATAGGAGACAGGGTGTGCAGCTGCCACTTGGATGGACAGAACAGTGTGTGGAGACTCACACAGTGAACTTTTGTTTCAAGAGCCACTGTGGGAATATGCCAGGAAACTAAAAGAATTCACTAATTCCTTGAAAGAGGTAGCACACCGCTGCAAATTCCACCAGACAGGTGAAAAATTGTGTGTTCCCAAAATCTGAGGAGGGAAAACCTTCCTTCAAACACATATCCCCACCAGGGAATCTGAAAATCCAGATCACTAGAGAAGGACGTAACTTGAGCTAGAGCTAGAACAGATTTAGGGAGCCGCGTGAAATGTAAAAGTAGCAGTGGGAAGACGTTATAGGCACTCCCAGTCGCCAAAGCTCAAGCCTGGGAAAGCCATCCCTGGGTATATCTCACAGGGGCCCTTAGGGAAGGCAGCCAGCAGAATTAGGGAGGAGTCACAGGGTATAAGAAACTTCTGAACAAATTTTGTAATAATTTTGACCGGGCAAGGGCTTTTTTGAGTAGAATCTGGGGAGCAAACAGAAACTGCTGCAGATACACGCATGGGAGCCACCGACGACATTGTGGGAGGCCTGAAAGCCGAGCATGATTTCTCAGCCGGGAAGTTTACGGCCTGGAACAAGATCAGTGTTCTGCAGGCAGGTTGCCTGGATCTAAACTTGGTGCTGTTAGCAGGGCGGGGAGCAAGACCAGCCTCACCAACTGTGCGGGAGCTGGGTGAGATCTTTTGCTACAAGCTATCTCTCACTTCTGTGGTGAGCTATATGTCACAGCAAAGACAGCAATAATCTCCTCTAAGGTAAAACCTCATTGGCCTGAGAACCACACCCCATCTCCCACAGTGGCTGTAGCAAGCCCCCCGCCCAAGGAGAAGTCTGAGCTCAGATCGCCTAACCCTGTTCCACCTGATGACATTTCTCTACCCACGCTGGTAACTGAACACAAAAGACAAAAACTCTTGAGAGCTTTATGGCCCCACCCATCACCTGAGATATCAGAATATCTCCCCTGATCAACTTAGGCCAAGCTTATATTCCACTGCTACTACCACAGCTGATGCTCTCTTGAAAGCACCACCTCTTGGCTAGAGGCCAACCAACTCTTGCCATTACAGCAACTCATAACAGAATAACCCTGCTAACAGGAAGGAGAAAGCAACAGCTAATTCTACTGCCAGAATAATCCTGGCTAACCAGAGGTCCTGGTTACCTTTCTCAAATGCTGGCTATGCTAGCAGTGAAGTTGCTAGCAGTCATGGACAACTTCACTGCTAGCATAGCCAGCATTCAAGAAAGCCAGAACACTAAACACATCTTCAACCAGTGTTCTCACCAAGTCTACTCTACTTCCCTGCCACATCCACTAGAGTTGTGCTGGTATACATGGCTGTCTCAGAGACCTGAAGATGGATCACATCACAAACTCTTTGCAGGTATTCCCCAGCACCAGCATGGAGCCCCACTGGGTGGCTAGACCCAGAAAAGCAGTAACAATTGCTGCAGTCTGGTTCTCAGGAAACCCCATCACTAAAGGAAGGAGGAGAGCACCACATCAAGGTATTGCCTCATGGGATAAGAATCTGAACAGCAGGCCTTGAGTTCCAAATCTTCCCACTCGTAGGTACTTTCTTTCTCACAGCAGAGACACAGTTTCAGTGCTAGGTGAAGTAGAGAATGCCTGCCCTTATTCTCCAACAGGCAGGCAGCCTCTATAATCATAAAGGGCCTCAGAGCAGGGGTCCTTGTTCCCCACTGGCATACTACCACAGACACAGCTGGGGCTTCCCCCACAGGAATGCAGCATGGATGCACCTATAGACTGCCTTTCTGGAACAATCCAGGGTGAGTACAGCTCCACAGGAGTAGTGAATTCCAGATTCAGCCCTGCACTAGAGGTAGAGTCATAATTCCTCCCTACTTGGAACATCAACCTTCCTATAGACAGAAAGAGGTGCCTGTACAATCTGAATAGTCACAACACTGGGACAACAAAGTGAGACTGTGAGATGGATGGCTTTCCTGCTGACCTGTCAGGGGAACTGAAATAGCTCCTAATCTTCACCCTGACAAAACCTCAACACGTCTAATAAAAAGTTCCCCCAGCAACTTTCATCAAGGCTAGGACATCGGCCGACCAATGGGCATTACATCTACACACCTGCCTTAGCCACAACAGGTGCCTACCCAGAATTACCTACCATCAACTCCATAAATAAAATACCAGGAAAATAATAAATAAATAAATAAACTATACACTATGAGAGAACAAGATAAGTTTCAAGGGATACCTACCATCTCAACTCCATAGAAGACAGAGAACTCGCCTATACACCAAAAATACAACTACTACAGCAGGCATTGGACAAAGTCAGCACGCAAAGACTCTGTAACTAAGGACCTTATACAGTCTTCACCCACACAAGCACCAAAATTCAAATTAGGCTAAAATAAATATTAAACTCTAATCCTTAAGAGGAAAAAGCAAGAACTAAAAAAAAAAAAAAAAAAAAAAAAAAAAAAAAAAAAGTCCAATCAGAAATAAATTCAAGAACAATTTTTTGAAATAGTCTTCCCAAATGAGACGAAACCAGAAAAGTAATTCTGGTAATATGACAAAACAGGGTTCTATAACACCCCCAAAATATCATGCCAGCTCCCGAAATATGAATTCAAATCAAAAAGAAATCTCCAAATTGCCAGGTAAAATAATTCAGAAGGTTGATTATTAAGCTATTCAAGAAGGTACCAGAGAAAGGTGATAATCAACTTAAAGAAATTTTGAAAACAATACGCAATATGGAAGAAAAATTCTACAGAGAAATAAATATGAAAGAAAAACAATCACAACTTCTGGAAATCAAAATCACACTTATAGAAATATAAAATGCACTGGGAAATTTCAACAATAAACTAGAATACATAGAAAAAAGAACCTTGGAGGTTGAAGACAAGGCTTTTAAATAAACCCAATCACACAAAGACAAAGAAAAAAGAATTTAAAAAAATGAACAAAATCTCCAAGAAATTTGGGATTATGTTAAATTATTAGCCAAACCTAAGAAGAATTGATGTTTCTAAGGAAGAAGAGAACCTAAAAGCTGGAAAAGTTTATTTGAAGGAATAATTGAGGATAACTTACCTGGCCTTGCTAGAGATGTAGACATCCAAATACAAGGGTCTGATAGAACTTCTGGGAAATTCTTCACGAACAGATCATCACCCAGGCACATAGTCATCAGCTTATTAAATTCAAGACAAAGGAAAGAATCTTAAGAGCTGTGAGACAAAAGCATCAGGTAACTTGTAAAGGAAAACCTATCAGATTAACAGCTGGTTTCTCAGCAGAAACCTTACAAGCTAGTAGAAACTGGGGTCCTATCTTTAGCCTCCTTAAACAAAATAATTGTCAGCCAAGAATTTTGTATCCAGCAAAACGAAACTCCATAAATGAAGAATAAAGCATTTTTTAGATAAATTTAATACTACCAAGCCAGCACTATAAGAAATATTAAAAGGAGTTCTAAGTCTTGAAACAAACCCTCAAAATACATCAAAACAGAACCTCCTTAAAGCAGAAATCTCACAGGCCCAATAGAACAATAAGACAGTGAAAAATAAACATGATATTTAGGCAACAACCAGCATGACGAATAGAACAGTACCTCACATCTCAATACTAATATTGAATTTAAATGGGTTAAATGCTCCCCTTAAAAGATACAGAATGGCAGAGTGTATACAAATTTACCAACCAAGGATCTGCTGTCTCCAAGAGTCTCCAAGAGACTCACGTAACACATAAGGACTCACATAAACTTAAGGTAAAAGGGTGGAAAAAGATATTCCATGAAAGTGAAAACTAAAAGTCAGCAGGATTTACTATTCTTATATCAGACAAAACAGATTTTAAAACAACAACAGGGTAAAAAAAGACAAAGAAGGACATTATATAATAATAAAAGGATTAACTTAACAGGAAAATATCACAATCTTAAATACATATGCACCTACCACTGGAGCTCCCAAATTCATAACGCCATACTACTATGCCTAAGAAATGATATAGATGACAACACAATAATGTTGGGTGACTTCAATACTCCACTGACAGGACTAGACAGGTCATCAAGACAGAAAGTCAACAAGAAATGATGGTTTTAAACTATACCTGAGAGCAAATGGATTTAACAGATTTACAGAACATTCTACTCAACAAATGCAGAATATACATTGTTTTCATCAGCACATGGAACATTCTTCAACATAGACCATGTGATAGGCCACAAAACAAGTCTCAATAAATTTAAAAAAATCAAAATAATATAAAATATTCTCTTACACCACAGTGGACTAAAAGTAAAGATTAACTTCAAAGGGAAATGGATTCACAGCTGAATTATATCAGACATTCAAAGATGATTTGTACCAATCCTGCTGAAAGTATTCTAAAAGATTAAGAGGAAATCCTTCCTACATTTTTCTAAGAAGCCAGTAGCACCCTAATAACAAAATCAGGAAAGGATATAACAACAACAACCAGAACAAATAACTAGAGACCAATATCCCTGATGAACATAGTTACAAAAATTCTCAACAAAATACCAACTAAACTAATCCAACAGCATATCAAAAAGATAGTACATCATGATCAAGTGGATTTCATACCAGAGACACAGAGATGGTTTAATATATGCAAGTCAATAAATGTGATACCTCATATAAACAAAATTAGAAACAAAAACCATATGATCAATAGACACATAAAAAGCATTCAACAAAATCCAGCATCTGTTTATGATTAAAACCCTCAGCAAAATTGGCATAGAAGGGATATACCTTAATGTTTACAAACCCACAGCCAACATAATCCTGAATGGGGAAAAGTTGAAAGCATTCCCTTCGAGAACTGAAACAAGACAAGAATGTCCACTTTCATCACTTCTATTTAACATAGTACTGGAAGTCTGAGCCAAAAAAAAAAAAAAAAAATCACACAATAAAAAAATAAAAAGGGCATATAAATCAGTAATCAAACTGTTGTTGTTTGCTGATGTTATGACCTTATACATAGAAAAACCCTAAAGACTCATCTAAAGAGCTCCTAGGTCTGGTAAATGAATTCAGTAAAGTTTCAAGGTACAGAATGCATGTGCAAATGCTTTACCTTTTTATGACTCAGTCACCAGTAATGTAGGTGAGAAGGTCCATTTCAATGATAAATAAGGATCAACTGTGAAGGAAAGGGAGAGTAAAGTTAATGGACTGATGAGCAGAAAGAGACGATTTTAGAATATTGAAGTGAAGGGTTTGAATATGGGAAATTACGAAAGCAGCAGACAGAAGGGAGAGAGACAGGGAAGCACAAACTGGGGCATTTTCAATATGTTTTTTCCAGTGCCCAAAGTATCATGCCTTATTCACAGTACCATAAAGAGTCTAACAGAGCCTGACTGAGTTTGAGGAAGCTCTCTTTAGCATAAAATCTTATTTCTTCTGCAACTTTTTCACATACTTATACTACTAAGAAAGTTGTCATTTCAGTAGGAAGAATTCAAAGCCAGAAAGAGGGAGACCTTTGTGGTACATTGATAAATAAGTTGGTAATTGGCTATACTGCTGCTTTTTATTTTTTTTCAGACCTTTATTCATTCCTTTGTTTGTTTCCTATTCACTTCTTAAAGTTCTTCATTTCTTCTATTTTTGTTCCTCCATTGGTCCCTCCCTTCACAAATATTTACTTCCCTTGTAAAGTATGGTGGATCCTTTACAAGGTGCTAAATATGAAGAAGAAAATGAGACATTGTTCTTATGCCAAAGGAATTCACAGTCTAGTGTTTCTATTACCAAAAATAAGTACTAGGAAGAAAAGCCATTTTCAACCATACATTAAAAAAATAAACTTCACAAGTTGGGTCTATTTTAATTAAGTGAGAAATAAAATTATATGCATTTATTTTGGATTTTAACTTTTTAATGAAGAGTTTAAAGATGGAAATGAAAAATCATCTCATTTTAAAATTTCACTCTGTATTCTTGGACCAGTGCCTCCCATTTCCTCCAGCCCCCAGCCCCAGCAACCTCCAAAAATCATCTTTAATTAAACAGTACAGATGTTGGTTTCAGGATGTTTTCACTCTTCTTAATCTAATTCTGCTGTGTATATATTTTTAGCCTTACTGTTATTTCTCTGCATAATATAATTTATATGCCAATAACACTTGCTACCTGGAGTCATGGAGGGGATCATGCTCTAAGGCAAGGTTCACCAGAATCCTTGGCCTAGGTGGAAGGACAGGGGTGGGAAGTGTTGTGGAAGGGAGGATCAAGGGAAGTTAAAGGGTTGTAGTAGAAATTTATATGTGCTGTTTTTATTTGCATTTGCATTTTTTCCTATGGATAATATTTATGTTTTTCTTTAGATCATCAGAAAGGTCTGTGATTTCCCTAAGTTTAAAAGCCATAGGTTTAAATTCAAATATAAATTAAATATGCTACTTTTTACTTCATCGACCCTTTTACATATTTTTTTTCAGATTGTTCCATTAACACAGAACTTTGGCAAACACACCAAAACCAGAACAAAACAAAACAGAAAAAAGTATATTTAAATAAACACTTTTCTTCCCCTTTCAAACACTTGCCTTAGCTTAGTTATCTGTATAATATAGTTACAATAAGTATAAATTGGTTTCTAAAAATTAATTTTACATAACATCTGAAATATACTTTCTACTAATACAATTATAGACATTAACATTTTTGTTTCTTTACAGGAAAACATTACCTTAACATCGTATCCTACGGAGACATTTGACTTCTCAAGACTGAAAACATGAGAATATCACGTTGTTTGTTATCATCACCCCAACCCAAACACATTTTTGCCCAAAATTTGCAATTATGTCCACTTTTTAGTTCATGATATTACACCCATATCTACATTATCTAGTAAAAATGACCATGGCAGCAGCAGTAGTAGGAGAAAATTAGCTGGATTGAAGAGAAATTAATTCTCCATGATTATTTAAATTTATTTCCTTAAAAAAATTGGCAGTTGTTTTTCAGTATAATCCTCAGAGCTGTAAGGAAATGCACAGAACTGATTACTTAGGAATAGAAAAGCTATTTTGGATCCAGGGCTAATAGATTGCAAATAGTCCAGATGTTGCTATATGTACTTCAGACAGATTATTGAAGTCCCTAGTGACACTACTTTCCTAGTTAGAGAAATGTTTTTAAAACTGGGTAGATAGTGTATTTTGAGAATATTCCTTCAATATAATTAAAGAATTACAGAGAAGAAATATCTACTGAGAGATTTTTTTTTCCAATCTCAGAAATGCTGCTTGAAATTTAAAATCATGTAGAGTCAATTCTGCTCCTTGGAGTCTAAGAATCTGACACTGGGTTTTGATACATATTGTATTAGAACAAGATAATCTCTATATAGTATGAACAGAGTATTAAAATGGACTCTTACACATAAAATGTTGTTCCTGCTATTTCACCACTACCCTGGTTTCCCACTTCTTAAGGCCTTGTCTTGAAAATAAACCTATTTAAAGGCATGTTACTTGAGGAGAAACAGCTTTAGAAAATTTGGTGGGTGAATTTATCACTATATTTTTATCTAGAAAAGCAAGGCCCTACAGAACTAAAAAAAAAAGAAGAAGAAAAATAAATTTTAATTAAGCCACATGGGAGTATGGCAAAGGCATTAAATTTATTTATTTATTAAACACTTCTTTTTAGTTTCTTTCTTCATTATATTTACCAAGTATATAAAAGTGACAACAGTTCAAAACACTGTGCTAAAATTACAAGTGTCCTTAGAATAAAAATAACAGTTTCTGAACTCTTTAAGCATACCTTCTGATTGATGAGACAAAAACAACTACTGTCCTTTGATTCTAAAAGTAATATATGGTAATTGGGAAAACTACATGTAAGGTATTTTTTAAATGTAAAAGCACATGCATACACAAATAAACGCACCACACAAGTAGTCTTACCCATTCTTTAATTCCAATTTCCTAAAGTAATTTTAAAAGATATTTTTGCTTGCTAATTGTAATTATTAACATATCTCCAACAGTTTTCTTCTTTCTCTCTTCTTTAGCTTCAAGTTGAGCTCTCTATTTTTATATTTCTGACAATTATTAAGGAAGAGAGTAACGGGGCTCTATGAGTCCTGGTCAATGGAGAAATCTAACAAATGCAAGAGAATCATGAGCATCTATCTCCCTGGATAAAAAGACATTTCATATGGACTTGAAAATGGAGATTAAGTAACTCAGTGCTTGGGAAGTATTATGAAAGTATGGCTTTCAGGATTTTTGAGAGCTTGGAGGTGGGAAAGGACTATATGACTTCTGGTATAGAAATAAGGCCAATCTAGTTGATATGAAAAGCTAAAGTTTCTGGTTTACGATGCAGCTAGGCCAGTAGGCAGCAGTTAGCTCCAACTGCTACTTTCGGACAGTTTATGCTGAGAAAAGCCTTCTCAGCTATGGAATGTTACTGAAGGGTTTTAAGTAAGTTCCTAGCATGATCAGATTTGAATTTCTGAATTATAACCCAGGATGCAAATCACAAGAAAACCGTAGTGGAAAAACACGGATGGAAGTACAATAGTCATAAAGCTATTATAGCAGTCATAGGGATCAGAGATGGTATTTTAGAAAAAGTCACAGCAAAAGGAATGGAGATCTATTATCGAGGTACAGTCTCAGTAGTTCAGTATGAGGTTCTAGTGAGGATGATGAAGACTTCTAAGTTTTAAATTTTACCTAAAAATAAAATATACCTATACTTTAAAAAAAAAAAACTTGAACATCTATGAAATCAGGAGTAAAAACTTAGTCACCCATAAAGATTAAGGCAGAGGAACCCCAAGACAGAAAGCACTTAAAGTCGAGTTACCTGCTTTCTAACTTTGCCAAACCCAGGTAAACCCCATGCGTAATGTGAATACCACTTTCCACTTTATCCTTCATTAAAGATGTGAGGTATATACATTAAATCTGGGATAAAGACCTATTTGCCTCTAAAATCTGTGTTTCCATTTCTGATTTACCTACAAAACTCACATGGTGAATTTTTCACCTCTCCCTAAAATACTTAGAAAGGCATAGACATGGATAAAATTTTAATATAACCCATGAAAGGTGAGAATGACAGCCTCTTGTCAGAATCTCAAAGAACTTTCCACTTAATTAAAAAGTGACAGTTGATTGGTAAATCACTACCCAGTCTTCACCTTAAGCTTATCCCTACTTCACCTTATGACATAGAGTGCGCGCCAACAAAATGATAGTGATCAAACTTCCCACACAGTCTCAGATAGGTTCTCTACCAACCAAAAGAGCAAGCTGCTGTCTACCTTGCATTCAAGTGAGAAATGTGAAGGGACCCTGAGACGTATCTTTTCCACCCTAGTTTTGTTCAAATTCTGATCTTTATCTATTCAGCAACTATTTATATATTCCTTAATGGCATAGAGCTAGGATCTGAAGATACAGTGGTGAAGGTTCACAATGACCCTGTCTTCCTAAGATCTACGGTTTTCAAGAGACTGCAAATTTAACACTAATAGGACAAGATAGTAATTCACAGGTGCACTTTGGGTCTCAGTTCAATGTTACTGAATGGTCTTCTCTGAATCTCCCAACTCATAGGTTGCATTATAGTGGCCTGTATTCCTTTGGAATCCTTTTCAATCAGGTGTAAATTTTGTGAGTTCTGTCAATGTGTAGACATTATCAGCATCAGCCATCACCCACCACTGAAACTCTGATACTAACAGGAATCAACAAATGGCCTATGTATGGCTTTGGAACTAATAACAGTTCTCACTTTTTCAAAGGGTTGTAGAAAAATTGGGGGAAGAAGAAGTAGGAGGAGGAAGACAAGGGGCAGGATACTACAGAAAACAAAATGTGTGTGGTCCACAAAGTCTAAAATATTTACTGTCTGTCCATTTACAGAAAATTTGCTCACCTTCTTAGCACATAGTAAAGACCCAAGTAATATGTATTAAATAAATGCATAAATGATGTTTCAGAGCATTGGGCACTCAAAAGTACAATGACACAGATAGCTCCAGATACTCACATGCTCACTAATAATTACCAATGGCACGTACTAGGAATTGTGGTTTCTATGAGCTTGATTAGTTCAGAGTGAAAAATAAGAGCTGGAATAAATAAGTTATACTTATTTATTGCTCACACCTGTAATTTCAGCACTTTGGGAGGCTGAAGAAGGAGGATCATTTCAGTTCAGCATCTCGAAATCAGCTTCTTTATCTTATTTTCTCTTTGCATTCTAGTTTGAATTTGTACTGAAGGATCCTCAAGCTCACTAATTATTTCCTCAGCCATATTCAGTCTGCTGATGAGTCCATCAAATATATTTTTAATTGTTATTAGTTCTTTTATTTCAAGCATTTTCTTCTGATCCTTTTTCAGTTTCCATCTCTCTGCTTATATTACCCATCTATTCTTGAATGTTGTCTAATTCTACCTGTAACATATTGGCCATTATAAATATCCCTACATATGTGTGTCTGATAATTTCAGTGTTACTTCTGAGTCATATTCAGATGCTTGCTTTGTCTCTTCAGACTGTCATTTCCTGACTTTTTTAATGTCTCACAATTTTTTTGTTGAAAGTTGAGCATATTTGTATCAGATAATAGGAAATTATGCAAACACACCTTTACTGTGAGGCTGTCTGTTAATTTGACTGTGAGTTGTGTTGTGTTTAATCTTTGTTATAGCTGTAGGTGTCAGGAGTTTCAAATTCCGCTAGCATCTACTTTCTTTCCTCTGTTGCTTTTGTGTTCTCCTAGGAACTTCTTAAAACCTGAGACTTGCAGCTATTTCAACTGTAATCCACAGTTATTAAACTGAAACCTTGTTGATTTGGTGGTTTTATGGGGGAAAGGAAGCTTTCTATAATATTATAATTAAATCAATCTTTTAGTGACCTTGCATCTCTTGGCGGTGACCTTCACAAGTGTTTCTTTCTCCAGCTGGTGAGACAGAAAGGCCAGAGGATGCTTCGTTAGATAATTGTCCTATTCCCAGGTGTGATAATGATCTGATAAGGTCTTTTCTCCTACCTGCCAGCCAGGTTTTTGTTATGGAGAATGATCTGGGCATATTTCAAGTTGGTTTCTCTACTGCTCCCCAGGCCAGAAGCACCAGGGAATTTCTTGATTCTTTACCATAAGAACTTACTGGAGGTAAAACCCATCAACATGTTAGGGACTTCAAAGACTGCGAACCTCAGGAGTTTATTCCTCATGCTATTTTGCACTCCACTTCCAGCCATTTGTTAAAATTACTCTTTAGGTGCTTCTATCAGGTCATGGCTTCAGCATCTTCTATTCCAGGTAAGCTGATCTGTTTCTTGTGAGATCGGTGATTTTTCGGGCAGTGTCTCCAGATTTCAGGGTACCAGTTTACTCTACTATCTCAATTCTTTGATTGTTCCTAGAAAATCCATTGATATTTAGGTTGTTCTGGTTTTCTCGTTAAAAAAAAAAAAAAGGTTAATGACCAGTATGCTCTTAACCTATTAGAGCTATCGCTAAAGTCAAATGCTTACAATATAATGTTTGAAGAAAACCATGTTTTATTTTTAAAGAAAGAAAACAGGCCGGGCGCGGTGGCTCAAGCCTGTAATCCCAGCACTTTGGGAGGCCGAGACGGGCGGATCACGAGGTCAGGAGATCGAGACCATCCTGGATAACACGGTGAAACCCCGTCTCTACTAAAAAATACAAAAAACTAGCCGGGCGAGGTGGCGGGCGCCTGTAGTCCCAGCTACTTGGGAGGCTGAGGCAGGAGAATGGCCTAAACCCGGGAGGCGGAGCTTGCAGTGAGCCGAGATCCGGTCACTGCACCCCAGCCTGGGTGACAGAGCGAAATTCTGTCTCAAAAAAAAAAAAAAAAGAAAACAGATCAAAATGCAGAATGTATAGAAATTATTACAACCCTGTTAAACCTACTAACAGTTTGAAATGCTTCCCTTTAGGTGGGAGGGTTACAGTTGGTTGTCTGTTTTTTACCATTCTATGTTTTCCAAATTGTGTTCAGTGACCATATTTTACTTTTATAATTACAAATATATTTGGAAACATTCTAGAACTCAAAGCAGAGACATAATGTAGTTATCTAATGACTTTGGAGAAAATCTGCTTAGTTTGGATTCTTGGCTTTCCTCGTATTCTGAGTGATCCTGGGTGACTTTCTTAATTTTTCAGTGTCTCAGATTTCTCATCTATAAAATAAGAATACTAGTATTGGTATCCCCATAAAACCATCATCAGAATTAAGAGATTAATATATGTAAGCTTCTTAGTATCTTCAAAAACCTTTATTTAGTATATTATTTGAAATAAGCAATTGAGAAATCATTTAATTGTTAAAACAGATGTAATCTATTTTTCATTTCCCTTGACAAAGCCATAGTCTGAGTAACTCATCATCTTCTCAAGTGGGCCAATTAACTATTCCTCACCATCTGTCTGGCCAGTGATCTAGTCCCTTGCTCCTAGTCATATGCAATGGCCTTTAAGAGTGTGGAGGTCTAAGAATGCCGGAAGGACACCAGATTGAAGAGAATTTGGCCATGAGAAATCACCAGAGGGGGGAAAAATACATAAATATTGTGTGTGTGTATTGTGTGTGTGTACAAATATTTAGATGGAATAAAATATGCCATTTTAAAAAATTGTTTTTGCAATCTTATCTTGGCTTGCAACTCTGACATCAGTACAATAAATGTGAATATAATGTTGACCCACTTGACTGTCATTCCTCTGTGAAAATCAATGTGTCGTTTGTGTGAGGGATTTTAGTGGAGTTGGCAGGGATCATATCTGACCTTCCTTGTTTATGATACCTTTTGCTAATATTTGTTTTATTCTTCTTTATAAGAACAAACATATTTCTTTCTGACTCTTAAAAAATGAAATATTTTAGTGGGATTGAATCTGTCAGCAGCATGACTTGATGTATTTGATTAACCCATTCCTGGGAAAACGGGTAAACTTTAATTGTTAATGGTAAAAAATAAAATGTATAACAATACTGCATTATAGAAAGCTTCTTAAACTATGCCTGTCATCGCCTAATATTTTTCATACTTGTCTGTAATCCACAGAGCTTTAATTGACACTACTGTTTTTAACATGAAAGAGAGTAGAATTTTTCATTCTGAAACTGCAATTTTAAATATGATTTTGAAAGTAGATTCTAGAAAATTACAGAGAATTTTAAAAATGTTGGGCAGTATTCAAAAAGAGTTTATTCAAACTCCTTATTTACAGTTTATCTTGTATTCAATATAGAAAATGCAAACAATGCAGGGGTACACAATAATTTGAACCTAATATGGAGCTATATGAAAACCATGTTTTTCTCTATGATCAATAAAATATCTCTATTAACTTTAAAGAAAAACAAATTTAAAATGCAATGTTAAATGCTGATAAAAATAACTAATTTTTAAGCCCGTGCACACAGTGTTGTATACTTTAAATCTAATATCCCTTTTAATCTTCACAATTGCCAAGGAAGTAGACGCTCCTGTCACTATCACTGTATGTATGTAAGTAATAAAGTCCTTGGGAAATTTAGAAGTGTTTTGTTATCAGAGAGATATGATGATACATAACAGTTAGCAACAGTTCTGAACAAAGTCACAGGATCATTAGGTTTCTACACAAGAAGACCACAATCTTTGCATATATAATTCAGAAAATTTTGATAACTAAAAATGCATATCACACAAAAAACAGAATGAGAAGTGTATTTTGTGGGTAGTATTAATAAAACGTGGTTTTTTGTTTGTTTGTTTGTTTGTTTGCGACGGAGTCTCGCCCTGTCACCTAGGCTGGAGTGCAGTGGAGCCATCTCGGCTCACTGGAACCTCTGCTTCCCAGGTTCAAGCAATTCTCCTGCCTCAGCCTCCCCAGTAACTGGGACTACATGCATGCACCACCACGCTCGGCTTTTTTTTTTTTTTTTTTTTTTTAAGTAGAGACAGGGTTTCACCCTGTTGGTCAGGCCTCGGACTCCTGACCTCAAATGATTTGCCCACCTTGGCCTCTCAGAGTACTGGGATTACAGTCATGAGCCAATAAAACATTTTTAAGAATACTTTTCATTTCATACTTCCCCCATAAACTAGAATGACATTCAAATTGAAAAGATGGTTGTAAACAAGCATATCAAAATCTGTAAGTTCAAAAAAATTCTATTTGTCCAACACTTGGAGAAGCACTGTTGGTAAATATCTGAAATTGAAAAAATAAGAACAGTGTAGACTCTCACGGCAGCGGCCGGGAACACTAGCCATTCACGTGTTGGGTCCTCCTTGGCTGACTCGCCGCCCTCGCCGACGCACCATGGACTCCCCGAGGCAGGTGGTCAACTTTGGGCCTGGTCCCACCAAGCTGCCGCACTCAGTGTTGTTAGAGATACAAAAGGAATTATTAGACTACAAAGGAGTTGGCATTAGTGTTCTTGAAATGAGTCACAGGTCATCAGATTTTGCCAAGATTATGAACAATACAGAGAATCTTGTGCGGGAATTGCTAGCCGTTCCAGACAACATTAAGGTGATTTTTGTGCAAGGAGATGGGTCCGGCCAGTTCAGTGCTGTCCCCTTAAACCTGACTGGCTTGAAAGCAGGAAGGTGGTGACAGGACTATGTGGTGACAGGAGCTTGGTCACCTAAGCCTGCAGAAGCCAAGAAGTTTGGGACTATAAATATTGTTCACCCTAAACTTGGGAGTTATACAAAAATTCCAGATCCAAGCACCTGGAACCTCAACCTGGCTGCCTCCTACGTGTACTATTGAGCAAATGAGATGGTGCATGGTGTGGAGTTTGACTTTATACCCAATATCAAGGGAGCAGTACTGGTTTGTGACAAGTCCTCAAACTTCCTGTCCAAGCCAGTGGATGTTTCCAAGTTTGATGTGATTTTTGCTGGTGCCCAGAAGAATGTTGGCTCTGCTGCAGTCACCGTGGTGATTGTCCCTGATGACTTGCTGGGGTTTGACCTCCCAGAGTGCCCCTCGGTCCTGGAATACAAGGTGCAGGCTGGAAACAGCTCCTTGTACAACAGGCCTCTATGTTTCCGCATCTACCTCATGGGCTTGGTCCCCGAGTGGATTAAAAACAGTGGAGGTGCCACGGCCATGGAGAAACTTAGCTCCATCAAATCTCAAATCTCAAATGATTTATGAGATTATTGATAATTCTCAAGGATTCTACGTATGTCCAGTGGAGCCCCCAAATAGAAGCAAGATGAGTATTCCTTTCTGCATTGGCAATGTCAAAGGAGATGATGCTCTAGAAAAAAGATTTCTTGAGAAAGCTCTTGTACTCAATATGTTGTCCTTGAAAAGGCATAGGTCTGTGGGAGGCATCCAGGTTTCTCAGTATAATGCTGTCATGATTGAAGATGTTCAGAAACTGGCTGCCTTCATGAAAAATTTTTGGGAGATGCATCAGCTATGAACACATCCTAACCAGGATAAACTCTGTTCTTGAACAACATACAAAGTTTAAAGTAACTTGGGGATGGCTACAAAAAGTTAACAAACACAGTATTTTTCTCAAATGAACATGTTTATTGTAGACTCTTCTTTCTTGAAAGAACAACAGCAAAACATCTACGGCTCTGTAAAGCTGGTGGGACATAATGTTCACCTTAATTCTGACTTGAACTGGAAACATTTTAAGAAATCCTGTTGCTTTTCTAACAAATTCCTACTTGTTTTGCCTTTGCTGCTACTATTTCTAGTTAGATTTCAAACTTGCCTGTGGACTTAATAATGCAAATTGCAATTAATTTTTTCTGGAATCATGGGAACACCCAGCATAGAGTGTAGGTGGGGCCCTCTAGGTGCTGAATCTAGACATCTGTGGGGTCTCCTTGGTTCAGCAGCAGTTGATTCAAGGTCAATATTGACCATTGGAGGAGTGGTTTAAGAGTACCAGGCAAAGGGTAAACTATAGATAGATCTTTATACTGTTATTACAAGAGAAGTGACATACTTTATATATGTTTATATTAGCAAGGTCTGTTTTTAATACCATATACTTTATATTTCTATACATTGATATTTCTAATAATATGGTTATCAGTGATACATGTAGACACTTTTAGAATTTATTAAATCCTTGACCTTGTGCCTTATTCCATTAGCAACAGTTTCACCTCCTCCCCAGTCTTCCCCTTCCTCTTTTTAAGCTGTTTTATGAATAAGATCTAGAAGTTCTTGATTTATTTTTACTGTTCTTTCCATAAGTAGAAGAGAAAGTTGATTGGTTGGTTGTTTTTCAATTATGCCATTAAACTAAGCATTTCTGTTAAATTACCTTATCCTTTGTTCTCTTGACTGTTTTCTTTGTAATGTTTGAGGACGAGAGTGATACTTCGCTGAAAAGTCTTTCCCCTATTGTTTATCTATTGTCAGTATTTTATGTTGAATATGTAAAGAACATTAAAGTCCTAAAACATCTTAAAAAAAATAAGAACAGTGTAACAAATTTGGTTCTGGGCAAAATTTTAAAATGAGGAGGAGCAATCTGGTAGTAGATGGTATTAAATTGACAATAGAAAATTTATTTAAATACCATTAAAAATAAACCAAATTTAGAAACTTTCATTTCCTGAAGACATGGCATAAAAAATAATAGGCCCCTGTTTTTCTCCTTCCTGGAAGTCGTGCCTAAAGATAACACAAAAGTGAGTTCAAAAATGAAACATCTGAAAATCTAAGACCAGAATTCTGAGAAATCCCTCATGGGAGAGATGGTGTTTTGTCTCCAGATGTGAATGGAGAAATGGTAGGGAGGGAGGAAGAGAAAGGACAATAAACCATAGGCAAAATAATGCTGGGGTTTCCAGAATATCATATAGTTGGAATAATGCAGTATGCAGCATTTTCAAATGGCCTTCTTTCACTTAGTATTATTCATTTAAGTTTCCTCTAAGTCTTTTCATTGGCTTGAGAGTTCACTTCTTTTCAGTACTGAAGAATATTCCTTTGTCTGGATGAGCCACAGTTTATTTGTTCATTCATCTTGAAGGACATTTTGATTACTTCAAAGTTTTGGCAATTGTGTATAAAACTGTTATAAACATCTTTGTGCAGGGTTTTGTGTGAAAATAAGTTTTTAAATCATTTGGATAAATACCAAAAACACAATTGTTGGATTGTAACAACAGCATGCTTAGGGAAATGCCAAATGTCTTCTCAAGTAGCTGCTATGGACTCAACTTTGTCCCCCCAAAATTCATACACTGAAGGGCTAACCCCCAATGTGATGGTATTTAGAGGTGGGGCTTTTGATAGATAATTATGTTTAGATGATGGCATAAGGGTAGAACCCTCATGATGGGATTAGTACCCTTATAAGAAGAGACACAAAAATATCTTGCTTGCTTTCTGTCCACCATTTAAGAACAAATGGTTCTTAAAGCAAGAACCATTCTATATTCCCACTAGCAATTAATGAGGGTTCATATTGCTCTACATCCTTAACACCATTGGTTGTCATTGGTGCTTTGGATTGTGTGTGTTCTAATATATGTGTAGTGAATCTCATTCTTATTTTAAATTGCATTTCCCTGATGACATAGGATGTGGAGCATCTTTTCATATGCTTGCTTTCCCTCTGTATGTATTTTCTGGTGAAGTGTCTGTTCAGGTATTTTGTGCATTTTTTAAATTCAGTTGTTGCTTTTGGAAGGTTCTGTATGTATTTGGGATAACGATCCTTTATGACATATATCTTTGCAAATATTTTCTTTGAGTTTGTGGCTTATCTTCTCATTTCCTTAGCAGTGTCTTTCATAAAGCACAAGATTTTAATTTTAATGAATTTCAGCTTATTGATAATTTATTCCATGGATTGTGCTTTTGGAGTCATATCTGGAAAGACATCTCCTTACCCATTTTTTTACATTATCTTCAAGTATTTGTATAATGTTGTATTTTAGAATTAGGTCTATGGTTAATTTTGAGTTAATTTTTGGGAAGTGTGTAAGGTCCAGTTTATTTCTTTCCTCTCTCTCTCTTTCTTTTCTTTTTTTCTTTTCTTTCTTTCTTTCTTTTTTTTCAACTGGAGTCTCATTCTGTCGCCCAGACTGGAGTGCAGTGGCATAATCTCGGCTCACTGCAAGCTTTGCCCTCTGGGTTCATGCCATTCTCCTGCCTCAGTCTCCTGAAAACTGGGACTACAGACACCTGTCACCATGCCTGGCTAATTTTTTTGTATTTTTAGTAGAGATGGGGTTTCACTGTGTTAGCCAGGATGGTCTTGATATCCTGACCTCGTGATCTGCCTGCCTCGGTCTCCCAAAGCACTGGGATTACAAGTGTGAGCCACCGCACCCAGCCTTTTCTTTTCTTCCCCCTACTCGCTCCCTCCCTCCCTTCCTTCCTCCCTCCCTCTTTCTCTTTTCTTTCTCTCTCCTTCCTTCCTTCCTTCTTCTCTTCTATCTTCTCTCTCCTCTCCTCTCCTCCCCTCTCCTCCCTTCTCCTCCCCTCCATTTCCCTTCCCTTCCCTTCCTTTCCCTTCCCTTCCCTTCCCTTCCCTCTCCTCTCCTCTCCTCTCCTCTCCTCTCCTCTCCTCTCCTCTCCTCTTCTCTTCTCTATTCTCTTTTATTTTTTTTTCCATATGGCTGTTCATTTGTCCCAGGATCATTTGTAAAGAAGAACACCTTTTATCCATTGCGTTTCCTTTCTTCCTTGTCAAAGATTGGTTAACTAAATTAATGTTGGTCTATTTCTGGGCTCACTCTTCCATTCCATTAATATATATGTCTATTATTTTACCAGTGCCAACACTGTCTTCACTGCTATAGTCTTATATTAAGTCTTGAAGACAGGTAATGTCAGTCCTTTAACTTTTTCCATCTCATGCAATATTATATTGACTAATTTGGGTCTTTTTCCTTTCCATATAAACTTCAAAATTAGTTTGCCAATATCCACAAAATAATTTGCTAAAACTTTGGTTGGAATTTAGTTAAATCTACAGATTAAAATGGGATGAACTGACATCTTGGTGATATTGAATCTTTATTCATGAACTTGAAATATCTCTCTAAGTATTTCTTCTTTGATTTCTTTCATCAGAATTTTGGAGTTTTCTTTATATAGATCTTGTACATCTTTTGTTAGATTTACAAGTGTTTTGTTTCTTAGGGTGCCAGTGTAAATGATATTTTGTTTTTAATTTCAAGTTCTACTTGTTTATTACTGGTATATAGAAAAGTGATTGGCTTTTTAGTACTTTAACCTTGTATTCTGTGACTTACTATAATTGCTTCATAGTTTTGCAATTTTTTTCAATTCTTTAAGATTTTCTACATAGATAATCATTCATCTGCAAAGACAGCATTATTTCTTCTTTTTGAATCAGTATTCATTTAATTTCTTTTCTTTTCTAATTGTTAACTAAGACTTTAAGTATACGTTGAGAATAAGTGGTGAGGGAACATCCTTGTCATGTTTCTGAGTTTAGGGAGAAATATTTTAGCGCTTCTCACAATTAATTATAATGTTAACTGTGTTTTTTTTTCATAAATGTGCTTATCAACTTGAGGAATTCACTCTCTATTTATAATTTGCTAATTGTTTTTATCAGAAATTGGTTTTGAATTTTGTTAAGTGCTTTATCTGGTTCTGTTGATATGATCATGTGATGTTTCTTTTTCACTCTGTTGATGTAATGGATTACATTAATCAAATTTTCAATGTTGCGCTAGCCTTAAATGCCTGGAACAAGTCTAATTTGGTAATGGTGTTGAGGCAGGAAAGAAAGAAAGAAAAATAAACTTAAAAAAAAGGAAAACAGGCTTTCTATATTAGGCTGACTCATCCCAAAGATAGTAACAGGCAAAGCCTGGACCCAGGTGACATCTTAATAACATTATCTAGGAAGCTAAGACTCAAAAGAATGTGCTTTGAAGACTCTACCAGCACTCCCTCAATATAAGGATAAGAAAAAATAAATTTTCCTCTCTCCTTTTGTAATTTCCCCCTCGAATCCCACCCCCCTCCACGTGATTGTACCTTGCTCTGCAAGTTTTATAACATTATAGATTCCTGTTTTTTGTAACTAGTAACTTCAAGTGTGTTTTTTTTTTTTTTTTTTTTTTAATCTGAGTAGTACAGTGAAGTTTATAAGACATGCCTGAGCTGGCCTGGACTGCAGCCATGTAGGCGCCATGGCAAAGGTTATGAGATAAGCCCATGCAAGGCACCTAGAGTAAGCCTAGATAACAGCCATCTGGGCCGCAGAGCAAGAGTCACATGTAATCCTGAGTTATGCACATTTTACAATTTGATTAACTGCCTTTGTTCTGCCTCTGTATCCTTACTTTCATGCCACTGTGCTTTGCACCACTGTAAGCTTGTTTCAAGCTAGCCCACCGCCTTTTAGCAGTGTGTATAAAAGTCAAGTGCTGTCTTTGTTCTGGGCCCAGTGTTTGGATGATAATCTTCTGGGTCTGAGTGCACTCAGTAAAGTCCTCCTGTACCACCTATTGGTCTCTCCAGTCTCCTGATTCCCACAACCGTGTATAATTCCTTCCCTAAATTGTTGAATTCAGTTTTCTAATATCTTGTTAAGAATTAAGAATTTTGCATCTTAACAGATACTGAAAGATACTCGTCTGTAGTTTTTTCTTTTTCTTTTTTTTTTTTTTTTTTTTTGATAAGATCTTTGTCCAGTTTTGGTATTGGGGCTATGCTGGCCTCATAGAATAAGTTAGAAATAATCCCTCTGCTTCTATACTATAAATGAGATTATAGAGGACTTTTATAATTTCTTCATTAAATGTTTTGTAGGATTCACCAGCAACCCATCTGTTCTGGTGTTTCTGGTTTAGCAGGTTAATAAATATCGATTAAATTACTCTAGTAGATAAAGCCCTGTGTTAGTCTGTTTTCACATGGCAATAAAGATGCTACTCAAGACTTGGTAATTTATAAACAAAAGAGGCTTCATTGACTCACAGTTCTGCATGGCTGAGGAGGCCTCAGGAAACTTAAAATCATGGCAGAAAGAGAAGCAGGCACCTTGTTCACTAGGAGATAGGAGAGTGAGTGCTTGTGAAGGAGGAACTGTCAAACACTTATAAACCACCAGATTTTGTGAGAACTCACTATCATGAGAACAGCATGGGAGAAACCACCCCTGTGATTCAATCATCATCTCCCACCTGGTCTCTCCCTCGACACATGGGGATTATGGGATTACAACTTGAGATGAGATTTAGGTGGGAATACAGAGCCAAACCATATCAAGCCCTATTCACATTGTCTATTTCTTCCTATGTGTTAGCAGATTGTGTCATTTAAGAAATTGGTCAATTTCATCAAGGTTATTGAATGTGTAGGCATTGACTTGTTCATACTATTTCTCTATTTTCCTTTTGATATCCATGGGATCTGTAATGATGTTCCCTCTTTCACTTCTGTTATTAGTAATTGTGTCTTCTCTTTTCTCTTTGAGTTAGCTTGGGTAGAGGTTTATCTGTTTCACTGATCTTTCCAAAGAACCAGTTTTTGATTCTTTTGATTTTTCCTACTAATTTTCTGTTTTTGATGTCACTGATTTATGTTTTAATTATTTTTATTATTTTATCCTGCTTATTTTGAATGTAATTTGCTTTTCTTTTTCTAGTTTTAAAGGGAGAAGATAAGATTATTAAAATGAGACTGTCTTACTTTCAATGCTAAACATTTATCAGTAAGCACTGCTTTCACTGCATTCCACAAATTTAATGTCATACTTCTGTTTTAACTTACTTTAAAGAATTAAAAAATATTCTCTTGAGATTTCATCTTTGGTCTATACATTATTTAGAAGTGTGTTGTTTAGTCTGTAGGTATTTTGGAATTTTTCTAGTTTAATTCCATTGGTGTGTAAGAGCATACACTGTATAATTATATTTTTACTACATATACTTTATCACATATCTGTCTATTTATCGATACCACTACATACCCATCAATCAATCTTGCTTCTTTTTTTAAATAAAAATACATTTCAGAGTAACTTTCTGACTTCATACGTTTCTTCCTAAAATATTATTATGCACATTTTTAATATAATGTTTTCTTACAAATTTTTCTTTTCTAGGAAAATTTACTTATGGGAAAATTTATAAATCTTTATCGTACCACTTGATGAATTTGATTGTATGTACACTTGTGTAAAGCAAACTCATCCAAATAAAGAACTTTATTATCATCCTAAAACATTTCCTTATGCTCATTCTCATTCAAATACTTTTAGTCATACTATAAATATAAACAATGTCCTCATTATTTTCCCACCAGAGATTAATGAAACCTCCCCTAAATATTCATACTAATTAAGTCATAATTATGTACTCTTTGTATCTTATTTGTTTTACTCAGGATAAGCATCTTTTTTATTGTTTTGTTTTTGTTTTTGAGAAACGACCCAACTCTTGTCTCCCAGGCTGGAGTGCAGTAGCATAATCATGGCTCACTATAGCCTCAATCTCCTAGGCTCAAGCCCTCCTCTCACCTCAGCCTCCTGAGTATGTAGGACTACAGGCATGTGCTAACAAATCCAGCTATTTTTATTATTATTATTATTTTAGGAGAGATGAGGTCTTGCTATGTTGCCAGGCTTGTCTCAAATTCCTGAGCTCAAGGAAGCCTCCCGCCTTGACCACCCAAATGCTGGGATTATAGGTGTGAGCCACTGCACTTTGCCCAGGATAAGCACCTTAAAATTAATCCATTTCATATTGCAGATCAGAAATTCACTCCATTGGGGGGGGTGGAGCAAGATGGCCGAATAGGAACAGCTCCAGTCTCCAACTCCCAGCGCGAGTGACACAGAAGACCAGTGATTTCTGCATTTTCAACTGAGGTACTGGGTTCATCTCACTGGGGAGTGCCAGACGATCGGTGCTGGTCAGCTGCTGCAGCCCCACCAGCGAGAGCTGAAGCAGGGCGAGGCATTGCCTCACCTGGGAAGCGCAAGGGGGAAGGGAATCCCTTTTCCTAGCCAGGGGAACTGAGACACACAACACCTGGAAAATCGGGTAACTCCCACCCCAATACTGCGCTTTAAGCAAACAGGCACACCAGGAGATCATATCCCACACCTGGCCAGGAGGGTCCCACACCCACGGAGCCTCCCTCATTGCTAGCTCAGCAGTCTGTGATCTACCGGCAAGGCAGCAGCGAGGCTGGGGGAGGGGCGCCCGCCATTGCTGAGGCTTAAGTAGGTAAACAAAGCTGCTGGGAAGCTCGAACTGGGTGGAGCTCACAGCAGTTCAAGGAAACCTGCCTGTCTCTGTAGACTCCACCTCTGGGGACAGGGCAATAACAAACGCAGCCGAAACCTCTGCAGACGCAAACGACTCTGTCTGACAGCTTTGAAGAGAGCAGTGGATCTCCCAACACGGAGGTTGAGATCTGAGAAGGGACAGACTCCCTGCTCAAGTGGGTCCCTGACCCCTGAGTAGCCTAACTGGGAGACATCCCCCACTAGGGGCAGTCTGACACCCCACACCACACAGGGTGGAGTACACCCCTGAGAGGATGCTTCCAAAGCAAGAATCAGACAGGTACACTCGCTGTTCAGCAATATTCTATCTTCTGCAGCCTCTGCTGCTGATACCCAGGCAAACAGGGTCTGGAGTGGACCTCAAGCAATCTCCAACAGACCTACAGCTGAGGGTCCTGACTGTTAGAAGGAAAACTATCAAACAGGAAGGACACCTACACCAAAACCCCATCAGTACATCACCATCATCAAAGACCAGAGGCAGATAAAACCACAAAGATGGGGAAAAAGCAGGGCAGAAAAGCTGGAAATTCAAAAAATAAGAGCGCATCTCCCCCGGCAAAGGAGCGCAGCTCATCGCCAGCAACGGATCAAAGCTGGACAGAGAATGACTTTGACGAGATGAGAGAAGAAGGCTTCAGTCCATCAAATTTCTCAGAGCTAAAGGAGGAATTACGTACCCAGCGCAAAGAAACTAAAAATCTTGAAAAAAAAGTGAAAGAATTGATGGCTAGAGTAATTAATGCAGAGAAGGTCATAAACGAAATGAAAGAGATGAAAACCATGACACGAGAAATACGTGACAAATGCACAAGCTTCAGTAACCGACTCGATCAACTGGAAGAAAGAGTATCAGCGATTGAGGATCAAATGAATGAAATGAAGCGAGAAGAGAAACCAAAAGAAAAAAGAAGAAAAAGAAATGAACAAAGCCTGCAAGAAGTATGGGATTATGTAAAAAGACCAAATCTACGTCTGATTGGGGTGCCTGAAAGTGAGGGGGAAAATGGAACCAAGTTGGAAAACACTCTTCAGGATATCATCCAGGAGAACTTCCCCAACCTAGTAGGGCAGGCCAACATTCAAATCCAGGAAATACAGAGAACGCCACAAAGATACTCCTCGAGAAGAGCAACTCCAAGACACATAATTGCCAGATTCACCAAAGTTGAAATGAAGGAAAAAATCTTAAGGGCAGCCAGAGAGAAAGGTCGGGTTACCCACAAAGGGAAGCCCATCAGACTAACAGCAGATCTCTCAGCAGAAACTCTCCAAGCCAGAAGAGAGTGGGGGCCAATATTCAACATTCTTAAAGAAAAGAATTTTAAACCCAGAATTTCATATCCAGCCAAACTAAGTTTCATAAGTGAAGGAGAAATAAAATCCTTTACAGATAAGCAAATGCTTAGAGATTTTGTCACTACTAGGCCTGCCTTACAAGAGACCCTGAAGGAAGCACTAAACATGGAAAGGAACAACCGGTACCAGCCATTGCAAAAACATGCCAAAATGTAAAGACCATCGAGGCTAGGAAGAAACTGCATCAACTAACGAGCAAAATAACCAGTTAATATCATAATGGCAGGATCAAGTTCACACATAACAATCTTAACCTTAAATGTAAATGGACTAAATGCTCCAATTAAAAGACACAGACTGGCAAACTGGATAAAGAGTCAAGACCCATCAGTCTGCTGTATTCAGGAGACCCATCTCACACGCAGAGACATACATAGGCTCAAAATAAAGGGATGGAGGAAGATTTACCAAGCAAATGGAGAACAAAAAAAGCGGGGGTTGCAATACTAGTCTCTGATAAAACAGACTTTAAACCATCAAAGATCAAAAGAGACAAAGAAGGCCATTACATAATGGTAAAGGGATCAATTCAACAGGAAGAGCTAACTATCCTAAATATATATGCACCCAATACAGGAGCACCCAGATTCATAAAGCAAGTCCTTAGAGACTTACAAAGAGACTTAGCCCCCCTTACAATAATAATGGGAGACTTCAACACTCCACTGTCAACATTAGACAGATCAACGAGACAGAAAGTTAACAAGGATATCCAGGAATTGAACTCATCTCTGCAGCAAGCAGACCTAATAGACATCTATAAAACTCTCCACCCCAAATCAACAGAATATACATTCTTCTCAGCACCACATCGTACTTACTCCAAAATCGACCACGTAATTGGAAGTAAAGCACTCCTCAGCAAATGTACAAGAACAGAAATTATAACAAACTGTCTCTCAGACCACAGTGCAATCAAACTAGAACTCAGGACTAAGAAACTCAATCAAAACCGCTCAACTACATGGAAACTGAACAACCTGCTCCTGAATGACTACTGGGTACATAACGAAATGAAGGCAGAAATAAAGATGTTCTTTGAAACCAATGAGAACAAAGATACAACATACCAGAATCTCTGGGACACATTTAAAGCAGTGTGTAGAGGGAAATTTATAGCACTAAATGCCCACAAGAGAAAGCAGGAAAGATCTAAAATTGACACTCTAACATCGCAATTAAAAGAACTAGAGAAGCAAGAGCAAACACATTCGAAAGCTAGCAGAAGGCAAGAAATAACTAAGATCAGAGCAGAACTGAAGGAGATAGAGACACAAAAAACTCTCCAAAAAATCAATGAATCCAGGAGTTGGTTTTTTGAAAAGATCAACAAAATTGACAGATCACTAGCAAGACTAATAAAGAAGAAAAGAGAGAAGAATCAAATCGACGCAATTAAAAATGATAAAGGGGATATCACCACCGACCCCACAGAAATACAAACTACCATCAGAGAATACTATAAACACCTCTACGCAAATAAACTGGAAAATCTAGAAGAAATGGATAATTTCCTGGACACTTACACTCTTCCAAGACTAAACCAGGAAGAAGTTGAATCCCTGAATAGACCAATAGCAGGCTCTGAAATTGAGGCAATAATTAATAGCCTACCAACCAAAAAAAGTCCAGGACCAGATGGATTCACAGCTGAATTCTACCAGAGGTACAAGGAGGAGTTGGTACCATTCCTTCTGAAACTATTCCAATCAATAGAAAAAGAGGGAATCCTCCCTAACTCATTTTATGAGGCCAACATCATCCTGATACCAAAGCCTGGCAGAGACACAACAAAAAAAGAGAATTTTAGACCAATATCCCTGATGAACATCGATGCAAAAATCCTCAATAAAATACTGGCAAACTGGATTCAGCAACACATCAAAAAGCTTATCCACCATGATCAAGTGGGCTTCATCCCTGGGATGCAAGGCTGGTTCAACATTCGCAAATCAATAAACATAATCCAGCATATAAACAGAACCAAAGACAAGAACCACATGATTATCTCAATTGATGCAGAAAAGGCTTTTGACAAAATTCAACAGCCCTTCATGCTAAAAACGCTCAATAAATTCGGTATTGATGGAACGTACCTCAAAATAATAAGAGCTATTTATGACAAACCCACAGCCAATATCATACTGAATGGGCAAAAACTGGAAAAATTCCCTTTGAAAACTGGCACAAGACAGGGATGCCCTCTCTCACCACTCCTATTCAACATAGTGTTGGAAGTTCTGGCTAGGGCAATCAGGCAAGAGAAAGAAATAAAGGGTATTCAGTTAGGAAAAGAAGAAGTCAAATTGTCCCTGTTTGCAGATGACATGATTGTATATTTAGAAAACCCCATTGTCTCAGCCCAAAATCTCCTTAAGCTGATAAGCAACTTCAGCAAAGTCTCAGGATACAAAATTAATGTGCAAAAATCACAAGCATTCTTATACACCAGTAACAGACAAACAGAGAGCCAAATCAGGAATGAACTTATATTCACAATTGCTTCAAAGAGAATAAAATACCTAGGAATCCAACTTACAAGGGATGTAAAGGACCTCTTCAAGGAGAACTACAAACCACTGCTCAGTGAAATAAAAGAGGACACAAACAAATGGAAGAACATACCATGCTCATGGATAGGAAGAATCAATATTGTGAAAATGGCCATACTGCCCAAGGTAATTTATAGATTCAATGCCATCCCCATCAAGCTACCAATGAGTTTCTTCACAGAATTGGAAAAAACTGCTTTAAAGTTCATATGGAACCAAAAAAGAGCCCGCATCTCCAAGACAATCCTAAGTCAAAAGAACAAAGCTGGAGGCATCATGCTACCTGACTTCAAACTATACTACAAGGCTACAGTAACCAAAACAGCATGGTACTGGTACCAAAACAGAGATATAGACCAATGGAACAGAACAGAGTCCTCAGAAAATAACCACACATCTACAGCCATCTGATCTTTGACAAACCTCAGAGAAACAAGAAATGGGGAAAGGATTCCCTATTTAATAAATGGTGCTGGGAAAATTGGCTAGCCATAAGTAGAAAGCTGAAACTGGATCCTTTCCTTACTCCTTATACGAAAATTAATTCAAGATGGATTAGAGACTTAAATGTTAGACCTAATACCATAAAAATCCTAGAGGAAAACCTAGGTAGTACCATTCAGGACATAGGCATGGGCAAAGACTTCATGTCTAAAACACTAAAAGCAACAGCAGCAAAAGCCAAAATTGACAAATGGGATCTCATTAAACTAAAGAGCTTCTGCACAGCAAAAGAAACTACCATCAGAGTGAACAGGCAACCTACAGAATGGGAGAAAATGTTTGCAATGTACTCATCTGACAAAGGGCTAATATCCAGAACCTACAAAGAACTCAAACAAATTTACAAGAAAAAAACAAACAACCCCATCAAAAAGTGGGCAAAGGATATGAATAGACATTTCTCAAAAGAAGACATTCATACAGCCAACAGACACATGAAAAAATGCTCATCATCACTGGCCATCAGAGAAATGCAAATCAAAACCACAATGAGATACCATCTCACACCAGTTAGAATGGCGATCATTAAAAAGTCAGGAAACAACAGGTGCTGGAGAGGATGTGGAGAAATAGGAACACTTTTACACTGTTGGTGGGATTGTAAACTAGTTCAACCATTATGGAAAACAGTATGGCGATTCCTCAAGGATCTAGAACTAGATGTACCATATGACCCAGCCATCCCATTACTGGGGATATACCCAAAGGATTATAAATTATGCTGCTATAAAGACACATGCACACGTATGTTTATTGCAGCACTATTCACAATAGCAAAGACTTGGAATCAACCCAAATGTCCATCAGTGACAGATTGGATTAAGAAAATGTGGCACATATACACCATGGAATACTATGCAGCCATCAAAAAGGATGAGTTTGTGTCCTTTGTAGGGACATGGATGCAGCTGGAAACCATCATTCTTAGCAAACTATCACAAGAACAGAAAACCAAACACTGCATGTTCTCACTCATAGGTGGGAACTGAACAATGAGATCACTTGGACTCAGGAAGGGGAACATCACACACCGGGGCCTATCATGGGGAGGGGGGAGGGGGTGGGATTGCATTGGGAGTTATACCTGATGTAAATGACGAGTTGATGGGTGCAGCACACCAACATGGCACAAGTATACATATGTAACAAACCTGCACGTTATGCACATGTACCCTACAACTTAAAGTATAATAATAATAAATAATTTTTTTTAAAAAAAAACAAAAAAGAAAACTATGCTAAGTGGGAAAAGCCAGATGAAAGTTCACACATTCTATGATTCGTTTTATATGAAACATACAGACTAGGTAAATCCATAGAAACATAAAGCACCTTAGGGGATTTCAGGAGCCTGGAAAGGTAGGGGGTGAGGGGTGGATAGGAGAGTGACTGCTAATGGATACAGGTGTCCTTTTGGGGAGATGAAAATGTTTTGGAACTAAATAGAGGTGGTGGCTGCATGGCATTGTGCTAAATGTGCTAAATGCCACTGAACTGCTCACTTTAAAATGGTGAATTTTATGTTATATGAATGTCATCTCAATAAAAAGAATAAATAAATTAAAAAAAAAAAGAAATTCACTCCATTATATTACTAAGAAATATTTCACAGCAGGAATTTATCTTACAGTTTGTATATATTCCCTGGGTCAGGGACACTTTTTCCAGGTTTATGATATCACTAATTGAACTACTATTTCCGTTTTATTGGCAGAATTTTTATTTATCTAGGTGTGAGATTGCTATGTTATAGAACAGGTGCGTGTTTAACTTTATAAGAAACTGAAAGACCGTCTTTCTGTAGTGCTTGTGGTACTTTACATACATCCGAAGTGTTCTGGTTGCTTCACTCCTCAACATGTAGTTCCCTGGTGGCTATACAGTGATATTTCACTCTAGATTTAATTTGCAATTACCTAATGGCAAATGTCTTTAAGTACTCTCTCATGTGTATATTGGTCATTCATACTTCCTGTTAAGTGCCTGTTTAAATCATTACCCCACTCAAAATACGGGTTTTTTGTCCTTTTAATGTTGAGGTATAATTTTTCTTTATTACCAATGTATCAGTGTTTTTTGTCAGGTATGTTTGTGAATATTTTCTCCCTGATTATTCCTTGCCTATTTATTTTTGACAAAGTTTTCTATAAGGAGAATTTTAATAAAGTAAAATTTATTGATGGCCAGTGCTTTCTGTGTACTGCCTAAATAACTTTTACTATCTCAGGTCATAAAAACATGGTCCTTATTTTCTTTTGGAAAGATCTTTAGTTTGGATTTTAAGCTAAGATCAATCTCCAATAGAGGGTCAAGGTATATATACATATATACACACACACATATATACACACACACACATATATGTGTATGTATATGTGTGTATATACATGTATATATATATACCATGTGGCTTTCCATTTGCTCAATGTTACTTTTGTTTTTTCTATATTTTATCTATCCATATGGCTACACAGCCCAGTTACTATATATGCTCTGTGTTTTCTCCATATAACTATCCAGCTGTTATAAAATATTTTATGGAAAGACTTTCGTCATCCATTGAATTGTTTTGTGCTTTTTGTTTTGATTTTATTTCTTGGGTGTATATTCTGTTCTGTTAATATTTTGATTGATCTTTACGGCAGTAACCCACTGTCTTGAATCCTGAATCTTTTTATAGTTCAACTTTAAGTCAGATGGTGAAAGTGCTTCAAATTTGTACTTTGATTTTTAGGATTGCTTTGGAAAAATCTATGTCTTGTACATATACATTTATATTTCTAATAAAAAATGCTAACTGGAGCTTATGATTTGCATTTTGTTGTATCTACATAATGAAGATAATTGAATATTAACAACACTGAGGTTTCAACACCATGGACATGACATATCTCTTCAATTATTTAAGCCATTTTTACTTATTTCAGAAAATATTTTACTTTCTGATTGTATATATTTATGCATTTTCTGTATCTTTGTTAAATTTCTCATTAATACTATCAATATTATTGATACTTGAAAGTGGTATTATTTGTTGTCAGTATGCAGAATTACAATTCATTTTTAAGTATTGTCTTTTTTAAAATTATGTATTTATGTATTTATTTATTTATTTATTTATTTATTTATTTATTTATTTAGAGACCAGGTCTCTCTGCCACCCAGACTAGAATGCAATGGTATGATTATAGCTCACTGCAACTTCATCTACCCAGACTCAAGCAATCCTCCAAGTTCAGCCTTCCAAGTAGCTGGAACTACAGGCAGATGCCACCATGTCTAGTTAATGTTTTAAAATTTTTTTCGTAGAGATGGGGTCTCACTTTGCTGCCCAGGCTGGCCTGTAACTCCTGGGGTCAAGACTCCTGGTATGTAACTCCTGGGTGCAAGCAGTCTTTCTACTTTGCCTCTCACAGTGCTGGGATTACAGGCGTGGGCGACCATGCCCAGCCTAGTATTGTCTTTTTATAGTGTGGTCTTGCTCAGTTTAATTATTAGTTCAAATAGATTTTTTGTAGACGCTATAAGGATTTCTAACTAAACCCTTATGTCATCTGGAAGTAAAGAAGGTTTTACTCCTTTTCAAAAAAAAAATCAATAGGCTTTATTTTATTTTTCTGACTTTATTATAATAGGTAGATCTTCATTAAAATGTGAGAATGAAATGATGACAGTAAAAACTTTGCTTTAGTCTCAAAATTGAGAGGAAAGTATTCAAAATGTCATGACTAATGCATTTATTTTCCATTCTTTTTCTAGTATATTATTAAACTTGTGTGTTGTATTAACAAATTCCTTCATTTTACTTGTGTTTTCAGTTTGATTTTTTACTCTATTCTCTATTTAAATCTTAATTTTTTCGAAGTTTTCCATTGTCTTTTTAAACTTTCTTTAATATATTAACCATTGCTCTTTTAAAGTCTCCAACCGATTTTTTCCAATAGATTATTTTTTCTTCCGTTGCTTTTTGTTTGCTTGTAGTTTCTTGTCAATTAACTTTGTTTCTTGTTTGTTTACTTTGATTTGTGTTTTAGGTTTTTTTTTTCTTTTTTTTCCCCATGGCTTACTAATATATTTAGATATCGAGAATCAAAGATGGAATTCTGGTTCAAGATGGCTGACTAGAGACATTGGACACTCGCCCTCTCCAGACAAGAACCAAAATTATGAATAGATAATAACACCTCAAATAGAACATCTAGGAAAGAATACTAGTCTAACAGAGAAATCACAGGATACAGCTGAGACACAGAAGAGAAGGGAGCAAGAGACCAGCTTGGTGGAAGTGGGCCAGGAGCCTAGAGGGAATTGGCATTGTGGGGATAGAGTAAGTGTAAGAACTTCAGTGGCCCACATCCTACCATGGACTGCTGCAATCTGAAATACAGGAGAGCTCCTCTGCCCACATGAATGCTGACATAAGTGTGAGCAGTGATCTAGAGACTCTACGAGGGCATCACACCAGTCAGGGACCTTGGCTGGGTCGCTCACACCCTCAAGACCTAAGCATTGCTGCAGGACATCATTTTAAGAACATAGCCATTATGAAACTGCATGCTGCCTTAGAAACCACAGCCCCCATGTCTCTACATCCCAGGAACCACCCCCAACACACACACACCCTTGTCCATCTAGAGGGCTACAGCAGCACAGCACTAACTAGAGCCAAAGTGCTGTGGGTCCCCAATACTGAAGCCTACTCCCTGAGGAAAGGATGGTGCAACACACCCAAAAGATATCCCAGGGACAAAGGAACCCAAAGAGTGCATTTTCAGAGCTGTAAGAAATAACCTTGCCCTTAGTAGTGGCACAAATTCTGTGCTTGGGCTCCCAAGAAGATAGTGAGACCTCCTGCAAACACTGCTTCAGCAGTTGCTGCCACCGGTGAGCCTGACAACGGACTGTCGGGTTGGGTACGGTGACCCCACCCCCACCAGTGGAGCAACCTCTGTGCTCAGGCTCACATAAAGAACATAGAGCACAAGATACCTTTCCCCATCTGCACAGTGCTGCAGCTGTAGCCACTGCTGTTGCCACGAGGGGCTGGGGCAGGTGAGCAGAAGGCTGCCAGCCTGGGGCTGTCAGTGACAACCTTGTCTCCTCTGTCAGCATGATCTCCATCCTCAGGCTCAAGTGCTAAGGGCAAGGTTCCTCCCTCCCTTGCATGGTGCTGTGGCACTACTGCCACCAAGGGCTAGTAAGCCTAAGTGCTGCCTGGGGTTCTCTGGGGCCATGGGTAGTGATCCCACATCACAGCCACTGCCAACACCAATGCACACTGCTGGGGACCCAAAGAAATAAAAGGCATCCAAATTGGAAAAGAGGAAGTCAGATTGTTTCTTTCTGCAAACTGACTTGACCTCATGTCTAGGGAAAAAAAAAGACTCCATCAAAAAACTCTTAGAACTGATTTTAAAAAATGCATTGAAGTTGCAAGATACAAAATCAACATACAAAATCCAGTAGCTTTTCTATGCATCAATAATGAAATGGCTGAAAAAGAAATCAGGAAAGAAACTCCATTTACAATAGCTACAAAAAAATTGCCTAGGAATAAATTTAACCAAGGAAGTGAAAGATCTCTAGAGGGAAAAGTACTACACACTGATGAGAGAAATTAAGGAGGACACAAACAAATGGAAACACATCCCATGCTCATGGATTGGAAGAATCAACATTATGAAAATGACCATACTGCCTAAAGAATCTACAGATTCTGTGCAATACTATCAAAATAGCAATGCCATTTTTTTCACAGAATTAGAAAAAGCAATCCTAAAATTTGTCTGAAAGAAAAAAGAGCCCGAATAGTCAAAGATATCCTAAGAACAAGAACAAAACTAAAGGCACCACATTACCTGACTTAAAAACTTATTGCAAGGCTATAGTAACCAAAACAGCATGTTATTGGTATAAAAACAGACCAATAGACCAGTGGAACAGCATGGAGAACCCAGAAATAAACCTACATATTTGCAGCTTTGACAAAGCCACCAAGAACGTAGTTTGGAAAAAGGTTACCCTCGTTAGTAAGTGGTGCTGGGAAAACTGAGTAACTATATGTAGAAGAATGGAAAGGGACCCCTATCTCTCATCATATACAAAAGTCAACTAAAGAGGGATTAAAGAGTTAAACACACTCAAAACTATAAAACTACTAGAAGAAAACATAGAGAAAATTCTTCAAGACCTTAATCTTTTTTTCTTTTATTTTTTTTTTGAGACAGAGTCGCGCTCTGTCGCCCAGGCTGGAGTGCAGTGGTGCACGATCTCTACTCACTGCAAGCTCTGCCTCCCGGGTTCATGCCATTCTCCTGCCTCAGCCTCCCAAGTAGCTGGGACTACAGGCGCCTGCCACCACGCCCAGCTAATTTTTTGTATTTTTTTTAGTAGAGACAGGGTTTCACCGTGTTAGCCAGGATGGTCTCAATCTTCTGACCTCGTGATCTGTCTGCCTTGGCCTCCCAAAGTGCTGGAATTACAGGCGTGAGCCACCATGCCCAGCCAAAACATTAATCTTGACAAAGATGATATAGTTAAAATCTCAAAAGCATGGTCAACAAAAACAAAATTGGACAAATGGAGCTATATTAAACTGAAAAGCTTCTGCATAGAAACAGAAACAGTCAACAGAGTGAAGAGATAACTTCTTGAATGGAGAAATTATTTGTGAATTACTCATTTGACAGAGGACTAATATTCAGAATATGCAAGGAACTCAAACAATTCAATAATAGGTAAACAATAACATTAAAAAGCAGGCAAAGAACATGAATAGACATTTCTCAAAATAAGTCGTACAAATGACCAACAAACATTTGAAAAAAATGCTCAACATCACTAATCGTAAGTCATATACAAATCAAAACTACAGTGAGTTAGAATGACTTATTAAAAAGACAAACAATAACAGATGCTGGTGAGGATACAGAGAAAGGAGAACAATTACACACTGTTGAATTGCTTCCATGACTATCATAATCTCAACTGTATATGGCAACTAAATATATAATATAGTACAATATATTATAAGGAAATATATTTTACTCCTATCATCTTGAATATTTTGAATATTTCTATTGCATTGATCAAATACATATGTAACTATAAATTGAAGTCTATTCTTCCTTCATAATATTATATAAAGGAAGTCCTGTGCATTGGAAAAATATACTGGACTAGAATAAGAAATAACTGAATTTTTAAATCAACTCCACGAATTTTATGGTATTTGATAGATAGTCAATTGGTCTTATGTTGTTAGATAAGAAATGTAGGTAAAATAAAGTAAATATGACTGACAAAGGGAACCAATATAGGATAAAGCAAGTTATTTTGTTCAACTAAGTCCATTTTAAAAATTAACATAAAACCTAATCCCTATTACCATCACTTTATAAGAGAAAGAATATATTCCAATGAAAATATAAAAACAACACAGTCTTAAGAGTTAAAAGACACATCCATTAATGGAATAAATTTGGTTGTAGGACAAATTCATCAAACAATCTCTTTCCAAAATTAATTTTGCTTTGGATTGTTGAAAATTTTACCATGAAATTTTGTTACAAAAAAATAAATAAATAAAGGAAACTTTACCATGAATCTTTACTTAGGATTAGACCAACTGTACTAAACCTATTTTCTCTCCAATTTCCCTTTAGTAAATTCGAAATATTTTAAGTTTTACCAAATAATATCTGAGAGGATTAATAAGTAACATGGGGAATATATAAGGCAAATAAAAATATTTCAGAGAAGTATATAGTTTAAATTTTAAGAATATATGCAACTTAAATAATTCCTTCCTGAAAAGCAGTGTGCCCTAAACAATTGAAAAATATTTTGTTTTCTTTCATTTCTATACATTAATAGATTTGCCTATCCACTTTTCCAGTCAGCCACTATGGTTTATATGTATATTTACTTAGTAATTTTATCAGTTCTCATGCATTTGGGCAGACACAAAAGAGGCGTAGAACTGTTAGACAGGTGGTCAGATATTTAATCGTCCTGGGAACACTTATGTAAATATGCTCTAAAGCAATTTGCATATACTTATTTACATACGTATTTTTGTGAATCACTCATGATAGAACACGTGCCACCTATCATTATGAAGAACTAAGAACGTTTAATTGTATGTAACATGTGAGATTTGTTTTGATATTTTTCTAAGGACTCTGACAGGTAAATGTTTGTGAGTCAATCATCTGGCAGATTAGTGCAGTCAACTTGATGACATAAAAATAGGACTTTAAGTAGAGCAGCTCCTAGGAGCAGATGGGAGAGCAGTAAGACTTCAAAATCACCCGTCATTTTTTATGGGTCTTTTTGGGACTACCTACGGGATAGAATATAGTTGGTTAAGCCACACAGACTACATTAACAAAGACTCTTGGACTAAATACTTTCAGTAAGGTGGGGATTCTTGTCCAAAAGTAGGAGAGACACAGTTCCATATCTGAATGTGCCGGAAAGGTTAATAAAGTATATGTTCAGCTACATGGATTAATTTACATACAAATACTTTTACTTCTAAATGAAACTAGTTTGGTGCTTCTAAAACTAGCCAATATAAAACACAAAATATGCTTATGTATAAATTATTTTTTAGCTTTTACTTTTTTCTTTTCTTCATATCTCCCGCCTTCCATTACTTCTACCTTACCTCTGAACTGCCTATCACAGATATAAAACATATTATATGATATATTAGGTTATAACTAACTCTCATTAGATATGCAGAGCTATTAAGCAAAGAAGAGGTAAACAAACTCCTAATACTCCACAAGTTGACTATGTATTAAGAAAATAAATATCTCTACATTTACAAACAATTTCTAATTATTAAATAAAAAGATTCAGGGCTTATAATTATATTTATATGTATAAATATCCCTGCTTTTATATTTCATATTTTTGCCCTTAGGTATATACGATATTAAAATTGCCCCTTTGCTATTTTGCTTATATTTTCTCAGAAATATATGTAATCTGTTTTTTGTTATAATGATTTGAGGCCCTACATCTTCTTATATTGGGTTGTTCCTTAAACAATCGACAGATATTAATATTGGAAAATAAAATTTAGTTCTGGAACCAACAGAAAATATTTTCTTAAGAGACTTAACTTCCTTTATTTTAGCACATGAGATCTATATAAAGTGTTTTGATCTAGGCCTCTTCAGGATAGAAGTGTTACAGTTCAACTGCTGTGCATACTAAATATTGGCAATTATGAAATTTAAAGGAAGCAGAACAAGAAAAGGAAAGAGAGATTAAAGATTTGTGAATAAAAAAGAGAGAATAATAAACAGGATAACAGGTTTGAGCCTAATTATAAGAGTCAAGCAGTAAATTCTCTTACAGGGCAAATGACTAACAATTAATTTTAAATTCTTGCTAGAATATGTTTTGTCATTTTTCCCCAATGCCTCTTTCTCAAATCCGTTGCATACTATATTGAAGTGATTGTTCTTTGGTGAATGAAAGGGGTAGGATGCTATTCAATAGGTCAGCATTCCTAGAGAAGGGACATCCTATTCAGATCGTAGAACTACACATATAGTTGACAATGCATTAGTAAGAAAATCTCTGTGTTAGAGGTGCCTAGAAAACTAGGAAAAACACTTGACACTCATGAATGCCATATACAGCTTCTCGTTGCATTAAGGATGGAATTTGAGACATGCATACTAAAAAGTCAGAGTGTAAGTTAATCGCTGTGAGATTCCCAGCTGCTACTAAAATAAATATTAATGATTAATAAATAATATTGTTAAGCATTAATGTCTTTACAACTTCCCCAGTCGTCACTCGTAATGTGAAATTTCTTCTTTTCCATGGCCCTCTTCACTTTCTAGGACTTGCGCAATAAAATAAAATGTGTTTTCAGATACATTTTTTCATATTATATCTGATTTTTAGAAATCTATAGAGTACATAATAATCAAGAATTATTTAGATTTAACTGCCATCCACCTTCTGCTACCGATAATCATTGCCTCTCATAAGTTATACCTTTCTTTATTGAATTCTGCATGCTAGCTTATTTTTCATTTTTGTCTGATAAGTCATTAAATATGAGAACTATTGTCTTACACAATCCAATACTTTCTTAAAATGTAGCTGTGCTCTGCAGACCCAGCTTAGTAGAATATTTAATCACAGGAGCCAATCTTCACAAGAGCCAGGACACCTGCTTGACACTTTTGGTAAAGATGTACAATTTCTTACAAGAAGGACCAACTCCACTTTGAACTAGGTCCTATTGAAAAGGCTGTTCATGAACTTTACCAGCCAGTAACTCTTGTCCTTTTCTTGTTGGATGCAGAAGATGAAACATCCTGGCTAGAAACAAAATGGCCATGATTTTGGAGAGATGAAGTTTCAGGACAACTCAAACTGGAGAGAAACAGAAATGGAAGGTGTGTGTGCTGCATAAGAGCAATGAGCTAGAGCAACATTAGAGAATTAGCAACATAGAGAAGTGAGGTGAGGTGTAAAGGAAAGATAGTCATCTTTGATCAGCTGTTCTTGGCCAAAACTGGCCATATCCTAACCTCTGTTTTTCACAAATGTGTGAAGTTTACAGGCATTTTGGCAAAAATCTCAACTCCCATAATCACATGAAATACTGTTTCTTCTCCAAGGGCAGGAAATTCAAAGGCTTCATAGGTAGGGTTGACAGGTGGGAATCTGAGACTCAAGAAACTACATCCTGCTTTTGCATATATCAAGATTATTTTGGTGCCAAAAAGTAGATATTAAATAAGAAATTGAATTAATTTTAAGTAAAACAAAGTTAATTTTGATGTTTGACATGACCATTGAACCAAAAAAATAAAAAAGCAAGAATGACTGATACCATGTTTATTTTAAAAACTATTTGGAAATCTTTGGGAAATGAAATAAAATTTTAAATCTTGGAAAAATTGTTAATAAAAAATGCTATTTAAGGAGATTTAGGATCAACAAGCATCACTTAAAATCGTAGCTCCAACATAAAGTAAATAGCTTTAGTGCTTGAGTATGTCACTTAACCTCATTGATCATCATTTTCCTCTTTTGCAAAAGTAATATAATATTGATACACAGCTAACATACTGATCACAATTCCTAATATAAAATAAGCACAAATAAAAACAGCTATTCTTGCTTTATTATTTCAGTATAGAATAAAATGAGAAAATATGAGAAGCTTTTTCTGGCACAGAGTGAGTATTCAATAATGCTAGTCATTATTTTATCATCATTATTATAATTACTAAAGGGCCATAATAAAGAGGCTATGAGGGATAATATATAAAATTAATATTTTTCTATAAAACAGTTATAAATTCATTTCTGATAAATCAAATCCATAGACTGCCTAGGAACAAATTTTGAAAGATATGTGCAAAATTCTTGTGATGGCAAATGAAATTTTATTAAGTAATATACAAAATGAATAAAGAAAGACACATAATGACTAGCTTATATGGAGCTTATTCTATTCCAATCTTTTTAGCCTATGAGTGGGGAAAAAAGTTGCTCATGTGTTCATGTCATTCTATAATTTCAGTCTGGAATTGCCCGTATGTACTGACATCCTCTCCTTGCTTGTCTGCTCCTTAAGTCTGCAGGCTCTGAGGATGGAAAAGGAATAACAAAGAAAAACCAAGTGACTGGCACATTGAACAAGAAGCTGAGTGAAGAAGCAGAATAGACCTGGCAGGAAAGGCATTGGGTTTAAAAGCTAAAGCAACTATGCCTAAGAGAGGGGAAGAAGAGGTCAGAGAAGGGAGACTCTCAGGACTCCTCTAAGGTGGACCTCCTGTGCTTGGATAAGTGGTTCTAGCAGAAAAGTAAAAAATAATTATGTACCACATCTGACCTCTGTGTGTCAAAATGTAAGATTGCTGGTAATGGACTTTGGCTAAATCAGTTGCATAATAAAGAATATCTATCTATGCATCTGTCTATCTATCTATCTATCTATCTATCTATCTATCTATCTGTTTTATACATATACATATATCATTATTTTGATAAAATTATAGTCTTTGTTTTCTTAAACAAAGTTGCTGCAAGTAAGAGAGAAAATATAAACAAATTTATAACTTGTATTTTCAATAAGGTTTAAGAGGATGTAATGACTATGGTAAAAAAAAAAAAAAGAAGCAGGAAATGACAAACTGGATTAATATCTTAAGAGGCAAGTACATAGTAGATAGAGAAGTAATGGGTTAAAAAAATACAACATCATTTTCCAGAGGTAAATAAAACCTGAGCCTTAAGATAGCAATAATTCATTAAGTATTAAGTAAAATAACAATAATAATACTGCCATCAAATTAGAATACCTCAAACCCATAGATATCCTTATGATTTCTCAGATTAATTCAGTTATACATATTAAAGTATAACTTACAAACATAAAAGAGATTACTTGCAGACTTCTTTCCAATAATAAATATTTACTGGTAGTTGGTATAAATTTAATTTTGTTCCCCACCCCAAATTCATATGTTAAAATCAGTACCCCCAGTACCTCAGAATGTGACCTTATTTGAAAATAAGCTCTTTATAGAGATAATTCAGTTAAAGTCATTAGTGTGGACCATAATCCAGTATGACTGCTACCTTTATAAAAAGGAGATATTGACGCAGACATGCATGTAGAGAAAAGGCCACATGAACATGAAAGCCGTCATCTGTAAGCCAAGGAAACAGGCCTGGAACAGATCGTAACCTGATAGCCTGCAGAAGGAACAGCGTCAACACCTTCATTTTAGACTTCTAACCTCCAGAAATGAGAGACAATTTTATTTTGTCATTTAAGCCACGTAACTTGTATAGGTATTTTTTTTTTACCGTGCTTCTCTTTATGGCACTTTGTAGATACTGTATTTTTTGCAAAATGAAGGTTGTGGCAACCCTGAATCAAACAAGTCTATTGGTGCTATTTTTCCAACAGCATGTGCTCCCTTGGTGTCTTGAAGTCAGGTTTTGGTAATCTCACAATGTTTCAAACATTTTTATGATTACTGTATTTGTTATGTTGATCAGTGATCTTTATATTACTACTGTAATGGTTTGGGGACACTACAGTCTGTACCCATATAAGAGGGCAAATTTGATCAATAAATGGTATGTGTGTTCTGATTGCTCTACCAGCTGGCCATTTCTCCAATCTATTTCCATCTCTTTAGGCTTCTCTGTTCTCAGAGAAACAAGAATATTGAAATAAAGTCAATTGACACAACCCTCTAATGATCTCTTAACTGTTCTCACATCTCTTAAAATCAAAAGCTAGGAATGATTAAGCATAGTGAGGAAGGCATGTTAAAGGCTAAGATAGGCCAAAAGTTAGGCCTCTTGCACCAAGCTGTTAGCCAACTTGTGAATGCAAACAAAAAGTTCTTGAAGAGTATTAAAAGCGCTACTTCAATGAAAATATGAGTGATTAAAAAAGAAAAACAGACTTACTGCAAATATGAAGAAAGCTTTTGTGGGCTGGATAAAAGACCAAACCTGCCACAACAGTCCCTCAAACCAAAGCCTAATCTAGAGCAAGACCCCTAACTCACGTTAATTCTGTGAAAACTAGGAGAGGTGAATAAGCTATAGAAGAAAAGTTTGAAGGTAGCAGGGGTTCGTTCATGAGGTTTAAGAAAAGAAGCTGTCTTCATAACATAAAAGTACAAGGTGAAGCAGCAAGTGCTGACACAGAAGCTGCAGCAAGTTATCCAGAAGATCTAACCAAGATAATGGATGAAGATGGCTACACTACACAACGGATTTTCAATGCAGACACAACATCTGTTTATGGGAAAAGATGCCATCTAGGACTTTCATAGCTAGAGAGAAATCAATGATTAGCTTCCAAGCTTCAAAGGGCAGGCTGAATCTCCTGTTAGGGGCTAATGCTGCTGGGATATTAAGTTGAAGACAATGCTCATTTATCTTTCTCAAAATCCTCAGGCCCTTAATAATTATGCTAAATCTACTCTGCCTGTGTTCTATAAATGGAAACACAAAACCTGAATGACAGCTTGTCTGTTTACAGCATGGGTTACTGAATATTTTAAGCCCATTATTGAGATCTGCTCAAAAAATATTCTTTTCAAAATACTACTGCTCATTAACAATGCACCTAGTCACCCGAGAACTACAATAAAGATGTGCAAGAAGTTTAGTTTTGTTTCCATACCTGATAACACAATATCTATTCTCATCCCATAGGTCATAAGTAATTTTGACATTCAAGCCTTATAATTTAAGAAATACCTTTTGTAAGGATATGGCTGCCATAGATAGTGACTCTTCTGATGGATCTGAGCAACATAAATTTACAGCCTTATGGAAAAGATTCATTACTCTAGATGTCATTAAGGACATTCGTGATTCATGGGAGGAGGTCAAAATATCAACATGTACAGGAGTTTGAAGGAAGTTGATTCCAATCCACATGGGTGACTTTGAGTGTTTAGAGACTTCAAATAAGGAAAGAACTACAGATGTGGTAGAAATAGCAAGAGAACTATAATGGAATTGAAGCCTTAACATGTGACTGAATTGCTGCAATTTTATGATAAAATGAATAAACAAGAAATTCCTTCTTATGGATGAGCAAAGAAAGTGGTTTCTTGAGATGGAATCTAATCCCGGTGAAGAGCTGTGAAAAAATTTTTAAATGACAACACAGAATTTAGAATAGTACAAAAACTTGTTGATATATCAGCAGCAGAATTTAAGGGGATTGATTTTAATTTTCAAAGAGGCTCTATTGTGTGTAAAATGTTATCATTAGCATCACATGGTATATATAAATCATTTATGAAAGGAAGAGTCAAACGAAGTGGCAAACACCATTGCTGTCTTACTTTAAGATATTGTCACAGCCACTCCAACCTTCCACAACCACCACCCTGATCGGTCAGCAGTCATTAACACAGAAGTAAGAACCTCCACCAGCAAAAAGATTACTACCTGTGTAAGGCTCAGCTAATTGCTAACATTTTTGGCCTTTTATCTTGGGCCAATTCCCCTAGAGAGCAACTCTTTAGACACTTATGTTCAAAGGCTGCAGGCCTACTAGCCCATTTAGAGCCAAGAAGAAGGGAGCTGAGATGCCACTATTCACAGTGTAGACATTACTTAATTTTCTTAATATCACCATGAGACCTTTATGATACATTTTCCATCAGCTACATCTAGTGTCACAAGACCAGATTTTCTCTGGTCCACCATTGCAGGGAAGTAGACATCTATTACTGTGCCTAAGAGACTGGGTCAATAATTAAGGTGTACAACCTAGGACATGAAATAGAGTAAAGGCTTTAAAAAGTACTTCTGAGTTCCAGTTCAATTACATCACCTTCGTGGGCACCTAGTTTCTCAAGATCTGAGCCCCTCTGAGGTGCTATGGTGTGACTCAGTTTACTTCTTGGTTTGGCTTTCAGCTCTTTTAGCCCTACTAATTTAGTTACCATACATTCATGTGTTTTCTAGCTCCTAACCCTCCGTTAACCTCCTAACTTCTTTTTGTCATGGCCTCCTCTCTTCTCGTATCCTTGTAGTTTTGTGTCATGTTAATTTGTTATTGCATTGTAGTAACTTTTCAGAATAAAGTGGTGAGAAATGAGTAAGTAATAAGTAAATAAGAAATAAGTATGTTTAATCTACCTTTACACAATTTAAAAATACTTTTTTCCTGAATGTCATATCTTATTATTTTCATTTTTGCATTTTTTGCATTATTTTCATTTCTGCATCATTTACTTAGCAATCTTTCAATTGTCTCTGAAAACCATTATTTGTGTCCTCACAACCAAATACAAGCATACTTTATTGCTTAGACTTGGTAATATGATTTTGGCTTAGATGTAGATATTTATCTTCCACTACATTTTTTTCTACTTGGGAAAATCATCTAAAACTACAGATGGTAACCTCTAGTTGTTAAGACTGTGAACTCTAGTACTAGACTCACTAAATTAAAATCCAAGCTTTACCATCTTATAATTGTGGACCACTAGCAAATTACTTGATCATCCCACAGGTTAGTTCAACATTATATGAATTGATTCCATGTATTACAGCAATGCAAATACATAGTAAGCACTAAAGTAGTTATTAAGATAAATTGATACAAATCAATCTACCAGTGCCATTGCCAAGCTATATATATTTTTCTACCGGATGAGAAGCAAACAAGAATAGTAGACTCCTAATGTTCATCACTAAGAAACATCAAAGTCTCCAAGCTTAGTCCAAAAAACTTTTGTCCATATTTAGTAAGAAAAACAAATTAAGACAGTAACTAAAGTATTTTGTTAAGGTTTTATTCCTCCCAAAAGGCCAGCTTCTGTTTGAGCTTAGTGCTTGCTTGCTACCTGGCTTGTTAGATGACAATTTTACAAAAAGTTAGCAAAGCTTAAAATACAGCATATCAAAGAAAATAATTTTTTCTTTGGATATTTCCATGAGCCCTGTGTTTTGCCCTTTGTGAAAAAGTAAGTGGGACTCACCCCTTCTCCTCATTTTCCTTTTTCAAACCATCTTCTGGCCTCACTTGCTTATAAAAGTAGAACTGTAAGTCACAGGGAAAACTTTTATTGGGATGGAGAGACTTTTATTCCAGAATGATTATAAGCTGTTCCTTTGATTGTAGAAGCCCAACTTCAAGGGCAAAAAGCTACATCAGAAACATTTAAATAAAAATAAGTCTTGTGATTAATTAGGGATATGGAGAGAAAAAATATGTAGATGGTTTTATGTATTTTAGTATTCTCCAATTTCTGTTTTATGCTGTTCAGAATGTCAAAGCCTAGCTTTGCCTAGAAAACGGACTTTCCTAAGTTTTGACATATTCGACTTTTATTTTATATTTTTTCTTTGTATTTTTCACATTCGCTGTCAGTATTTTGGTTATATTTACAAAACTGTAACATTTTATTTTTTAAAACTATGTTCAAATCTCTTTTCAACAGTTTTATGCCTCAGTCCCTATTGCAAGCTATGTTCCCATTTGGTGAGTTCTTCTTATCAGTTTCTTTGTTTATTTCTTAGACTGAAAAAATGTATGCCATTAAATACTTACTTTTAAGGAGTTTTTAAAAAAATTTTATTTTTCAACCTTTGTTATCAATAATAATGAACATCGAATTGAGCTATTTCTGTGTTCCTCATACTTCCTAACATTCTTAGATACACATCTTAACTAATCTTCTCATTAAACCTCCAAGGTAGATATTATAATGAAGAAGCTCAGATAAATAGATTGCCAAATATACAAAGATAGAAGTTGAGAGAGCTCAATTTCAAACCTAAATCTGAAGCCTAGAAAACCCAAGCTATTAAACACAGCGCTATACAACTGTATGCAAATTAATAACTGTGAATGTCTTTGTTTTTCCCTCACTCATAGAGGCTAATTAGTTACATAAAAATGGTGAGTGTTAGTGATGAGGGAAAGATATTGAGGATTTCTTTTTTAATTGGTTTATGTTTATATGTGGAGACACTCTCATTAATGTAACATTCTTATCCTGTCTCCACTTTCTCACTTATATTTCTCATATGTGATGTAGTGGAGTGACGCAATAGAGTAACATCTTGGGGTTGAAATAAACCAGGGTAGCTGAGCCTCTTCCTTCCCTTTTCTCTTTAGAGTCAGGCGGTTCTCAAAAGTGTGCAATTCTTGCCTAATTTTCTGTATTTAAATGTGCAGGGTCAGACACCCACTGAGGAAGGCTTGCAATTGGTTGATTCCTTCTTGGATTTGGATTAGTAAATCCAATTTTTAGATTCACTTTCAAGAAACCCATTGTTCCTGCATAACTAAGGACTGTGCCCAAACTCAAGCTTTCATCAGTATAAAGGTAACATTTTGGATCTGTATACCTGAATAAATTGTCTATTTCTCCATTGTTTTCTAAATTCAAATGTGTGTTTAACTTATGGCTCTTTAATTAAAGCTCTCAAAAGGTGTTGCAGTCCTTTTACCTTTAAAATATCTAACACAGAATTTATATCCATTCCCTTTTGTCTTATTTTCATTGTTATGGTCAGTGACTCTATGTCTGTTTTCTTTGTAGGTAGCCTGTTTTATGGGTTAACATTTAATAATTTTTTAAGGTTTTAGGAAATTTGCTATTAGTTATGTTAATATTCTAAGTTTCGTTGATTTGACTTGTATGGCTGATACTACTATTGAAATGCACATGAAAGTCTTTAGCTCAGGAGAATTATATTTATTACAACTTTATTATTACTTCTATTTATAATTAATACTTCAAGAATATCATTTATACATGTGTTGAAAGTATTATATTGCATTTTCTTCTATCCTCTTGTTGTATTATCTCTCGCAGACTCATTTTGTTATCACTTCATAATTTTCTGTGAATTCTAGAAAAGATTGTTTCTATTTCATCCTAAAGGTTTACTGTCTCAAATGCAAATTGTATTTCTTCTGAAGTGCTTTTAGTTTCTTTTAAGTACTTATATTAGATTTTTTTTATTTTCCTGCTTTTTTGAGATCATTGTGTTCCTTTTCTTCCCTTTTTATTGATTTTTTCTCTTGTTTTTATTTTAATTTTGTCAAACATGTATGTGCATATTTTAGAAAAATTTATTTCTACAAGGTTTGTCACTATAATATATCTGTGCAGCCCAATTCACTTACAAATTCATAGTTTCCAGGTGATAATTATTTAGGTATTTAATTCTGTATCTAGGAAAACATGACTTTTTTTATATTTATAACTACTTTCACTTTTACTTATGCTTGTTATCATTGTTATTATTATGATTACAATGATTAAGTTTCAGGCTTTTTAAAAGGTAAGATTTTCACTTTATTTCTTTCTCTTTCCTTTTGGCCACTCAATCTTTTTTTTCCTGTCAGTAATTTTATATAATAGCCCCTTCTTAGTCACAGAGGATATGTTACAAGATGGCCAGAAGATGCCTGAGAACATAGATAGTATCAAGCCCTATATATACTGTTTTATTCTATGTGTACATACGTATGATAAGTTTAACTTATAAATTAGGCATAGTAAGAGATTACCAGCAATAACTAATAATAGAATAGAATAGTTATAACAACATGCCAGCATCACTACTGTTGTTGTTTGGGACCATTGTTAACTAATATAGGCTTACTTGAACACAAGTACTGCAATACCGTGACAGTTGAGCTGATAATGGAGATGGCTACTAAGTGACTAAAAGGTAGGTACTGGTGATAAGAAGAAGCGATTGAGGATTTTTTTCTTATTGATTTATGTTTGTATGATTTATGTTTGTATCAAGATTGTGTTTGCATCCAGTTTGTATCCAGATAATGTTTGTATTGAGTGATATGCTCATTAATGAAAAACTCTTATCCTATCACCACTGTCTCACTCACATTTCTCAAGGTTGGTGGGGTGATGTAATATTCCAGGTGGGATAATTAATATATTAATTATATAATAAATATCAATTATATATTAACTATATATTAAAAATTAATAAATTTAAACCTTTAATATTGAGTGAAACATTATTATATATAATTATATATCAATTATATATAATGTATAGTTATATATAACATTATTATATAACACAGTTCTAATACAGTATTAATACAGTTATATAATACAGTTATTATTCTATTATTATATAATACAGTTCAAGTAATCCTATGTTACTTAACGATGGTCCCAAAGAACAAGAGTAGTGATGCTGGCATATTGTTATAATTATTCCATTATGTATAGTATATATAGTATATTATAACTATATTATATAACTATATTATATCATAACTATATTATATAGCTATCATATATTATATAATATTATAGATATGTTATATATAATAGATATAATAATTATATATAATAGATATATAATATATACAATAATTATATATTATGTAATATATAATGTTATATATGTTATACACAATAATTATATATATTATATATTATATATTATTATATATTACATAATATATAATATAATTATGTGTAATTATATAAATTCTATATAAATATATAAATAAATATAAGATGTATTATTATGTATATTATATAATATATATAATATAACCTTATATAATATAGACATAATATATTATATATAGTATATATTATAGAAATAATATATAGACATAATATATATTATATATTATATATAATACTGTATATTGTATATTACATAGTATATTATATAGTATAATTATACATATAATATATATTATATAATACACAATATAACTATATTATATCACTGTATAATATAATAATGTATAATAATGTATAATAATGTTTCACTCAATATTGAAGTTTTAAGTAATAACTATGTATGATATTCAGGGACAAGCTACATAACAAATTATAACTAATTCTATCTTATCTGCACAAATATCAGTTTTCCATGTACTCAAAATTAAGATTTTTAGTTTTTAGCCTTTTTTGGCAAAGATTTTGGGCACTTGTCAGTAATTTTATAATTTACCACAATCTGAAGTGTTTGCATTTTATGAATAGCATTCAATTGTCTCTCTGAGAATTCTCTTTATATAGGGCTTGATGCTATCTGTGGTTTCAGGAATCTCTTTTGTTTGGTATCTCCTATTTCCTTTTTAATTTCTCTCTCATTCGACTGAGAAACATTTCTAATGGGCTCTTGAGAAAAAGCATAGGGAAAGTAAATTTATTGAACCATTCCATGTCTGAAGATATCTTCATTGTGTGCTCACCTTTAAGTGATGATTTTGTTGGACAGAGAATTATAGTCTGGTACAGTTTTGCTTCATAATTGAGAAGGTATATTTCATTGTTTTGACCATTCAGCATTTTATTAGAAATTTAAATGAATTAGAATTTCTCATTGTTTGTATGTGAATGATTTTATCTCTTTTATGAAATTTCACAAGTTACTTGAATGAGTGTATTATCAACTACTTTGCTCAATATTCTTTGCAGGCTTTTCATTTGTTCTTTTTTTGAAGGAGGAAACTTTATTATTTTTTAAATTTTTTATTGCTATTTAAATTTTTAAAAGTAATTCAAATATTGTAATATTTTTAAACTTTTATTATTTTTTAAACTTTTTTCTACTTTTTTCCTTCTTTTTTATTTGTAAAAACCTCTTGGACTGGTGATCTAATTTTTAAAAGCCTGTTTTCAGTAAACTTTTATTTATATTTTCTCAGAAAATTCTTCAAGTCTGTCTTATAAAATTTATATTAAATTTTTAATATCTGTTTTTATACTTATAAGTTCCAAGAGCTGTTTTCATTTTCTAAAAAAGCTCATTTTAAAAAAGGTTATTCAGGGAGCACATCAGTAAGATGGCAGAATAGGAGTTTCAAGTTTCCAAAAACTTGGAAATAAGCCTGAGATATCTTTGTGAACCACAGAACTGAATAAAACCTGCTTTATATGGATAGGAGACCATTCCTCTCATTTTGAACACGCTGTCCCTCCCATTCCCCAAGTTGGCACAGTGTTACACAGAGAGGATTCCTTTCGAGGACCTTAGTTCCTATAGATGAAACATAAAACCAGAGATGGACATTTATTTCCCGAGAATTCCAAGACACTTCTCAGGAAGTCCAATTTGGACTCACCTCATGGGTAGCACAGAGGGTAACAGTATTGCTAGACCACTTGGGTGAGAGAGAAACAAAAGAAGGAAGCATTCCTCATAGAAACCAGGATCTTGGCTGTAGTTCTCTGTTACTACTGCCCATGAAGTACCCAGTAAAAGGCACAGTGACATTACTCACCAATAAAGCCAGACTGGTCACTTCTAGAAGCCTGCTGGAAATTTAATCTGGCTTAAGTCCTGAGACAGCCAACCTCCAAACCCAACCTCAGACCCCATTCCAAGGCCTGTAAGGGAGATACCTGTGATGGAGATACTTTTATTTCAGAAAAACACAGGTGCTATACTTGTGCCCCCAGACATTCAAATAGCAGATCAACCTTAAAGCCAACCTGAAGACTTAACTTAGAGAGAGATGCCCACCAAAGTACCCTTCAGCAAGACACAGAGTCTAGGTGTACACCACCTGGGAGTTCAAAGAGTGGCTAAGTTCAACCTCCAAGCTCACCTCAAGAGCTCACCCAAGGAGAATGACACCCACCACAATGCATTTGGCAAAGTGCAGAGGCTAGGCTTTAGCCAATTGGCTTTCAAACAGTGCCTCAACTCAGCCTCAAACCCACCCCTATACTTCACCAAGGCAGGAGGCTAAGCATCAGCCATGTATTTCTACTGAGCATAGTACCTTGTTCCAAGCATCCTGAACAAGGCTTTATCTAACCTCAGGACCCAATATGCAATCCCACTCAATTCCAGAACTCAAGTAATGGTACCTTCTGTGAAGGTCTATCACTGTCAAAGAATACCTGTAAAGATGAAACGAAGTGGCTGTGTTCTTAAATGCACAGACACCAATGTACAGACACAAGGATTATGAAGAATTATGACCCCTCCAAAAGAAACTAATAAAGCTCTAACAATGGGCTTAAAGAAATAGAGATCTGACAAAGACTTCAGTGAACTACAAGAATGTATGAAAGAAATTTTAAATGAAATTGAAAAATAATACATGAAGTAATTGAGAAATTTGACTAAGAAAAAGAAATATTAAAAAATAGGAATCCTACAGATCAAGAACACAATGATTTAACTAAAAAATTCAGTAGAGAGCTTCAAAAGCAGAATGGATCAAGCAAAAGAGTGAGCCTGAAAACAAAACATGAAATTATTTAGTCAGAAATGCAAAAAGAAAAAAATATAAAAAGGAAGAAAGCCTTCAGGTATTATGAGACATCATCAAGATACCTGATATTCACAGAATAGGAGTTTCTGAAAAAAAAGAAAGAAAGAAAGAAAAGATGGGGGCTGTGGAAAGAGCCAGGAAGTATATGTAAAGAAATAATGGCTGGAAATTCCAAATCTGAGGAAAGATGCCAACATCCAGATACAAGATGTGCATAGATCTACTATTATATTCAACCTGAAGTTAATTCACCAAGACACACAACACTGAAACTATCAAAAACAAAAGACAAAGTACTCTGAAAGCCACAAAACTTTAAAAAAAAAAATCATGTATGTGGTCATTCCAAAACAATGATTAAAGATTTATTAGCAAGAGCTCTGCAGGCTGGGAAAACGTAGTATCATATATTTAAAGTTCTGAAGGGAAAAAATGTCAATCAGTATTACTTTACCCAGCAAAGTCGTCTTTCAGAAATAAGGGAGAAATAAAAACATTCTTAGACAAACAAAAGCTAAGGAAATTCACCACCACTAGGCTTGCGTTAGAGAAATTACTAAAGGGAGTTATTGAAGCTGAAACCAAAGGCCACTAATTAATAACATTAAGACACAATCTCCAGTGCGTTGTCAAATATTAAGCAATAAATTACAAAGAGAGTTAATATGGTGCTGTGTGAATTATTTGTGTCATCTTTATAATTTCCTTTAACATTTGGTGGTAGATGACTAAAGAGTTCATCATACTCTCTGAGTAAATAAATGGGTGTATCCATTTTGAGCGTTCTTTGCCATTTGTTGAAGGAGGCCTTATGTCATCATCTTTTAATCTTTCCCCTCAAAGTGATTTTCACATTTCCTAAAGAAACCATTTTAGATTTCTTACCAAGAGATTGAAGACCTGGCTCTAGCTGTCACCTTTGCCTGGTTTCTTCTAGTCAGGAGGACTGGAAGGAGTTCTTTCCAATGTGTTTGGAAAAGGAGAGTGAATTAGTTGTTGAGAACATAAGGTGCAGAAGGGAATTATTGATCTGTTTCTAAACAGCTTACACTAGCCTATTATATGAGTTTATAGTAGTTCCTATTATTTTAGGTCTTCTTCCCACTGTCACCCTAATTTTGAGGTACATGGCACTCCCAAAATCTAAGTCATTTGATAATTCTATGGAATAAGTTGAGTTGTTTCTTGGATTTTCCATCTGTTCAAATAGTATTTGGCTTTCTTAGCTCTGTTATGTAAATTATTACTAATCCATCTGAATTCTCTCATTATGTTGCTGTTGCCTCTTCTTTTATTTTCATTACACTCATGAATTTATGCCTATTTAGGAGATAATTGCTTTACTGCAGTATTAGTGGGAGTTTATGAAGAGCAAAATTGGATCAGAAACCATCTTCACCCGGAATTCACCTAGTGTTTTTTGGCCTCAAATTGTTTTTCACCTACAATATTCCTTTCCTCTTTCTAAAAGGCTATATTTGCTTCTAATATATTTGAAGGTGCTAATCAATTTTCTGCTATTTACAGCAGTGTTGTAACTCCTGAGATTTCCAAATGCTCTTCCTCTTTCCCCATTCTACATTTTCTCTCTATTGGTTTCATGTTATTATTTTCTTTGCATTTCTGTCAATTTACTCATTTTTTTAAAAAAACAATATTTGTCTAGAGCCAGTGTTTTCCATTTTTTAAAGTCCTTATATAATAGTATTTCACTAACTTAAAAAAATCTATAATGCAGAAAGGGGTAGACGCCCTATGTCCTGGTTACTAATGTCCTAGAGGGGGGAAAAAAAAAGGAGGGGGGGAGATAGGTGGGTCTCAGGCATCGTCTCTTTAATAAAGCTTACTTGCAATATAAAAACAAAAATAAAAACAAAAACAAAAATAAAAAATCTCTAGGCCTGTCATAATGGCTCATGACTGTAATCCCAGCTTTGAAAAGCTAAAACTGACAGATTGCCTGAACTCAGGAGTTCTAGAGAAACCTGGAAACATGAAGAAACCCCTTCTCTACCAAAAAAAACTAAAAAGAAGAAACAAAGCTTAGCTTAGCATGGTGGCATGTGGCTGTAGTCCCAGCTACTTGGGGGGTCTAAGTTGGGAGGATCGCTTGGGCCCACGTGGTTGAGGCTGCAGTGAGCCAGGCTCACACCACTCTACTCATCCTGGATAACAAAGCGAGACCCCGCCTCAATTAAAAAGAAAAAAAAAAGAAAGACAAAACAACCAGCAAGTTTGCTTATTAATCTGACTCCCTGTACATTACAACTATTATTAATACTTCCCGGATGTTGCCTTTTCCATGGTTAGTTTTTTTTTTATGTTTACTTCTCTATTTTTGTGTCTTCATTAATTATTTTCCTGCAAACTTCTGAATGGCTGCTTTGAAGGCTACTAATATTGTTTTTTGTTGCCATTTTTTGTTTTTTGTTTTTGTTTTTGTTTTTTGAGGCAGAGTCTCCATCTGTCACCGGGTTGGTGTGCAGTGGTGCGATCTCGCTCACTGCGACCTCTGCCTCTCAAGTTCAAGCGATTCTCCTGCCTCAGCCTCCCAATTAGCTGGGATTACAGGCACGCATCACCCTACCCTGCTAATTTTTGTATTTTTTTTTTTTTTTTAGTAGAGATGGGGTTTTTGCCATGTTGGCCGTGCTGGTCTCGAACTTCTGACCTCAGGTGATTCACCCGCCTCAGCCTCCCAAAGTGCTGGGATTAAACGTGTGAGCCACCGCGACAGGCCGCAGATATATATTTTTTTAGATTTTATGTGTATTAATATATCCTGCATTAGCTTGGAGCTTTGAAATTCATTTTGTTTTATTTCTTCTCCAAGATAACCCTCAAACCAAAAATTCACAGTAAACCATTTTGAAGCCTGTGATCATTTTTATGATAATATTATCAGCAACCTCAAAAACCAACAGGGAAATGACAATCTTTATTTTCTTGCTGTAAATGATAGAAAAAAAATCCGAGCAAATTTTTTATCTTACATTCTGGCTTTCTCGTAACCACATTGGCAAAGTTCTGTTTATTTATAAAAGAAAAGATGAATATTTACTATTCACTAAAAATTATAGCAATTTAGCAATTGTATGAGACAATACATTGTTTTACTTTATTTATGTTTTAAATCAATGTTTTATACAATGATTCATTTCTACATAAATTGGAATTTGACCTAAATTACGCTGTCTTGTTTTCATTTAACTTTGAGAAACCACAGTAGTCATAATTCTCTGAATTACATTTTTGAGAAGTCATAAATTCTGATTTTGTTTTTACATCTCAAATGATTTTATTTGATTGAATCATTTTACTCTTAGATGATTCAGATTACACTGACACAGCATAAAATAGCTAGTTGATAACACAAATTCACTATAATCAACATCCCTTTACCTGAATCCAATCTGCTTTCAATAGTGAAAAACTGACTGAAAATTCAGAGTATAATACTGTGTAAATTTAAGTAAAAATTTCATGAAAGACATAAAAAATCAGTGTTATCTCTAAATTTTTAAATCTTTACAAATTTGGGTTACAAAAAAAATATCAAGTATCAATATTTTAGGCTAAAATATTACTCAAAGACACAGAATTTGTCTTTTTGTTTTTTAGACACATTGTCTGGCTGTGTTGCCCAGGCTGGAGTGTAATGGTGTGACCTCTGCTTACTCTAACTAAACTCTTTGCCCAAACCCAGGTTCAAGCAATTCTCTCGCCTTAGCCTCTCAAGTAGCTGGGATTACAGATATGTACCACCATGCCCAGCTAATTTTTGTATTTTAAGTAGAGACGGGGCTTTATCATATTGGCCAGACTGGTCTTGAACTCCTGGCCTCAAGTGATCAGCTTACCTTGGCCTCTCATAATGTTGGGATTGCAAGACTGAGCTACCATGTACAGTGAAATTTGCCTTTGTATAAAAAGACTAGACCCAAATATGGAATATCATCATTCAGGTTAGGTATTCATTTTTCTTTTAGCACAGGATCTCCTCTTCTGAGAATAAACAGATATTTTAGCGTACAGAATTGTGTGTTATTGAATGAGTTTGTGGAGGTCCTATTGTATGATTAAGCAACAATAGTACATGCAAACTTATCTTTTAATGATTTCATCTTCTTAAATATTTATGGCCTGATGTTTAAGTGTCACTAATAGTTCCAAGAGTCAACGATTTAATTACTTTCAGGTAAACAGTCACAATAAAAAAATGTCAATGTGGCCACTCTTTAACTATTTTATGATAGTTGTTAGAGTTGTCAAATGTTATGAAGATAATTTTTAAATAATCTATATTCAATAATATTTAAAGTCATTTTAACTGATCTTTCACACAGAGAGTTATTTAATTTTTTTCTTTATGGGAAAACTTCTCTCTTTGCTATACTGAGAAAGTGTATGAAGGTATTTGTGGTTGGGAGGGAAAGAAAAAGGCATCAGCCTACCTAGTGAATGCTGACTAATCAGGACAAATAATGCTGGCAAGACATCTGCAACCATATGACCCTCACAATCTGTTGGTGTAAATTTATATGTTTAATTGACTGTTATCTTCAAATAAATAGTAAATTCTGTAAATTGTTGATAGAATTTGGTTTACACAGAAGTGTGAGGTATCTACTATCTATGGAGATATCAATGTATCAAATTATTTTGAAATAATTTGTAGTACAGTTTAGTTTATCATGTTAAAACTGATGAGATTTCTTCAATTTCAGATGTATATACTATCACATATTTAATATAATCATTCTCAATCATTATTCTCAATCATAATCATAATTCTCAATCATAATCATTATTCTCTATTATTTTGATTGGTGTTTGGAATTCAATGCCTTCTGTATTCTTTCCACAGTTTTTACATTTACTAAAAAATAGACATCGTATTAAACACTATCTTTCTCTCTTATGATATGTGTAAATTAATCTGTTTTCTTTGAAATTATTCCATATACCCATTTGAGAAAATAACTCACTCTGTTTGGTTTCTTTTTAAATTTTTTTAACAAAGTCAGAATCAATAATACCTTGGTCTAGAAGACAAATAGAACAGCAGATTCACCTCATCTCTTCAAATGGTGATAAAATTGTCTATTCATAAACTATCAAAAAAAGTTTTCAAGTGATTATTTTTTAGAAAAATGATTACATTAGTTTTTCTTACCAAATTGCGATGAGAACCAGTTTTGAACAGGAGTTAAAACTTCGTAAAAGTTTATATAGAGATTTTTTTTTTCCCTTTTTGCTTCCTTTCTTAGAAAGTATTCTCTGGTTCAGATGTTCTTATACTATTTTTAAGGCATACATTTTGTAGACATTCCCTCTGATTTTTAGTACCAAAAGTTAGGGCAAACAATGAATTAAAATTATAATTATATGCAGTTAATAAAAGGAATGAATAACTTAATATATTAATAACTTAATATATAACTTAATATATATATAACTTAATAACTTAATATATGCTATCTGCAATGGAAACATTAATTCAAGTTGTAGATAAAACTTTTTTTCTAGTATTTGTGATATGACAGAAAAATAAATTGAGAACAGAATGTCTGAAGTCAAAAATGAATGTGACTTACTCAATTTTGCAGCTGGTAATTGGGCCGTGGAGGATTTATCACACAGAGTTACTCTCTTTACCTGCGGTACCTGTCTCTTCCATCTTTTTCTCTTAGCAGTCTCATAGCCAGGTTTTTTTTTGACAGGAGCCCTGAGGACAAACACCTAAAAAAACAAAATAAAGCTAGCTTTGGGGGTCAAATTAAAAGGACCTTGGCTTCATTCAGTTAAGCTGTCCTCTCAGGAATTGAATCATATGTAATATGAAAGAAATTACTATTTTGTTCTGAAGGGGAAAAGTCAAATTTGAACTTAAGCACTCATCTTCTATAAGTGTAACACCATGTTTTGTTTAGAGAACATTTTAATACTTTCTCTTAATAGTCTATTGAAATTATACCATGCCTTTTAATCTGCCTGCTATCTTCGTGAATTTATTGTGATTTAGAACATATTCACTGAAATTAGAATGGTTTTGAGCATTATATATAAGGACATAGAGCTCGGTGGTTAAGAGCTGGATTTCTAAAACCAAGAGACACCCCCAAGAATGGCTAAAATTAAAAAGACTGGAAACACAAAAATTGGAGGAAAATGTGGGACAATCATAACTTTCTTATTGCTAATGGGAGTGTGCAATGGTATAACCATTTGCAGAACTGTTTGCCAGTTTCTTGAAAAGTTGTCATCTACCTTCTGACTCGGCAATTCTACTCCAAGTTATTCTACTCCAAGTTATTCTACTCCAAGTTATTTACTTGAGAAAGGAAAACATAGGTCCACGAAAAGAGACCTGTACAAGAATAGTTAGAGAAGTGTTATGAATTATCCTCCTTCCCCCAAAGTAAAAACTACTCACGTTTATCAATACAGGACTGGATAAGGAATCTGTGGCATATTATACAAGAGAATACTAGTTCACAATAAAAAAAAAAAACAGGCAATTAAATAGGCAACAATATGGATCAAAGTTTAAAACTTTATGTTGCACAAAAGATGCCAAGATAAAATATTATATACTATATTTTCATTTATATAAAATTCAAGAATAGGCAAAGCTATTCCTGAGGCTATTTCCTCAGGAGTAGGGATTAACTGTGGAAAGCCTCTGAGATGTTAAGAGCTGTTCTATAATGTGGATTGAGCGGTGCCCTAGTGTACATGACTGTCAAAGCTCATTGAACAGTTCGGATCTGTACATTTTAATGTTTGCAGTTAGTTCCAATTTGAAAATTCTTCTTTAAGCTAGAAATCTACCATCTGAAAGGATTAGAATGCAGGCTCCTCATCCTGATAGGTGTATCTCTGTCGTAAGTTTACTTATCTGGTCTGTGCTTCCATAAAGGAAGTGTCCGGATCATAGTACCTCTATTGGGAAGAAATCAGTAGTGACATATGATGAACTCAATATATTTTAGCTATTGTCATGTTTCCATGGTGTATATTTGGTATTTTTTTCAATTGCAACCACTTTAATAATAACTATAATTACATTTTATTGGCCAAAATTTAGTGTATATTTGATTTCAATATATCATTTTGTCTTTTATGACATGAAATATTTTTGTGTGTGTATGTGTATGTACAGAGAAAATTTAATATATTCAGAATTAAATATACACACTTATGGATAAAGAAACTTATTCAATGCGTTTGAATTATTTGCCAACAATCACAAAGCTACATTTGACAAAGCTATTAACTCAGATCTCTCTTCTCTCTGATTTCTTCACTTAAGATCTTTCACAGGAATTCTCAAAAGGAAAGTAATGCATAGGATAGGACTTCTAAGTTGACTGATTAATTGGTTGGTTGATTCATTTGAAAACTTTATTCAATTTTTGTGCTATGTATATAATTATTATTCCTTACCCAGAAATTAAGGAAATTTTGCACTCTCTGATTGCATGACTCCTTCAGAGTAAATGTTTATTTTATTTTATTAATTGCTATAATATGGCCTCATTTTGTATTTAAATTGGCCTCTCAACTTTGAATTTTGTTTCTTTAAACATGTCTTATTAAAAACCATTTGATAAATATATCTAACCAAATCATGTCTACATCAATTATACTATCATTACTAATATAATTATTATATTAAAAGTTATACCATGTGATTTTAAAATTCATTTAACATAATTTATTCATCATCTCTATTTTTGCCTAGTTCAACATGGCTGCCATAAACTGGATATTGTTATCTATGAATAAGTTATTGCCATCTCCTTAGAGCCCTATCTACTTTGTATTTTTCTTGTGTATCTAATTTATGCCTATGTAATATAGATATCAAGTAATGAAACTATATCATTCATTCCATAAATGTGCTTTTTCTTTATCAATTTCTGTTTTCCTTGGGATTTTAATTAGAATTATGTTTAATCTGTATATTCAATTGAGAAAATTCTATACTTTACAATATTGAGTATTTCTTTAAATCATTCATTAAGAAATCAATTTGTCCTAGCAGTATTTGCTTGTTTTAAGGTAGAGGTTTTTATATATTTTTGTTACATAGTTAATGTACTGACAGTTAATGCAATGATTTCCATTAATAATGCTACTGTTGTTTTACTCTAGTTTTTGTTTTCTGTTGTTGCTGATTTGTAAATATACTTTCTTTTTATAAACAAGGGAGGGGGGGCTCATTATTAGGTTGGTGCAAAAGTAATTGCGTTTTTGGCCATTAAGGTCACAGCAAAGATCACAGTTACTTTTGCACTAACCTAATATGTTGCCTAGGCTGGTCTTGAACTCCTGGGTTCAAGCAATCCACCCACCTTTGGCCTCCCAAAGTGCTGGAATTATAGGTGTGAGCTGCACCTGGCCTACAATTATTTTTTAAAAATATTAAACTTGAATCCAGCAATGTTAATAAATTTCCTATTGATTTTAGTAGTTTGCCTATAAATTATTCTGGATTTTCTACATATATAAATATTTCAGTGTTTCACTATTTTTCTGTAATAGCCTTAGAACAAATAATGCTACTTAAGGCTTGTTTATCATTATTATTATTGGAAATATAATTTTAAAAGAATGTATTTCTTAAATTCACAGTTTTTTATCTTGGTTTATATTGTTGATTCTTTTGAAACGACCCATGTTATTTATATCCTGAGAGAAAATAGTTCTAACATTACATATATATGTGTGTATGTAAATGTATTAGATATTTGTTATATGTATGTGGTTTTCCCAACATTAAATAAATATAACAATCATATTGAGGAATTTTTAATGTCTGAGATGAGACCCAGATGCATGTTACGTTACCTTCTTTCTAAACCTCTTCTCAGATTTCTACTTTTTCAGTATGTATTTCTCTTGTTCAATGTGTGTAGATTTTATTTTGCGACTAATGTAGTAAATTTTAATTTTGATTGGTGGCAAGATCATGAGAACATGGAGGGAAATAGAACACTGACATGGATCTCTTTCCTGTTAGGAACCTGACTTTAATTGAGTTGAATGAGTAGTGGAGAAAGGACCAAAAACCAATACATTTATAAATCTGTTTCACAAGTAGCTTGATAAAAATTTGATCAAATGGTGCTCATTAGTGGTTAAAATATATGTTAAAATAAGACTTTGTGACACTTGTGGTAAAAGAAAGGCTTCTGGCCGGGCGCAGTGGCTCACGCCTGTAATCCCAGCACTTTGGGAGGCCAAGGCAGGCGGATCACGAGGTCAGGCGATCAAGATCATCCTGGCTAACATGGTGAAACTCCATCTCTACTAAAAAAAAAACAAAAAACAAAAAAGTTAGCCAGGCCTGGTGGCGGGCGCCTGTAGTCCCAGCTACTCGGGAGGCTGAGGCAGGAGAATGGCGTGAACCCAGGAGGCGGAGTTTGCAATGAGACGCGATCGCACCACTGCATTCCAGCCTGGGCGACAGAGCGAGACTCCGTCTCAAAAAAAAAAAGTTTCTTTCAAATCCAGGTGAAAAATGTTCATACAGATTTTGGGAGGGGCAGTTATTACCATGTAAGTCTATAACACAGCGATGCTCTGGCATCATGAATGTTGGAAGCAATATGGGCATTCCAAAATTGCACCCTTTCTTTCCATGTCAGAGGTATTTTCATAGCAGCTAGGAGCAGCAGTGTTGTTTCTCTGAGTTGTTCTGCAGGCAGTGAATCCAATGGACAAGTTGGAGGTAGAACAGTTAGAGAGGACAGGGTGACATCAATGCATTTATATACATATGGCAAGTATTTAGCTATGCCTGAAGTAATAGGAATGAATTTCATCACTGCAAAGCATTCAAATATTCAATAATGTTACTATATCTAAAATAATATAAGGGCCCCAGATTCATTCATTAATGTACCAAATGGTGTTAAGAGTCCAGTTGCATACCCATGTGCTTAGTGTCTGATTCATATAGCAGTTAAAACTGGGAAGAGAAATCATTTAACAATACAATAATTTTATGACAACAGATTAATGATTAATTTTAAAGAACTAAATCTCTATCAAAATAATTATAAAATATGATTCAGCAGGTTTATATGATTTTTAAAAAATAAAATCATAGAAGTAGAAACACAAATATTTTTCTAAACAGGGTAAAAACTCCGTTTAGTTATTTTTTCATACATATATGATAATGTATTCAGATATTCTTGTGAAATATTTTAAACTATGGAAATACGTTTAGTAAAATATAAATATCTCCATTTGTATTCACCCCAGAAATTATCATTGTCAAAACTTTCCAAATTTGTCACCTTTTATGTAGTTATAGGTCCATATCTATATTTAAATATATTTAGATATAGACACATTCACAAGCATAAACATACATACATAAAATAGACATAAAACATAAAAATAGACATATTTTATCCTTTGTATATAATATGGATAGTACTAGTTGTATTTTTTTCTTAATAAGCTTCAATGCATTTATAAACTATATTGAAAACACATACATTTGCATAAAATATAAAGCTTCTACATTAAAAATAATAAAAAGCCAACTCTGGTTTCATCAGTAACAAAATAATAGATTAGTTGATGATACTCTTATGAGAAAAGTCATTTCCTCTTTTGGAAAGGAATGGAATATCAGCCAGAGTTAGAGTAGCAAGGAGCATATTTAATTCTACCCTTGGGAAAGTTTAGAATAAAACTAACTAATATATAGTAAGGTTGCGAGGAATAGGAGTTTTAATGAATTTGCTTAAATATAATATTTTATACTGAATCTATTTTTCTTGGAAATTTTGTAGGTCTTAAAGTCATAATGAATTCCCAGGTGGCAAAGTACAGTCTCTGAAAATGATGAAATAAAGATTTATGAATTTATATAGAATCAGTTATCTGTCTAATGGCATTATTGAATGGAAGCAATCCCCACTGTAGTAATAAAAACACAAAACAAAACAAGTAAGCAGGTTAACAATTAGCTTTGATTCAAACAGCATTCTTTGTGGGAATTATCTGAGGATTCTCATTTTCGAGTGAGAAAATTTGGCACCAGTTAAATATATTTTTCATGGCTAGTTTATTGTTTCATTTTTTACAAGGTGATTGATGATCACCATGGTAAGTAGAATTCTCCCATCTGTATTAGATAGTCAAAAATCAATCAATTACTTAATCAATGAAGGGTCTATTACATTTTTTATACTGTTAGCTCTGCAGCAGGAGTTAAAAGTAATCTAGAATAAATGAAAAATATGACCTTCACCAGCAAGAAGGGAATATGAAATTGAAAAGTTAAGATCAGTACACTGTAAATATTTACATCATCTAAATCACAATATTTGCAACACATTTATCATAAAATATATAAATCAGTAATTTGAAGAATAATTCTAGTTAGTTCAATATTATTTCAAGAAAAAGGAAGTTTACTGTGTATTTTATTAGAAATAGAAGAATTCTTGAGGGTGTATGAGTGGAATATTGGGTAACATTTGTGTAAACTAACAGGAAAGACAGATCATTTCAACAAAATTAATACACATGAAGACAGTATTAGGAATGATATGCTCGGGAGGCCAAGGCGGATGGAGCACCTGAGGTCAGGAGTTTCAGACCAGCCTGATCAAAATGGTGAAACCCCGTCTCTACTAAAAATACAAAAATCGACGGAGCTTAGTGGCACATGCCTGTAATTCCATTTACTCAGGAGTCTGAGGCAGGAGAATTGCTCGAACGCAGGAGGCGGAGGTTGCAGTGAGCCAAGACGATGCCATTGCACTCCAGCCTGAGCAACAAGAATGAAGCTCCATCTCAAAAAAAAAAAAAAAAGAAGAAGAAGAAGAAGACTTGGTGGACTAATGGGCTACCTGATCTTAATGAGTCAAACCGAAAGATAATGCGAGTGAGCAAAATCAGCCTCATCTCCTGCACATCCTTCTTATATCACCATTTGCAGGGTGTTGTTATTCATCACTAAGTGAGGGAGAAAGTGATATTCTGAATGTAAAAGCTGACTTATGTATGTTAAATCAAGATTCCTAAGTGAAAATAATTCTATACCCATTTTTAAATTTAGGCTTTAAGTGGGAAAATGAAATGATGCAATCATGGTATTTAGTGACAGTAGGATTAAAAATGATATACCTTTGGTATGTGTCATAATACTGTAAAAATCTATTTATTATTGATTTTAAAAATTAGCATCCAACATTGTACAGATGATAAGGATAAAAGCCTACATTTTATCATCCAGGTAGTTTTATAAGTATATTTTTCTCACATATGGTTACAGAGCAATTTGTTTGATTGTCTAGTATGTTAAGTTTCACGGGAGGATATAGAATATAACTGAAAAATAAAACAGCTTGCTCATTTTTGATCTATTCCTGGTAAACAGCCAGTTTATGGACACAACAGAATATAAGAATAAAGATGAAAATTGTACTTCAAAGGTAGAGATACCTACTAGCGCATAGTTAGATTGTAGTGATTCTCAGAAGGGAATGCCACAGCCTTACACAATCTTGAATGATATTGTTCCTGAAATAAATCACGGGTGTCACCAGACTTTGAATAAAAATGTCCTCACAAACAAAGAATTCAGGAATGAAAGAAAAGGAAAATAAAAAGTATGGAAGCTAGCCTGGGAAACTTTCATGGGCCAGACTTTGGAAGAAGATCGTGAGCAGAGTGTGTAAAAATTATTACGGGCCAGGATTCATGACTTTTGTCCACACAATATTGGCATGTTGTTTCCCTAAGTAGAAAGAAGTCTGGAAAATATAGTGGAGCTTTGTGACTAGGATAGGAAGGAGACAGAATTTGGTAACATAAAGCAGTCTTTAATTATCCTTCCTGAAATCAAAAAGTAGCTTGGGATAATGTCAGAAATGAGTAATACAAATAGAATATGTCTTATTCCAGTTTGTTTGGATGAAATCACAAAGCTATGTATCTTATAATGGACACAATATGTAAAGTATCCAGGGCTTGAGAATAATTCAGTATGAAATGCAGCCGTTTACCATCAACCATACGTTTATCTGACAAAACCTTTTGCATAAAGAAAATAAACATTTTCAACGACTTTATTCATACATCAAATCTTCAAAAGTAGTCATTTGGTTCACTTTTAAATGAACTTTATTAAAATTAAGGTATAATTTATTATTAATCTTAAAATACCTGACAGGAATATACTTCTTCCAGGCGGTTGCGTATAAATGTAAAATTCAAAGAAGGATTCATTCTCCTGTGAGAAGAAAAATTTAAGTATCCAACTGTGTAAACCAGGTAAAACAAGGATCAATTGTTTGTATTAAGAAAGTCTCATGGTAGGCATCCTTTAATGATGACTCTTCCAACTTAGATTTTAATTGTGAATTACTTATAACACACAACTTAAATAATTTACTTTTGGGCTTTTGAACATTCTTGTGAAAAAATGAGATATTCCACCGTAGATTTAATTATTGAAGCATTAATTTTCTCATATTTATCATCACATAAACACAAAACAGAACTAAGTAGACACCGTAAAAGAATGTAAAACTAGACCCAAAATTGTCCTGTAGAAATAAATTCTAAAATACTAAATAAAATATTAGGAAATTGAATCCAGCATAATATATATGTATATGCATAAAGTTGGATTATTTCAAGAATTCAAGGTGGTTTACCTGTATAAACTAAATCAACATAGTTCCTTACATTAATAGATTACAGGAATATATGGAAAAATATTGATCAATATAGAATTTCCAGAGAATACATGTGAAAAAATTCAATACTATTTCTGATTTTAAAACACTCTTGACAAATGGTGCATAGAAAGGAACTTCGTTATCCTAATAAAGAGCATCTGGAAAAATCAAAAAGTAAACATCAGTATCATTAATACTGAAATGCAAAAATTTTATTTTTAAAATCAGGAGCAAGATTAAAATAGTGGCTATGACTCCTTCCATTCATCATTATATGGGAGGTCCTAAAGTGCTTAGGAATAATTAAAATCAAACATAACACTTGTAAGAATTGGAAAGAAATAAACCAAGCTTTTAAAGTTAATAAAATAACAAATACAGAGATAGAAAGTCAGTGTTCAAATATTCAAATATCATTTATGTCTCTATGCTTAGAGACAAAGCATTAAAAAATGGAATAAAAGAATAAAATTTTTAACCACATGCATAAGAACTCAAGGAATTCATCAAATAATACACGTGTAAACTATGGGAGGAAAATATATAACTGTAGGAATACATTAAATAGTGCATAGGTAAATAGAGAAATCTGATTTCTTCATAAATATAAAAAGCTAATATTTTAACAAAATAAAAAAAGGTCAAAATGACACAAAATTTATGCTATATCATTGAATTCTGGTGGGATTTTTGAATGGAATGCAACAAATTTTAAAATTTATGTGACAGGAAAAAAGGCCAATAGTCATGAAGACCTCCTTGAAAGAAGATTGACTAAATGTAAATTTCAGTCCTAGACAAATTGACCAGTGGCACTCAGTAGGGAGCCTAGATGCACACTCACACATGTGGAACTTTAAGGATCATAAAGGTAGCATCTGAGAAGATGAAAAGAAATGACTGTTCAATATAAATACAATATAATATTTTTTCATATTTAAAAAATGTTTAAAAAATTGATTCATACCCTGTGCCACAAACAAAAATAATTCTAAAACAATGAAATATTTTAAGTCAAATAAAATAATTATTTACAAGAAAATGTAGAAAGCTATTGTATAATTCAGGGTAGAAAATAATTTCTTAACTAAAAAACTAGGGTAACTATAAATAAAATGATGCATTATAATTATAAAATGTTCAAATGCAACAGACACTGTGGTCTACTTAAGGGTGCCCACTTGAGAACGGAGGGTGGGAGGATGGAGAGAAGTAGAAAAAATAACTATTGGGTTCTAGGCTTAGTTCCTGGGTGACAAAATAATCTGTACAGCAAATCCCTGTGACAGGATAAAGAACAAACCTGCACATGTACCCCTGATCCTCAAATAAAGGTTAAATAAATAAATAAATACAATTTTCTATAATGCAAATAAAATAAAATAAAAATAAAATGTTCTAATGTATTCAAAGATTCCATAAGAAAACACCAAATAATGCCGTTGGCAGTTTACACCTGCCACACTTATAATTACGAAAGTGTTATTGTTTAAAACATGCAAACATGTAACTACACATGCATGTAATCTCTCACAAATAAAAAATGATACAATGTACAAATTTATAGGCAAAAGAAATAAAAGGGCATTTCAGAATATATGAACCACCCACAATGAATAAATGTGAAATGATTAGTAACATTGGTGATAGTTCAACTGACATTAATAATTAAGTAAATAAAAAACCACAAAAATACAATTTACACCCATTAAGATGGCAAATTTAACTCTGAAAACTTAATTTTTGAATTATTTAAAAAACAAACGAATTCATATTGTTGGGAGTAAAATTTGAAAAAAACTGATTTGGGGAAATACTGTCATATTCTTGTAAAATTAAATTTGTGGAGACCCTAAATCCCAACAATCTCTCTCCTAAATTACCTTTAACCTTCCCTTGCCTGCATTCAGTATGCACCAGAAGAAAGACACTAGTATCCACTGTTGGATACAAGTGTCCACTCTTTGGAGAACAGATAAATGGAGTAGTGTCTAAGTATCCTAATGGGCACATAAAAAGTAGAGTTAGTAAGATCTACTATTTGATAGCACCACAGGGTGACTATGGTCAATAATAACTTAATTACACATTTTTAAATAACGTAAAAAGTATAATTGGATTCTTTGTAACTCAAAGGATAAATACTTGAGGGGATGGATACCGAATTCTCCATGGTGTGCTTATTTCACATTGCATGTCTTTATCAAAATATCTTATATACCAGATAAATATATACACCTACTATGAACCCACCAAAAAAATTAAAATTAAAATTAAAATAATAAAAACAAAAATGCAACTAAAAAACTAGTATATAATATAAGCTAATATTTATATATAGTGTGTGTGGGAATCGTGTTACACAACAAAATGAATCATTCCTAAAAACAAAAGTTTACATTAGAAAGAAAGATTCAGAGGAACATATACAGACAGAAAACATGGACAAATGTAAAAAATAACAAAACATATATAATATAGTTCTATAGATACATGCAGGTATTCAAGACATTATTAAAAAACCAACAGGGTAAAAATTTTGAAAATGTCAGTATACCTGTTTAGTGAAGAAGGACAAGTGAATAGGATCAGAAAGACAAGCACGTTAAGGATTCCAGTAACAATGAACAAGTTATACTTACTTTTTAAAAAGAATGTTCCTAAATTTCAATTAGGCAGGGAATTGTCTATTTTTTAAAAATTTTATCTTATTTAGTTTTGTAATGATATTATAATCTCAACATTTTGAGGTTTGTGGACATTTATTTTGTGACTTATTACATGGTTAATTTTTGTCATTGCTCTTTGCGTGTTTAAAACATGTGTCTCGCAAGGAGTACAAATTGTTAGAGAAGGTTATGAATTCAGTTTAAAAATCCCCTGAATGCTTTGTTAGTTTTTCCTAAGTCATCTGAAGTTTTGAGAGATTTGTTGTTGTTCTCATTGAATTCTCTCATTTCCATTGCGAGGCTTTAAATTTCCAGACATTTGTATGTCTTTCATATATGTCTTCATAATTTGAATAGGATTTATTTATTTATTATTTTTTTATTTTTTTGAAGCAACAAAAGCAGATATTTATTGAAAATGAAAGCACACTCCACTGGGTGGGAACAAGCCCGGGCAAGCAGCTCAAGAGCGTGGTTAAAGACTAGAGGTTTCCATTGGTTACTTGGTGTATACCCTATGTAAATGAAGAGGATATTCCCTGTCACAGCTGGCGTGTTGCCATTTAATTGAGTTCTAGGAAGTCCTTAGGTTTTCTACCTCTAGGTCTTATTCTCCTGTCTCACTAAGTCTCTCTTTCCAGGATTTTCCTCTGTCCCAGGACAGGTCCAGAAATGTCATCAAGGAGCTAAGACCCCAGTGTGGCTGAGCTGTTACCCAAGCTCAAGAAAAAGTTTCCCTTACTCTTCTCTCTCCTTTGCTCAAGTGGAAGGGGTCTCTCCCCATAGCCACCACAGCTGGTTATGTGCTGGTTCACACTGGAGTCAGCATGGTTTTGAGGGTCACTCAAGGCCCACAGTGAGTACTGCCCGGCTACCATTGCTGCTTGTTGAGGGCCCAAGGGCACTTTAGTCAGCTCACGATGAATTCTGCAAAAACTGGGTCCTTTCCTTGAAGGCAGTGAGTTCCATTCTGGCCCAGGATGTACTTCAAAATGTCCTCCAGTATTTATTTTTAGAGGAGTTTTAGGTTTACAGCAAAAGTGAGCAGAAGGTTCAGGGATTTGCCATATAACCCCTGCCTGTTCCACACGTGCACACACAGCCTCTCCCACCACCTACATCCAGTGCCACAGTGGTACATTTATTACATTGATAATACATCATCATCACCAAAGACCATAGTTTACATTAGGCTTCACTCTTGATGTTGTACATTCTATGTGTTTGGAATGACATGTATCCACCATCATAGGATCATACAGAATGGTTCCACTGTCCTAAAAATCTCTGTGATCCACCAAGTCAGCCTTCCCTTTCCATTAACACTAGGCAACCATTGATCTTTATACAGTCTCCATAGTTTTGCCTTTTCGGAATGACCCTATAGTTGAAATCATATATTGTGTAGCTTTTTCAGGTTGGCTTTTTTCACTTAATAATATATATTTAAGGATTGTTTGTCTTTTCATGGATTGATAGGGCATTTCTATTTAATGCTGAAAAAATATTCTGTAGCTTAAATGTACGACAATATATTTTCCCATTCACCTACTGAAGGACATCTCAGCTGCTTCCAAATTTTGACAACTATGAATGAAGCTACTATAAGCATCAATGTACAGGTTTCTGTGTGAACATAAGTTTTGAACTCATTTAGGTAAATTCCACGAGGTACAATTCATGGACCATGTGGTAAGAGTATATTCAGTTTTCGAAGAAACTGCCAAACTGTCTTCCAAAGTGGCTGCACAATTTACATTTCCACCAGCATTATGTGACAGTTCTTGTTCCACATCCTTGCCAGCATTTGGTGTTGCCAGTGTTTTGCATTTTGGTGATTCTAACATGTACAGTGTAGTGGTACCTCATTGTTTTAATTTGCATTTCCCTAATAACACATGATGTGAGAATTTTCTTATGCTTATTTACCATATGTATATCTTCTTTGGTGAGATGTATGTTTGGGTGTTTTGCACATTTTTTGGGTCAACTTATTTTCTTTTTGTTGCTTTTGAACAAATTTTTGTTTATTTTGGATAACAGTTTTTATCAGACATACATTTTGCAAATGTATTCTCTCAGTGGCTTGTCTTCTTATTCCTTTGACACTGTCTTTCATAAAGCAGAAAAGTTTAATTTTAATAAAGTACAGCTTATCAATTATTTCTTTCCTGGATCACATCTTGGTGTTGTATTAGAAATCTCACCAAATCTAGATTTTCTCCTTGGTTATATTCTATGATTTTGTAGTTCTGTGTTTTACATTTAAAATAAGGATCCATTTTGAGTTAATTTCTGTGAAGTAGCATTTGTTAACCATTATATATTTTGAAACCTGATTTTTAGGATAAAACAGGTTCATGATTATTACATAATCTTGGTTTAAAGTAACTTTTTTCATCATCAAATTAAACACAAGTTTCAGGATTTGTCTAATAGTTCAGAGTAGTCAACGAAGTTAGAAGAGAGACTATATAATCTATTTAATAGGAAAATATTTTCTGGAAATGAAGCAAATAAACATACCTGTAACAAAAAGCAGAAAAACGAAAAGAACATCTTGTTGATATATTGTAATAAATTTATAATGTCAAAGATATATCAATAATTAATAAAAACAGAAAAACAGCTACTAACAACAAATAAACAGATTTTTATTAGATAATATATTGGCAAAATTGGGTTTAAGAGGACTACAGAGCAAAATCTTTTTTTTTTTTTGCAGAAAAAAATCATTATGAATTTCAAATCTACAAACGATCAAAAAATCATCCAAACACACACAAAAAAAATTATGCTCAATGATTTAAATACTGAAGAATTTTAACACTTGTAGAACACATCTGAAAGAAAACAAAATAAAATCAGTCAGCAAAATAAAACAAAATCCACAAAGTAACATGTAGGATACAAGAAATAAGTCATAAAAAAAGAATTCAATAATATATATAGGTAAGTTTAAATTGAGTCTATTTTTATATTAAGTGCAATGTGTTTAATTTACCTACAAAAAACATAAATTCTCAGATTAGATTTTGGGGAAAACAGCTATAGGGCATTTGTAATAGGAACACTTAAAAATATTACCAAAATTATTGAAAATGAAAACATGGAAAATAAATACCAGAAAGAAATAGTTATTACCACAAAAAGTAGTAGTGTCAGTTATAATTTTAAGCAACATAAAGAAACAAGAATAAGAAGTATGTTGTTATATTTCTTGGTTTAAGTGGTGGATTGATATATGTTTTCTATCATACTAATAAAGAATTTGTAAATATCAAATGTTTCATAATTTAGCAATGTAAAACATGACAGTAATCAAATCCAAAAGTAATCTAACACATTTAAAAGCTAAACATATTTAGGCCGGGTGCAGTGTCTCATGCCTGTAATCCCAGCATTTGGGAGGCCGAGGCGGGTGGATCACCTGAGGTCGGGAGTTGGAGACCAGCCTGACCAACGTGGAGAAACCCCATCTCTACTAAAAATACAAAATTAGCCAGGCATGGTCGCTCATGCCTGTAAACCCAGCTACTCAGGAGGCTGAAACAGGAAACTCATTTGAACCTGGGAGGTGGAGGTTGTGGTGAACCAAGATCGTGAGCCAAGATTGTGCCATTGCACTCCAGCCTGGGCAACAAGAGTGAAACTCCATCTCAAAAACAAACAAACAAACAAACCAAAAAATTAAACATATTTACATATATGTAAATAAGTTCCCAGGTTATGCATATATATGTGTATGTACATGCTTTTGTTTTACAATCAAATTGTGCATCATAAATGTGTTCTGTGAACTTTAGACATGTTGTATATTGAGAATTCCCTATAGATGTAAAGATTTTTAATAAAATTATTAATAACAAAGTAATATTCCTTATATTGAGAAAACTATAAGTAATGTCATTATCTAACTACCTTGAGGCCATTGCATTGTCTTATTTTTAATTATTTCTGTTTGTTTTTGTTAGAACTGTCTCTTTTATCGTACCTTTTTATTGCTATATCACAGTTGTACATATTTCAGGTATACCTGTGGTATCTTGGTATATTCACAGAATGGAATTTTTCTATATTCTATATTCACAGAATTCTTCTTTTTGGCTGAATAAAATTTCATTGTGTATATATACAACATTTTATTTACCCATTCATTCACTGATGGACGCTTAGGGTGATTTCATACCATGGCTATGGTCAATAGTGCTGCAACAGTGAAAATATCTCCTTGATATACTGATTTCCTTTTTTTTTGTTTTAAGAAGTGATAGTTGATGTTTAATATTGCATTTAAGTGTAACATGTTAGGGACATTCTCCCTTTGGAATACATACACAATATGTATTATATTATGTGTTTACATGTTTCTAATGCTACAGTGGGTTATTGGCAGAGTCTTCCTCCTTCAAAATAATTTGAGGGATTATAATATCACACTAAATATAGTGACATGTTAGTGTTGCCAATGAAAAGTGAACTGTGGATTTGTGTTGAACAATACAAAGCAATGGTGACTGAGGCAAGGGTCATTTGATCTCTTTTCTCTTTTTTTTGGTTTCCCTTTAATTTTCTTTTCTTTTTTCTTTTTTCTTTTTTCTTAAATTATACTTTAAGTTCTAGGGTACATGGCCACAACGTGCAGGTTTGTTATATATGTGTACACCTGCCATGTTGGTGTGCTGCACATGCTAACTCGTCATTTACATTAGGTATATCTCCTAATGCTATCCCCCATCACTCCTCCCACCCCATGACAGTCTCTGGTGTGTGATGTTCCCCACCCTGTGTCCAAGTGATCTCATTGTTCAATTACGACCTATGAGTGAGAACATGCGGTGTTTGGTTTTCTGTTCTTGTGATAGTTTGCTATCACAAGAATGATGTTTTCCAGCTTCATCCATGTCCCTACAAAGGACATTAACTCATTCTTTTTATGACTGCATAGTATTCCATGGTGTATATGTGCCAAATTTCTTAATCCAATCTATCATTGATGGACATTTGGGTTGGTTCCAAATCTTTGCTATTGTGAATAGTACCACAATAAACATATGTGTGCATGTGTCTTTATAGCAGCATGATTTATAATCCTTTGGGTATATGCCCAGTAATGGGATGGCTGGGTCAAATGGTATTTCTAGTTCTAGATCCTTGAGGAATTGCCACACTGTCTTCCACAATGATTGAACTAATTTACAGTCCCACCAACGGTGTAAAGTGTTCCTATTTCTCCACATGCTCTCCAGCACCTGTTGTTTCCTGACTTTTTAATGATCACCATTCTAACTGGAGTGAGCTGGTATCTCACTGTGGTTTTGATTTGCATTTCTCTGATGGCCAGTGATGCTGAGTATTTTTTCATGTGTCCGTTGACTGCATAAATGTCTTCTTTTGAGAAGTGTCTGTTCATATTCTTTGCCCACTTTTTGATGGGGTTGTTTGATTTTTTCTTGTAAATTTGTTTAAGTTTTTTGTAGATTCTGGATATTAGCCCTTTATCAGATGAGTAGACTGCAAAAACTTTCTCCCATTCTGTAGGTTGCCTGTTCACTCTGATGGTAGTTTCTTTTGCTGTGAAGAAGCTCTTTAGTTTAATTAGATCCCATTTGTCAATTTTGGCTTTTATTGCCATTGCTTTTGGTGTTTTAGTCATAAAGTATGTCCTGAATGGTATTGCCTAGGTTTTCTTCTAGGGTATTTAGGGTTTTAGTTCTGACATTTAAGTCTTTAATCCATCTTGAATTAATTTTTGTATAAGGTGTAAGGAAGGGGTCCAGTTTCAGCTTTCTACTTATGGCTAGCCAGTTTTCCCAGCACCATTTATTATATAGGGAATTCTTTCCCCATTTCTTGTTTTTGTCAGGTTTGTCAAAGATCAGATGGCTGTAGATGTGTGGCATTATTTCCAGAGTATCTATTCTGTTCCATTGGTCTATATCTCTGTTTTGGTACCAATACCATGCTATTTGGGTTACTGTAGCCTTGTAGTATAGTTTGAAGTCAGGTAACGCGATGCCCCCAGCTTTTTTCTTTTGGCTTAGGATTGTCTTGGCAATGCAGGTTCTTTTTTGGTTCCATATGAATTTCAAAGTAGTTTTTTTCCAATTCTGTGAAAAAGTCATTGGTAGCTTGATGGGGATGGCATCGAATCTATAAATTACTTTAGACAGTATGGCCATTTTCACAATATTGATTCTTCCTATCCATGAGCATGGAATGTTCTTCCATTTGTTTGTGTCCTCTTTTATTTCATTGAGCAGTGGTTTGTATTTCTCCTTGAAGAGGTCCTTCACATCCCTTTTAAGTTGTATTCCTAGGTATTTTATTCTCTTTGAAGCAATTGTGAATGGGAGTTCACTCACAATTTGGCTCTCTGTTTGTCTGTTATTGGTGTATAGGAATGCTTGTGATTTTTGCACAATTATTTTGTATCCTGAGACTTTGCTGAAGTTGCTTATCAGCTTGAGAAGATTTTGGGCTGAGATTATGGGGTTTTATCAATATACAATCACGTCATCTGCAAACAGGGACAATTTGACTTCCTCTTTTCCTAATTGAATGCCTTTATTTCTTTCTCTTGCCTGATCGCCCTGGCCAGAACTTCCAACACTATGTTGAATAGGAGTGGTGAGAGAGGGCATCCCTGTCTTGTGCCAGTTTTCAAAGGGAATGCTTCCAGTTTTTGCCCATTCAGTATGATATTGACTGTGGGTTTGTCATAAATAGCTCTTATTATTTTGAGATACATCCCATCAATACCTCATTTATTGAGAGTTTTTAGCATGAAGGGCTGTTGAATTTTGTCAAAGGCCTTTTCTGCATCTATTGAGGTATTCACATGGTTTTTATCTTTGGTTCTGTTTATATGATGGATTCCATTTATTGATTTGTGTATGTTGAACCAGCCTTGCATCCCAGGGATGAAGCCAGCTTGATCACGGTGGATAAGATTTTTGATGTGCTGCTGGATATGATTTGCCAGTATTTTATTGAGGATTTTTGCATCGATGTTCATCAGGGATATTGGTCTAAAATTCTCTTTTTTTGTTGTGTCTCTTTCAGGCTTTGTTATCAGGATGACGTTGGCCTCATAAAATGAATTAGGCAAGATTCGTCTTTTTCTATTGATTGAAATAGTTTCAGAAGGAATAGTACAAGTTCCTCTTTGTACCTCTGGTAGAATTCGGCTGTGAATCTGTCTGGTCCTGGACTTTTTTTGGTTGGTAGGCTGTTCGTTATTACCTCTATTTCAGAACCTATTATTGGTCTATTCAGGTATTCAACTTCTTCCTGGTTTAGTTTTGGGAGGGTGTATGTGTCCAGGAATTTAGCCATTTCTTCTAGATTTTCTAGTTTATTTGCATAGAAGTGTTTATAGTATTCTCTGATGGTAGTTTGTATTTCTGTGGGATCAGTGGTGATATCCCCTTTATCATTTTTTATTGTGTCTGTTTGATTCTTCTCTCTTTTCTTCTTTATTAGTCTTGCTAGCAGTCTATCCATTTTGTTGATCTTTTCAAAAAACCAACTCCTGGATTCACTGATTTTTTGGAGCTTTTTTTATGTCTCTGTCTCCTTCAGTTCTGCTCTGATCTTAGTTATTTCTTGCCTTCTGCTAGCTTTTGAATGTGTTTGCTCTTGCTTCTCTAGTTCTTTTAATTGTGATGTTAGGGTGTCAATTATTGATTTTTCCTGCTTTCTCTTGTGCTCATTTAGTGCTATAAATTTCCCTCTACACACTGCTTTAAATGTGTCCCAGAGATTCTGGTATGTTGTGTCTTTGCTCTCATTGGTCTCAAAGAGTATCTTTATTTCTGCCTTCATTTTGTTATGTAAGTCATTCAGGAGCATGTTGTTCACTTTCCATGTAGTTGAGCGGTTTTAAGTGAGTTTCATAATCCTGAGTTCTAGTTTGATTGCACTGTGGTCTGAGAGGCAATTTGTTATAATTTCTGTTCTTTCATATTTACTGAGGAGTGCTTTACTTCCAACTATGTGGTCAATTTTGGAATAAGTGTGATGTGGTGCTGAGAAGAATAGAAGAATTGATTTGGGATAGAGAGTTCTGTAGATGTCTATTAGGTCTGCTTGGTGTGGAGCTGAGTTCAATTCCTGGATATCCTTGTTAACTTTCTGTCTCATGGATCTGTCTAATGTTGACAGTGGGGTGTTAAAGTCTCCCATTGTTATTGTCTGGGAGTCTAAGTCTCTTTGTAGGTCTCCAGGGACTTGCTTTATGAATCTGGGTGCTCCTGTATTGGGTGTATATATATTTAGGATAGTTAGCTCTTCTTGTTGAATTGATCCCTTTACCATTATGTAATGGCCTTGTCTCTTTTTATCTTTGTTGGTTTAAAGTCTGTTTTATCAGAGACTACGATTGCAACCCCTGCTTTATTTTGTTTCCATTTACTTGGTAGATCTTCCTCCATTCCTTTATTTTGAGCCTATGTGTGTCTCTGCACATGAGATGGGTCTCCTGAATACAGCACATTGATGAGTCTTGACTCCTTATCCAATTTGGCAGTCTGTGTCTTTTAATTGGAGCATTTAGCCCATTTACATTTAAGGTTAATATTGTTATGTGTGAATTTGACCCTGTCATTATGATGTTAGCTTGTTATTTTGCTCATTAGTTGATGTAGTGCCTTCCTAGTATCAATGGTCTTTACAATTTGGCATGTTTTTGCAGTGGCTGGTACCAGTTGTTCCTTTCCATGTTTAGTGCTTCCTTCAGGAGCTCTTCTGAGGCAGGCCTGGTGGTGACAATATCTCTCAGCGTTTGTTTGTCTGTAAAGGATTTTATTTCTCCTTCACTTATGAACCTTAGTTTGGTTGGATATGAAATTCTGGGTTGAAAATTCTTTTCTTTAAAAATGTTGAATATTGGCCCCCACTTTCTTTTGGCTTGTAGAGTTTCTGCCCAGAGATCTGCTGTTAGTCTGATGGGCTTCCCTTTGTGGGTAACCCAACCTTTCTCTTTTGCTGCCCTTAACATTTTTTCCTTCATTTCAACTTTGGTGAATCTGACAATTATGTGTCTTGGAGTTGCTCTTCTTGAGGAGTATCTTTGTGGCGTTCTCTGTATTTCCTGAATTTGAATGTTGGCCTGCCTCACTAGGTTGGGGAAGTTCTCCTGGATAATATCCTGAAGAGTGGTTTCCAACTTGGTTCCATTCTCCTTGTCACTTTCAGGTACACCAGTCAGACGTAGATTTGGTCTTTTCAGATAGTCCCATCGTTTTTGGAGGTTTTGTTCATTTCTTTTTACTCTTTTTTCTCTAAACTTCCCTTCTTGCTTCATTTCATTCATTTGATTTTCAATCACTGATACCCTTTCTTCCACTTGATCAAATCGGCTACTGAAGTTTGTGCACGCGTCACGTAGTTATTTTGCCATGGTTTTCAGCTCCATCAGGTCATGTAAGGACTTCTCCACACTGTTTATTCTAGTTAGCCATTCGTCTAATCTCTTTTCAAGGTTTTTAGCTTCTTTGCAATGGGTTCGAACATCCTCCTTTAGCTCGGAGAAGTTTTTTATTACCAATCATCTGAAACCTTCTCCTCTCAGCTCGTCAAAGTCATTCTCCATCCAGCTTTGTTCCATTGCTGGTGAGGAGCTATGTTCCTTTGAAGGAGAAGAGGCGCTCTGATTTTTAGAATTTTCAGCTTTTCTGCTCTGGTTTCTCCCCATCTTTGTGGTTTTGTCTACCTTTGGTCCTTGATGATGGTGACGTACCGATGGGGTCTTGGTGTGGATGTCCAATCTGTTTGTCAGTTTTCCTTCTAACAATCAGGACCCTCAGCTGCAGGTCTGTTGGAGTTTGCTGGAGGTCCACTCCAGACTCTGTTTGCCTGGGTATCACCAGTGGAGGCTGCAGAACAACAAATATTGCAGAATAGCAAATATTGCTGTCTGATCCTGCTTCTGGAAGTTTCGTCTCAGAGGGACACCTGGCTGTGTGAGGTGTCAGTTGGCCCCTACTGTGAGGTGTCTTCCAGTTAGGCTACTCAGGGTCAGGGACCCACTGGAGGAGGCAGTCTGTCCATTCTCAGATCTCAAACTCCGTGCTGGAAGAAGCACTACTCTCTTCAAAGCTGTCAGATGGGGACGTTTAAGTCTGCAGAAGTTTCTGCTGCCTTTTATTCAGCTATGCCCTGACGCCAGAGGTGGAGTCTACAGAGGCAGGCAGGCCTCTTGGAGCTGTGGTGGGTTCCACCCAGTTCAAGCTTTCCGGACACTTTGTTTACCTACTCAAACCTAAGCAATGGTGGACGCCCCTCCCCAAGCCTCACTGCCACCTTGCAGTTGGATCTCAGACTGCTGTGCTAGCAGTGAGCGAGGCTTTTATGATCTTTGTTGGCTTAAAGTCCATTTTGTCTAAAATTAGGATAGCAACTCCTGCTTTTTTGTGTTTTTCCATTTGCTTGGTAGATTTTTCTCTATCCCTTTACTTCAGCCTATGTGTGAGATAGGTCTCTTGTAAACAGCATGCCATTGCTTCCTGCTTCCTTATCCAACTTGAAACTTTGTGCCTTTTAATAAGGGCATTTAGCTCATTTAATTAGAAGTTAATATTGATATGTACAGATTTATTCCTGTTTTCAAATTGTTAGTTGGTTATTATGCAGACTTGTTTGTACAATTGCTTTATAGTGTCACTGGTCTTTGTACTTAAGTGTCTTTTTGTAGTTGTTGGTCACTGTCTTTCCTTTTCATGCTTAGCACTTCCTTCAGAACCTCTTGTATGCGAGGTCTGGTGGTAACAAAATCCCTTAGCATTTGCTTGTCTGAAAAAGATGTTATTTTTCCTTCCCTTATGAAGCTTAGTTTGGCTGAATATGAAACTCTTGGTTAGAAATTTTTTGTTTTAAGAATGCTGAATATAGGCCACATTTTTTTTCTGGCTTTTCGGGTCTCTCCTGAAATATCCACTGTTAAGTTGGTGAGGTCCTCTTTGTGGGTTAACTGCCCCTTTTCACTAGATGCCTTTAACCTTACTTCTTTCATTTCAACCTTGGAGAGCTTTTGCCTATGTGGCTTGGAGATGGTCTTCTTGTGTAATTTTTACAGGGGTTCTCTGCATTTCCTGAAATTGAATGGTGGCCTCGCTAGTGAGTTTGGGGAAATTTTCATATACAATATTCTCAGATATGATTTCCAAGTTCCTTACTTTCTCTTTCTCTTTTTCAGTGATGACAGTGAGTTGTAAACTTAGTCTCTTTACATAATTTCATGTTCCTTAGAGGATTTTTTTCATTCGTTCATATCCTTTTTTTTTTTTTTTTTTTAATCTGAGTGTGTTAATTCAGAGAACCAGCTCTGAGTTTCTTTTCTCAGCTTGGTCTATTCTGCTATTAATACTTGTGACTGAATAATAAAATTCTTGTAGTGTGTTTTACAGCTTAGCATATCAGTTTGCTTTATTTATTTATTTATTTTTTCTGAGATGGAGTCTCACTTTGTTGCCCAAACTGGAGTGCAGTGGCACAATCTTGGCTCACTACAACCTCTGGCTCCCAGGTTCTCCCATCTTAGCCTCCCAAATAGCTGGGATTACAGGCATTTACCAGCACACCTGGCTTATTTTTTGTATTTTTAGTAGAGACGGGGTTTCACCATGTTGGCCAGGCTGGTCTCAAACTCCTGACATAAGTGATCCACCTGCCTTGGCCTCCCAAAGTGCTGGGATTGCACGCATGAACCACTGCACCTGGCCACTTCTTTCTTATAATGGCAATTTTGTCTATCAGTTCCTGTATCACTTTATTGTAATCCTTAACTTCCTTGCGTTGGTTTTCAACTTTCTCCTGAATCTCAATGATCTTCATTCCTTTCAGTATTCTGAATTGTATTTCTTTCATTTCAGCCATTTCAGCCCACTTAAGAACGCTTTCTGGCTGTATGCAGTGGCTCACACCTGTAATCCTAGCATTGTGGGAGGCTGAGGCCAAGTCATGTGGTTTTCTTGAGATAAGGAGTTCAAGACTGTCTGGGCAACATGTTAAAACCCTGTCTATAAAAAATATACAAAGATTAGCCGGGTATGGTGGCACACACCTGTAGTCTCAGCTACTTGGGAGGCTGAGGTGGGAAGATCACCTGAGCCCAGGAGGCTGAAGCAGCAGTGAGCTGTGATTGTGACACTGCTTTCCTGCTTGAGCGACAGAGTGAAACCCTGTCTTGAAAAAAACCCAGAAAGTAAAAACAAAAAAAACCTTGCTGGGGCACTATTGCCATCATTTAGAGAGAAAAGAAGACAGTCTGGCTATGTGGGTTGCCAATACTCTTGTGCTGTTCTTTCTCATCTCTGTGAGCTGATGATTCTTTACCCGCTGTGTAATTTGAGTAGTCAGTAGACTCTCTTCTGGATGTTTTCAGAGGACCTAGGCTTTGTGCAGGGCTTTTATTTTTAGCTGAATTACTGTCTTTGATTTCATAGGTGGGTGTATTAGGAAAGTATTTTTGGTGTTGAAGTTTGGGCAGTGATCCAGTAGATGGCACTTAAGTATAATGGCCTGCAAGTAGGCTCTTGTTGAACCTCATGGCTCCTCTGCATTTCTTCATGATTTCAGTCGTGCACCTTCTCAATACTGTGAAAATGCGGGTTCCTTTTTTGCTAATATGCTGTCTGCAGGTCTCAACTTGACATCCTGGGCTGCACACTGCAGCTCTGGAATAAACTCAGGCTTCATATTGCCTACCCAGCTTAGAGGCAGCTGGGGAACGGACATTATCAGTGGCTGCATCACAGGGCCTTTCACTGGTCTCCTGGGGCTCTACCCCAGAGATATGCAGAGCCACTACCAATCAGTGTGATCGGCCTGGGGTGGAGCTGTACACTCTGCACCCAAGTTAGGGGTGGGGCATCCTTGGTTATGAGTGGGAGGTGAGGAGTTTACAGGGGAGACATATTGGTCTCTTCTCTGTAGGGCAACTGTAGCATGCTTGAGTTGTGTTCAAAGTGCTCAGAATCTTTGTTCCTTTCCCAGTTCCTGGGCAACAAGGAGAGTACCTCTGCTGTGGCAGTGCCAGAGGGGATTTTGCTTGCTTCTGGGAACTCTACCTCAGAGAAATTCAGATCCTCTGCTACCGGAAATGCCCAGCTGGGCATGCCACAGTCATGAGTGTGAGTGAAGCCTTCAGGCTCTTTGTTTCTTCCTCAGCCTGCTCAGACTGCCATGGTAGTGGCGGAAGGGCTGCCCTGGAGCCACTACCAGTGAATATGCTCAGGCAGAGGTGGGGGCAGCTGTTGTGTGGTCCCAAGCAGTGGCCTCTGCCTGGTGAAGATTAGAGAGTGAGGGCTTACAGGATACAGAGATTGTGTTCCTCTCTTCGTGGTGGCTGTAGTTTGCTGGCGATGTCAGCATAGCAACCAGGCCCTCTTTTGCTTCCTCAGCCCAAGGGCAGTTAGTGTGATTCCACTGAAGCTGCAGTGGCAAAGGGGTCTATAGGCTCTTCTGGGATTTTCAAAGAAATGCAGAGCCACCTCTGACTGAAGTGTTCAGGCAGGGGCAGGGTAGTTGTGGTGGAGTCTCAGGTTGGGAGGTCCCAGCCAGTGAGGAGAAACAGGAATAGGAGCCCATGTGGAGAACAGTCTGGCCGCTTTTCCATGAGACAGCTTCCCTGTGCTAGGGGTCTGCACAAGTCCCTAATCACTGTGATCCCTCCAGAACCTGTGGGCAACAGCTGTGAGGACTGTGGGGTAGCAAAAATGGGGGCCTGCCTCTCCCACTAGGAGCTCTGTTCCAAAGAAGTACAGAGCTGCTGTTGGCCAAAGAGTCGGGATATGGCTGGTGTGGCTACACTAGTGTCCCAGGCCAGAGGGTCTTATCTTGCAAGGTGCAGTGGAGGCTAGGCCTGCATTTGTTACTGTGTAGCCCTCTGGATTCATCCCCTTTCCTGGGGGCATGCAAGGGAGCCTGACCTCCTCCATTGCTGGAGCTGTAGTTGCTGATGCCAGGATGCCCAGCATTATGACATACAAGGCTCCTGGGACTCCATGTATGCCTGAGTGATGGCTCTGCCCAGGCTCTATGTAGCTCTTCGTGTTAGTCTGGAGGCTCTAGTAGGGAGTGGGGACCAAATGGAGGAATCTCCTGGGCCCAGAGTTGCGAAGGTGTATGGCAGACATATGGTTCTCCTCAGACTTTCACACAACATTTCCCCATGGTGGGGGAGCCTCCTGGGGCTCCATGTCATGCCTGTATGGGTACCACCCATCTTTCTTGCTCCTTTCTGTTACCTGTGGGTCAGGTTGTTTCCTTGGTGAATTCTAATGTGTGCACTTGAATGTTCCAGTGGAAAAACTGGTATTTACTCACTGTTCTTTCTTTTCTAAGTTTGGCACACACCAGCTGCTTGTAGTCAGCTAGCTTGGTTCCTCCACTGTCATTAAGATTTTGACTGGGATTGCATTGAGTCTGTAAGTTGCTGTGGATAGACATTTTAACATCAATGATTATTCTAATCCATGAGCAAGAGATATCTTTTTATTTTCTTGTGCTTCCTTTAATTGCTTTGCCAGTGTTTCATATTTAGTTTTCTTTGTAGAGATCTTTCACTTCTTTGGTTAAATTCTTCTTTTTTTTGTATGTGTGGCTATTGTATATGAAATTGCTTTCATGATTTCTATTTTAGATTGTCCATTGTTGATATATAAAAATGCTACTGATTATTATATGTTAATTTCATATCCTGAAACTTTGTTTAATTTTCTTATTGTTCTCAGAGTTTCTTGGAATCTTTAGGTTTTTCAAAATTTAAGATCATGTCTTCTACAAATAAGGATACTTTGGCTTCTTCCTTTCCAATTTGGATGCCCTTTATTTCTTTTTCTTGCCTAATTGCTCTAACTAGAATTTTTAGTACTACGTGGTCTAAAAGTAATGAAAGTGGATATCCTTGGTGTGCTCCAGATCTTAATTTTCATTTTTGTTTTCCATTCAGTATATTAACTGTAGGTTTGTCATATATGGCCTTTATTGTGTGATGTGTCTTCATTTGATGAAAAAAATAAACTCTGCTAATTATTTAGAGTTTTATTCTGAGTCAACTATGAGTGAACAGGGCCCAAATCACAGTCTCAGGAGGTCCTGAGAACATGTGTCCAAGGTGGTTGAGTTACAACTTTGTTTCATATATTTTAGGGAGACATAAGACATCAATCAATTCATGTAAGTTATACATTAATTTGGTTCAGAAAGACAGGACAACTCAAAGCAAGGGTTACATGTCATAAATGGATTCAAAGATTTTCTGTTTGGCAATTTGTAGGAAGAGTTGTCACCCAAGATCTGGAATCAACAGAAACGAGTGCCTAGGTTAAGACAAGTGGTTGTAGAAATCAAATTTCTTATTATGTAGATGAAGTCTCATAGTTGGCTGCCCTTAGAGACAATAGATGGCAAGTGTTTCCTATTTAGATCTCTCCAAGGTGCTGGATTCTCAGTTAACATCTTTAGAATTGGGAAGGTTTCAAAGGAGAAAGATCTATGTTAACAGAGATTCTTTGCAGATGCAAACTTTTCTCCGCTAAAGACAGCTTTTCAGGGCCATTTCAAAATATAGCAAAAAAACGTGTTTTGGTGTAAAATATTTTGATTTCTTCTTTTATCTATCATGTGATATTATACTAGAGTCAGGTTATAATTTGGTAAGTTATTGTTGCAAAGAATCTGTTTGGTCAGTCTTAACATCTTTGTTTTAATGTTAATGCTAGCAATTTGTGCTTGAACCCAAAGAAAGGAGAGTATAATGAGGCATGTCTGATCCTCCACTTCCCTGTCATGGCCCAAACTATATTTCCATGATTCTTTGGGTTCCCTAGGCAAAGAGGGGTTTTCTTTCAGTCAGCTGGAGGGCTTAGAATTTAATTTGGGTTAAAGTTCCTTCTATGCACAATTTGTTGAAAGTTTTTATTATGAAGGCAGGTTGAAATTTATTGATTGACATTTTTATCCTTTATTGAAATAATATGGTTTTTGACCTTGTCTATGTTGCTGTGATGTATAAAATGTATTGATCTGTACAGGTGTAACCATTATTGCATCCTTGTGATGAATACCACTAGATCATGGTGAATGATCCTTTTACTGTGTTCTTGAATTTGGTTTGCTAGTTTTTTTGTTTTTTTTTAAGAGACATTTTGCATCTATGTTCATCAGGGATATTGGTCAATAGTTTTCTTAGTTGTATCTTTGTCTAGTTGTGGTGAAAGTTAATGTTTGACTTACAGAATGATTTAGAACAATTATTTTAAGCAGTCTTTTTATATTTGAAAATATTTGAACTTCTAAAATTATTTCTTAAAATATTTCAGTGAATAAAATATGATATTAAACTTTAAAACAGAACACACACCCATAATCAAATGAAAAGTTCAATTTTTGGTATAGAGACTTTCAGAAATACATTGTAGTGACCAAAGGAAAACTTCCCTTTCATCCTCTGAAAGTTTGCTGAAAAATTAACTCACAAAAGATGGATTAATTAGCAAAAAGGCATACAATTTTTATTAATATGTACATGGGAAGCATCACTAAATGATTACTCAACTCATTAATGGATCAGAGAAAGTTGCTAAACCATCTTGATGTTACAGAAAGATTAGCGATTTGGATCATGTCAAATCAGGTTACAGGAGGGAGAGGACATGTGGCCTTGCTAGCAAAAACATTCTTGTTGTGTAAATAAAACTTCACAGGTAGCAGCCCTCAGAGAAAATAGATGCTAAATGTTTATTTTAGACCTTTACATGTATCAGATTCTCACTTATTATTTTTAGAGTCAGCAAAGGGAAGGACTGGCTGCATCAATGCAAGATTCTCTACAGATGCAAATTTCCACAAAAGACAGCTCTTCAGAGTCACTTAAGTTGGCTGGTCCTGTTTCAGCCGTCTCAAAATATGTCAAATATATATATTTTGAGGTACAATATTGTGATTTCCTTCAATATCATTAAAATACAAAAAATTGCAAATTCCACAATTTTTTAAAATGTGCGTTAAATATTCAAGAAGTAGTAACAATTTTCCTCCTTTCTTTTTTGCTTCTCACTGCTTGTAGCTAAAGTGGCACAGGTTTGACTCAACTAAATTATTGGGCAATTCTCTTCATGAAGTTCTGCAGTATAAACCAAAAAGTATCTGAAGCAAGTCTCAATCAATTTGTAAAGTTTACCATGCCAAGGTTAAGAACACATCTATGACACAGCCTCAGGAGGTCCTGATGAAGAGTACCTGAGGAGGTCAAGGTACAGCTTGCTTTTATACATTTTAGGGATATGTAATACATCAATCAATACATGTAACATTTACACTGGTTCTATCTGGAAGGGTAGGGCAACTTGAAATGGGGGAGTTTCAGGTCATAGATAGATTTAAACATATTCTGATTGGTTCACAGTTATTATCTATGGAAAGGAATGTCTAGGTTAAGATAAAGGGTTGAGGAGATTCAGATTTTACTATGCAGATGAAGCCTCCAAGTAGCAGGCTTTAGAAAGAATAGACTGTAAATGTTTCTAGTCAGACTTAAAGTGTGTGTTGATGTTAATCTTGGAGGGGTATACTGAGGCATGTCTAACTCCCACTTACTGTCATGACTTGAACCAGTTTTTCAGGTTAAATTTTGGGGTGCCCTGGGTGAGGAGGAAGTCCATTAAGATGGTTGTGGGGAGGCCTTCAAATTTTGGTTAACACAAGCAATTCTTATAGGTGGTAAATTTTTTTCAACAATTTTATTTCTAGAAATGTATTTTCTTACCATTTTCTCATGAACAATAATGTGGCCAGAAATAGACAAATAGTTTTACGTTTGGGGTGATTTATTTGTGCTTCATCATTGTGAAAGCATCATTTCTTAAGCAGATCTCTTGTCATTGTGAGGCAGGAGAATAGGGTCTGGAGGCAGGGAACCTAAGGCCAACATGGGTTGACTTCCTAGAACGGAATCAAAAGGAAGACTCCACCTCTCCACACCCAAATAACAAAAGGATCAAAGGCTACTCCTTTTGTAACCCCACCTTCTCCATGGCTTCGCAGATGAAAACTGGAAAGTACCTCCAATTGTTCACCTCCCGCAACTGATCAGACTGGTCGCCAGCCGGGTCTTCATTTACATAGGGTGTAACTAAGTCACCAATGAGAAATTTCTACAGGGTATTTAACTCCCCCAAAAAATCTGTAACCAGTGCTCTTGAGTTGCTTGTTCAAGGCCAAACCCACTCCGTGGAGTGTCTTTTTTTTTTTTTTTTTTTTGAAATAGAGTCTCACTCTGTTGCCTGGGATGGAGCACGATGGTGCAATCTCTGCTCACTGCAACCACTGCGTCTCTGGTTCATGCAATTCTCCTGCCTCAGTCTCCTGAGTAGCTGGGATTATAGGCATGTGCTATCACACCCAGCTAAATTTCTGTATTTTTAGTAGAGACAGAGTTTCACCTTGTTGGCCAGGCTGGTCTGAACTCCTGACCCCAAAAGGTCTGCCTGCATTGACCTCCCAAAGTGTGTGGGGTGTGCTTTTGTTTCAATAGGTCTGCACTTTCATTGTTTTGTTCCTTAATTGCTTTGTTTCTATGTTTTGTCCCACTCTCTGTTCAAAATGCCAATAACCTGGATGGTTGGTAGTCAAGACCCTCCACTGGTAACAATTATTGCTTCAATTTTTATGCCAAATTTATGTAGGCAAAATATATACATATATATGCCTTGCTTTGTGGCAAAATCATTTTTCTCTATGCATTTAAGTTTGATTTTTTTCTCTATTGTTGTACATTTCTAGTTATGAATTTAGGCATTTCCTTAATTGACAAAAAGTTATTTTCTTTCTTGTAATAAATTTTATATATTTTATTACAATCCTAATTATCCTTATTTATTCTTTCTTAAGTGCTCTGGCAAAGTTTGAAAATTTTACCTCCTAATTTGTTTATTCAAACTATTACTTTCTTTAAAATTTCCACTTCAATTCTTCTTTGTTTTTCTCTCTTATGTATGTTTATATTTTTACTTGAAAAACTTACCATTGATAATAACATAGTCTATTAAGCCCTTTTTATGCAAATATAAAAATTTAAATATTTTTCTTCTCAACCTCTCTTACTGTATCTATTACTTCAATATATTTCAATATGTATCTATTATTTCAATTATTTCAATATATTTACAAATAAGTTACCCTCAAAATTTTACTTTCAAAACTTGTTCTCATCCTTAGCATTTCTTTTAAAATAATACTTTAAAAATAATTGATTCTTATTTTTCTTATCTGTGGATTTAATATTCATTATTGTAGTTTTAATACAATATCCTATTTTTTTACATTTTTATTTTAATTTATGTAGTGTAGTAGTTTTTTAGGAGAGGTATATAATTGCTATATTTTAAAATTCCTTGAGCATTTAAGCATGATATTGCTTTGATTACACACATAAATTTTCTGGTGATAAAATTATAAAATTATAATTTCTTCTCTCAAAATGTTGTAGCTATTTTTCCAATAATTTTTGACTTGTAAGTTTTTTATGGAAAAAGACTAAGATTATGCTTTTTTTATATAAAAATACTCCTATTATTGTTTTCCCTTGTCAGGTTGCTTGTCAACTTTTAAATTCAAAATTTTGATATAGTTATAAATTCATATATGTAGATGTGTAACCACTTTACATTAAAATTGGGCTTTGAACATGGTGAAATAAGGATTATGACTTTTATTTCATGTGTGGTAGTGGAAGGTGATGTAAACTATATCTGTAAATTTCCTTAGTCACCACAGAGAAATCTATCACTAATAAAGATGAAGCTGAGTTTATATTAGGATTGTTAACAATTTTACTTCAGTACAGAATAGGAAATATGTGCTAAATAGCTAGAAATTTCAGATATTATAGCAGTATGACTAGAGCATATCTATTTTCTTTTATACATCACAAAGTTTTTTTAAAAAAATTAATTTTAATGTTTTGGGTTCTTTGTACAAAAAAAGAGAAAGCAAAATCTTTTATATATATTTTAATTATTAACTCTACCATCCTTGTCTTCTTGCTGAATTAATTCAGAACAAATATCCTAGCTTTTTCTCATTTAGACTTTTACTTTTCATTTGAAGCACAGTGATTGGAATTTACTTTTAAAAGCCTTGCTTTTATTTTCGGTGCCTCTGTCAATCTCTCAACAATTCACTTGACCTTTCTTTTCAATTGGTAATAGCAGTGGAAGTAATGACTTTCTCCTGCAATAATAAACATAAGAGAACAAATAATTTTTATAATGACAGTCTACACTTAGTGAAGAAATTGTTCTACAAAAGAAAGATTTATTATCATTATTATATAATTTTCTTGTATATAAGGCAATTATGAGACCTTACTTGTATTTCTGGTATTTTCAGAGGACAGCTGAATGACCTTAAATATGTTTCCTAAATTCTCTATTTGTCAGACAATGATGGAATCAATGTATGTTTCATGCTTTAAATTTTTTTGAGAGAGAATTATGTTTTTTAAAAAGTTACTCTTTTCCTCTGCTCTTATTTATTAATTTTCCCTGGTACTTGATAAGCCTCCATTTTTTCATTCACATGAGAAGTATATATTACTATTTCTTGAGCTACATTTTTTTTTTTTTTTTTTTTTTGAGGCAGAGCTGGAGTGCAGTGGCACCATCTAAGCTCACTGCAACCTCCACCTCCCGGGTTCAAGTGATTCTCCTGCCTCAGCCTCCCAGGTTGTTTTTTCTATACTCAGTTCTTTCCTCCTGGAATTATCATGTTAAGTGTGTTAGTTCTCTTGAATTTCCTCATAACACCCACTAATTTAATTATTTCCTTTTATTTTTGTAAGAATTCTAGCTTTAAGTTAATGAAGCTGTAACTCATTACATTAAAAAGTTTTGCAGTTTTGCATTTTATTTAAGATAATTTTCTCTTCCCCAAATTATTAAATTGTTTGCGATTTAGTATTTCTGTCTTACTAAGGCCCAACTATATATTAAAATTAAGTATTCTAAATGTATTTTTTTCTCTTTTTCTGATTGTAACTATTGATGATGTCGAACCTCTATTGCTATTTCCTTCTTATGAGCCTGTGATTTATTAAATAATTTTACTTGTAAATAAAAACTTATATTTACAGGCAAATGGTGTGGGTTTTGACTAGAATGTGGGTTACAGTTTCAAATATCTGTTTCATATAGATTTTTGCTCTAAATAATACACTTTTTATTCATTATTAATTTATTTTCTTCATTCCTTCTTTTTTCATTCTTCTTCATTGATAAATTTGGCTATAAAAATGTATTTGTTAGCAAAATGTAATTTGAATTGACATGAGGATGAAGGATGCACACACACACACACACACACACACACACACACACATTCTACCAACTGAATAAGCATAAACTTCCTGTTTCTGGAATCAATTTAGATAGTTTTAAAAGCCCTTTTTTGTTTATATTAAACTAATTCTTCTCATTATTCATTTATTAAGGAACATTCCTTTGCCACACAGTGACTATACCCGCTTATTTCTGTAAGTCATTGTGTTTTATAAATTTATAAGACATGAGAATAATGTTGTTAATTTCAGAATTCAGTAGGGATTTCTGAAAAAAACATGAGCTGAAGCACAAGCTGTTATCATTAACATACCCTCTGGAATGATGTTCTTACTAAAAATAATTGACTTCCTTTTATTTTTACAGTAATAGCCTTATTATTTTGCTGTGAAAGATGACACCCCCAAAAGAAAAACTTAACTCTTTAGCCACATTCCAGGAATTCACTTATTTTAAAATATGAGCAAACTAGTGAAAGAATAAAAGGGCAATTATACAGTATTATTTCTCATGGATAGAAAAAGATAGGATTGGGTAAATTAAATTTAACTTTATTAAAATACTCTAAGCCTTTCTAATGATAAGAATATTAAATAGAATATATTCCATTTCAAAAATACTTTCAGAGTTGTAATAAGTAGCAAGAGAAAATTTACATATCATATACAATTTTCCAATTTATTAACTTGATTACATTATAGCAAATTGATAGTATAGGATAAAATTATAATTTAAAATGTATATCAATGCAGACAAATTAATCTCAAAGTGCTTTATAAATAATTTTATATCCAACTTTCAGCTCTATGTGTTTTCATATTATTTTAGAAAAATTAATTACAATATATACATATATGAGTTTGAGGCCCTATCTAATATACATAAATCTCAAGAGTTGTAACAACCCCAACCTACTTTCTTCCTTTTTTTAAATTGATAATTTTAAGTCTAAATGTTATTTGTTGTTATTTTAAGTCAAAATATTATTTGAACTGATACATGGATGTACGGGATATGTAACCTTCATTAATGTTAGCTGGAATGAATGTATATATTTATCTGCAAAATTATAATGGATGGCTTTAATTACAGCATGCTGTTCCAAACCATTCATGGCATTGTCAGTGATGCACAGCTTAACGTGTTCCTTACTATTACGTACTATGAGTTTAGCTATTTAATGTTTCCTCCATGCATGCAAGAGTTTAAATTGTTATAACATTATAATTTCATAATTGTGATGGAGAATTACATGGTGTCAAGAAATTATGCTCATAGAATAGACTTAGGAATTCAAAGATAATTTAGCTAAAGCCTAAAAGATAGGAATTAGCTAGGCAAGTCACTTGAGTGGAATTTGGGGAGATTATGAAAAAAATCGTTTTGAGGCCGGGTGCTGTGGTTCATCCCTGTAATCCCAACACTTTGGGAGGCTGAGGCGGGCATATCACTTGAGCCCAGTAGTTCAAGACCAGGCTGGGCAACATGGCAAAACCTCATCTTTACAAAAAAAAATTTTAGAAAGCTAGGCATGGCGGGGCACTCCTGTAGTCCCAGCTACTCAGGAAGCTGAGGTGGGAGGATCACCTGAGCCCAGGAAGTGGAGTCTTCAGTGAGCTGTGATCACACCACTGCACTGCAGCCTGGGTGATGGAGTGAGACACTGTCTCAAAAAATAATAATAGTAATTTTTAAAAAGGAGTTTTGAATGATGAGTATAGCATGTGTCACAGTCCTGTAGCTTAAGAAAACAGAATGAGTTCAAGAGCTACAGGAAGATAAGTATGCCTATAGTGAAGATCATGAAGGTGAACAGGGTGTAAATTGAGACTAGTAAAAAGGGTAGGGTTGAGTATATAAGAATTACTATATTACGAAGTTGTTGTTATCATAAGATCAATAGGAGGCCTTTGGGATGTTAACAAAGTTGTCTTTGGTTGATTTTGGAATTAGGATTTTGCATGGCAGTTAGTGGGAAGTGAGGTAGCTAGATCAGTAGATCAGAAGACTGTAGGAATAGTTTAGGAACATAACCTGTAGTCTTAGATAATCTAAGACTGGGATGGAAATGGTGGATACTGAAAATAGTAAACAGATTCAAGAGAGATTCAAGATATGTGTTTAAGGGAGGAGATATCATGAAAAAAATGTGTATTTCTTGAATGAGTAGAACCCTATTTACAGATATGAAATTGGAGCAGGTGTGGCTAAGAGGGAGGAATTGTGACTTCCATTTTGGACATTTTGAGTTTCAGATTCCTTTGTAACAGCCAAGTGAAGATTTTAATATAACAATTGAATATATGAGTCTAAAGCTTAAATGAAACTGCTATGCTAAAGATGTAAATTTGTGAATTATCTATTTATATGTGGCCATTAAAGCTATCGATATAAATAAAAATACCTAGGAAGCCAGAGAGTTGAAAAAGAGTAGGGCCTATGATTGAGTACAACACTTTTTAAGAAGTTGAATTCTCAAAGTAAAAAGAGAAGAACCAAAAATATAAAGTGGAAAATAAGGAACATACTGAGTCATGATATTCAAGAAAAAAATATTTTCAAGAAGGGGAGCCATAAGGAAAATTTCTATAAGCCAAATAACTTAATGTGTTGAAATATGTACTTTGTGTTTATAAAATTAAGGTCTTTGACAGAAAATATAATCTGAATAGCTAGCAATTGTATATCATGGACAATGACTGATCAGACACTAATTTTAAAACTGAAACGAGACCCTAGAAAACCCCTGGTATGGCAAGCCCAACATAAAGTCAGTGATGATAATGAAAAGGAGAAGAGGTGTTGTCTGATAAATTTTATTTATTTATTTATTTATTTATTTATTTATTTATTTATTTAATATTTTGAGACAGAGTCTCATTCTGTCTCCCAGACTGGAGTGTAGTGTCAGTGATCTCAGCTCACTGCAAGCTGCGCTTCCTGGGTTCAAGCGATTCTCCTGCCTCAGCCTCCCGAGTAGCTGAGACTACAGGCACGTGCCACCACCCCTGGCTAATTTTTTGAATTTTTAGTAGAGACGGGATTTCACCGTGTTAGCCAGGATGGTCACCATCTCCCGACCTCGTGATCCGCCCACCTTGGTCTCCCAAAGTGCTGGGATTACAGGCCTGAGCCACTGTGCCCGCCAAATGTTTTTACACAGTACACTGAGAGAAATAAATATGTAACTGGGTGAAGATAAATAGTGAAATGGAGTTGTTTGGTTAAATAATAATATGTTTTATAACCAATATGACTTATGGGGAGACATGGGGAGAAAATAAGCAATAAATTGCACACAGTGGTTCATGCCTGTAATCCCAGCACTTTGGGAGGTCAAGGCAGGTGGATCACCTGAAGTCTGGAGTTCGAGACCAGCCTGGCCAACATGGTGAAACCCCGTCTCCACTAAAAATACAAAAATTAGCTGGGCGTGGTGGCACACACCTGTAATCCTAGCTACTTAGGAAACTGAGGCAGGAGAATCTATTGAACCCGAAAGGTAGAGGTTTCAGTGAACCGAGATCACGCTATTGCACTCCAGTCTGGGCAACAAGAGCAAAACTGTCTCAAAATAAAAAATAAATAAATAAATAAATAAATAAATAAATAAATAAATAAAATAAACAATAAAAAAAAGAATAAATTGACCATTGTGCATAGTAACAGAGTAAGTTAATAAGTGTACTCACTAGATTACAAAGTTTTGACATTTTGATTATGGATTTGAAGTTGAACCAATTCATCATGCTTGTGCATTTCTGTAAAAGTATGATGCATGTCTCGGTCTCTTTGGATGTATCCTTGAAGAAATGGAATCATTGAGTTTACCTGTTTATCCATGGACGGAGGGTAATGAAGCAATAGAGAGTAATGGAATTTAGTGTAGTGTTAAAAGATCATCCTTGGTAAAAGCATGAACCCAGGCATTGTGAATCAAAGTAACTGAAAAGCAAATATTCCAGGACAGGAAAAATGAGAACGGTCAACATACCTAAGCAGGAACACTGATTTGATAGCTCTATGCTGTCTTCTTAGTATGTTTTCCATCAGCCGTAGATCAATAAGAAAGAGTATGGTTCATCCAAAACCTCTATCAAAAATACATCTAAATTCATATTACTGCATCACATCCTCTCTTGGCAAAATTGTACTGAACAAAAGTGATATAAAAATGAAAAGGGACTATTTCTTTGTGTTTAGAATAAAGCAGAGTTTTTAATTTGCAGCTATAAATTTGAGGAGCTGGTTGTTGAAAAGAATACCTCTCATGCTCTGTAAATCAACCTATAATTTTGTAGTAAATTCATCATTTCAAATATTATATATTATTTAACTTGAAGATTCCCTTGTTCCGTGAAGTTTTCTCTAAACACCATAAGTTAATTATTCAAATAAGTCTAGATAAAGGATGGATATTATCATTGCCTTCAGTTATTTTACACAATGACTGAATTAGTCCATCAGGGTTTCTTTTTCTTTTTACCTCTTACCACTTCTACCAGAAAATGAAGAATCTGCATTTTCTCTTCCCATTATATAAAGTGAATGCTTTCAGAGCTTAGCTGAAAAAAGATTTAAGCCAGATCCAAAAATTTTTAAAAAACAAAATTTTACATAAGGAATATATATTTTTGTAATTCTTATTTTTAATTTTTGTGGGTACATAGTTGATGTTTATATTTACAGGGTATATGGGATATTTTGGTACAGGCATCAAATCAGGGTAAATGAGGTGTTCATCACCTCAAGCATTTATCCTTTGTGTTACAAAAAATCCAATAAAACTCTTTCAGTTATTTTAAAATGTACAATCGAACTATTGTTGACTACAATCATCCTATTTTGTTATCAAATACTAGATCTTATTTATCCTATTTTTTGCGCCCATTAACTATCCCTGTTTTACACCCCCACACTCCCTACTACTCTCCCCCGCCTCTGGTAACCATCATTCTACTCTCTCACTTCATGAGTTCAATTGTTTTAATGTTTAGCTTCCATAAATAAGTGAGACCATGTGAAGTTTGTCTTTCTGTACCTGGCTTGTTTTACTTAACATAATGACCTCTTCTTCCTTCCATGCGGTTGCAAATGACAGTATCTTCTTCATTTCTATGGCTGAATTTTCTTTATCCATTCATCTGTTGATGATCACTTAGGTTGCTTCCAAATCTTGGCTGCTGTGAATAGTGTTGCAATAAACATGTGAGGACAGATATCTCTTCAACATACTGATTTCCTTTCTTTTGGGTATACATCTAGCAGTGGGATTGCTGGATGATATAGTAGTTCTGATTTTAGTTTTTTTGAGGAAACAACCTCCAAACTGTTTTTTATAGTATTTGTGCTAATTTCCATTCCCACCAACAGTGCACAAGTGTGCCCTTTTCTCCTATTTCGATAGGAATTTCATTAAATCTGTAGATTGCTTTGGGTAGTATAGACATTTTAACAATATTGATTCTTTTATTCAATGAACATAGAATATCTTTCCTTTTATATGTGTCCTCTTCAGATTCCTTCTTCAATGATTTATACTTTTTATTGCAGAGATCTTTTACTTCTTAGGTTAAGTTAATTTCTAGGAATTTAATCATGTTTGTGGCTATCACATTTTTTATTTCTTTTCCAGATTGTTCACTGTTGACATATAGAAATGCTACTGATGGTCAGGCATGGTGATTCATGCCTGTAATCCCAGCACTTTGGGAGGCCGAGGCAGGCAGATCACTTGAGGTTAGGAGTTTGAGACCAGCCTGGCCAACATGGCGAAACCCCATCTCAACTAAAAATGCAAGTATTAGCTGGACATGGTGGCACACCCTGTAGTCCCAGCTACTTGGGAGGCTGAAGCAGAAGAATTGCTTGAACCTGGGAGGCAGACGTTGCAGTGAGCCAAGATCGCTTCACTGCCCTGCATCTGTGCGACAGAGTGAAACTCCATCTCAAAACAAACAAACAAACAAGCAAAAAAGAAATGCCACTGATTTCTGTATGTGAATTTTGTATCTTGCAACTTTGCTGAATTTGTTTCTCAGTTCTAATAGGTTTTTGGTGGAGTCTTTAGGTTTTTCCAAATGTAAGATTTTATCATCTGAAAGCAAGGGTAATTTGATTTCTTCTTTTCTGATTTGGATGCCCTTTTTTTTTTAATTTTTATTTATTATTATTATTATACTTTAAGTTCTAGGGTACATGTGCATAACGTGCAGGTTTGTTACATATGTATACTAGTGCCATGTTGCTGTGCTGCACCCATCAACTCGTCAGCACCCATCAACTCGTCATTTACATCAGGTATAACTCCCAATGCAATCCCTCCCCCCTCCCCACTCCCCATGGATGCCCTTTCTTTCTTTTTCTTGCCTCATTGCTTTACCCAGGACTTCCAGTATTATGTAAAATAACAGAGGTGAAAGTCGGCATCTCTGTCATGTTCCAGGTCTTAGAGAAAAGGCTTTTTATTTTTCACCATACAGTATGATACTGTCAGTCTCTAGTATGTGGCTTTTATTATAGTGAGATATACTCCTTCCATGCCCAGTGTGATGGTTAATATTGAGTGTGGAGTTTATTGTATTGAAGGATGCAAAGTATTGTTCCTGGGTGTGTCTGTGAGGGTGTTGCCAAAGGAGATTAACATTTGAGTCAGCGGACTGGGAGAGGCAGACCCTCAATCTGGGTGGGCACCATCTAATCAGCTGCCAGCACAACCAGAATAAAGCAGGCAGGAGATGATGGAATAGCAGACTTGCTGAGTCTTCCAGTCTTCACCTTTCTCCTGTACTGGAAGCTTTCTGCCTTCTGACATTGGACTCCAAATTGTTCAGCTTTTGGACTCTTGGAATTATACCAGTGGTTTGCCAGAGGCTTGAAAGCCTTCAGTCACAGACTGAAGACTGCACTGTCAGTTTCCCTATTTTTGAGGTTTTGGGACTCGAACTACCTTCCTTGCTCCTCAGCTGGCAGACAGCCTATTGAGGGACTTCATCTTGTGATAGTGTGAGTCAATACTCCTCAATAAACTTCCATTTATATATACATCTATCCTATTAGTTCTGTCCCTGTTGAGAGCCCTGACTCATACACCCAGTTTTTTAGGTTTTTATTTTTTTTGATCGTGAAGGGATACTGAATTTTCTCAAATGTTTTTTAGCATCAATTGAAATGACCTAAGGTTCTTGTCCTTCATTCTGTTTATATGATGTATCACATTGATTGATTTGCATATGTTGAACTACTCTTGCATCCCTGGGATACATCCCACTTCATCATGGTGATCTTTTTAATGTATTGGCGAATTCAGATTGCTGGTATATTGTTAAGAGTTTTTGTGTCAATATTCCTTAGGTATATTGGCCTGTAGTTTTTCTTTTTTGAATGTGTCTCTATCCGGTTTTAGTATCAGAGTAGTAATACTGGCCTCATAGAATGAGTTTGGAAGTATTCCTTCCTCTCCTATTTTTTGGACTAATTTGTTTAGGATTAGTATTAGGGTTTTTTTGTTTTTGTTTTTTTTTGTTTTGTTTTAATGCTTCATAAAATTCAGCAATGAAGGCATTGGATTCTTTTTTTTTTTTTTTTTCTGGGAGATATTTGATTTCAGCTTCAATCTTATTACTTAGTATTGATTTTTTAGATTTTAGATTTCTTCATCATTCAATTTTGGTAGGTTGTATGTGTCTAGAAATTTATCCATTTCTTCTAAATTCTCCAGTTTATTTGCATGTATTTGTGCATAATAGCTACTAGTGATTCTTTGAATTTCTGCAGTTACCAGGTGTAATTTATCCTTTTTCATCTATGATTTTATTTATTTGAGTCTTCTCTTTTATTGTTAGTGTGGCTAAAGGTTTTCAATTTTGTTTATCTTTTCTAAAATTGAGATTTTTTTCTGTTAATCTTTTGTATCTTTTTGTTATAATATTCTATTTTTTTCATTTCACTTCAATTTCATTTATTTCTACTCTGATCTTTATTATGTCTTTTCCTCTGTCAACTTTGGGTTTGGTTTGCTCTTGCTTTTCTAATTCATTACGATGCATTATTAGGTTGCTTAGTTGAAGTTTTTTTTGTTTTTTGTTTTTTGTTTTTCATATTTATGTAGACATTTATACCTATAAGCTTCCTTCTTAGTATTGCTTTCCCCGTGTTCCAAAAGTTTTGGTATGCTGTGTTTCCACTATTGTTTGATTCAATACATTTTTAAATTTTCTTCTTATTCTCTTCAGTGATCCACTTGTCATTCAGGAGCATATTGTTTAATTTTCATTTATTTGTATAGTTTCCAAAATTCTACTTGTTATTAATTTTTAGTGTTATTCCACTGTGGCTAGAAAAGATACTTGATAATATTTCAGTATTTTTAATGCTTTAAGACTTGCATTGTTGCCTGTGTGGTCTACAATTAAGAATGATCCCTGTGCTGAGGAGAATAATGTGTATTCTGCTGTCACTGGATGAGATGTTTTGTAAATACTATGTCCAACTGGCCAAGAGTGCATATTAAGTCCAATTTTTTTTTGTTGATTTTGTGTCTGAATGAGGTTTCCAGTGCTAAAATGAGTTGTTGAAGTATCCAGCTATTATAGTATTGAGTTCTATCTCCCTATTTAGCCATAATATTTAATTTCTGTATCTGGGTGCTCCATTGTAGGTGAATGTATATTTATAATCATTATATCCTCTTGCTGAATTGACCTCTTTATTACTGTATAATTATCTTGTCTCTTCTTACAGTTTTTGTCTTGAAATCTATCTTGTCTGATATAAGTATAGCTACTTCTGCTCTTTTTTAAACTTCCATTGTCATGGAATATCTTTTTTCATTCCTTTTTTTATTTCAGTCTATGTGTGTCTTCATAGGTGAATTGTGTTTTCTGTAGCCAATGGATCACTGGGTCTCATTTTTTACAATCCATTAAGCCATTCTATTTCTTTTTATTGGAGAAGTTAGTCCATTTACATTCAATGTTATTATTGATAAGTAAGATCTTACTCCTGCCATTTTATTATTAGTATTTTTTTTTCTGGTTGTTTTGTGTTCTCTTCTTTTTTCTTTTCTTTTTTCCTGTCTTCCTTTTAATGAAGGTAATTTTCTCCAGTGGTATGTTTTAATTTCTTGCTTTTCATTCTGTGTAGCCCTTGTATGTATTTAGATCAGAGGTTACCATGAGGCTTGCAAATAATATCTTCTAAGCCATTATTTTAAACTGATAACACTGCCAATTAACAAATAGGCAGAGAAAACTAATAGAAACTCTACACTTTAACTTCATCTTCCCACTTTATAACTTTTTGTTATTTCTATGTATGTCTTATTGTATTGACTATGTCTTGTAAAATTGTTGCAATTATTATTTATGATCAGTTCATCTTTTCATTTCTCTACTTATGACTAATTTACAATTACAATGTTATAATATTCTATGTTTTTCTGTGTACTTGCTATTACCAGTGAGTTTTGTACCTTCAGATGATTTCTTCTAGCTCATTAATGTCTTTTTCTTTTAGATTAAATAATCCCTTTTAGTATTTCTTGTAGGGCAGATCTGGTGTTGATAAAATTCCTCAGCCTTTGTTTGTGTGGGAAAATCCTTTTTTCCCCTTCAAGTCTGAGATATATTTTCACCAGATATGCTCTTCTAGGGTAAAAGGTTTTTCCTTTAACCCTTTAAATATTTTATGCCAATGTCTTCTGGTGTGTAAGATTTCCAATGAAAAAACTGCTGCCAGATATATCGGAGCTCCATTTTATGTTACTTGTTTACTTTCTCCTGCTGCTTTTAGGATCTTTTCTATATCTTTGCCTTTCAGAGTTTATTAAATGCCTTGAAGTAGTCTTCTTTGGGTTGAATCTACTTGGTGTTTCATACCTTTCTTATATAGGAATATTTATATCTTTCTTTAGGGTTGCAAAGTTCTCTGTTATTATCCCTTTGAATAAATTTTTACCCCTATCTATCTACTTTTATGTTAAGGTCAACAACTCTTAGATTTGCCCTTTTGAGGCTATTTTTAGATACCATTGGCATGCTTCATTATTTTGTATGTTTTGTTCTTTTGTCTCTTCCTTTCAAATAGTCTGTCTTGAAACTCACTAATTCTTTTACTGCTTCATCAGTTCTGCCTTTAAGAGACTCTGATGCATTCTTCAGTATGTCAATTGTACTTCTCAACTCCAGAATTTCTTTTTGATTATTTCTAATTATTTCAATTTCTTTGTTAAGTTTATCTGATAGGATTCTAAATGATTTCCTTGTGTTATCTTGAATTTCTTTGAGTTTCCTCAAAACAACTATTTTGAATATTCTCTCTGAAAGGTCACATAACTTTCTCTGAAATTGGTCCCTGGTGCCCTATTTAGTTCATTTGATGAGGTCATGTTTTTCTGTATGGTCCTGATTGTTGTGACTGTTTATCAGCGTCTGGGCATTGAAGAGTTGAATGAAGCCAGTGAAGCTTGTGTACTTCACTTAAGGGTGGCGAATTTCCTCAGACCCTAGACACATACAGAGATGCCTGGAGCTGGAAACCTTAGAAATCTACCTTGTGCTCTATTCTATTGATATTGAGCTACTGCCAAACCCACTAGAAAAAAATCCTTCCTATTTTTCTCTTCCCTTTTGGCAGGCAGAGGAGTCCCTCCCCATGTCCACCACTATCACAAGCCCAAGGCAAGTACCGCTAGAGGGCTGCCTATGATCATATCTTCTGAGAACATCAGAGAAAGACTGTCCTTGCCATCTATCTATACTACAGCAAAACTTCAGGACCTTGAACTTCAGGTTCATAATCTCACTACTGAGAAGGATCCTTCCATACTCTTGGAACAGTGCACCCATCGGAACTTTGAAGGTTACGCTCACCAGGAAAGTTTCTCCCCAGAAGAAGATAACACCCTTACTGTGAACAGCTTTTCCCAAAATCATGGATTGAAATTTCTCTACAATCATGAGACTCTTATCTTTGAATATTTTCCCTTGCTTATGTTTCTATGGACAATAGTCGTGAAAAGGGAGTCTGTTGTGTGCACTTATGGGGTACACTTTTATGTGTGAAGGATTTTTTCAGCCAGGCTTATACATGGATGAACTTATAGTTTAAGAGATAAAAGACAAAGACCCAATGCAGGTAAGAAACTTTAGTGGTACATATGTTGCCTCATAGTCAGTCCGAAACAGAATATTGATTCATTCCTCTTAACCCACATTATGGGTTAAAGAGAAGGTTGCCCGGAGGCCTTCACTCTTCTAGAAGCACACGGCATCATTTGTTAGGTCCTTTATCCATGGTTTAAAGTAGAAGAGGCAATGATTAAAAATGTATCCCTTATGATAGGCTCTATAGTAGATTCTACTGTAAATGCTATGATTTCACAATAAAATTTAAATTCTCTTATAAAATTTAGGCTGAATAATGGAATTGACTAAACAGAAAAATATCTGTGCAGCTGCTGGCACTTACAGCTGTTATGCCCAGACCGTTTATTCCCCGAAGAAGACCACCAGAGTCCAGAGTCAAAGCTAAGCAGCAAGGATCTTTATTACAGGTTCGAACCTGGAACTCTCCCTCGCTCGTGAAACGAGACGGGCAGGAGAGCTCCCCCACTCAGCTCCGAACAATGTTATATAGTCTAAGAAAAGTGGGCATAGAGTTATTATACAAATCAGATATATGATTGGCTAGTGTTTGAACAAGGCGATTTGGCTAACTATGATTGGTTCCTGCCATTTCTGATATTTTGGTTCAAACTTTGAGGCAGGAGAGCAGGTTTATGGCAGCAAGAGTTTATCTTACTTAAACACGTCTTGTGACCTTGCCTCAGAACTTACAAAATCTCTGGTATGTGCAAAACAAAATCTCTGGTACGTGCAGAAAACCAGGTACTCACAGAACTTACGAAATCTCTGGTATGTGCAAAGATTAGAGAGCAGAACAAGGGTGTAGCGGGTGGGGGGCGGGTACACATCTATCTTTGTGTCCTTTCACAGCCTGTGGAGAAAACATCAGGTATCATAGAGATTCAGGTGTAGGAGATTAACAAAAAGACCACCTAGTTAAGTGAATAGATCCTTTATCTAATTCACTCTTTGATCTATTTGATTTTAGGTGGTTTGGTTTATGGGAACCCTGGGTAAGGAGCATACTCTAAACTCTTGGTCTCATCCTTTTGATAGTCATAATAGTAGTCTTTTTGGTGCTCTATATTCTCTCAAATGTTTTAAATGTTTGCATACAGCCATCTTTAGAATGTCAAATGGTCTCTCTTCAACTGAAATGACAAGAGTTGAAAGAAATGTACAATCATGAGGACGCCATACCCTATACATGACATGCTGAGACCAGAAACCCAATTATGATGGTGACAGAGAGTGACGCTAAGGCCCTAAGTTTTGGTCACACTCTCACTTAAGTGAGAACCTGGCCAAAAAGGAAGAATTAAATATATATGAGAGGCTATTGTTTTGGGCTGAGCTCAGGCACTAGACCCCAAAAGACCAAATCAAATCAAAATAAAGTTGCTCACATTAAGTGTCACATAATCAAACTAAGACTTTAAGATAACACATAGATCCTAGACCAGATAAGGGAAGTTTTTGTTTTTCTCCTGAAAACAGGATGTTCCAGCATAAAGAGGTACCCTCTACTCAGTCGTCACTCCCAACTTACAGAACCCACTGTTCTACTGTTGCCCAGTGGGTTTCAAGACCAACGACAACATCAATAACTAAAGTTTTGGTCAATCTCTAAAAACAGAAAATGACCAAAAGGGCGCAATTGTTAATTAACCAAGATTAGCCTCAAGCTGCCTCCTTACATATTTAAGTTTGGCCTAAAGGCTTTTCTGTACATGATGAACTATAACAAGTGGAGGTGTAAATCAATCATAGCCTACACCTGTGCTAATCACTGAGTTTTGGCCAATCAAATGTCGCCATTTGTTTGAAACATGTTCAAATAAGGCAAACACCAACCTGTAACCAATCCAGCTGTTTCTGTACCTCACTTCATATTTTTCTACATCATTTCCCTTTATTTTTTATTTTTTTTTATTTTTTCTCTGTAAATCTTCTTCCTACCATGTGGCTGTGTTGGAATCTCTCTGAATCTGCTGTGGTTCTGGGGACTGCCCGATTTGTGAATCACTCATTGCTCAAACTCCTTTAAATTTAATTCAGCTGAATATTTTTTTTTCTTAATAATAAGAAATTCAAGAAAGCACCCTATGAAATTAAGAACACTCTTCTTTTTTTTTTTTTTTTGAGATGGAGTCTCGCTCTGTCGCCCAGGCTGGAGTGCAGTGGCAGGATCTCGGCTCACTGCAAGCTCCGCCTCCGGGGTTCAGGCCATTCTCCTACCTCAGCCTCCCAAGTAGCTGGGACTACAGGCGCCCGCCACCTCGCCCGGCTAGTTTTTTGTATTTTTTAGTAGAGACGGGGTTTCACTGTGTTAGCCAGGATGGTCTTGATCTCCTGACCTCGTGATCCGCCCATCTCGGCCTCCCAAAGTGCTGGGATTACAGGCTTGAGCCACCGCGCCCGGCCAAGAACTTTCTTAATCCACAGAGCATGAAGAAGTCAGGGCAATGGGTGCCAATGAAAAATAATTATGTACTATTTTGTAGCTCTCCTTCCCCATTTCAGCCAAAGATGGGGTCAGATAGCCTCTTGCCATAGCACAAATGTAGAAAAAGCAAATGCAACTCCTATCCCTAATATTGTTAGCACCATTGCTATAAACTGACAAAGAGACGTGTCAATAAAGTAGGCTACATTTACCATTAATTATTCACTCCCCCAAGGAAGCCTTCTGGTCTAACCAATGCCATCACAAATATTTCTGATCACTCCAATCTTCCCAGGAAGAATCCTCCTTGCTTGTATTTTATCTTTCAGACTGTTTATCTCTGGCTCTTTACAGCAGATCATGTGACTCAATCACTAACCTCTTAAAACCCCCAAATACTCCAATTTGTAATTCATGATCAAACGATACTGTAACATCTTTAGTCGTATCTGTGAAAGTTTGTTTTCCCCTCACTACACTGTTTTCAATGACTCTCTCAAGAAAATACTATTTTATATACACTCTACATACAACCATGTCTAGAAGTGAGGCAGTTGTTGTCCTTGTTCCACATAGCATCTTTCTACCCCTTCCTGCCGAGACCAGCTCTGTTGGGAGACCCTAACCCAGCGGTGCTAGAGGAATTAAAGACACACACACAGAAATATAGACGTGTGAAGTGGGGAATCAGGGGTCTCACAGCCTTCAGACCTGAGAGTCTCAAACAGAGATTGACCCACATATTTATTAACAGCAAACCAGTCATTAACATTGTTTCTATAGATATTAAATTAACTAAAAGTATCCCTTAAGGGAAACGAAGGGATGGGCAGAGTTAATTGCAGCAGGAATACACCCTTAAGACACAGATCACTCAGGCTTTTGTTTGTGGCTTAAAAATGCCTTAAGCGGTTTTCCGCCCTGGGCGGGCCAGGTGTTCCTTGCCCTCATTCCTGTAAACCCACAACCTTCAAGCTTGGGCGTTAGGGCCATTATGGACATATCACAGTGCTGCACAGATTTCGTTTATGGCCAGTTTAGGGGCCAGTTTATGGCCAGACTTTGGGGGGCTTGCTCCCAACACCTTCCTATATATGAGAATGTAATTCTCATATTTTCACTAAATCACGTTTCCTCTGTGATAATATCCCACTCTACAGTATAACCTATATTTTTCTTTCTACTTTTTAAAATCTGTATAATAATAACTGTAATATTTATGGTCTTAAAGAAGAAAAACGAGTCTTTTGAACCTAGATTATTTACCAGTTGGTTTCTTACTTTTATGCTGTCTTCTGTGGTGAAACAACTTGAAGACTTAATGTTTTGCTGTCTCTATTATCTTATTTCCAACTCTGTTTAATAGTCACATCAGTCAAACTTTTGTCTCCACAGTGTATTTTTTATTCTGTGTTCTAAGATCACCAATGAGATTCCCAGTTGCCAAATCCAATCTATAGTTCTCATCTTAGTTCCTCTGAGCAACAACTGAAAAAGGTAGTCATTTCCTTTTCTTTTCTGAAACACATGAAACAATGAAGAATAAAAGAATAGCAAGTAAGCCAGAATAATAATAAGTTTATTTTAGAATATTTTGAGTTTAGTTTAAAATACGTGTGTGTAAATCTTTATCTCTGTAGGATAAGCTCTGTCTTGGAGCTTATTTTGCATATTTATTATGGTATATCCCTTGTTCCATTAGAGATCCCAGCTAAATGGATAGCATATGATAAAGGTTTGCACATTTTGATGTGACTCTGGATTACCCAAGAATAGCTGGATAGCAGAAAATCCTTGATTGATGATACCATTTGGGTACTGCACAACTCTTAGGTAGCAGGTCCGTAAGAATGGAAGAGAAATCATGTAGAATAAGAAACAACAAAGACAAAGAAGAGAGGCCTAGGAACCAATAGCCTGCAAGAGGCATGCACTCATTAGAAACCAGTATTAAGCTGTAAGAAATGCTCAAAAATATTCAATGTTCACTATTATGGAAAAATGAGTAAATTATAGAAACTGAAATAGTAAATCAATTTGTACTGCATTATAACTGAACTTAAAATAAAACTCGATTATGTTGTCTGATAAAGCATGTTAATCATGTGTAAATTATTATTTTTACCTAAGCTATTATTTGAAATGACCACATATTATGTGTACTTAAAATATATGTAGGTATCACTATGTAAGAATTTAGTGCATCTAAAAATAACTTCTGCTTCCACCAATAAATTACCCCTAAAATGAAGAGAAAAGCAGATTCCAGAACTTGTTTCTTGTTATTTCTATAATGATAGGACTGAAATGGCACTTTAATGATAGTAGTCCCAATAACTCCATTCAGAGAAAGAAGTGAGAATTGCACATTTATTTTAGCAAATAAGCATGCAGTTAATTATAGGTCTTGGCTTTAGTCTGCCTTTCTCTCACATCTTTGGAAGCTAGATTCACATAGTTCATTAAAATAGCAGTTTTTGTAAGAATTACAATGTTTCTTTAAAAAATACAGATATAAGAACTCATCTGCTACCTAAGGGGAAAGTGCTTGCCTTTTATTGTAATGACCCAATAACTATTTATTGCCTAAACAAATGGACAGTTGAATGGTGAAGTATTACCAATATTGATGTTCATCTACCTTTCAAATAACTTTGTGCTAACCACCATATTTGTTTTCCATTTCTGTCTTAACTGCTTGCACTCTGAATGTCCTGTGTTTGGGTGTACTGCTCATTGGAATTATAATAGATTTTTAAACTTAAAATGTGGACCAAAAATGGATATTTATGTTACATAAATATGGTTAAAGAAATACAAGTTGCCTCAAAACCCTGTGATGACAATACAATGGAAATTCAGGGGTCCCCTGTAAGCTTAATATGAAGACGAGAGGAACATAGAAGCAGCCGCAGTCTCATGGTTGGCCACCTAAGGGTTTCACAAAGAACACATAATACATATAAATATCACAAGGAGCAAATAATTCCCATAGGCAAAAATAAAAGGGATTCTAAACAAAAACGATAGAAAAACTCCACATAGCTAAATGTGGCCATATCAATGCAATCTATACAAGGAACTGAGTAGTTGTGAACTCTCACTCCAACTCCAATAGCAAAAGGTGTTAAACTAATCCTTTTAAGGTGCCACGCTAGATACTTGCTGTGGTGAACCTTTGATCATTCTAAAGCACACAGTGAGATCAAATAACATCCTTTTGTATTGGTCCCGAATTAATGGGGTCTAGTGAACATTAGGTCCTATGGAAATTGGTCCTTGTGGGGTTCATAACGTATTTACTCCACTCTACAATTAATAAGGAATAGAGAAAAAAAGAAAACTACTCCAGACTACCTATATTTTTATTGCAACATCCAAATAAATGAGACTCTGCTTTATGGGTCTAAATTGAAAAATACTTTATTTAATAGTACTTTTCCAAAAATGGAGGAAAATTGGGAGTTTTATCAAGTGTTGTGATATTTAAATTTCAACAACAGTAAGAATCTAACATGGAAACATATTTCATGTATGCTTCAGACCAATGTTCTCCTGTTGTCTTTGAAAAATCTATAACTACAGTCTAGGAAGCTCAGAAGTACTGAATCAGATACTAGTTTTATATGCATAATTTTAAGAGATTTTTGACTATGTGTTGCAGGGAAAAACTTTAGAAATAGATACCACAAGGGAAACTGCAAGCTAAAAAATATGAGTACATTTATGCAAAAATAATGAAGTCACTCCCGCTTCAAGAATGAAAGATCTCCCACAATTCTCTCCCAGTTCAGCCAATTATTATCACCTTAACAAGCCACCTTTCACATTCAGGTGAGCAGTTACACTGCTCAGAGAAAGGTAATAGTATCTTCACAGATATGGCACTCCCCCTATCCGGCAGTAGGGTTTTTTGCCATAAGTAACTGAAGAAGTATGCTCATGCTTCAGAAACCTCAAGTGGAATTCGGTCATCTTAATCACCTCTGACAGATAAAAAGGAATAACCTTTTCCTTACCAACCCCCAGAATTTATGAAACATAGCAATGTGCAATTAGCATTCACAAGTCCCTCATTATATGTGAGCAGTCCCGGACCCTGGAGCCAGGATACTACTGTATTTATTCTCCTCAACATCCAGCATCAGTAATATATCAAAACAAAGCAAACAGAACATTAAATATAACCTGCATGGCAATTTTGGGAAAGGTAAAGTATTAAAAATCGAACTTTGTTCAATAATATGCACAGACACACATACACATGTGTACATGAGAATAGTAAGAATATGCATAGTGGTTAAACAACGCTTCATTAACTAGAATATTAGAATACCTCAGCAACATAAATGAAAGAAAAACAAAAATTTAGAGGGAACTGCAAGCTGATGGACAGAGTCTTTTGTGCCAACCTTACTATTTTACTGTCTAACAAAATTAACATTGTTCCTGCCCTGTTTGAATAACCTATTTTAATCACATTAACTTGTTCATTTTAATGTTTTTTTAAAATAATATGGCATAGTACACCAAAAATCTAGCTGCTAGTAAATGATAACCATTTACTTAATATCTAAAGCTAAAAATTCTAGTGCCATATCTTATTCTTCTCCCTTTATTACTCATGGCTTCATTACTTCATCACATTTTGTGAAGGTTAACAGAAAAGAAGTTCCTAATAGAGATTATTTTTATCATAAATATGGTTCCATTGAGGCACATATTTGTTGAATAATGGATAATTTCTCTTTCTGAGGTATACAAACAGCACCCTAATATATTTCCCTGCCACATTCTTGAAATTCCAGTCCACTCTCTACTTTGTAACCAACGTTGTCATTCTCAACATTGAAATTGCTCATACCTTACTATGCTAGGCTGAATACAATTCTTCACCACCATCCCCCCAATGCCCATGCCCTCATCTTTAGAATTTCTGGATACCTTCCTTTACATGACAAAATGAACTTTTCAGATATGACTATGTTAATGATCTTGAGGTGGGGAGATCATTCTAGATTATTCAGTGGGCTCAATGTAGTCACAGGTGTCATTATAAGAGAGAGTCAGAGGAAGACTTCACTACAAAAATAAATAAATAAATTAATTAATAAATAATAAATAAGATGTGACGCTGGAACCAAAGGTTGATGTGACACACTTTGAAGGAAGTAGAAGAACACCTGAGCCAAGCAATGCAGGTGGTCTTTTGAGGCTGGAAAGACAAGGAAATTGATTCTTCCCTGAAATCTCCAGAAGGAAAGCAAACCTACCAACGTCATAATTTTTGACTTACAAATCCCGGAAATGAAAGAGAATCAATTTATGTTGTTTGGAGTAAGCTATTAAGTTTGGGGTATTTTGTTACGGTGGCAACAGGAACCTAGTACAGATTTTAGTACCTGAAAGTGGAATGCTGCTGTAATAAATACCCAAAAATGTAGAAGTGGCTTTGGGATTGGTCCATGGGTAAAGTCTAGAAGAATTTTCAAAAACACAATGGAAAAAGTCTATATTGCCTTGAACAGACTGTTAACAGAATTATGGATAATAAAGATTTTGTCCATGAAGGCCCAGAGGGAGTAGATGCATGATAAAGGAAAACTATATTATCTTAGAGAAGCAGACAGTAGGAAACATGGATGCTAGACCCACTGCTGAGGGCTCAGAAATGAGTGAATATGTCATTAGGAACTGGAGAAAAGGAGATCTTTGTTATAAAGTGCCAGACTCTTAGCTGAATTGCTTACTAGTTACATGGAAAGCAAAATTTGTAAGCTGAGATTTCCTAGGAAAATATTAAAGGTGTACCCTACTTTCTTCTTCGTGCTTATGGTAAAATAAGAGAGGAAATATAAATTGAGGAAAACATGCTAAGGGGAATCAGGGCTTGATTATTTGGGAAGTCCTCAGCTGATCTAAATTGCAAAAGAATAAAATTGGGAAATTTACTGTCAGAAAATTATCTTCAGGAAAGAAAGCCAAGATGGTGACTGACAACCTTTTTCATGCCTGACAAAGACAAAAGGTCACGATATTCAGTCACACAGAAGACTCTTTGAAGGGATCATATAACACATGGATCCCCTCAGCCATCTCAGTAGAAACCAAAAGTAGAAATGATATAATCTAGGACAAACCTGTGGAGAAGCTTCTTGTCTAATGGCAGGAATCCCTAGGACATACATGGGAACTTTACAATGTTCTTGAGGATAGCAGCAGAAATATTACCAGCATCAATCGAAAGAAACAGACAGGGGGCAAAATGAATGGACGTCATCAGATTACCAAAATTCTGCAGTCGGGAAACAGGTTGATAAAACTACTCAGCTGCAAACAGATGCTACCCTTTATGAAAAAAGAAAAAAAAAAAAAAAAAAAAAAAGAATGACTCAGAGGTCAGAGCCTTGGGCACAGAGGGTTAAGCTGAGGGCCACAGCGGTGAATCTTGGCGGGTGAAACTTGGACACAGGGGATGAAAATGACAGCCACAGATTATTTCTAGGCCTTAAAACCTGAGAGTTTGTCTGGTTAGATTTTAAATTTGCTTGGGACTGGTGACTCCTTTCTTCCATTTTCTCCTTTTTGAATGGGGATATCTATAACTCTTATATTATTACTGCCCCATTATAGTATTTTGGGAGCAGATAATCTGTTTTACAGCTTCACAGGTACAGAAATTGTGTGGAATTTTGCTAGACATTTGTTTATACCCAGATTCTCACCCATACCTGATTTAGAAAAGACGGATAATGAGATTTGGGACTCTTGAAATGATGTAGGTGAAGTTTTGGACCTTGAGTTGATGTTGTAATTGGTTGAACTGTTTAGGGATGTTGGAATGGAGTGAAGGTATTTTACATTAGGAATGGATCTGAATTTTGTTGGGCCAGTGGACAGACTCTATCAGGCTAATTAGTGACCCCCAGCATATCCATGAACTCTCATAATCTATCAATATGTTACTTTAAGTAGCAATAGGAACTTTACAGATGTGATTAAATATCTTGAGATGGGGAGATTCTACCAGATAGGACTGATGCATCTAATACAATGACAAGTATCCTTGTAATAGAAAGATAAAGAGAGATTTAACTGCAGAAAAATGATGTATTGAGGGAACCAGAGATTGGAGTGATGTACTTTGAAGATGGAGGAAAGATCATGAATAATGGAATGTAGATGGGCTCTAGACACTGAAAAAAAAAAACAGTCATGGATTCTCCCATAAAATATCCAAAAGGAATGGAAATCCTGCAAACATCATGATATTAGACCTCTGACCTCCAGAAATGTAAGACAAATTCATGTTGTTTTAAGCTACTAAGTTTGTGGCAATTTGTTTCAATAGTCCAGGAAACTCATAAAATTACCTCAATTACCAGAAAGCAAATTGATAACTTTACACCCCTTAAGGACATAGTCCAAATGTATCATGACTCTGAGATATTTATACCCAGTCCAAAAATACATCACAAATCATGCTTATAATTAAATGCTCTTATGAACTACACTCTAATTTTCATTGGTTTTCTAACATGACCTATTAATGTTAGATAAATATATCATGAATATTTTTCTATTTCTTAAGTGCTTTCTGTGAACTTTATCACTTGCTAAATAGTCCTTTTCTCTAATTATTAGCTTGAATTTCACTTCCCCTCTGTACTCTCCTTTAACTCTAAAAGAGGCATGACCTACTCCTCTCATGTAAGCACTGTAATGGCCATACTTCAACCATACAAATTGTTTTCTGGCATTTGCATCAGAATTTACACATCTGGCTCTCCTAGAAGATTGAGAAATTCTTCATAATGAGGTCTGTGCCCTAATCATTTCTCCATCTGTTATTATTAGCAAAGTGTCTGATACAAAGTGGTCAGGAAAATGATTCAACGTATATTATTAGCTGGATCTATGAATTTACAAATGTATGAAAAAAATGAATAGATAAGTGCATGAATGAGAAAAGGAATAATAAAGCTTATATACAGTATTGGAATAACATTGCAGCTAAATGAAATAGCATCAAATACGCAAAGGGTATAAAATAATATTTAAATATTTGAATTGATCTTGCTTCAGGGCACATATTTGATGAATGTGATATGCATGAAAGATAAAATGAAAGTAACTGTTTGAGGTCATATAAAATAGGTCTTCAAAGAAGAAAGATAATGATTTCCCATATACTTTGATAGATAATCTGTAAAATGATAGTAATAATGTACACATTCAGGATTTGTAATAAAGTGTAATTGTTCTCCACTGAAAAAGGAGAATAAGAGAAAATAAACTAAAATGTCCTCAGCATAATTTTAAGTTAGACCTAAAACAGAACAAAGAAAAAAAAAAAGTACTTCTACAATAATTCAAATGATCTAAGTAATCCATATACCTGTTCTTTCTTGTAGAAAACAGGATAGTGATAGTAATTCCCTGCCCACATTTTGAGTTCCATTTCTATTCTAAAAAAAAAAAAAAATGAACTCTGTTGTGTTATGAGGAATCAATGCACTTTTCAAGCATCTATTTGTGAAATTTATACAATTCCTTGAAATAAATCTTTTTCCACATGTAACTGTAAAGTGGCTTAGTTTTAGTTTTTTGATAATCAAAATTCATGTACTTATTTACTCAGAATGTTTATGAGCATCTTCACACTTCCAAACACTATAACAGATACTGCAGATACTATTGTGAACAAAAACAGGCACAGTTCAAGCCTACAGGCCGGTGGGAAGAACAAAATCAATCAAACAATTATAAAATACATCCATAAATATAAATGGGGATAAGTTCTATGAAGGGAAAGGACATAGTTCCATAAAATCTTGTAATAGACAGAACTAATTTTACTTAGTGGGAAGGAAATTTCTCTCTGAGAAGTTTTTATGTTAGTTTTTGTTTGTTTGTTTGTTTGTTTGTTTGTTTTGAGATGGAGTTTCACTCTTGTTGCCCAGGCTTGAATGCAATGGTGCGATCTCGGCTCACTGCAACCTCCGCCTCCTGGGTTCAAGTGATTCTCCTGCCTCAGTCTCCCGAGTAGCTGAGATTACAGGCGCCTGGTTAATTTTTTGTATTTTTAGTAGAGCTGGGTTTTCACCATGTTGGTGAGGCTGGTCTCCAACTTCCGACCTCAGGTTATCCACTTGCCTTGGCCTCTCAGTGTGCTGGGATTACAGGTGTGAGCCACTGGCCACTGAGAAGATTATGTGTTTATATATGAGATTTTGAGGATGAGTAGAAGTTAATTTGGTAAAATCTATATGAGTGTTAGCTTTATCTTAGATTAAGTAATAATTGTTGAAAAGGTGGCTGTGAAGTTTGATATACTTGTAAGGAAAGGGGTTTTAAAGTAGAAGTAAAACAATAGCCAAAGCTCAATAATAAAATAATAATGAATAATAAAAGTATCAATTAATTTAAATTAAATTCTGATTTGGCAATGGGACTACAGAATGGGATGAAATGATGGAGGAAAAAATGGTGTATTTTGATTGTGATTGTAATATAAATTGTTCATTCCTATTTACTTATTTAGAGACCAGGTCTTGCTCTGTTCTTCAGTTTGGAGTACAGTGGAATGATCACAGCTTGCTGTAACCTCGACCTTCTGGGCTCAATCCTCTCACCTCAGCCTCTGATTAGCTTGGGCTACAATTATGCAACACCATGCCAGGCTAAATTTTTCTTAATTTTTTAGAGATGGGGTTTCACTGTGTTGCCCAGGCTGGTCTCAAACTCCTAGGCTCCAGGTATCCCCTTTCCTTGGCATCTCAAAGATGGGATTATAGACATGACCCACCACACCTGACCCATTCCTAATCATTATAATATAAATTAAAATCAGTTTGGTAAAATTTTTAAACAATTATTAGTACAATGTGTCTACAAATAGGACACAGAATATTTTTTTCAATGCAGGAATGAAAATTTAATAAACCCAGCAAAAACAGAAGAAAACTCAATAAATAGAATGACAAGATTATTACCTAAAATAAGAACAAGGGATCACTATAGTTGCAAAGAGGGCTAAATGCCCTGTTAAAAGGTATCACATTTTGGCATATTGCTTATATTCAGCTATATGCCATTTTTCAAGATGTTATTTTTCAAACAAAATGTTTTCTCTCTTTTTCCAGTGTGATAGGCAACCTTGAAAATGGCTCCAAATAATCCCTGCCTCCAGGTATTCATGCTGTTGTCTAATTTCTTCCCCTTGCAGATGGACTGGATTTGATGACTTTCTTCTATCAAATAGAATATGACAGAAGAGATAGTATGTCACTTTCACTTGAGGTTTTGTTTTGCTTTGAAATAAATACATTAATCTTCACTGGGTAAATCTGTAACATGACAATGCCACTCAACTTGTATGTGGCAGTTTTTGTCACATCTACATCTCCTTTTTACAGACTAACAAAACAATATTTGTGTCCAGAACAGTTAAAGAGTTGTGGCAATTCTAAGGTAATCTTTAGCATTCTTTGCTCATTTTATGAGCTTCATTTGAACGGCTTATGTAACCCTCTTCTGCCACAGGTATATGAGTTAAGGGACATTTAGGGTGGGTATGAGAAGGCTTTACTTTCCTAAAGATATAAAATAATCATAATCATAATCATAATAAATTAGTGAAGGCCTTCCCTCCTGTTCTTTGATTTTAATGATGGATAAGCAGAGCCACAGAAGCCATGTTATAGATACCAGAGAAAAACGACGACAGCTCTGACATCATAGAGCAAGTTTGTCAAATTCAGCAACAGCTGTTTTATAGACTTCTCATCATATGAGAAAAAACAAACCTGATTTTATTATGCCACTGAGAGTAAGATTCTATAACTTGTTGCCCCCAAATATCTCTGATTTGTTACACATGAGAAATATATATACTTAGTATTGACACATCAGAATCTCAAATATACTTTATAAAGAGCCACCAAAATAATGACACCTGTAAGTAGTCTGCGAAGGGAGTCCACCATCCTACCTGTATCATCCATTTGTCTACCTAAATAACATGCTCTAAGTATATACTGTGTTTCAGTCCCAAGCGATATGATAGTAGTATTAGTTAGAAGTGATATTTCTGGCTCATTTAACTTCAGAGATTTTATCGCTTAGAATCTTAGTATGCTCTAAATGCAGAATCTGAGGTTACAACCTCAGCCAGAATTCTGAAAGTAGCCACCACAATCTATTTTAAAAAGCAGAAAGTTATTCTATAGGAACCTCATCTATCTGTATTACAATTCTATTGTGTTCTAATATAAATTAATATTATAGTTGCAGAATATTTCATCATATTTGTAAAAAGAGTGAGTCTGAGAACCAACGAAGCAACACGTATGTCTGAATCAAAAATTCTACTAATATTTTCTTTTCCCTTTGGAAATGTTAAATGGGCTGATTAAATTAAGGATTTTCATGTTCATTAATCTTAAGTGGGTAGCTCATAGCCGTTAAATATTTGTGCTTATTTATAAACCATTACAGACTCAGAATAAAGTGAACACCAGTAGTTTTGAAGAATTAAGTATCCAGATATTAGGTTTAGAATGTTGATTGTTGAGGTGACTGTTTTATTTTCTAAGTAAATTTGAATTAGATTCTATGTCACAACTGCCTGTTTGACTAGAACTGTGTGATGTAACACAGTTTACTGTGAAGAAACCTAATTTAGACCAAGAAATATCTGAGTTTATTTTAGTTTCTGGCATTTTTTATGTAAGTGATCTTGAGCAAAATATTTCTGAACATTCATTTTCTCATATGCAAAAATAGGTAATAAAATGGTTAACCTGGGCCAGGCGCGGTGGCTCACGCCTATAATCCCAGCACTTTGGGAGGCCGAGGCAGGCAGATCACGAGGTCAGGAGATAGAGACCATCCTGGCTAACACGGTGAAACCCCATCTCTACTAAAAATACAAAAAATTAGCCGGGCCTGGCGGCGGGCGCCTGTAATCCCAGCTACTCAGGAGGCTGAGGCAGGACAATGGTGTGAACCCGGGATGCAGAGCTTGCAGTGAGCTGAGATCACACCACTGCACTCCAGCCTGGGCAACAGAGCAAGACTCCATTTCAAAAAAAAAAAGCGGCCGGGCGCGGTGGCTCAAGCCTGTAATCCCAGCACTTTGGGAGGCCGAGACGGGTGGATCACGAGGTCAGGAGATCGAGACCATCCTGGTGAACACCGTGAAACCCCGTCTCTACTAAAAAAATACAAAAAACTAGCCGGGCCAGGTGGCGGGCGCCTGTAGTCCCAGCTACTCGGGAGGCTGAGGCAGGAGAATGGCGTAAACCTGGGAGGCGGAGCTTGCAGTGAGCTGAGATCCGGCCACTGCACTCCAGCCCGGGCTACAGAGCGAGACTCCGCCTCAAAATAAATAAATAAATAAATAAATAAATAAATAAATAAATAAGTAAAGAAGAAGAAAACAAACAAAGTGGTTAACCTGTTAGAATGGAATGTCACTGTAATCATTAATGCTGGTGACCAAATGTACGTGATCTTTCCTTTTTTGAGCACGTGATTATTGCACTTTTCACTTCTATGGGTTGGGTGGAGCCAGGTGACTTGTGCCAGCCAGTAAGTTGTGAGCCAAGAGCTGTTTCTTTGGGCAAGGGAATTTAATTGCTGTAACCAGATCAGCAAACATTGTCTTTCCGAAACTCTGTGCTAATGGCAAGGCATGTTATGTGTAGTAGCTATTCCATGTCCCAGAGAGAGGAAAACGCAGAAAACAACCCAAGCCAACCCTCGATGGACATGTAGAACAAGCAATAAATAAGCCTGTCGTTTTCAAGTCTCTGACCTTTTGGTAATTTTATTGCATCACAGCCTAAAATATCTTTGGTGACAATTCTTAAGATGACTAGTGCTAAAACAAAAAAAGAAAAGGAAACTATGCTAGTTCTGAACATTTGAGGGTGCCTAATAATTAATACTCACAGTTACTATTGGGAATAGTCATTGTCTTTGTCACTTGGTAATTTTATAATCTTTCTGGTAACTGCATTCCAGAATAAAATGACTAATTTTAATGACCAGTGTGGTAGTTTCCACCTGTAGGTTGAAAGGTAAAGAGGATTTTAAAAGATGTGATTGAGGCCAGGGGTTGTGGCTCTCACCTGTAATCCCAGCACTTTGAAAGGCCTAAGCAAGAGGACCACTTCAATCTCAGGAGTTCGAGACCAGCCTGGGCAACATAGTGAGACCTCATCTCTACTAAAAATCAAAAAAATTAACCAAGCGTGATGGCAGGAGACTGTAGTCCCAGCTACTTAGTAGAGGTTGAGGTGGGAGGATTGATTGAGCCTGGGAGATACAGAGTGCTGTTAGCCTGATTACACCACTGCACTCCAGCCTGGGTGACAGAATGAGAGATCTTGTCAAAAGAAAAAAAAAAAGACATGATTGAATAAAATGATGGAAAAACTCTGCTGTATCTAATACTGAAGATTGACAGGAGCTTCATTCTCTAAAGCTAGGTTTGATATCTAGAGCGTAGAGTAACTGACAAAGGTGGCAGTATTTTAAAGGAATTAGCTTATATGGATTTCAGTTGTTTTTCACAGGAAACCAGTAAACCAGTTATTGTTTTCTTGAAATAATAGTAATAAGTAATAATAGAAGTCTTCAAGCCAGAACAGGAATAGCAATGATACTTTCACAGTTTATGCTTCAATGGTTTCTATGGCATAAACTGAAAAAAATTTCTATCTCTCGATTTACTATGGTACCTTCAAATGACAATCACAGTTAAAATCATCTATAACAAGAAAATATATAATGCATATATGAAGTATCTCTCCCCGCTCTTTCCCTCTCTCCCTCCCCACTCTATGTATAGAAAACACTCTCATACACCCACACAAATATGTAATTTCATTGTTTCAAAATTGAGAAAATATTTCCTCTGCACCAAGAAATCATTAGAAAGAATTATTGTATCTCAAAATTGTTTTGTTTTCTCAATCATATCTTCAAAAACTCATAAAATTATTTTAAAATGTGTCATATATTATATTGCATATTTCAATCTATGTCAAAAAGGACAATTAATACTATAAATTTATGATATAATATTATGTCTTACAAAGTATAGATACTATGATATGATTTCTTAATACCCAGTAAGAGAAAAAGCCTGCTGTATTAAATTTCCAAATGAAATAAAACAATGATTTGGATTTTTGCAAATCTCATATTTTCCTAATTTGGGTCTATGTCTATACTACCAATTCTTCAGGAGTGAAGAAATTCTTCCATGAATTTTTCACTTCTTCCATATTACAAATCTAGCTCTGGTGTTATCAGTAAAATGAATTTTCATCCTGGGATTAAAAAAAGCTTAAAACCAGAACTATCCTGTTGAAGATGTGTACCTGATCATTGTATTCTAGAATGATTATTGCCCATACTGCTTTTCCCATTCCATCATAAATTTGTATATAATAATAAAACAAATACTTAGCTGTTATCGAGTTTCTCTAATTTACACTAATTATTTATAGTTGTTAATATGTAAAAAGAATAGTTTGGACAAATTATTAGAAATTTATTTTCCCATTCAGTATTACAATTATATGATTTTTTAATTAGCTTGTTATAGACATCAAAATATATAAAATTTCTAAGTAGACATTATGAACATCTAAGCTACAGTCATGTTAGGAAATATATTAATTAGATTCTATGAACTCTGTAAGCGAGAAAAAAATCCCTACGCCCCTAAAGTGACACTAAGGGAAAGATAAAAATTCAGCTGATAAATTTTTATTTATAAAGCAAGAACGGTCTGAGATATTAATCCATGAGTTTCTGTAAATCTTAATCTTCTTAATCTATTATACTGTTAAGTAATATCATCTTATTAATAATGATACCATAAGATATAGGCATATTTGATTGTGTAAAAGTAAAAAAAGAAAGATAAAATAGGATTAATAATTCAACATTATTTTTAATAAGGTTTTTATTGAGATAAAATTTACATAACATAAAAATTACCATTTTAAAGTGAAAAATGCAGTGTCATTTAGTACAATAGTGTTACACAACCACCACCATTATCTAGTTCTCAAATGTTTTTATAGCCCCCAAAAGAAACCTATACTCATTAAGCAGTTGCTTCCCATCCTCCCTCTTCTGAACCACTGGCAAATACCAATAGGCTATCTTTATTAATCTACCTAATCTGGACATTTTATATAAATGAAGTTATACAATATGTGACCTTTTATATCTGGCTTCTCTCATTTAGTGTAATATTTTTGAGGCTTATCTGCATTGTACCATGTATAAGTACTTCATTTCTTTTTATGGATGAATATGGTCTCTTATATATACCATCTTTTATTTATTTATCTGTTGATGAACATTTGCATTGTTTCTATCTTTTAGCTGCTGTGAATATTCTATGAGCATCCATGTGTAAGCATTTATTTGAGTATCCGTTTCAATTAATTAAATATATATATATATATCTAAATATGTAATTTCTGGTTCATACGACAATACTGTTTGAGGTTTTGAGGAATTGTCCAAATGCGTTCCACAGTAGCTGCACTATTTTACATTCCCACAAGCAAAATAAGAGTTTCCAATTTCCCTAGACCCTTATCAACATTTGTTACTTTCTGTTTTGCTTTTTAAAGTATTATTATAGCCATCCTAGGAGGTAGGTTTGAAGTGATATTATTTGTATTTGATTTTTATCTCCCTAGTCCTAGTTACTAACACTGTTGAGTATATTTTCATGTGCTTGTTAGACACTGTATATCTTTGAAGAAATGCCTAATCAAGTCGTTTGCCTATTTTTAAATTAGTAGTTTGTAGTTGCAATATGAGTTCTTTATACATTATGCATATTAGATCCTTGTGAGATCTGTAATTTACAAGTATTTCCTTTCATTCTGTAGGTGTTCATTTTCTTGATAATATTTTTAGATGCCCAGAGGTTTTTCATTTTGATGAAATGTAACTTTTTTTGTTGTTGTATCATTGCCTATATTTTTGTTTTTATGTCTAAGAATTAACTTCCAAATCCAAATCTATGAAGATTTACACCTATCTCTTTTTCTAAGACATATGGATTTAGCTCTTACATTTAGGTCATTGATCCATTTTGAGTTAACTTTTTAGAAAGGTGTGAGTGGGGATCCAATTTCATTTCTTTATATGTAAATATCAATGTGTCCCAGCAATAATTGTTCTAGAGACTTTATTTTTTTATTGATAATCTTGGCATTCTTGTCAAAAATCAATTGACCACCTAGATGTGAGCATTTATTTCTGGACTCTCAAGTCTATTCTATTGGTTTATCATTATGCTAGTACCACACTATTTTGATTACTATAAATTTGTAGGAAAATTTGAAATCAAGAAGTGTGTCATTCAACAATGTTGTTTTTCGAGATTGACTTGGCAATTTGGGAAAACTTACAAATCTATATAAATTTAATAATTGTTTTTTCCACTTTGTAAAAAAAAAAAAGGCCATTCATTTTGACAGGGATTGCAATGAAACTAGAGACAGCTTTGAATAATACTGCAATCTGAATAACAGGTCATATAATCTACGAAAACAAGGTGTTGTTCCCATTCTTTAGTCCTTCCTTAATTTCTTTTAGCAATGCTTTATAATTTTTAGTATACAAATGTTGCACCTCATTTGTTAAATTTATACTTAGCTATTTTATTCTTTTGAATGTTCTTTTAAAATGGAATTCTTTTTTTTTTTTTACTTTAAGTTCCAGGATACATGTGCAGAATGTGCAAGTTTTTACATAGGTATATGTGTGCCATGGTGATTTGCTGCAAATATTAATCCATCACCTAGGTTTCAGCCCTGCATGCATTAGCTATTTGTCTTGATGTTCCCCCTCCCCTCATTACCCTCCCTCTTCAACAGGCCCTGCTGTGTGTTGTTCCCCTCCCTGTGTCCATGTGTTCTCATTGTTCAACTCCCACTTATGAATGAAAATATCCAGGGTTTGGTTTTCTGTTCCTGTGTTATTTTGCTGAGGATGATGGCTTCCAGCTTCATCTGTCCCTACAAAGGACATGATCTCATCCCTTTTCTGTGGCTGCATAGTATTCCATAGTGTATATATACCACATTTTCTTTGTCTGGTCTATCACTGATGGACATTTGGGTTGGTTCCATGTCTTTGCTATTGTGAATAGTGCTGCAATAAACATACACGTATGTGTATCTTTATAATAGAATGAGGTATATTCCTTTGGATATATACTCAGTAATGGGATTGCTAAGTCTAATGGTATTTTTGGTTCTGGATCCCTGAGGAATCACAACACTGTCTTCCACAGTGGTTGAACTAATTTACATTCCCACCAACTATGTAAAACCATTCCTAGTTCTCCACAGCCTCACCAGCATCTGTTGTTTCTTGACTTTTCAATAATCACCATTCTGACTAGCATGAGATTATTGTGGTTTTGATTTGCACTCCTCTAATGATCAGCGATGATGAGTTTTTTTTTCATGTTTGTTGCCTGCATAAATGTCTTCTATTGAGAATCATCTGTTCATATCCTTTGCCCACTTTTTGATAGATTTGTTTGTTTGTTTCTTGTACATTTGTTTATGTTCCTTGTAAATTCTGGATATTAGACCTTTGTCAAATGGGTAGATTGGAAAAATGTTCTCCCATTCTGTAGGTTGCCAGTTTGCTCTGATGATAGTTTCTTTTGCTGTGCAGAAGCTCTTTAGTTTAATTAGATCCTATTTGTCAGTTTTTGCTTTCGTTGCAATTGCTTTTGGTGATTTTGTCATAAAATCTTTGCCCATGCTTATTTCAGGAATAGTATTGCCTAGGTTTTCTTCTATGGTTTTTATGGTTTTGGGTTTTACATTTAAGTTTTTAATCCATCTTGAGTTAATTTTTGTATAATGTGTAAGGAAGGGGTCTAGTTTCAGTTTTCTGCATATGACTAGCCAGTTTTCCCAGCACCATTTATGAAATAAGGAATCCTTTCCTTATTGCTTGTTTTTGTCAGGTTTGTTGAAGATTAGATGGTTGTAGATGTGTGGTCTTATTTCTGAGATATCTATTGGGTTCCATTGGTCTCTAGGTCTTTTTTGGTACCAGTACCATGCTGCTTTGGTTACTATAGCCATGTAGGATAGTTTGAAATTGGGTAGCATGAAGCCTCTAGCTTTGTTCTTTTTACTTTCGGCTGTCTTAATTATACAGGCTCTTTTTTGATTTCATATGAATTTTAAAGTAATTTTTCCTAGTTTTGTGAAGAATGTGAAGGTTAGTTTGATGGGAATAGCATTGAATCTATACATTACTTTGGGCAGTATGGTCATAGTATTGGAAGTTCTGGCCAGGGCAATCAAGCAACAGAAAGAAAAAAGCGTATTCAAATAGCAAGAGAGGAAGTCAAATTGTCTCTGCTTGCAGATGACATAATCCTATATTTAGAAAACCCCATCGTCTCACCCCAAAACTCCTTGAGCTGATAAGCAACTTCAACAAAGTCTCAGGATACAAAATCAATGTGTGAAAATCACAAGCATTCCTAATACCAACAATAGACAAGCAGAAAGCCAAATCATAAATGAACTCCCATTCACTATTGCTACAAATAGAATAAAATACCTAGGAATACAGCTAACAAAGGGTGTGAAGGACCTCTTCCAAGAGAACTACAAACAACTGCTCAAGGAAATAAGAGAGGACACAAACAAATGGAAACTTTGAATAGGAAGAATAAATATTATTTTTTTGCATCATGCAATTTTGTATAGAAGCACAGGTAATTTTAGTGTGTTAATCTTATGTCCTACAACTTTGCTGAATTTGATTTTTAGCTGTAATAGTTTGTGTGTGTATATGTGTGAATTCTTTTGGAATATTTGTATATAAGATCATGTCATCTGTGGATATATATAGTTTTAGTTCTTCCTTTTCATTTTTGATGTGTTTTATTTATTTTTCTTGCCTAATTGTTCTGGCTAAAATGTAAGGTACAATGTAAATATCAGTGGTGATTTCAGGTCTCCTTTTTTACCTAAAGAGTAATTTTTTGTTGTTGTTTTTCACCACTGAGTTTATTATTAGCTGTGACTTTTTTAACCAATGCCTTTTGTCATGCTGAAAAAGTTCTTTTCTATTATATATTTTTTTCTGATTTTTTTTTTTTTTTTTTTTTTTTGACATGGAGTCTTGCTCTGTCACCCAGGCTGGAGTCCAGTGGCAGGATCTCGACTCACTGCAAACTCCGCCTCCCGGGTTCATGCCTCCTGCCTCAGCCTCCTGAGTTGCTGGGACTACAGGTGCCTGCTACCACGCCCAGCTAATCCCTTTTTTTTTTTAGTAGAGGCGGGGTTTCACCATGTTAGCCAGAATGGTCTCCATCTCCCGACCTTGTGATCTGCCCACCTCGGCCTCCCAAAGTGCTGGGATTACAGGCATGAGCCACCGCGCCCGGCTTCTGACTTTTTTTTTTTTTTATCATGAAAGGAGATTGGATTTTTACCAAATGCTTTTACTATGTTGGTTGGGTGATCATGGTTTTGTTTTCGTTTTCATTTGTTCTGTTAATGTGGTGCATTGGATACACTGATTTTCTCATATTATGTTCTTAGAATAAATGCTCCTGGTGTAGAATCCTTTCCATATAATATTGAAGTTAGTTTACTAGAATTTTGTTTAGGATTGTCTAATCTAGATGCATAAGAAATAGTGGTATATAGTTTATTTTCTTGTGATGCTTTTATATGGTTAGTATAAGGGTTATTTTGGACTGATAGAATAAGATTTAAAAAAATGGTCCCTCTTCATTTTTGGAAGACTTTGAGAAGGATTGGTGTTAATTAATTTTTAAATGTTTAGTGGAATTTACCAGTGAAACCATCTGGCCCTGGGCTTTCCTTTATTGGGAGGTACATAAATACTAATTAATAATAACTAATATTATGAATTTATATTCACAAATTATTTACGTATTATTTCACAAATATTTAATTAATATATAATTTGTTATATAACTGTTTAGATTTCCTGTTATTTATTGGCTCAGTTTTGTTATTTCGGGAGTTTCTAGGGAGTTTTTATATCACTGATGTTATCTAACTTACTGGCATACAGTTGTTCCTTTTATAATCTTTTTTTCGAATTTTTGTAAAGTCAGTGGTAATATTCTAGTTACTTCTCGGACTTTGGTTATTTGCATGTTCTCTCTTTGTTTCTTTGTCAGACTAAAGTTTTATATTATTGATTTTTTAAGTAAACAGCTTTTGTTTCATTGATTCTATTGTTTTTCTATCTTTTATTTCATTTATCTCCACTTTAATCTTCTTTCCTTCCTTTTTTCCTTCCTTCTGTTATATTTGAATTTAATTTGCTTTTCTTTTTCTAGTTCCTTGATGTGTTAAGTTAGGTTATGAATTTGAGTTTTTTTGGTTTAAGTGGAGATATTTAAAACTGTAATTTTTTCTCTGAACATTGCCTTTGCTGCATTCTAGAAATTTTCATATGCTGTCTTTTTGTTTTCATTTGTCTCAGCATAATTTCTAATTTTGCTGTGATTCTTTGATTCATTGATTTTTAAAGCTGTATTCTTTAATTTTCATAAATCTGTGTATTTCCTAGCTTACCTTGTGTTACTTATTTCTAGCTTCATTCTGATCAGAGAAAATACTTTGTATACCTTCATTATTTTTAAATAAGGAATGTATTTAGAGTTATTTTGTTGTGCAATACAGTGGTCCCTAACCCCTACTCTGCAGACAGGTATCGGTCCATGGGCTGTTAGAAACCGGGCCGCACAGTTGGAGGTGAGCAGTAGGCAAGAGAGTGTTACTGCCTCCACTCCATCTCCTGTCATATCAGCAGCAGCATTAGATTCTTATAGGAGTGTGGCCCCAATTCTGAAGAGCACAGGTGAGGGATGGAGGTTGGGCATTCCTTATGAGACTCTAGCTAATGCCTGATGATCTGAGGCTGAACATTTTCATCACAAAACCTCCCCACTTGCCAAGTCTGGAAAAAATTGTCTTCCATGAAACTGGTCCCTGCAGAATTTTCTACAAGCATTTGAGAATAATATGTAATAACAATATTGAGAATAATTATTCTGTCATTGGCTTGAATATTCTGTATGTGTGTGTTAGATCTAGTTGGTCATCTAGTTAAGTCTAGATAATCAGGATCATCTCAATAGATACAGAAAAAACATATGTCAAAATTCAAAACCTTTCATGATCAAAAGCACTCAGCAAACTAAGACCTGAATGAAACTACCTAAACACAATAAGACCATAAAAGAAAAAACACAGCTAGCATCAAACTAAATGGCAAAAGACTGAAAGCTTTTCCTCTTATGATCAGGAACAAGCCAAGGAAGTCTGCTTTTGCCACTTCTTTTCCACATAATATTGGAAGTTTTAGTCACAGCAATAAGCAAGAAAAAGAAATAAACAATAAAACTATCTCTATTCACAGATTTTATGATCTTATATGCAGAAAATGCTGAAGATGCCATATGCAAAAAAATTAGAACTAATAAATCGATTCATGAAATTTCAGGGTACAAAATCAACACAAAATAATTCATTGTGTTTCTGTTCACTAATAATTCAAAAAGGAACTTAAGAAAATAATTCAATTTATAATTGCATCAAATTAAATGAAATAGAGATTATATAAACAAGAGATGTCAAAGATTTGTACACTGAAAATGACAAAACATTGCTGAAGAAAATTAAAGACATTAATAAATACAAAGGCATTCTGTGTTCATGGTTGAAAAACTTAATATTGTCTGGATGTCAGTACTGCCCAGAGTGATCTATAGGTTCAGTGCAAGCCCTATCAAAAGCCAGTGATGTTTTTGCAGAAATAGAAAAGCCCATCCTAAAATTCATATGAGATCTTAAGGGGTTTCACATAGCCAAAACAATTTAGACAAAGACGAGCAAAGTCAGAGTTTTCACATTTCCTAATTTCAATACGTACTGCAAAGCTACAGTTATCAAAACAGTGTGATATTTATATAAAAACAGACATATAGACCATGAAATAGAAAAGAGATTCCAGAAGTAAATTCTTGCATAGGTGGTCAAATTATTTTCAACACGGATGCCAAAACCACTCAATGGGGGAAAGATCAGTCTTTTAAATCAATACTGAAAGAAACATCAAATATTTACATGCAAAGGAATAAAGTTGGACCCTTATCTAAAACTGTATACACATATTAGCTCAACTTCTGCACAGCAAAATAAACTATCAAAAGAGTGAACAGACAACCTATAGAATGAAAGGAAATATTTACAAACTATGCATTTGACAAAGTCTAATATCCAGAATCTATAAGGAATTTTAACAATTGAATAAGCAATAAACAGTCACATTAAAAAATTATCAAAAGACATGAATAGACACTTCTTAATATAACACATACAAGCAGCCAAAAACATGAAAAATGCTCAATATCACTAATCATCAGTGAAATGCAAATCAAAACAACGAGATAGAATCTCATACCAGTCAGAATGGTTATTATTAAAAAGTCAAAAAGCAGCAGATGTTGGTGAGGCTGTGGAAAAATACTTATACACTGTTGCTGGAAAGTAGGGACTAGTTTGGCTACTGTGGAAAGCAGTTTGGAATTTCTAAAAGAACTTAAAACAGACTGAGCACAGTGGCTCATGCCTATAATCCCAGCACTTTGGGAGGCTGATGTGGGTGGATCTTGAACCAAGGAGTTCGAAACTAGCCTGGGCAACATGGTGAAACCTCATCTTTACAAAAAATATAAAAATTAACCAGACATGGTGGCATGTACCTGTATCCCCAGTTACTCAGAGCCTGAGATGGGAGGATTGATTGAGCCTGGGAGGCTAAGTCTGCAGTGAGTCATGATCACTCCACTGTACTCTAGCCTGGATGACACAGAGAGAGAGAGAGAGAGAGAGAGAGAGAGAGAGAGAGAGAGAAAGAGAGAGAGAGAGAGAGAGAGAGAGAGAGAGAGAGACCCTATCTCCAAAAATAAAAAAAAAAAAAAAACAAATTGAACTACCATTTGACCCAGCAATTCCATTACTAGGTATATAGCCAAAAGAAAATAAATCATTTTACCAAAAGACATGCACACATGTGTTGATTGCAGCACCATTCACAATAGAGAAGACATGGAATCAACAAGGTGCCCATCAATAAAGATAATGTGGTACATATATACTATGGGACACTACATAGCCATATAAAAGAATCAATTAGGTCCTTTGGAAAAACCTGCATGGAGCTGGAGGCCATTATTGTAATTGTTTTGTGTTGCCATGAACAGAGGCCATATAAAACGAAGAATTGAATTGATAAACGTCTGTGTTCTGACTACTCCATGGAACAGCCGTATTCCCATTGTGTTAGTCCATTTTCATACTGCTTTATAAAGAACTGCCTGAGACTCGGTAATTTATAAGGGAAAGAGGTTTAATTGACTCACAGTCCAGCATGTCTGGGGACACACCTCAGGAAACTTACAATCATGGCAGAAAGCAAAGGGGAAGCAAGACACTTTCTTCACAAGGCAGCAGGAAGAAGAAATGCTGAGCAAAGAGGAGAAGAGCCCCTTGTAAAACCATCAGATTTTATGAGAACTCACTCACTATCATGAAAACAATATGGAGGAAACACCCCCTCTATTCAGTTACCTTCAGCGGGTCTGTCTCCTGACATGTGGAGATTATGGGGATTATAGGTATTGCAATTCAAGAGGAGGTTTGTGATTTGGGTGGGGACACAAAGCTTAACCATATTATCCATCCTTCTCTCTCTCCTCAGGATTCCATATTCCCTAAGACACAAGAATATTGAAATTATGGCAATTAATAACCCTACAGTGACCTCTAAGTGTTCAAATGGAAGAAAGAATCTCATTTATCTGACTAAACCTAAAGTTAGAAATAATTAAGCTTAGTGAGGAAGGCATGGCTAAAGTTGAGATAGGCTGCAAGGGAAGCCTCTTGCACCAAACAGCCAGCTTGTAAATGCACAGTAAGAGTCCTTGAAGAAATTCAAAAGAGCTACTCCAGAGAACACATGAATGATAAGAAAGTCAAACAAACTTATTGCTGATTTGGGGCAAGTTTTAGTGGGACTGCATAGAGCCACAATAGTCCCTCAAGCCAAAGTCTAATCCAGAGCAAGCCCCTAACTCTCTTCAACTCTATGAAGGCTGAGACAGGTAAAGAAGCTACAGAAGAAACGATTGAAGCTGGCAGAGGTTGGTTCATGAGGTTTAAGAAAAGAAGCTGTCTCCATAATATAAAAGTGCAAGGTGAAGCAAGTGCTGATGCAGAAGCTGTAGCAAGTTATCCAGAAGATCTAGCCAAGATAATTGATGAAGATAGCTATACTAAATAACAGATTTTCAATGTAGATGAAGTAGCCTTATATTGATATTGGAAGAAGATGCCATCTAAGACTTTCATAGCTTTAGAGAAAAGGTCAGCGTTTGGCTTCAATGCTTCAAAAGACAAGCTGACTCTAGTTAGGGACTAATATAGCTGGTGACTTTCAGTGGGAGCAACTGTTCATTTACTATTTCAAAAATGTTAGGGTCCTTAATAATTAGTCTAAATTCCATCTGCCAATGCTTTATCAATAAAACAACAACAACAAGCTTCAATGAATGACAATGGATTCAATTTTTCAATGAATTCAATAATGTTTCCTTAACGATAGCACGTCTGTTTACAACATGGTTTACTGAATATTTCAGGCCCACTATTAGGATCCACTGCTCAAAACAAACAAACAAAAAATTCTTTCAAAATATTTCTGCTAATTGACAATGCGACTGGTCACCCAAGACCTCTGACAGAGATTTACAAGGAGATTAATTTGTTTTCATGCCTGCTAATATAACATCAACTTGGTAGCCCATGGATCAAGAAGTAATTTTGCCTTTGAAGTCTTGTTAGTTAAGAAATATATTTTATAAGGCTATAATTGTCGTCAGTAGTGATTCCTCTGATGATCTGAGCAAAGTAAATTGAAAACATCCTGGAAAGAATTCACCAATCTAGATGACATTAAGAACATTTGTGTTTCATGGGAGGAGGTCAAAATATCAACATTAACAGGGGTTCGAAGAAGGTGATTCTCATGAAGGACTTTGAGGAATTCAAGACTTCAAGGGAGAAAGTAACTAAAGTTTTGGCAGAAATAGTAAAAGAACAAGAATTAAAAATGGAGCCTGGAGATGTGACTGAACTGCTGTAATCTCATAATAAAACTTTCAAAAATGAGGACTTGTTTCTAATGGATGAGCAAAGAAAATGATTTTTGAGATGAAATCTAATCCTTGTAAAGAAATGACAACACAGATTGGTCCATAAAGTTGATAAAGCAGTAGTAGACTTTAAAAAGATTGACTAATTTTGAGAAAAGTTCTACTGTGGATAAAATGCTGTCAAGTAGCATCACATGCTACAGGCATGTCTTCCATGAAAGAAAGAGTAAATCAATGAAGCAAACTTCATTGCTGTCTTATTTAAGAAATTGGCACAGCTTCCCCAACTTTCAGCAACCACCACCCTGGTCAACCAATAGCCATCAACATTGAAGCAAGAACCTCCAAAAGATTACGACTCGCTAAAGGCTTAGTAGGTCATTAGCGTTATTTTAGCAATAAAGTATTTTAAAATTAAGATATATACATTGTTTCTTAGACACAATATTATTGCACAATTAATAAACTACAGTGTATTGTAAACACAACCTTTATATGTATTGGGAAATAATAAAAGTATTATTTATTTTATTGCAATAGTTTAGAACCAAACCTACAATATACCTGAGGCATTCCTGTAATTATAAAGAGATTAATTTTTTAGGAAGATACATTAATCTTGAAAGTGTAAGCATCTAACAATAGTGAGTCACAACCAATGAGATGAAAAAATGATAAATCTGGGAAGACAGAAATTCAGTATCATAGTTGCTGACTTCAATACCCTTTTGTCAGTAATTAATAGTTCAAGTTGGTAGGAAACTAGTAAAGATATAGATTATCTAAACAGCACTATCACTCTAATTAGTGAATTAAATTTATAGAACAATCCTTTCAACAACAGTGAAGACACATTCTTCTTTACCTCCCGTATAGAACTTCCACCAAGATAAACCACATTCTTGGTTGCAAAATGCAGCTTAACAAATTTAAAGGGTAGAAATCATACATACATAGTATGTAATATGGTCTGGCTCTATGTTTTCACCCAAATCTCATTTTGAATTGTAATTTGGATTGTAAACCCCATGTGGTGGGGGCGGGACCTTGTGAGAAGTGATTAGATCATGGGGGCAGTTTCCCCATGTGCTGTCATGATAATTGGTGAGTTCTTATGAGATCTGATGGTTTTATAAGGGGCTTCCCCCTTTGCTCAGCACTCGTTCTCCCTCCCACTACCCTGTGAAGAGGTGCTTTCCACCATGACTGTAAATTTCCTGAGGCCTCCCCAGTCATAAGGATCTGTGAGTTAATTAAACCTCTTTTCTTTATAAATTACCCAGCCTCAGATATTTCTTCATAGCAGCATGAGAACAGACTAATACCGTGTGTTTCCATACCACAATGGAATTAAACTTGAACTCAGTAACAGAATGGTCATTGAAAAAATTCGCAAAATATTTTGAGATTTAACAACATACATCTAAATATCACGAGCCAAAAAATCTTAAGAGAAGCTAAAAACATATTTTTAACAAAATAAAAATATGACTTAAGAAGAATTGAGAAATGCAGCAAAAACAGTGCCTAGTGGAAAATTTATTGCATTAAATACATGTATTGGAAAAGAGTATCTAAAATAAAAAACCTGAGCTTCCAATTTAGAAAACTAGATGAAGAATGGCAATGTAAACCTAGTGTAAGCAGAAGAAAAAATAACAAAAATTAGAGCAATAATCAATAAAATTGAAAACAGAAAAAAATAGGGAAAATCAATGAAAAAAACTCATTCTTTTAAAAGATAAATAAAATTGATAAACGCTTAGGCAGATTTCATTTAGCCAGAGAAATAAAAAAATAAGACACAAATTACTTATATTTGTAAGTCAATGAAATGAAATAAAAAAGATGTAGAAATGAAGGAGGAGCTATCACTACTAATTCCACAGCTGTTAAAATGTTAATGAAGGAATACTATGAATGACTGTTCTCACCATTTTGATAACCTGAAATGAAATTAATCAAATCCTTATAAAACATAAGCTACCAAATTTCAACAAGAAAATATAAGTAATGTGAATAGGCCTGTGTCTATTAGAAAATAATAAATAAATAATTAATAGCCTTCCAAAAAAAGAAAACAAAAACGGCCAAGATGGGTTTACTGGTGAATTCTACCAAACATTTAAGTCAAATCTTACTGGTTATGATCATGCTTTTTTGTTTGTTTGTTTTGAGACAGTCTCGTTCTGTTGCTCAGGCTAGAGTGCAGTGGTCCGATCTCGGCTCACTGCAAGCTCTGCCTCCCAGGTTCACACCATTCTCCTGCCTCAGCCTCCTGTGTAGCTGGGACTACAGGTGTCTGCCACCACACCCGGCTAATCTTTTGTATTTTTAGTAGAGATGGGGTTTCACCGTGCTAGCCAGGATGGTCTTGATCTCCTGACCTTGGCCTTCCAAGATAATGTTGTTATGACTAGTTTATTTATAATAAACTAATAAATGTAACTTAAGTGCTTATTTGAGTTCTGTGAGCTGATAATAAGTAAATCCATGGTCTTTATTTTTGGTTCCTGGCACAGAACTTTTAAAAAGACTGTAATTTTCTGAATGTTAAATTGAAAAGAACATTTATTGTTATGTATAATAAGCCCCTTTATGTCATACCTGAGTTGATGCTAATGACATGACTCTTGATGGGTCCCTAGATAACTTCTGGATGAAAGCTGGTTGCCAGAGAAACCAATCAGCGATAAAAGAATTGGGACTTTCAGCTTCACCTTCCCTACCTCTGGGGAGGAAAGAAAGGGTAGATACTGAGCTCAATCTCCAATGGCTATTGGTTTAATCAATAACGCTTACGTAATGAAGCCTCCTTAACAACCTTAAATGATGGAGTTCAGAAAACCCCAGGTTCACCAAAATGATGAAGACGTTCATGTGTCTAGGGAGTAGCCCACCCTAACTCAGTGGGACAGAAGCTTCTGTGCTCAGAACCCTTCTGTGTCTTGCCTATGCACCCCTTCTTCTGACTGTCTATTTGTGTCCTTTATAATGAACTAATAAATGTAACTTAAGTGCTTATTTGGGTTCTGGGAGTTGTTCTAGCAAATCATCAAACCTCGAGAGAGGATTGTGGAAATCCAATTTATAGCTGGTTAGTTTAAAATGTGAGTGGCTTAGACTTTCTATTGGTATCAGAAATGAGGGCACTCTTGTGGGACTGAGCCCTTAACCTGTGGGGTCTGATCTAAGTTCAGATAGTTAGTGTCAGAATTGAATTGAATTGTAGGACACCCAGTTGGTGCCTGGAAAGTTGGAGAATAGGTTGGTGGGGGGGAAATGGTCTTAGAATCATTCTGAATATAAATAGATCATAGTATCTATTCTCCACAATTTTTGAAAAAATAACAAAGGCTTTCAGTGGAGAAATAATAGACTTTTCAACAAATGTTACTAGAAAAATTAAGTTCATGTACAAAAAAAGAATGTAGACGGACTTTACAATTTACAGAAATTGAAATGCATTGTAGACCTAACGTTAAAATGTTTAAAAATTTAAAAATATTTAGAAGAAAACTTCGGATAAAACTCCATGTGACATTGGGCTTGGTAATGAGTTTCTAGATACAGCATCAAAAGCATGACATAAGAAATTTAAAAAATGATAAATCAGGCTTTGCTGAAATTAAAAACTTTTGCTCAGGGAAAGACAGTTTAGAGAATAAAAAGAGAAGCCATAGACTCGAAGAAAGCATTTGCAAAAAAAGCATATCTCATAAGGAACTTATATCCAAAATAAAAAACAGCTTTTATGCTTAACAATAAGGAAACAACCCCCAAGTTGGCAAATGATCTGAACAGATGCCTCAGCAAACAAGATATACAGATGGCCAATAAGCATAGGAAAAGATATTCAACATCATTTATCATTAGGGACTTGTACATTGAAACAACAAAATGCATTACAACTAATTAGAATGACTAAAATCCAAAAATAAAGAAAAATAAAACCAAAGCCCAATAAAGAACAGCTATTCCACTTGCTGACGAGGATGAAAGGCAACAGGAATTCTTATTCTTTGACGGTGGGAATGCAAACTGTACAGCTACAAAATGGCGCAGCTCCTTTGGAAGACAGTTTGGCCGTTTCTTACAAAGCTAAACATAAATGTAGCACACGATCCAGCAATCCTGTTTCTAGATATTCACTGACTAATTTCAAAACTTATGTTCACACACCACACACACAAAAAGGGTCCTGCATATGTTTATAGTAGCTTTACTTATAATTTTCAAAAATGGAAACAACCAAGGCCTTCTGTAAAGGATGACTGGATCAACTGTGGTATGTCAATAAAATAAAATAATAAAAAGAAATGCACTATCAAGCCCCCCAAAAACATAATTAAATGTAAATGAATACTACTAAGTGTAAAAGCCAGTCTGAAAAGGCTACTTTCTGTATGATTCCCTTTATATAACATTCTGGAAAATGTAAAAGAAGAGAAACGTTTTAAGTAAGTAAAGCCCAGTAGATATTGTTTAATGCAGTGAAACTATTCTATTTGTTGATGTAATGAAGACTACATGGCAATATGCATTTATAAAGCACATAGAAATTTACAGCACAAAGAGTGAATATTAATGCATATAAAAATTTTAAAAAGCATTTAGAGTATCAAGAGATCCCAGAAGGTAATGCAGAATGTGAGAAAACTATATTATAAATGCATGAAACCTCACTGAATGGGGTGGGTGTAAAGAGTGCTGACCTAAGTAATTTTGGAAACAAGTGGGTTCCATAAGACTAAAGGCAAAGAAACTGTATAAGTACTGTGTTCCAACTGATGAAATATTGGCTATGAGGATAGGGTTTAAAAATTCTGATTCAACTATATGCATATTCTGGAACTAAAAAATTAAGTAAATGGATGACAGATGGCAGGAGCCCGATTTCTCACTGTTGTAGTGGAAAGTTACAGATGAGCAAAGAGAAGTTGCTAGAAAAGTCCATGTGGTAATAGACTAGAATTGGAGATATCAATGTGAACTCATTTTTACACTCTTATAGATGTTGTTGATGACATATAGAAATATTTATATGTATATACATAGACTGATAAACACACATATATGTCCCTCTTTGTCAGCTGAGTAGGCCTAGAAGAAATGATATCCAGAACAACAAGTGTACACCTAGCACTAACATCTCAGTTTCTAATACCATCCTCCAACAAAAAGAAACAAACTTATGAGAAAATGACTGAGTTTGGCCAGGCACAGTGGCTCACACCTGTAATCCCAGCACTTTGGGAGGCCGAGGAGGGGCAGACCACCTGAGGTTGGGAGTTCGAGACCAGCCTGACCAACATGGAGAAACCCTGTCTCTACTAAAAATAGAAAATTAGCTGGGCATGGTGGGGCATGCCTGTAATCCCAGCTACTTGGGAGGCTGAGGCAGGAGAATCACTTGAAGCCCGAAGGTAAAAGTTGTAGTGAGCAGAGATCACACCATTGCACTCCAGCCTGGGCAACAAGAGTGAAACTCCATAAAAAAGAAAGAAAGAAAGAGAGAAAGAAAGAGAGAAACAGAGAGAGAGAGGGAGAGAGAGAGGGAGAGAGGGAGGGAGGGAGAGAGGGAGAGAGGGAGGGAGGGAGGGAGGAAGGAAGGAAGGAAGGAAGGAAGGAAGGAAGGAAGGAAGGAAGGAAGGAAAGAAAGAAGGAAGGAAGGAAGGAAGGAAGGAAAATGAATTTAAGATCAGAATATAGACAAGATAAGCCTAGTGCATCTTTTAGTGTAAACACATGCACACAAAATGATGAGGTTATATAAAGTGTCACAGAAGCCCACAGAAAGAGCTGCCAATGGCCAAAGATAGAACAATTTGAACAATAAAATTATAAAGTATTCAATATTTTATTTTACAAAGTTCACAGAAATTTACCCCACACAGAGTGAACATTAATATATACAAAATATTTTAAAAAATTTAGAGTATCAGGTGATCCCAGGATGTCATGCAAAATGTGATGGTAAAAAATAAACTATGAATCACTATGGATACAGATAAAAGCAATGAAAGTCAAAGAAAGTGTCATAGCCAAATGAAACCTAGGAGCAAGATTTGGACTACATTAAAATGTAGCATTGAAGTATAGGGGCATTTATTAGTGTCATTGTTACATTTTGCTATGTTTATTCAAACACAAGTTTAGATTCTGGGCTGCAATCTTTGAGGGTAGTACCACTTAGATAAAATAATCAATGTAAGCAAAGAGAAGGTCAGGAAAATAAAGCATACTAGATACCATGTTGGAAAAATAATTATGCATTATTCCTGCCTGTGTTATGAACATTTAGAAGGCAGAGTTTTGATACCCACCTATCCTTCATATACACCATCATTCTAGATAATAAAAATATATTATGTACTTTTAATCCCAAAGAGAAATGTGTTTCCCTTTCCTCACCTTCTTTGAGTTAGTTCAGTAGGCTATACTGTTCCAATTAAATCACAAGTAGATTTATGGTCAAGTTGTCTGGTAAATTATTTTTTTTCATAATATGTTTTCTACAGGGTATCTTTTATCACACCATGATTTATTTGTGAAAAGAACCAAAGAAATTCCTCTCTGCTTCTTACATCAACCTGTCCCTTTGTCTGAGCAGCCAGTAAGTTATTAGCCCAAGAGTAATATATTATTTACTTTTCCCTTCATATGGGTATGTGTTATATTTGTGTGTACGTGTGTGTGCACTCAACATTATTATTAGGTAATTGTTTATTAGACAACATAGTCCATACCTTAATGCAAAGATGTGGGATTTCATGATGTTGTCCCTCACGGAAATTTAAAGATTTATTAGTAGAAGGACCTCGTTGAATATGTAAGTATTGCTCTTGACCCTACAGAATCGCCTTCTGTGGCATTTTAAGGAAATGCTAGTCAGAAATGTCTTAAAAGGCATTACATAGCATTGTTTAAATCCCCCACTTCTCTTCACTTGCAAAAGAAAACTTCTTTTCAGTCATATTCTTCCATTGCCTAATAAAATTCTTCATCTGATGAAGTCAATGAGGATAAGAGTTCAGATAGTTTTGTATCTTTTGTTTCAGGGCAAAGTGTGAGACGTAACACCAAGGTACTTACTTAGAGAGGGGGAGAGACTGATTTCTCTGCTCTTTCCCAAGAGGCCACTCGCTATTGATAATCAAGATTATTCTTCCATTTTAATTTGGTAAATTTTTAATGCATTTCAAGATTTTTCTGTAGCAGATAATACTGCTGGGTGAATATCTGTTTTGTGAATTGGGCCCAGGTATATACTGAGTAGATCAATACTAAGTTATTTAAATACTATTACTTTTTTCTTTCTACTCTGGCATCATAAAATCAGTTGTCACAGCATCTTCTAATAGTCATCTAGAAGAAAGTGAAGCTTTTTACCACTGGTTTTACCTTATTTTTGACTATCTGGTCTCCTGAATCTCAAATGATCCCCAATCACATTGAAAGTTTGAGAGTAATTTAATCATTGCTAATACCAACCTCCAGTAACTGAAGATGTTAATAAACCTAGATACTATTTTTTTAAAAAAAGAAAAAAAAAATGCTTCTTTTGCTTTGCTTCTTTTGCTTTCTGGTCTTACCAAAGGAAGCAATAGGAATTAAAGTTATGTTGGTCTTACCTGATCTTTTGGTTGAATTGCTTTTCTTTAATGATGCTTAGCAGAGCTCCTCTCTATTTTCGGTCACAATCTAGAATGTTTGCATCTTCCATTGGACACAATGCAATGAACTGTTAATATTAGCATCCTGGCCTCTGATTATGCCTCAAATATTATGACCAGTATTTTCATTACTTCATATCCACTAATGTATGTTTATGTACTCCAGTGTGCAAGATATTTAAAATCTGGAGTAAATGCTTATCCCGGCCCGCGGGATAGTCAGAGCAGGCCCTGGAGGAGGGGGTGGGCATTTGGGGAACAAGAGACACGAGAAATGGAGACAAGACAGTGCTCTGATCAAGTCTTGTTTAATGGCGGTAATGCACTGCCTTATATACACTTGGAAGGGAAGGGGGTTGGGCTAAGGCGGAAATGATCTCATTGCCGAGGGCGTGGCCAGATTAGTTTCGGTTTCTCCGGTCAGAGGTCATGTTGCGCTTGCGCTATTAAGTAACAATTTTCCCGGGCACGGGAAAAGTGAGTGAAGAAGAAGCAGGAAGAGCGCCATCTTTAATGAGGTATTAGTACAGGGGAAAAAAGGCAAAGATAGGGAGAAGGTGTGGGGTGGAAATGAATATAGCTCAGGCGTTTAATCCTCAATTATTATTCGCTATGGCCGGGGCGTGCAGCTCCGGACAAATGCTGATGGACGTTTACGAATGCATCGTTCTTTGTTTTCACACTGTATTCCATATAGTCAGCTTAAACATTAAGAGTAGAGGAATAAATGAATTGTGGTGTGTTCATGCAACAGGAATTATCCACTAATTAAAATATGCATGTCACCTTAGACCTCACAGAGAGTATAAATCTCACAGATGTAATACTGAGCAAAAACAACAGACATAAAAGAGTGTATATAGGTGCAAGCATGTGCATAATGTGCCCAGGCAGAATTTGTCTGCTCTAATTTTTAAAAAAAGTTAATTTCGAAATGAAAATTCCTGGAAGAGGGCAGAGGAGGCTTCTTTCGTACTGTCAATTAATGTTTTTTGGTTTGAGTGGCAGTTGTATATGTTTTTACTTCGTAAAACTTTGTGGAACTGTAAATATATGTCTAATTTTTTATGTATGCTGTGCTTAAAACAGTTTAAGTAAAATAAAATGTAGGAAAATAGAGGACCGTAATTGTTGGAACCCCAGATCAGTGCCAGGGTGTGTGTTACCATGGGCCAGTGTTGTATTTGATTGTGAGATGGGCATGATGTTAGACTAGAGATTTCTGGCCAGGCGCAGTGGCTCACGCCTGTAATCCCAGCACTTTGGGAGGCCAAGAAGGGCAGATCATGAGGTCAGGAGTTTGAGACCATCCTGGCCAACAAGGTGAAAACCCGTCTCTACTAAAAATACAAAAATTAGCTGGGCGTGGTGGCGCATGCCTGTAATCCGAGCTACTCGGGAGGCTGAGGCAGGAGAATCACTTGAACCAGGCTGGTGCCAGAGCGAGATTCTGTCTCAAAAACAAGGATAGAGATTTTCACAACCTCTCTCTACAACAGGTCCCACTGTGAGAAGCTGGAGTTCATTATTTTTTCAAAGTCCTAACTATGCATGTTTTATTTCAGTCTCATCATCTTTATACTTCCTGAAGATTTTAACCCAGAATTTTCCATTAGATAAATGTTCAAGAATTTAGGTGGTCCATCGACCTTGGTTTTTCTTATTCTCCTCTCCGACCATGCTAATCTTCTTGCTGTTTTTACACCTACTGTTTCTTTTGCCTGGATGCCTATCCAGGGGCAGATGTGAGACTCCATTAAACAACCAGCTCTCTAGGTGCACTAATGGAGCCAGAACTCACTTGCTACCGTGGAAAGCACACAGAGCCATTCCTAAGGGACCCGGCCCCATGACCCAAATGCCTCCTACCAGGCCCCATCCCCAACCTCGGGGATCACACTTCAACATGAGATTTAAAGGGGACAAATATCCAAACCGTGTCAATGACTGGAATATTCTGTTTATCATTCTTCTACATGTTTCACTCACTAGAAATAGGATCCCCAAACCCCTGCGCCCTTTTTTTTTCATTGCTGCTTTCATAACTTCACAAAGTGCCTGGCAAAAGGTATATTCTCAAGAAACATTTGCTGAAATAATGAATAAAATATGTCAAGAATTATTTTTTTTTCAACTACAAAGCCCTTGGTTTCTTTTTAGTGTATAGACAAATGTAAAATTAATGAAGAGACAATTATTGTCTATACTGACATGAGATGCAAATCTGTTTTTATTCCTTGTTGTGTAGAAATTATAAATTGATTGATGAAAATAAAGTAAGTTCACAACACCTTTGAATATATTTCTCTTGATAAAATTAAAACAATTTACAGCAAATATTATCTCGGAATCTAGTACTTAAATGGATTATTTATGCAAATATAAAACAGAGATAAGAGGAAAATTTCAGGAAAATAATGCACTTTATTATGTCATAGCATCAAAATGAGATTTATATTCCTGACAGAGATTAAAGAAATATTCTATTCACCACCCACACAGGCATATGATCAAATCTTCACAGCCTTTTTTTTTGTTGGTGTTTTTTCTTTCTAGTCCCCTGCCACATGATGTATTTTCTTCTTAGGTAGGCATAGTGATGACATTACTGGTGAAGTAAGTAAATGAAGTAAGATTGCATTTCTCTAAAGAATTCCCAGTTGTGAAAAGGTTGTGAAAAGAAATGTTGGCTCATATATTCAAAGCAGTAATGAATCTAAAATGAAGAAATAGATAAAATGAGAAATAATAAACATATAATCAGAATAAAAAGAATAATAAATGAGAATGTAAATGGACTATCTGCTGACAATTAGTTAACTTCTATTTGTTAAATGTGGATAGCAGTAAGATTATTATTTTTAGTATACTACCTGGAATTGAAAGCACAGAGCTATTTCCTTTGTACTCTCTCTCACTAACCCATCAGGTGTTTTGTTGTGGTACAGACATGGTTCAAAAATGTTTTACCCCTCTTGACCATTTTATTTTAATGACTTTTATTGCCCCCTCACCTTCAGAAGACTTTAGGGCTTATGGAGGCAGTAGATAGTAAGTGGATACCATCACATACTGTGAATGTGTATATATTTTCTTGAAATGTTACTATTTGAAGTGTTACTATTTTGCTATTCTCTAATGTTACTGTTTCTGTTTCTGTTAATCTGTTTCTGTATGGGAATTTGAAGCTAGTTAGATCAGTAAAAGTATAATGTGACATGTTTTCTCATGTTTATTATATTTTAAAAATACAGGGTATCTCAAAAAAATGGGAAATTAATATTTCAAGGTATTTTCAGCTCTGAACTGGATGCCCCAGCTGTGGTGCTGTCACAGCTCACTGCAACCTCTGCTTCCCAGGCTCAAGCCATCCTGCCACCTCAGCCTCCCCAGTAGCTGAGTCTATAGACACGCACCACCACACCCAGCTAATGTATTTTTATTTTTATCTTTATTGGAAGAATGGGATTTCCCATGTTTCCAGTCTGGTGTCAAACTTATGAACTCAAGCAATCCACTCACCTCGGCCTCCCAAAGTGCTGGGATTGCATGTGTGGGCCACTGTGCCCAAGCATATTTTTTCTTTCTACTTATGTTTCTAAAACTACATGCATATCACGAAACTTAAGATATTCAACTATTTTATATCAAGTGTTTTCCTCATGATCAGTCTGGTCCATCAGCATATAGCCTATTGTCAGGTTTGTATAAATAGTCTTTGTACAAATTTATGGCTCTTTCTATGCTGTCCCATTATAACAGCTTAGTCCTATCATGACTTACTCCTGACCCTGTGTGTGTGTGTGTTTTTAAGAGCCTGTCATTTGCTTTCAAATGTATATTAATGAGCCTTAATTACTTACCAGACATTAAGTAACTGGTGATAACATTTGAATTTTCTCTAAGCTTCCAAATGTAAAATCAAATATAGTGATAAAGCCATAGTAGCTTGAGATCAAATCTTAATGAGAGTTTTATAAAGTAGATATTTAAACACTTACTTTAAAGTCATTTTTGCCTATATTAATTCACTAAAGTATTACAGAAAAGCATTCTTAGCAACAGGAGCAATCTGCATACTACCAGTGAAGGACAATAAACAACATTTAATATACAAAAAAATTATATGAAAAAAAGTCATTTTAAAATAAAGACATTAAACATAAGACATTTCATACTGTTTAATAAGTATTTTTTAATTTTATAATTTAATCTCTCTCAAGCATTGCAACAAAAATCAACACACTTTTATTATTTTGCCATGACAATTATTTGTGTTCATTGCAACTGTAAAATTCAGTGGAAGCTTATCAACACCTACCTCCTTCTTTTAGAAAAATGCACTTCTGTGAGTCTTCAGTGTAATTATTGTGCTTCATAAAAACTGTGTTATTATGTTGGCTTAGTATAATATGCTTTTTACATCAAAATAACTTATAGTTATTCTCTCCTCTGTTGGTAATTATAACCCGAGTCCATTGTGGTAATAAACTTGGGCTGAATACTTGATGGGCCACTTTATTTTATTCTAACTACCCTTTTTCTATTATGACTATTTATTATGTCTTCATAAATGTGATGCACAGCAACAGTAAAGTGCAAAGACACCAACACATCTAACTCGTTTCCTGAGGTAGGCTCTTTTTTCCTTAGGCAAAGGCTTCAAGTTTTATTTATTTGCAATATCAGAAAGTATTCAAAAGCCATATTATCCCAGGTGTTTTCATCATGAAAAGGAGCTTTTTGAACATATATTATTGGACAGAACCAACATTCCCCATAAGAAATGGCCTTGTTGCCTATAGTCAGGCAACTTCACACCTAACTTTACTGCAAAAAAGAAAGAAAAAGCATTTGGATTGAACACAAGGAAGTGTTTTAGTAGGTGGAAACATGCTTAGTTGTGTCCATTATTGGGATTACTAAAAGATGAGAATTAGTCTAACATACAGTCTTTTCAATATTGATCAAAGGAAAGATGAAATCTACCCATTAAGTTTTTATAGTATGTATTTTATACGTCCTCTTCTTTCCATAACAAGAATGATTATTTTGTTTTATGCATTCTTTGTATTCTTTTTATGACTGTAGAAAATTTACAAATTCTTTTGCAGAGATAAAACATTTCCTGAAATTTAATGTACACAAAAGGTATTATGTGATAATCTCATGTGATAATCTCACTGCCATGACCTCCAGTCATAATTTTACAAAAAAAAAAAAAAAACTAATAAAATGCTATTTAACTGGATTGTGTTGATGTGTACATTTTATGAGCCCATGTAGGACAACACAGTAAAAAAATATTGCACCTAGTGGTATTGTTCTCCAGACATTTTCACCTATTATGATCCAATCTAATTTGTCCTATCCTAAATATATCCAAATGTTTACATTATTTCGCCTCTTTTGCCAAAATTAAAATCACTTTTCCATCCCACATCTGATTTTTTTTTTTTTTTTTGCATGTAAATGTTTGCTACTCCTTTCACATAGGTTCTATATTCTCTGAGGCTTTCTAATTCTAGGAGTTACAGCATTACTCAACTTAGAAATACCAAAAAACAGAAAAAAGCCCCCCCCAAAATTTCATTCATGTAAATTCTTCCAGATGGATCCATGATCCATCCTGTGGCATTCGTTTTTAAAAAGAATGTTGGGCTTTACTAATATTCTTAGTGTTAAATCACTTTTTTCCTAAGCTGAGCCTTCTATTCTGAGACACTGAAATTGTAATTAATATTCCTAATGATTCAATTCCTGCATTTCTGAAAACACACTCTTTGGCCCTAGATCTAACTCTAAGTGTTGAGGCTGTGAAAGTCACAAATCTGTGTCAAATGTTTAGGTTTGTAGTATTTATTAAAAATTATTTTATTGCATAAATAATTCACATATATGATCTTTAATTGTTGAGATTTTTATGCCACTAATAAATGCTCATTTAGGAAAACAAAATAAAGAATTTTTAGAAGCAAATTTATCAAAAATGTAACCTATAGAGATAATCATAATTAATATAAAATATAGTTTTAAAAATGCAAATATGTTCATGGGTATGCATCTTACCCATGATAGATAAACCAATATAAGAAATCTTATATATTATTTACATGTTCGGTCATATTATCCACCTCCTTTTGCTAATAGACCTGTAACTAGATTCATGTCCCAACGGAACCAAAGAGTGCATTACAAAGTGAGGTTCGCTATGAGGAGGTGAGATAAACACCAAAAGAATTGCGTAAATTTTCAAATTTATGTCGACATAATTAGCAAAATATGTGTGGAAACGGACATTTAGGATGTGGAATTTAGCAGGAAGGAGTAAGAAAGGAGATCTATTTAGATTTAGTGATGTAGGTCCATTAAATAGAAATTTTAGATTCAATGTTTTACATGCAGGGATATTTTCATTAGATATTAAATTCTGGGTTGATGGTATTTTCATCACCGTTGTATCATCTTCTAATTTATAGAATTTCTGATAAAAAATAACTGTCATTCCTAAAGTTTCATTTTTGAAGGAAATGCATATATATTTTTTCTTTTAGCCATTTTAAAATGTTTGTCCTTGACTTTAGTTTTTAATATTTTTATTTAATGTACCCTACAGGCTATGTGTGCTGGGGCAGGGAGGTTATTCTGCTTGGGGTTTGCATGGCTCCTTGAATTTTTGTGGGTAGGATTTGTATTAATTTGATAAAATCTCTTCTACTATCTATTCAAATATTGCTTGTGAAGCTATTCTAAACCTGTTTAGTATTTTGATCACCTGTATATTAGAACTGTACATTTTTTTCATAATCATTTTATGCTATTATCTGTATTTTTTAACTTTTTCTACCTTCCTGTTTCACTCAATGTTTTCTACTGATCTGGAAAATATTCTGGTGTCTTCTTCTGGTTGGGCTCCTATAATTTAGTAATACAGACTGGGTAGCTTAAACAACAGAAGTTTATTTCTCACAGTTCTGAAGACTGGGAAGCCCCAGGGTCTGAGTGCTAGCTATTTAATTACTGATAATAGTCTCCATTGTGACTTGCAGACAGCCATTTTCTTCCTGTGTCCCCGCACAGCAGACAGCCAGCCATCCAGCTCTCTTGTATCTTCTTATAAGGGCACTAACCCTATCATGAGAACCCAACTCTCATGATCTTTTCTTAACCTAATTAGTTTCCAAATGCTTAGTACCATTTCAATGGAGATGTTACGTCTACTCTACTATCATACCCATCTACTGATTTTTAATTTTGGTTATTATATTTTATTATAGAATTTCTATATAATTATATATTTTTAAGATTAGTTTCACTTGTGGGATGCTTCATCTTGTCATCTATTTCTTAACCATATTAAGCAGAGCAAACTGAAGGTCCGTGCCTGATAACCCCCAAATCTGAACTGCTTCAGGTGTCTTTATGTTGACCTTTTATCTTAGCATTTGGTCACTACCTTCTATTGCACCATGCAGCTACCACATTTTATATTTAATTTTAGATGCCATATATATTAAATCACAGAGCCTCTGGATGATACCACATGTCTCCAAATAGAAGATAGTTCTCGAATGGACAGTAGTGCGAGTAGGATGAATAAGCAACTGACCCCATTAGCAACTGCATTTGTTTGAAGTCCTTTGGACCTGGAGTGGTTGTTAAAAGGGAGGAAGTCATGTCTAATTCTAGTTTGCCCTACTCCTAGGTTATATCTTATCAGGGATCTCAATAGAAATACTACCATGCTGACCAAGTACACAGTTTCTTGTTAAGCTTGTGCATTATATATATATATATATATATATATATATATATATTTTTTTTTTTTTTTTTTCCTCAGCTCTATGAGCCAGCTTTATAGCTGGTTGCTGTCTCTTACCCCTTTAGAATTTGGCAATAAATTGTGATCTAAATTCACATAGAAGGTCAGGCTCATATCTGTAGTTTCCTTTTCTTGGCTTCTAATATCTGGTTCCCTAATCTTGGTTTCAAGACTTTGCTACTTTAGTTGATCTGGATTCCAATTTTCATCTTCCCAGACCTTTGATACTTTTGCAAAACCTCTAGGTTGCTGCTTTTGACCAGGCTGCAAATTTTTGCATCAGGAATCAAGAAATGACCTTAGAGGAGAAAAGATTCTGGGAAAGAATATTTCTTCTATCCCCTTCAAGTCCTGAATTTATTGCCCACTTTCTCATGACTTCAAACAGTTGGGATTTTTATTTTCTCGGTGTGTTATCTAGTTTTATAGTTGTTCTCAAGAAAAGAGTTTGTATAATACAAGTGGAGCCATGGTAGCTAATTATAGAAGTTTTATTTAGTTTTATTTCTTTTTCATCAAGTACTATGAAAGTTCGATATAATAACTTTACATGAGCGCTCTTTGACAGTTATATATGATAGGTTCTGATATGTAGTTTATTTTCTAGATTATGAAATTTTAATTTAATCCGTAATTGTTTAAAGGGAGTTTACAATTTTCCAAGTACAAGGTCTATTGCCTGACGTTTTATTATTCATTTATAATTTTTTTGAATTTCCATAAGAGAATGAGTTTATATTTTTATAAATTTATTAAGGCTTTTTTGTGGTTTCATATATGATGACTGTCAAAAGTTCCAGTGATATCTGAAATATTATATTTTGATATATTTCTATATCTCTCTTAAAAATTGCGAGCTTTTTGAGGTTACAGGATAAATTTTCTTCCGTGTATGTGTTATGCCTGACAAAAGAAAGCTGCCCAATGAATTGCACTGATTAGAATGCTGAAATAAATGCCATACATAATTAAAATAGTGTTCCTGATTTATTAGAGAAATAGCTCTTTTAGAGGAGATAAAGCTTTGCATTGGGACAGATTTAATATCCCTAAATTATCCATCTTTTCCTTCAATAGAGGCAGCATTTTTATCTTCTTAATCACCATATACCAAAAAGAAAATTAGACATATTCTTTTAAAATGGTTTTGATGCTAATGTTATGAATAATTTTCTCCTTCCTATTTTCTTGATTTTGGACATTACTAAATCTCATCTAAATAACAGAAAAAATTGTTTAAAACACAAAGTAAGTAATTAAAAAACAAAGTAGTATTTAAATAGTATTAAATAGTATTAAATACATAAGACTTTTTAAAATATGATCTTGTTAATTCAGAAAAGTCTGCCTCCTGTTTTTTCTTCCCAAAGTAAAGATTAAAAATTCTACTCACTGAATACCAAAGATGGTGATGGCAAACAATAGGGGAATTAGCAGTGTTGCTAGTAATATTCTCTATCTTTCCACTGGTTTGTCTAGCTACCTACCTATTTATGTAACATAAGGACCTCTGCAAGGAAGTGCACACTCCAGTGTTTTCTCCTACAGATTTATTTATTCATACTTACTGAATTTCTCTTCATACATTACGTAGTTAACACAATACAAATTTTACACTATTTCTATATTTTGTGAGGCAGAGGGTGGGGGTCTTTTGAAAATGTGTTCCATTTCCCCTCGTTCTCTTAAAGAAGATTGCTTCTTAACATTTAATACACAATAGGAAATGTTTCCATTTTCATGTAAAGTTCAGAATTTTAAAATCTTATTATCTTTTAACATGACATCAATAGTGAAACATAACAAGAATTCTTTTCGAGTAGTAGATAATACTATGAAATGTTAACTTTTATTATGTGCATTTGAGTATTCTTAAATGACAACTTTAAAATGAAATTGTACCCTGACCAATAGCTTTTAAATAAGTTTTATAGATTTAACAGGTACTTTCTTATAAATGTGTTACATCAAGAGTAGTGTAAATGTTCTTTCTTTCCCAACAGTAACTTAATGTCAAAACCTAAGGCAATAGTAACAACAAAAGTACCAACAAATATTTTCTTTTAATATTCAAGTTTTGAACATTTATTTATTTAGCAGCATCTAAGCATGTGAGATTAAAAAAAAAAGCAAGAAATACAACAAACATCATACATTATATGTTGGATACCATTATAAAATTAACACAACTATTATCATAAGAGTAGTAATTTAACAATCCTCGTAAATATTTTAACATACAGCCTACTATTTTTGAAACACTTTAAGCCCTCACTTTCTGAGTTGGGAATCTCACACACACACCTCATCCCACTTCACCTCTGACACGGATACACACACAGAAAAGAGAGAGAGAGAGAAAGAGAGAATATAATAGTTTAAGAGCAAACCTTTCACAACTGAACTATGCATTCAATTTGGACGTTGATTAGCATATTTTGAGCCCTCACAACAGGATAACTGATTTCAAAAAGGTATGAAATGTAGTTATCACAAAAAATTTGCAATGTGGATTCTACTTTTATTATTAAACATATCATTACTTAAAGAGGAAAATATTCAAAAGACCTCAATGTCTCACAACTGGTAAATGGTGAATCCTGAATTTTAATTCGAGTCTAACTACTTTCAATGTGCATGCATTTTACCTTGTATGTCACTACTTTCAGTCTTAGATCTAGCAAGAAGTATGATGTTAAATTGGGTTAGGAGACCAGTGGATCACAGCCTTGAAGGCCAACTAACTGAGATTATAAAATATAAAACAGCATGCCAGGTGGATATTGTGCTCGGAAAAGATGTCCTCATCATCTATTTATGGGATACATGGAATATATAGAAGCAAGTAGAGACAAAATAACCAAGGAGATATACTCATCTATGGCTTAATTCTAATTAGTTAAGAATAAGTCAATGGGGCCACGGACAGTGACTCACACCTATGACCCCCGCACTTTAGGAGGCAGAAGTGGGAGATCAGATTGTATGAGTCTAGAAGTTCAAGACCAACTTGAGCAGTACAGTAAGACTCCATCTCTATTAAATAGAAAAAAAATTAAAAACAAAACCAAAGAATAATCCAATGAGCCTTGGAAAAATAATGCTATTGGCCATTATTGAAAAAAGTCAAAAAGGGAGAGAATAAAAAGCTCTAAGTAGAAAGGAATTAAGACAAATTATATAGAAGAATGAAAAGATGGCAAATTTAAAATTACATAAGATTGTGTTATTAGGAAAATTTGAAGCAGTGTGAATATTAACAATAACTAACTTAAAAACACCTCCAGTAAGTGTGGGGAGGGGAATTATGTTTTTTAATTCCTCATATATGAAAATCATTCTTTTAAAAAAAAAATGTATATAGATATTAGTATGTGTTCCATGGAGCAGATGAATAAAATTAGTTGCCAAATGTATTGTCAAGCAACCGATTATTTAAAATCTTTCCTTATTTTTTTACTCTGTGGTCATTAGGAAAAAAGAAAAAAATATATTAGTTTTATTTACTCACCTGTAAAATAGAAATATATACATGGTAATATGATGAAAGTGATATAAGATGCATATCAATTATGCTTGGATAATATAATATTTCAGTAAAGAATGTTGTGGGTTATTACTGCATCATTATTTAATATACATCCTTTTACATCAAGTATATGTAAACCTTCAGATTTGTTTTTATAACCTGATTTAAAGGAATTATTTAGCTATAACCCCAGTGTGTATTAAGTGATATATTACTGCCTTCTATGTTTTTCTTCTATAGTCAAGTTTTATATTTGCCAATGGTGAAGCACATTGAAATAAAACTTTTGAAATAAGGAGTTGGGTGCTCATTTGTTTTCCAAAACCAACATATACAGGAATATCTTTGCAAATATTAGCCAACAAAGATTGTTAAATGTTCTAAAGGTCACTTTTAAAAAAGAGTATTTCATCGAGAACTCTAATCTGATTGTTCCCCCACTCCTCATAATTATCAAAAACTGCAATGATAAATCCTGATGTTTTTTAAAATTGATTTTTTTGTTCCATACTTATGGAACAAAAATAGTCCTTAGTACAAAAAAGGACTATTTGTTCTATCACTCGTTATATTTTTTTACCATTTTTTCTGCACACAGCATTGCAAATGATCTTTCTATTGATTCTTTAATTTTCTCTTCATATTAGTTATTTTCACTTATTTTTCCATTAAAAAAATTAATACAGCAAAAAAGTTCCTGAGTTTGTCTTCCATGGTGCAACTTTTATTTTTGGCTTCATTACATCAGCCTTTTACTGCTGCCAGTATGGATTCTGTAAATTTGCTTTAATTTCTTTACACATTTTACTTCATGCATTCTTATTTTGTTGCTCCCGATGCCTGTTTCTTTCTCAGATTTTATATCCTCATGACTTTTTGCTACTAATTTACAGGAGCTAGATATTCTTATATTCTAGAGAAGTGGTCCCCAGCCTTTTTCAGCACCAGGGACTGGTTTCATAGAAGACAGTTTTTCTACAGATGGTGGGTTTGGGATGGTTTCACGATGAAACTGTTCCACCTCAGATCAACAGACATTAGTTAGATTCTCATAAGGAGCATGCAACCTAGGGTTCACTCTCCTATGAGAATCTAATGCTGCCACTGATCTGACAGGAGGCAGAGCTCAGGTGGTAACTGAGCAATGATGGGAGGCTATAAATACAGTTGAAGCTTCACTCACTCACCCACCACTCATCCCCTGCTGTGTGATCTGGTTCCTAACAAGACACAGACCAGTATTGGTCTACAGACCAGGTGTTGGGGACCCCTGTTCTAGAGAATATCAAATGTTTTCTTCTGAATCTTGTTTCACTTACTTTCAAAGATATACTTCTCTTTCTTTGTGATTTTCAATGTGTTCAATGTGGTCAGATAAATTATTTGCAAGATATAGGGAGACTGAATTCTCATTGGGCCTGTTTGCTATTTATGCCTATGGTAGTAAGATCAAAACCTTTCTCAGACCACTAGAGAAAGTGACACAGGAATTTTCTCTTGGTCCCTTTGCTGGACTCACAGCAGGGATGCTATGTCTACTTGGCCTGCTACACTCAACCCCTTGCAGGAAGAAGCATGTGAGCAAGTGAGTGCAGGATCTGGTTGGGCACTCAGTTGGCCCCTGGCCCTTTTGTGAGTGGTGGCTGCCCTCTGCCAGTGAGGGCAGAAGGCCTGTGAGGCAGACTTTCTGGGTATCCACTCTTGGTGGATCCCAAGTTCTTGTCCAGCACCCAAGAAGAATGAGGATACGCTGACAATCAAAGAATGAGCAAGTTGGGGAGTTGTATTGAATAATGAAACAGCTTTCCACAGGAAGAGGATGCAGGGGTGGTCCCCCTACCAGAAGGCAGAAAAAGTCCTCTCAATGTGGCTGAGTCAGATTTTTATGGGCTCAGAATAGGGAAGGAGAAAGCTGTAGTATAACAGTATTGGAAAAGGCAACATTTGTTTTGTTAAAAGGGATTATTTAGAAAGAATCAATCAGGAAAGGGTAGGCAAACAGGAACAAAAGTTCTTACTCTGGGTTGTGGGTTTCATGCAGGACCAGCAGTTAGATCTTTCAGCCTTCAGACTGTTTTTTGTCTTTAAGGTGGGGTTTTACCAAGGGCCCATCTTTATCTGCCTAGCCATTTGGCTGCCTCCTGTCACTATCAGAAGTACAGGTTAATACATGGAAATTCAACTCAACATTATAGGTTTAAAGATTAGTCCTCAGTAAATACTGCTACTTGGTTTCTTTCAGTGTTTTCCCTTTCCTACTATTTTATTCAAGTAGATCAAATCAAAGATTATAATATCACTTTGCTTGGCAAAATATAAAATTACTGTGAAAATTTAAGGGATTGCCATCTTAGTTTTTCACCTGCACAATATTTTCTTCCCTTTACTATATCTAAAATAGTGATGGATTATCATAGATGAGTTTCCATAAGAAGGAGACTCTGACAAAGATTTGTGTGCATGAGGTGATTGCTGAGGAGAGCTTTGGAGAAAAATGTATGTGAGTAGGTGAGGAAAATACAATTGCTTAGAGGGGAATATTGTACTATAATGCACTTTTCACAGAGTAGGGTATCTGGCTCCAAAATCTCCATTCAATTATCAAAGGTCAGATTTTCTAAGAAAGAGTCTTAAAGGGAGATTTACTTGCAGAAGATTGATTGAGGAGAGTTCTCAGGACAACACCTGTAAAGAAATGGAAAGAACTGACTTTCACAGAGGGAGAGGTTAAACTGAGATATATTTGCCTCCAAAGCTTCAACATATTGTATGGCAGCTGCTGCTGAGATTCAGAGTTGTTCTGAAGTCAAAAGATTTAGCCTTTGTACCCTCCATCAACTAGTTATTGAAAATAGGCCTGCCTCAAAGAAGGGACATAACTTCAGATGAGACAGCTCCTCTTTGCCAAGGTCAGTCAATGGAGAGGGATGCAATGCCATTAAGAGGCAATATTTCCAACACCTAGTAAGAATGAGTACCTTTGTCTTGAGGGTACTGTGATGTCCATGACAAGGATATAAAAACTATTAAAATGTGTGTAGTGGTTAAATATATTTGCAACCGTTTATTCATTTATTTCAGGATCTTCTATGTCTTTTTGCCTTTTATCTCCATACTGACCTATCAAGGGGTATTTGATGCCAGCTAGAACTAAAATGCAATTATTTATATATATGTCACAAAACTTCTTGTATGAACATAGCAATGATATTGTTTTAAGAGAATCATTAAGAGAAAAGAGGTGTTTCTAAATTCTTTGGCCTGCCACTGACATACCAGGGGCCAGAACTACAGGGTTTTACCTTGGTGTTTTACAGAATGGAAGTCTTCTCAGGGAGAAGGAGGAAGGAAATAAAGCAGAATATTTCTAGGGCAGAGGACTACAGTAAAGGCAAGAGACAGACATACCCATCTTTGTGCTTTTTTCTCTATTTCTCTCTCTTGCCATTTGAACCTCAAGGAGAGATAAATTTAAAATTTGAATAAATTGGCCAGCCAATGATGAGTAAGGGCATACTTAGACAGGGAAGAATAGCTTGGAAAGACTCCAAACCTTTAAGCCATACCCAATATGTCCTTGGAGAGAGGGTACACAATTTGCTGGGAAATGTGTCCTAATTGACAGCCTTACAGAACACTCCTGGCCCAACAAGTTCCACAGAGGGCGTGCATGCACTCCAAATGTTCCAATAAGTCACAATGAGCGATTATGGAAGGGAGGAGAAGGCAGGACCACAAGCAGTGGACTGGTACAGAACAAAGAGATAGGGAGAGTGGATTGACACCGGTGTAAATTTCTGATCAGACTATGGCAATGGGTGCTATTCAATGCCCAAAAGACTAGATTGAACAGTTTGCAAATTAGTGGTCATAAATCCAGGGACCAGAGTAGCAAAAGACATCACAGACTAGAGGAAATACCCTTCAGCTAGAATTGTGACACCTTCTCCCCTATCCTAACCACTCAGAAAGCCATCTGGAAGATGAACAGGCAGTATAGGAAACCTGAACAATCACCTGGAAGAAACTGATTCATCAAAAGGAGACTAAACTAGCTCAGAAGAAGACTATGAATCTGAATTCACTGCAAATTTAAGAGACCATTCAAACTGGAGGATATTGTGAGGTCATTAATTAGTAAGTTACTTTTCCCATCTCTCCAGCAAAGAGAGGACAATGAAAGTGATTATTCACTTACGGGATATAAGGATGTTAGATTTTGAGTAGCATGAGTAGCTTGAGTGAATGAATTAGCTATACTATTCCAAATGTGTAAGTGAATCGACTTAAATTCCGAAAGCTCATTTAAAACTCTGTTTTTTTTTGTTTTTGTTTTTGTTTTTTCATTTACTTCCTCTATTTAGTGCATAAAGGCCACCAGGGATTTAAAAATAAGCTCATCTGTGGAGAGCCACACTGATCAAAATTCAAAAATGCCCATCAGTTTTAAAATAAGAAACAGAGGGGTATTCTGGAACTCAATAAATTTAAGGCAAAATTGAGAAAAGTGAAAATAAGTATAAAAGAGAGTCATGCAACATTACAAATATATTCTAATAATTAATTGTCAGAAAGAAGATAAGCTCTTTGGAATCCTAGATGAGAAGGCTAACATCAGCAACTGATCTTGCTCGTACTTCACTGTCTGGTAAACATGAGAATTTCTGTCACAAGAAAAGAGTAATCTACTTTAGGCCAAAAGATGTTTACTCATTTGTTCAATCAGTGAATACTTGAGTGCATAGAATAATTGAGACTCTACGCTGCACATGAGGTGCTCAAAGATGAAGAGGACATGGTCGCTGTATCTAAACATTCCACAGTTTTCTGGGAATAATAGACAAAAAAGCAAATCATTTCAATAAGGTGTATTAGATACTATAATAGAGGTTTATGTGGGGGGAGATCATGTGGTTTGTAAGGTTCATAAAAGACTTTTGAATAAAGGTAGGAGATAACTCTGAGTCAATGCTTGGTGTTCAAACTGAGGAGAGACAAGGGGACAAACCTAAAAACAACTGAATTTTTAAATGGCCAATAAAGAGAAGCAGAAACTTTATGAGAAAAAGAATGGGGTGGCTGGATATTCAGTGGAAGACAAAATTGATTCCATTATGAGAAGTTTGCTTTGGAGGCCAAAAGAAGGTATAATTTCAAAATATATATATTCATTAGTATCATCCTATGCCTCAGAGAAGGGAAGTCAGAAGAGACAAGTGCCCAATGAATGCGCAGGCAAAATGATTAAAAAGTAAATAATAATAATAATAATAATAATAATAATAATAATACAGAGTAATCTGCTATTTTTTTTTGAGAAATTTGGCTACACATAAGGGAAATTACTCCTGAGGTCACATTTAAAATAACAAATTGAGGCCAGGAATGGTGGCCCACGCCTGTAATCTCAACACTTTGGAAGGCTGAGGTGGGTGGATCACCTGAGGTCAGTTCAAGACCAGCCTGGCCAACATGGTGAAACCCCATCTCTACAAAAGTACAAAAATTAGCCAGGCACGATGGTGGGCACCTGTAATCCCAGCTACTCAGAAGGCTGAGGCGGGAGAATAGCTTGAACCCTGGAGGCAGATGTTGCAGTGAGACAAGATAGCACCATTGCACTCTAGCCTGAGTGACAGAGCCAGACTCCATCTCAAATAAGTAAATAAAATGCCAGATTGAATTTTATTCTCCTTAAAAAAAAATGAGGCAGAAAGTTTAATTAGCAAGGAAGAAGTTGTAGTATTGAAGATAATTTTTAAAATGAGTTGTTGAACTAGATTCATTAGCAGATTTTGGTATTACTGGCATGTGTACCGGATCGGGCCCTCTTTTCCAGGGTTAGGGTTTGAACTTAAATGAGGTAGAAGGATGCAGTAGGGAGGGAAATTTTAAGAGGTTTACATTTAATGACCTTTTCTCATCTCAAAAGAGAGTTGTACTCTGTTGAGGGTCTAAGGAGAGGTGTCAGGTGTGGAGATTGAAGACAGAATATTATTTGAAAAGAGGTTACAAAACATGAGAGAACAGCACTGAAATCGTGTTGTTCAGTGGGGAGGACCAACTTGTCTATTTTCCTATCTAATAATAGATAAGAAAAAGTTGGAAATGTCAGGAAATATGAGGTGTCTATCAAGTTGGAAAAGAGGAACAGTGGAGGAAGAAGAGGCGCTTGGGACGGTTCTGGGCATTCTGAGTTTGATGATGTAGTGTTGAAAATGTCAGAAATAGTCTTTCCTAGAATGCTACCATTTTAAACAATTTCATCAGCCTTCGTCAAAAGAAGGGAGATTAGCAAACATTTTGAAAAAAATAGACCAAGGGACTGCCTCATTTGTGGGGCTAAATTCAGTTAGCTTTCCATTTCCGCATTAGGTTTGTTATAGATACAAGTTGTTTTACTTTGGACAATCCACAAATATTCTTTGCCTAAGTTTCTTATTCATATAATATTAAATTGTAGAATTCTTGAAAAATTGTAGTAATTCACATTTTACTGAATATTAGATGTGCGTGTGAAAACCTTTAAATCTTACTAGCTCAGAAGATGAGCAGATGTTGCCATTTTAGTTATTAAATATACAAAAATTAAGTGGAATTAAAAAAATATTTTATAGCTTATGGTAACTAAAATGTAGTAAACACCAATAAACAATAATTCCTTTAAATGACCATATTACCAGACCCCTATAGCTTGCAAATATAATTAAAATCTGGTTCCATAAATACTCTAAACGTTAGCGGTTTCATTTACGGGTAACAGAAAAAATGCCGGCAGGGTTTCAAAACAAATTTGAAAAGTAGTTGCCTCCTTTAAGGTATTTGTTAGATAATAGCCTCCCCTTATTCATTTGAAGTTTCATATAATTAGATGTTATTGTGGGAGTGAACTAAACATATAAGAAAAATTCACATGGGTATTTTTGGAGAGGCTTTTGTGTTAGATTAATTGGAGTCTAAGAGGGTAATGGAAATGTAAGTATATTTCATTAAAAAGAAAGAAACATAGAATATGTAGCTTCACATAATATTTTAGTTCCTCATTGCTACCAGCATCCTAATGACACATTCAGTTCTTAATCTTTATTTGCCTTTTGTCTAATTTAATGTATGCTGTTTAGGCTACAGGCACTAATCTCAAAGCTTCATAAGTTGCTTTCTTTTTATCAGTGAAACATTTTGGGGATATGCATATTTATTTAAGAATTTTAAAAAACAGTAAAGCAATGCCTGAGTTAAAATATTAAATTTGAGTGAGTGGAATTGTGTTACCTTAACAATATTAATATTTTACAAATGTTCTGTCTCAAAGCTTTTGGATCAAATCAGCTTGAACAGCAAAGCATTTTTGTTCATCTAAATTTTAGATTTAAATTATAACAGTGATTGAAGCTTATCTAAGGGGTCAGAATTTAGTTAATGAACAGTATCTTTACAGTATCTCCTAAAATCTGCCTTTATTTTTAATATACTTAAAAAAAATTTTCCATTAAAAAGGTAATTCCAGAATGGTAAAGATTTGGAAAAAAAAAAAAGCATACAAATCAAACATAGCCTGATTTGCATAACACAAAGTGTAAATGTGTATATTTACATTTGATCGCTAAAGCTTCCTAATTGTTGCAAAGCCATTTATTAAAGGAAGGGTAATATTTTCCATGGATAGTGATGGTGTAACTGGACATCCATAAGCAAAAAACAAACAAAACAAATGAAGCCCTCAATTTAACTTAAAACTCACACTTTATTAAAAAAACTAACTCAAATGGATTATAGATTTAAATGTAAAACTTGAAGACTTTTAGAAAAAAAATATAAGAAAAAATGCTTGGGGCTTGGGACTTGGGATCTAGGGCAAGATGAAGACTTTTCTTAATCTATAAAAGAAAAAAAAGTAGATAAATTGAACTTTGCCCCCCCCCCAAAAAAAAGTTATTATGTAAAACATGGAAAGGCTGAAGATTGGGAGAAAATATTTGCAAGCCACATATCTGACAAATAATTTACATTTAGAATATAACTCAAAACTCTCAAAACTCAGCAATAGTACCACAGAAAAATCAAAAATGGGCAAAAGACATGAATAGACTTTCCACTAAACATGCAATATGTGTAACAAATAAGCACATAAAAAATATATTGAACACACTAGATAGTAGAGCAATGTAAATTAAATCAAAATGAGATATTACTACACACCTATCAGCATGGTTAAAACGTAAACATAAATAAATAAATAATAATACCAAATGCTGGCAAGAATGCAGAGAAACTCGATTGCTCATACACTGCAAGTAAGAATGTAAAATGACAGAAGCACTAACAAATTATTGGGTAGTTATGTTAAAACCAAGTGTATTGGCCGGGCGCGGTGGCTCACGCCTGTAATCCCAGCACTTTGGGAGGCCGAGGCTGGCGGATCACGAGGTCAGGAGATTGAGACCATACTGGCTAACACGGTGAAACCCCGTCTCTACTAAAAAAAATACAAAAAAATTAGCCGGGCGCGGTGGCGGGCGCCTGTAGTCCCAGCTACTCGGGAGGCTGAGGCAGGAGAATGGCGTGAACCCGGGAGGCGGAGCTTGCAGTGAGCCGAGATCGCGCCCCTGCACTCCAGCCTGGGCGATAGAGTGAGACTCCGTCTCAAAACAAGCAAACAAACAAGCAACAAAAAAAAAGCCAAGCATATTGTTACCATATATTCCAGCAATTGCAGTCTTAGATATTTATCTCAGAGAAATAACAACCTATATTAACACCAAAATTTATAAACAAATATTCATAGAAGCTTTATATATAGTAGCCAAACACTGGACACAACTCTGTCCTTCAATAGATGAATGACTACATAAACTGTGATATGCACATTCCATGGAATATTAGCAACAAAAATAGACAAACGATTTATACATGTAACAACTTGAGTCTATCTCAGAGGCCTTGTCTTTAACAAAAAATCCCAATCTCAAAAGGTTATACACTGTATGATTCACTTTAGGTAACATTTTTTAAATGGCAGCGCTATGGAGAACAAGAACAGATTAGTGATTTATAAAGGATAAAGTGGGGAGGCAAGGTAGAACTATAACATCAAAAGGAAATTTCTTTGTAGTGGGGAAACAGTTCTGTCTTGATTGTGGTGGTCATTACATCTCTGGACACACACACGCGCACACACACACACACACTCTCATATAAAAACTGGTGAAAACAGTGTGAAGTCTAGTTCACAGCATATACCAGTGTCAATTTCCTAGTTTTCATATGCATTACAGTTATATAAACTGTTACCATTGGAGGAAGTTTAGTAAGGGTGTACAATTCTCAGGACTATTTTTGTAAATTACACTAAATTATAATTATTTCAAACTAAACATAAAAATATAAATAATTTAAAAAGAGCAGAAATTAATGAATTTAAAAAATTATGTTTAATTTGAAGAAACAAGTAAAATAGCCAAAAGTCTGACAAATACGATGATCAAATAGATACTATGTGGGAATAAAAGAAGCAACTATAAATAGATTTAACAACATATGATTAAAACACTTAAAAAAATATGCCCTATGTGTAAACAATTTTTGAAATAATTATTTGCAAATATAAATTAAAATACTATGAAAAGAAAGTGCGAAAAAAACATGAAAAAATTTGAATCAGTTCTTAAAAGCTGCATGCCAAAAATCATCCCTGCCACACAACTCAGAGGGAAATTTTACAAACATCAAAGAATGAAAATGCACCTATATTTCACAAATGTTACACATTAATAGATAAGGTCACGAGGCAATGTGTCTAATTCTGTTACTGCACTAGAGAATTCTTGAGAAACCCAAGCTGAAGAGGACATACGCAACAGAAATAACTCAGTTATGGATAGAGAGGCACACATCATAAATAAAGTTAGACAAAATCGTGTACATGCAAAATTGAAATTCATGAGAAAGATGGGTTTTCTCAGCACACTAAGAATTACTTATAAATTAGAATATCAATTGATGCAATGTACTACATTAAAGCACTAAAGGAGAAAAACATTTATATCAAGAGATGCAAAAAGCAAATCCATTAGATTTCCTATTAGCGGATATTATGTATGTGAGAAATTTTAAAACATTTTTAGTAATTTCAGTATAGCAAAGAACATCCCTATTTAGAGAGAGTACACAAATATGTAATACATATATTTATCATTGGCAAATATTAGACCATTTAAATCCAAGAAAACAATAAAGAATTTTCTTGTACTGGGAATAACAATTAGTGGAGGAAGAAGAACATATAGATAAATGAAGAAGAAAGCAGTCCTTTCATAGATGATGTAACTATAATAAAAGAAAACCCTATAGGTAGCTGTAAAATAGAAGATTTAATTAAAGAACTTAGCAAATTTTTGGATGTAACATCAACTTTGAGAAATCACTTACATTCTATATACTAGTTATAAACAGTAAGTATACATCATATCTCTTTTCAAAGTCCAGTTCATAAAGATAAAAGTATGATGTACATAGAAATAAATTGAACTAATATGCATAAGACCTTCATGGATAAAATTATAATATTTTTGAGAAATCTATTTGAAATGTCCTACAATGAAAGATATTTGAACTTTATGAATGGAAAAATACAAACATTTAAAACATTAAAAGCATATTTATAAATTCAATGTAATTCCCCCAAAAATTTCAAAATTTCACCAATGTTTATAGAGCATGAGACTTTTATTTCATCTAAGAGAAAACAGTTACCAGTGCCAGTTATGTATGTTATTCACATGAGAGGAGAAAATTACCAATCTACATTCTATAAATAGTCTGAATTATGAGAAATAATAAACATTAAACGCTTCTAGGAAAAAAATGTAGGAGATTATGTAACATGTTTTTGGTAAAGAAAAATTCTTTAAATAAAACAAGGCTGAGCAACATGTAAAAGAAGAGTTTGAAAAACTTAATTAAAATAATATAAAGTGTTTTTGTCAAAAGCTATAAATAAGAACTGTAGAAAAAACAAGTTATAATCATGAAAATGGTGTATACAAGCAATATGAATGGAAAACGATTAATATTCGTTTGGAATATTTCAAAATTTTATCCTTTATTCTGGGGATCCTGAAAGGGGATTTTTAAAAAACTTTTATTATCTTCTATCTCTCTCTAAGAATTCTTTTTATCTTTAATCTCTCTCTAAGAGTTAGAGGAGTATAGACTGGCAGGCTTAACTTTATTTGTATAAAAGAGGAGGGGTAGTAATGGCATCTGCTCCAATGCAAAAGTAAACAAAAATCATTTGGCGTGGTAATTTGCGTTCAGACATTCTATGTCCTCCCTAAACATACCACTCCACTTCTTTAAAGAGTTTATTATGTGCCTTAACCTGTAGGCCAAAGCAAATGCTGTGCAAGCAGGATAGTATATGGGGAGTATTCCTTCCACAGACAATTCTTAACTCATCTCTTCAATCTTTGCCCCACTTAAGATTTCTTCTCTCTACAGTTGTCAAATACAAGGCTGCCTTTTTGTTACCTCTAATTGACTTTATCCATTAAAACGATAACTCACATTTTCAGTTCCGAAATAAATCTAAATCTTCGGGCTGTTGAAATCTTCAACTCTATGTCACGTGTGTCCGTGTGAAGAGACCACCAAACAGGCTTTGTGTGAGCAATAAAGATTTTTAATCACCTGGGTGCAGGTGGGCTGAGTCCGAAAAGAGAGTCAGCAAAGGGAGTTAGGGGTGGGGCAGTTTTATAGGATTTGGGTAGGTAGTAGAAAATCACAGTCAAAGGGGGTTGTTTGCTGGCGAGCAGGGGTGGGGGTTACAAGGTGCTCAGTCGGGGAGCTTCTGAGCCAGGAGAAGGAATTTCACAAGGTAATGCCATCAGTTAAGGCAGGAACTGGTCATTTTCACTTCTGTGATTCTTCACTTGCTTCAGGTCATCTGGATGTATTCCTGCAGGTCACAGGGGATATGATGGCTTAGCTTGGACTCAGAGACCTGGCACTCTAGTTTTCAAGTTTTTTCGTTATTATTAGTTTATTCTACCATATGGAATTTATTCAAAGTGTTTACACTTGAAAGTGAGAGGAATACAAATATATATACCTTGGCTTTCATTTTTAATCAGAACTGTTGTATTTTTTAAATGAAAACATTGGTTATTTATTTTATTTATTTATTTAAATGAATATTTCTTCAGTAGAAAGAGTGCCAGAATGTAAGCAAAGTAACTTAGCCCCAATAATTTTAAATATAACCAATAGTTTTAAGCACTTAACATTTGCCAGACGTGTTGGTTAATACACCTTATGAATATCTTAGTCACCACAACAATCATGTAGGTTGTGAATAATTTTGCTAATTTTTTGAAAGAAAGAACAAAGGAAGTTTACTTATGATCTCACAGTTGGTAAATATAGTAAATGAGCTAAGCTAAGTCTGATGCTAAAGATGGTTTTATTACCTGTACAAAAATTTCTCATCTCGGGATTTTTAACCTACCATTTAGAAATTTCTTTTAGGGTGTTTGTAGCAATAATCATATATGTTTTTAAATAGGAAAGCAGGCAACATTTAAAAAAGAAAAAATGAAATAACTGAAAATGGAGAATCTGAATAGGCTGGGTGAGTTAGGGAGTAGAAGGGCAACCAGCATTATGGTGAGTTAAGAAGAATACCATGGATTTCTCTTTTGTAAGACAATTATAGAAAGTTCTGTATTAGTAAAATTGAAGACTACATGTAAAACATAATTACAGTAAAATACAATAAAATCATAGGGATTTATAAGGATTCCTTGATCTCTTGAACCATGTTTAACAGTGCTTATTACCACCTTTGTTAATTTCTTCAAACTGACTAAAAAGGTGACAGCCTTCATAAAACTTGAATAGTCAGTAGATTTCTGTATTCACAGGAGAAATTGTGTACCTAGCACTAGTCTGAGCTGCTTTGCATGCACCACTGATGCTCAATGTAATGTTGCGATTAAATCCAGATGCTTTTTTCCACTTGTAAAATCATATTAAAGAAAGGATAATGTACAATATTAATCATGTCATTTTACTTGATAAATCATAAGGGCTTCTCCTAAATAATCAAAGGCACTAAATAATCTAAAAACATAAATGCCATTAAAAGAAAATAAGTGAAATTCTCCCATGGGTTAACAGTTCAATTAAAATGGACATGCTTCATCAACACTTGCAATCTGCAAGATGAGTAGATTAGGGAACATCATCCATGAAGTAATGGAGAAAAAAAAAAGTCAAGATACCAGTATCAGCATAAAGAGTTTAGAGATAAATTCTAATAGTTTAAATGTTCAAGCCTAACTTACAGCCAGCCCTCTTCATTAGCAGACTTCAGGGTATAATTTCAGTGATAAAAAAAAAAAAAAATTAATGTCTAGCAAGTGATGTTTATTGAAAGAAGTGTTATTTAACAAGTCCATATACACAAATACCTCTCCTTGTTCACTAAAAGTAAATACATAAATGCATAAATTACAATACAAAGCTCAAATTATATATAGACATATGAACAAAATTATATTTAAGTACAAAATCTGGAGAGCCTAACCTATGCTTGAGGAAACCTTAGATCCTTTACAAATAGTCTTCTGGATTGCAAAAAAGCATAGAATTTTGTGAATTGTATTCAGTTGAGTTCAAGTATACAAATATTTCAGAGACTCTGCAAGAGAAAAGGAAGTTTTATAAATTGTTTTGAGGTACATACACTTTATGAAAGCCAGAGAAAGAAACAAATAATTTTAAATAAAATGTGGCATTTTGAGATGTTAATATAAAGATACTCACACATGAGATTATGAGGGGTGACAGGAAAAGAGATGGAGAGCTGGGTATAGGAGAGTTATGGAGCAGTGTGAAAGTCACAGAGGTATGAATGAGTGACTGACATGGTTTGGCTGTGTCCCCCGCCAAATCTCATCGAATTGTCATAATCCTCACATGTCCTGGGAGGGACCCAGTGGAGGTAGTTGTATCGTGGGGATGGTTACTCTCATGCTGTTCTTGGGATGGTAAATGAGTTCTCATGAGATGTGACGGTTTTATAAGGGGCTTTCCCCCTTTTCTCAGAACTTCTCCTTCCTGCTGTCATGAAGAAGGATATATTTCCTTCCCTTTTTGCCATGATTGTAAGTTTCCTAAGGCCTCCCCGGTCATGTGGAACTGTGAGTCAATGAAACCTCTTTCTTTTATAAATTACCCAGTCTCAGCTATGTCTTTATTAGCAGCATGAAAACAGACTAATATAGTGACTCTTTCCACCCCTATTCCCAAACAGTTAATACGGTGAGCATCTTGGACAAGCCTGGAGTGTGGATAACTCTACACAATTTGGATCTATTCCATGATGATTAGAGACTGTGGATGTTAAGCGGAAAAGTGAAATAGTTGACTGTTTTCCAGGAGTTCATAAAGAATGGCATGGTGCAGTGGAGGCTACTGAAGGAAGTCAAAACTGATAAAGACCTTCATACATTGTCAGAAGCAGGGTCTAAAGAGGAGAGGCAAAATTTTACAGATATTTTTTAATACAATTCATGTAGTCTTGTGGAGAGATAGATTGATGTGATGAGTGGAGAAAGCCAGAGGAAAAAAAGTGAATTATATGTTTGTGTTTATAGCTTGGTCTCTGTGTTATAGCTGAATAGCATAATTCAAAACATGGTATTGACAGGTAGTATGAATAGGAGGCTGGGACTGAGGATTTTACAAGACCTAAAATGCATACCTTTTGAGTATTTTTTTAATGTTTGAAATGCCTATGAGATGTATAAGTGGAAACATCCTGTAGACAACTATAATTCTTCAAATAAATGACAAGGGAGAAAAGTTTAGAATTATCACTATTTAGACATTAGTAGAAGCCGTAGGAATCTTTGCAATCCACCGGGAAGAAATTATGGATCAGAAATAAGAGGTCTTTTTTATTGTTGAAGGCTTATAAATAAACACTCTTAGGAAATCAGTTTCAATTTGTTGGAGAATTTAAATTCTCATGATCAATATGAGTCATGATCAATATCAATGTTTTTCTTCCTACATTATAAGGTGGAAAACAATTTTTTTCCACTTTAAAATAAGTGTTTTCCCTCAAGACTAAATCCATCAGAAATGAGGAAAAGAAAGCAGCAAAGATATCTGTCATTTACTGTGTTTTGGGGGCCAGAGTTTTTTTAGAAGCTGATTATACAGTTACCATTGTCAGAGAAGTAAAAGATAGAAGCTCACCATTAGTAACTCAGGGTGAAATTAAAGCCCAACACAGAACTGATAGGCAATGAAAGTAGTTTGTACAGAAAATTTAAAAGGTTAACTCTCCAGACAACAGTCCCTTTGCTTTGGCTCTCTCCTAGTTTCAGAATAGAAAAGTAAATAGCAAAAGAGAAATCTCCTAGGTGTATATCATGTCATAGAGATGTGTAAAAGGTAAAAATGCCGGTAGCTTTCAGAATGACATTTCAACTATTTGCTTCTCTGAGAAATTAACTGTATCCAGCTTCTTGTTCATTTTCCACTTCCCCAGTCCCCTTCCCCTCAATTCCCCAGTTGTCTGTGCTTCTAAACAGTGCATGTCTTTTAACCTGTACACATTGATTTAGATCCTGCTTAATTTCATAATCTTTTCAGGCCATTACTGTTCACGTAGACAATATCCCCTTAGCTTGGATTTAACCATGAACCATTGATCATTTACTTGGTTTCTCTTGGAGTTCAACATAATCATTCTGGTTTAGTTCAAAAGGACATTGCGTTTGGGTAAGAGAACCTATTTGTTTATACCCTTGCTTGTTACTATTCCCTCTACCAGTTCTGCTCTTCCTTTCTCCCTTGCATCAGTGTTGGGCTATGTCATTAAGCCCAACACTTTCCACAGCATCACCCTTCCTCTACCATTGTAAGTACACATGCACAGTTAGCCGTCACTCTCTCCCATGTGCTACAACACTAGGCACATGCTGCTATTGCAGCCCTCTCCATATTTGGGAGCTCCTTTGAGACAATAACCATCTGGGTTAATGTTCATCCATCCTACTTGGTATCTACCATAGTTCTTAACACTCAATAACACACAGTTGTCAAATAATCTGTTAATTATTGTCATATTGCAAGATGTAAATGCTGTATCTTTAGTCACATCAATTTTGATATTTTATGTCTAGACTCCTGATGTCACAGGAGATGTTCTTATAAATCCTAAAAGTATGAAAAAGAGAGAGAGGGAACCCCAAAGATAGATAACCAGTCTTTTGAGATAGAACAAACAATAAAACAAATATGGAAAATGCAAATTTTTACAGACTTCATAGCAAATGTACAGCTCTAGGGCTGGTAATGTCATGGACAGATAGGTGGACACATATTCATGTGTTATACCCTTTGCTTAGAGACTCTCAGCACTTTTTCAAAGCCATTTTTTTATGTAATAAAATAACTGATAGTGGTATATCTGATCTCAGCATATAAGTCATGAAATCACTATCAGAAAAATAGGTTTCCATTTCCATATTTTACTTTTTAATTATACATTGACAAATTATAGTTGTATATATTTATGGGTTACACAGAGATGTTATGCTTTTTAAATATGTGAAATAATTAAATCAAACATTCAAATATTCATCACAAGTATTTAACATTTTTTGTAATAGGAATATTTCAGATCTACTCTCTTAGTGATTTTGAAATGTATGGAAATCAATTATTAGCTATACTTACCATGACATACAATAGATATCCAAAAAAAAATTGAATTTTTTTCTCCTGTCTAACCGAAGCTCTATACCCTTTGACTATCATCTCACCATTACCCTCACTCCTCAGCCTTTGGCAACCATCATTCTACTCTCTGCTTCCATGAGTTTAATTGCTTTAGATTTCATATATACAGCAAAGGAAATAATTAACAACAAAGGAAATAATTAAGAGTGACCAATCTTAGATTGGGTAAAATATTGCAATGCATATATCAGATAAGGAATTTAATAACAAAAATATATAAAAATCTCAAACAACTTCATAGAAAGTAAAAAAAATAAAATAAAATAAATTCCAGTTAAGAAATAGGAAAACGACTTGAATAGACATTTCTCAAAAGAACACATATGGGTGGATAACAGATATATGAAGAAATTCTCAAAATCACTAACCATTAGGAAGGTGTGATACGCATTACAAGTTCAATGTGGTATCAGCTCACTTTTCTCAGAGTGACTATAAACAAACAAAAGATAACAAATGTTGGTAAGGGTGTGGAGTAAAGGGAACCTGAGATGGATCAGGGACCTTGTCTTAGGGACCCGTGGGCTTCCATCAAACTGGAAAGTAAAGGAAAATGTTGAGTCCTTTCAAGGGAAATTCCTGTCAACTAACTATCCCTGAAAAGTAAATAAGCAACTTGATAAACAAGAATGTAATAGTAGCCTAAAAAAAAAAATGAAGGAAGCTAGAATTGTGAGATGTTTGGTTCCCTATAGAAACAAATGATAACATTTTACCATTCATCTCTGAGTTGTTTTTCAGAAACCTGGACCTCCGCCAAGGAGTCCACCAGCATGTAGAGCTCAGGTAAGAGGTAACTGAAGACCAAACTCTGATCACCAGTGTTGTAAATTTCCTCCTCCAGGGCCTGGAGGAAGTCACGGTCATGAGCCAAAACATGTCTGCTTACCTTAAATTTGCAAACAAAGCTTATCTTCCTTAACCAGCTGCCAGTGAGGAAATCTTTGAATCTACCTATGGTCTGTAAGCTCCTGCTTCAAGATATCCCAGGTTTTCAGGACAAAAACAATACCCTCTATGTATTGATTTATAATTTTGCCTACAACTCTGCTTTCCGGAAATTTACCCCTGCCTTTAAAAACCGTAAAACCTGCTAGCCATTGGAAAGATTGAGACTTAAGTGTGAGCTGCCTAATCCTCCTTGCTTGGTGCCCTGCAAATAAATGCTTTCCTTTCTTCCTCCAGAAACCTCGGTGTGGATATCTGGTCTTAGTGCACCAGGGAGTGGACCCGAGTAGAATTCTATAACAAATCCATGCACACTGATGGTAGAAATGTAAATCAGTAAAACCATCAAGAAAAACAGTGTGAAAGTCCTTCAAAAAACTAAAAATAGAATTACTGTATGATCCAGAAACTCCACTTCTGAGTATATACCCAAAAGATTTAAAATCAGCATGGCAGAGAGTTATGGGCACTTCCATGTTCATGACAGCACTATCAAGCCAAGATACAGAATCAACCAAAATGTCTATCGATGGACGAATGGGTAAAATGTGATACATATACACAGTGAAATACTATTATTTCAAAAAAAAAAAAAAAGGAAATTCTGTTCTTTTCAAAACCATGGATGGAATTAGAGAACGTTTTACTAGGTGAAATAAGCCAAACATAGGAAGACAAAGAGTCCATTTATACCATCTTTTCTATGGGTCTCATTTTCACCAGTAATTCCTTTGCACTAGTGAAGCAACTTTGATTTGTTAGCTTAGTTTCGTTTATCAGGTTTTTAAATCAATTATGTTTATCTACAAATCTATACAAGTATTTAAGTTTGAAGAGTTAATATTTGGATGCTTTCCATATTGCTTCGTAAATTGACTATATATGCATTTATCAACATTTATCGGTTCCATTTAAAAATAACGAATGGTTTGGCTATCCAAGTCCATTGCCAATGATATATATATATGACATATATGTATGACATATATATATGACATATATATACACACACAGACATATATATATACAAATGCTATTAAGACTTTCTAACCCCCTTCACCCCTTCATTATCATGAATTTAATTCTGTCTTCCATTCCCTATCAACATGTCAAAAAAATCTGTAGTTCTTTTATTTTCAGATTACTGTTGTTCAAATGATGTATAGGATACTTTTTTATGGATAATGCTATCGATATTTGTCTTAGTCAGCTTTAGCTGCCATAGCAAAATACCATAGACTGGGTGGACTAAACAGTAGACATGTGGTTTTTCACAGTTTTCGAGGCTAGCAGTCCAAAATTAGGCTGCAAGTTTGGTTTATAGTGAGGGCCCTCTTCCTGGTTTGTAAATGTCTGCCTTGCTGAGTCTTCTTGAGAAAGAGGGTGATCTCTTTGGTGTCTCTTGTTATAAGGGCACTAATTTTGTCATGGCAGTACCACCCTCATGATCTCATCTAAACTTAATTTCCAAAGGTGTCATTTCCAAATACCATTACACTAGGGGCTAGGACTTCAATATTTATATTTGGGAGAGACAAAACCTTTCAGTCTATAACAATATTCACAATCAGTTTTGTAGTATGTTACTTAAATTTAAGCTTATCGCTATTTTAATTAATTCTAATTCCAGAAATCATTGCTACATTTGCTTATAGTATGGCCTTGCCATTGTGAACAAATAAGATTGACTTATCCTTTGGCTCCTTCTTATTTATCTTCCAGTGATTCCTTTCCAAAAGTTCTATGAGTGCTATTTATGAGTCATTCTTTATTTGAGAATATTTCCTGGTTGCCATCCACATGGACAACAATTTAATTTGGTTTGGTGTAAGATTCTTCAAACATACCTCTTCCCTAAATGTGTTCATTTATTCATTGTCTCATGGCTTGTACTGTTGCAAAAAAAAATCTTAATCTAATCTGATTTATGTGTGAAATTTAACCTTCATTTTCAACTGTCTCAGCATACTTAGGACTATAATTTGTTCTTACAGCACTAACAGTAATGAAAACAACAACAAAACGAAACCATCTTTCTTGGTTAGAATCTACTTTAAGCCATTTGTCTGAAACATCATTAATACTTGCATTTGTAACAGCCTGATGGGTTTATCTTGCACAATGTCCAGAAAAGTCAGTACACTGAGAACAGGAGGTATTTCAGCAAAGAAAGAGTTTAACGATCAGAGGCCGAGCCAAGGGGTAGGATGAGACTCGCTTCTCAAATCTGCCTCCTCTAGAGCTAAGAGGGTAGGGTTTTTAAGGATAATTTGGAGGGGAGGGGGCAGGGAATGGGTGCTGCTGGTTGATTGGGGATGAAATTAAAACAGGGTCCAAACTGTCTTTGTGCACTGAGTCAATCAGTTTCCGGGTGGGAGTCGCAGGACTGGTTGAGCCAGTTTTCTGGTATAAGTCATGGGTCTGGGTGGCATCAGCTCATCCACCGAAATGCAGAAGTCTGAAAAATGTCTTAAAGATCAGTCTTATGTTTTGACAATAGCGATAAAATCAGTAGGAGAAGTTACAAATCTAAAGGCCTCTGGCTTCATGACACAGGAGCAGTAGATGATTGCAGAAAAGCAAGCTAGGGAAAAATGGCTGGTTATTGTTTAATGATGTATAAACTTAGCGGAATTCATGCCCCTCCCATAATCCTAACCTCGTGGGGTTTCATTAGTCTTACAAAGGTAATTTCAGTCCCAGAGCAAGGAAGAGGCTAGTTTGGGGAAGAACATGTTATCACCTTTGTTTTAAATTTAACAAGGGCAGCTAGTTCGTGAAGTTGTAAGAAAGATGGAGTCACCTATGTCAGATTTCTCTCACTATTATAATTTTTGCAAAAATAGTTTCATGATGTGAATAGGTATATTTTACCTCATGTCAGAAATTGATTTCTTATGATTACTTCTTAAGTTATTGTTCTTTATTTGTTCTTCTCTTCTTTAGAAACACCTGTCTCTGGTAATAGTAGTTCTGAGTTCTTGCCACTCCACATGTATCAACTTTCTTTTTGTTGTTGTAGTTTCTCTGTTTTTATATTCTGTGGAGAGTCTTGGGTTTGTCCTCTAAATCTAGATTTGATTTTGGAGAGAGCAACTTTTATTTTATTTACTGCCTGCAATATACTTCACAACTTGGCAATTGTGTTTTACTTTCTGGAAAATGCTTGCTTATTTCACGAGTCTCACTTCTTATCTCATTTTGGCCTATTTTTATCTCCTGGCTTCTGTTCATCTTCACCTCTCTTGTTCTCTAATCATGCCGTTCTCTTGATTTATCAAGGTCATTCTACTGGCATTTTATATTCTAGTAAGGGTTTTAAATCTTTTTTCCTAAGTTTATTTTTGTGAATTTATAGTACTTTATTATTATTATTATTGTTAAACACTGCCTCTCGGTCTTGAAAATAAAAGTCTACTTCACTCCACCTGACCTGCCTCAATTGGCTGCAGCAGAAAAAAATATACTTTATGTATTTTATATTTCTCTGTGCCCCCTGGGAATGAGTCCTAACCACCATATCTAGAATCCAAATTCACATTCCTGTTCACTTGTTGGTTTCTAGTGAGCATCACCATAGTATAGACTTGGTCATCATTTCGGGCTTTGTTTTCTTTCTTCCATTGCATTTGTCTAGTTAAATTTTCTGATCTACCATTTTGAATTACTTTTCATTGTTAAATTGACCCAACACTCTTGTATACCCATTTTGTCTATCTGAAATTCTTCTCTTTCTCTCTTCATTCTGAGAATTCTGTGAGCATTGATTCTTTCTCTGATAACATTTTTTTTTTTCATGCTAACTCTATTTCAGAGGAGGTATGTGCCATTTTAGTCTACCTCCTTCACTAGTCTCCATTTGTGTTCTGCGACACAGTGGCTAGGCTTTACTTCCTAACCATGTAACCTTCAGAGGTTACCTTACCAACCACCTAACCCCTTTAAACGTCACATGCAAAAGTAAGATTTTAACATTTATTCTCCAAAGGTTTGCTTTTAAAAATGAATACACACCATGCAATGCTGCTTCCATGTAATCCCTGACATGTAGCATTGGCTTCTCATGAATTGTGCTATTATCATTCCTGTAAATTGCTGACTTGCAGTGATTATAGAAAGGTGGGCTAAATACTTCAGTAATCTGATTACTGGAACAGAAACAAATAGTTTTATGGGGCAGAACCTCACGATTCTGAGTTCAGACATAGGCAACTGAGTAGGAGAGATACATCTTAATGTGAAACATTTGATCTTGTTTAAATTATTAAAGCTCAAAAATACCAATTTGTGGGTAGGTAGTATGTCCAAATTAACCTATAAATGCTTCGTGGTTAGCAGGACATTTTCCTCAATTAAAATTGGAATTAATACTTTGTGGTGTCAACCTAAATTAATCAAAAGGGTCAGATTCTAGTAGAAAGAGTATTTATTGAAGTGTCAAACTTGAGGATGGCTGCCTGGAAACCACAAATTTTAAAGAATGGAAACGAATGTTTTGAAGTATAGACGTTTAGGATCACTTATCTAGATAAAGTTTCAAGAAGCTTAACAGAATTTCAACATTATTCTATGTAAAGCTTAATGCATAGTTTTTAAACATCTGATTAGGTAAGTTTTTTGTATGTTTGCTTGCTTTGTTTTGTATTGTTTTGTTTTCGGAAAGGTAGAGTTAACATGACACACTGAAGATGTAGCAGTCATGGTGTCTTTTGTGCTATCTGGTCTGAGTTAGGTATAGAGACAATCTGCAACAAAGAACAGTGATTATAAGCAGGAATAGGGGCAGGAGATCTTGTCTCTGATCTCTCCTAGTATCTTACAGGAGAAGAATGGTGAGGAAGAGAGTTAATTTATAATCTAACAAGCAGAAGTTACGCACATTCCACATCACTCAGCCTCCAGGGCTTAACTTCCTACTTGGCATCATAAATTTAGATCATTTTTAAGTTTGTTTTTTTCTTTTACCTTTTTTTTTTCTTTTTTGCATTTGCTTTTATTTTAAAAATTCAACTAGGAGCTAGGTTGAATGAGAAGTTCTTACTCTGATTTCAGTACTCGGGGCCTGACATTTGTGGTAGCCATCTGTTTTTTTCTTCTATTAAGGCTACTAGAGCTCATTCTTCTCTTTCTGTTTTATTTTTCATTTCTTAGTGCTTGAATTCACCTCAGTTATTTTAAGTCACCCTTCATTGTTGGAAGATAAGAAAAAATCATTTCCTATTTTTAAATGTGTTTTTTTTCTTAAACTAGGTTAATCATTATTATTATTTTATTTTTAGGCTTAATTTTCTAGAAAAACAGCAGGGGTATTAAGGTTTTTCTAATTCATTATAAATTCTGTAGTTCACACTCAAAACGAACAGACTATGTCATAGATATACTAAGATTATACTATGTGAGTAAATAATATATTAATGTATTGCTGTTAATATTCTTATTTTAAAAAGTTCATTATAGTTATACGTTAAGCTGACTGAGAGCAAGAATCTTCATGTTAACTTCTCTGTTTCTGGTGCTTAGCACAGTGTCTCACACAGAGTAATCACTCAACTTGTTATTTTTCGATGATTTAAAGAAAAAATGGGCAAATGTGTATTACAATTATCAATAACCTTGGGTAATTTTATTCAGTTGGTTGCATGATTTTCAAAGGTGAATTCTTTTTTTATAATTTCGTCTATGTTTGGATCCTGACATTATTAATCAATGCCTAGTATGGTGCTAATCAGAAGTCATACATTTACTGAGAACAATCCAGTGACCAAATACTGTTCTGCAGACATTTCTGGCAAGTGGAGTACATGAGACTAAATATGCGAACAAAATAGAGAAGCTAAAGGTATTCACACTGTATTTGCCTCAGATCAAATTAATACACCCATATTTTGTAATTATTTATGCTTCCACCATGAGGCCTAGTTATCCACAAGCTTTCCTTGCAAACAATTGCATTGAGACTCGGAATAGAAGATTTCCCTCAGAGATCTCATGGAACTCTACACTGGATGTTTTTTCTTTCTTCTCAAAGCTCTTTCAGTTCTATTTTGCCAGATTTGATTCCATGTATCATTTATGCCTACCACCTTAATATAGAGGGCCAGTCCACAATTTTCTTTCAGTGTGAATTTAATCATGTCACAATATATACATAAGTCAAAACATCATGTTTCACATCTTAAATACATACATTTTTATTGGTAGATTCTAATTCAATAAAGCTGGGAAAAATAAATTACATTATTTCAAGTACTATTTTGAGTGTCAATTTAAAAAAAAAAAAGGCCTAGGATATAATCCACAGCTCTTCATGCCAGAAACTCACCAAGCTTGGCCTCATTCCTATTCTGGGTTGGTTAGCACATCTTTCAGGACCTTGGTAAGCAGTTGTGCTGCCTCATCTTAATAACTAGCATACTTCGCAGACACAATAAGGATGATCTGTGAATTTCTAGTAATTTGTCAAAAATTCTATGTGGCTTTTTTCTCTTTATATGAGTAAGAGCAAGAGGAAATTTCTCCTGAAGCTCACTTGCTAAAAATAGAATGGCTTTCTAGTGAGAATAATTGATCCCTTTTTAGAGAGAAAAATCTCTTTTTCCTTCAGTCATGTCTTTGTTTTGTAGGATACAGGACCTACCTTTGATCCAAATAAGCATATCATGAAAGTAAAATAGCACCTATGAGATTTGTGGAAATGAATTGTTAAAATGAACTGTTAAAAGTCTGTGTAAATGTGAAGGAGTTTTCCCCAGAATAATTCGAAGAAGTTTTGAAAGATAACATTATTGTAGCATTCATCTTTAATTCCAGTGTGTTGCAGTGAAAGGTTTTGGAATATTGCCCTAATAAACTTTGTCATAAATGAATTAAGAAGTTTGTGACCAAAAGATATGGTTAACTTTTTGGCTATTATTATCTTCTCTATTAAATACCAATAGATAGAAGAAATCCATTTAAAATAGTGCTTACAACATAGAATGTAATAAATTATATGCATACCATTTAGAAAATAATTAGAATGATTAAAAATACACATTAAGTATATCCAAACAGATTTGTTAGGATAGATAAGTGACTTTTTAAAAGACTAGTAGCAATGACAATGAATCTTGAAAAATACATGCCTCTAAAACAACAACAAAGATGAAGTTAACTAATATCATATTCATGTATTCAATAAGTGATTATCTACAATGTGTAAGATATTCTTCAGGTGCTAGGTACACATCAAATCCAAGATCTCAGAGGGTGTGTAAGGCTAATAAATACCTAAAGAAAAAAATAAAATTGTGTTATGTGTGATTAAAACATAGATTCAAGTAATAGTGTTTGGTTTACTTTAGAGAAGAACTTTCTGAACTTTCTGAAGAAGCGACAGCTAATCTGTACTCTGCTTATCAGATACTATGCTAAGAAAAGAATCATATTTTCTGCATGAAAAGTGAGTATCTGTGGAGCTTAAAGTGCATATTAGTCACTCTGGAGTTATAAAATTGCAACACCGTCTCTTCTCTCCAGGAGGCTGAAATATAGTATCTGAGACCTGGTGTTTACACACAGGTCTAATATAAGGGAATTTGCTTAAATAAGGTTACTCTAGTTTCGTTCACTATATTCCAACCCTATTATGAAAGTTCTCCACATTTTAACACTTTTAATCCTCCAAATGCATTATGAGGTAGCCTTTACTATTATATATAAGCAAACTGAGACTAAGGACTAAGTTTCCCTTGTCAAAAATATAATAGTTTGCCAAATTTGGGATTAAATTCAGTCTAGCATGCAGCTTACATTCTTAATTTCTATGATAAGGAATGAATGCTATGACGTAAATGCAATACTATAAAATCATAAAAAGTAGGTTTCTTTTTTTTTTTTTTTTTTTTTTTTGAGACGGAGTAGTCTCGCTCTGTTGCCCAGGCTGGAGTGCAGTGGCACGATCTCGGCTCACTGCAAGCTCCGCCTCCCGGGTTCACGCCATTCTCCTGCCTCAGCCTCCTGAGTAGCTGGGACTACAGGCGCCCACAACCGCGCCCGGCTAATTTTTTGTATTTTTAGTAGAGACGGGGTTTCACCGTGGTCTCGATCTCCTGACCTTGTGATCCGCCCGCCTCGGCCTCCCAAAGTGCTGGGATTACAGGCGTGAGCCACCGCGCCCGGCCTAAAAAGTAGGTTTCTGAGATGATCTGAGAAGGTGGCAAGGTGTATTTGTTCAAAGGTAAGCTGCTCATAGTGTATCCAAGGAAATATGAAAGGAGTTATCTTTTAGAGATGTTTCCAAGACAACAATGACAACAATCACATTGATACTAGATTGGCAACACAAATGGCAAGAGTAGCTTAGATCATAAAAGACCCTGTGGAGTCCACCGAGAAATTTCTCTTGGGACATTTGCTCTATATCCACAAAGTGTTAATATTATAATCATGCCTGTTCTTTAAAAAAATCTCCAAATATATATATAAAACTTCAAATGTATATATATTTGAAGAATGTTTAAAGAAGTGGCCTGGTTATATTATTAACATACTCATATACACTAACACATGTTAGTGTATCTTATAATATTAACATACTCAAGTGTTATGTGTAAACATTAAAAAAGGAGAGCCATGGTTATTAAACAAAAATAAAAGAAAGAATATTAATGATCAAATGTCTCATGGAGATACATTCATTTTGAAAAGCAATCAAGAAAATGGCAATTTAAAATGTAAGTTACATTACAATAACATTGACAAAGAAGAAAGAAAGGAAGGGCAGGAGAAGGAATAGAGGGATGGTCCGGAAAGAAGGAAGAAGGGGAAGAGAGATCTCCAGCATCTCAAAAATGTGGAAAGCAGCAATCTTCATATAGAGGAAATATCTTACAAACATATTTAAAAACCTGTTAACATTTCAAGTCCTTCAGCAAAACAAGTTTGCTTCAGTGAGGTAAAAACACATATAAATGTTTAATGTAATGATTTAAAAATGTATGGATGACTATCATAAAAACAATTAAAATGTAAGTACACTTACTCATGTAAAAATACACTAAAAATGAATTGAGTTGAAAAAATATGCATACAGACTTCCTATTTTGCCTGTAAATGGAAATATATTTTGTCAGAGTCAGGTTTATTTGAAGCTAAGAGTTTATTTTAAAATGTAATAAATGTCTGCTAATCCAACCTTTTCTATTTCAATTTAATATATAACACTATGGCACTTTTATTCTATTAATATAAGAAACATATCAACTTTAAAATTGCTATAAGTTTGAATACATTTATTAAGGTATATCTGTTCTTCTGTCTAGTTTAAAAGAAATCATTTTTCCATATTTTTAAGTGTATTCTCTACAATTTAGGCATGGTTGATTTTGATTCTTCTAGCATTGATTTTTTTATTGCTTTTGTTTCTTTTAAAAGTGTTTGCAAGAGAGAGTGATTTGTACAAATATATTATTTAGCCCTATTGTATTTTTTAATTAATATGTGTACACTGAGTTAATTATAGATTCACAGTCTGTTGTAATAAAATATCGGAGAGATACTATGAATGCTTTACCCATTTTTTTCCCCGATAGTGACATCTTACAAAACTGTAATACAATATCACAACCGGGATTTTGACATGGGTACAGCCAAGATATGAGATATTTCCATTCTCCGGAGGATCTTTCGTATTGAGCTTTTGTAACCACACCCGTATCTCTCCCTTGTTCTGTCTCTAACCCTTAGCCTGTCCCTATCCCTTGGCAGTCACTGATCTGTTATCAATTTCTATAAATTTGCAATTTCAAAAATGTTGTAAAAACAGACTATGCAGGGCTGGCATGGTGGCTCACACTCGTAATCCCAGAACTTTGGAAGGCTGAGGAGGGTGGATGACTTGAAGTCAGGAGATCAAACCCAGCCTGACCAACATGGTGAAACCCTGTTTCTACTAAAAACACAAAATTAGCCAGGCCTGGTAGTGGGCGCCCGTAATCCCAGTTACTTGGGAGACTGAGGCATGAGAATAGCTTGAACCTAGGAGGCAGAGGTTGCAGTGAACTGAGATCAAGCCACTTCACTCCAGCCTGGGCCACAGAGTGAAACTCGGTCTCAAAAAAAAAAAAAAAAAAAAAAAATACACACACACACACACACACACATATATATATAGACTATGCAATAGGTAAACTTTTGGGATTGGCTTCTTTCATTCAGCATGATTTAATGATAATTCATCTCAGCTTCACATATATTAATATTTTCTTTCATTTCATTCCTTAGTAGTATTCTATAGCATGAATGTATCATAGCTTGGTTTACTATACACATGTGAAGGACATCAAATTACTTCTAATTTGGGGCTATAACAAAGTTTTTTCATTTAGAAACTGTTATATAAATGGAATAATGCAGTATGTGACCCCTTGAGATTGGCTTTTGTTTTTTCATTTAACATAGTGCCCTTGAGATTTTTCCAAGTTGTTACATATGTTACTAGCTTGTTTTCTTGATCCCTGATTAGTGTTAGATGGTACATAAGAATCACAGTTCTTTTAGCCATTGGCCATTTAAGGACAGGGCTGTTGCTAGATTTTGGATACTATGAATATTAATAAAACTGCTATGAACATTTATTTAGGTTTTGGTGTTACCTTAGGTTGTCATTTCTCTAAGATGAAGGCCTGAAAGTGCAATTCCTGGATCATATGGTAAGAACGTTTTAGTTTTATAAGTAATTGCCAAATAATTTTCAGAATGACTACATCCTTTTATGTTCTCACCTGCAATGTATAAATGATTCAATTTCTCCACATTCCTGTCAGCATTTGGTATTACCATGATTTTATTTTGAAATATTAGCCATTCTGATAGGTGTGTTAGTATAGCTCATTGTGATTTTAACCTGCTATTTTCTAGTGGTGAATGAAGTTCAACGTCTTTCTTGCTTATTTGCCATCTGGATATCCTGTTTGGTTAAATGTATGTTCAATTCATTTTTTCTTATTTTCTGATTGGATTGTTCATTTTATTTTTGAGTTCTTTATATATTTTAGATAAAAATCTTTTGTTGAATAAGAGGTTTGCATTTATTTCTTTCCCAGACAGTAGCTTATCTTTTCAATTCTCTTAACAGGGTCTTTCACGGAGCAAGGGATTTTAATTTTGATGAAGTCCAATTTATCACTTTTTTCTTTTTATGCTTTGTGCTTTTGGTGTTAGGCCTAAGAAGTCTTTGCCTAACTGCAGTTATAAAGATTTTTTCCTACTTTTCACAGAAAGATAGTGTTATATTTTGCATTGAAATACAATACACATTTATTTATATTAACTTTTGCATAAGGCGTGAGGCTAAGGTCAAGATTTTTTTTTTTTTTTTTTTTGGCATATGTATATCTCATTGCAGCAATATCATTTGTTTGAAAAGCTATTCTGGATGGATGTGGTGGTTTACGCCTGTAATCCCAGAACTTTTGGAAGCCAAGGTGGAAGGATTGCTTGAGGCCAAGATTTCAAGACCAACCTTGCCAACACAGTGAGACCTTTGTCTCTACAATAATGTTTTTTTTTTTTTTTTTTTTTGAGACGGAGTCTCGCTCTGTCACCCAGGCTGGAGTGCAGTGGCCGGATCTCAGCTCACTGCAAGCTCCTCCTCTCGGGTTCACGCCATTCTCCTGCCTCAGCCTCCCGAGTAGCTGGGACTACAGGCACCCGCCACTTCGCCCGGCTAGTTTTTTGTATTTTTTAGTAGAGACGGGGTTTCACCGTATTAGCCAGGATGGTCTCGATCTCCTGACCTCATGATCCGCCCGTCTCGGCCTCCCAAAGTGCTGGGATTACAGGCTTGAGCCACCGCGCCCGGCACAATAATGTTTTTTAAAAAATAAATTAATCAGGTGTGGTGGCATGCACCTATAATCCCAGCTATTTAGGGAACTGCAATGAGAGGATCTCTTAGTCCAGGAGTTTAAGGCTGCAGTGAGCCATGATTGTGCCACTGCACCCCAGCCTGAATAAGCGAGTAAGATCCTATCTTCAAAAACAAACAAACAAACAAACAAACAAACAGAAGGCTATGCTTTCTGCATTGAATAGCTTTTGTGCCTTTGTGGGAGTCTAATGTTAGGTTCTCTGTTCTGTTCTATTGATTTATGACCTATTCTTCCACCAACACTACACTCTCATGATTATATAGCTATATGGTAAGACAATGTTGAATAGACTCATCTCAAATTATTATTATTTTTCAAAATTGTCATAGATATTCTAGGGCTTGTGGCTTTACATAAATATATTAGAATAAGCTTGTCAAAGTGTAAAAATATGAAACAAAACAACAACAACAAAACTTGGTGGGATTTTCATAGGAATATCACTGAACCTGTGAATCAATTTGAAGAGAAATTCAGCTTTACTATGTTGGCTCTTCTTGTGAGCATGGTATACATTTACATTTATTTGGTACTTCCTTCATTTCTTTTATCAGCATTTTGTAATTTTAGTGTACAGATACTGTACATATTTTGTTAAGTTTGTACCTAAATATTTTGTAATTTTTTTGGAAAAATTATAAATGGTATTATGATTTTAATTTTGGTTTTGATATGTTCACTGTTACTATTTAGAAATGTGATTCTTTTGTCTGTGTGTCTATGCATGTGCTGCTTTCATATGCTACAACCATGTGCTGCTTTCATATGCTACAACCTTGCTTAACTCTCATATTAGTTCTAAGAAATGTTTCTACTTTGCAAATTACTTGAAATTTTCTACATAGATAATTGTATCATCAGCAAATAGAGACAGTTTGTCCTTCCTTTCCAATTTGTGCCTGTTATTTCTTTTTTACTTGATTCACTGTAGTTTTATGTTGAATAAGAGTGATGAGAATTGCCTTTTTTTGCCATGTTCTTCACTTTAGAGTGGAAACACTAAATATTTCAACATTAAGTATGATATTACTTTTTCCAATTTGTGCTTTTTTCCTTCCTTTCCAATTTATGCCTTTTATTTCTTTTTTACTTGATTCACTGTGGTTTTATGTTGAATAAGAGTGACGAGAATTGCCTTTTTTTGCCATGTTCTTCACTTAAAGTGGAAACACTAAATATTTCAACATTAAGTATGATCTTACCTCTAGGTTTGTTTATATATCTTTATCAAGTTGAGATTTTTTTTTCTACTGAAAATTTGCTGAGTTGTTTATTATTATTATTATAAGTAGATGCTAGCTTTTCTCAAATGATTTTTCTGCATCAATTGATATAATTGTGTGATTTGCCTTCTTAGTCTGTTGATACGTTGTATTGCATTTTTTTTTTTTTAATATAGAACCAGCTTTGCAAACTTCTAATAAATCCCACTCAATCCAGTGTATCATTTTTTAAAAACATTGTTCAATTCAATTTGCTAATATTTGGTTGAGGATTTTTGTGTCAAAAATTATGAGAAATATTCATCTTTTTTTGGTATTTATTTTTGTTTCTTGTTCTTGGTTTTGGGATCAGGGTAACATTATCCTAATAAAACGAGTTGAGAAATATTATCTCCTCTTCTTTTTCAGAAAAGAGATTGTGTCAAATTGGTGCTAATTTCTTTATTTAATGGAATTCTCCAATGAGATCATAAGGGCCTCTAGATGGTCATTCTATGAACTTTTAAATTACGAATTAAATTTCTTTAACAGTTTAATACTGTTCAGATTATTTATTTCATCTTGGTTGAATTTTAATAGCTTGTATTTTTTGAGGAATTGATCCATTTGTTTCCTAAATTGTTAAATTTTGGAACATAAAGTTGTTTGTAATATACTGTGATTATCCTTATAATAGTAGCAGGATTTTTCAGTGACAACCCTGCTTATTCCTGATACTAGTGATTTGTGTCTTTTTGCTTTGCTTTTGATGTTTGTCAGCCTTACTAAAGACTTACCAATTGTATTAACATTTGGAGGAACAGGTTTTGTGTAATTGATTTTCTTAATTTGTTTATTGTTTTCATTTCCTTGAGTTTTAATCTTATCTTTATTATTTCCTTTGCACTGCTTTTGTCAGATGCATTTGGACCAGAGTGACTCCATTTTGAGTGAGGGCTTGGAAAATGAGGCTGAGACTTGCTGGGCTACATTCCCAGACACTTAGGCATTCCTAGCCTCTAGAAGTTTATAGTTAAGGGAATGAATTAACAATGTTTACTAAGCAGACCCAGACTTGGGAGTGCCCAGATACTCCAATATCTGGAGAACAAAGGCATTCCTAATTTTGCTTTAAAGATTATAATATCAATTCTTGCACAATAAACTAATTAAGAAAATTAATCACTTATCCCAAACCCTTATAGCAGAATACATCTGTCCATATATACAAGCATTGTACATAGGGTGGGTACGTTCCTCCTCTTGCTTTCCAACTCTGTCTATGGAGTCCTTTCACCACTGTGCTTTCTCAATAAACTTGCTTTTACTTTGCACTGAATTCTTTCTTGCTTGAATTCCAAGAACCCTCTTTTGGGGTCCGGATCAGGACCACTTTCCTGTAACACTTTTACTTTAAATTACCTATGCTGTAGCATTTGAAATCAATTATTTGTAAAACAACATAGAGTTGGTTTGTGATTTTCCCTCCACTCCACTGATGTTTGACTTTAATTGGTATTTCTATATTATTTTCATTTAAGGATAATACTATGGTGTTATAACTTAAAACCATGATATTGTAACTTAAAACTGTTATTTTATGTTTTTTATTTATTTTCACTACGTGTTATTCCTCTGTATCTCTTTTATTACCATTATGAACTCTTTGTCTTAATTTGTTTTTTGTTGCTGTAATGAAAGGTCACAGAGTGGGTAATTTATAAACAACAGAAGTTTGGTTGGCTTGCAGTTCTGGAGGCTAGGAAGGCCAAGAAAGTAGCACCAGTGTTTGCTGAGGGCTTTCCTGCTGCATTATCCCATGGAGAAGGTGGCAGAGCAAGAGAGTGTGAGAGTGAGAGAGGAAGGGGCCAAACTTATCCTTTTTGTCAGGAATCCACATCTGTGATAACTAAATCTCTTCTATGATAACAGCATTAGTCCATTCATGAGGGCAGGCCTCTCATGATCTAATTACCTGATAAAGTCCCACCTTTAAATACTGTTACCCTGAGGATTAAGTACCTAACATATGAACTTAAGGGAACACCTTCAAACCATAGCATTCTTTCATATTCTTTTAGTTATTAATCATTTGCTTACTGTGTTTTCAGTCTCATTTCTCAATTTTATTTCATATATTCTGTTAATAATATGAAATTGCCTTAAGTTTCTTTATGTCCCCTACCCTTATCTGATTTAGCAGATTTTGTTGTCTTTGCTAAAAGTATCTTTCCCCAAATTTTCATTTTGGTCACATTGTACATATTCTTCAGGATTTAGCATTGTACTCTCTATTATAGAAAATATGCTCTTCCTTATTTTCCCCAACCTTGAAACTTTGCCCCAAAACTTGCATTTCCTTTACTAAGAATCACTTATCCAAATATTTATTTTATGTCATGTATTTCTCAATTATGAAACCCATTGCTGCATTTTATAATTATTAGTTTACTTATTTGTCCCCCATACCAGATTCTGAGCCTTTTGAGATCTGGGTTTACATTATAATTCTCTTTATATTCCTATTTCTTAGCCCTATATCTGACATATAGAATTCACTTGTTAAGTTCTGGTTATATAACATTAAAATACTTCACATATAATTTATTTTAGTGAAAATATGTCAATAAAGATATTTTATTATTAATTTTGAACTTCTCCACTTAGAAAATAAAGTGTTAATTAACAAACACTAAACATTTCTAATTATATGTTCAGTACTGAATTGGGTAGGGTTTGAAAATACGTAAGAAGAGCAATCTACTCTCAGGTTATAGTAATCTGTTTGATCAGGTATGCTTCCACCATAAAATAGTGCAAACTATCCAAAAATTAATTGGTTTTCAATGAAATGGTGGGTCAATGAGCTTTTGCACTAATCCGGAAGGAAAGATAGGAAATAGTGTGAGTCTGAAAGCAATACTTTCCAAGCTATAATTTTCAATTGCTCCTGGATATTCAAATATTTTATTATGGCCAAACCAGTTTATTCATAGTTAAGATCAACAATAAAATAGAGGAGGGTAGCCAGAGAGTAAAAGAAGTTTTATTATGTAAACTTAGAAAAGTTAAACTTTCATGCATTGCTTTTCTCTTTGCTTACAAATATTGGGTTTTAAATAAAATTATATCTATTTGTGAAGGTTATGAATAAAATAAGGAACAAAAATCTGGGTCTTATAAAAATGGAGGATCTTCAAAAAATAAGCAGAAACATTATCAATCTGCTTATAACACTGAAAGAAATATTTTCTCATGATAGAAAACAGTATACTCTAACATTTTTAATCCAAAATACTTTTTATGGACAAACTTGTCTGAACAGTACTCTCCTGAAAGCCCATAAACCCCTCTGAGATACTCTCATATTAATGAGTTTTAATGGTGCCTTTGAGTAACACCTAGATGACTACAGCACTACTTAAAAGAGAAACACATCTCTCACACTAATTAGAGTTCTTGAATGACATTGAAAGAGCGAACTGGTTAAATCATTTTCTGCAGCACCAGGTTTAATTGACATAGATATAATGCCAGTGATAATTTTATGCAATTGCAAGATCAGGAGTTTAATATATCTGGCAGTAAGGCAGGGATTTTCTTTCTCTGACAGTGCTGAATAAACCTCTCTAATCCTTTTCCTTTAGCTTTCCCTTATTTCTAGGCTTAAGTTTAATAAAAGGCTAAAAAAAAATCAAGATTCCTCTAGGCTTCTCAAAGCTCAAGCATAGAGAGAAAAAGATGTTATCTCAGGGAGGTTGTGGCTCAGAATCATTAAAAAGACTAATGGCAGGATCACAGGGCTAAGTTTACAATTCCCTTTGTATATCGCAGAGGCACCCTCTCTTGTAGTAAACACTTTATCTACTTTCATCTTGCTTCCAAATTGCCAAAACGGAGGCAGGAGTCCAAGAGGGATTGGATGATTATAGTTTATAAGGTGCTCAAAATGTTTCCTTGCATGTTCAATTTGGCTTACCTATGATGCTTGTTTATTCACTTACAAGTTATTCCAAAGCCTTGCTATATAGAACTAGGATATTTTGACAAAGTGAACTTCCACAGCATGTTTTCTGTAACATTTAATGTTTTACAGTTTAGAATTGTCATGTACTATAGAAGGCAGCATCTTACGGGCCATTTGGCAGAAGTGATAAAAAGCATAATATTTATGAAAGCCTCTGAAATAGGCCAATTGATTTTCAGTGTAATCATCCAATTTTTTTTACTTTGTTTTAATTATAAATTGAGAAGTGCAGAACTCAGGCATATCTAAAGCCTGAATCTTTCTGCCCCTGGGACATTCCTGCTTTCCGTGTTTGTTTTATGCTTTCTTTTTAACTTTTTGAGCAGAATGCCTTGTTTATAATGTTCTTTCTTACTTGACTTTTGATCAGTATTATAAGTGGTCATATACAATGTTTCTCATTTTCATTGTTTTCTAAAGCTTATGTAATTGTGTTTTTTAAATTAACATTTAGACCCTAAAATTATTTAATGGAATATATTTTTTCTTGTGGCTATTTTTCTCCTTTATACCTTTGTAAACCATATTTTAGATTGAATGCATGATGATCATAAAAGGTAGCCTTTGAAATATCTTCTTTTAAAAATTCATTGAGATTTTATTTGTAATCTAAAGTGTAATTTTCCTTTTTTTTTTTTTTTTAAATAGGCTGTGGAAATTAAAAGGGCAAGTTGTAGAATGGAATTTCATAAATATTTATCAAGTCCTTTGAAATAAAAAACATTATTTATAATATGTTTAATTTTAAAAAAGTAAAGTATTATTTGACCAATAAAAATGAAATAAAAAGTACCTGTAAATTGATAAATAGATCAATGTAATTCCATATAGTAGCATAATATGCAACTATTAGAATTTATGGCATATGAGAATGTTACCAAGTTATATTATTCAGTGAGAAAAGCAGGTTAGTAGAATATACAAATAATGTTCACAAACAATATATCTTGTTTTTTTGGAATCCCCAAAGGATAAAAAACAGATGCAATCACATTAAGTCAAATTTTAATTTGAGGACACTACATAGCATCAAAATAAAGAATACAGTGTGATAAAATCATGAAATTATATATAATTCTGATTCTTCTCCTTCTCTCTCTTTTTTTAATGTAGAAAGGGAGAATGATTTGAAAATGGTAATGAGGAAAAAGAACGTCACTGACACCACCTCCAGGTCCCATGGAATGAGATCTATAGTAAATAGTGTTAACTATGGTCCTTAGAAGAGGTTCAGGTTTACATTCAAACATAAAGATGAAAGAAATATTTTGAGCACATGATGAAAGTATGAGATAATTAACTGTTAATGGAGCGTACATTTCAAATGGTATATAGACACGAGTTTAGAATTTGAGGAAGCATTGAAAAGGAGACAGAATAGTAGATACATAAAGGTACATGATGATTCATGTGAAGAATACAAGACGTTACTAGGAATATGAGTGTTTTCTTGGGACTAAATTAATGAGATAAATCTATCTATCTATAGATATATAGATAAAATAGATATATATAGAGATAGACATAGATATAGACATATAGAGAGATTAATCCTGGTGAGTTTAAGGCAGTGTTTGCATCAGGATAAAAGAGAGGAATAGATATCTCTTTACTGTAATACTTGGGTAGATAGTGAGCAAGGAATGGTCTTACACCCAGGGTGGCAGCTCACTCTGACTTCCTGTTTAAGGAGAAGAGATCTTATTCCAGATACATACACTATCTTGATAGCTTACAGAATTCTGTAGAAGGTATGTATGACAACAATCACAAGAACGCTTTTATTGTAAGAAAGTTATGCTTGTGAATGTATATACATTTGTACATATGTGAAAATGTCTACAGACATGTACTTTCTATCTGGTTTTGCTAGATAGAAGTGATGCATTAAAAGTCTATATATATATTTTTTTGCCTCAGAAATCTCTGAAATATTATTTTGTCTTTTCTTCCAGATACCCTTAAAAAAAAAAGGAACCTACCCATATAAAGAATTTGATCACCATTACTAAAGCTGTAGAATTTAGAGGACATGTACCTCATGAGTGTCTGGAATTAAAATCTCAAAAGAATCATTAACTTTTTTACACTCACTTGAAATTCTGCCTTTATGAGATTTTTTCTGTTGAAATACTTTTGTATATTCAGTTCTTAAGGAGAACAATTTGCCATCATGTGTTTTTGTCCTCTGTTGATGTAACTGAATCTAATGCTTGCATGTATTTGTGAATTTTTTATGTGTATGAAGGTTAAATTTTGGCTTAGGCAACACTGGGCTATTACTTTCTTGTGTGGGTTTATGAAATATTTGGATATGATCACAAATCTTTCACTGGTAAAGTTTCTTTTTAAAAAAACAAAAAATATATCAGGGATTTTTCTTTTTTTTGTAGGTAGGATTTTTTTTTATGGACTTCATTCTTGCTTCTGGAACACCAAATTGGGAATCATCTAGTTGGCAAACACTTTTTGTTACTTGACGAAATATAGAAAAATTGTGTTTTGTTTTATGCCAGCCATTATATTTTTTGTTAAATGGACTTATTCATTGATTCACAAATTACATATTGAGTTTCTACTATGTGCCAGGCAGAGCTTACAGTGTCTGGAAAAAATGGTAAATAAAACAAACCATAATGCTTGCTAATGCCTCGCTTATATTAAAATGACTGGGATGAGGGAATAATATCAATTAAACAATATAAATGTGAAACAACTAAATATAATGGTTAGAATACAGTACTTGTTATGGAAAAAATAGAGTTGGGTGAAGGGAATTAAGAGTATGAGAGTGATAAGTGGGTTGCAATTTTACATAAAGTTGTTGGCTCAGGTCTTACTAATCAGGTGATGTACATGAACATATTGGGAAAGCAATACAGAGAGAGGGAACATCCCAGTGCAAAATGCTTGAAATGGGATGGGACTTGTGTATTTGAGGAAAAACAGAGAGGTCACTATGATAGGAGCTATATAAGCAAGATAGAAGGAAATGAGGCCACAGAGCTAACGGCGTCAAATAATTTTGACCATTACAGGCTATTTTAAGAACTTTCCATTTAATTCTGAATAAATAAAAAGAGAGAGTATTGAATGACTTGAATAAGAAAGTGGCATGGTCTGACCTCTATGTCATAATGGATAACTCTGACTTCTGTTTTGATAATAGACTGGTAGGGGCAAGGAGATGAACTTAGAGGCTATTAGATCAATCAATAGCAGAAACAAAGATGGCTTGGATCAGAATTGTAGTGTGTAGATAATGGTTGAATTATAATGTATTTTTTAGTAAAGTCAAGAGAAATTCTTGACAGATTCGATTTAATATGATAGAAAAAGAATCAAAAATGACTGAAAGCTTTAGTCTGAACCATTAAAGGAAAGAAGTTGTCATTTGCTGAAGTAGAGAAGATTATGCTTTGTGTGTGTGAGGATGTGTGGGGGTGTATCTGTGCATATTTGGGATATCCATTAGGTATCTTAGTGGAAATATAGCAAGTTGGATATATGCCTCTGGACTTAAGGAGAGTGACCAGCCTGAAGATAACGTTTTGAAAGTCTAGGCACACATTTGACTATAAAGACATCTAACTGAATAAAATGATGGTACAGTCAACATGGTCAGGAAAGAGAAGAAGGTCAAAGGCTGATCTCTAGTATCTACAACACTAAAATTTTGGAAACAGAAAAGGAATTCAGCAAATAGCCCTAAAAAGGAGAGACTGGTAAAGTAGGAGGAGAAAATAATTATGTGACACCTTAGAAGCTGACTAAAAATGAATAAAAAAGGAGGGGTTTGTAATAACTTAAATGCTCATAATGGTACATTCCATAAAATGTGAGGCTGGTGGTAATAGTAAGGAAATTTAATTAGGATGAGACACAGGCAACTTAGAGTTAGGAGGTCCAGAGTGGAAGGGAATGAAAAGGAAAGCATGAATATCTGTATTCAAGAGAGTCCAGCATGGAGTTTCTTTGGGACTAGCTGACTGTCGCCTAACTTCTCAAGCCAAAATCATCCTCCTTGGAGTAAGTAAGACTTTTGGTTGCCTATTGTCACCATACCTGCTGGTTCTGATGTGTTTGTTTGATTTATTTAGGCTGTATGTGACCCCTCTCACTTCTGATGTAGATCTCTCATTCTGTAATACTTTGGAAGAAGAAACATGCTAACTAAAATATTTCTTTGCAGCAAGTTTTAGAATTTGGTTTTCCTGAGGTGAACATCCAAATTTCTCCATACTCATCATATTTCTAGAACAGAACACATGACATAATATGACATAGAAGAAATCTTGACATTCCATCTCTGACATTAATAAAATTTTTAAAAATCCTGCCATTTCACTTTAACAAATGGAAATTAGTCTCTGTGTGGGTCAACCTCTCTTGAATCTCTTTATAAAGTAATATAATTGAGTTGCATGAGGTAAAAGCTAGGGACAACATCTTTCAGCAACTTTCGTAGCCTAAGACATAGCAAATTAACCAATGAAGACCGTCACATCAACAGTCTAAAGAAAAAATATTACATAATCATGTCATTTGATACAGAAATAGCATCAAAATACAGAAACAGCATTTGACACAGAAACTAATTCTCATTTATGATTAAAAAGAAAAAAATACTCAGAACACTAAAAATAGAGGGTGACATTCATAATTTAATTTTAAAATTTAAAAAAATCCCAAACCAACCAAACAAAAATCACCTAACCTCATTCTTAATGGTGAGAACTTGAATGTTTTCTCTCTAACCTTTGGAACAAGGCACAGATGTCCTCTCCACCATTCTTATTCAGCATTGTACTGGAAGGTTTAGCCAGTGCAGTATGACAAAAAGAGAAAATAAACGATATAAAAATGGGATGGGAAGAAATAAAACTGCATATATTCACAGATAACATGATTTTTTCTGTAGGAAATCCCAAAATATCAACAGCAACATTAGCAATGACAACTCTTTGAATAATAATAAATTATTCCAAGGTTTCAGGATACAAGATTAACATACAAAAGTCTATTGCTTTCTTATATATCAGCAATGAATAACTGTAATTTAAAATTAAAAGCACAGCACCGTTCACATTAGATAAGAAAAAAAGAGAAATACTTAGATGTAAATTCTAACCAAACATGTATATGATCTGTATCCAAAAAATTACAAAGTACTGATTTTAAAAATCAAATATTTAAATAAATGGATGTTCTGTGTTCATGAATTGAAAGAGCCAACTTTAAAGTGACAGTTCTTTCAAAATTAATCCATAGATTTAACGCAAACTCAGTTAAAACTGCAGTAAGCTCTTTTGTCGATATCAGCATTGATTCTAAAGTTTACATAAAATGCAAAAGACCTAGAATAGCTAACATGATACTGAGCAAAAAGAAAAACAATGTTGGATGACTGACATTACATTATTTCAAGACTTATAATAAGGCTACCATAATCACGATCATATGGTATTGGTGAAGAATTAGACACACAGATCATGGAACAGAATAGACAGCCCAGAGAAAACCCACCCAAATACAGTCGAAATGTAGTAAATTGATCCAGAGCAAAGGCATGTGAATGAAGAAAGAAAGAATAGTCTTTTTAAAAAATCATGGTGAGACACCTGGATGTCCCATAAGTAAAACAATGAACCTTGACACAAAATTAACCTTACAAAAAAATCAATACAAATTAGATTATACATCTAAATACAAAATGCAAAACTTCTTGAAGACCATCTAGGATACAATCAGTAGGACTTTTGTGTTTGATCAAATGTTTAACTACTGAAATAAAAAGTTGATAAGCAGATTATTGATTATTTGTTGTGTTTGATAAGGGAGGGTTAAATAGGTAAAGCACAGGGATATTTTAGGGTGGTAATTTTATTTTGTATGATTCTATAATTAAGCGTTTGCCAAAACCCTCAGAAATTTACTATGCAAAGAACAAATCTAATGTATATAAATTTTTAAAAAATAGTATTGAAAATTGGAGGATGCTAGAACAAAAGGGAAAATGTTACCAAGGAATTTAAATCTATCAGAAATGTATTAAATAACATCAATTAAAAGGCTGGTAGAATCAGATGATGAAATACGTAACTTTGAAATGCGAAGTCTTTGAGACTAAAGTAAAAATAACTATGCATAAGTGTTATATCTTGTTGGAAAGTTGTGTCCTATGGGGTTATGGGTTAAAAATTCCAAAACCACACTACATGGATACAGGAATTGAATTAAGCACATAAATATCAGATGGTGGTGGGGGGATTCCATGTTTCTTCTTATTGCAATGAGAGGTTACAGATAAATATGGGGCAGAACCTAGAACGACCCATGTAGTACGGATTAGATTTGGAGACATCAGTATGAACTCATGTTCAGCTTAATATCTATACAGATGATTTTGTATAGAATTATCTATACATATTTATGTACATAAGTTAGTGTACACTCGTATGTTTTCTTCCTTTGTCAGCTGTAAGAACCTAAAAACAACGACATTTCAGTGCCAGTGAGAAAACTTTACATCTAGATCTTGGTTTCCAATACCATTCTTCAATAAAAGGAACCAGGGCTGCTTGGATGAATGACTCACTCTAGGACTGGAGCATAATATATACAAAATGCAGGCCGGGCGTGTTGGCGCACGACTGTAATCCCAGCACTTTGGGTGGCCGAGGCGGGTGGATTATGAGGTCAGGAGATCGAGACCATCCTGGCTAACACGGTGAAACCCCGTCTTTACTAAAAAAAAAACACAAAAAATTAGTCGGGCGCGGTAGCGGGCACCTGTAGTCCCAGCTACTCCGGAGGCTGAGGCAGGAGAATGGCGTGAACCCGGGAGGCGGAGCTTGCAGTGAGCCGAGATCACGGCACTGCACTCCAGCCTGGGCTACAGAGCGAGACTCCGTCTCAAAAAATATAAAAAAATAAAATATACAAAATGTGCCTGGAGCCTCTTGTGTATTATAGTGTGAAAAAGTATGAAAGTGCTCAATAAACCAAAACACAACACACACACACTGTCAGGGACTATGAAAGGGACATAGGAGCAAAGGAAAGAGTTCCAAATGGCAACATTGGAACAATTTCAGCAATAAAATAAGTAAATCGTGTATGATTATAATCCAAAATATAAAATAAATATTCATAATGTAAATGATCAAACTCATAAACAAATGGAGAATAGATAAATCTCACTTGCAGAAGAATTTCAAATAATGTATGCAGTAAATGAACCCTTAAGATGTGGAGCATCACCCCCGCTCCTTAAAGGTTTTCTTCACATAGTTTATTCTAAAGAGTACTATGTGTAAATTAAATAAAAAAGAGTAAATTTACTCTTAAGGAAGAGTAAATTTGAAATGGAGAAAAGTGACAAATAATTCAAGCCAGGCAATCAAGGTGAACAATTACAATGATAAGTTACATATTGACAGTGTATGCCCTTGATATGATGTGATACCAACTTTATCACTGTGATTTTCCTCCCAAAAACCCCGCAGCTCCTGTATAATCACGAGAAAAATATCAGGCAGTTCCCATTTAAAGGATATTCTGTAAAATATCTGAACAAGTAATTCTCCAGGCAGTTAAGCTTATCAAAAAACAACCAAAGTCTGAGAAATATCACAATGATTAAGAAATTAAAGGGACATGACTACTTAAAATAGTGAGGTATCATGGATGGGCTCCTGGAACAAAAAGAATATTGGGGAAAGACTAAAAATCTGGATACAATAGACTTTAAAAAATAATAGTATATCAATATATTGGTTTACTATTGGTGACAAATATACCTTATCAGTGTAAGATATAATGTCCTTCTATCTCCCAGAAATGTCTACCTCCTAATCCCCTAAATCTGTGAAACTGTTACACTACATGAAAACAGGAAACCTACAGATATAAATTAAGGGTCTTGAGATGGAGAGATTATTCTGGATTACCCAGATGTGCTTAATCACAAGAGACATTATAAGAGAGAGGCAGGATTCTCAGAGTTATCGATGTGATGATGAAATTGAGATAATAATGGAGAAAACCCAATGTGGATCATACAGGAATATCTGGGTTATCTTTGAAATAATTCTGTTAATCTAAAACTGTCCCAAAAATAGATGATTAAAAACCAATTTCAATAATTGAGCTGTATGACATGAAACCCAGCACCTGGGGTAACAGCTTACAGGCCTCTGACATATAGCCCTTAGAGCACACACATAGCTGTGCATTGTCTTCCCTCTGTCTTTGCTTATTTCATTACCAATGGTTACTCAGCTCTCTGCTCAAGTGTCTCTTCCTTAAAATGTTCTTATTTTATCAACTCTAAAATCAGAATGCATTTCTTCTTCAGATTTCTCTAAATTTGTTTTCTTCTCTAAAAATAATGTTAAGGAGTATAAATAAATGTTGAAAATTGGAAGAAGAGAGTATTTTGCCAATTGAAACTGTTCAAAATGATTTACAATGAAACCACGTAATAAACTATCATGCAGCCTTTGAAAACAATGAGAAAAACTAAAGGAGGCTTTAGGGAGGAAAAAAATAAAACAATAATTGCAGTTGTATTTAGATATATATACATATGTAACTAACATGGTTTCTACTGGCTCAAAATGACAATGCCATCCTACCCCTTAATAGTGGTTTTCAATAAATATTTAAAAATCATTAGTGCCAGTAATATATTGTATACTACAAAATAGCTAGAAGAGAGGCTTTTGAGTGTTTTCAATACAAAGAAATGATAAATGCATGAGGTGATAGATATGTTAAATATCCCTGATTTGATAAATAAACAGCATATATACATATTAAAACATTAAATTGTACACCTTAAATATGTACAATTATAATGTGTCAATTAAAAAATAAATAAAAGCTGGGCATGGTGGCTCACACCTGTAATCCCAGCACTTTGGGAGGCTGAGATGGGCAGATCACTTGAGGCCAGGAGTTCGATACTAGCCTGACCAACATGGTAAAACCCCATCTCTACTAAAAATACAAAAATTAGCTGAGTGTGGTGACCCACACCTGTAATCCCAGCTACTTGGGAGGCTGGGGATGAGAATATCTTGAACCTGGGAGGCAGAAGTTGCAGTGAGTCGAGACTGGGCCATTGCACTCCAGCCTGGGCAACAGAGCGGGTCTCTGTCCCTAAATAAATAAATAAAATAAAATTATTGGTGGAAATTATTTTTCTGACAGATAAATTATAATATTAAAGCACATTATGTAAAACACACAAAACTAGAGCTGTCCTGGTATGAAACTAAATAGAGGTAAAGAGAACCTTACAAGGCTTCTTCCTTCTTCCCTGTATGCCTCCTTTCAATGAATTATTTAATGTTCTTGAATTTCCTATCAACATTTCTATTTATGTGTTTATAAGTTATAGTTACACACTACCATACTAACGTATTTTATATCATACACAATATACAATGTTTGAATCAAAACATTCACATTTTTAAAGGGTGAGATTTTAAAACTAATTACAAATTCAATTGTAGTATTTTTTTCTGATGCACTGATGCATTCTCTTACACACCGTTTGATTGACTTACATGTGACTTCAGAGACCATGACCCTAAATCAACAATCCATAGAAGGCTGTTTTCAATCTAGATGCAGTCTGTGACAGAATTCATAATTGTAAATAGTGATACCTGATAAATAAGAACAACATAATCAACTGTTTACAAAGTTAGATTAAGTTTGGAGAACAGTCCTTTATTCTGAAATTATTGACTTTCTTGTGTCTAGCAAACTAAATAGCATTACTTTATATTCTGAATGTCATTGACAATATGTATATATTGTTCTAATTTTTATAGTTATTAAAGTCTGCTAGTTTCCAATGTCTGGGAATTGCAGTTTGGCAAAAAATTGTTATATGTGTACAAAATAAATAGAATGAAGAAGGCATTGAAGAGATACTGATGACGTCTGCATTCAAATGATTATATTGACATTCTGAATAGATCTCCACTAAGTGCCACAACAGTGTCACAGCTTACTAGTGATATCTCGTAAGTCCCGTTCCACGTAAGTGGGGAAAACTTCTGTCTATTAGAAATTAAAGAAAAACACATCTTGGGGCAAAGATATATCTTTCTTGAGTACTTTTGCAAAGTGCCAATGTAACTATAGTAAATACCACCAGAGATGAGAATAGTCAGTTCACTTATCTCTAGTTAAATATGAGAGTAAAACTACAATTTTAAGCCTAGAAAATACATGCTAAAGGCATGTTAACTTGGAATTTGGAACTTGCTCTATTGACTACATTTTTTCTATATTGGTAAAATCAGAAAAAAAGAAATGGAGAATTAAACATTATAGAAAACTAAAGAAGAGCAAAAATATAACATGCTTTAATAGAAATTTTAAAAATATAGCACTTATCAAATTTAACCATGACCCTGAATTTATTTTTGGTTCTTTAACTTAACTCATTAAAGAATGTGAAAGATTAATGGTATCTACGTTTGATCAATGAAATAGTATCAAAAATACTTTTTCACAAAGTTAAAGACTTTAACGTATATAAAAAAGCTTTAAAAAAAAAATAACACATTTTTCCTTATATATCTTCTCAGTTGCAATAAACACATACGTAAGCTTATTTTATGAATGTCTGATTGATGGGAGAAGAGTGCTCCAGTTACCTGCTATACAAAACTCCAATGTGAAAAAAAAAAAAAAAAAAAGGTTGCCCAGAACTCCGTTCACAAGTGGTGTCATGAAAACTTGAAGGCAAGTTCTCTAATCCTCAGTGGCTCATTCCAAAGCAGTCATCTAAGTATTGCAAATAGAAATATGTTTCCCCTTGAAATATAAAGTGGTTAAAAAGTAATTTCAATATAAAACTGTTGTAAAACAACAGTAAGAGCTAATCTTATTTTATATTTGACTTATTTAGAATAAATTTTAAACACATATCCAAGAGTAAAGTAAACAATTTAAAAATGTTTAGGACCAAATGTATTTCCTGTTGTGGAATCTAATTGTTCTGGCAAAGGATGGCCAAGGAGAAGTACAAAATAAGTAAGTGAATTGCTGACTGCTAAATGATACACGAGTAAAGCCAGTCCAAGGAAATCACCATGAAGAAATATTCTGAGAGAAGTTCCACACTGCCGAACTTTTAGAGAAACATCGTTAGGCTCTTTGCTTAGTGAAATGTCCTCAGATAGACAGAGATATGAAACTTCTTGATATTCTTCGAAATACTAACATTTTATACAAAATATGACTTCTAAATGTTCAATAAAACCTCATGGCACTGAACATCTAGGACACAGGAAAAATAATGTCATGGCAAAAATATAAGTTTGTAGAGTTTCCATGTACAAAACATCAATTTAGTAAGTATTTCAAATGTTCTCAACTTGTAGATATATGTGGAGAGATATGTAGAATAACGAGAAACTAGCTCTTTAAGAATTTAAGACATTATTATCCATGCGTTGTTTAAATTTTCCCCCACTAACAGACAAAATGGACTCTCCTTGGCTAACTGAGCTTCTCAAAGTTAAAACAGAACCAGGCCACCATAGTTAAGAGAGGGAACAATCACGTACTCTGCATTCTTAGAAAGATCTAAGTGTCACAGGACCTCCTTTTTACAACCAAGCCAAAGAAGTTTCCGTTGTCAGTGTCAGGATTAACTGTGACCAGAAACTCCCCCTGTCACTCACTGGCTGTTTGAAAGAAACATCTGACAGAGACTTGGCCGATTTGGGGTCTAGAAACTACCTCATCAGGGTCAACTATTTTGACCAATCAGAAATGAACAAGTTTGAAACTTTCATTTGCCTAAGTGGACCTGGTTGATAACCTAGGTGAGAACTTTCCCTATTTAAGCCAGTCCCTCCCTTTGTTCTGTGGAGAGCATACTTCTATTTGTATTGAATGTTATGCCTCCTCAATCTACAGATTATTTTTTAATAGAAAATAAGCTTTCCCTTTTTTCTCTAAAGATCTCATGACCTTTTGTTGACAATGTGAATAAACCTTCCAAACATGCACACAGTTAATCATCTATGACAATTGCTTTTAAAAAAGTGGTAGTATAATAAATGTTATATTATGTTATCTGGACATGGTAGCTCACATCTATAGTCCCAGCACTTTGGGAGGCTAAGGTAGGAGGATCACTTGAGTCCAGGAGTTCAAGACCAGCCTAGGCAACAGAGGGAGATCCTGTCTCTATGAAAAAATAATTTAAATACATTTAAAAATTATAAATGAGAATAAATGTCATATTGTTCAGAAAAGAGATCAGAATTTAGGAAAGATGCAGTGGAGAAGGCAGGAGGGAAGTTTTCCTAGAAGAGTACAACTTGAGAGATCATATACGAAATATGTCAGCTTTCAAAGTATGCCCCACCTTGATCCCTGGTCTAACCAGATTTATGATTACTTTGGCCTCACTGTATTAGAAGACAAGGCCCAAAACCTAATTGTGATGTAAATAGTTTTGTTTGTTTGTTTGTTGTTTGGTATTGTATGGTTGTTATTTTAAATACTCTCTTCCTTTTAAATTCCTCACAAATGATTGGCCTATGTTTTTGAGAAAGAACACTAATACTCTCAAGAACTTGAAAAGAAAAATATCAAATTCATACGACTCTTTGTCTAAAGAGACCATTTATCTCCTGAATAGCTTCCCAGCATCAGTCATGTTCAGAGAAGGGGAAGTAACATTGTCTCCTCTTTTTTGGCCTGAACAATTTGTGGAGGGTTCCTCTGTGAAATTTTTTAGAAATCGTGTGTGTGCGACCATTTTTCTAAAATAAAGTTGTAAAATGATAATGTTGCCAAAATACGCAAACCAACATATGTGTTTTCTTTCTCTACCACCTTTTTGAAAAGCATTTTTGGGCTGGGGAAGGTTATCTTAAAATTGTATTTCCCAATAATATTCAAAAAATAAGGAAATGCTGGAGAAGCAAATTCCTATGAAATTAACAGCAGTAAAGGCTCAAAGTGGTGAGAGTTTGACTTAGTTGAAAAATAACACAGGATGTCAGTGAAGCTGACTTTTGTGAGCTAGAAAGAGAATAATAGGAGACAAAGTTGGAGAGGTAAGAATATGTATTTACCTACATTATTAAGGAAATGCCATAAATAAGAATTTATGTTTTATTCTAATTGCAATAAATAGATGTTTATAGTGATTTACACTGTATCTAATTTGTATTCATAAATGAACCAATGGGCTGCTATGTTGAGAATTAGTTTAAAGGCTAAGAATATAAGAAGGGCAGCTGCTATTATGGTATCCTTGGAAAGACATAATAATGCCTTGTTTTTTTTTTTTTTGTTTTTTTTGTTTTTTTTTGAGATGGAGTCTCGCTCTGTCGCCCAGGCTGGAGTGCGGTGGCGCAATCTCCGCTCACTGCAAGCTCCGCCTCCTGGGTTCACACTATTTTCTTGCCTCAGCCTCCCCAGTAGCTGGGACTACAGTCACCCACCACCACGTCCAGCTAATTTTTTGTGTTTTTTAGTAGAGACAGGGTTTCACCATGTTAGCCAGGTTGGTCTCGATCTCCTGACCTCATGATCCGCCTGCCTCAGCCTCCCAAAGTGCTGGGATTACAGGAGTGAGCCACCGCGCCCTGCCAATAATGACTTTTTAAAGGTGAAGAAAACTTTTCTTCCACCCTCTGAAGGTCTGAGCTCTGTAATGATCTTGACAGTAGACAGATTAGTAAGACAAATCTGGATGCTCTGGCTCCTGCCTGTAGTCCAGCTATTCAGGAGGCTGAGGCAGGATGATCCCTTGAGCCCAGGAGTTTGTGGCTACAGTAAGCTGTGATCCATCCCAGGTCACTGCATTCCAACCTGGCAAGACTCTATCTCTTAAAAAAAAAAAAAAGAAAAGAAAAGAAAGGGAGGAAAGGCATACAAATTTATTATATGCATATGCACAGGAATCCCACAAAATATAAGACTCAAAGAGGGGCCAGATGGTTGAAGCTTAAATAGCATTTTGAGCTACAGAAAGAAATAGGGGCTTGTTGTGGAGAGGTGACAACACAAGCCATAGGAGGTTGAAGGGAAGACATCCATGATGAACAAAGGTTGTTTTACTATACAGATCAAGTTTCTCAGGCAGCCTTCAGAATAGGTGATGGGCTATGCAAAGTTCTTTCTGGGCTAAGCATTGATATGATCTTTTCTAGATCTGTTTTAGACAGATAAGGAGGCTCAGAGAAAGCCTGTTCTTACATTTGCTGTTTACTAATGTAGATAGATGTAAATTTCTTTTACAAAAGGACAGCTTTTCAGATCTATTCCTGTGTCTGCAGCTTCTCTGAATAGTTATCTCAAAATATGCCAAGAAGTATATTTTGTGATAGCATAGATTAGTCTCCTACAGTCCCATTTTGGGGTGGTATGTCCTGAGCCCCCACAACTTCATTATTAGGAAATACAAATAAAAAAAGGGGACATGTATACTTTGTAATTAAAGCAAAATGTAAAGGTCAATACAATATATGTAGAGAGGGAAGAGGGACAAAAAGCGTAACCAAAATAATCCTTATGATTTTTGGCTGGAGCAACAAGATAGGTGTTAAAATTCTTAACTGAAGTGAATAAAATTGAGAAATAACAGATTTGGGTGGAGTAGAATACAAAAATAATTTTGATTATCATTTGTTTTCAGTCCTTTTGAATATAATACAAGATGTCCATCTATTTTTTTTAATCCTTGATTTTTCATTATGTTATGGCATTCTGCCTTATGAACATACGCTAATCAAATGAACATCTCTCTATTATTGAATATTTGTTTCTTTAAGTGCTTTGAAGCTATTGACTGTTGCCCTCCACAAAGACCACCTGAAAAAGCTGTTGATTAAGCAAATTTAAATTGATGAGACTTACTGCAATAAGGAGGGAATATCAACTTGAAATAGTATTAGTAGTGTCTCAGTACGAAAACAATTGAGGATAGTTACAGAGTTTGATGACCTGATTTGTGTAATATTAAGATGGGACTTGTAATCTGTGTAAATGCCTAAGATTAGGAACAGTTCATGATAAAGTAGCTTTGAATTGACTGGCAACGTGAATTAAGGGTCTTGAAGTAAGTCTTGAGTAATCTGTTAGTCTTGATAAGAAAGCTATATTAGGCTGGGTGCGGTGGCTCATGTTGCCATCCCAGCACTATGGGAGGCCGAGGCGGGGAGATCACGAGGTCAGGAGATTGAGACCATCCTGGGTAACACAGTGAAATCCTGTCTCTACCAAAAAAAAAAAAAAAAAAAAATACAAAAAATTAGCCAGGTGTGGTGGTGGGCACCTGTTGTCCCAGCTACTGGGGAGGCTGAGGCAGAAGAATGGCGTGAACCTCGGAGGCAGAGCTTGCAGTGAGCCAAGATCGCACCACTACACTCCTGCCTGGGTGACAGTGCAAGACTCTGTCTCAAAAAAAAAAAAAGAAAAAAGAAAAAAGAAAAGCTGTTTTAGTTGGCTCACTGTCATATCTTCCAGAAGCAAATATTTGATTGTCCCTAGCATTTTACGATAAAGACACAGAAATTGTCCAGTATTGTTCAATATAGGGACAGGGAATCACATTGATTTCAGCCCTCAATACATATTGTCAAATAGCCCTCAGTGAAGTTGGCATTAATTTAGACGTTTCTATATTTACTCCTACTGATTATATTTTTACTTGAATTTAATGAATAATTACCTGAAAGATTGTTTATCATACTCAGATTTTGATGTGCTATATTGCTATATCTGATTTTTATTCATCTTTTAATTTTTAATATCAGTTCATAACCCAATAAAGGATAACTAATAATTATAATTATTCAATAAATATAATTATTAAAAATATGCATGTGGAAACTAAGCATTAGTCTTCTAAGAAGAAATACTAATTGAGATAAAGGTGTTGAAAACAGTGCCCTAATCTTTAGGGAAAACATATGAATGTCTCTTATAAGAACCACTTTTGTAATATTTTCATTATAGCATTTCAACTGTCAGAGGGATTAGTGAGCAAAGATGGCTTTGGCATATTTTCAAAATGATCCCAAGTATTGAATCCTTCATTTAAGGAGCCATAGCAATGTTAGACAGATGATGATAGACTTTCTTCCCAGTGGGAACACTTGAGTTGCATCCCTCACTTATCATTCTCATGCATAGTGACTATCACAAATAGCTGTAGGAGATTAGCCTGTTTGGCTGGTTTTATCCAGGCAGAGCTTTCATGGCAGGTATCAAAAGAAAGACACCTAATACTCATAATCCTTGTGAAATATAACCTAAGGAGGAGAAATTCCATTTTTTTATAGAAACTTTGCTGGAAAATGTTTTATAAAGCAAAAAACGTTTCAGATAATGCGTTGCAATCTAATTATTTCTCTATTGGCAACAATGACCCTTTTTACTAAAAAAACTTCCTTAGACCCAAAACAGTTACAAAAGAGTAAAAATGTCTAATTTATATTCTTTAAAATTGCAGATACACATACATATATAACCTTTTTAATGCAAAAGAGTAAAATGCGAAGGTTACTAACTTGTATTTTTTAACATGATGAGTGAATGCAGCATATAGTGTGAATTTAACGGGTTCCTGATAAGATTTGGCTCTGTGTCTCTACACAAATCTCATGATGAATTGTAATCCCCATGTGTGTCAAGGAAGGGACCAGGTGGGAGATGACTGGATAAGAGGGTAGCTTTCCTCATGCTTTTCTCATGATAGTGAGTGAGTTCTCATGAGATCTGATGGCATTAAACTGGCACTTCCCCCTTTGCCCTCTCTCTTCTTCTGTCATGTAAGACATGCATTGTTTCTCCTTTACCTTCTGCCATGACTGTAAGCTTCCTGAGGCCTCCCCAGCCATGTGAATTGTGAGTCAATTAAACCTCTTTCTATAAACTACCCAGTCTCAGGTAGTTCTTCATAGCAGTGTGAAAACGGCCTAACACAGTTTCTTTTCAAATTTTATCAACATTTTATCATAAACTGACATTATTTATTTAATATTTTACTTAAGTTTTCAATATATAGGTTTACCATGTAAATATGTATTTTCTTATCAAGAAAGCAGTACCAAATATTTTTAAATTCTTAAAAAATAAAAAAATTATTAACTATATTATCAGAAAGTCATTGTTAATAGTTTTATGTATATGTATGTGTGTATATATATATATATATACACACACACACACACACACACACCTCATTTACTATTCAAAAATTTAGATCATGCAGCACATTTTTTTGCAAATTTCCAATAAGCTATGATAACACATATATATGAAAAAAATGAACTGAGTAAACCATTCATTTCATAGAACTAGAAGACAGAATCAAATTACAGAAGTATAAAATAAGAAATTATATTTTTTAAAAATGTAACACAATTAACCAATTCTAAGACAATAAACCATGAAAAATTATGTGATTGCTAGGAGTTGCATAGATGGCATAAAAGCTTACTATTAGAGCCTCTAAGTCAGTTCCAGTCATCATTCCTCCACTGTCCTGTACCAGGCCATTTTCTACTGGACAAATTTTCATTCCTCTAGGGAAACAAAATTCTATAAACTTTCTTAAATGGAAACATCCTGTTACCTCACTAACTCTTCAATAATTCTACACACACACACACACACACACACACACACACACACACAAATTTATTCTTAGAAAAGCAATTGTAGCAATTATGTTATCACATAATATTATAGAAGTAGGTGGGTTTTTTTCCAAATAATTGGAGTTTGTGCTTTTCATAATTTTCCAATAAGTGCCGTAGTAAAAGTTTTTTGGTCCCCTGGCACAACTGTCATGCTAAATATTTACCATAACTGTCACTGGAAAGGAGTCCCAAGAGAGGATTCTTAGATCTTACACGAGAAAGAATTTGGGGCTAGACTACAAAGTTAAGTGAAAGGAAGTTTATGAGAGAAATAAAGAAACAAAAACAATGGCTACTCCACAGAGGAGGGCATTCCTGAAAGCAAGAAGAGAAACATGCCCACCTTAGGCAGAACCCTTGTTTATATAGAAGTTAAAAAAGCAAAAAACAAAGAAAAATATTGCATTAGTCTGTTTTCACGCTGCTGATAAAGACATACTTGAGATTGGAAAGAAAAAGAGTTTTAATGGACTTACAGTTCCATATGGCTGGGCAGGCCTTACAATCATGGCAGAAGGCAAGGAGGAGCATGTCACGTCTTACATGGATGATGGCAGGCAAAGAGAGAAAGCTTGTACAGGGAAACTTCTCCTTATGCAACCATCAGATCTTGTGAGACGTATTCACTAATATGAAAACAGCATGAGAAAGGCCCACCCCCATGATTCAATTACCTCTCACTGGTCCCTCTTATGACACATGGGAATTGTGGGAGTTACAATTCAAGATGAGATTTGAGTGGGGACATAGCCAAACCATATCATATATATATATCTACACACACACACACACACACATACACACACACAAACACACAAATATTTGTGTGTGTGTATATATACACACACACAAACACACACATATATGTGTGCATATATGTATACACACATATGTATATGTATATATGCTATACCACTAGGGCTCATGACAAAGGATTGTTAATCTTTGTGTAATTCTACTGATTTTGCAAAAATCTACATAATTATCTTAAAGCAAAATATTCTTAAACTAAGAATGCTTTTGTCTTTAAGATGTGGGGACATCAGGACACTTTCTGGGTCTGTTAAGTCCTGGGTCTGTTTAGTAAACATTATTAATCTGTTCCCTTGACCATCAACATCTTATGATTATGAATGCCTAGGTTCCTGGGAATGCAGCCCAGCAGGTCAGTCTCATTTTACCCAGCCAGTGCCTCTTCTGGATAGATCACTCTGGTTCAAATGCCTCTGACATATTCACAAATAACACAACCTTATGACTACTTTGAACTTGTATTATTTTTAACTGTAACAAGCAATCCTTTTGATACTATCATTTAAAATAAATGACAGTTTAATCTGTGAAGAAAAAAAGTACATTTTTATCTGAGGAATGTGAGCTCCTGTAAATTATGAGACCCAGAAAGGAATTTGAATGAAATAGCAGTCACATCTCTCCCATTAGAGCAAAACAATTACCTCTTAAAGGCACTTGCTATGTGAGTTCTAGATTAACTGATGCCAAGAAGCCTTTAAATCCCATGTGATGGGCACCCTAACTCATAACATTAACTCAATAATGTATAGCCAATCACTAATCGATATCTCTGTAGTCAATGAGAATTCCTATTAGATAACCTTGTATCAGTCCACTCCTTGTTTTCTTTGCCTTTAAAAACCAGTTGGTAACAAGGGTTGATGGAGCTCTCCCCAAAACTACTTGGAAGTGTGCCCTACACAGCTAACCTCACTCTGGTTCATGTAAACTCTTAAAATTATATTTTGTGCTTCAGTCTTTTTCTCGTAGGTCAACAAGTGAAAAATAAGAAATCAAATGTATTTTTAAACTACATTATTTTCCTAATTTATTTAATAAGAATTTAATTAGAGTTTAGGAAAACAAAATTCTATAAATTTTTTTAAATGGAAACTCCCTGTTACCTCACTGGCTCTTCAAAAATTCTACACACAAAAAATTATTATTTAAAAAGCAATGGTAACAGTGATGCTATCACAATACTTTAGGATTAAAGATTTCTTTCAAATAATTGGAATTTGTGCTTTTCACAGTCTTCCAACAAGTGCCACAGCTGAACTCTTACTCATTTTAATTTCTTTATTTTTGAAAAAATATATGTATGTATATATAAATATTTGTGGTTATTTACTTCAGAGTGATTTAAATTATTTTCTTTAGCCTCCCTTGTTGCATTCCTTCTCACACTGCTGTAAAGAAATACCTGTGACTGACTGGGTAATTTATAAAGCAAAGAAGTCTAATTGGCTCATGGTTCTGCAGGCTGTACAGAAAGCATGGCAGCATCTGGTTCTGGGAAGGCCTCAGAAAAATTATGATCATGGCAGAAGGTAGAGGAGAAGCAGGCAGGTCTTACATGGTAAGAGCAAAAGGAAGAGAGAGGGGAAAGTGTACACACTTTTAAACAACTAGGTCCCATGAGAACTCACGATGCCTATGACAGCATTGTCATAGGAATGGTGTTAAACCATGAGAAACTGCTCTCATGATTCAATCACCTCCCTTCTCACCAGGCCCCACCTCCTAATACTGGGAATTACATTTCAACATGAGATTAGGGTGGGCACACAGATTCAAACCATATGATTCTGCACTTGGCCCCTTCCAAATCTCATTCCCTTCTCATGTTTTAAAAGGAATTTTTCTTAATTCAGCTAAATATGGGTTTTTTGTTCCATGGCCATGAAAATTCAGGGTTACAGACAATTTAAATGGTGAGTAAGACAGGGTTTTACTGAGTAAAAATGAAGGAAACCGGGAAACAGGGACTCTCTTCAAGGCCAGAGTGCCTGCTAGAGTGCTTCCTGCCTTGAAGTTTGAATCCCAGGAAGAGAAGGTGTCAGGTTCCTCCTTGTTGTAGATGTTGCAAACTTCCTGAGGCTCCACTGCAGTGTGCAGGCTGGCTGGAGTTTTGCCAGGGACCTGCTCCCACCTGGCTGTGTCACAATCATCCCTTCACAACAGTCCCCCAAACTCTTGACTCATTCCAGCCTTAACTCAAATGTCCCAGTCCAAAGTTTCATTTGAGACAAGACAAATCCCTTCTGCCTTTGAGCCTGTAAAATCAAAAATAAGTTAGTTACTTCCAAGATAGAATGGGGTTACAGGCATTGGGTAAAGGTTCCCATTCCAAATGAGAGAGATTGGCCAAAAAAAAAAAAAAAAAAAAAAAAAAAAGTGCCACAGGCCCCATGCAAGTCCAAAACACAGCTTGGCAGTCATTAAATCTTAAAGCTCCAAAATCTCTTTTGACTCCATGCCTCACATTGAAGGCAAGCTAATGCAAGAGATGGGCTCCCAGAGCCTTGGGCATCTCCGTCCCTGGTATAGCACCTGTGGCTCTTTCATTTTTGGCATTGAGTGCCTCCAGCTTTTCCAGGCTTATGGCACAAGCTGTTAGTGGATCTACCTTTCTGGGGTCTGGAGGATGGAGGCCCTCTTCCCATAGTTCACCTAGACAGTGCCCCAGTGGGGACTCTGTGTGGGGGCTCCAACCCCACATTTCTCTTCTGCTCTGCCCTAGAAGAGCTTCTTCCTGAGGGCTCTGCTTCTGTACCAGACTTCTGCCTGCACATCCAGGCATTTCCATACATCCTCTGAAATCCAGTTGGAGGCTCCCAAGCCTCAACACTTGCACTCCGCACACCAGCAGGCTTAACATTTTGGGAAAACCACCAAGGCTTCTGGCTTACACCTGCTGGAGCATCAACCTAAGCTGTTTCTGGGCCCCTTTAATCCAAAGCTGGAGTAGGAGACACATCTGGAACTGGAGCCACCAGAATACCGGAGGCAGTGTCCTGAGGCTCCACAGCAGTGGAGCCCTGGGCCTCACATACATCATTCAGTCCCCCTAGGCCTCTGGGCCTGTGATGGAAGGGGGCTGCCAAGAAGGTCTCTGAAATACCTTTGAGGCCTTTACCCCATTGTCTTGGATATCAGCACTTGGCTCCTCTTTACTTATACAAATTTCTGTAGCCAGTTTGAATTCCTCCCCAGAAAATGGGTTTTTCTTTTCTACTGCATGGCCAGGGTGCAAATTTCCCAAACATGCTCTGCTTCCTTTTAACATTGAGTTCCTATTTCAGGTCATTTATTTGCTCATACATATGAGTATAGGTAGTTAGAAGCAACCAGGCCACTTTTGGAATGCCTTGCTGCTGAGAAATTTTTTCTGCCAGATACCCTAAATCATCACTCTCAAGTTCAAAATTCCATAGATCCCTAGAGCAGAGGTGTAATATAGCCAAACTCTTTGCCAAGACATAAGAAAAGTGACCTTTACTTCCATTCCCAATAAGTTCCTCATCTCCATCTGAGACCTCCTCAGCCTGGACTTCACTGTTCGTATCACTATAGCATTTTGGTCACAACAATGTAACCAGTTTCTAGGGAGTTCCAAACTTTCCCTCATCTTCCTGTCTTCTTCTGAGCCCTCCAAATTGTTCCAAACTCTGCCCATTGCCCAGTTTTAAATCTGCTTCCACATTTTCGGGTACCTTGATTGCCATGGTCTACTCCTTGGTACCAGTTTTCTGTATTAGTCGATTCTTCCACTGCTATAAAGAAAAACCTGAGACTAATTGATAACAAAAAGAGGTTTAATTGGCTCATGGTTCTGCAGGCTCTACAGGAAACATGGCAGCATATGGTTCTGGAGAAGCCTCAGAAAACTTACAATTATGGCAGAAGCTGGAGGGGAAGCAAGCAGGTTTGATGTGGCCAGAGCAGAAGGAAGAGAGATGGGGGAGGTGCACACACTTTTAAACATCCAGCTACCTTGAGAACTCACTATCCTGAGGAGAGGAGTGAGGAGTGGTGGTGTTAAATCATGAGAAACCACTCTTATGATCCAATCACCTCCCACCAGGCCCCACCTCCAATGCTGGGAATTATGTTTCGACGAGATTTGGGTGGGGACATAGATCAAAACCATATTACCTGTGATTTTTAAAATGTCTGTTATTAACCCACATTACATTTTGATTAAAAAGTCTAAGTTGAAAGGTTTTTTAAAAAAAGGCTGCAATCATATTCAAGACTAACAAAATACTAAATGTATGTTTTTCATTAACTATTTCAATTTTATTATTCATCTCCTCTTGGGAGATACTGCTTGAGTTTTTCCTTCTATTAGTGTACCATATTTTGTTTATCTAATCACATTGTATTGGATATTTAAACGTTCTTACAATTTATTGATTTCTATATAAAATTCATAATGAATATAACATGAATATAGAACTCTGAAAACATGTTGTTTGCTTTCATAGGATGTACTCTTTAAAAAGGTGAGCTGAAACAAGTATATGTCATTTTTCAAAGAATTTTATGATGTTGTCTGCATTTTGGTCCCTCTCCCTTGAGATTTTTCTCTTCAAATTTACCCTTCCTTCAAGAGTTTATGAATTTAACCATTTTCCAAAGGTCTTTTTTTTTTTTTTTTTTCCAAAGGTCTTAATAACACTGGGCATTGCCATCATTTCTACTTTTGCCAGTTTACAATAAAAAATTCCTATTATTGTGTTTTTTGATTAATAATAAAATTAAACTTTGCATATGTTTATAGAATTTTTCTTTAATAATAACTTTTTAAAGGCATTTGTACATGTAAAACTGAGATTTGCATGATTTTATTAAACTTAATTTTAAAGATTCATTTAAAATTAAGGTGCAGTGGCTGACACCTGTAATCTCAGCATGCTGGGAGGCTGAGATGGGAGGATTTCTTGAGCCCAGGAATTCAAGGCTGCAGTGAGCTAGGATTGTGTCTCTGAAATTCATCCATTCATCCAGTGATCATGTCTGGGCAACAGAGTGAGATCATGTCTCTAAAAGTTTTCTTTCTTATATTTATTTTTAAACTGATGAAAGTATGTCTATTAGCATACATAGTAAACAACTTTTACCTCATATCGACATTTTTCCATAATCTGTGGATTTTTGTTTTGACACAGTGATTAATTTTTAGTATCTGTTTATTTTTAATGTGTTGCAATTTTTTATCTCAAACTTAAATATTTAAGCTTCCTATAATTATTTTTGTGTAAAATATGAGGTAGCTGTCTAACTCACACAAAAATCAATCTAGCTTTAATATTAAAAAAATTATTGTATTCCATGTATTCTTCTGTCATTAATATTAATAATATTAATAATTGGAAAGCCTTTCTTGACATAATTCATTTGTTTTCAATATTTTGAAAATTATTTCTTTTTATAGGTGCTATAGTATTTTTTAATTGACAGAAATATTATCTGTATTTAAGGCGTACAATATGATATTTTGAAATATAGAGTCTGTATTTGTGTTGTAATTGTCCAACATTTATGTCCATATACCAATGTTTGTTATAAGTACTGAGTACATTTAAAAAATTAAATTTTTTTTCTTAGCTCAGTAATATTGAAAATAACATAAGAATTATCTCTTAACCTTATCTGGTAAATTCTGGAGGCCTTTAGCTTCCCTAGAGGATACTTAAGTGACATCACAATATTGAAAACGGCAGTTGAGTGTGATAAGAAAAAAAAAAAAAAAAAAAAAAAAAAAACAAGAGTTCAAGCTTTAAAGTCAGAAATTCCTGGGTTTAATATGTTAGCCAAGCAGATCTTTTGAAGCAGCAAGTTATGTCTTTAATTGGACATAGCAATGTTGCCTGATTTATGTAGGTACCCCAAAGTCTTGAATATATCTGGCACATATCAAAGTTTTCTCATTATTATTTAAAAAGCTGTTTCTATAGAGTACTTGAAAAATAACAGAGCATTATCATAAATGAACTATAATAAAAGCATAAAGTTTATCCAATACTAGTGAATAAATTTATATAATCAATGACATCAATAAGAAAATAAGAAATTACCATTACCTGGATAGCCAAAAAAGACTTCTGAAAAAATACAACATTCATTTTGTATATAAACTTAAACCTAATTAAGAATACAAGCATACTTTCTTTATCTACTAATGAATAACTGTTTTAAACAAAGACCCAAATTATTTAAGTCAACAATGAAAATAATGTAAGACACTCAAGAGAAGTTTTCATGTAATGGAATTCTAAAACAATAGCTTTTTCTTTTACTTCTACTTTTTTTTTTTCTTTGAGATGGCATCTCACTCTGTTGCCCAGGCTGGAGTGCAATGGCACAATCTCAGCTCACTGCAACCTCCGTCTCGCAGGTTCAAGCAATTCTCCTGCCTCAGCCTCTCAAGTGACTGGGATTACAGGTTCATTCCATCATGCCCAGCTAATTTTTTTGTATTTTACTAGAGACGAGGTTTCACTGTGTTGCCCAGGCTGGTCTCGAACTCCTGAGCTCAGGCAATCCACCTGCCTTGGCCTCCCAAAGGGTTGGGAATTCAGGCTTGAGCCACCGTGCCCAGCCAACAATTGTTTTTTCTTACATCAGTAATAATTGGGTAGAAAATATAATTAAAAAATGATGAATTTTTAAAATAGCAAAATATTAAATATTTAGAAAAAATAGCATAACAATGAATAAGTATAGAGAAAATTATTAAATTTTACTAAGCAAGATAAAATTTTTGAGCACATTAAAAGACCATTGTGTTAAAAGCCTTATTTTATCCAAACTGCTTTTCAAACCAAAAGCAATATTTTTTCAGGTTCTAGACAATGATGTGCTCTTCTCATAGAATTTACCACATTTGCAACTCCTCTAATGAGTCAATTCATGGATGCAAAAAGGCCATTTGATAGAGTGAAGATAAAGAAAGACACGGTGTGAAGGGTAAATAATCTCTTCAATAGCTGTTGAAAGAGCACAAAGGCAGCCAATACACACATACATAAAGTGAAGGGCAAAGTTATACTGCATTAATGTCAGGGCATTCATGTTATGCTGCAAATTACTACTCCTGAACAACTCATGGTGCATTCAGTCCAACTAGGAAGTTGTGGTATAGTTCAATAAAATTACTTAGAGTTTTTGCAATTCCTGTCTCTTTAAATGCTATAGAAATTCTTGTAGAAAATCCTCTCTAGGCTGGGCATGGTGACTTATGTCTATAATCCCAGCCAGCATTTTGGGAGACTGAGTCAGGAGAATTGCTTGAAGCCAGGAATTTGAGACCAGCCTGAATAACAAAGCAAGACCATGTCTGTACAAAAGATAGAGATCAAAAATTAAATTTAAAAAAAAAAGGAAATCACCTCTAATTCAGGAGTCACTCATTACTCCTTACTGGAATAGACAGTTTTAGTTTAGAAAATCCTAAAATCTCTATATATCTGTATATTTGCAGAAACTGAAATTATATACAAGCAAAAGTTTATTTTATTTAATATTGCATCAGTAATATCTATTTGTGTATTTAAGATTGAGAGAGAAGGACAGAGGCAGAGATGACAAAGACAGATAAAACTATATTTCGGGCCAGGCGCGGTGGCTCGCGTCTGTAATCCCAGCACTTTGGGAGGCCAAGGCGGGCGAATCACAAGGTCAGGAGATCGAGACCATCCTGGCTAACACGGTAAAACCCCGTCACTACTAAAAATACACACACACACACACCCACACACACACACACACACACACACAAAATTAGCCCAGCGTGGTGGCACACGCCTGTAGTCCCAGCTACCAGGGAGGCTGAGGCAGGAGACTGGCATGAACTCAGGAGGCCGAGCTTGCAGTGAGCCGAGATGGCGCCACTGCACTCCAGCCTGGGTGACAGAGTGAGACTCTGTCTCAACAAACAAACAAACAAACAAACGTCTATATTTCGATCTGCATGCCTATTTATCAACAAGAAATGACCAGGTCTCTCAATAAACTACTCCACCTCCCACGCTCCCCGCCGCCCGCCCACATAGACACACACAAACACTATCAAGCATTATTGTGAAATAAAAAGAGAAATGTAGGTACAAATTGAGAAATAGACCAAAGTTCTGGATGGCAACTACTGAAATACTTTCATAATTAGTTTATAATTTTAAATCAAGTAAAATGAAATTCTATATTCAAAAGTTTATTTATATGCGTTACTAAATAAGAAAAGATTCTTGTAGGAATTTTTCCTGTGAATAAAATAATAAAATTGTTTTATGTTTGTCATAACTGTGCAGGTATTTTCTTTTTTGTGTGTAAATTTATGTAATTTCAAATTTATAACATTTACAAGGATTAATATAATAACTTTCACCAGGATTTTCCGTGTATGCCCCTATTTGATTTGTTCATATTTTGCTCCTATTTTCTCTGTTTTTCTTCTTCTCCCTCTCCTCTCATTCTCTTTCTTATTTATCTTCTTTTAGATATTTTCTCAGTATCTAAAATATGTTTGCATATGTATGTATACTTTTGTGTATGTGTATGATATATATTTTTTCTTTTGAAAACAAGAAAATAGAAATTCTGTTCCTTGCCTCTTAATAATTTAATTCTAATATCACAAGAAGAAAATTATGTTAAGTTTAGTTTCTTTGCCAAAACTGAAGAAATATAAATGCAACACGATTGCCTCATATTCATACTCAAATTGTTTCAAATGCCTAATAATGCCATTAAAGACTGATGACTTTTTCCCATACAGGATTCACATTGCATTTACTTAACATGTGTTTTTAGTCAACTTTAATTCAGAGAAAATCCTGAGCCTTTACATTTGTTTCTGTACCTTACATCATTGGCCAGTTGTTTTGTTGAATGTCTCTCTGTTTAATTCTGTTGGATGTTTACTCATTAGCAATTCGATGTATATACTTTTGGCAGGTACACAACTGAAACAATGTGTCCATTTCAGTGCATTGTATTAGCGGGAACATGGAATTTGCTTCCATAATAGTGATATTAGTTTTGATGATATAATTAATATGGTATTCTCCAATTTTCTTCACTGTATTTTTCCCCTTTGTAATGTAACAGTACTTTTTACACAGACACTGAGACTAGTTTTAGCACTCAATATTGGGTTTCTAACTTCATCATTTCTTTTACTTTTATTAGTTACCTTTATACTATAACAAGCTTTCTTTCCCGTTACTAAATTTTATCTTGAAAGTTTTGAAACAGCTCAAGTCAGTAATACAATATAGGTTAGGATTAAGTCTATTAGGCTCCAGTCATACAATAGAATACCATAACTATTGACATCATAATGGATGGATAGATAGACAGATACAAAAATACATGCATATATGCAGACTATTTGTCATAGGAGTTTAGATTCACCACAAAACTGATTAGAAGGTACAGAGATTTCCCATATACCCCAGCCTCCCACAAGCATATTCTCCCCCAATATCAATATGCTTCACCACCATTTTACCTTCATTATACTTGATGAAGCCTACACTGATACATGGTTATCAACCAGTCTATATTTTACATTAGAGTTTACTCTTTGTGTTATACATTCCAATGACATGAATCCATCATTGTAGTATCATACAGAGTAGTGGTCATTACCCTAAAAATCCTGTATGCTACACATATTCATTCCTTCCTCCTTTCCAATTCCTATCAATCGTTGATCTTTTTACTGTCTTCATAGCTTTGTTTTTCCAGAATATCTTCCTTATATTGGGAATTAAATGATATGCAGCCTGTTCAGGCCGGTTTTCACTTAGTAATATGCATTGAAGAACATTTTAATGGCGTAATAGCTCATATCTTTTTGGCACTAATTAATATGCCGTTGTCTGGATGTAACACAATTTACCTATTTCCCTGATGAAGGAAATCTTGATTGTTCCTTAGTTTTGACAATTACAAGTAAAGGTACTCTAATAATCAGAGTGCAGATTTTTACATGGACATACATTTTTTACTTCTTTTGGTAAATATCAAAGGGCACAATTTTGGGGTTGTAAGGTACCAGTGTATTTAGTTTGTAAGAAACAACCAAATTTCTCCCAAAGTGGTTGGACCATTTTGCACTTCCACCAGCACTGAATGAGAGTTCCTGTTGCTGCCCATCCTTACCAGCATTTGGTGTTCTCAGTGTTCTGGATTTTGGCCATTCTAATAGATGTGTAGTAATATATATTATTGTTATTTTAATTTTTGTTTCTCTAATGTCATATGATGTAGAACACCTTTTCATATGCTTATTAGCCATCAAAATATCTTCTTTGATGAGGTGTTTGTTAATTCCTTGCTTCATTTTGTAACTGAGTTGTTCATTTTTTTTTTTATTGCTGACTTTTAAGTGTTCTTTGGGTATTTTAAATAATTCTTTATCAGATACATTTTTCACAAATATTGTTTTCTCCCAGGCTGTGGCTCGTCTTCTTGTCCTTTTGACAGTGTCTTTCAGAGAGCAGAAGTTTTATATTTTAATTTTGTCCAATTTATTAATTTTTTTTCCCACAGATTGAGCCTTTAGTGATATATCTAAAAAGCTGGCCAGGCATGGTGGCTCACGCCTGTAATCCTAGCACTTTGGGAGGGTGAGGCGGGAGGATCACGAGGTCAGGAGTTTGAGACCAGCCTGATGAACATGGTGAAACCCCCTCTCTACTAAAAATACAAAAATTAGCCAGGTGTGGTGGTGTGAGCCTGTAATCCCAGCTACTTGGGAGGCTGAGGCAGAAGAATCACTTGAACTCAGGAGGCAGAGGTTGCAGTGAGCTGAGATCATGCCACTGCACTCCAGCCTGGGTGACAGAACGAGACTCCATCCCCCCTCACCGCAAAAAAAAAAAAAAAAAAAAAAGCCATCACCAAACCCAAGATTTTCTCCTACATTATGGTCCAGGAGTTTTATAGGTTTGTGTTTTACGTTTAGGTCTGTAATCCAGTTTTTTTGTTGTTGTTAATTTTGTGAAGAGTGTAAAATCTGTATTTAGATTAATTTTTGTTACATGTAGAATGACTGTTGTTCCAACATCATTTGTTGAAAAAGACCATCTTTTCTTCATTGTATTGCACAGTCTCCTCTGTCAAAGATCAGTTGACTCTATGTTGGTCTATTTTGAAGATTTTTATTCTAGTTCATTTAATCTATGTAATCATTCTTTTACCAAGAACACATTGGCTTGATTTCTGTAGCTGTATAGTAAGTCTTCAAGTTGGTAGTATCAGTCTTCCAACTTTGTTTTTCTCCTTAAGTATTGTGTTGGCTATTCTGATCTTCTGCCTCTCCATACAAACTTTAGAATCAGTTTATTGATATCCACAAAGTAATTCACTGGTATTTTTACTGGGATTGCATTAATTCTCTAGATCAAATTGAAAAGAACTAACATCTTGACAGTATTGAGTCTTTCTACATGCAAATATAGAATATCTCCACTTAGTTTTTTGATATTTTTCTTAAAAGTTTTGTAGTTTTCCTCATGTAGATCTTATACTCATTTTTCTAGGTATATAGATGATTATTTTAGAAGATGGTGAAGACATATATTTTTGACATTAAAACATTAAAAAGTTATTAAAATGTATCATTATAAAGAAACAGAAAAATAAACCCACTTCAAACCACATTTTCTCACTACTCCATACTTCTACTAAGAGCTTTGAAAGATCTTTGTATAAAATCATATCTAATTTTAAAATCCCAGGGATCACCAATTTAATTGAAATGATTAAATACATATAAAATACAAAAGCAGCAGAATAAATTTTGAGGAAGGGGAGTCAGAGTACTACTATCAAACACAGTTTCAGAAAATGTGGGTAATAAATAATATTTATTCTTCATTGTGTGCATCTGTAAAAATTCTGTATCGATATCCATCTTTCCTTGAGATGAAGATGCATGCATTTTTTGTATTTTTATTTTACAGAATTAAATAATTGCAGAAGTAATTTTTTCAGTTATTTTTTGGAACAGAGCTCTCTCCTTTATGTTCCCCTTAGAATTAGTCCACCTAAATGGGATGCTCATAAATATATGCTTTTTTCTTTTTTTTGAGACAGAGTCTCGCTCTGTCGCCCAGGCTGGAGTGCAGGGGCACGATCTTGGCTCACTGCAAGCTCCACCTCCTGGGTTCAGGCCATTCTCCTGCCTCAGCCTCCCAAGTAGCTGGGACTACAGGCGCCCACCACCATGGCTGGCTAATTTTTTTGTATTTTTAGTAGAGATGGTGTTTCACTGTGTTAGCCAGGATGGTCTTGGTCTCCCAAAGTGCTGGGATTACAGGCGCGAGCCACTGTACCCCGCCAATATATGCATTTTTTTTAACTTTAAAGCTATAAAAAGTTTAAGCATTAAATTAATATTTTTGAGGACCAAGTATATGCAAAGAGCTTAGAGGATTCAAATATAATGAAAGAATTGTAATTACTTCGTTACCATGCTAAATAGAAACCATTGCAGCCACAGTTGTTCTTTTCTAGTGCCTTCTGAGTAGACACTTTTTGTCATTTTTCCTTCGTTTTTTATCCAGAACAAAGTCTGGCACAGAGCTCTGCATATAGAAAGTGTCCAGTTCTTTCTTGAACTTGTACATAAAATTTACAACTCCACTGAAAAATCTGTAGTTGAAGAGAATAAACACAATTTAAAGTAAGTAATGAACATATAAAATATTCAGAAAAATATAACACATCACATAGTTGTACTCTAAAGTGCCACACAGTTGCCATCAATGGCAATTATTTGTCACATCTCAGTGAATTCATTTGAGAGATTCTTAATATTGCTCTAGAGATACTCAACAGTATTAGAGTAAACTTTACTGAGGAGAAAGAAGAAATTTAAATTAACACTATTTTTCCTCTCTAAATTCCTCAGTCAAGTGGACCTTCTCCACCCCTGACACCCCCTGACACAACCCCTAAAGAACTGAAGAGTACTCAGCTTACTTTTTCTCCCTTTATAGAAGCTCTCTCTATCTCAAAGGAGAAGTATTCTGTTGGCATTTTTATATCTTGTTTGGAGGTAGTGCGGGCTCTTATGACAAGCATATAAAAGAAAAACAAATGATTTTCTTTCCCTTTTAATACATAAAATGGATACTATCTAACTTTTTGATATAATGTTTCTGGATCCTTCAATACTTTAAATATTCCAGAAACCATAGGATGTCTAAAACACAGGAATTTATAAGATGTAGCATTGTAGATTTTGAGATACATAGAAATCTAGGAGATAGATTATATTAGCATAATGAAGATGGCAACACCAAAAGCTGTCACTCAGGTTTTCTTTTGTCTCCTAGGAGGTGTAACTAGCTACAGTGATACGGAGATTAGTGGTATATGGCGAAAAGCTAATACAGTGGTTCCTACATACTCATGGGCTCTACGTCCCTAGATTCCACTAACCGCAGATTGAAAATATTTTTAAAAAGAAAATAGATGAGTATGTCTCTCCTGAACATGTACAGACTTTTTCTTCTTGTCATTATTTTCTAAACAACATAATATAACAACTATTCACACAGTATTTAATTGCTATTAGGTGTAATAAGTAAAGATGACAAAATAGACGGGAAGATATGTGTAGGTCACATGAAAATACTACACCTTGTTATATCACGGACTTGAGCATAAGTAAATTTTGATGTCTTCAGGGGTCCTGGAGCCCATCACCCACAGATATTGAGGGACACCTGTACTGAGGGTAAAAGTATCCTCTGAGGCACAAATAAAGTGGTTTCACCCTCATTCATGGCATCCCATGGCCACTTGTTTTCTCTCTCTCTCACTCTCCTCACCGTCATTCTTTCTTTTATTCACTTCCCCTCTTTCATTTTTCCACCCCCAAACCTAGAGTAAACTGGACTTTGAGGTTTAAGGCACAGTTCTCCAGAATGTCAAATCTGCCCAAAACTTCTGACTCCAGCTGCAAGAAATTAGGTTACAGGGAAGAGTCCAAAGTTAAAAAAAGAGAGTCCTACAAGACAACTTTTAAAACCACACTCATGTTTAATAATTCACTAAAAAGACCCATGGAATGCATTGAGAGCTACTATACTTATGGGTATTTATACTCATGGATGTACTTATTAAGGGGAAAGTTTACAAACTAGAATCCGCTAAAGAGAGAGACTCATAGGGCTGACTGCCGGAGAGTTCTAAATTTGAAATTTGCATTGTCCTCAGGATGTATTACCTGCTGATATTCATGTGTGAAAATATGCCTGGGGTATTACCAACCCAGAAGTTCACTTGAGGTTTAGGATCCAGTCTTATGGAGACTTCATTATGTAGGCACAATTGGTTTATTGCCCACATGGCCGAAAGCCTTCTGACTCAAATCCCCACCCTAAATCCATGGCTGTCTTTCTGAAATGATCAGCCGCCACACTGACTATCATATATAGCTGAGCAAACTCTGAGTCTTCTCCTTAGCCTAAACTATCAGTTGTCAGAGGAGCCCACCATGAGTATAAAAGGACCAGGAGAATCAGTATTACCTAGAAACTTGTAGGAAATAAAATTCCTGAGCTATTCGCAGGCTACTGCATCAGAAATTATGTGAAAGGGGCCCAGAAATCTGTTTTTAACAAGCCCTCCAGGTGATTCTCATTCATGCTCAAGTTTGTAATCCATTATTCTAATCCTGAGACCCATAATAATCATGTGATAAGGGAGAAAAAAGAGTACAGTTTAAGAGCTTTTTCAGAGAATCAATATCACTTTAAAAACAAGTAGTATTTGAATACACAGATTGCTATTCATTTAGTTCTTAAAATTTAAATTAAGTTCTTTATATTTATGTAGAGAAAATTTACATGAGACACCTTCTTTATCTTCCTTTCTGGCATCTTTTGTTTCATTTTCAAAAGTTACTAATTTAGGGTAACAGAAATTATCAAAGAAGTGTGCAAGAATATTTTTAATGAAATAAAAGCTATGCCTACATTGTCAATGTTGGGTTTGTATAGAGTATTTTTTTCCAGTTGAAAACAAAGATTATTCTCTCTTAAGTGAAGAACTTGTATCATATTCTGAAATATGAAATAACTTTTTTAATAGCTCAGCTATAAACCATTCAACTTGGGGTCCATGATATGAAGGCCGACAGTTTGTAATGTAGGATTTAATTAAATTGGGCACTGCTATAATTAAGGGTTTTGAGTTATTAATGCATCACTCTGGCAAACATTTAATTTTTTATCTCTCTAGTGAAACCAATATTAAAAGAGGATATTAGGACAGTTAAATAGAATTTGCTGCAGAAATGGTTTGGATTTTTAGATGTAATTCACCATAATACACTGCAGTAATTGTTTTCTTTCTTTTTTTTTTTTTTAATTGTTTTCATCTCAAATAAAAAAGAGAACTTTTAGAAGCTCAAGAATATGAGTATACTCTGAAATAAGAGAGCAATTTCATTTTTAAAAATTTTTTTTTTTTTTTTTTTTTGAGATGGAGTCTCACTCTGTCACCCAGGCTGGAGTGCAGTGGTGCGATCTCTGCTCAGGGCAAGCTCTGCCTTCCGGGTTCACTCCATTCTCCTGCCTCAGCCTCCCGAGTAACTGGGACTACAGGCACCCAGCACCACGCCTGGCTAATTTTTTTTTTTATATATTTTTAGTAGAGACGGGGTTTCACCGTGTTAGCCAGGATGGTCTCGATCTCCTGACCTCGTGAACCACCCACCTCGGCCTCCCAAAGTGCTGGGATTACAGGCTTGAGCCACTGCGCCCAGCCTCATTTTAAAAAATCTTATATCAGGTATAATAAAACTAACTTGGAGAAGAAATTGCTCTAAATGTTCAATTTTGAAAATCTGTCTATGCTTACCCCAAACCACCCCAGCAGTTTGGGCTCTCAAATGGCATCTGAAGTTTAGGTTATTTTAGTATCACACACTATTTTAGAAAATATTTTGCATATTTCATTTGCATCTACACAAGGCAAAGGGGCAGACAGATGTTTAACCTGTTGATTACCAGTTTTCTCTAATAGTTGATATTAATTAAAAGCATCATTTTTATTTATCCACCATAGGCTCTCAATGACTCTCCCAAGTAGGGGTATTTTTCTTAGTCCATATTCCAAGCAGACGCAGTGATATTCTTTCACTGATAGTTAGAATCTGAACTCTGGAGTGTAGAATCACAAAGTCCAGCATTTCCCAGAGAAATTTCTAAGGAACTTTAGTTTCAGGGTTCATTCTGCCATAAAACAAGCCCAAACTTACATAAAGTTGATTTGCCAGGCACGGTGGCTCAGGTCTGTAGTCCCAGCACTTTTGGAGGCGGAGGCGGGTGGCTCACCTGAGGTCTGGAGTTTGAGATCAGCCTGACCAACATGGAAAAACTCCGTGTCTACTAAAAATACAAAATTAGCTGAGTGTGGTGGCAGACACCTGTAATCCCAGCTACTCAGGAGGCTGAGGCAGGAGAATCTCTTGAACCCAGGAGGTGGAGGTTGAGGTGAGCTGAGATTACGCCATTACAGTCCAGCCTGGGCAACAAGAGTGAATCTCCATCCCAAAAAATAAAAATAAGTAAAAATAAAATTAAAGAAAAAATTTAAAAAAGATTCAAATTATTTGACAGCATATTATAAATTATGAGGAGTCATCTGGTTAGAAAATATAGAAAATGTTATTTATTTCAACATTGATAGAACTTAATTTAGCACAGGGTCTCTTTTTCACTCTGCTCATAATACAGTTCCAGAGAACACACATTGGAAAATGCTGTTATAATGAAAAGAGGGCTGGTTTAGGCATTAAGAGACCCCAAATCAATCCTGCTTTCATTATTTGCTAACGGTATTAGCTTAGAAAAATTAATTAAATTCTTGAAGATTCAGTTTCTCAACTTGTTTTAAAACAAGGTTGGTAACTATACCTACAGGCTTATTGTGAGGATTAAATGAATATATAGTCTTAGAATCTTGATAAACTTTAAAGTGCAATTGAAAAGTTCATTTTAATTTCTTTGTCTTGTCAACTAAAAATAATCTAAAAGGTCAGTATCTAGTTTAAAGAGAGTTTATTCAAGCACAAAATGTAAGGGCAGACTGCCCGGGAAGCTAAGATTCCGAAGAATGGAAGTCAGTGTTCTGAGCTATAGAAGTTTGGGTTGAATTATAAAGACGAAATTTAGGGAAGTTTAAAAGATGTTCAGTATCTTTCTATTTAATGCTTAATGTCTAGTTACAATGATTTGATTAATTTAGTTGGTCTTTTCAACCTTTTTTTTTTTTTTTTTTCAGACAGGTTCTTGCTCTGTCACCCAGGCTGGAGTGTAGTGGTGTAATCCCGGCTCACAGCAGCCTTGAATTCCCAGGCTCAAGTGATTCTCCTACTTCAGCTTCCAGAGTAGCTGGGACTACAGGTATGTGCCACCACGCCTGGCAAACTTTTTAAAAAATCTGTAGAAACAGCATGTCCCTATGCTGCCCTAGGCTGGTCTCAAACTCCTGTCCTCAAGCAATCCTCCTGCCTCAGCCTCCTAAAATACTGAAATACTGTGATTACAGGTATGAGCCCTGCACCCAGTAAAAATGTTTTTTTCTTTTGGAAGGGTATATTTAACATTCCACACTGAAGATATAACCTACACAGGGTCTTGGGTGCCATTTGGTCTGAGTTATGTAGAGGATAATGAAGGAGGCAGTTAATCTATAACAAAGATCAGTGATTAAAATGAAGGGGAGGTCTGGTCTCTGGTCTGTCCTAGTCATTTACAGAACAAGAACCGAGGAAGAGAGTTAACCTATAATCTGAGAAGCACAATTGCAAACATGCTATGTAAAGCAGTCTCCAAGGCTTAACTTCTCCCTTGTTATAATACATTTAAAGAGTCCTACAATTTTCTTTTATATTTTCTCCTTTTCTTAAAATTTTTCATAGAAAGCATTTCAGAAGAATAATGTATTTAGGACAAAATCACACATCACTCCAGAGTTCAGATTCTACACTCCAGAGTTCAGATTCTAACTAGGAAACTAATAAAAACTCCAAAACAATGGTTAGGGCTGGAATCTAATAACAGGTATCTTATAGTTTTCCTCTGAAACAAAATAGTTCCCTCTTTAGTTCCCAATTTTTACCAAATAGAAATCTTAGTAAGACCAATTTACTTGCAAAGCAAGTTTTGGTGTTATACTTGGCATGATTATTTGCACAAAGTGCAACAGAGATAGTGAACGGCCATATGGCATTTTAAAATTGGCTTTTCTGGAACGTTTTTCATAAGGTATAACTTATTAGACTTGTAAAAGCCTTTCTAGGTCAAGAAGCAAAGACGGTGATTCACAATGAGACTGTGCCTATACAAATTGGGTGAAATGATCTTATTTTGCCATCCCAAAATATCTTGAGGTTCCTGGGTCTGTCAGGAAGTGACATTCTTTAGTTACCACAAGATCAGGAATCTTTAAGAGAACTATGTAGACAAGGTACCAGGCCAGTCTTTCCAAAAGGCTTTTTTTATCAGCTCCATGAGGTCAACCGTAATTCCTCAAAGGAGTGTAGTCAGATCTTAAAATACACCATTCCAGTCAAAGCCCTGGTAAATAAAACAAACAAACAAACAAAAACCAATGTCTTCAATTGTGTACTGTTGCAAAAAAAAAAAAACAAAAAAAAAAAAAACAAAAAAAAAACATATTCTTATTGAATTTATACAAATGACTATATTTCCATAAATCAAGAATACTCAGAAACAGTCCCCAAATTCTGGAGAAGTCAGTTTAAGAGAAAAGCAAACATTTTAATTTTCCTCACAAATATGTGCTTTACCCAATTTCTGTGAGCTATAGATCAAAAGAAGAAAGGTTTTCTTGACTCTGGAAAACATCATATAAAAAGAATTAGCACTCTTAAAAAAAAGTCATAAAAATTATTTTAGTCCACTACTAGTTCAATTCCATGTAATTAATTATTGTTCTGTTTGATGTTGGGTTGCCAATTCTTATGAATGCATCAGCTATTTAATTAAATTTTGAAACTTTTTTAAACAGTCCAATTGTATGATCTTCTGTATTCAAGAGGACTGGTCAAAATGTCTTTTAAAATAATTTTCTATCTTAAAAAGGCAAAATTTGGACTGTAGCCAATTGCAAACCACTTTTTGACAAACGACTTAAGATAGCCATGGCTAAAGATACAATTGATAAGAAAATTTGGTTATTTATGTGGCATACAACAATTTAACATGACAATCATAATTATGGCTGATAATATATACCAAAACATACAAGAATTTAGGAATATCATACAATTTTGGAGCACATATTAATTCACATTTAAATATAAACAACATTAGAATTTGAAATTTGATTTGGGGAAGTATGTGAAATATCAAAAATTTAAAATGTTTAATATCAAAATAGAACCACAGGTCAATTCCTTTTGGCAGAGTGATATTTCAAATATTTTAAAAAGAAAAATCCTGTACTCTTTTAGAGAGGACACTATTCCCCCAAAATCAAAAGATCCAATGAAATAGTATGAGCCCAACAGAATCTAACTCTCCCTCCATTCCTTTTGTCAGTTTACTGACAAAACCCCCCAAATATTTTACTATCACTTATTAATAGTACATGAAATTCTTGTTCAAAGGAGAAAGCTGAATTTCATTTTATATTAGTGTGTTATCAGTACTAAGGCTAATTTTAATAAAATCTTATAAACAAATGAATCTAATATTAATGAACTTTGACCACATAAGATTTCCACCGTTTTATAACCTCTTACAAAACCTTTGTATTTTTTTCTCCCTCCAACATATCAGATCAACTTATGCCCTTCCTTCCTTCCTTCCTTGCTTCCTTCCTTCCTTCTTTCTTTCTTTCCCTCCCTCCCTTCCTTCCTTTCTTCCTTCCTTCTCTCTCCTCCCTCCCTTCCTCCCTTCCTCCCTCCCTTCCTTCCTTCCTTCTTTCTCTATCCTCCCTCCCTCCTCCCTACCTTCCTTCCTTTCTTCCTTCCTTCTCTCTCTCCTTCCTCACTCCATCCCTCCCTCCCTCTCTCTTTTTCTTTTTTCTTTCCTTCCTTCCTTCCTTCCTTCCTTCCTTCCTTCCTTCCTTCCTTCCTTCCTTCCTTCCTTCCTTCCTTATTTCTCTCTCTCTCTCTCTCTTTCTGTCTTTCTTTCTTTCTCTTTCATCTCACTGTGTTGTCCAGGCTGGTCCAGTAATCCACCTACTTCCACCTCCCAAAGTGCTTGCATTACTGGTGTGTGTCACCATGCTGAGCCTAAATTCATTTGGTTATACATAAATATAATCTTTCTTTCATTTCAAAACAAACTTTAAGTAACCTTTAAAGTAGATAAATTTATATTGTCTCTAATAAAAACATATTTTAATCTCTTTTTTTTATAAACTTGAAAAAAAACATTCCATTAGCTGTGGCAAATCCAACGGGTTTGCAGCAAACTTTGTACTTGCCTCCTCAAAGCAAAGAATTTGGCTCAGGGGCATAAGGCAGAGGGAGAGACCAAGGCAAGTTTTAGAGCAGGAATGAAAGGAAGTAAAGTACACTTGGAGGAGGCAAAAGCAGGCAACTTGAGAGCGCCAAGTACCTCATCCACACTTGGACTCGGGGTACTTACACATTAGCATGCTTGGGGGGGTTTGCATTTCTCTTCCCTTGGTGTTTCCTTGAGGCAGTCTGTCTACAAGCACAGTAATCTGCCAGCTCCTGGGAGGGGCCACATTCACTGTGTTTACTGAAATTGTGTGCATGCTCATTTGAGGCATTTTTCCCTTACCAGTTGAATGTTTTTAGAGGGAGGTCATATATCAGTTAAATTTCACCATTTGTCCTCTTAGTATCCATGGTTGAGCTTGCTTGCCTAACTCCCGAAATCTTATCAGAAATCTGCAATCTGCTTATCACCAGGTTCAGATGTTTCCTAACTATTGGGAGACTGCCTTTTCCTGGTGTGGGCTGCAACCAATTATTATTTTAAAGAGAGACTTTAACAATCATCTGATGGGCACCTGACATTCCTGAGTATGGGGGGCACTCTCCTGCCCAACTCATGCCTGCCTAGCTACCTCACATTTCCCCTGTCAAGAGTCTGTGACCCAATTCTTTGGGAAAATAGACAGAGGTCAGTCTTCTGTAACTGCTTCCTGCTGACGAAGGGACCGTGGTGGTTGTTTCATGGGTTTTGAACTCTTGCTAACTGTCAGGGTAGTGTGGCTCTGTGGGTTGGTGAAAGTGCTATTCAGCCAGGTTCAAGGGAGACGGGGCAGAATTTTGCCTCTGCTGTGTCCCACTAATGGACATTCTAAGGGTTCTTTATAGAAGGGTGGATCTTAAATATTGAGAGGCCAGTATCCCTCACTGAGGGTAATCTGGAGCTTGATGCCCTAAAGATGAGAAGAGACAAATCACATTATTAGGTTTAGAAGACATGGACCAAAAAGGAGCAAGAATAAGAGAGTAACAAGTAGGCCTAAAAAGGGAAGAAACTAGGAGAAACATTTCCAGGTTCTTTCCCAATTTAAGCAATACTAAGAGGCTTGTTCCCGTAAATGAGAGGCTTCATTTAGGAGTTGTTTGATGTTGTCATGTACATCTGCTGATTTATTTACCTAAAAGCAACATTCTTCATCTAAGGCTAAACAAATTCCTCTATGTGCTGCCATTAACGTATCTACTCCTCAACAATTTTGGAAGGCTATGGTTGCTAAAGAGCCCATTTGTTCTTGCACAGTTACTAAAGTTTTAGCCATGGTGTCAATCTTGTTGGCTATTTTCTTTGAGAGTTGGCTATAGGTCAAGAAGACTTCTGTAATTCCTGCAATTCCAGGTCCTGTACCAGTTATAATGCCAAGTCCCATGAGAAGGGGGAATTAACTGGATAACCCTCCTTACCCTGGGCATAATGGAACGCCTATAGATTGGTACTGAAAGAGAGAGATTGCCAAGGGCTATGAAGATATGCAGGAATACATAGCCTGTTGTATAAGTTCCAATACAGCTAGTAGAGAAGCATTGGCAAACTAAGTGGCCAAGAACATAGAAGTTTCCTTGCATTTTAAGACAGGTGAAGATGTCAAAACAAAATAAAAGCCTGACTTTTTCCAGGATAGCTAGGGGACATAGCTGACTCCTTATGTTCCCAGTCCTTACCTAGAATTTAATGACTTTAAAGCAGGCAATTTGTACAGTTATTAAAATTCATAGCATCAATTTATGACCTTAAAGCATTCAGTACTCCTAATACCCTTTAAAATTATACTACATTACTTTCACAAATTCCATTTTATGTATCTTCTTATGACTTACATGGACCATTTATGACATGTTTGGACTTTTTGACGTCCTAAACATTCCTCTTTTTAAACAACCGTTTATTTCAGTTTAGGACAAGAATTTACCAAACAAAATCTCTTTTTATACAAAATCTCTTTTCTTTACTACCTTCCTTACCAAAAATACTTATTTACTTTTATAACCTTTTAATTAGACAGAAGTCTTTTTTCTTTTGTTAGGAAGTTATAATTTTACTACATGTTGCTATGTGAGTCCAGTAAAGAGGGGAACAGACAAGGTTATCTACCTACTGTAGAAGTTATCCCCAGTTTATCTGGGGATAAAAGATTGCTCAGATAAATGTTTGCTAGGACTTGTCAAGATAAGTGTGGGCTGTTTCTAAACCCCTGAGGTTGGAATTTCCAGGTTATCATTATTGGTTAAAGACTTATGTGTAAATAACAGATGAATTTAGATGTTGGAGAAATATTAAGCAGGCACCCATTTTGGAAAGTGTGTTTTTACCCCAAAGGAGTATGATTCTTTTATTTTGGAGGTACAGGGTGCCATTTGCCCTTATTACCCAACAGGATTTGGAGGACAGTGGCTCAGAGAAGATTAGCACAGAGTAGGCAGCCCTTAAACCCAAAAGAGAAATTTGTAATTTCACTTCCTACCTGTAGGGTTTCCCTTGGCTTTGTTCTGTTGATAATCATATCTGATTTGGAAGCCAGCTGGAAGAGAAAGCCCCTTCAGCTCAAGGCCATCAGGGCCTGGGATTCTGTCCCAGGGCCCTTCGGACCTCAGGGCCATCCTGTTTCCAGTGGCCAAGCTTGCGGCAGAGAGGCCAAGTCAGGTGGGGCTTTTTTCCATTTATCCCACTGGGGAAGTTTGCCTTCCAGTGGCCTGGATTCTCACACTGATGATGACAGTTACTTGCAAAGGTATTCTGAGGACAATCTGAAGTGGGCTTCAGGCCTGGTAAACCAGTCAATAGCTGAGCCTGCCTCTTGTCCATGTTTCTTCTTCTTCTTAGTCTTTATTTATTCTTTATTCTTCTCTTTTATAAAACACTGGGGAGGCTAATTTGAGGATTTTCTGTATAAGGGCATTGACTGGGTTCTATGACTGACTTTTGTAACTTTCCCCCAGTTTGTATTTAGGCCACACAGTATTACAAAGGAAACCTAGTTGTTTGTTTCAAGATTTGGGGGAATCAAACTTTTCCCAGTTTTTGGGGCTATATTTGAGGGGCATGTCCTGTGGTATGGAGATGCTATTACCCATCTGCAAAGAGAAAGCAGAGAAAACAAAAAAGAGATATCTCCTCTTATTCCCTATTATCCTTTCTTGAACAGAGCATCCTCCATTCATCCTTAGGGTTCCAGCATGAAATTGTCTCACCAGATACACTTAAGGTCCCATTTCATCACAATTGTCCACTTGAGAATGGAGGAAATACCAGAATGAACAAGGGGCCCCCTATTCACCCTTGGTGTTCCAGAATGAACTTTTATTTCCCAGTACCCCTAACCTTGCCTTCATCTCTGTTCTAATGGTAATCTGTTCTGTGTCTAAAGTCTGGGATCAGCCTTCATCTCTGTCCTATGGGTACTTTTGTTTCTTCTGCCTGTGGTCTTGATCCAGTCTATATCCTGGTCTCCAAGATCTTAAAGTGACTCTTGTTCAGAGCATCCTAGCAACAAAATGATTATCTCTTTTTCTCAGATTCCCATAACCCATTTTAGTTAAGTAGATGAGAAACCTGATTTTTAGCTAGGTGCCACAGATGGGCAGGACTTTCCTCCTTTTGAATATGACCTTGAAGTGTATTGAGAAAAGCATGAAAGTGATTAGAGGAATGGAGGAAAATTTGTATTTGGGGTTCCTTGTCTTCCTGGGGTAACATGCAGAACAAATTTTTAACTGGACAGGACAATCACTTTGCTACAGGAGATAGTGGGAGGAAGTGAGAGAGATACTCATAGAAAGCTTTCATATGCTCGCAAAAACAGCAGCCCTTGGATTCCACAGGGAACGTTTATTTGCTCTGTTGACATAAATGAGGACCTCTGGAGGACTTGGGGCTTGGAATAAGGGTTTGCATATGGCAAATGAAGAATTTCCCCCCCTTCAAGAAGGGTGCTGAATCAAAAAAAGCAAGTAGGTGCATTCCTTAAAGGTCCATAGAGTGAGGCCCTATGCAGGTGGACAAACTGCTTCAAAAGCCACCATAAACCTTAGTTCTGGAACATAATGGACAAAAAGCACATGGTAGGTCATAAGAAGCTAGAAGAGCCAGGGTTCTAAGTAGGGTCTATCCTAGCAGTGAGTCAACAGACAGGGGAAGGGTTGGAGGTCGTCTGAACTAATAAGGTAAAAGCAAGTATAAATCTCAGGGGATACCAGCAAAAGAGCTTGTCTCTTGGCTGTCAGGCAAACAGCAAGAGCCATGGGAACACAAATAACAAACAGGGAGTGTTTGTTTAAGGCAGAGAAGGAAGTCACGTAGCACACAAAGTAAAAGCAGAGGAAAGGCAGACTGGCACCCATGGTGGACGGTCTGATGAGTATGCAAGTACATTTTAGAATACAGATAAAGAAAACAAGAGAAGAGGTGGTGTGGGTTTTGGGAAAGAGCTGATTTTAGTTGCAAAAGCCGAGGAATCCCCAGATATTTCATGGTCTTAGGCTTCAGCCCTACAATACCCATTAGCCTCTCATCCAAGAGGGCCATTAGTATCTCAGGTCTCCTCAGTGTAGACTCCAAGGTTCTTCCCATTCCCACAAGACACCCATCATGGTGAGCAGAGAGATCAGCTGGCCAGAGAAGAGCTACTGTGGCAGAGATGAATTGTTCTGAGAATTGGTCAGTAAACAGGAGCAAAAGGAGAGAAAAAAACCATGTTACAGGCACTGAATGCTTCCAGCTGAAGAAGGCAAAACATAGAAGTTTCTTGCCACTTGGGAATGTATCCACATCACAGCACCAAAGTATTTTAGCAGCAGCAAGTGCAATGAGTCTGTCGCAGACTTGATTCTTGCCTCCTCAGAGAAAAGAAGTCATCTGAGGTCCATAAGGCAGGGTGAGAGACCAAGGCAAGTTTTAGAGCAGGAGTGAAAGTTTATTAAAACGTTTTAGAGCAGGAATGAAAGAAAATAACGTATACCTGGAAAAAGGCCAATCAGGCAACTTGAGAAATCCAAGTGCCCTTTCTGACCCCTGACTTGGGGTTTTTATATATTGGCATGGTTCCAAAATTTGTGTTTCTCCTCCTTTGATGTTTCCTTAGGGGTGGGCCATGCAGTGGCCTGTCAGCACTTGGGAAGGGCCACATACACAGTGTGTTATTGAAGTTGTATGCATGCTCATTTGAGGCATTTTTCCCTTACCGGTCAAATGTTCCTAGAGGAATGTCACATACCAGTTAAACCCCACAATTTTGCCTCTTGGTGCGCATGCTTAAGACCACTTGCCCAACTCCTGAGATCTTATCAGGAAGCTGCTGATCACTAACCTCAGATATTTTCCATCTATTGGGAGACTGCTTTTTCCTGGCATTGGCTGCAAGCAATTATTCTTTTAGAGACAGTTTAACAACCAATTGACCATCACCTGATGGTCACCTGACATTCCTGTGGGTTATGAGGGAGGCCCTCTCCTGCCTTGCACATGTCTGCCTGGCTACCTACTCTAACAATCCCACTTTTCTCATACAATTAATATGTAGAATTGTTTTTCTTATATTTATCTCAATTACATATATTAATTTTAATTTTAATTCTTAGTAATCCTAATTTTCAGTGAAAAACTTAGGAAGTAAGTAATTTTGAACTGTTTTATACCAGTGTAGATAAAAACCATTTCATGATTTTTAGAGATATGTTCTCAATTTTTTTTGTTTATTAACAGATCTAAATATATTTAGCTTTTCTGTACCATATAAATATAAGATGCCAATATATATAAACTTAAACTTTTATTTAATAATGTTTCTGTATTTTAACTTACTTAGAAATGACTCTGAAATTTTATGACTACATATTAGTTAATTTACCATAACACGACTTTAAGATTTTAAATTACTGAAAAGAATTTTGAAACTATGAAAAGTTCACTTATGACCTTTTATCACATTTACATTCACTTAATTTATTCTTAACAATTATGCTTGAATAGTTCATTAAACAAAGCTAGCCATCATCTCAAGTTAATTTTTCTCTTCATAATTTTTATATTACTGTGTGTTAGGCAAGTATCATAAAAGCAAAATCCATAAAGTTAAATACATGTAGTTTTTTTAAATAACTTAGAAGACATAGTTGTTTTTATTAAGCCAACAATATTCAACTAGTATTACTTGTGAAAGATGTAGCCAAGTCATATGAACTAAAAGGCATTTGACCTAGGTTCTATTTTTTTGATAAAATACTTAAGTGTTTACTTTTTCTTTAAGACAATTAATTAGAAGTCTTTCATATATTTTTGATAGTGAAATATCACAAACACGTGACATATATAAACATGTAGACAGAGACACTCAGATAGAGGCAAATTTCATAGCCTCTTAAATCCTTCCTCTGCCAGATTTCAAATAGTTTATCTTTTCCCTTTACACTATTCTAAACAATTGTTAGCTAGTCAACTCTTGAATTTGCACTTTCAAAAACATGACTCAGGTGATATTTACATCCCAAAGGAACAGAACTTAGGTCCCAACACCATTATTTGCTGAGACAAAATAGGACTTAGGTAAGGGCTTAGACAAAACAAGATTGCCCAGAAAAATATCTTAAAGGTGAGGCTAGCTGTGTAAGCTTGAAGCCAATGTCTTCTCCATTATGCAGAGAGAGAGAGAGGTCTTTTTGTGTGTGAGAGACAGAGTTATACTCCATCTCCCAGGCTGAAATGCAGTGGCATTCCACAGCTCACTGCAGCCTCGATCTTCCAGGCTGTTCATGTTCTTTGCTCACTTTTTAATGGGGTTGTTTGTTTTTCTCTCGTACATTTGTTTTAGTTCTTTATAGATGCTGAATATTAGACCTTCATCAGATGCACAGTTTGCCAGTATTTTCCTGTATTCTGTAGGTTGTCTATTTACTCTGTTGCTAGTTTCTTTGTTGTGCAGAAGCTCTTAAATTTAAGTAGATTCCACTTGTCAATTTTTGCTTTTGTTGCAATTGCTTTTGATATCTTTGTCAGGAAATCTCTGCCTGCTCCTGTGTCCAGGATGGTATCACCTACATTGTCTTCCAGAGTTTTTATAGTTTTGAGTTTAATATTTAAGTCTTTAATCCATCTTGACTTGATTTTTTGTTCATAGTGTAAGGAAGGTGTCCATTTTAAATCTTCTGCATATGGCTAGCCAGTTATCCCAATAGGATTTATTGCATAGGGAGTCTTTTCCCCATTGCTTGCTTTTTTCAGCTTTGTCGAAGTTTAGATGGTCATAGGTGTCAGTCTTATGTCTACACAAAGCACATTTAACACAGAGAAGACTCCTTCAAAGAATTTGATAATCAACTTCCTGAAGGTCAAGGAAAAGGAAGGATCCTAAAAGCCACAAAAGGAAAGAGACAAAAAACATACAGTGGAGCTCCAATACATATAAATGGAAACGTTACAGGCCAGGAGAGAGGGGCAAGACATATTTAAAGTGCTGAAAGTGAAATCCTTTTAGCCTAGAATAATATACCTTACAAAAATATTCTTCAGTCATGAAAGATTAATAAAGACCTTCTTAGACAAACAAAAGCTGAGGAATTTCATTAGCACTAGACCTGTCCTACAAGCGATGCTAAAGGGAGATTTTTAGTCTGAAAGAAAAAAAATGTTAATGAGCTAGAAGAAATCATTTGATAGTTAAAAACAAACAAACAAACAAAACTCACTGGTAATTGTAAGCACATGGGAATGCACAAAATATTATAACACTGTAATTGTTGTGTGTCAGCTACTCAAGTAGAAAGACTAAATGGTGATTTAATAAAAAATAATAACTATGATCACTTTTCAAGACACAGACAGAACAATAAGATGTAAAGAGAAGCAACAAAAAGTTAAAAAGTGGGGGAACACATTTTTACTAGTTTTTTTTAAATGTAATCAGTACTAATTTGTCATCATTTTAAGATAATGGCTTATTAGATAGTATTTTAAAGCCTCATGGTAACCTCATGATAAACATACAATGTATATACAAAAAATAAGAAGTGAGAAATTAAATCATACCACCAGAGAAAATCACCTTCACTAAAAGGAAGACAAGAAGGAAATAAGGAAGAGAAGACCACACAACAACCAGAAAACAAATAACAAAGTGGCAGAAGTAAGTCTTTACTTATTAATAATGACATTGAATGTAAACAAATTAAACTCTCCAATCAAAAGGAACAGAGTGGATAAATGGAAAAAACAAACAAACAAACAAAAAAACAAACAAAAAACACCCAATGCTGTTGTCTACAAGAACACACTTCACCTATAATGGTGTACATGGACTGAAAATAAAGAGAAAAAGATATTCCATGCCAATGGAAACAAACAAACAAACAAAAAGCAGGAGTAGCTATTCTTATATCAGGCAACATAGATTTCAAGAGAAAAATTGTAGGAGAAAACCGAAGATCACTATATAATAATAAAAAAGATCAATTCAGCAAGAAGGTAAAATGATTGTGAATATAAATGCATCCAGCACTGAAGCACCCAGAATATAGAGCAAATATTATTAGATCTAAAGAGACTTTAATAAAATAATAGCTAGAGACTTCAACACCCCACTTTCAGCATTGGACAGATCTTTCAGACAGAAAATCAAGAAAGAAAAATTGGACTTAATTTGCACTATAGAATAAGTTGATCTAACAGATATTTACAGAACATTACTTCCTATGGCTGCAGAATCACATTCTTCTCAACACATAAATCATTCTCAAAGACAGACTATATGGTAGGTCAAAAGTGAATCTTAAAACATTAAAAAATATTGAAATAATAGCAAGCATCTTCTCTGGCCACAATGCAGTGAAATTAGAAACCAAAAACAAGAGGAATTTTGGAAACTACACAAATAAGTGGAAATTAAATAATATGCTCCTGAATGACCAGTGAGTCAATGAAGAAATTAAGAAGGAACCTGAAAATTTTCTCAAAATAAATGATAATTGAAGCATGACATAAAGAACTTATGGGATACAGCAAAAGCAGTAGTAGGAGGAAAGTTTACAGCTATAAGTGCCTCCATCAAGGGAAAAACCTAAACTAATGATGCATCTTAAGGAACTAGAAAAGCAAGAGCATACAAAATCCAAAATTAGTAGGAAAAAAGAAATAATAAAGATCAGAGTAATAATACATGAAATTGAAATGAAAATACACAAGATTAATGAAACAACATGTTGGTCTTTTGAAGAGTTAAATAAAATTGACAAACCCTTACCCAGACTAATGAAGAAAAAAATAGAGAAGATAAAACTAATAAAATCAGAGATGAAAAAGGAGACATTACAACTACAACTGATACTACAGAAATTTAAAGAGTCATTAGTGGCTACTATGAGGAACTATATGCCAATAAATTGGAAATCTAGAAGAAATTGACAAACCCCTAGGCACATACAACCTACCGAATTGAACCAGGAAGAAATCCTGGGACCCAATAATTTCACTGCTGAATTTTACAAAACATTTAAAGAGGAACTAACAGCAATCCTACTCAATCAACTACAGATTTAAAAAATCTTAAGAAAAGACACAAAAAATGAAAAAAAATTCCATGTTCCTGGATTAGAAGAATTAATATTGTTAAAATGTTCACAATGCCCAACAATTTACAGATTCAATGCAATCCCTATCAAAATACCAATGATATTTTTCACAGAAATAGAAAAAAACCCTAAAATTTATATGAAACCATAAAAGACTCAGAATAACCAAAACTATTCTGAGCAAAAAGAATAAATTTGGGGGAATCACATTACCTGACTTCAATTATACTACAGTGCTATAGTAACCAAAACAGCATGGTACTAGCATAAAAGCGGACTCAGACCAGTGGAAGAGAATAGAAAACCCAGAAACAAATCCACACATCTACAGTGATCCATGTTTAAAAAGGGTGTCAAGAACATATACTGGGGTAAAGACAGTCTCTTCAATAAATGATGCTGAGAAAACTGTATATCCATATGCAGAAGAATGAAACTAGCCCCTTGTCTCTTGTCATATGCAAAACTCAAATAAAACTAGATTGAAGACTTAAATCTAAGACCCCAACCTATAAAACTACTAAAGAAAAACATTGGAGAAACTCTCCAGGACGTTTGACTGGGCATAGCTTTCTTGAGTAATAACCCCAAAGCATAAGCAACCAAAGTAAAAATGGACAAATGGGATCACACTAAGTTAAAAAGCCTTCTGCACAGCAAAGTAAACAATCAAGAAAGTGAAGAGACAATCCACATAATGGGAGAAAATGTTTCCAAGCTAACCATTTGATAAGAGGTTAATAACCAAAACATCTAATAATCTGATTTAAAATGGGCAAAAGATCTGAATAGACATTTATCAAAAGAAGACATGCAAATGGAATAAAGTTATAATCACTGATTATCAGAGAAGTGCAAACTAAACTACAATGAGATATTGTCTCACCTCGGTTAAAATGGCTTTTATTGAAAAGACAGACAATAACAAATGCTGGAAAGGTTGTGGAGAAAGGCAGCCCTCGTACATTGTTGGTGGGAATGTAAATTGGTACAACCACCATAGAAAACAGTTTGGAGGTTCTTCAAAAAACTAAAAATATAGCTACCATATGATCCAGCAATCCTACTGCTAAGTACATACCAAAAAGAAAGAAAATCAGCATATCAAACATACATCTACACTCTCATACTTGTTGCAGCACTGTTCACGATAGCAAAGATTTGGAAGAACCTAAGTGTCTGTGAATAGATGAATGAATAAAGAAAATGTGGTACATATATACAATGGAGTAGTATTCAGCCATAAGAAAGAATGAGATCCTGTCATTTTCAAAAACATGGAAGGAAGTGGAGGTCATTGTGTTAGGTGAAATAAGCCAGGCACAGAAAGACAAACATTGCATGTACTCACTTATTTGTGCAATCTAAAACTCAAAACAATTGAACTCCTTGAGACATAGTAGAAGGATGGTTATCAGAGGCTGGGAAGGGCAGTCGGGGCAGTAAGAGGGAGGTGAGAATGGTTAATAGGTACATAAAAATGCTTAGAAAGAATGAATAAAACTTTGTATTTGATAGCACATGGTTACTATAGTCAATAGTAATTTAATTGTACATTTTAAAATAACTAATAGAGTATAATTAGTTTTTTTAAACACAGATAATAAATGTTTGAGAGGAGGATACACCATTTCCCAATATGTAATTATTATGCATTGTATGTTTGTATCAAAATATCTAATGTGCCTCATAAATATATATACCTATGATACCCACAGAGATTAAAAGTAAAACATTAGAAAAAATAAAACAAACAAACAATTAAAAAATATATTTCTTATAGTTCTAGAGGCTGGGAAGTCCAGTATCAAGGTGGTGGCATCTTGTAAGGGCCAACTTGCTTTGTCATTCCATGGTGGAAAACCAAAGAGTAAGAGGGGACAAAAGGAAGAAGAGAAGGGGGCCAAATTTATCCTTTTATCAAGAATATACTCTTCCAAAACTCATCCACTTCTGTCCTGTAATAATGGCATTATTCCATTCATAAGGGCAGAACCGTCATTAATCACCTCTTTAAAGTTCCTACCTCTTAACACTGTTGCATTGGAGATTAAGAGGATTGGGGACACATTCAAACCACAGCAGTATTCAAGTACAATAAAAGAGGTACAAATCTATATTCATGAAAGTTTCTACTAGCTAGTAACAGTATTTACTTTAAGCAAAACAATTGTGTGTGTGTGTGTATAATTATATATATATATATATATATATATATAATGTCTATGACATGTATGCAAATTATTCTTTTAAGACTTTATTCAAATCGTTAGAAAGAATAAAGACATAGTATTTTCTCGCACAACAGGGTGACTACACTCAAAAATAATTTAATTGTAAATATAAAAATAAATAGAAAATATAATTAGATTGTAACAAAAAGGATACATGCTTGAGGTGTTGGGTACTCCATTTACCCTGATATGATTATTATGCAGGCAAAACTGTATCACAGTATCTCATGTTACCCATAAACATATACAACTAGTGTGTACTCACAAAAATAAAAAATAAAAGTTAAAAAAAAATCAGGACTCCTACAGAGAACAGGTGGTCATCCTCAAAGAGAATGTGAAATATCCCCCTTAATAAGGGAATAATCCATTGATCAAAAGACAAAGAATTTCTTCAGGAAATAAGACTTGGTTAGAGTATGAATGTTTGCAAAGAGAGAATATCAGAAAGACAATGTTTTGTCTAAAGTAAAGATTTTTCTTATGAACAGTGTAGGAGTAGAAGTGGGAAGAAATAATTTAATAGCAATGTTATTTTCTTCTTGGTGATGAGAATCTTCCTTGAGAAGATCGAATAGAAGTGATGGATCTCCAACAGACTTTCTCACAGACATGCTTATGTCCTGCATCAACTTGATCATGGTAAGAAAAAGAGTTTCTATTTTTACAAAGTAAATGTTTGAGAAGGACATACTTTGCCTCTGTAGATTACTTATTATAAATGATCCTGGATTTATAGATGTATAGAACATAACTGTCTAGAGAATGGGAAGTTGTCCAGTACGCACTTTGTAGTCATACAACTAACAGAGTGTAACACTGGCAAGCCCCGAAATTGAAAAGCTTCTCTTGTGAACTATGTTTTTTGAACACATCATTCAGAAACTTAATCTGTTAATCCAATAACAAGCAGTGTTCTAATGTAAGAAAAAAAAATTATTGGGAACTGTGGTTAATAGTTGCCTGCTCCTCCAGAGCATAGATTTTGATTGGTTTTTGTTTGAATCTCTGAATTATTAATCAAGTGTGGTATCAGGTGAGAATTATCATTCCTATGAGCCTGCTTTAACAGTTTAAACCTTTGTGTTAACACAGACAGTTACAACATATTTGTTATTTTAGCATCATTGATTACCATTCACCATGCATATTCATATGGACATGGATCACGGGTAAAATACTCTTTCAATGTCCCACCCAAATCAAAATCAGAATTCCTAGATTTCAAAAATTTTGTTGCAAGATCTCAAGCAATTAATAAGCCCCATAAAGTTTTATAACTGCTATCATGGGCTGCATTTTTAAAACAACTTCAGTTGGTTTGTAATGGTTTCATCCAAAATATAGTTTGTACCAGAAATTTTATATGCCAGATACTGTAGAGTAACAGGGTTCACTAAGAGAGGAGTTTGTAATATTGTATACCCCAGGAGGTGACTGACAGTAAATGATTTTAATATAGGATAGTCACATCGAGGATTTAACTGATTTTGCAAAAAGAAGAATCTAAGCATGCCATCTAATGTTTATTTTAAACTTTTAAATACTTTAAATATTGAAAAATGACCCTTTTTTTAAATAGAGAACTTAATGCAGATCAAAATTCCTGAATGTAGAGATTATAAATGTTTAAATTTTCTAGCTTTGGAAATAGTCTTTTACTTCTTGACATCTTTCCAAAAAAATCTATGACAGTGGCAGTATTTATCAAGCTTATAAAAATCACATATTTAAAAATCTAGCGATCTCGTGCAGTATCTTACTTGAATAGTCTCCATTTAAATGCAAATTTTAGGTTCTTTCTGTCATAAAAAGGATTTTTCAATAAAAAAGAGGTGTATGTTTTTTAATGCTAATGGACTGTTTATTCCACTACATGACTTGGCATTAATACCCAAGCACAGGAGGTTGGTCCTTGGAAGGGGATAAAAAAGATAGATGCACAGGAAAATCACATAAATCTTTTTGGGGATGGGGGCAGATTTACTAATGACATATGAAAAAGTTTTTAAAGAGGAATTTGAAAATGGTCTCTGTTAGAAAACTTAATTCTCTTTTATAATAAAATATAAAGTAAAATAGTCTCACTGGCTGCAATTTCCTGTAGGGGAAAGGATTTGCCGTTTTATAAATCTTTTTATGACAGTGTAAAGAGATAGATACCACTGGAGTCTGCTGAGTTCAAAATTTAAGCAATGTCTTTCCTTTTTCCTAATAGCCTGTAGTTTTTAAATGAAGAGTGTTTAATAGGTATTGAATAAGTGTTTACAGCAGGTCCCTTATGCAAAAGGCACCGTGGTAGTCAGCATGACGGGATGGTCAGCTCCAGCTTTGCTTTCTCTAGTTCTATTCAGTTGAGTAAATATATGCCTCACAGATTTAGGAACTATTCCAATTCCTGCACCAATTCTAACTGAGCAGGTAATTGGAGCAGTACCTGAGTCTTCCCACTTTAAATATATTATGAGAGATATAACATAAAAATGATTACCACCAAGACAAGGCAAAAATGTCATAAGTAATCAATGTGCAGAGAAAAGACAGGAAGAAAAATGATGTTGGCTTCAGGAAACTAGTATCATTTAAATCTTGAAGAGAGGCAAAGACGTATATGAGGAAATGGTGAAAAAAGTGCATTTTCCATCTGGAAAAGTTAAACAAATAAAAAGACACTAAACTAAATATTAAAAAGTTTTACTTTGTACAGTAATTTTAAAGCAATATAAGATACTGAACCAGTAAAATAAAAGTTTGTTTGAGGTCAAATTGTGGAGGGCCTCAAGTTGCAATGGACTTAATTGTAATTTGAGGGGTAATAAATTAAAAACTATAAAAGGCTTCTATAGAGAAAATGCAGATATCAGAACTATATCACTTGGAAAACTTAGTAATTCAATCCTGATCACATTATTCAATGTATTTTTGTTCTGCTTTCTAATGTTGATAGCATTTATTATTATACAAAAAGAAGAAGACTGTTTCCAACTCACTCTAGCTTCAAGAAAGCACTAAATTTAAGTCAAGGCTAAGAAAGTGATTTTGTGAGTCAAAAGCTGGATTCTGCACTGTAGTAGCCTCATGTGCTTACATTTTTTTAATACCAAGTTGACTCTCCAATAAAATGTTCCCTCCCAGTTTCCTGGTGTATAACAATGGTTTGGCTAAGGTTCTCAATTGAAAATTTCTATGGATTGGCAATTTAGATCAGCTCTGCTTTGGGTCTTCAGAACAGACCTCTCTTTCCCTTTTTATCTTTGCCTCTCTCTCTGTGTGTCTTAGATTCATTATCGCCTTCAACAGGTTGGCATAAGTACATACAATGAGACAAGGGATCTGAGAGGCAAATCATATCAGATCGACTAAGTTAAAGACTAGTTTTAGTTACAACTGAAATTCTGTAGGTAAGGTCTTCAGATTACCAAACAAAAACAAAAACAAAAACAAAAACAAAAAACCCAACAAACTGGCATTTGTATTAGGACAGAATTTGAAAATAAAACCTGAATGTCAGGAATTATTTCTAAAGCAGGATTAGTTAGGCAGAGCCAGTTGTATCTCAGGAAAAGTTAGGAGGTTTAGGTTTTCTTTCATTTCCCAATCCCTCATCTTTTCATCTCCACCCATGAAACTGTTTACTAGAGGCAGAGCAAAGGCATCTGAAAATAGAAATAATTTTATGAAGTAGCCTTATAAGTTTTCTTAAATAAGATTTTCAGTAAAATTATTATTTCATATGATGAGTGTTCACTTTTCAACTGCTCCTACAGTGATTTGTTCGTTTGATTGTTTCTTTTCTTTGATTTGTATATTTCTGTGCTATTTTCAATGAGAATCTTGAGGGGGTTAAGAGAGATGTGCTTAGCAGTATATGCACAAACAAGAGCAGAGGCTTTTGAATGGTACTTGGAGAACAATGTGGAGATGTTTCAAAGGTAGCAGTATTTCAAATGGAAGAGGAAAGCAATCATGATTAAAGAATTCACTCCTTAGGTAACTATTTTTTTTTCTATTAGTATTAACAATGCTTTTGAAATTAGAGCCAACATTTTGGGGAAAAAAATTAATGGAAGATCAGGAGTAGAGGGATACTAAGGGTCATTTGAGGGCTTGGAAAAAAATACTTATTGTGATACAGGAAAAAAAAAAAGCTTCCATGTCTAAGAGGAGGTAAGAATAGTACTCATAAAAGTTCCTGTTTGTATTAGTCAGGGTTTTCTAGAGGTACAGAACTAGGAGCATATATGCATATATGAAAGGGAGTTTATTAAGGAAAATTAACTCACACAATCATAAGGTAAAGTCCCACAATAGGCCGTCTGCAAGCTGAGGAGCAAGGAAGCCCGTGGTGGATCAGTCTGAGTCCCAAAACCTCAAAAGTAGGGAGGTCAACAGTGTAACCTTTAGTCTATGGCCAAAGGTCTGAGAGCCCTTGGCAAACCAGTGGTGTAAGTCCAAGAGTCCCAAAGCTGAAGAATTTAAGTCTGATGTTCGAGGGCAGGAAGCATCCAGTATGGGAGAAAGATGAAGGCCGGAAGACTCAGCAAGGCTAGTCCTTCCATTTTCTTCCACCTGCTTTCTCCTAGCAGCACTGGCACCTGGTTAGATGGTGCCCACCCAGAGCGAAGGGGGTCTGCCTTTCCCAGTCCACTGACTCAAAGTTAATCTTCTTTGGCAACACCCCCATAGACATACCCAGGAACGAAACTTTGCGCCCTTCAAGCCTATCAAGTTGACACTTAATATTAACCATCACACTGTTGAAGGCGCAAAGGCGGGAAAGATGTTGCTAAGACTCATTCTTCATAAGTCATCATTAGAGAATATTTTACTTACATAATTCAGAGATTTAAATGTAAAGTGTAGCCTTCAGATCTTAAATTCATAACACCAATCCTGGGAAACTAGAAGATTAAAAAAGAGAGGGTACTCAAAACAGGTATTGCTGTTGAAAATTCTACAATGCCTACGTTGGGTAGTAAAATTGTATTCTAACACAAGACATCAAACTAATGAGAACAACCTTGCAGAACACCAATTAAAGAATTTTTGTCCAAGCCATAAAAGACTAATTTTTCTGGAGTAAATTTTTGTGAGCGCACTATGCATTTACTTTGTTGACAAACTAAATTTAGCAGCAAAGATAGCAATCTCTTAGAATTTTAGCTGTACAGATGACATGAAGGAAATCTGAAAATGGTAAGACATTACCATATAGAAGCTTGGCTGGCTGGGAGCAGTGGCTTACACCTGTAATTCCAGCACTTTGGGAGGCTAAGGTGAGAGGATCATGGAGCCTGGGGATTTCAGACAACTCTGTACAACAGAGCAAGGCCCAGCCTCTACTAAAAACAAAAAAAATTACCTGGACATTGTGGAACATACCTGTTGTCCCAGCTACTTGGTAAGCCGAAGCAGGAGTATCACTTGAGCCAAGGACTTCAAAGATGCAGTGAGCTATGATTGTACCACTGCACTCCACCTAGGCAACAGAATGAACCCTGTCTCAAAAAGAAAAAAGAAAAGAAAAGAAGGCAGGCAGGAAAAGAAAGAAAGAAAGAAAGAAAGAAAGAAAGAAAGAAAGAAAGAAAGAAAGAAAGAAAGAAAGAAAGAAAGAAAGAAAGAGAGAGAGAGAGAGAGAGAGACAGAGAAAGAGAAAGAAAGAAAGAAAGAAAGAAAGAAAGAAAGAAAGAAAGAAAGAGAAAGAAAGAAAGAAAGAAGAGAGGGAAGGAAGGAAGGAGGGAGGGAAGAAGGAAGGAAAGAAAGAAAGAAGGAAGGAAGGAAGAAAGAAAAAGAAAGAAAAGGAGGGAGGGGAGGAAGGATGGAAGGGAGGGGACAGGGAGGAAAGAAGGAAAGGTGGAAAGAAAATAAAGAAGAAAGAAAGAAGAGAGGGAGGGAGGGAGGAAGGAAGGAAGGAAAGAAGGGAGGGAGGGAGAAAGAAAAGAAAGAAAAGAAGAAAGAGAAAGAAAGAGAGGAAGGAAGGAAAGAAGGAAGGGGAGGGAGGGAAGGAAGGAAGGAAGGAAGGAAGGAAGGAAGGAAGGAAGGAAGGAAGGAAGGAAGGAAGGAAGGAGTTGGCTATATCTTTTAAGTACAGATGCAGATTGTAACCACTTTTATATTTCTTTTGCCACTTCTACTGAAAGGAAGAGGAGGAAACTAAGGGAACTTGGATAGGTAACCTAAGTTTTTTACTTACTTATTTGCGAAAATTCACACAGACTATGAGTACTTACTCTGCTCCTTATTTTTGCAAAGTATATTCTCATGTTGGAAAAAAAGAAACACAAAGGTAGTTCTAATAATTATTCTCATGACCATTATTACTATATATTCCATTCAGATTTCTTAGACTATTTAGTCTTAGATTTTCTATCCTATTTCTATTTTTTAAAAGTCTCTTGAACTTCATTTTCTTCTAAGTTTATTGGTTTCTATGGTACTGAGTATTATACTGTGATTATTTCAGTTGAAACATATTCACTTTAAATGTTTTGCTCTAATTTTTAGTACAAACCTATTTACAAGGAGTTTGGCTCTACTTCACCTTCAGAATAAATAATACTACCATCTTGATTTCTTCACTAAACAGTGCCACTTAAAACTAAAATATTTTTCAGTCATAATATTGAGGGCTTGTGGAAAAGAATACTTTCAGTTTCCACTACATCTGGAGTACTGTGTGAATGGAATCATACAGATTATAAAGTATGGTATTAGAATTAATTTTATTACACCAGCACTCAATTTTAACTTGAGAACACTCTGTGTTATGTAGGGGAAAAGGTCAGTCTATGCAAAGTCTATAAATGAATATAAAAATATGAGAGAATAAAACAGCTCCAAAATTATTGTGTGCATCAAGTTAATATGTTTCCTATTGAAGAAGATGCTAAGTAAAATTGCTGAGTAGCTCCTCAAAAGAAAATAATAATCTGCTCATCATCTTGTTCAGTCTTCCAAAAGAAAATTATCATTAAAACAATAATGAGGTTATTACTTTCATATGCCTTGAAATAAAATAATTAACATACATGTTAAATTGTAATAAAATATTTTTTAAAAAATCTTAAACTTGGTATATAAAAACAAAATAGCAATATTTTATTATCTGTGTTTTTTAACTAGAATATTACTGGGAAAGACAGGCAAGTATTGTTTCATTGCATTTTCTCATGCCTGATTAAGGAAGAATTGCATTTTACACGTAACTGAAAAACAAAATCAATTACACATAACAAAGTCCAAAGCAACAGAATGTTTAAAGAGTCACTTCTACATATTGTATCTTTTATTAAATTAGAGGTTAACATATAAATATTGGTATATATAGGTATATTTGGCTCTATAAACAGATCTCCATTTTGCATTACCCCAGATGATCTCAGCCTTACCTGACCTCTGGTCTATGCTACTTGCTTTGGTGCTGGGTTAGAGGTCATTCCCAAGGTCATAATGGCCTTTGCTGATGTGATTCAGCATGAAAATGAGAATGTCACTAGTGAGCAGACCATGTCGTTCATCTGAAAAAGAAGATGCATCCGTAATGCCTCTCCTTCTGTTTTCCTTCTTCACTTTCCCCAAGCTTCCACTACTTTTGTTTTTCCCTCAGTCTGTCTTCCCAGGATTGTACCTTCTAATAAAGTGTTAGTTTCAAAATTTACCTCATGATTTGTTTCCTGGGAAACGCTTTAAAGAAAAACTGCATAATCTACTATTTTCCCTTAAATATCTTCTTGACAGGAAATGCAAAGTGTCTATAAAATGCTTTATCATTTCATAGCACTAAATTACAATTTTTAAAATAATTTTGGCACCTTTGTTTATATCACCTGTGAGGGATTAAAAAAAGGTAGAGCAGTATCAGCCTGTGAGTGAGACACTTTCTAAAGAATTTCATTCTATCTTGACTTGAATATATAAGTAAACAGCATTTTGAGATGGTTTGCTTTTATATACAGGAGAGATAGCTTTGTACTGCCCAGTACTGAAATTTCAGAGAAACTTTCTTTCTTTTTTTTTTTTTTTTTGAGACGGAGTCCTGCTCTGTCCCCCAGGCTGGAGTGCAACGTGCAATCTCAGCTCACTTCAATCTCTGCCTCCTGGGTTCAAGCAATTCTCTGCCTCAGCCTCCCGAGTAGCTGGGATTACAGGTGCCCACCACCACACCCGGCCAATTCCTGTAGTTTTAGTGGAGACGGGGTTTCACCATCTTGAACAGACTGGTCTTGAACTCTTGACCTTGTGATCCACCTACCTCGGCCTCTCAAAATGCTGGGATTGCAGACATGAGCCACTATGCCCAGCCAAATATTTTAATTCTCAGTTATTATTTAAACTCTGATCTTCTAGTGAAAGTTGTTGAGTAAAGAACAATTAAACATTTAATTTTTTGAGTGATTTTAAGAGAATGTAAAAAAAAAAAAAAAAAAACCCTCTCTTATATTGAGAAGTGAAGCTGGCTGGGCTTCCGGATTGGGTAGGCACTTGGAGAACATTTCTGTCTAGGTAAAGGATTGTAAGCACACCAGTCAGCGCTCTGTACAATGGACCAATCAGCAGAACATGGGCGAGGCCAAATAAGGGAATAAAAGCTGGCCACCCAAGCCAGCAGCGGCAACCCACTCGGGTCCTCTTTCACGCTGTGGAAGCTTTGTTCTTTTGCTCTTCATAATAAATCTTGCTGCTGCTCACTCTTTGGGTACGCACTGCCTTTATGAGCTGTAACACTCACAGCAAGGTTCTGCGGCTTCACTCCTGAAGTCAGCGAGACCACGAACCCACCAGAAGGAACCAACAACTCCGGACACATCTGAACATTTGAAGGAACAAACTCCAGACACGCCATCTTTCAGAACTGTAACACTCACCGCGAGGGTCCACGGCTTCATTCTTGAAGTCAGCGAGACCAAGAACCCACCGGAAGGAACCAATTCTGGACACAATATGAGATAAAAACATGGCAGAATTTCATGTGCTACCACACCCTTGACATTATCTGAAAACAGAGCATGTCAAAACTAAAACAAACATACAAACAAAAATTATGAAGAAAAAAAAAGAAACAATAAATACAAGTGCCAAATTCTCAGGTGCTTTCAACAGCTGTTACCAGTCAAAAAGCTTAGTCTCAGAACAAGAAAAACTGAGGACAGAAAATTGGAGCATTAGGGAAGAGGCCTGAGTGTGAGATGCAACACACACCGGAAAGACAGATGACGCCCTGAATAAGAAAATCCTAAAAACAGTAACCAGGTATATTTGATTTAATCACAATAAAGCTGATTTAAAAGAATAAGCACAATTTAGGGGGATAGCCTCAATCCATGTAGTCTGGAGGTATCAAAAACCAAGAGGAAGGAAGGAGTGTCATTGGCCAGTGGATGACGAAGAAAAGAATAGGGAGATTTAGGCCACTGGAAGACATATTAAGACCACAGAGTTAGAGGATCTGCAGCTTCCTTCTTACTATACAAAAAAAGCAAATAAACCCTGCTAAAGTACATGGACTTTGCTAGACTGACAGAAGAGTGTCAGCAATTATTTAAAACAGTTCATTATATTAAAAATTAACAAAACCAAAGTCAAGTCCTGCAGAGAACTGTTGCAGGAAAGCAGGAAAAATAAGTTAAAATAAGAAAAAATAATCATAAAACAGAAGAAAACTGTAATCTACATTTTAAACAGTTAAATATACTCAAAAATATATTAGAATATGGAAAATGACTTTCAAACAGAAATTCCAACACTCACACACACGCACACACACGCGCGCACACACACAGACACACACACACACAAACACACACATGAGGAAAAATACAAAAGAGCTGAACTCAGGAATAAAACCAATGAAAAAAGATAAAATAATCTCAGAATTGAAAGAATAACTTACAAGCTTCCCAGGGGAGAATCTAACTAAATTAAACTTAATAACGGGCATAGAAGACAATTAAGCAAACCAAGAATAGAAGATGACATAAAGAAAGAAGAAAAAAGGATCAGCAGAGAAAATATTGAAGAAGTCAAAGAAGAGATAGTATCTATCTTACGGAATTTTTTGATAAAGAAAAAGAGAACAATGGAACAAAGCTAATATTTAAAACTATATTCTAAGAACATATGCCAGAAATAGAAAAATATTAACATGTACAAATTGAAAGGGCTCAGTGGATATTTGGAAAAATTACAAGTGTGAGAATAAATACAATTTAAAAGCTGTTGTAGGCCCCTAAAACACTTTAAGCCTTGAGAGAGTAGTAACTGTAATCTCAGTCATATTTGGTTACAACTTCTGTTCTTAGATTGTAGATTAACTGACTTTCTCATTTTTCTTGTTCTGGGCAATAACTAGAGAGAAGCAAATGATGTCAGGGGCAACAACCTGCCTTTTTAATCAATGGCCCTTTTTATATATGTTAATTCCCCTTTGTTGTCCTGCTTTGCTTAGATCAGATGACAGAAAACCTATGACTGAGAAAAATTGCTGAATGTACCCTTTCCAGAAAGAAACACTGCCTGTAACCAATCAAGTTACTATAATTATGTGTTAACCTTGTGTGAATAATACTGTAATCCTGTGAAAAATTCCTTATCTCTACCTATATAAATGAAATCTTAACTGGAACTCTGACTCCATTCCTTTAGATCTGACATTTCTGGGTGGTCCATCTTTGTAATTTGCACATTAATAAACTTTAAAAATTAGATTCTGACTTCATTATTGTACGTTGACACCAAGAGTGATGAGCTCCAAAAAATATCGTAGTAAAACTATTAGATTTCAAAGATGAGAATAAGATCCTAAGAACTTGAGGCAAAAAGACCAAATAACTAACAATGGCAAAAAAATTTACACTAGCATGCTTTTCAAAACACCCAAGCAAGGTCGCATGTTTTTAAGTCACTGAAAAAAATCTCAACCAATTTAAAAATTTTTAAAAAAAATTTTCTTAGAGAAAGAGTGTCACTCTGTCATCCAGGCTGGAGTGCATTGGCACAATCATAGCTCACTAACTGTGAATTCCTGTTCTTAAGCTATCCTCCCTCTTCAGGATCCCAAGTGGTTGGGACTACATGTGTACACTACCATGCCTGCCTATTTTGTGAAATATATTTTATAGAGATGGGGTCTTGCTGTGTTGCCCAGGCTGCTCTGGAACTTCTGGTCTCAAGTGATACTCCTGCTTCAGCTTCCCAAAGTGCTGAGATTACAGGCATGAGTCACAGTGTGTGGTCAAAAATTTGTTATTGTTCATATATTAGATTTCAAAAAAAAATGTTTCATAAGGTAAAAATAAGTATTTACAACAATAATTTCTGGTAACAATGCAAACTAGAATTAAATAATAATAGCAACAACAATAATACAAAAAGATCTATTCATTTTGAAATAAGAAAATAAATTCTAAACTACTTTAAATCAACTTCTACTTGAAAAAGGGAATACAAACTGAAATTATACACATAAAAATAAGAAAACAAAAATATTACATAACTGAATCTATGAAAAGCATTCATGATAATAAAATTTATTGAACTAAACATTTATATTGATAAAAAAGAATAAAATTTAAATAATTATATTCTTAGTTCTGAACACCAGAACATAACAACAAATTAAGTCAAAGAGAGCACAAAAAAAGAAATAATAAAGAAGCAGATATTAAAAAGGCAGATAATTTATTTTATTTATTTATTTATTTATTTTTATTATACTTTAAGTTCTGGGACACATGTGCAGAATGTGCAGGTTTGTTACATAGGTATACACGTGCCATGGTGGTTTGCTGCACTCATCAATTTATCATCTGCATTTGATACTTCTCCCCAGCTCCCCATCCCCCGACAGGCCCCAGTGTGTGATATTCCCCTCCCTGTGGCCATGTGTTCTCATTATTCAACTTTCTCTTATGAGTGAGCATATGCAGTGTTTGGTTTTCTGTTCTCTGTTAGTTTGCGAAAATGATGGTTTCCAGCTTCATCTATGTCCCTGCAAAGGACATGAACTCATCCTTTGTTATGGCTACATAGTATTCCATGTTGTATATGTGCCACATTTTCTTTATCCAGTCTATCATTGATGGGCATTTGAGTTGGTTCCAAGTCTTTGCTATTATGAATAGTGCTGCAATAAACATATGTGCGCATGTGTCTTTATAGTAGGATGATTTATAATCCTTTGGGTGTATACCCCTTAATGGGATTGCTGGGCCAAATGGTATTTCTGGTTCTAGATCTTTGAAGAATCGCCACACTGTCTTCCACAATGCTTGAACTAATTTACATTCCCACCAACAGTGTAAAAGCATTCTGATTTCTCCACATCCTCTCTAACATCTCTTTTTTCCTGAATTTTTAATGATCACCATTCTAACTGGAGTGAGATGGTATCTTCTTGTGGTTTTGATTTGCATTTCTCTAATGACCAATGATGATGAGCTTGTTTTCATGTTTGTTGGCTGTATAAATGTCTTCTTTTAAGAAGTGTCTGTTCATATCCTTCACCAACTTTTTGATGAGGTTGTTTTTTTCTTGTAAATTCGTGTAAGTTCCTTGTAGGTTCTGGATATTAGCCCTTTGTCAGATGGATAGATTGCAAAAATATTCCTTCATTCTGTAGGTTGCCTGTTCACTCTGATGATAGTTTCTTTTGCTATGCAGAAGCTCTTTAGTTTAATTAGATCTCATTTGTCAATTTTGGCTTTTGTTGGCATTGCTTTTGGTGTTTTAGTCATGGAGTCTTTGCCTATGCCTATGTCCTGAGTGGTGTTTCCTAGGTTTTCCTCTAGGGATTTTTTTTGGTTTTAGGTCTTACATTTAAGTCTCTAATCCATCTTGAGTTAATTTTTGTATAAGATGTAAGGAAGGAGTCCAGTTTCAGTTTTTTGTATAAGGTGTAAGGAAAGGGGTCCAGTTTCAGTTTTCTGCATATGGCTATGCAGTTTTCCCAACACCATTTATTAAATAGGGAATCCTTTCTCCATTACTTGTTTTTGTCAGGTTTGTCAAAGATTAGATGGTTGTGGATGTGTGGCATTATTTATGAGGCCTCTGTTCTGTTCCGTTGGTCTATATATCTGTTTTGATACCAGTACCATGCTGTTTTGGTTACTGTAGCCTTGTAGTATAGTTTGAAGTCAGGTAGTGTGATGGTTCCAGCTTTGTTCTTTTTGCTTAGGATTGTCTTGGCTCTACAGTATCTTTTTTGGTTTCACATGAAATTGAAAGTAGTTTTTTCTAATTCTCTGAAGAAAGTCAATGTTAGTTTAATGGAAGTAGCATTGAATCTATAAATTACTTTGGGCAGTATGGCCATTTTCAAGATACTGATTTTTCCTATCCATGAGCATGGGATGTTTTTCCATTTGTTGTGTCCTCTCTTATTTCCATGAGCGTTGGTTTGCAGTTCCCCTTGAAAAGGTCCTTCACATCCCTTTCACATTGATTTTGTATCCTGAGACTTTGCTGAAGTTGCTTATCAGATTAAGGAGTTTTGGGGCTGAGATGATGGGGTTTTCTAAATACACAATCATGTCATCTGCAAATAGAGACAATTTGACTTCTCTTCCCTTTTGAATACACTTTATTTCTTTCTCTTGCCTGATTGCCCTGGCCAGAATTTCCAATACCATGTTGAATAGGATTGGTGAGAGAAGGCATCCTGGTCTTCTGCCGATTTGCAAAGGGATTACTTCCAGCAGAGAATTTTAAATAAAAGATCTAATAAATTCAATCCCAGGTTTAGTTAAGAAAATAGCTATAGCTATAAGCTATAAGCCAATAGCTAACTTTATCAGGAAGACAAAGCAGAAACAAAAATATACACAGTAAAAAAATAACAAGAGGAAATAATAATTAAAAAGAAGAAATCATAAAGAGATTAATATGTAGACTTTCATGCAAATATATTTGAGAACCTAAATAAAATCGATAATTTCTGCAGGAAATTCAGGTTACCCAAATTGACCCTATTGGAGTTAAAAAGCTTAAACATACAAATTCTCATAGCGTATGCAAAGATACTAAGAAATACCCTTCCCCAAATTGAACTAGGTCCAGATATTTGAGAGTGTAATTCTATCAATTCTTCAAAGACCAGATAGTCCTAATGCTTTATTGTTCATTGCAGCCTATTGAAAAGGAACAAAATCTTTCTAATCATTCTTGAGATTCAAGGATAAATACAATTCGAAGAAGAAAACTTCAGACCAATTTCACTAATAAATATTGACAGAGAAATTCTAAAGAAAATATTAAGAACAGAATCTGACACCACATTAAGAAATGAATACACGATAACCAAGTGAGATTTATAAAAGGACTGCAATGTTACCTTGGTTTTAGAAAATCCAATAACAACACACACATTATGAATATACCTAAGGGAAAATATGATTATTTTTCTACATGCCAAAAAAGCCTATAACCAAATTCAACACCCATTCTTAATAAAAAACATTCATTAAACAGGAATTAAAAGTTACATTCTTAACATGATAAAAATACATTTACTTTTGTCCTAAAGCCATTGTCTTATGTTATGAGGAAACACTGGAGGTATTTTTGATAAAATTGGGAATGCAGCCAGGATGTCCACTATTTCTGGCACTATTCAATATTGTGCTAAAGGTATTTGCCAGTGCAACTCAAACACAGAAATCAATTAGATGCATAAGAATGGGTAAAGAGGAAACAAACTTATTTCTAATTGCAGGAGGTAGAAAGAAATTATTTAGGCAGGTAGTGAGGGCAAAAGAGTCCTCAGAAGAACTTCCCTCCGAACAAAGCAGTCCAAGAAATTGTTATTTTTTTTTCTAACAAAGAGCAGCCTGAAAAATTGAGCTGCATAAATAAATAAGAAAGCTGGAAGCTTGCATGGGCGAATGCTGGCAGCTGCGCCAATAGAAAAGGACTACTTGAGGGCCCGGCATCATGTCCACCATAGAAATTTCATCTTACTTTTTTTTTTTTTTTTTTTTTTTTTTTTTTTTTTTTGAGATGGAGTCTCACTCTGTCGCTCTAGCTGGAGTGTGGTGGTCAATCTCGGGTCATTGCAACCTGCACCTCCCAGGTTCAAGTGATTTTCCTGCCTCAGGCTCCCGAGTAGCTGGGATTACAGGTGTGTGCCGCCACACTTGGCTAAGTTTTGTATTTTTAGTAGAGACAGGGTTTCACCATGTTGACCAGGCTGGTGTCGAACTCCTGACCTCAAGTGACCCGCCTGCCTTGGCCTCCCAGAGTGCTGGGATTACAGGTGTGAGCCACTGTGTCTGGACCCATCTTCCCTTTTTGTTTGCATGTGTACAGTAAGAAAGAAACGGGCAACATGGAGCAGCTCAGGCTGAAATCTCGCCTGCATAATAAAAGACTGGGGTGGGGGCTGCCAGAGATTCATGCCCTATGCAAATGGCACACCTGGTCCTAAGCAGTTTTTCATGCCCTATGTAGATCAGACACAACCTTGACATCAACTCATCTATAAAACCCCCTGCATTTTGCTAAAGATTGGCAACCCATTTTTCCGGGACCCCTCTCTGTAGGAAATAGCTATTCTCTTCCTTTTGCCTATTAAATTTCTGCTCTTAACCTCACTGTTTGTGTGTCTGTGTCCTTGATCTCCTTGGCTGTGAGACAAACCTCAGGTGTGTCCCCAGACAATGAGGCTGCATCAGTAGTATACCTGGAAAATCCTAGAAAACCATTAATATAACTAACTCAATGAAAGTATTCAGTGAAGCATGATATGAAATTAGCATACAAAAATTAACAGCCTTCATACATACAAATAAAAAAACAGAACTGTTGACGAAAAGAGTCAAACTCTGAAGTTTGAAGAGATTTATTCTGAGCCAAATATGAGTGACCATGGCCCATGACACAGCCCTCAGGAGGTCCTGAGGAAATTTGCCCAAGGTGGTCAGGTTTGGTTTTATTTTTTTGAATTGATCATCTATTTTATGGAAAGCAGAAAATGTGGAAGGTATATTTTCTCAAAATGTATTTTGAATTTCTGCTACGGTTGCAGCTTTCTATTTCTTATGACTTTTTTTTTTAAGTTCTAGGGTACATGTGCACGACGTGCAGTTTTGTTACATATGTATACATGTGGCATGTTGGTGTGCTGCACCCATTAACTCCATTAACTTGTCATTTACATTAGGTATATCTACTAATGCTATGCCTCCCCCATCTCCCCACCCCACGACAGGCCCCGGTGTGTGGTGTTCTCCACCCTGTGCCCAAGTGGAACTGAACAATGAAATCAGCTTGGTTTTATATATTTTAGGAAGGCATGAGTCATTGTTGGGGAAACCTGCCCCCCACCGCCCGGTGGGTACCCCGAGTCCGGCGCAGACAAAGGAGTTAGAAAGAGACAGAATAATTGTTTAAAAGGCGGGTCCAGGGGACTGGAGCATCGCAGGCTTGTTCACAGCCCAGAGCTCTCAGGTTCCGCCCAATTTATTGGTTTACAAGCTCCTTGTTCTTAGGACAGAACAAGGGGTAGGAAGGGATGAGGAAAAGGATTAATCAGTGAAGGAGAACTCATGAGTCATTCGATAAGATGTATAGCAGTGGTGGTTTCTGTGAATTTCCTTGAGCAAAGGCATGTGTCTAAACTACTTAAGATCTTTAACTTATTGGAGCTGAAACAGGTGGGAGTGGGTTTCAGGAGGAGCCAAGATGTTTGATTATACTCCACTGCTTCAAGGGAGTGTTACCTCCCTGATCCACCTGTGGCATGCCACTGAGCAGTTATGCTCTCGGGGCATAAAGACATGAAGGCAATAAAGAGACTTTTCTCCTCAGAGGTCGCCCATGGCTCCCACGGGTGTCTCACACAGGGGAGACCAACTCATCTGGCACCCCAGAAACTCTCTTTCCCACAAGCTGTCAAGCAAATACATTTAAGAAATACATTGGTCTGGTTTAGAAATGTGAGACAACTCAAAGCCGGGGCTTCCGGGCTATAGGTCAATTTAAACATTTTCTGGTCAACAATTGGTTGAGTTTATCTGAAGACCTGGGATCAATAGAAAGGGAATGTTCAGGTAAAGATAAAGGATTGTGGAGACCAAGTTTTATTGTGCCGAGGAAGCTCTCAGCCGACTTCAGAGAGAGCAGGTTTTAAAATGTTTTATATCAGACTTAAAAGGTTGCCTGGCTTTTAGCTGATTATCTCCTGGATCTGGAAAGGAAGGAAGGAAAATAAAGGGGAATGAGGATTCTCTACAGAATGTGCATTTTTGCCACAAGAGACTTTGCAGGGCAATTTCAAGGTATGTCAAGGAAATATATTTTGAAGTAAAACATTTCGATTTTATTCCTTGTTATGCCAGAGACAGACTGGAAAGTAAGTCACATTGTACAGGGTTAAATAAAACCCATCTGATGAAAAAGTAGGGCACGACTCTCCAGACCCCTTAGATAGAAATTTGGGCAAGATAAAAAATCAGATCTTAGTCCTCAGAACATAGTAATACATAGAATCCTATTTATAGCAACAAAGAACACTAAATACTTAGGAATAAAGTTAACAAGAAAATGCGTCAAACCTCTCTTTGAGAAATTTAAAAATGCTACAGATCCTAAAGACATAAAAATACATTTGAAGAAATCAAAAGATATTAGGTAGGTTCATATGTAAAGTGACATATCATAGAGATTTCAGTTTCAAGTTAATTTATAAATTCTATGAAATTTCAATAAAATAGAATAAACTATTTTATATTGTTAGAACTAAGTTGACATAGAAGTTTATATGGAGGGGAAAAAAAATGCAAGAATTGCCAAGATATTACTGAAAAAGATAAACTACAAAGATTGACTAAGCCCTACCAGCCATTAAAACACACTATAAAGCCTCTGTAATTAAAACAACATGTTCATGGAATAAACAGACTGTATAATAGTGTTACCGAAACACCAGATATTCGATCCAGGTACTGCTGCTTGCGGAACAGAAAGCCAATGACTGTGATGATGAGTATTGCCCAGAAAGAAGGCTTTAATCCGGTGCTGCAGCTGAGGACATAAGAGCTCAGCCTCAAACCCCTCTATGACCGAATAAACTTAAGGGTTCATATAGCAGGGAAGAAATGTAACTACGTGTGAGAAAACAGAAACTTGAGGGGTAAGGAAGCTGAGGAGAGCAAAACCACCTGGTGATTGAACAAGTCCCAGAGGCAAAAACTTCTTATCTGAGCAATTTAGAAGGGAGCAAAGACCACCAGGTGACCATCTAAAAGGCCATCTGGGCTGGGTGTGGTGGCTTACGCCTATAATCTCAACACTTTAGGAGGCCAAAGAGGGTGGATCACCTAAGGTCAGGAGTTCGAGACGAGCCTGGCCAACGTGGTGAACCCCGTCTTTACTAAAAATATAAGAATTAGCCAGGCATGGTGGCGGGTGCCTGTAATCTCAGCTACTTGGGAGTCTAAGGCAGGAGATTTGCTGGCACCTGGGAAGTGGAGGCTGCAGTGAGCCAAGATCATGCCATTGCACTCCAAACAGGGGGCCTACAACAGCAAGACTCAGTCTCAAAAAAGAAAAAAAAAAAAAAAAAAGGCCATCCGGAGGCCAAACTCCTTATCTGGGGAATTTAGAGGTAGTCAGACTTCCCTGGTATCTAAGCCGACATCTCATTCTGGGCCTCTTTCAACTTTGATAAGTAACTAAAATTTCTATACATACTGAAACTAATTTTACAATCCTAAACTCCTGCCATAAGTCCATAAATGCTCCTAAGGAAAATCCACCAAGGCGTGCTCAGTACTCTTGCTGAGGCTCCCCACTGCACCCTTTTGCACCATTATTCCTTTCTAATAAACCTTCCTTTTTCAAACCTATACTGTTGTCAGAAAATTCCTTTTATCAATCTGTGAGTTGACCACTTCCCGGTGCCAGGGCTCTGACACCTCGCCCAGCAGAAGCAATCATCATGAATGAGGGACCTGAAATCTCGTTGTCTGAATGCGATGATCTGGTGAGTTTCAGTTCTTTGATACTTTTTAAAAGACCTGGGGGTCCTTTCCTGAGGAAGGCACTCAGATAAAACAAATGTAGGTTTTAAGCATTAAGACCAGAAGGGTCAATTTTTATGTTTATCCAAAAAAAACTATCTATGGGACTATTGGGTAGGTTTCAATAGAACAGTAAGTTCAGCTTAAGATCCTAATAACTGTTGAGGAAAGAAGCTACAAAAAAGAAAAAGGATTGGCTAAAATTAGCTAAATGGTATTGAATTAAAAGCCAACATACCATTATAAACTTATTATTTTTAATAAATAGATAGATAGAGATGAAATCTTACCAAAAACCCAAAGTAGCCTAAAGGATTTCCAAATGGCTAAAGCTGGCATAAGTTGAGCAATAAAACATTTATAATATTGGACTGTAAACCAAAAATAAAATTCTAAGTTCCCCAACCATCTGAATGGACTTCCTTTTCTGCCAGGGCACTTAAAATTTAACCTGAAAGGAAGAAGAGATCAGATATGCCTCATTATACCTTTTGGCATTAACAACAAAGACTTTAAGTCTGATAGGACTCATTTTACAACCTTATCTCCCTGAAGCCTGCCAGCAAAAAGCTTCATCTGCGTAGTAAAACTTTGGTCTTCACAACCTATTATGGCAACACAGACCCTTCTATTGATCTCAGGATTTTAGACAAATTCAACCGTTGTCAACCAGAAAATGTTTGAATTTACCTATAGTCTGGAACCTACCCCCTCGCCACCCCTGCCAGCTTCAAATTGTCCTGCCTTTCTGTACCAAACTAATGTGTTTCTTAAATATATTTGATTAATGTCTCATGCCATCCTAAAATGTATGAATCCCAGCTGTACCTGGACCACCGTGGGCACATGCTCTCACGACCTCCTGAGGGCTGTGTCACAGGTCATGGTCACTTCACTCATATTTGGCTCAGATAACATCTCTTCAAATATTTTACAGAGTTTGACTCTTTTCAGAAAGATTATAACCATCAAATAAAATGAGCATTGATGAACGTATACTAACACAAATAAATAAATAGAGCAGAAGGATTCTGTCTTCTTTTTAAATGTAAAATGTAAGAGGGAAATAGATCACCATTTGGAAAGAGGACCACTTTAATAATTAATGAAGACAGCATTCACTGGCCGACATTAAAATTAGTGAGTAAAAATTTAAGGAGAAATAGAATTACAAACTCTCAAAGCATGTACTCAATATATTCATTAATTACAAAGGGAATGATAGTGACTTTATAGTGGTGAAACCTGGAGAAACTACCTTGCACAAGTGATCCAGGGCAACACCACCAGTAATAAGATATATCAATATCATGATCTCTGGAATGCAAATGCACTGAGGAAACACTGCCATTTCTATGGTACTCTTGCCGAGAAAACGCAATTTAGTCCATTCATGAGGAAACAGCATACTCAAACTAAGAAACAATTGAAAAATGCAACTGATCAATGCTCTTCAAAAGTGTCAAGGTCATAAAAGACAAAGAATAAACGGGGAAAATGTTATAGACTGTAGGAGACTGAAGAAAATAAAAAAAGTGTATGCAATGTGAAATTCTAAGTGGGATTCTGGAACAGAAATAAAATAATTGTAGTTAAAAAAAAAACAGGTGAAATTTGAATAAGTTCTTTTAGTATATACTATTATGCTGGTTTTAATTTTCTGGTCTTGATCATTACACAGTGGTTATGCAAGATGCTAACATTTGGTGAAAATATGCAAGAGATATATGGAAACCCTCTTTACTATTTCTGCAATTTTCTGTAAGTCTAAAATTAGATCCCTTCCCCAAGAGGCTTAAAAACATCAAAATAGAAGGTAGCCTTACTCTAACAGATAGAAAATAGATGACTTACTGCTACACTGTATTACTCTTGTTTGGATAAAGCCCTGAAATGCAGTGTTATCTGGAGGTGGAAAATATACAGGCCAAAAGCATACCCTGCCCTGGAACAAAATACAGGAAAAAAAGAAAGACAAAAATAATTAGTTCTCCACCCTTGTCTAGCTATGCCCAATAGTTATGCCTCTCTCAAAAGCTTTTCTTTCGTCCTTTTAAAAATTTTTGCTTGACTGAAATTTCAATCATGTGTAGAAAGTAAATAATTTAAGAATGTGGTTTCTATAGCCCTTTAATTAAAAATTACTGAAACTGTTTCTCTTTATTGTGTTATTCTAGGTTCTTATGGGTTAATATAAATATTCTCTTTGATTTTTTCTTTTTTGAATTTTGGTAAATGGCACAACCAGGATGGATAAAAACAAGGTTGGACATTTTAAATAAATATATTAAAACCATCCCTGCACTGCAGATGTACAAGCATACCTATTTAACCTAGGAGTTTCTGAAAGTCATGTGTCCCTATAAGTACATAAAAACTGTATAAAAAGATACCAACTTAGTGCCAAAATTTGTTTAAATTAATCCTCCAGAAAGGAGAACTAAAAACAATGCCTGGATATTACCAGGAGGTAGATGAAAAGTTATGAAACGTATATCACTTTTACAACTGTGCATGAAGAAATGCATTATAAACGTTTAGGGTTAAATTAGGAAAAACGAAATCATTCAAAGATACTTGGTGACAAGTTCTTATAAAAATTTGTCATGTATGAACAATAAAATCATGAAATCCAAGACTAATTAGTGTAATAAAAAGAAACATTCAAATTAGTCAAAGTTTTACTACGTTTTATTTGAATTCTATTCAAACGTATTTGATAACACTAACTTAATTGTATTGTTATTGCTGTACTTATTCTCTTTCTGAACTTAGCACTATCTTAGCACTATCAGTTGTTAACTTAGTATGATGCCCAGCCCAAAGTAGACATTCTATATATACTTAAAACAATACATAAAAATAGTATACTAGTCATTTTGGATATTTCACAATACAGTTCCTACTTCTTAAATCTATTCTTTTCAAAAAGTACTGCTATTTTCTTAATTAAAAGTTATGTGTATTCTCTGGGATAATTTGGAAAACTAAAAAAACAAACTCAACAGCCACCTTAGACATAACCACTGCCAGTGTTTGGAAAACATGCTTTTAGTATTTACCACTTTAGCTCTCTATATACATCAGGTACATTAAGTTTGCTTTTGCATTTACATGGCATATTGGGTATATTCTTCTTGTCATTTAAGATTTTTCTGTGATGTTACTTGTAATTATTCCACAACACTCCATTATAAAGAGGTACCATATTTAGGCACGTTTTTGATTATTTACATCACTATAAATATTAGGAAATAATATATAACTGTGCAATAAATGTTCTTGAGACTAAAATTGAGAACGACTTTGTGTATTTTGAATTCATCCCTCATAGAAAAATTCCTCACTTCAATGTGGTGCACATGATAAAATTTTACTATTTATTGTCAAATTGTTCTCCAGGAGTGCTGTGCATTTCCACCCACAAGGGTAGGAGTTTCTGCTTCTCAATAAAATGCATGCTTTAATATTATTTGGAATGGATTATTTCAATCTAACTAATATAAGCTTATTTTAAATGATATTATAGAGGAAAGCTATGAAATAATATGAGCCATTCAAATAATTAAGAACATATATGAAAGTATAGAAAGACAGAATATATCTGATCCATCAAGCTCACTTATATAAGCCAGTATTTTAACAGTCACTTGCATATTCTAAGTAAGAGAAGTAGGAACAGTACTTACTTTCCTTGTGGTAAAAAACAGTAGTTCAATACATATCTACACAACTGCCACAAAATTTTTTTAAAAGCCATTAAAACTCTAAAAACCACAGCAGAAAAAGAAGTAGACACTTCAAGGGAATTTATTAGTAGTTCCTCCAAGTTATTCAGTAACTATTATTAGTTTACAAACTATTTAGCAAAGGATACAAAAGTTTAGCTGAAGGGAGGTGGTCATAGTAAACAGAAACAGTTGCAGCTTTGCAACCTCTAATTACAAAATTCTGCACTTGGAGCACAAATCTACCAGTGCTAACTTCAATGTAAAGACTAATTGAAACAAAAGAGGTTAACAGTACAGCAGCACATGTTATAACACACATATATGCATATATTATACAAGAAATCTATATATTATGAAAATATATGACAAAATAATTGTGAAATATAAAGGGTGTGTATATTGTATATTGTAAAACATGCCTATATATTGTAAAAATATCTAAATACATAAATAAAATTAAAGGTATGTGTATGTGAGTGTGTATATATACCTATATACATCTATAGAATATGGTATACACCTATATATACCTATGGAATAGAATATATATAGGTGTATATATATAGGTGTATATATACACACACACACACACATACATACACATGCACACACAGACTCTTTCATATTTGGGGATATTTTCAGGAACCACTCTTTCACAATAAGTGCCCCTAATGGGAAATCTTTCCTGAAGGAACTTTCTTAATTTTCTAACCATAACCTCACTCAACTTCAACCAGGACACATTCTATGTTGGAAAAATTCTTCTCATTGCCTGGGGAGGATTCCTGAACAGTTTCCTTTCCTATAATATTTAGTTACTGAAGCTCATTTTATTACGGTATTCACTATTCTTTGAATAAGTAATACTTTAAAGATGTAGATTAAAATTATGAAAGAGAATATAGATGCAATAATGTAGAAATAATGGTAATTTTTTCCAGATATCATTGGTATAATCAATGTTTATGACAAGTGCAGTAATTTCAAACGATCTTTTATTAACATACTTAATTTTTAAGAAAATAGTTTATTTTTTGGAATAAATACAGGTATTCACTACATATAAAGGATTGTTTCAGAGTGAAAATGTGCAGGCCTTGTTATCAAGAAGATTAAAATTTATTGGAAGATCTAAAATAGGAACAATTATCAGTACAATAAGGTAATATTTAAAAAGTAACATAAGGCAAATACATAGTGCTAGTAGGTATAAAATACCAAGTTTAGACTACGAGAGAGCTTTATGAGAAAGCATATTATGTAGATTTTTTCTCAGCTTTAATGAGGTATACTTGACAAATAAAAATGAAATACGTTCAAGACATAATGTGATGATATGATATATATCTATATTTTGAAATCATTATCACACTCAAATTAACACATCTATCACAATTAGTTATGATTTGTGTGTGTGTGCATGTATGTGAGTATATTTAAAATTTATTCTCTTTGCAAGTGAATAATGCAATAATATTAACTATAATCACAGTACTGTACATTCTGGAAATATATTCATTTTATAACTGAAACTTTTTACCCATCGACCAACTTCTCCCATTTCCCCTACCCTACAGCCACTGGAAACAACTATTCTATTTCTGCTTTTATGAAGTCCATGATATATATTTATACACACACACACACACACACATATATATATATGAGATATCTATACCTTTTTGTTGTGTTCATTGCAGAATTATTTACAATAGCCAAGATATGGGAAGAAATGAAGTGGCCATCTATGGATGAATGAATAAAATGTGGAATGTTATTGGAATATAATAAAATTAAATATTATTCATCCATAAAAAGAAAGAAAGCTTGTCACTTGCAATAACATGGATGCATCTGGAGGATGTTATGCTAAATTGTATAAACCAGAGACAAAAAGGCAATTACTGTATAATCTCACATATGGAATCTAATCTACAAAAAATGTCTGTGGATTTTAAATAGATTACTTTCTTACATGGATATTTGCTACTGTTGTCATATGTATTACATCTGTGCACATTATCAATCCCATAGTACAATATTATGCTACTCTTTTTTTTCTAAAAGTTTTATAGCTTAATGTTTTACTTCCAAGTCCATGATGAATTATGAGTTAGTTTTGGTATAAAGTATGACATTTAAGTCTACATTCATTCTTTTGGCCTATGGACATCCAAATACCCCAGAATGATTTGTGAAAAAGGATATCCTTCCTGCATTGAATATTTTTGTGTGTATGTGTCTTTGATAAAATTTAGTTGGGCACATTTGAGTCTATTTCTGGGTTCTCTATTCTGTTTTATTGACTTATGTGTTTATTTCATTGCCAATATTGCCCTGTCTTGATTAATATAGCTATGTATATATTAATATAGTATAGCATTAATACAGAGTGGAGAGATTTCTTCTTTTATTATTCTTTGTCCAGATTGTTTTAGGTATTCTAAGATCTGTATATTTCATAATGATTAGAAAAAGCTTTTGTATATGCACAAAAACTTGGCTGGAATTTTGATAGAAATTGCATTAAAACTGTAGATTAATTTGTAGAGATTTGACATCTTTACTGTGAATCTGAGTCTTCCTGTCTATGAACATAGTATGTCTTTTCGTTTATTTAGGTCTTCTTTGAGTTCTTGAGCATTTTATAATTTTGAATATATATATATACAATTTTGAATATATATATATTTTATATATACATACACTGTACATGTTTATTAGGTCTATTTCTATGTATTTCATTTCTTTGAAGCAATTGTAAGTGGTGCTATATATTTAATTTTGGTTTCTACATGTTCCATTTTAGTAGATAGAAATGCAGTTTATTTTTATGAGTTGATGTTTTGCTACCGCCTTACTGAACTTTGTTATTGGTTTTGGGAGTTTGTTCTTTTGCATATTCCCATGTCTTCTGCAACAACAACAACAACAAAGTTGTATTTTTTCCTTTCAAATATAAATGTGGGTTTTTAATTTTTTTGTTTGTTTTACCTTATTGCAGTGGGTAAGACTTTCAGTACTATGTTGAAAAAGTATAATGAGACTGTATATCCTTGACTGATTCTCAATCTTAGAGGTAAATAATTTAATATTTCACATTGAAGATAATGTAGTTACAGGGATTTTGTAGATGTTCTTTACCAAGTTGAAGTAGTTTTCATTCATGCCTAACTTACTGTTTTTATCACCAATATACATTGAATTTTGTCAAAAGCTTTTTCTACACCAAATATTATAATTTTTATTCTGAAGATTGTTGACATGGAAGATACCATTGATTGATTTTCAAGTGTTAAACCAGATTTACGCACCTGAAGAAAATCCCAGTTAATCATGCTGCATAATTCTTTCTGTGTATTGTTAGATCTAATTTTCTATGTTTTGTTGAGTATTAGAATACCTAACTTCCTGAGGTAACTTTATCTATATTTTTCTTTTTATATTGTCTTTGTTTGGATTGAATATCAGGATAATATTTGCTCAATAAAATTTCCCTAATTTGCTATTTTCTGAAAGAGATTGTGTAAAATTAATATTAATTATTCCTTAAACGTTTGACAGATTCTTCAGTTAAACCATTTAGAATCTGGAGATTTCTTTTATTGAGAAGATTTTAAATGAAACATTCCAGTTTTATTGGTTATAGGTTGAGTCAGATTATCTATTTCATCTTTGATGAGTTTTTGCCGCTTTTGGTTTTAAGAAATTGGTTTATTTTGTTTCTAAGTTGTCAAATTTATGAACGTAATTTTAAAAATTATTCCTTTATTATCCTTATAATAAAGGAATTGTAGTGCAGGATCTTTCGTGATAACTCCTTTTATTCTTAATACTGGTGACTTGTTTATTCTCTATTTTTGTCAGTATTACCAAATAGAGTTTAATTAATTTTATTGAATCTTTCAAATTACCAGCATTTAGTTTCATTGATTTTTCTCTATTGAGTCTCTTTTTGTCATTCTATTTATTTTGGGGTCTCATCTATATTATTTACTTTCTTTTTTTCCTTTGGGTTAAAATAACCAATGAAATAGATCTTCCCATACTAGTCACTCAAGGTGGGACATTAGATGATTGATTTGATACTTTTTCTTTTTCCTAACATAAGTATTATTACTATACATGTTTCTCTCAGCATGGATTTAACTGCATCCTACATGTTTTAGTATGTTATATTTTCATTCTCAATTATGTATTTTAAATATTTTTAGACTTTTTTACACATGTGTTATTGATTTTGTTTCTTTTTATTTCTAAGTATTTCGAGATTTTCCTGTTATCTTCTGTTTTCAACTTGTAGTTTGATTCTATTATGGCCAGAGTGTAATTTCAATCTTTAACATTTGTTGAGGTTTATTTTAAGCCCCAGGATATTGTCTTTGTTGGTGAATTATCCATGAAATTCCTTTTTTTTTTTTTTTAAGATGCATCCTAATGTTATTCAAGTTTTTATAATATTAACCAGAATTGTAGTTACCTTACAATTTCAAAAAAAATATGTATATCTAAGAAGTTACCTGAAGTGTAAATGTCTAATTATGGCTTAATGTGTTATGCATCTAAAGAGTTCCGCTTACTTCTAGAATCAAAGTGTAGTGTCAGGAAGAAAAAAGTCCCTAGACTGAGAAAAAAGGGTTTGGGATGCTGTATTTGACCTTGAGCTCTGCCTTTTGTTACCTCTTTGATTTGGGGCAATTCATTTAAACACTTTGAAGTTTGGTTTCCTTCCCTGTAAGATAATAATTATATAGGGCTTGATGTAGAAATATTCCTTAAAAATACTGAAATATTCTTTAATACCTGTCTAAAGAAAATGAAACTTCACGTGATAAACTAGTAAACTCTCCAAATTATATTCTCTTTCATTGTAAAATTTATTATTTCAGTGGGAAATGTATTTTGATGACATAAGTGCCGAATTTTGAGGGGACAGGTAGAAATTGGGAGAAAGGCAGTGATTTTTTTTTTAACTCATTGACATGTTTATCAAATTGTACCCTTAGAGTTAAAAGTAACATATTGAATTTGTTCCCTTTACCAAATATTGGTCTGAGATTCAGAGGAAAATTAGGCACTATTCCTGCTGAAAGAGGTTCACATGGTGGGGGAGATGAAAACAGAAATAAACAAGAAATTGTTTTAATATGGTCATAGAGATGTGAAAAGCAGAAGGAGGTTGCAAACCAGGCAGCTAGAAGAGGAGTAACATAATTAGCCTTAATATGGGATTTCACTGAAAACTCAGAAGGAGCTCAAATCTGCCCTTGGTTGAGCCATTATTCTCATGTTGAGCATTCAGCTCCTGAAAGGGACATTACAACGAAGCACAACTTAATCCTCATATTCCAACTTTGAAGCTTGAGAGTGTTAGTTCCAGAGTTTGTCCAGTTTTAGTGTTTCCTCTAACTTTTGTATAATTTGTTGCTTTTTTGTCACTTTCACTAAATTATGCTTATTGGTAGAGACCAAAGAATGTGTACATTTTACAGAAAAAGCTACAACACTTATTTTTCACATATGAGTTGTTTGGTACATTTTAAATTTAATATATAAATAAACTATATAAAGAAATTTCCTTTTTTTCCAAGTTTAAAATTTCATCAATAAACTGATATGATGGCATATATAAAGCACCTCTCTTTAAAAGTTTTGCTAACTTATTCTTTTTGTTCTTTTATTGTACTTGCTGATTTACTAAACAATAAATTAGAGGGGAAACCAGTAGCTTGGTTTCCTCAATCAACTCACTATGTGGCACGGGCCACCGCAAGTCTAATATTCTGTATCTGATTTCCCTGCTTATAAAGCATGTTTTGTTGCTGGTGGTACTAAGGACTGTCAGGAAGATCCAGCTAAAATAACCTGCCATCTGTAAATAAATCTATAGATACAATAAAACAAAAACTATTCCCCTCTACTTTACTAACTCCGTATCTCCATCCGGTGGTGCCAAACAGTAACTTCAGGCAATAAAAGCTGTAAGAAAAAAACAAGTTTTGCTTCAGTGTTCATCATTCTTGTATTTATGAATGTGTTATGGCAAATATTATTATCTACTGCTCATAAAAGAGCATAATTAAATAAGGTGTTTATTTTCTAAATTATAATATACAATACTACACTAAGTTATATGTTGATAGAAAATTGGAGGTGGTTGAGAGAAAAATAATTCTTTACTTTTTAGATGGAATTTTTGACTTAATTTAGTTTTTGACTCATTTCTTTAAATAAAAAAATGAAGGTAAAAAAATTCCATATTTACATCATATTCCCTAACTAAATATGTAAATATTTGTTCTTCATTTTATGGTTGTTGATTTATCTCAGTACAAGAAGAAATTATGACTGCAAAAAATATATTATTTAAAACTTAATGTTACTAAAGAAAAATTGTGCTGAGTTTTGGCAATAACTTACAGTTTTAACAAGTTATCTGTGTAAGTTATTACAGGAACCACCCAGTGCATTTTTTCTCTCTCAATTCTTGTCAATTTTTGTAAAATACCACTTTTTGTTGCTTAAATGTTCCTCTGCTCCTTAAAAAAATACTCAACAGAAGTCAAAAATTTCTACCTTTGACAATGAATATAGTTGCTATGGAAATAATTATGACTTTTGGTATAAAAAGGATCCAAAACTAGAGAATTTGAAATGTTAAGAAATAAATATACCATTATCATGCAAAACTGCTTGGTAAAAAGAGACATTTAAAAAATGTATACTGAATTAATCAGAATTGTTTCTAAATAGATTTCCAAAATCCTTTTCTTTTTTTTTTGGAAAAGTTTTGTCAGCCTCAAAACTTTTAATAAAGTGCAGTAAGCAAATGGAAGCTTTTATGACCCCTCCACACTGACTCATGAGTTACTTACATGTAAAGCAAAGAGGTTTTAAAAATTGAATATTTTTTTCCCAATAAAAAGTTGAATACTGAGATTACCTGGCATGGTTAATATGCAGTTTAAAAATAATTATTATTTTCTACTGTAGGTAATGGTTTTACTTTTCCCCTTTCTGTTGTCATATTTTTATCCTTCCTATCTCAGTTAAATACATGATTAGGAAATAATATTAATATAGCAGCTTCTTTTTTTATTATTATTATTACGCTTTAAGTTCTAGGGTACATGTGCATAACGTGCAGGTTTGTTACATATGTATACTTGTGCCATGTTGGTGTGCTGCACCCATCAACTCGTCATTTACATCAGGCATAACTCCCAATGCAATCCCTCCCCCCTACCCCCTCCCCATGATAGGCCCCGGTGTGTGATGTTCCCCTTCCCAAGTCCAAGTGATCTCATTGTTCAGTTCCCACCTATGAGTGAGAACATGCGGTGTTTGGTTTTCTGTTCTTGTGATAGTTTGCTAAGAATGATGGTTTCCAGCTGCATCCATGTCCCTACAAAGGACACAAACTCATCCTTTTTTATGGCTGCATAGTATTCCATGGTGTACATGTGCCACATTTTCTTAATCCAGTCTGCCACTGATGGACATTTGGGTTGATTCCAAGTCTTTGCTATTGTGAATAGTGCCGCAATAAACATATGTGTGCATGTGTCTTTATAGCCGCATGATTTACAATCCTTTGGGTATATCCCCAGTAATAGGATGGCTGGGTCATATGATACATCTAGTTCTAGATCCTTGAGGAATCGCCATACTGTTTCCCATAATGGTTGAACTAGTTTACAATCCCACCAACAGTGTAAAAGTGTTCCTATTTCTCCACATCCTCTCCAGCACCTGTTGTTTCCTGACTTTTTAATGATTGCCATTCTAACTGGTGTGAGATGGTATCTCATTGTGGTTTTGATTTGCATTTCTCTGATGGCCAGTGATGATGAGCATTTTTTCATGTGTCTGTTGGCTGTATGAATGTCTTCTTTTGAGAAATGTCTGTTCATATCCTTTGCCCACTTTTTGATGGGGTTATTTGTTATTTTCTTGTAAATTTGTTTGAGTTCTTTGTAGGAAATAATATTAATATAGCAGCTTCTTTTTAATTATTTGTGTTCAACTGTAAACTGAATAAGTAAATAGAGTCCGTTTTTATACTATTATTAGAGTCAATGTCCACTAAATATATTTTTGAGAATTGAAAGAATATTCATGTGTGAATGCATACACATTGTTCCAAGCCTTTTTATTTCACATTTTCACTTTTTTCTTAAGTATGCATCATGCATCTCTCCATGTTAGTACATAAGGATTTACCACAGTGTTTCAAATGATTGTAAAGTATTAAAACTATAGATACATTGTAGTTACTTAATCAATATATGATTAAAATGCATTGAGAATTTTAAAATGTAAATAGTATGCATGTGTAAAATGAACGTATTACATAAGTAGATGCACATACATATGGAAAACCAAAGGGAATTTTTACAACCATTTTGTGAAGTCTCTGTTTATGCACATACTTTTTGAATCCATGGAAGTTATTTTAATTGGATAAGTTTAAATCATTTAAGGAAAATAAATATCATTTAAGGAAAATAAATATATTTTTAGAATTTTAATTAAATTTGCAAAATTGACCTTCACAAAGACTGAAACAGTTCATGTCATTTACTGTCATAGTGAGAAATTTTAATATTTTGGTAAGAATGAGACATTTTATTGCATGTCAGACATTAATTTAGACACAGGCTGGGCACAGTGGCTCATGTCTGTAATCTCAGCACATTAGGAGGCGAAGGTAGGAGGATCATTTAAGCCCAGGAGGTAGAGACTGCGTTAAGCTGTGATCATGTGCCTGCACTCCAGCCTGGATCACAGAGCAAAGCCCTGCCTCAAAAAATAAAACAAAATAAAATAAAATAAAGCTAAAAAAATAGACACATAATATATACTTAAGGGAAAGGCAGCTTTATAAGAATTACAAAAATGTTAAAACAGTTACCACGGAAAAATATAAGTTATTGTTTAAATATGTTTAGAGTTCTGAAAAAAAAAATTCTGTGATGGGTCTTAGGAAATCCAATTTAAGTCCTCCATTAATGCACTATGCTTTTGTTATTATGATTTTTTTAGGTCCTGTGAAGTTTCCCTTAGATGCTTAGTTTGCTGGAATACCCTGAGAATGTGGGAAAATTATAAACTTTCTAAAACTTGGTAATTTCAGACCCACAAATATGAGTAGTAATGACCTTCAATAAATCAGCGAAATAGCATAGTAAAGTCAAAGATGAAGTAAACTGAACTAAACTCCTGCCACAGTTAGAGAAGTGAACTTCTTTCAGTTGTGTTTTTCTTCACATGACAATATCATTTACAGTTGCTCTTCCCATAACCATGAAAATGTATCCCAATGATAGGTAAATGAACACAATTAGGGGCAATGCAGCTTGTGCCTCAGTGCAGAGATGCTCACACTCAGTAGTCTCATATGAACAATCATTAAAATCAATTGGCAGAACAAAGAATGAGGAATGGATGTCCCTTCATCAGCAGTTTCGGATGAGAAGCCAATGATAACAGGAATGTGGTTGTCAGAAATGTGATAAGCGCAAACTTATGAAAGATGTTATTTATGAAAGATCAGTCACTATTTTAATTATTCTTTCACAGGATACAAATAAGCAAATTTTACATTAACAAAGAAAGAAATACCAACATTTAAAATGGTAGCCCTTAGCAAGACCTACTGATTCAAATCTCAAGCATCTGTTTTTCAGTAATTATTTTAATTGATGTATTTTACCAATATACTTTGGCCAATTAACATTTAAAATTACTTTTGGGTCAGGAAGCTTTCAAACTCTTGGTCATGATGCAGTGACTAAAGTTTCTGGTGAACTTCTCAATATCAGTAACTATGTTGTATAGCCCCACTTTAGACGATTTGACAACGATGAACAATTCCAGTTTTTTTCCAGGACAACCCTAGTCATACAAAAGGATAAATAAATGGGATTGCAGAATGTCATGGTATGATGATGATAATAACATTAGCAATTATAATAATAACCAATTACAATAACAACTGATATTTACTTATGATTGAAAAGGTCCAGAGTTTATGTGAAATATTGTTTTAACCAGGATAAAATAGGTTTATGTTACATTAGGATCACACACATACATGCGCACATAAGCATATACAAACAGAAACAAGTTCATTTCTAGCTTACATGAAATCCTCTGTAGGTATCATGAAAGTAGAAAGCAGCTGACCTTCATGGAGCTGTTCAGTGGTCTGAACTGCTGCAGTTTTGTTGTGCTGACAATGGCCACTCATGCCTCTGAAGGCGAAGAAACAGAGAATGGTGCACTAATGCCTACTGTTGTATACTTTTGTCTTGGAGAAGGTACTGTGAACTTCTCTTCTCAGCTCATTGGCTCTGCCATGTATATATGAGGAATGAAGGGAAGCAGGAAATACCTGAGGAGTGACCATAAGCACTTTGTGTATATTTAATGTTCATAACAGCCCTGCGTAGGAAAGCAAGAAAACTACCCCAACGATTCAAGAAAGCTTATGACTAGAGGCACTCAATTTCAGTTTTGTATCTTCTGTTGATGTCTTCACATTGAAAATGAGATTACTGCCTCATATAAGTAATTAAAGAAGTATTATCAAGCAAGATCACTCATTCGAACTACGTAAATACATAAAACATATTTTTATGCCTAACTCTGAGCCTAGTTAAACAGTTATAATAAAAGAGCATTTAACACATATAGTAAATGACAGTTTTGATTAAACACTATTCAGTAGATGCATATATATAAAAATAGGCATATATATATAATGAAATAAAACAATGTTAGAAATAATTAATAAAAATTACCTACTGAATAGTAGTTTACAAAGTACTTTCAAACCATCTTTTGGTTGATGAAAAGCAGCTGAACACAGTCATTAATAGCACAGACCTTGGAGTCTGAATTGCTTGGGGTGCATCTGGTAAACACTTAATTCTGCATTTCTATTTTGTGTGTAAAACATCAATGATAATACGACCAAGCTCAAAAGGCCATGTGCAAATTAAATGAATGAATACATATAATATTCTTAGAACCATGCCTGGAATATAGCAAACATACAATAAATGCTATTTTTGCAGCTATTATGTAAATTTTCCAGTCGCTTCTAGGGAAGCTTCTAGTTGCTTCTAGTCAATATTGTAAGACTGGCTCTTGTACTCATGAAGACATCCAGGCTTAGAAAGTGGAATTGTGCCCAAACATCACTTATTGCTCTACTTCCATGTCTAGCATTAGAGGCAATAAGTAAAACTCAAGGATTAGCAGTTTTCCAAACATTTCTCTATTCAAGTCCTAAAAATCAGCAAAATTTCCATGCATGTTTTTAGTGTTTAGTCAGTGATCGTCTGGGACCTGTGATTGCATATAAAGGCTTGTGATTGAATGAAGACTAGTTTTCCATTTTTCTAATACCTTACAGGAGTTTATTCACGTCATTAAATTTGTAATCTAAGTGCTGACAAGCTCATAATGTATCTCAGCGTAAAAATCCTCATTCACATTCTTCTTACCGTTATATTTATTTTCTGGGTTCAGGCACAGGGGTGGACTGTGAGGAGAGGCAGTGTTATGCTTCAGTAAGAATAGAATATTTTCTTAGTCATACAGATCTGGATGCAAAATATACTTCTGTCATTAACCAGCTGAACAACAATAGAAATGTCTTTTTAAAAGTTAGCCCTCCTCTGTAGAACAAAAATTAAAATAGCTTTCCCATATGTTATTGTAGGAATTAAAAAGTAGTTTAAGTTTCCCTTGGTCAACTTAAAAATGATTCAATGTATGCATCTTGTGTTGGAACACGGATTTAAATGAATTTATGAAATGAATAGGTAAAAGTCAAACTATAATTACCCATTAAGGGAAATAATCTACTACTGTTATTAAAACGATAAAATCTTAGGAGTGTTTTATGACTCTGGCATATCTTGCCCTTTGAATGAATTAATCTAAGGTCAGATAAAGGAAAAATAATATTTGGCTTTCTTTAGTTTTTTAGTTAATGAACACAGAAGGTTCTTAAAACATCAGAGTAAATTTCAGCCAAAAAAGAGCAACTGGCTATTAGCTAATGCAATCTGCCCAATAGCAAACTAAAATGTCTACAGAAAATCAAAAATTATGGAAATGAAAAAAGACTGTGAAAACTAAAACTAACAATTTAACCTACATTTTGGAGTCTCCATTCACTAAAAGGTATTTAGCACCAAATTTTTTAAAATGCAGAAGCCTAATTAACATATTATTGTGGGGAGCAAGAAAATATTCTGTACTTCTCCCATTTCTAACCATGCTTTGGAGACAGAGACCTATGTTTTTATTCATTCCACTGACAGATATTCCCCTTTCAGATGTCACCTACCTACTTCTCTTATATATTTCAGATAACAATATGGCAAAAATATAATAGTTGAGGGTACACTGAAAACTAAAAGTTATAAAACATACCACGTAAATATGTACATCTAAGAGGCGGGCAGATCACGAGGTCAGGAGATGGAGACCAACCTGGCTAACACGGTGAAACCCCATCCCTACTAAAAAATACAAAAAATTAGCCAGGCATGGCAGCAGGTGCCTGTAGTCCCAGCTACTTGGGAGGCTGAGGTGGGAGAACGGTGTGAACCCGGGAGGCAGAGCTTGCAGGGAGTGGAGATTGCACCACTGCACTTCAGCCTGGGCAACAGAGCAAGATTCCATCTCAAAAAAATAAATAAATAAATAAAAATAATAAAAGAACATTATTTAAAAAGACAAAAAGTAAAAATAAAAGTTATGAAGTCACTAACAATATTGTTTCTGAAATGAAATTCTTGGACAAGATGCTATGTTTTATCTATAAAATGTAATACTGTACTTACCTCATAGAATTGAATGATGGACGCATTAATTTTATATTTCCTGAATTCCCAGAAATGTGAGAATGACTTAGTCTTCACAGATCAAAGGTACTTTTGCTGAATATAGAACTCACAGTTGGTAGAGTTTAAGTTCAAAATTTTATGTGTTTTCTTCAATTGTCTTCCTATGTAATGTTGTACAGAAATCTGAGAAAGCCTAATTTTGGAAAACAATAATAATTATTAGTTTTAAATTCCCTGATTTTTGTGAATTCAAAACTGATTACGTAAAGAGATACAAATGACGTGGTACTAAAATTTCACACATTGTGTTTGGACCAAAAAATTGGTACAAGTAGATGAAGGAAACTGTTAGTGCGGCTTCAAATCCTTAAACTTTCCTTGACCTTTGGATCCAAGGATTCCAATATGTGTAATTTATTACTAAATACTCAGGAAAATATAAAAATATATGAAGAAAAATATGTTTTTGATTATGAAAGCCTGGAAATACACTTTTCATTGATAAAGAATACAGCTGTCTAAGAGAATAAAACGCAGCCACTAAAAATAATGACATAGAGAAAGAAATAGGTACATGGAAAACAATTCTTAATATGTTAAAACCACTTTTCTGAAAACAGTATTTGTAACATGATTCCATTTTTTGCATGTCTTATTTTACTTTATTAAAAATTATAATGTGACATGCAAAATGTTTAATGTAATTTTTCTAGGTATTGACCCTTAGTTTATCTATTTTCTTCTATTTTATTTCCTGTTTGATCTTACTATTCTTGAGACTGGACTCAAAATAATTCAAGAAAAATAAAATCAACTTTTAAAATCTAATAGGGTGTTTTTGGATCTTTTGTGTTATTTGTGGTATTGCTAGGCTGATAACGCTCTCTAGGTTTTAAAATTTAAAAAAAAAAACATATTTTTACTTATTTTCTTCTCTTTCTTTGAAACACCCTGTCCCCTAGTCCATAGAATTTTATACAGTTTCAAAGACATACTATTTGAGAACAGTTAAAGTAGTCGGCAAATAATATGTTTTAAATAGACAAAAGCAATTTTTGCAAATGCAATAATGTTATGTCTCATTTAGCATACCAAGTAGAGGACTATTTTTGTGTGTATGTGTGTATGCTGTGTGTGTGTTTGTTTTCCAGTCTGCTTTTAGGAGAACATTGGCCTCTTCTTGTTTACACTAAACATAGACCACTTTTATCATTAAAATGACACATTTTAAAAAATTAAATCACTGTTTTGTTCTTTCCCTAACATTATTCCCTCAACACCACACATAATTTGTATATCAGCTAAAAAACATGAAACTATAAAAAAAAAATCATGATTTTTGGAGTTCTTGCCATTTGAGGAAATACTGTTATCTTTTATAAATAAATGCAAGAGCTGTAATTTTCAGGAAGCATAATCACATGTTTAAGTTAAAGGTATGCCTTTTTACAACTTTTGACCTTTCTAATAGTCAAGGCAAGATATGTAATTGATGCTTATTCTTTAATGACTAAAGGAATGAGTAAAAGTGACCTTTTGATAGCAGCTCTACTTAGTGATTGTGCCAAGCCTGCAATTGGCATAATAGAATTTACAAAATGGGGCCCAGGTATGTGAGTGTGTATAAATGTGTGTGTTCTTTAAATACCCATAATGCAATTGAAATACTAACTCGACATAGGTTTTCTGCCAGCTGGTCCTAGACAAATAACATTCAGCTCTTTTATGATTCACCTTCAGGTGACAGACATTTAGATTGCAAGTTTTCTGTTTTGCTTTGTTTTGTTTTTTAAACTTTTATTCAGCCACTGCATTAAATCTGGCAGTACAATGAGCTAACAATTTAGTAATAAAATCAATTATATTGTGTTTCCCAGGGTTTTTTTTAGCACTTTTGCATTTATAATCTCATTGATTTATTAAATCATAGAAGGTAGATATTAATAAATGTGTAGATATTAATATATGCATAATTTTCTAATGTTAGACAAATGTCAAGCATATCTTCTGTCATAACTACTATTTAGCCTTTACTGGTGGTCTTTTCAGTGCAATAAGGCAATGGAAATAAATACATAGTATAAAAGGCATTAAGAAAAAAATTATAATTGATTTTATCAGTTGAACACGATTGTTTAAATAAAAATAAAAAGGAATCTACCCCAAGCCTACTAAATCAAATAAGTGAAATCAACAAAGGTACATGAAAAATGTTTAAATGAAAAAGCAAGTGCAATTTTATACATGCACATATATATATACATACATATATATATATATACATACATATATATATATATATATATATAAAACCTTAGAAATTGAATAAAACTTTCAGTGGCAATAGCGGAAAAATAACATAAAACACGAGAAATAGATTTAATGAAATATATGAAAAACATACTTCCTGATAAACACAAAGCATTAGTGAGAAAAAATTATGATAATTTAAATAAATAGATATATAATGCTTCTAGTTGTTAAATGTAATGTCAGAAAAAATGTTGTTTCTGCCAAATGACCTATAGAATCAATGCAATTCTGATTAATATTCCAAATGTATTTTTTGTAGAATTTCATAAAAATGAAGTAAGACTTATCCAGCGATATAAAATCTATGGATTTTTCATGATTATCTTGCCAAAGAAGAATAAATTTGGAAGACTCCATACTGTCATATTTTAAGTTCTACTATACACCTATGATAATTAAAACAGTGTGAAGTTTCTGCAAGATTAGACAAATAGTGAAACAGAGAGCAAAGTTAGATATACATATATACAGTAAATGATTATTTATAAAGGTGACAATAAAAGCAAAGGTAATAGACATTCATATATTTTGCTAGAAAAACTGAATCTATAGGAACAAAAATGAACAATGTTAAGCTATATTTCATGCCACACAAAGTTGACAGGGATGATTGTAAATCTAAATGCTAAAGTGAAAACTGTATAGCTTCAAAAAGGAAACATAGAATACACTAATTACCATGAGTTAAAAAAAAACAAAAAACCTTTTTTTCAGACAGAACTCGCAAACACTGAAAATGAAAGAAAGTAAAATAAATTAATTGATTCCTCTTTTTATCAGAAGAATAGGCCAGCTTCAGATTTAGATAAAATATTAATAATACATATATCTGACAAAAATCTTCACAAACAAAATATATAAAATAACTCTTGGGTGAGTGTGGTGGCTCACACTGTAATCCTAGCACTTTGGAAGGCGAAGATGGGTGTATTGCTTGAGCCCAGGAGTTTGAGGCTAGCCTGGAAAACACATCAAAACCCCATCTCTACAAAAAAATACAAAAATTAGCCTGGCATAGTGGAATGTTCTATCGTCCCAGCTACTCAGGAGGTTTAAGTAGAAGGACCACCTGAGCCAGTGGAAGTCAAAGCTACAGTGAGTGGTGATCATGCCACTGCACTTCAGCCTGGGTAACAGAGTGAGAATCTGTCTCAGAAACAAAAACTACAACAACAAAAAACTAGAAATCCAATTTTTTAATAGGCTAAAGTATAAAAATAATGTTGAAGAGACATTCCACAAAATAAGATATATGAATGGTTAACAAGGTTTTGAAAAGGTATCCAATATCACTAGTGATTAGTGAATAGCAACTAAGTCAATGTGAGAAATTACCAGAAACCTACTAGAATGATGAAAGCTAAACCAAATATTGAGGAAGATACACAACAACTAGAACATTGCTAGGACAAAACTCATTGGCAACAGAGTGTAAGTTTATCATAGAGCTATCATATGACCTAGTAATTTAATGTCTTTCTAGATATTTATAGGACTATACACAAAATTGATTTCACTATGGGGAAGATTGTGACTCACTGTAAAGGACTGTGAAAGATAATCTTTGGGTTTTGGTTACACAAGTGTTTTAGTTTGTTTCATGCTGCTAATAGAGACATACCTGCGACTGGAAAGAAAAGGAGGATTAATTGGACTTACAGTTCCACATGACTGGGGAGGCCTCAGAATCATGGGGGCAGTGAAAGGCACTTCTTACATGGTGGTGGCAAGAGAAAAAGAAGAATATGCAAAAGTGGAAATTCCTGATAAACCCATCAGATCTCGTGAGACTTATTCACTATGAAGAGAAAAGTATGGAAGAAACAGCTCCCTTGATTCAAATTATCTCCCAACAAGTCCCTCACACAACTCTGGGGAATTATGGGAGTACAATTCAAGATGAGATTTGAATAGGGTCACAGAGCCAAACCATATCATTCTGCCCCTGGCATCATGTCTTCACATTTCAAAATCAATCATGCCTTCCCCACAATCCCACAAAGTCCAAAAGTCCATAGTCCCAAGTCTCATCTGAGAAAAGGCAAGTCCCTTCTGCCTGAGCCTGTAAAAATCAAAAGCAAGCTAGTTATTTCCTAGATACAATGGGGGTACAGGTATTGGGTAAATACAGCCATTACAAATGGGAGAAATTGGCCAAAACAAAGGGGTTACAGGCCCCATGCAAGTCTGAAATCCAGTGGGGCAGTCAAATCTTAAAACTCAAAAATGATCTCCTTTGACTTCAGGTCTCACATCTAGGTCATGCTGATGCAATAAGTGGGTTGCCATGGTCTTAGGCAGCTCTGCCACTTTGACTTTGCAGGGTACAGCCTCCCTCCTGGATGCTTTCCTGGGCTGGTATTGAGTGTCTGTGACTTTTCCAGGGACATGGTACAAGCTGGCAGTGGATCTGCCATTCTGGGATCTGGAGGACAGTGGCCCTCTTCTCATAGCTCCACTACATAGTTTCCCAGTAGGGACTCTGTGTGGGGATTCCAGCCCCATAGTTCCCTTTTTCACTGCCATAGCAGATGTTCTCCATGAGAGCCCTTCCCCTGCAGCAAACTTTAGCCTGGGCATCCAGGCATTTCCATTCATCTTCTGAAATCTAGGTAGAAGTTTCCAAACCTCAATTCTTGACTTCTGTGCACTCACAGGCTCAACACCATGTGGAAGCTGCCAAGTCTTGAGGCTTCCACCCTCTGAAGCCATGGCCTGAGCTCTACATTGGCCCCTTTAAGCCATGGCTGAAGCTGCTGGGATGCAGGACACCAAGTCCCTAGGCTGCACACAGCACAGGGACTCTGGACTCAGCTCACAAAACTTTTTCCTTCTAAACTTTCAGGCCTATGATGGGAGGGGCTGCCATAAAGGTCTCTGATATGCCCTGTAGACATTTTCTCCATTGTCTCAGTGATTAACATTCTGCTCCTTGTTACTTATGCAAATTTCTGCAGCCATGCAGAATTTATGAATTTGAAATTATTTGAAATTATGAATTTCTTCTCAGAAAATGGGATTTTCTTTTCTATCATATTGTCAGGCTGCAAATTTTCCAACATTTTATGGTCTGTTTCTCTTTTAAAACTGAGTACCTTTAACAGCACCCACATAAACTCTTGAATGCTTTGCTGCTTAGAAATTTCGTCCTCCAGATACCCTAAATCATCTCCTTCAAGTTCAAAGCTCCACAATTCTCTGTGGCAGGGGCAAAATGCCACAAGTGTTTTTGGTAAAACATAACAAGAGTCACCTTTGCTCCACTTCCCAACAAGTTCCTTGTCTTCATCTGAAACCAACTTAGCCTGGATTTCATTGTCCATGTTATTATCAGCATTTTGGGCAAAGTCATTCACAAGACTCTAGGAAGTTTGAAACTTTCCCACATTTTCCTGTCTTTTTCTGAGCCCTCCAAACTGTTCTATCCTCTGTCTATTACCCAGTTCCAAAGTTGCTTCCACATTTCTAGGTATCTTTTCAGCAGCACTTCACTCCTGGCACCAATTTAGTCTATTTTCATGCTGCTGATAAAGACATACCCAAGACTGGGAAATTACAAAAGAAAAAGAAAGAGGTTCAATGGACCTTACAGTTCCACATGGCTGGGGAGGCCTTGCAATCATGGCAGAAGGTGAAGGCACGTCTCACATGGTGGAAGACAAGAGAATAGAGCTTGTGCAGGAAAACTCATGTATTTAATACTGTCAGATCTTGTGATACTTATTTACCATTGTGAGAATAGCACAGAAGAAATCTGCTTCCATGATTCAGTTACCTCCCACCGGGTTTCTCCCACAACACGTGGGAATTGTGGGAGTTATAATTCAAGATGAGATTTGGGTGGGGGCACAGCCAAACCATATCACAACCCGTGAGTACTGTTTCATTAACATAACTGTGACATTTATACCTATTACAAAAATAATTATCTCCATTATGTGTTATAAATTATATCAGTATTTTAATAATTGATAATTTTAACAAAGTAATATTTATATGTTAAAAGCTTCCTATAATTTGTTTCTTCTCCTCCATTACTTCATCTAAAGCAGAAGTTTGTAAACTATAGCTTGTAGGTAAAATTGGCCTCTCCACCTGTTTTTGTAAATTAAGCTCTATTGGAACATGGTTATATTCATTTGTTTATGTATTGTCTAAAGCTACTTTTTTGTTATAACAGAAAACTAATTGCAACACAGCGTATATGCCCAATAAAACCAAACTATTTAATATACAGAAAAAGTTTGCCAACCTCTGATTTAGAGCAATGTTCTGTGTAACTTCCAGAATCTGATGCAAGAGCAGCTTCATCATATTAAAAGATTTTTCACTCTGCTGATTTTCAAATTGATAGTAACAGACTGATTTTAAATGGAAACCAAACAATCTAATGTGTCTATGTGTATAGCATGCTTTCATGAAATCCTGAAAACTGTCAAAGTTGTGCATCTTACTTACAAATTTTAATGTTAATTTCTCTCATTTATTTGTGGCAGGAATATGTCAGTGTAGTTCCACTACTCAATTTTACTCATATTTAGAATAAAAGAGGTGATGTTTAAGACTTACTCCATTAGTAAGCTGCAATTCATGAAATCTACATATAATTGACTGAGCCTGGAAATTTTTTTTATAGTTTGTAATAACTCTTCTATAATATAAATTGAAATTAATTTCAAAATGGAGTAAAAAGGAAATTGAAAATATAAAAATAAAAATATCATCTCTAAAACACAACGGGACTGAGACAGATCTATTAACTGATACTGATAGCTGATATCATGATAAGTATATGCTATATAAACTAAAGCACCACCAACATCAACCTTGCAATTACAGTGATATATTTACAAATATCTAAAAGAAACGTGAATTGAATTTGAAATATGAGATCAAAATCAAGTATGGATACATGTTTTATTTGGTCCCAAAAAGTACTCACATATTGCTATAATTAGTATGAAAATATCACTAGTAGTCTAAGTGCCATAACTATGTTTTTAAAAAGCCCTGAAGCAAAAAGATGTAATGAGAGAAAAGATGGGAGAATAAAACAGGATAAAATAATTCCCTATATATTCTCCAACATGAATATATCTTGTTACATATGGTAAGAGTCAAATTAAGGACTGGCCAGCTGGGCAGTTGCCCATGACACTTAAATATAAAATATAGAATTTTCAAAATGAAACAATTTGGAAACATATAAATCGGCCCTGTTTTCACTTAGAGGGTGATATATTTTTACTTTTCATTTTCCCAGTTCTATCAAGACACAACTGACAAATGAAAATGACATATATTTAAGGCATACAATGTGATCTTTTGATGTATGTATACATTGTGAAATGATTACCATAATCAAGCTAATTAATATATCCATCACCTCACATAGTTACCATTTTGGAGGATGGGAAAACATTTAAAATTGACTCTCAGCAAAGTATACAATACGGTACGATTAAATACTTTTTTAAAAACAAAAATTATTTGATATATATATCCATAGCAAAATGGTTACTGCCATCAGGCAAATAAACGTATGTATCAGCTCACATAGTTAATGCATTTTATTTTTGTGGCAAGAGCATTTAAAATCTACTGTTTTAGCAAAATCTTAAATATGTTCATTTAAAAAACAAAACAAACAAAAAGTATTTAACACAAAATATTGTCCAGTACATTTCATTAAGCCATGTGTACATTCTGTTGCAAAGAATGGGTAAATTTATCCTGGGCATTCCAACTGGTGGTGATCAGATGTGGAACTGGAATCTGAAATTCTGTTTGTTTGTATACTGTATTCTACATTTGTCCTTCTGTATTTCTGTAGGTGTTACAAGTTTTGTTTTTGTTTTTGTTTTTTAACTTTTATTTTAAGTTCAGGGGTACATATGGAGGTTTGTTACTTAGGTAAACTTGTGTTTACTGATGTGTTGTACTGATTACTGGTGTGTTGTACTGATTATTTTATCACCCAGGTATTAGATCTAGTACCCATAGTTACTTTTGCTGATTCTCTCCCTCCTCCCACCCTCCACCATCCTATAGGCCCCAGGCTGTGTTCTTCTCCTCTATGTGTCCATGTGGTCATCGTTTAGCTATTTAGCTGCCACTTATAAGGGAGAACATGTGTTATTTGACTTTCTGTTCCTGTATTAATTTCCTAAGAATAAAACCCTCCGGCTCTATCCATCTCCCTGTAAAATACACACACACAATCAATCAAATACAAAAATTACAAGTAGCAAACTTAATACAGAGTCAATGTCCCAGACATTGTGATAATGTCCCTTTATAAGATGATGTCTCATAATTATGATAAAATTTCTGACTTCAAAAGCTTATATTTAGTAAAGTTATGATAAACATATGAACATATGTATACACAAACATGCACACACATCCTCTCACACGAAGACATACATATATACTAGAGGGAAGGAGGAAAGAGAGTGGAGGAAAAGAGAAAGCTGACCATGTGGAAATCCAGTAGAAGATTACGAGAAGTGGGTGCAGGAAATATCAATGCCTTGAAGAGTTCCAACTGTGAATTCACTGTTGTACATGACTTCAAGCCTTTTACATATTTTAATTCTACATTTTTCTTGCTAAATCAATTTCTGGGTTCACTTATGCATCTTGATTAGACTTTATTCCTTCAAGACAGAGAACATACCTAAATGACAAAAATTATCTTTTGGTATTTAAAGTAAATGCATGGTTACATTACAGTACTAACTTCCTGTGAAAATTAGCTTTGCATTAGTATATAATGATGTGCTGCCTAAAATACTTGGAAAACGACAAACATAAAATAAAATTAGTAATGTAAGCAGAAGACATACATTTTGAGAAATGCATTATTAGGCAATGCTGTTGTATTTGTTTTCATGCTTCTGATAAAGACATAGACAAAACTGGTCAATTTACAAAACGAAGAGGTTTAATGGACTTACAGTCCCACATCCTGGGGAAGCCTCACAATCATGATGGAAGGTGAAAGGCACCGCTCAACATGGCAGCAAACAGGAGAAGAGAGGGTGTGCAGGGAATCACCCCTTTTTAAAACCATCAGATCTCATGAGACTCATTCACTATCATGATAACAGTAAGACCTGCTCCCATGATTCAGTGACCTCCCACCGGGTCCCTCCCACAACATGTGGGAATTCAGGATGAGATTTGGGTGGGGACTCAGCCAAATCATATCCGTTTTCATTGTGCAAACATCATAGAATGTACTTACACAAACCTAGATGGTATAGGCTATTATACACCCAGGCTGCATGGTATATTCTATTTCTCTTGTTAGCGGTGGAGAATCCAGAGCAGTCGCCAGCAACCTCAATTCTTGCCTCCTGAGAAGAAAGAATTTGACTAAAGTGCATAAGACAGAAGAAGACACCGAGACACATTTTAAAGCAGGAATGAAAGTTTGTTAAAAAGCTTTAGAGCAGGAGTGAAAGGAAGTAAAGTACACTTGGAAGAGGGCCAAGTGGGCAACTTAAGTGATCAAGTGCGTGGTTTGACCTTTTGACTTGGGCTTTTCTACGTTGGCATACTTCTGGGGTCTTGCATTACTTTCTCCCTGATTCTTCTCTATGGGTTGGCTGTCTCCATGATCAGTGGCCTGCTAGCACTTAGGAAGGGGCAGACACAGTGTGTTTACTGGAGTTGTACTCATGCTTTCTTGAGGCATTCTTCTCTTACCAGCATGGCATTTCTAGAGAAATGTCATATACCAGTTAAACTCTGCCATGTTTTCCCTTTAATGTGCATGCTTGAGCTCACTCACCCAACTCCTGAGATCTTATTGGAAAGTTGCTGATCACGAGTCATGTGTTTTCTATCTATTGGAAGATTGTCCTTCCCTGGTGCCGGCTGTGACAAATTAGTATTTTAAAGAAACAGTTAACAACCATCTGACCATCACCTTATAGTTGCCTGATATTCTGGTGTGGGCTGTGGCAACGGGTGGGGAGTCTCTGCTGCTCTGCTCATGCCTGACTAGCTACCTACCATAACATTTCATCTCCGTCCTATGGGTTTCTTGTGCCTGCAGCCTTGGGCTGGCCTATATCCTTGTCTCTGTTACTTTGTAGTGACTCTTACTTAAAGCATTTTAGCAACAAAATGATTTTTTTTTTCACATATTCCGATTTCCCATGTTCTTTAAGTAGATGAGAAGTCTGTTTTTCAGCTAACTGCCACGAGGGACTGGACCTCCTTCCCTACTCCCTTCCAATATGACCTTGAAGGTTTTGATGCATGTTAAGAAGATGTAAGTAATTAGAGAAAGGGAGGCTACAGGAGAAAGTGAGAGGAAGTGAGAGGAATACTCATGAAAAGCCTTCATGCGCTCACAAAAACAGCAGCCCTTGCATTCAAGAAGACAATGTTTATTTACCCTCTTGATGTAACGTAGGAACGTCCAGAGGACTTAGGGCTTGGGCTAAAAACTCACAAGTGACGAAGGAAAAATTTTCCCTCCTCCCAAAGGGGTGCTAACTCAAAGAAAAGGAAGTAGGTGGGACCTTAAAGGGTCAAAGTGAGGCCCTATGCAAGCAGACAAGCTGCTTTAAAGGCCACCAAAAAACTTGGCCTTGGGGCATAACAAGAATAAATACCATATGGTAAGTCATAAGGAGCTGGGAGAACCAATGTTACAATTAGTAACTGGCCTGGCAATTTGCCAGCAGACAGGGAAGGGTTGGAGATCATCTGAGCTGATAGGATAAAAATAAGTATAAATCTTAGGGATATCCTCAAGGGAGCTCATGTCTTTGCTGCTTGCAAGTGCAGTAAAAATGATAGGTGCACAAATAACAAGGAATGTGTATAAGTCATATGTCATGTGAAATGAAAGCAAAGGGGCAATGTGCCCATGAGGCAGCTGGTCCAGGTGGTGCCCAAGGCCATTTCCTCATGTTGGTGCAAAAGTAACTGAGGTTTTTCCTATTACTTTCAATGGCAAAGACTGCAGTTACTTTTGCACCAACCTAATAGAACAGACACAGAGAAGACAGGTAAATAAGCAGCGCAGTTTCTTGGGAAAGTTGATTTTAATTGAAAAAGCAGAGGAAACCCCAGACATAGCACAGTTTTAGGCTTTAGTTCTACTGTTCTAACAAGCCTTCTGCCCATTAGTGCCTCAGTTCTACTGGGAGTAGACCCCAACCTCCTTCCCACCCCTACAAGCCACCCATCAGTGTGAGCTGAGAGATCAGTCAGGGGATGTGGGAGCAAGCCACTTGTGCCCAAGAGAAATTGTTCTAAATGTTGGTTAGTAAGCAGGAGAGTGAAAAGACAGAAGAAAACTGCATACAGAGGTTGAACACCTCCAGCCAAAGAAGCTGAAGTGTAGAAGTATCTTACCACTGGGGAATATACCTGAGCCAGGCGGAAACTAGGTATGTTATTGGTGGCAGGTGCCCAAGTTACTGACAGTGAATCCATGACTCTGCAGCAACCTCAACTCTTGCCTCCTCAGAAGAAAGAATTCGACTGAGGGGCATAAAGCAAAAGAAGACACCAAGGCAAGTTTTAGAGCAGAAATGAAAGCTTATTAAAAAGCTTTAGAGCTAGAGTGAAAGGAAGTAAAGTACACTTGGAAGAGGGCTAAATGGACAACCTAAGAGATCAAATGCATGGTTTGACTTTTTGACCTGGTATTTTATACGTTGACGTCTTTCTTGGATCTTGCATTCTTCCCATGATTCTTCCCTTGGGGTGAGCTATCTGCATGAGTAGTGGCCTGTGAGCACTTGGGAGGGGAGCATGTGCTGTGTTTACTGGAGTTGTACACATGCTCACTTGGGACGTTTTCCCCTTCTCAGTGTGGCATTTCTAGAGGAAGCTCATATACCAGTTAAACTCTGCCGTTTTGTTTCTAAATGCACATGCTTGAGCCCACTCACCCAGCTCCTGAGATCTTATTGGAATGCTGCTGATCATCAGTTTTAGGTATTTTCTATAATATCTACTGGCAGACTGCCCTTCCCTGTGGCCAGCTGTGACCAATTATTATTTCAGGTAGACAGTTTACCAACCACCTGACCATCACCTGATGGTCACCTGACATTCCTGATGTGTGTGTCTTGGGGGGCCTCTGCTGTCCTGCTTATGCCTGATTAGCTACCTACTGTAATACTCCTAAGCTATAAAACTTTACAGCATATGACTGTACTGAATGTTATAAGTAGGCACTTATAACACAAAGGTAAGTAGTTGTGTATCTAAACATAGAAAATCTATAGTAAACCTATGGTATTATAATCTTATGGGACCAGTGGTACATACCTGGTTGTTTGTTGGCTGAAATATTTGCAGTGAATGACAATATATACATATAAGTGTATGTCCGTACGCTTCACAACAGCTCCGTAGATAAATGATCAAGCATTAACTAAAATAACAGTTGCTTTCTGGTCACATCTTCTCCTTTGTTACAAGTTGTTTGCTGACATTTATTGGTAAATTTCAAAACGCTCATAATTTTGACTCAGCAATTACACTGCTATGAAATTATATTGAATAGTAGTAGTATTCTATATATATTTAGAGTAAAAAGATATATAAGTAAATAAATATATGGGAGAATGGAGTAAAAATAGCTAGTAACATTAAACTGTGAAAGAAATGGTGTTATTTGAATATTAGTTAGAAAAGAAAGATTGGCAATTATATTTTATTCCTGTTATAAACTCATCTTTAAAATCACGCATAAGAAAACTTCAGGGAATATATATGTTAATACAATAAGTTCTAACCCTAATGCAATAGGAAAATGTGGGGTTGGATCCCCCACCCATTGTCTTTACTGGGACAACACCTAGTGGAGCTATGAGAAGAGGGCCACCGTCCTCATGATCCCAAAATGGTAGAAACACTGCCAGCAGATTATTTTGGAGCTTTCAAATTTGCCTGCCCTGCTGGATATTGGACCTCCACTGGGTCCATAGTCCTTTTGTTTTGGAAACGGCTGTATTTACCCAATACCTATACCCCCATTGTATCTAGGAAGTAACTAACTTGCTTTTGATTTTCCAGGCTCAGAGGTGGAAGAGATTTGCCTTGTCTCAGATGTGACTTTGGACTGTGGACTTTTGAGTTAATGCTGAAATAAGTTAAAACTTTAGAAGACTGTTGGGAAGACATTAATGGTTTTGAAATGTGAGGACATGATATTTGGGAGGGGCCAGAGGTAGAATGAGATGGTTTGGCTGTGCCCCCACCCAAATTTCATCCTGAATTGTACCTTCCATAATTCTCATATGTCATGGGAGGAACCCAGTGGGAGTTAATTGAATCGTGGGGTGGGTCTTTTCTGTTCTGTTTTCATGATAGTGAATTAGTCGCACAAGATCTGATATTTTTAAAAATGAGAGTTTCCCTGCACAAGCTTTCTTCTCTTGTCTGCCACCATGTGAGACGTGCCTTTTACCTTCTGCCATGATTGTGGGGCCTCCCCAGGTATCTACAACTATAAGTCCCTTAAGCCTCCTTCTTTTGTAAATTGCCCAGTTTCGGGTATGTCTTTATCAGCAGTGTGAAAATGGACTAATACAGGCTGTAATCAGAAAAGGTTTTATATTGTACTATAATTATCCTTTTACTTTTGTTTTGTGTGTGATTTTTTTGCTACTGATCGATGAAAATGAGGGTAAGCTCCGTGATATTTGGATCACAGTCAAATAAAATTGCAATCTCAATTAATAAATAATATGTCAAATCTAATATAATTATAAGGCCTTTAGATTTTACTTAAAGTTGTAGTTGCCATCCTTGCTTAGCTTGGACTGGAAGCAGGTTGGTCTTTTGTAGAACAAAAGAATGTGCCCATCTCCTACCCAGCTGACTCATGATTTCCAGGCCATCCAGCTATGCTAAATAGAGAGCAAGTGAGAAAGTGGGCAGAAAATTTCTTACTTGACTAATATTCTCATGAGGTAACATTAAGTTCTTTGGGTATGAGAGGTATTTAATCTATTTAATTTTTCTGTAGGAAAGAAATAGAAATCTAACCTGTTAGCTGGAGATCTCAAATGTGAAGTTCCTGTGAAGTGTGGAAAAGAATACTGAGTCCACAGTTTTGTTGATTAGCTCTGTTTTCTAAGCCTTTTGGCATCAGAGGTTGACTTTCATTCTGGTGAGGTATAGCCCCCATTCTAGGTGATGACCATACCCTGAACCCCAGACTATTGTGGCTCATATCTGGTCCATGGGAATCACTCACTTTTTTTCTGAGATACTTTGGGAGATCAGACCAATCCCCACACACCCACCTCTCCCTGGCCCCATAGTTAAGTCAGGCTGACCAACTCTTACTTTCTAGACTCTAGACCATGTGAAACACACAGTCTCTTATTCTCTCTAATCTGAAGAGATCATTTAAAACGTCTCCAAGTTGGAGGAGCTCTCATTACAGCATCACTTTTTGCACTTGGGATAAGGGGGAAACATCAACAACTTTGACAATATTAAAATATTCTCTTTACTTGCCAACAACTTCCAATTCACTATAGTTTTTGGCAGTAAAATTTAAGAGCTTTGAAACTAGATCAATTACATCCTTTATACATTTTACATCCTGACTTCTCTATCACCTTGGAGTGTGGCACTTACTGCTTTAGTGACCCAGGCAAAGGGCTGAGCCTTTGAAAGGTAGTGAAATCTGTGCACAGCAAAACTTTAGAGTCTGCGAATGACACTACCTGGGCTGCTGTGGATGGCAAGACTTATATACCAGAAAAGAAATGGGAAAAGTTGTGCTTTTTTTTTTTTCTTTTTGAGACGGAGCATCGTTCTGTTGCCCAGGCTAGAGTGCAGTGGCGTGATCTCAGCTCACTACAAGCTGTGTCTCCCGGGTTCACGCCATTCTCCTGCCTCAGCCTCCCAAATAGTTGGGACTACAGGCGCCTGCCACCAAGCCTGGCTAATTTTTTTTTATTTTTAGTAGAGACAGGGTTTCACCATATTAACCAGGATGGTCTCCATCTTCTGACCTGGTGATCTGCCTGCCTCAGCCTCCCAAAGACCTGGGATTACAGGCGTGAGCCACCACGCCCGGCCAAAAAGTTATGCTTTAACATCCAATTGCTCATGTAACATTTAATATTATCAGGAATTTGATGAATAAATTCCAGTGTCTTATTTACATATTTGGTCATCATTGAAATCTAAACATATTTTAATACTTGTCATATTTGATAAGGCAGTCCATCTTTAACAAGGCAAGTCCCCTGGTCCCTCCTTTTTGATGAACTATGATTTCTTTAGCACCACCTGGGTTTGTTCTTCTGATATTACAAGTTTATTGGTTTCTTCTCAGGTTCAGTCGTCAGCTCCTCCTCTTTAATTTATCATTAAATATTAGAGATCATTATAACTCAATCCTGGACACTATTATTTCTTATAGTGTCCATTTTCTCTACAGAATCTCATCCAATTAACTCAGGTAGCATTTATAAGATGATGTGTCCAGTATTATAATTTTAAATCATGCATTGCTATAATAGGTGTAACTGTCTACCTAATATGTCTTTTTTGAATATCTGAAAGATACCTCACATTGAACATGTCAGTAACTGTTTGTATGACTGACATGCACACAGCCCAGTCTTCTCAATTTCTTCTTCATGTTCTTATATTTATGTGTCCTCTTCAAGCCTGTATTCATCGGTTTCTATAAAAGTCCCACAGTACATACATCATGTACAACTGTTATGGGATCCTTGGGTTGCTTTTCTGGCCAAAATCTTTGTGGCTGGTGGCATCTTTGCCTGAGTTCTGCTCAGGCCCACTGGACTCATTTCACCCCCTCAGCCTGGCAGGCTGTGCTCAGCTCATGCTACCAGCCTGGATCCCATGCCTGACAAGGGAGAATCAGGTGTGGAATGGCAAGGGATGTGTGAGCAAACATGTGCACACTGCACACAGTCAGACATGCCACACACTGTGTGTGCACATTACACACAGTCAGACATGCCACACCACTGTACACAGTCAGACATGCTAGCTGCTGCAGCAGGGCTGGCAGCTCCAGGTGCCAGCATGGGCTCTGGCTCTCTCAAAGGCTACAGCTGGACCCAGCACTGGGAAACACAGTGACACCCAGAAGTTTAGAGACACCAGGAACCACAGGGCTCCAAAGACGGAGTCACAACCCTTGCTCGGGGAGCTCCCAGGTCTAGGCTCTCCAAAGGGCTGTAGGTCTTCTCTTTTTCTCTTTGTCTGTCTGTGGTGAGCAAGAGGCATGTTTCAGGCCTGTTTGTGTTACAGCTCTTTTAGCCTCACCATTTGGTGGGTCCTGAGTTCTTGTTCTGTGATCAGGAAGAATGAGGTACACAGACAAGGAAGGCTGAGCAAGATGAAGAGGAACTTTGCTGAGCCATAGAACTGCTTAGGGGACACCTGCAGCAGGGAGCTCCTTTCCACAGCCAGGATATACTGTCAAATGTTCAGCTCCTAGCAGAGAGGGCAGCTCCTCTCTGCAGCTGGCTGTTCCAATGAGTGTTCAGCTCTAAGTGGAGAGGGTAGTTCCTCTCTGCAGCTGAGTCTGCGTTTGTTTGTTTGTTTGTTTGTTTTGAGATGGAGTCTCACTCTGTTGTCCAGGCTGGAGTGCATTGGCGTGATCTCAGCTCACTGCAACCTTTGTCTCCCAGGTTCAAGCGATTCTCCTGCCTCAACCTCCCAAGTAGCTGGGAATACAGGCGCACACGATCAGGCCCAGCTAATTTTTGTATTGTTAGTAGGCGTTTCACTATGTTGGCCAGGCTGGTCTCGAACTCCTGACCTCGTGATCTGCCCACCTCAGCTTCCCAAAATTTTGGGATTACAGGCGTGAGCCACGGCACCCAATGGAGACTGGGGTTTTTCTGAACCTCAGAGAGAAGAAAAAACATACTGACTGGTCCATGGGCAGCCATGGGTGGGTGAGAAAATGGCACCACAAATTCCAACTCCACTCTGCGGGACGGGCAGACCAGTTCCCAGCCTTCAGGCCCTCCTGGGGACACACCTTGTTTTGCCCAGGAGCCTGTCTGCCTCCTGCCACCATCGATGATGCCCAGACTGCTCGTGCCTAGGGACACCTGCAGGTCAGCAGCAAGCTGCCTCAGAACCCTCCCTGTTTCACAAACCCTTGTGCTTGTTGGCACCCAAAGTCCAGAGGGGACCAAGGCTGCAGGGGGTCACTGTGTCAGCACTGCCCTAAGTGCGTGCACACCTAGCTGGGGTGTGACAGTGCCTGGGCTTAGCCCCAACCAACCCTGCTCCAAGACTGAAGTGAGTGCCAAGAGCTGGGAGAGGCCAGGCAGCAGAAGGAGAAATCCCCAAGCCTGTGAGGCAGGGTGGGGGGCTTCCCAGGCTCTCAAGGAAGTAGACTGCAGAGAGATCCGGTCCTGCACCTGGGAGGTGCCTCCTCGCAGCTTCCGGGTGGGAGGGCTCCGGTGCTCACTGGGCTCCTCTTTGCCCACAGCTTTGTGCCTGACTGTGCTGCTCCCCTGCCAGCAGGTGACTTAGCCTTGGTCCCATTTTGGCAACCCCCAGGGTAGCGGGCTCCAAGATGGCTCCTGCTTGTGGCTGGCTTTCAACAGCTTCATGGAGTGTGGCATCCCACAGTGTCCAGCTCCACCTCCTTTCTGCACCCTCCTCGCAGCAGCATCAGGCAACAGCCTCAGTGAGGGGCCAGGGTCCAGATGAGCAGAGGCTCTGGGCCTGGAGGCAGTTCCTGCCTGGCCATGTGAGGGTGTAGGTGGGGCAGTTGGCTGCATCGGAGATGCAGGGCACAGGGGATCCACCGCCACCACGGCAGCTCCTATAGCTGCTCCTGCCCCCACCACTCGCTTCACTTCACTGTATCCAGCACAGAGGCAATGGCCATTCCAGACAGCCTATGGCTGCCTTTAGAACCCTCATATGATTCCACATCTGTCTAGAACTGCTATCCTCGATCTCCTTTATCTAGTTATAGGATAATTATTAAAACAAAGTCTTAGTTCAAATAGTATATTCTTGGTGAAACAATTCTTAGGCTTCTAAACAAGGTCAGGTCTCATTTTATATGCTCTTCAATCTAACTTCTGATTAAGTTTTCCTTAACACCTGTCAAAATACTTTTGACTGATTTTTTCCTTTTTTTTTTTTTTTTTAAGATGGAATTTCACTCTTGTCACCCAGGCTGGAAAGCAATGGTGCGATCTCAGCTCACTGCAACCTCTGTCTCCTGGGCTCAAGTGATTCTCCTGCCTCAACCTCCTGAGTAGCTGGGATTACAGGCGCCCGCCACCATGCCTGGGTAATTTTTGTATTTTTAGTAGAGATAGCATTTCACCATGTTGGCCAGGCTGGTCTCGAACTCCTGACCTCAGGTGATCCACCAGCCTTGGCCTCCTAAAGTGCTGAGATAACAGATGTGAGTCACTGCGCCCTGCCTGATGTTTTTCCATAATTTTTGTTACTCCTAAAGGTTCTATGAAAATGGAGACTTACTATTTTATTCACCACGGAAATTTTAATACCTAACCTATTGCTTGGTTAAAAAACAGTAGACTATTTTTGGATGAATAAATAAACATGTTTCTACAGAGTGTAGTGAAATTAATAAAAAATAAAGTGTGATTTTTATACCTTTATTATTAGGGTAAATTATGTAAAAATAACAAACAATGACTTAGAAAACTGAGGACAATTAATCCTTTCTAGCAAGAGTAAAATTATTTCAATATAATTAAGTTACAAAGAAAAGGGAAAATAAAAAATAATAGCATGTTCCTAAATAGTGAATAATTATATAAAATATTAATATATTTTTTAAACTATGAAAAACATAAGTAGCTATTTCTAAACTACTTGAGAAAAATTAAATTTATTTACATCAGGAAGACTAAAATTAACTCTTTCTTGTTTTCAAATTTTTTTCTGTGTATTTAAAAACTATGCAATATAAAAGATTTAAGAAATAATAAGTAAATACTTTGGCGGACTATATATGAATAAATATGTGTATGAATATTTCTTCTTCCACTGCAGTATTTTCTTTTCTTTAATTGTATACTCTGCAAGGATTGCCAGTATAGTATTAAAAGTTATACAGTATTTAAATATCTGTCTATTATATGACATTAAATGTCTGTGTCTATTACACAGATATTTTAATACTAGGTTTTATTACAAAGTATTGTAGGTTTTATTACAAAGATATTATGTCTAATGTATCTATATTAAGCATGATGCTTGTTGTGGGTTTTTGACTGATACATTTTATTAAAACAAGGAAAAACATCTCTGAGCCTATGTTGATAATACACAGCATGAATAGATTTTTTAATTTGATCCAATACTTCTTTCTGCATTGTCTTTGATGATCGATTCGTTTTATCTTAAATATTTTTAATTTTTATTTACATTCAGCAGTGTTCCAATAATAAACCACCCTTGCATTTCTAGAATATAGTCTGTCATGTCATATAATATGCATGTAATGTGCATGTATGTATTCAAACCATTCAAACATATATGCGCATGTGTGTATACATCATATTAATATGTTTCATGATAGATATTACACATTTTCATACACACTATATATACTTATATTTACATATATATATGTAAAATCTAATTGTATATACTAATTTTATGTCTTAGCATATTGTATACAGTTTCCTAATACTATATAGTGCTTTAGAGTTTTAAATTGTCCGAAACAAAAAGAATGGTGTATTTTTATTTTCTTAAACTCTCCTTGCCCAGTTGTGATATCTCAATTATACTAGACTTATAAAATGATGTGGGTATGTTTTATTTCCCCTAATATCTGATAAAGTTTATGTAAGATTAGAATGATAATTTCCTTGGGTGTACTGTAGAACTCATCTGTATAAACCAGATAAATGTATTTTCTACGTGGAATTTTTAAAATATAGGTTAATTTTCTTCACTGTATAGGAGAAAGATTTTCTAAGTGTGTGTAAGTTAGAATTTCAAAAATTTAATAAAATGGCCAGGCGCAGTGGTTACCAGCATTTTGGGAGGCCAAGGTGGGTGGCCTCTACTAAAAATACAAAAAAAAAAAAAAAAATTAGCCAGACATGGTGGCAGGCGCCTGTAGTCTCAGCTACTCCGGAGGCTGAGATAGGAGAATTGCTTGAAACCAGGAGGCAGAGGTTGCAGTGAGCCAAGTTCACGCCACTGCACTCCTGTCTAGGCAACAGAACGAGACTTTGTCTCAAAACAAAACAAAACAAAATCAATAAAACATATTTTCATATTGAAATTACATGGGAAAATTGATTCTGCTTCAATGAAATGGAAAGTGGTATCCAGTGAAAATTAAGAAGCAATACAAATAAGGAAGCAGATATTCTTATTAAGTATATGCTCTATCTCTGGGTATTTTTATGCTGTGCACATGACATCACTGTTAGCTGAAAAGAGATGTCTGCTGGAGAAGAAAAACTAAACCAAACCAAACTAAACTAAGCAAAGCTGGAGAATTATTTAATAAACATATATTTATTAATAATATGGTACCTTATATCAAAACTATGTTATTTAAATATATCTAAATGATTTTGTAGGGTCAAAAAAAGGTGGTTTTTCATATGTTCTCACTTATATGTAGGAACTAAATGATGAGAACAGATGGACACATAGAGAGAAACAACACACATTGCAGGGTGGGAAGAGGGAGAAGATCAGGAAAGATAACTAATGGATACTAGGCTTAATACTTGGGTGATGAAATAATCTGTACAACAAACACCCATGACAAAAGTTTACCTAAATAACAAACCTGCACACGTACCCTGAACTTAAAAGTTAAAAAAGGAGATTTTCAATAATAAAATTTGCTTGCAGAAATAATTTTCAAGCCAATTTTGTTTCCATTGGTGAAAGCAGAATTCGTTTTGTTTTGCTTTTTTTTTAAACTACCCAAATATTAATTATGTATCTTTGTTTTAATTCTTTATTCAGTTTTCTTTCCCAAGTTTCAACAGCAGACACAAAAGCACATCAAATGTTTTAATGCAATGATTAATTCAATAACTTTATTCTTGTCCCCAATTGTATCATAACAGTACAGCACTTTAAGATAAACCCGAATTCTTTAGGCTAAATGAGTAATCAGAATACTTTAGTTTTATTTTATTTTTGTCTCTCAAACAAGCTAGACATAATTATTATTATCTTATAAAATTAATGTTTATTTAAATTTACCAACATGTTTCTCAACTTCTTCATTCAGTATATCCCTATTCGTCTTGGGCTTTTCTTCTGGGATAATTTTTTGCTTTCCAGAGTCTGTTTTTTGGAAATTATTTTAGGAGAGACTCATTGATGGGAAATTCTGTTTTTTTTTAAATTTATCTACAAATGTCTTTATTCAACTGAATTTTTTATTATTTCTAGATATAGATTTTGAGATTGAGTATCATTTATTTTCCTCAATTTGGATGTAGTCTATCTGTTTTGGGTTTCTCTTGTGTCTATTGAGAAATTATCCTTCAAGCTAATTGTCTTCTTTCTCCTGTGGAATTTGTGTGTACGTGTATCCTTCCAGCTGCTTTCAATAATTTTTAGCCATATGTGTGTAATTGTCCACTCTGTGTGTCCATATGTGTGTGTGTATGTGTTCTGTGTTCCGTTACAGTCATACCACCACTAAGAAACCTTCTTTTGATTATCACTAAGAATGTATAAGCATCATTATGTTGAATATTGTCTTTTGCCACTTTATTTTTTTCTCCTTCTGAAACCCCTAGTGAGAAATGAAAAATTTCTCATGTTTTTCCTATATTTCCAAACTTCTCTGAAAAAACTAAACCTGCATCTGGAAAGAGTAATGCCATCCAGAATCAGCAAGGCACATAAAACAAAGAAAAGATAAAAAGCAACTTGAATTTTTTAAAGTTACATTATTGAAGGACATTCCCAGTAACACAACCAGTGTTTTATGGGATCTAACAAACGGAATCTACAAACTATTCGAGGGCAAATCACTGGTGAGACTAGATTTAGTTGCCTAAAAGCTTAAATGCAAAAAAATAGCTAAAAGCACAGAACAAAAAATATGAAAGTGTGAGGAAAGATCAGAGATTGGAAGTGACATCCAGGGGACTTAGCACATATATAATAATAAATATGAAGGAAGATAATAGAATAGATGAGATTATACAAAAGCAAAGAAATGCTCACTGAGCTATAAAAAGCCCTGAAACTGCAGCCTGAATTGCCTCACTACAGCGAGGAAAAATTATGAGAAAAGACGTGTATCTCAGTATAGTCTGTAAAATCCCTTCAGTCTTGTGAAAATTAAGAGTGTTGCATGCCTCTTGAAAGGAAGATTCATAATTTCCATAGGTAAAGCATCTGCTGCTTTGGACTTATCTGCAAAATAAGATATTGAAAAACTATGGAATAGATGCTATAGACACGTGAGAAAAGAGTCTTGTGACCATGGACACAAAGCTAGATATACATAGGTATTTGGAGACATGCAAGAATTTAAAAAATGCTGTCATCCACATAAAATATCTAAAGAAATACTTTAAAAATTAATCTTTTTAAAAAAGAACAAGAATGTGACATTAATACAGAAAAAAACTGAAGAGGAAGTAGTGGAATCAGTAAACCCACCAAAAATAATGCATGAAATAGTGAAAACATCTATTGAATTCCATAAGGAAACACCAACAAAACCATATGTTGTCAGAGGTCAGAAGCAAAACTGAAAGCATTCTAAAGGCCTACCGAGAGGCATAAATAGGAAGATGAGGGAAGGAATAGTAAAAACATTATAAAAGGATCATTGTATTAATCAAATTTTTGTTGCTTATAATAGAATATCTGAAATGGTAATTTCTGTAGAAAATAAATGTAGTTTTACAGTTTTGAGGCTCAAAGTCCAAGGTTGAGGGGCTACCCCTGCTGAGAGACTTTTTGCTAGTGGAGACTCAAGGGGTTCCAAGCAGGTGCAGGGCATCACATGGCAAGGGGCTGAGTGTACTAACATGCTAGCTCAGGGCTCTCTTCCCCATCCTTTCAAGCTACCAGTTCCCCTCTCATGATAACTTTTTAATTTATTAACTCACTAATCCATTAATCCACAAATGGAATAATCCATTCAGAGTTTTCATGATCACCTCTTAAAAATCCCACCTCTCAACACTGCCGCATTGGGAGTTAAGTTTCAATACGAATTTGGGAGGCAACATCCAAACCATAGTAATCATCCTATTGGGGTTTAGTAATTAAAAGAGAAACAGTGGGTTACCGTCAGAAAAAAAAAGTTTGGGTTAACTTCAAAATTGTAGTAGAAAAATAGTTTCTGTTTCTGAGTTTTGAGCGCTAAGAAAAAAATGTAACTTCCATTTTTCTGAAAGGTAATGTGTCAATATGTATCAAATATAAATATACTTGATGCAGCAATTCCATCTTCAGACATTTATTTTTATGATAAAATTCCACAGATAAATATTTATCAGATGTTCTTCAAAGAGATTTTTAAACCACTATAAATGCTTAGTGATGAGATTGATGAAATAAATTATAGTGCATTGCAAATGTAGTTTCTATAAAGTATGATGCTAAAAATAATTTGTTGACTTTAGAAAGCTTCTCTGATGATAATACAGCTTATGATATAGTACTATGTCCTTCCTACAAAGATCTATGTGTGCATTAAAAAATGACCAGAGAAATAGATGACTAAATAGTTTCAGAGATCTTTTGTTTAATCTATTTCTGGTCAGTTTCCCTTATGCTTCTATATCATATCAGTAGATCATAATGTGCATGCATAGTTTGAAAGTTTAAAACAATTTTAACTTAGAAATAAATAGGAATAATATTATGATATAAAAATGATTATCATATGGTGCATAATTACACAAATGTTATTCGCAAATTGTTATCAGTCAACAGTTAAACAGTATTTCATTAACTCACATTGAAAATTGAGAAAGTATTAATCCAGAAAGAAGCTGAGTATACTCTTTTTTATAACAAACTTTCCAAATTTGTAGCAAATGAGTAGAAAATGTATTCAAATTACAAATGAAAGAGGGGGATTATTACCAACTTAATATTTGCTAAAATGTACCAGTGCAGCCATCTGGGCCTGGGCTTGTACTTGTGGTCATTGTTTTCCATTATACTATTATTTACTAATTCTAAATTTTCTTCAGTAAATATGTATCACCAATAACATATTTTAAAATTATGTTAATTCATAAACTTAACAACTTTATTAAATTAATATTTAATAAAGATATTAAAGGGACACAAGTAATAAAGCTAAAATTCAATTGACAAATTAGGAAAATCACATGCCTGTAATGTTAACACTTTGGGAGGCCAAGGTGGGACAATTTCTTGAGGCCAGGAGTTTGAGATCGGCCTGGGCAATGCAGCAAAACCTTGTCTCTACAGAAAATTTAAAAAACTAGCCAGGCATGGTGGTACACACCTTTAGCCCCAGCTACCAAGGAAACTGAAGTGGGAGAATCACCTGAGACCAGGAGTTCAAGGCTGCAGTGAGCCATGATCACACCACTGTACTCCAACCTGGGCAACAGAGCAAGATCCCATGTCTAAAAACAGAAAGAAAAAGAAATGTGAGGTATTTTGCAAATAAATTGACACTTTTGGAAGAACATTTTCTTTTTCAGTTTATTTGTATTTTACTCTTTCTTTTTGTTCCAGTTCTTCTGATGTCCTCAAATTGATTCAAATTCAATTAGAGAAATTTTTTTATTGAGAGCCTAATATTTGTTAGTCCATCAAATGATGACTAGAATAAAGTGATGAATGAAGATTGCTGACTTAAACATGATTCAAGTTCATTTAACTGTATTTTCATGAGGTAAATTTTCCTCTAATTTTAAATTTAAAAAAATTTTCCTGTCTTATAAATTTTTCAACATTACACCACCGCCACCACCAGAACAACAAAACCTGTCTAGGTACCTTAGGTATTTTAATATTAAATAGCAATTTGCTTTGTACTTAATGGAAGATGAATCTCCAATTCCATAAACATAAAACAGAATAAGATCATAGGAAATGTAGACATCTGCATTTACTTAGAGATGGAATCAAAATTAGGTCCTTCTTAGAGCCTCTAAGGCTGAACTGTACTAAAACAGCTCATGGCAATTTACCATTTTAATATTCATCCTATGATATATAAATACATCACAAGCATGGCAAGAGGAAACTCTAGAATCTATAGCAGTGTATTTTGCTTTTGATGATATGCTTTTGCTGTTCACATTTTCCATTTGAGTCACGTACTTTGGTAAATTTTTAGTTGTCATTTTTTTTTTTACTTCAAAATTATCTTTATTGGTGAGTGAGTTTAACTTTTGTGATAAAGCTTCTTGTTAAAATATTTTTAATATGAAATGATCACTTCAGTCATAATTTCATGGCTAGAGCATTCACTGAAGGACATTTAAACTTATTTCCTTTCCCTTCAATCTCACATATTCATAGTTAAAAATTTTAGGTTCTATGTAGTAGGTTCCTGTAGTAACCTTTTGAGAGACTTTTGAAAAAAACAAAGTTCTTGTGGTCTTTAAATTTTACTGAAGAAAACATTTATATTGTAAAGGCATATAAAATATAAGGAATTATTAAATACTTAAAAATGGAAAAAACACACATGCACACAGTGTCAGGTTATTCTTACTTTCTAGAATGGCTTCCTCAATGTAAAGTTTTGGTTTTGATTTGAAGCTAAAAAACAGGTTCTAAAATTCTCCAACCCTGTGAAACATTCACAAATTAACACAATGTCAATCTTTTTGAATCATATTAGAGAAAATTAGTAATCTACAAATTTAATCTTTATGGATTTAACGAATATCGAATTGGTTTGCTAGTGCTTTTGAGTCGTAGACTGACTTGTATCATACAAATATTTCACATAAAACAATAAAAACATCAGGATCAGGAATCTACTTTGTTTTAGATGGTTTGAAAGTCATCATCCAAATCATAAAGTTATTTTTAAATTATAGGCTCATATTTACCTACTTCTATAAAGAAGTTTTAAATATAAGTGTACCTTAGATTTAGCTGAATGATTATGCCTTTCAAATCATTCGATTATCATTTAAACTACCTACTTTGGGTAATTATGACCCTTGGGAATTCTACTTTCTGTCAAGATGGAATAACATGGATAGATTTATCCTGAAATGATGGAAAACAGATGAAATTTATAAAACAATGGCTTTTAAGACACTGGAATTTAGGCCACAAAGAGCGCTGATTTCTGAGAGACGGAAAACAAATAAGGTGAGCCTATGATAAATGCAGCTGGCGAACTTTTCTAGGCTGAGGATTGGGGTACCCAGCAGGACACTGGTGGACCCCTGAAATTGAAGAGCTAGATCTGAGAGCCCAAGAAACTTAGGTGGCAAAAATTCATGGGATAGAGGACTGGATAAAATACTGCTGCACAGAGAGAGAATTCCAGAAATCTGCAGAGGTTCCGCTTTGAGTATTTAGCTGACAACTGATCAGTGCAATTATGTGAGAAAATTAGCCAAGGCTGGAGAAAGAGCCTATCTGAAAAGATGAGAGGTAACAGTGCTCCGTACTCACACAGGTCCAAGAATAGTGCCTCTTCCCACCATAAAGTGAGAAACTTCGTGATTCACAGGAAATTGTGTAGAGTGCAGACTGGTTGTGCCTTAGTAGTGGGAAATGAGGAGAATAATCAGACTCAAATTGAGTACTTGCTCAGGTCCTGACAAATTTTAAAAGTAAAACCCAGAAGGATGACACTGTGTTCAAGTAACATTACTGCATATCAGAAAAAAATCCCCAAAACAGGAATACAATACCATCTCCAGGAATACAAGTATTTATCAACCACAGAACTGTACTACATGAAATGTTAAAGGAAGTCCTTAAAACAGAAGGAAAATGACACTAGATAAAAATATTGATCTACACAAAGAAATAAAACGTGCTGGAAGTGGTGGCTACATAAGTAAATATACAAGATTTTTTTTTATGATTTAAATATCTTAAAGTTAAGTGATCCTTTAAACAAAATTAATGACAATGCCGTAGGGAGTTTATACCCATAAAAATAAAATATATGACAACAGTAGCACAAAGGACAGGAGAACAAAATGGGAGTATATTATTGTGAGGTTCTTACACTATATGTGAAGTGATGTAATATCACTTGAAGGTAGACTCTAAAAAGTGACAGGTGTTTAGTATAAACCACAAAACATGCACTAAAATAACAAAAAGAAGAGTCACAGCTAACACAGGAAATGAAATGGAATCCCAGAAAGAAATTTATTTAAAAGAAGGCAGATGAAGAGGATAGGGGAACAAAGTAAGATGGGAAAAATGCAGAACAAACAGGAAAATGGGAAGTTTATTAACTTAAACATAAGGATATTGATCATCACATTAAATGTAAGTAATCTGACTACCTTAAATAAAAACAGAATATGAGATTGCATTTGCTAAAAAAAGCAAAATCCCACTTTATGCTGCCTAAAACGAACACACATTAAATATACAGAAACCACGCTAACACAAATTTTTAAAAATCTGTAATGACTATATTAATATCAAAGTAAATTTCATAGCAAAGAATATTACTGAAGACAAAGAACTTTGTTTCATAATACTAAAGAATCAATTCAAGAGGACATACTAATCCTAAATATTTATATACCAAATAAATGAGATTCAAAATACAGAGCTTACGGAACTCAAAGATAAATAGATAAATCCACACTTATAGTTGGAAGTTTGAATACTTTTCTCTTGATAAATGATATAAAAAGTAAATAAAAAAACAGTAAGAATATAAGTGATCTGAACAACACTCAACAAATATGACCTAATTGCCATTTATAGGATGCCACACTCAACAATAAGATAGTATATATTCTTTTGAAGATCACGTGGAACATTTACCCAGAAGACCATATTCTGGACCGTTGAAAATTTCTCAGTAAATTTAGAATGAATCACATTATATGAATAATGTTCCCTGGCAACAATGGAATAAAATTAGAAATGAAAAACAGAAAGATTGAAGGAAAATCTGCAACTATTTGGAACCTAACACACCCACAAATGAAAGATGAAATAAAAGTGGAAATTAGAAATTCTTTTGAACTGAATTAAAAAAAAGTCACAACATACCGAAATTTGTGAATTGCCAACAGAACGTAGTAATGTGGAATTCATACCACTGAAAACCACTATTAGAAAAGAACAAAGGTTTCAAATCAGCATCTACCTTAAGAAACTTTAAAAAGAACAAATGTAACCAAAGTAGACAGAAAAAGGAAAAAAAAAAAAGATCAGAGAGAAAATTAGGGATATATAAAATAAACAACAACAACAACAAAATAGAGACAAACTATTATACCAAAAGTTGCTTTTTTGAAGAGCAACACGCCTGTAGTCCTAGCTACTTGGGAGGCTGAGGCAGGAGAATGGCGTGAACCCGGGAGGCGGAGCTTGCTGTGAGCCAACATGGCGCCACTGCACTCCAGCCTGGGTGACAGAGCAGGACTCTGTCTCAAACAAACAAACAAACAAACAAAAACTGTATTTCTACAACTAAAATAAAAATTGACATTAAAAATACTATTTAAAATAGCATTAAAATGTGAAATAGGGATAAATCTGACAAAAGATATGGAAGACCTGTACAGTGGCAACTACAAAACATTGATGGGATTAAATAATATCTAACTAAATACAGAGAGGTATTTTGTTCATGGGTAAGACTCTCCAAAGTTTTCTATAGGTTCAGTGTAATCCAAATCAAAATTTTAGCAGATTTTTTTTTAATTGATGAATTCTAAAATCCATATAGAAATACGATGGACCTAGAATAACAAAAACAACTTTGAAAACATAGAACACAGTTGGAGAACTCACACTATGTGATGTCAGTAGTTATTATAAAGCTGTAGTAAACCAGACAGTGTGGTAGCATGTCAAGTTCCATAAAATAGATCAATAGAACAGAACGAAGATTCCAGAAACAGACGCACACATATATGGGCAAATGATATTTGGAAAAGGTACTTCTGTTGTTCACTCTTGTTAAATCAAAAGAAGGAAGGAATTTTGGACTCTTATTCTTACCAGATCTGCTAAGACTTTTCAAATTTGTTCCTTCTAACCTCATTGTACTCTATAGTGAGAATGTAATATATGCATTAATACCCTTTTTATTTGTTTTTTAAATAAACTTTTTGTTTTACTGATTATAAAAGTAATACATGTTCTTCATAGAAAATATAAATAATTCAGAAAATTAAGAAGAATATAAGGCTCATCTATAATCCTGCCACACAAAGATAACCACTGTAATTTTTTTTATTATATTTTAAGTTCTAGGGTACATGTGCACAATGTGCAGATTTGTTACATAGGTATACATGTGGCATGTTGGTTTGCTGCACCCATCAACTCATCATTTACATTAGGTAATTCTATTAATGCTATCCCTCCCCCAGCTCCGCCACGCCCCAATAGACCCTGGTGTGTGATGTTCCCCTTGTTCCCCTCTCTGTGTTCATGTATTCTCATTGTTCAACTCCCACTTATGAGTGAAAACATGTGGTGTTTGGTTTTCTGTCCTTGTGGTAGTTTGCTGAGAATGATGGTTTCCAGCTTCATCCATGTCCCTGCAAAGGACATGAACTCATCCTTTTCATGGCTGCATAGTATTCCATGACGTATATATGCCACATTTTCTTTATATAGTCTATCATTGTTGGACATTTGGGTTGGTTCCAAGTTTTGGTACTGTGAATAGTGCTGCAATAAATGTTAAATTGATCATACTTGTGAAAATTGGGGAAAAAAGTTGTACAGATTATAACATAATAACATTCGTGAAACCTAAATCCCCAAAAGAATCTGTTAGAACCAGAGAAACCTTCCTCATGGTCACTTGAAGTGACATTCCTGCCTACCTCTTAAAAGGGTACCATTAGCCTGATCATTACGGTAAAACAAACAAACACAAACCTGTTTGTTTTCTTTTAGAGTTTTACACACAGTTTATCTTCGCTGAATTTTTGAAACATGCAAAAATGAATTAAACAGTATGCATTATTTTTGTTTCTGGTTTCTTTCGCTCAGAATTATGTTTGTGAAGTTCATTCATGTTTTTTAGGCCTCGCTTGTTAATTTGTCAGTATTGGTAAGTTATATTTTTCTAGGATATTGCTATTCCATTTACATTTTCAATTTCATTGGTACAAATATCTTCATAATATGCATTTTTTGTGCTTTAGTATCTGCTGCAACTAATTCCTTTCATGAATTATTTGTTTACTTTCTCTTTTTGTGATCATTCTTGTTATTTAATTAATTTTTGGATCTCTTGGAACTAACTCTAGTTTTCTTAATCCTCTATGTTGTACCTTTTTTTTTTTTTTTTCTTTTCCAAGCTTTTGGAGGATTTCCTTAGCTATTCTTTTTTATACCAGCAGGATATGGAATACATACACTGAAATTTGTTTAATTTTGTTTCCAATTTATTTTTAAATTTTAAAAAATGCTTATAAATTAAGCTTTTGAGAATCCTTAATCATCAAACAAATATCAGTGACAGAAGCTTTCTCTTCCTAGGATGACACGGATGCTTTACCAGCCAGGTGCTAGGCAGGGGCTTTAGTGCTGGTCTTTTGGGCTTGCTTCTCCTGGTGTGGAGCAACATCCCTATGGGGGAGTTGGGGTAAGGGAGATAAGTGCCCCAGGATTCTTAGGTAGAAGGGGGGAGCTCACAATATCCTGACTACACTCACTTGGAACATGGAGCTTGAGGGAAAAAGAAATGCCAGTGTCTTGCTCTTCCCAGGGAGATTCCACAGCCCTTGACTGGAAACTGGGGGGTGAAGGGAGCCTAATCTTCTTAGCCATACCCACTCAGAGTGGGGCTTTGGTCACACTGACCTGAGGGTAGGAGGCAAACGTGGGTATGGCTCAAGTGCCACAGACTCTCACTCCTCTTTCTGAGATTTAGTAGCTTTCCTTGAACAAATGTTTCTTCATTTGATATACGCCCTTAGTATTGCAGGACTTTCTCCTTAGTTCAGCTAAAACCGGGTTCTTGTCACATGACTAGGAAAGATTAGACTCACAGACACATAGAAGGGTGAGGAGCATAATTTGTTGGGCAAAAAGAAAAAAATAAAACTCAGAAAAGTGAGATGGTGTCCTCCTAATAGGCCCTCCACCTCACAGATTGAATCGTAGGTCACCATACAGGAATTGAAGAGGCCTGGTCTCTCAAACTCTATCATTAGATCACCTGTCTTTACAACTAGGAATTGAAGAGGCCAGGTCTCCTGTCTCTATCTCCTATCTCCTGTCTAAATTAGGACAAAATTTACAAAGACTTTTATATGTGTATATTGTACATAGATATAAACCTATGACAAAAGTTATATATGTATACTAATTTTTCCAGTTATGATTGCTTCACTAGGGAGCATATCCACAGAGGCCCTCATGCTGTCATCCTGCAAGTTCTTCCATATTTTTTTCTTTCTGTTCATTTATGCACTTATATTGTTGCCTATCTACTTCCCCTCAAATAAGTATATCCTTTAAAACAGAGGTCATCAAATTACTTCCTTTGTGTGAAATCTGTGCCACTGCCTGATTTTTTTTTTTTTTTTTTTTTTTTTTTTTTTTGAGACGGAGTCTCGCTCTGTCTCCCAGGCCGGAGTGCAGCGGAGGGATCTCAGCTCACTGCAAGCTCCGCCTCCGGGGTTTACACCATTCTCCTGCCTCAGCCTCCCGAGTAGCTGGGACTACAGGCACCCGCCACCACGCCTGGCTAGTTTTTTTTTTTTTTTTTTTTTTTTTTTTTTTTTTTTTGTATTTTTTTAGTAGAGACGGGGTTTCACCGTGTTAGCCAGGATGGTCTCGATCTCCTGACCTTGTGATCCGCCCGTCTCGGCCTCCCAAAATGCTAGGATTACAGGCTTGAGCCACCGTGCCCGACCCCACTGCCTGATTTTGTAAATATTTATCGTAGTACAGTCTTCACTATGTGCTTATATATAGTCTGTGCCTGTCTTTGTCAGCTATGTATCACTACATCAGAGATAAGCAGTTGTGACAAAAGCCACATGGCCACAAAGCCAAAATATTTGCTGTCCTGCCCTTTACAGAAAAACATTTACCAACTCTGCTTTAGAGTATTCGAGTATTCATATTCTCCATCCTTCTCTTGATTTTTTTCATCTCCTGGTTTTAGATGATATATTTTTTAGCTTTTTAGTTCTGTACATATATTTGAAATTTCTTTACAGCATTACATTTTATAATACACATATTTTATAATAATTGTCTACTATTAATTCTCGTTATCCTTATCATATTGTCTGCTTTTTTTTTTTTTTTTTTTAAAAAAAGGAATTTTTATTTGTTGGTTAGAACATTTTTTTCGAGAACTTTTCTTATATTAATTGTATGGATGCTACCCTCTTTGAATTCTTGCATAACTACAAATTCTTTCCTTTTTCCTGAGAGGTGAAACTATTGTAACTGGAAAGAAGATTTTTGGGTCTCTGTACCCTACTTTGAATAGTTTATTTGTTGCTCTTCACTTTTAGTCTTCTTAGAAAGGATACATCTATTGTTAAATTTTCTTTCTCTGTTAAGATATTTATCCTCTACTAATAAGATCATTGTCTTTAGTCTCAGAATTCAAAAATTTCACTATTGAAAATTATTAATATTAATATTGAATTTTAATTTTGTTATTCAATATTGATATTGAATTTGGTTTTCTTTTAGTCTTTCCCAGGCCTTACAGAAGTCCTCCAGTCTGCAGACTCAATTACTTATTTACATAACGAACACTTTTCTCTACTAATTGAGCCCATCTTTCTCTCTAATTTTCTGTTTTATGGAAAGCCTATGTGCTCCGTGTTACAACTCATGTAAATGTACATCAAATTGCTATCTTTTGATCATTTTTTCATATATTTTTGGTTTTGCTATGAATATTAAGGTATTTCTTCCACAAGAAATTCCAGAAGATTAAATTGGTTCTTAGTAGCTACCCGCAAACTTTTACTCTGTGTATTAAATTTTAAAATTCAATAGGCTAGGCTTAATGGACCATGTCTTCAATCCCAGCACTTTGGGACCCCAAGGTGAACAGATCTCTGAAGTCCAAGAATTCAACACTACCCTGGGCAACATGGAAAAACCCCTATCTTTATCAAATAAAAAATAAAAATATATATTTTTTTAAATATATATATATAATATATATATAATCAAAATTCTTGATACAGGTTCTTAAAAATATTTTATCTGTTAATTTAATCTCTTTGAAAATCTGTTTATTATTCTTTGTATTTAAATTTCCCATGTGGATTTCCAAGTTCTACTTCAGTGAGAAATCCTACTCTTTATACTCAGCTTCACCTTTTTCTTGGTGACCTGCGTTCACCTAAGTTTAGCAGTACTCAACATTGGCTGCACATTGGAATCACCTGTGGTGTTTTTGAAATTACACTTTACTGTCTTCCAAAAGGGCTTGTAGAGCATGAAATTGTCCCGGTGAGATGCCCTTCAATGAGCTGCCAAGGTTGAGTTCTACTACTCGACTTGGTTGCTTGATTACGGTTTGGTACACTCTCTAACCTTGTCTCTCTTATCTGTTAACTGAACAACAATTATGACACTGGAAGCTAGGACATAAATATTGGATCAAAAGTTAGAAGACTCATGCTGAGATATTGCATAGCCATAAATTGAAAAGACACTAAGCTCCCCAAATCATAATTACTCTTAGATCATAAACCTGAAAAATTGACTTTTTAGACAATTAAAATATAACTCATACAATGCACAGTAAATTTATTTTCATTTTACAGATGCTTTATCAGTATCTTAAAAAAAATAAATACATATAGGGGCTAAACTCTATCCCAAGCAGCATGGTGGTAGTAGGGGCAAGCAATATAGGGTGGGAAAAATGTCCTCAGATGCCCTCCATATTTTCTTGGGCAAGCGTTAGTTTTCCTCTCCTTATGTATCTTTTTTCTGTGTAAATCACAACTGGGCATGATGCCTACACTACTTCATTCATAAAACTGAATATTTTCAGATTAAGAATCGGGGGTTTAAAATAATTTGTTAGCATCAACTTCTCTCTAAGTATTTGAGTCCATGTTGCCCAAATAACCTCTGCCTCTAATATACTCTACAATTCTAGTTGGCTTATCCAAAGAGAATTTCACTGTTAATATGCATCTTGAGGTAAATCATTTTCCTCTTCCATTCTACTCTGAACTTTGTCTCATTGAACTAAAATAAAACCACTAATTTTAACAATTATTCATATACTTTTTTCTATAATTGTGCAGTTCGTGACCACATGTCTTGATAATGCAAGTTACATGATATTGGAGTCAGCACCTTATTGTTCTTTATAATCCCTTTGAACCCTGGCATTATGTTAGACAAATGACATATATTAATATGACATTTTTATCCTTAAACTAGTTATATGGATATACTGTAAGAAAATGAAAACATTATAGAAGCATAAAACTCAGAAAGTTTACTGTATTCCCATTCTTCAAAGGAATAGTTTATAAACAGTTAAACATACTAATTTACAGTTAGTTTCTGTTGGTATGCTATCTTCTATTGAATATATCATTTACTTTTCAGAAATGAGGTCATTCTATAAGTACTCTTCAGCAGTTTGCTGTCTGTCACCAACAAAAAATCTTAAGCATTTTTGATGCTTGTATACATTTTTGTAATTAATTTATTATAAGAGCTAAATAATTTCATTGCTATTTTTGACTTCATAGAAATATCCTTATACTATGAGGCTTAAGTGAAATTTACAATTCTATATACAAACAGGGTGTTTAACATTATACATTTAATATAAAGATAGACAAATATTGGGGAAAGTGTGGTGTCATATTTTAGGGTTAAAGCTGAGCTATGTATGAAAATTTTTCCTTCTGAACACCTGTTTTCTTCATCCACCTCCTTAGAATCTTTCTCCTCTCCTCTTTATGGTACCTGAACTGATTAAAAACAAGCTGCATTTGCTTTCTTTGTTGGAATACAGTCCTCACATGACAAGACTAAGTGAAAGAGAACATGGTTTCCCAGGGAAGAAAGCACGGACTATTGCATAGGTCTAGCTTCAGTCCAGGCTTAAGAGTAGAAATCATTTTCTTTTATATTTGTAGCCTGATTAGCTTAGCTCTCTAGAGCATTAAAACACCAATTTCAGGAATAAATAAGGCTGAAAATCAACAGCTCAGGCATGTATGATACTCTGCTATCTCCCTAAAAACTTAATTAGAAATTAAATTAATTATTGGAGGTTGACCTCATGTATTTACATCTTTTCAATTTAATAATAAAATAAAAGAGTTTATATTCCCAAGGACAAAGAGAACTGGAGGAAAGGCCACAGTGGATCTGATATTTCAACCAAATTTGAAGACTAAAAGGGAAGTAGAAGAGCGGTAAACTGATTTAGGAAGCAAAGTTATTATCCGAGTGACTGCAGTGTGGAATGACAATAAGCTAAAAGCCGATTGTGTCACAGAGCCTTCTATAGTCTTATAGGAAGAAATTGAGTACGGCAAAGGCTGGGATTGAAAAGAAAGACTGGCCAAAGACTTGCAGTTAGAATCTCCAGATACTATTTATCATTGGGAGTCATCCAGCAATACCCATTTTCTACATGGTAGAGAACACGGTATAGTCTGTGAGTAATTTGAATGTGAGATACTTCAGATGCAGAATCACAAGCCACTCTGGAAATCTGGAGTAAGTTACCTGTTGAAAACTGAAGGATTGATTAAAAACCTATGCATCAACGATGACATATTTACCTCGTCCTGGGTCCAGCTTTTGCAAAGCAAATGGTTAGGTTTATACCCTATAAACAAGAGAGAGGCAAAAGAAATTCCCAGGTACACAAAAAGGCACCAGCTCAAGGCACTGACAAGTTTATTGTGATTCTTGAGGATTTAATTCTGTAAGAAGATCTCCATGTATGAACCGGAGAAGTGTGAAGCACACTAAATAGCTATATATTTGGTGGGTGTACCTTTGGCAACATTTTTGACACATATATGGCCGATCTATTAGAGCATTTGGAATAAAATAAAAGTAGAAACCTTATTTGGAAAAAATAAAAAGAAATAACTGCAAGAAGAAACAAACAATTTAAAGGGGTTAATTTTGAGAATTGAGGTTGAAGTAGATATAGAGGCATTGGCAAGTTGTTTTTCATTGTAAGTATTTTTAGGCATTATTTTATCTTTTTTGATTATGGGCTTACACTACTTTAACAAAGTACTTTTAAAAATAATATTTAGGAATTCAGAGATAAGACAAACATTAGTTTACCAATTGTTGCCTTCAATTGTTTGCTTCATTTATAGCTTGCCTTTGTTGATACTCATAAAATCATGCATATTTAAATACCTATATGATTGAGTTAATTATGTGAATAAGTCATATTATCGGGAAAATATGAAACCTTTTTAATAACATTTACATAACAGGACTTTGGACAATAGAAAAAAGTTGAAAGATAATAAAAGTAATAAGTTAAAATACTTTTGGTGAAAGTGAAAGAAGTTGAAACAGGTAAAGTTGCTTTTTTAAAGATAGGGTCTTGCTCTCTTGCCCAGGACAGACTGCAGTGGCACACTCATAGCTTATTGCAGCCCCAAACTGCTGGGCTGAAGTGATCCTCCAGCTTCAGCTTCCCAAGTAGCTGTGACTACAGGCACAGGCTACCAAACCTGGCTAATTTTTAAACACTTTTGTTTTGGTAGAGATGGGGGCCTTGTTATATTGCTTAGGCTGGTCTCAAACACCCAGTCTCCAGTGATCCTCTCCCCTCAGTCCCTGAAAGTGTTGGGATTATAGGTTTGACCCACTGCACCTGGCCTAAAGTTGCTTTTAAAGAAGTGGATGTCTGTAATAGAGTAGAAGCAGAATAAAGAACAGCGAAGAAACGGAAACCTTAAATCATGAATAATTTGAATATTTAGGTTTTCAAATACATTATAATCTGTAGTGGGTGCTACATAGCAAAAACGTAAATTTGTAACTCTCAAATAAAAACAGTAATACATTTTGTTAAAAATATTGTCCTGGAAGCATAATTTATCTTGTACCTTCTGGCCGAAACAGGCAAGGTATTCATCAAGACTGTTTCTTCTTTCTCACAGGGAGCTAAACGACATTTACCAGCCTACCACAGTGTTATGGGGGAGGAGGTTATAATGACCAAGCTTTAGACAACAAAAAGTGATCAGAAGGTATGTGCTTTGCTTCCAGTCTGTCCAGAAAATCTTCCATATGTTTTCCTCTAAACTCTTTTAATTTCTTTTGTTTGATACTAATGATCACTGAACTCTTGGAAGCCCTTTGTAATAGATGGCAGAACTCCAGATGAACGAAGCCTGGATACAAATATCACCATTGCTTTGAGAAACATCAATCAGAGACGTTTATTTTTACTCTGTATGGTCAAAAAAATAAATTTCCATCCCATTTGAACCATTACACAGTTTTTGGCCTGTGTGTTACAATAACAAATATATTTTAACTAATACATTCCCTATATAAAATGAGTAAGATGTACCAGCAGGTGAAATAGTGATGTCAAAATAGGCAAAGGACTCTCTCCAATTGAGGTCTCCAGTGGAAGAGTATGCAAGAACACTGAAGGAGAAGAGGGTGTGCTCTCAATTTGCCAAAAATAATCCAATTAAACCACTAAGAAACATTATGAAAAGGGAGATTTCTGAATTAAACATGATTTTTAAAAATGTACAATGGCAAATTGTTCTCAGAAATGGTTGCAGCATGTAATATTCTTACCTGGAATTATAATATTATGTGATTGGTCTTTCCTCCCCTTAACTTTACTAGTTCTTTGTTAGTTTTTCCTCTTCTAGTGCTTATTATCTTTTTCTTATGAATGCATAAGGATATTTTGTATGGTAAGGAATTATATTAATAAATGTTTTATATATATTATAATATATATAATATAATATACATAGTAGCTACTCAATGTGTGCCAGAGATTTCTATATATTATATATGTTTTATATATTATAACATATATTTTATATATATATATGTTCTTTTTTTTTTTTTTTTTTTTTTTGAGACAGGGCCTTACTCTGTCACCCAGGCTGGAGTGCAATGGCATGATAATGGCTCACTGTAGGCTTGACTTCCCAGGCTCAAGTAATCCTCCTACCTCAGCCTCCCAAGTAGCTGAAACTACAGGCAAGCACCACCATGCCTGGCTAATTTTTTAAAATTGTTTGTAGAAACAGGGTCTCTTTGTGTTGCCCAGGCTGGTCTAGAACTCCTGGCCTCAGGAGATTGTCCCATCTCAGCCTCCCTAAGTGCGGGGATTACAGGTGTGAGCCACTATGCCTGGACTACATTTCCTAACACTATTCAAAAATCCGATTTTTATTTAATACTCAGCATTTGAACAACCATCTTTAAAGTAACATATTAACCTTCCATGGCCCTGGATTTTCTTGCTATAGAAAAGAAGTGCCCTTCAGTGCCTTTCAGAATGTCTGTGCATGATCATTTACACCAACCATCAACGTGAGCTGGCATTGTCAAAGCATTCATATACAAACATCCATGAGAACACACTTTTAGAAATCCAACCTCGAACCAATTTGGGAAAATATCATATGCAGAAATAATCTCTGGCACACATTGAGTAGCTGTGACTTTTAAAAATATATATTTATTTATTTAGAGTCTCACTCTGTTGCTCAGGCTGGAGTACAGTGGCACAATCTTGGCTCACTGCAGCCTCCCCTTCCTGAGTTCGAGCAATTCTCCTGCTTCAGCCATCTGAGTACCTGGGATTACAGGCACGCACCGCCATGCTCGGCTAACTTTTGTATTTTTAGTAGAGACAGGGTTTCACCATCGTGGCCAGCTGGTCTTGAACTCCTGGCTTCTAGTGATCCACCCCTCTCGGCCTCCCACAGTGCTGGGATTAAAGGCATGAGCCACCCCACCCAGCCAGCTATGCCTTTTTAATAACCTTGAAATTGAAAATAATTATTACTTACAGGCATCCTGAGTACCTTTCACACATTTTCGTTTTTGAAATTGGACATGATAAGTAGAAAAAGGTAGTTTAAAATTAATCGTGTCTAATTAACAACTAATGTGGCTTTAAGCCTCTTACAATCTTATGTGGGGTTACTATTATAATTTCTATGTTTGTAGTCCTCTTAATTTTCTAAGTGTTTCTGTAATTACGATTCCACTTGATTCTCATAGCAGCCTAATAAAAAGAGATTATTGCTTCTAATTTATAGATTAGATTAAGAAAATGAGGTTTATTTTTCTAAGTTAATATAACCAAGTGAATCTTTATGTCAAACCACTGTCTCCTTCTCTTTTCTCTTCAAAGATCATTTTCATCAATGTTACTTCATAAATGTTCTTCAGAACATAGTTTCCACAAGATAATCTATAATAAAATGTTCAGTGTTATTTAGAGAAAATATGCCTAAAATGCTAAAAGTATAAGAAATTCTACTGTAATTAGAATGTATATATATTGATTTTCTTTGAATAGAATTCTCCAAAATGATTCTATTACAGAACTTACTTTTCATGTAATACCTATTTATATTTTAGGAATAGAACTTTAAATCGAAAACTTACAGAATTCTGAATGCTTGTATTTCAATAGATTTTGTTCCTCTTTAAGTGCTATGGATCATTTCTAAATATCAGAAAATAAAATCTCCCTAGATATGCACTCTTGTAATATAATATACTTACTCTTATAACTATTGATCTTGGATAGTTCTAACGTGTCTCCATCTTATGTAGAATTTTACTCTAAATTTAACTGCAGGCTTTGCAATTATTTGTGTAAAATAAATTAGCAAATATTCACAGTTATCTTCATTTAGCTATTCTTGTTTTAAAAATGTTTTATCATGTGGCACGTGTTTCGTAAGCACCTGGAGGTAAATAGTGAACAAAAGATACACAAACCATGCACTTTATAGTCATAAATATTGTGTAGGAACAGATACGGATTGCTCACAGTTATTGCTTCCTAAGGACCAATGGGTATTCTATATACTTAATTTTTATATTATTCTATTCTATATACTTTATATATATTTTGAGTTAAATTTAGTATATATTTTATATTATACTTATTCTATATATTTAATTTTAAAACTAGTTAGTTATGTTTTATTCTTATGCTCTGTAAAGGAAAGATCCCAAAGGTTAAATAATTTTTGGACAAGGTCACAGAGACAGGTAATGGCAGAACCAATATTTGAGGCCAGCGTATGTCTCTGAATACTAGTAAATGCTACAAATAATTGGATGAACAATATTTAAGAATTTTAGCAACTGAACATACAGATAAAAAATATATTTAAACAATTTATATTTGACAGCTCTAACCTAAAACATAGCCAGAGGGTCTCTGCAGGGTAAAACAGAGTTTCATGGTATCCCCGTCTTATTCAGAAAGAACTGTAAATTCTACTTATGGTTCTGTTTTTATAACATTAATAACACTGGTGTCATCCTGTGGCACTAAAATAGTAATAAAAGCTGTAATATTCTGGAAGTAAAAGATGGTTATAAACAGTTATATGTGTTGTAAAGGAAAGAACAGGGTGCTATGACAGTTTATAATAGGGGTCAGCTAATCCATCCATGGACTATGTCAGTAGAGTAGCAATTTGATATGTGATTAAGATTTAACTGGGTCCAGAGATGGGGCAAGCATTCCACCAAGAGGAACCAAAAGAGCAAAACCTCTGTGACAGGAATGAAGGAACATGGTGTGTTCAAGGAACTGAATGAGGATCGGGAGGTAAAGCATAGTGAGGAAAAGGCAAATTAGTTTGAAATGAGTAACAAGAGGGTCTGCCTAAACACATTGAGAGAAACTCCCTAAAATAAAATATTTATTCAGGAATGGACATTGCAATGGGAATACATGTGCCATAGTAAACCATGTGCATATTCAGGAAGGTAAAGAAAAACAAAGGTTTTTAAAGGACAAATGAGGAGGATTATAAAGTTTTTTGAGATAATTATTCTTGGCTTCAAGGATCAAGAGCATAGGTGGCACCAGTTCAAGGTTTGTTAGGCAGGTGTTGGGCAGATGTTCTTGCTGAAGTATTTCTTTTTGTGCAGGTTGAGATGGTCTTTGTACAAGGTCTTAATTTTGGTAAAGTGTTTTATGATAATTCTTGTTGCCAGGCATTTCTGCATGTAAACCATTCACTTCATAGCCTTCCCTGGCAACATTTGTCACGGTTTTTTAAACAGCGGTGACTCTACTTTGATTCTGACAACGTTCACAAGAGAAAGAAGGGATCTCCTCCAGGCAAGTCTTTCGGACCATGAATTTAGCTATGATACCAAATGCAACAAGATGTGATTGCAGAGTTTAAAACTGTATAACATAATCAGCTACATTTCATGAAAGATCATCCTGGCTGCTATGTAGCACATGAATCCGGAGAGACCCAAGGCAGGAAACACAAGCCAAGTTGGTGGTCAGCTCGAAATTTAAAGGAAAGACCATACTAATCTGTGCAGTAGATGGTGCTGATAAAAGAGGGTAGAGATGGCTCAATGCAGAATATATCCTGGATGTATATTTTCATGTAGGAGGAGGAAGGAAAATGATGTGTCAAGATTTCTAGCATTTTAACCAGATATAAGGAGTAGAATTTACTCTATGAGAACAACATGGGAGTGAAACATTTGTGATGAGAGAAAGAAAAAATTTGGATTTTCTAAGTATGAGAAAAATATATAACATATATAGGAATATATAAGTAAAGCATCTAAATATAGACACTTGAAAGGAGAGCTCTGGGCTTGATATGAAATTTGAGAAATATCTGCATTTGGTTATTTTTGTAAAGAGTTGGGAGTAAATGAGATTGGTGTGTACAGACACAGTACAGAAGAGTAAAGCATAGGTAAGAATCTATGAAATATTAACTTAGTTTCATGTAGGCACTGATAAGGGTGGCCAAAAGTTGAATGTCAGAGAAGTATTAACTTCGATTAAATGTGTTAAGAGGCCAATTATGTCCATTAAATTTAACAGTGGGTAGCATACTAGTGACTTCCTGCAAAGACATTTTATGTAATGTTGTAATAGTAATCATACCACCTTGAGTTAAAGAGCACATTGATTGGTGGAGAAAGACTGAAAGACAGAAAAGAGGAAACTCTCCATCTGAGTGAGAACATTGTCTATTCAGAGGCAGTAAGAGCTAGAACATATCTGGGGTATCTTGCAAGGTCAAAAGATGGTATTGTTTCTTTGGATTTTATGCTTCATTTATTTTTTAATTTATATTTATTACTTTGAACATACAGAAGAAAATAGGCAATTATACCCTGTATCTAAGTACCTTATACTGGAATAAAAGAAATGCTAAAATTTACTTCTGATACACTTTTCTGTTAAAAAAAAAAATATTGCTAAGTTTCCATTCCACCTCATATTTTTTCCTTCTTTTCTCCAAAGAGGCAGTACCTTACATAAAGTATGTGTGAATGTGAATCAAAAATGCAAGTTTTGCATTTTTAGTTTACATGAGCTTTAAAATAAATAAATATAGAATTTTGTTGTATGTTTTGCCATTTATAAAAACTGTCATATTCACAGTTACACATTGAGAGTGTGTGTGTGTGTGTGTGTGTGTGTGTGTGTGTTTGTGTGTGTGTGTGTGTGAATTTAATCTATACAGTTGACCCTTGGGCAACATGTGTTTGAGCTATGAGGTTCACTTATATGTGGATTTTTAAAAAATGAAGTGTTTGCCCTGTGATATGTTTTGGCTCTGTTTCCCCAGCCAAATCTCATCTGGAATTGTAATCCTTATGAGGATTGCAGGGAGGGGCCTGCAATCACCATATGTTGAGGAAGGGCAATGATTGGATCACTGGTGTGGTTCCCTCAGGCTGTTCTTATGATAGTGAGTCCTTGTGATATCTGATGGTTTATAAGTGTTTGGAAGTTTCTCCTTCTCACTCTCTTGCCTGTCACCTTGCGAAGAAGGTGAGGAAGGTGCCTGCTTCTGCTTCCTCCATGATTGTAAGTTTTCTGAGGCCTCGCCAGCAATAGGGAACTGTGAGTCAATTAAACCTCCTTTGTTTATAAATTACCCAGTCTCAGGGAAGTTCTTTATAGCAGTGTGAAAACAGATCAATGCACCCTGTATCCACAGGTTTCACATCTGCCATCAAATACTGATAGAAAATACAGTATTAGGAGGATGCAAAACCTGCCTATATGGAGAACCAACCATTTAGATACAGGTTCTTTAAGGGGGCCTGTGGACATTGAGTAGATATGAATTTTGGGATATGCAAGTGTTCTGAGACCAGTTTTCCATTTACAAAGAAGGATGATTTTATATGGATTATGTATAGCTTTCCCAAGAGTTAATTTTAATTTGGTTTTTAAATAATAAATGTTGATGTTAAATCATTAACATCATCATAATCATAAGCAGTACTTATACAATACTTACCATGTAGTAACAAGCACTGCTCTAAGTACTTTGCATATATTAATACATTTATTGTTAATATAAACCCTAAGAAGTGTATACTATTTATAGTATAAATTAATACCATTTTAGATGAGGAAATAGAGGCACTAAACTTTAAATCTCATCCTTGTTTTGCAGATGATAAATGATGAAGTCTGGATTTCAATGAGAGAGTCTAGCTCAGAATTAGTGTTGAGTCCTCTACTACAATGGCTCACAACTTCACTTACTACTAAAACTTCATTTACTTTATTTTCTCATACATGGAAATGGAAGTACATCCAGCAAGTAATCTGGAAGAAGTGGACTAATATCAGAATGAGAAAAGAAATGGACTACAGTTTTAAAACAACTGAGGAAATTATTCTGAGTTGTTGATTGTGCAGAACCACATAGAATTATCAGGGACTCCTGACCATTTCTCAGTGTGCCTTCATGATGAAAACAGGTTTTTAGGTTATACTGAGCTTGGGCTGAGAACCAGGGAAGTTCTGTCTCTAGTTTTCCTCAAAAGGAAAGAACAAACGAATGGGTTTTTAAAAGCTTTTATTGGATAACAATGTCACCATCAGTAATGAAAGGGGCCACTTCACAGCTTGAAATTAGGTTCTTTCGATTAGACAGCAGGTTACATAGTTCAGTTAATGTCACTAGTAGCTGCTTGCCAGTTAAGGGGCTTTTTGTTTCCTAAGAAATCTGTGCTAAGACAAGTTTGTATTTTTTTCGTTCTCCATCTTGCCAAAGAGCTTCAGCTAAGCTTCTACATGCTTTAATGTATAAATTAGGAACTTAAATTAGTCTTGCCAAGTATATCTATGGTTTCTTTCCACCAATCTGAAACTTTGTTGTGATGTTCCAAAAATCTTAAAGAAACAAGATTATAACATAAGAATGCTGGTGTTTATTTAAAGAAAATGATTACCATTTTACTTTTTTGTTTCTTTAAAAAACTTTTTAAAGCATTATTCCAATTAAGAAAATGTATGCCAAACAACCTGTTTCATGTATAGTGAAGAGAAGACACTGTCAAAAAAGGCAAGTATTTTCACTTTCACACCCATATATTCACTCCTACCTGAAGCTTAAATGGGAGCTCTAACATGGGCAGAATGTTGTTCTGAATGCAGTTCCTGCTTTTGCATTTAAGGACTAACAACATTCTGAGAATGTTTCGAAGCTGGGGAACTCTTTAAACAAATAACAAAAATAATAGCAAATAAAAAATGGTAATCATATTAATAACAGAGGTTACTTTCCAAAGAGGTGTTTTTGCATACTTTGACTTTTATACTAGGAAAATTGAGACATGGCAATACATTTCCCATTGATAAAAACCATAAACATTTTACTCTGTAAAGTTATTCAGTTCAATCAGTGAAGCATGCACCTTAATCAAGTACAGTGAATGGGGAAAAACACACAAATTGCAACAGTAAACTTTGTTTCTTGAGTTGTAGAGCAATCTAAAATTATGAACAAACCAGACATCTATGAAATTATGCAACATTTTAATCAATTGTGCCCTGAAATGCCTTGTTAAGAGAGTAGACAAATTAAAATCTGGAACTCATTTATAGAATAGTTCATATCGATCATTACATTAATGTTCTTGATTACTAGTGGGTAAATACACATCAAAATTCATCCTATTTATTTCTAACTTTATATCTACTAAAAATCCCAACCAAAGAACCACGCCAATAAATTATCATATATATGAGATATGTATATCTCATATATATATAAACACATACAAACACACACACACACACACCCCAATATCTACATTTCCTTAAAAAGAAAGAATAAATGATAAATGAATGGATTTAAAATAGCTCTTCCTGGGTAATGATGTCAGCCTCGGTGATGAACATACATATATATACACTTTTCACAAACCTCATACATCCCAGAGTTCATCATTAACTACCTCTGGGACCCAGGGAACACGTGAAAAGATATTCAAGTAAATGCTGACTGAGTTTGACTGTAGCCTTGAATTCTGCAAATATTCCATGAGTCAGGAGAAAAATAAACTAATTCTGCGTTTTCTAGCTGTGTAACTACACACAATTTCCGGATCCTATTGTTAAGCTAGACCTACAAAAGATATGACCTCATCAATTGGCAAAAGGATTCAAGGTTGTCTCAGGTTCTTTCCTTTCCTTTTTTTTATGGTTGGGAAATGAGGCTCTCCATTTTTTTTACATGAAGCACTTAAGGGAGTTGAGACTTCTTCCTTTTATAATGTAAATTCAATAATTTTATCTAATCATAGACTTTATAATAGAATAATTATAAATGTGAGGTGAAAAAGCATGACTCTTCCTTTGCTGTATCTTGCTGTTTATTGTTCCTCCATCCCAGCTAACGTTTTATATTACTATTGTCACTATTCTTTTATTTCTAATTCTTCACATTTCCAATTTAGATGATCACAGATTACTCTCTCATACTCTCCCATATCTCCCATGATTCATTATACAAGTACATAATTCACAAATATATACACCCACATGCATAAACACACATTTTTCGTGGCGGATTAGCTTCCAAAAATGTCAACAATATGATTAGAGCTATGAATCACAAAGTATGTAGAAGGGCCTTTAATTTTAATATAACATGCTTTGTAGGTTGTCGTTTGGTGCCAAGCCACCCACAGGCCCTCATTCAAAAAGTATAAAAGCAAGGTAGAAATATAAAAAAGAAGTAAAAGTACAATGATATAAAAACAACAGTGTGAGCATGTGGAAATGGGGTGGGGGGAATAAACAAAAATGTATAAAACTATATCTGAAACACTTTGTACAATATGTAGACCCAAACTTTTGTCAACCTATGATACGTCATGGTGGTTGATTACCAATGGGTAACTACACATCAAAATTCATCCTATTTATTTCTAACTTTATATCTACTTAAAATCCCAACCAAAGAACCATGCCAATAAATTATCATATATATGATATTATAATATATAGGATGTCATATATATGATAGAAAGGCAAGACTCCTTAAGTCTTCCCTTTCTAAATGTTATAGCAATAAAATTTCTACGTATTAATAGTCAAATAAATTTGAGCTTTATAGGATGACCTCATGTTCGGCAGCAAGCTAGTGTTCTGGAAATATATGAAAATAAAGCACCACTTCACTTATTTTTAAATATTGAAGATAGAATGAGATGGTATAGATGGTGAAAAGTCAGTCTAATAACCTTCCTGGCTTTCCTGGATATAAATCACAGTTTTCTCTAATAATGAGTAATGAAATTGTTAGGTATCTTAAAACAGGCATTGCATATGAAACAGAAAAGTTTCTTGCTGTCATTTATACTGTGTGTCAGGTCCTGTGGATTTGCAATGGGTGATCTAAAGAAGCATAATCTATCAGAGAAATATATCTATAAAAAAATAGAGGGACATGGTAAAAAATGTAATTGAATACTTGCAAGAAAATTATTATCTTGAACTAAAGGCTTTTAGAGAAATTTAGTTTGGATCACTAGACATATTTTGACCACATTGATGAGGTATCTGATTTAACTCACGTAATGTTAATAATATTTGCAAAGACTCAAATTAAGAAGTTGTTTGGTAAGTTAAAAGAATGGACATTTGATTAGTGTGGCTGGACTTTCATTATAGTTAGAAATAATGTGCAGAAACTGATTATGAGCAATTCTGTAAGTCATATCCAAAGCCCTAAAATTGGGAGAAAAATCATGCATTCAAGATTCTGTTCCCCCATAAGTACATGATCTAGTGTATAAACTGATTTCCTATATTAGTTTAAGATAGTTTATTCTTATTATTCACTTTAGGTAAGTTTTTATCATGGATATGCATCCACTGTTATCAAACTTCTGTTATCTATCTAACCACCAGTTGTTTACTTTTTTGCCTTTAATGGTTTAACATAATGAATTGAGTTGATAGGTTTTCTAATGTTGAATCACCCTTCAATTTCTGGTCGTGATGTATTCTTCTGCTCACCTGGAGTAAGTATTCTAATGTATTTGTTTTGGAAGCTTAGATCTACAGGGTGACTGAGAGTGCTATTTTTTTCTCTAATATCTATTTTATCATTATCGATTCAGTAATAAAACCTAACACTTTAGCTGAGGATGACGCGTAGGTGGAGACTGCATCTCTCACCCTTCTATGTAACTAATATTGGTCCGGTGACTGTGTTTTAGCAAATGATAGATGAGAAGAGGTATGTACATACAGGTTATGGCCTTTGAAGGAAGCTGCTCACTCTTCCTGACTTTATTCCTAATTCTTCTACTTTGGAATTTGGATATAGTCATAGTAATGACTTATTACTGACAATGTGTGCAAAGTAACTTAGGAGATGGAAGAGGAAGGAACAAAGAAATCTGTGAGTCCCTGGATGACCTAGGGAATCAGAAGTGTCCTGTCTTGTTTTACAACCCACGTATGGAAAATTTGTACTAAGGGAAAAGAGAAACTTTAAAAAGCTATTTCCTCTCTCTCTACTTGATAGTAACTTATATACTATACAAATTATCTGGTTTTAAAAAGTTTGATAAAATTTAGCTATAGAAACATGTAGCGCTAACTTAATGATAGATCTCCCTTTACCTTCCTTTAAAAATACTTTTATCAAAAATCAGATCTGAAAAAAAGGATATTTATAACACACATGAATTTCACATTAAATAAGACTAATCACAAATCAAGGGCCTAATCGTAGAAACTGACTCCTCCATGTCCTGTTTCCCCATCTCTTCTGGGCTCACCTCATATTCAAGCCAACAATACTCTTACCTGAAATTATTTGCTTATCACTCTCCTTTTTTTCCCTTTAAAGTTCAAATGAATATGTATATATTCTTATTATAAGTATTATTTATTACTGCAGGCTTTGAAAATTTATATACATTAGATAGTGCCAAATGTATTCTGCAAGTTTATATTTACTCAACAGCATATTAATAAAGTTCATGCATGATTTTGTGTTTCTTCATTTTTATTTATTTTTTAAACTTTTTTAAATTTTTTAATTTTTTTGAGGTTTGACTTAAAATTGTTTATTTTATTTTATTCACTTATTTATTTATTTTTTATTATACTTTAAGTACTAGGGTACATGTGCACAATGGCAGGTTTGTTACACATGTATACTTGTGCCATGTTGGTGTGCTGCACCCATCAACTCGTCAGCACCCATCAACTCGTCATTTACATCAGGTATACATCAGGTATAACTCCCAATGCCATCCCTCTCTCCTCCCCTCTCCCCAAAATAGGCCCCGGTGTGTGGTGTTCCCCTTCCAGAGTTCAAGTGATCCCATTGTTCAATTCCCAACTATGAGTGAGAACATGCAGTGTTTGGTTTTCTGTTCTTGCGATAGTTTGCTGAGAATGATGGTTTCCAGATGCATCCATGTCCTTACAAAGGACACAAACTCATCCTTTTTTATGGCTGCATAGTATTCCATGGTGTATATGTGCCACATTTTCTTAATCCAGTCTGTCACTGATGGACATTTGGGTTGATTCCAAGTCTTTGCTATTGTGAATGGTGCCGCAATAAACATACTTGTGCATGTGTCTTTATAGCAGCATGATTTATAATCCTTTGGGTATATACCCAGTAATGGGATGGCTGTGTCATATGATATTTCTAGTTCTAGATCCTTGAGGAATCAGCATACTGTTTTCCACAATGGTTGAACCAGTTTACAATCCCACCAATAGTGTAAAAGTGTTCCTATTTCTCCACATCCTCTCCAGCACCTGTTGTTTCCTGACTTTTTAATGATTGCCATTCTAACTGGTGTGAGATGGTATCTCATCATGGTTTTGATTTGCATTTCTCTGGTAGCCAGTGATGACGAGCATTTTTTCATGTGCCTGTTGGCTGTATGCATGTCTTCTTTTGAGAACTGTCTATTCATATCCTTTGCCCACTTTTTGATGGGGTTGTTTGTTTTTTTCTTGTAAATTTGTTTGAGTTCTTTGTAGGTTCTGGATATTAGCCCTTTGTCAGATGAGTACCTTGCAAAAATTTTCTCCCATTCTGTAGGTTGCCTGTTCACTCTGATGGTAGTTTATTTTGCTGTGCAAAAGCTCTTTAGTTTAATTAGATCCCATTTGTCAATTTTGGCTGTTGTTGCCGTTGCTTTTGGTGTTTTAGACATGAAGTCCTTACCCATGCCTATGTCCTGAATGGTATTACCTAGGTTTTCTTCTAGGGTTTTTATGGTATTAGGTCTAACATTTAAGTCTCTAATCCATCTTGAATTAATTTTCGTATAAGGAGTAAGGAAAGGATCCAGTTTCAGCTTTCTACTTATGGCTAGTCAATTTTCCCAGCATCATTTATTAAATAGGGAATCCTTTCCCCATTTCTTGTTTTTCTCAGGTCTGTCAAAGATCAGATGGCTGTAGATGTGTGGTATTATTTCTGAGGGCTCTATTCTGTTCCATTGGTCTATATTTCTGTTTTGGTACCAGTACCATGCTGTTTTGGTTACTGTAGCCTTGTAGTACAGTTCGAAGTCAGGTAGCGTGATGCCTCCAGCTTTGTTCTTTTGACTTAGGATTGTCTTGGAGATGTGGGCTCTTTTTTGGTTCCATATGAACTTTAAAGCAGTTTTTTCCAATTCTGTGAAGAAAGTCACTGGTAGCCTAATGGGGATGGTGTTGAATCTATAGATTACCTTGGGAAGTATGGCCATTTTCACAATATTGATTCTTCCTATCCATGAGCATGGAATGTTCTTCTATTTTTTTATGTCCTCTTTTATTTCACTGAGCAGTGGTTTGTAGTTCTCCTTGAAGAAGTCCTTTACATCCCCTGTAAGTTGGATTTCTAGGTATTTTATTCTCTTTGAAGCAATTGTGAATGGAAGTTCATTCATAATTTGGCTCTCTGTTTGTTTGTTACTGGTGTATAAGAATGCTTGTGATTTTTGCACGTTGATTTTGTATCCTGAGATTTTGCTGAAGTTTGTTATCAGCTTAAGGAGATTTTGAGCTGAGATGATCGGGTTTTCTAAATATACAATCATGTCATCTGCAAACAAGGACAATTTGATGACTTCTTTTCCTAACTGAATACCCTTTATTTATTTCTCTTGCCTGATTGCCCTAGCCAGAACTTCCAACACTATGTTCATTAGGAGTGGTGAGAGAGGGCACCCCTGTCTTGTGCCAGTTTTCAAAGGGAATGCTTCCAGTTTTTGCCCATTCAGTATGATATTGGCTGTGGGTTTGTCATAAATAGCTCTTATTATTTTGAGATATTGGTATTGAGTTCCATCAATATCGAATTTATTGAGAGTTTTTAGCATGAAGGGCTGTTGAGTTTTGTCAAAGGCCTTTTCTGCATCTATTGAGATAATCATGTGGTTTTTGTCTTTGTTTCTGTTTATATGCTGGATTACATTTATTGATTTTCGTATGTTGAACCAGCCATGCATCCCAGGGATGAAGCCCACTTGATCATGGTGGATAAGCTTTTTGATGTGCTGCTGGATTCGGTTGTTTGCCAATATTTTATTGAGGATTTTTGCATCGATATTTATCAGGGATATTGGCCTAAAATTCTCTTTTTTTGTTGTGTCTCTGCCAGGCTTTGGTATCAGGATGATGTTGGCCTCATAAAATGAGTTAGGGAGGATTCCCTCTTTTTCTATTGATTGGAATAGTTTCAGAAGGAATGGTACCAGCTCCTCCTTGTACCTCTGGTAGAATTTGGGTGTGAATCCATCTGGTCCTGGACTTTTTTTTTCGTTGGTAGGCTATTAATTATTGCCTCAATTTCAGAGCCTGCTATAGGTCTATTCAGGGATTCAACTTATTCCTGGTTTAGTCTTGGGAGAGTGTAAGTGTCCAGGGAATTATCCATTTCTTCTAGGTTTTCTAGTTTATTTGCATAGAAGTGTTTATAGTATTCTCTGATGGTAGTTTGTATTTCTGTGAGGTTGGTGGTGATATACGCTTTATCATTTTTTATTGTGTCTGTTTGATTCTTCTCTCTTTTCTTCTTTATTGGTCTTGCTAGCGGTCTATCAATTTTGTTGATCTTTTCAAAAAACCAACTCCTGGATTCATTGATTTTTTGGAGGGTTTTTTGTGTCTCTATCTCCTTCAGTTCTGCTCTGATCTTAGTTATTTCTTGCCTTCTGCTAGCTTTTGAATGTGTTTGCTCTTGCTTCTCTAGTTCTTTTAATTGTGATGTTAGGGTGTCAGTTTTAGATCTTTCCTGCTTTCTCTTGTGGGCATTTAGTGCTATAAATTTCCCTCTACACACTGCTTTAAATGTGTCCCAGAGATTCCGGTATGTTGTATCTTAGTTCTCATTGGTTTCAAAGAACATCTTTATTTCTGCCTTCATTTCGTTATGTATCCAGTAGTCATTCAGGAGCAGGTTGTTCAGTTTCCATGTAGTTGAGCGGTTTTGATTGAGTTTCTTAGTCCTGAGTTCTAGTTTGATCGCACTGAGGTCTGAGAGACAGTTTGTTATAATTTCTGTTCTTGTACATTTGCTGAGGAGTGCTTTACTTCCAATTATGTGGTCAATTTTGGAATAGTGTGCTGTGGTGCTGAGAAGAATGTATATTCTGTTGATTTGGGATGGAGAGTTCTGTAGATGTCTATTAGGTCTGCTTGCTGCAGAGATGAGTTCAATTCCTGGATATCCTTGTTAACTTTCTGTCTCGTTGATCTGTCTAATGTTGACAGTGGGGTGTTGAAGTCTCCCATTATTATTGTATGGGAGTCTAAGTCTCTTTGTAAGTCTCTAAGGACTTGCTTTATGAATCTGGGTGCTCCTGTATTGGGCACATATATATTTAGGATAGTTAGCTCTTCCTGTTCAATTGATCCCTTTACCATTATATAATGGCCTTCTTTGTCTCTTGATCTTAGATGGTTTAAAGTCTGTTTTATCAGAGACTAGTATTGCAACCCCTGCTTTTTTTGTTCTCCATTTGCTTGGTAGATCTTCCTTCATCCCTTTATTTTGAGCCAATATGTATCTCTGCATGTGAGATGGGTCTCCTGAATACGGCAAACTGATGGGTTTTGACTCTTTATCCAATTTGCTAGTCTGTATCTTTTAATTGGAGCATTTAGTCCATTTACATTTAAGGTTAATATTGTTATGTGTGAAGTTGATCCTGTCATTGTGATATTAGCTGGTTATTTTGCTTGTTAGTTGATGCAGTTTCTTCCTAGCATCAATGGTCTTTACATTTTGGCATGTTTTTGCAATGGCTGGTACTGGTTGTTCCTTTCCATGTTTAGTGCTTCCTTCAGGATCTCTTGTAGGGCAGGCCTGGTGGTGACAAAATCTCTAAGCATTTGCTTGTCTGTAAAGGATTTTATTTCTCCTTCACTGATGAAAGTTAGTTTAGCTCGATATGAAATTCTGGGTTGAAAATTCTTTTCTTTAAAAATGTTGAATATTGGCCCCCACTCTCTTCTGGCTTGTAGAGTTTCTGCCGAGAGATCTGCTGTTAGTCTGATGGGCTTCCCTTTGTGTGTAACCCGACCTTTCTCTCTGGCTGCCCTTAACATTTTTTCCTTCATTTCAACTTTGGTGAATCTGACAATTATGTGTCTTGAAGTTGCTCTTCTCAAGGAGTATCTTTGTGGCGTTCTTTGTATTTCCTGAATTTGAATGTTGGCTTGCCTTACTAGGTTGGGGAAGTTCTCCTGGATGATATCCTGAAGTGTGTTTTCCAACTTAGTTCCATTTTCCCCCTCACTTTCAGGCACACCAATCAGACGTAGATTTGGTCTTTTCACATAATCCCGTATTTCTTGGAGGCTTTGTTCATTTGTTTTTCCTTTTTTTTCTCTAGACTTCTCTTCTCGCTTCATTTCATTCATTTGATCTTCAATCATTGATATTCTTTCTTCCAGTTGATCGAGTCGGTTATTGAAGCTTGTGCATTTGTCAAGTATTTCTTGTGTCATGGTTTTTATCTCTGTCAGTTCGTTTATGGACTTCTCTGCATTGATTATTCTAGTTATCCATTCTTCCATTCTTTTTTCAAGGTTTTTAGTTTATTTGCGCTGGGTACGTAGTTCCTCCTTTATTTCTGAGAAGTTTGTTTGACTGAAGCCTTCTTCTCTCAACTTGTCAAAGTCATTCTATGTCCAGCTTTGTTCTGTTGCTGGTGATGAGCTGTGTTCCTTTAGAGGGTTAGATGAGCTCTGATTTTTTGAATTTTTTGAATTTCCAACTTTTCTGCCCTGCTTTTTCCCTATCTGTGTGGTTTTATCTGCCTTTGGTCTTTGATGCTGGTGACATACTGATGAGGTTTTGTTGTGGGTGTTCTTTTTGTTTGTTAATTTTCCTTCTAACAGTCAGGACCCTCAGCTGTAGGTCTGTTGGAGATTGCTTGAGGTCCACTGCAGACTCTGTTTGCCTGGGTATCAGGAGTGGAGGCTGCAGAAGATAGAATATTATTGTACAGTGAGTGCTGCTGTCTGATTCTTGCTCTGGAAGCTTCGTCTCAGGGGTGTACCCCACCGTGTGAGGTGTGAGGTGTCAGTCTGCACCTATTGGGGGATGTTCCCCAGTTAGGCTACTCAGGGGTGAGGGACCCACTTGAGCAGACAGACTGTCCATTCTCAGATCTCAACCTCCGTGCTGGGAGATCCACTGCTCTCTTCAAAGCTGTCAGACAGGGTTATTAACCTCCACAGAGGTTTCTGCTTCTTTTTTTTGCTTTTTGTTTGTTTGTTTGTTTTTTTGTTTTTTTTTTTTGGCTATGCCCTGTCCCCAGAGGTGGAGTCTACAGAGACAAGCAGGCCTCCTTGAGCTGTGGTGTGCTCCACCCAGTTAGAGCTTCCTAGAGGCTTTGTTTACCTACTTAAGTCTCAACAATGGGGTGCGTCCCTCCCCCAGCCCCCCTGCTGCCTTGCAGTTAGATCTCAGACTTCTGTGCTAGCAATGAAGGAGGCTCCCTGGGCTTGCGACCCTCCCGGCCAGGTGTGGGATATAATCTCCTGGTGTGCCGTTTGCTAAGACCCTTGGTAAAGTGCAGTATTAGGGTGAGAGTTATCAGATTTTCGAGGTGTTGTGTGTCTCAGTTTCTAAAGGGAGTCCCTTCCCCCTTGCACTTCCCAGGTGAGGCGATGCCTGGCCCTGCTTCAGCTCTCGCTGGTCGGGCTACACCAGCTGACCAGCGCCGATTGTCTGGCACTCCCCAGTGAGATGAACCCAGTACCTTAGTTGAAAATGCAGAAATCACCCTTCTTCTGTGTCACTCCCTGGGAGCTGGAGGCTGGAGCTGTTCCTATTTGGCCATCTTGCTCGCACCCTCGTTTCTTCATTTTTAGTGCCATTTGTATAAAAATTCCATAATTTTGATTTTTTTCACATATTTATTCATATATATAGTGAAAGTTTTCTATTATGAACACTTTGTATTTCTTAGAACATATATATCAAAATTTTCAGAAGCATATTAATAACAGTAGCATCCCTGAGGGTCACAGAATATGCATATATTTGATTTTGTAAAATAATGGCAAATTATTACTGTAATGGAGCAATTTACAATTTCAACAGCCATAGTGTAGACATAAGCACCAATACTTGACATTCGTTGTTAAATGTTTTAATATATCCCAGTCTCGTGAATATAAATAGTATCTTATTTGTTTATTTGTATTTCTCTAAATATTAATGGTTAATTATATATTAAAATATTAAATATTTTAATGCATTTTCTGTCACTTCATGTATCTTTCTATAAAGCACACAGTCAAGCTTTTTACCTACTTTTCAAACCTTTAAAAATATTCAGGCAATACATTCTTTGTCATGTTTATGTGCTGTTAACTTATCTCAGTTTGTGGATTACTTATTTATTTTCTTTAACATCTAAGACCTTAATTTTAATGTGTTTGAATGATCAATCATTTCCTTTATAGTCTGTACTAAATGTGTTTCATTTAGAATAATCTAGACCTTTCTCCCCTCAGGAAGAAAGACTGGAGCATTTTTCCTTCAGCTCCTAAAAATCTTGACAGATGACAGGTCCCTCAGCTGAGTCTCCACTTTCCCTCCCCCATGGCCTCCACCATCCACACTGCATGGAGTATTTTGTTGGGTGAAGAAAACTATATTAGTCCTTTCTCAAGGTGCTATAAATAACGTCCCTGAAACTGAGTAATTTATAAAGCAAAGTGGTTTAATTGACTCATAGTTCCACAAGGTTGGGGAGGCCTCAGGAAACTTACAATCATGGCAGAAGGGAAAGCATGTACCTTCTTCATAGGTTGGCAGGAAAGAGAAAATTGAAGGAGGAACTTCAAAACACTTATAAAACAATCAAATCTGAGAACTAACTCACTATCATGAGAACAGCATGGGTGAAACTGCCTCCACGATCAAATCACTTTCCTTCCTTGACACGTGAAGGTTACACTTTGAGATATAATTTGGGTGGAGACACAGAGCCAAACTCTATCAAAAACCATATCCACAAAAGTTTTCTTTCTTCCTTTGAGGCATTTTGTGTATATCAACTTGTCATTGTGGTGATAGTAAGGGATGGCCCCTTGCCCCACATTAGGACATTTCAGTAGGGCCATCTCAGTCCCAAAACTACCACTGGGATTCGCCGAGGTCTATGTTAGGACTGTATGATAATTCTGTAACACAATTTCTTCCTCTGACCAATCCTGCTTCCCTAACTGTTAACTAACAATAGCATTCCTTAATCTACGTAATTAAAATAAAGTAAAGGTGAATGATCCAAATGCTGAGGGTTATCAGCCATGCCAATTAAAAATAAAATCACTGTCTTGAGTGAAATCTTAAACTACGAAGCTATTGACTGAAAGAGATGGCAGATTTCCATGGGAAGATGATGTGGGGTTCCCTTGCAACAATATAAAATGATTATTTTGTAATAATTCCCCAAGCCCTTGCTTAAAGAATCCTATTCAGGCAATCATACACAAGGAAAGGGGAATACTCAGATATTTTGAGAACTGTTAAATGCAGGGTACATATAGACATGGACATTTGAGGAGAGAAAGCATCATTTATAATTCCTTGATAGAGCAGGATTATATGAGATAGGTTACAGATGGAGTTCTGGCCAAGGTGTGGTTAACATTGTGTTCACTGTATTCACTATGTTCACATAGCCATCATGGGTCATTTCCCTGGTCTTGAATTGTATATTTGAAATAGATATATTTCACAGTTGAATCAATAATGAATAATCCAAATGGTTTTGTAACCTGTAAGGGCTGCCATAGTGAGAAAAGCCAAATAGAATCCTCTAACATAATGATGCCTTCACTGCTTCCAGCAATGCTAGTAGATCAGAATCAGTAGCACATAAGGGTAATGACAGACAATAGGGACATCTTTGAAGACTCAAGGGATTAGGAGTCATGATCTCCATTATAACTCCATGTAATTTACTTGCATGGATGCTAAAAAAAAAAAAAAAAAAAAAATGGAATATTACAAAATCAACCAAGAAGTAACCCCAATTAAACCCACTGTGGCAGATATGCTACCTTTGCCAAGTCAGATAAGAAACCATTGTGGAAGAGAGTGTGGTGATCTTTCAAGGATCTAGAACTAGAAACACCATTTGACCCAGCAATCCCATTACTGGGTATACCCAAAGAATTACAAATCATGCTACTATAAAGACACACGCACACATATGTTTATTGCAGCACTATTCACAATGGCAAAACCTTGGAGCCAACTCAAATGTCCACCAGTGATAGACTGGATTAAGAAAACGTGGCACATACATACCATGGAATACTATGTAGCCATAAAAAAGGATGAGTTCGTGTCCTTTACAGGGACATAGATAAAGCTGGGAACCATCATTCTCATCAAACTACCACAAAGACAGAAAACCAAACACTGCATATTCTCACTGATAGGTGGGAATTGAACGACGAGAACACTTGGACACAGGGAGGGGAACATCACACACTGGGGCCTGTCAGGGAGTAGGGGGCTAGGGGAGGGATAGCATTAGGATAAATACCTAATGTAAGTGATGAGTTGATGGGTGCAGCAAACCAACATGGCACATGTGTACCTATGTATCAAACCTGCATGTTGTGCACATGTATCCTAGAACTTAAAGTATAATAATATAAAAAAGAAAATGAAGACCAAGTGTGAATAATTAAATTACTATTCAGTTTCAAGAGCCAGACAGTTGAAGAATCAGCGTTTGAATCAAAATTCATGGACACAAAATGTTGTGTTCTTAATTAGTTTGAAATAGAGCTCATGTACCATAGATTGCTTCCTTATTCTATCATCAGCTGTTCACTGGCCCATCACTTAGCCATGGAGATATCTTCCTGGTAAGAGGAAATTTTAATGATGTTTGGTAAAAAGGGACCAATTTAGTCCAATTACTAAATATCCTAGTAAAAATCTTAAGCCAAAAGCCATATATTTGTCCTTTTTGGCTTTCCAACCTCTTTGTATTAAAGAAAAAATTACCGAAAAAGGCAGGGAACAGGCAGTTAGAGTCTGGCCATCTCCATAAAAGCCATTATAGATAAGATTTTACATCACTTTACCTTCTGAGAATGCTGGTCAAAGATCATTTGTGGCAAATGTGACAGAAATAAGGGCCCAATGATATGGCAGTAATGGGTGTGGCAGCTTGAACAATGCACAAAACCTAATCAGCATTACTTGTAATACAATTTTAGCTTGGCTGTGTTTCTCTTGGTGCCCACATTCATTGGATTTGAAATATGATTATGTAAGCTAATTAATGTATTTATGAATTCATTTTTTCTTTTTTCCCTTCCCTTTCTCCCCTTTTCCCTTTTCTTTCTTCCTTTCCCTTCTCCCTTCCCTTCTCCCTTCCCTTCCATCTTCCTTTTTCCCTTCCCTTCCCTTCATTCCTTCCCTCTTCCCTTGCCTTCCCTCGTCCCTTACTTTCCTTTCCTTCTCTCCCTTCCTTCCCTTCCTTCCTTTTCCCCTTCCCTTCCCTTCCCTCCCTTTTCCTTCCATCCCCTCCCCTCCCCTTCCCCATCCCCTCCCCCCTTCCCTCCCCTCCCCTCCCTTCTCTTCCTTCATTGTTTCTTCTTTCTTATTTCACCTAAAATTATTTGAACTGGATCTTGTTGTTTGCACATAAGAAAGACAATTACTTGATCACCATGTGGCATAAAGTCCAAATGGAAGGCAAGGCTTTTGCCTATATAAGCCAACTACTGCAATAGAAACAAAGGGCATAAAAATTCAGCAACTCTATATTGGGCTGGTATAATTTTGTTGAGACTTACACAACCATCAAAACCCGATTCAATATATTTGATGACTGTTGTTAGTTGTTTTCAGAAAATGAAATTTAAAGTACCAGTAATTCTGTTATAATTTAAGAGGAAAACAAGCCAAAATTTTGGGAAGCAGGATGCTGTCAATAATTTGTCATGTTACAATCACTCTGCAGCATCACTACAAAAAAAATGCAGAAAATAGTATCTTCAGCACTTCCTGAGAAACACAGTGTGGGAGTGAGCTACAGACCTCTTCAAAGCATTTCAGTGACCATTCTCGGTCATTGACAATCAAAATAGACTTCATGATTTCGGGAAGCTTAGGAAGATTCAAGAAAGACAAATAACAATGAGTGGCACTTAAATGAAAGATGCAAAGGGAAGCTAAAATTATAATCGGAATGGTTTTGTCTGTAGATATATTCAACAATGGCTAATATAATATAGAAATAAACAGGTAGTCTATGTAGGTAACTATTATTTTAAAAATGAAAAATATTACACTAGTTGAAGATATGTTTGACCTGAGCCCCAATAGTATGCAGGTGGTATTAAGAATGTAGGCAAAGTTCTAGTCTTGAGCTCCATAAGGACTATCTAAAAGATCCATATAAAGTTTAGTTACCAGAAGCCTCTCTAAATAACTGCACAACATTCTGGTCCCACCAGTGCAATCCTCATGCCAAAGCAGAATTAGACAAGGGTCCGCTGTAATAGTATTCTTTTGAAATGGGAAACATTTGAGTGGCAGGTAGTACAAATGCATTCCTTTATTAAACTTTTAGTTGGTTTCTGCCACTGTCAGTCTGCTAAATTGCTTTGCACTTGTCACATGCTTTGGATGACCCTACATGACAAGCTCTCACTTGCTACACAAGGGAAATTAAGAGTGGTCACAGTGTGCTTTTCCTTCATTACAAATGCTTGCATCAATTCGATTTTTACTGCTTTCTATTTTTGCTTTCTATTCAGAATAAACTTTGCATTAACTCTCACTGGTTAACTCTATCTGATGTCCCTCTGTTGAACTACTTTTCCTAATTCAAAACTAAAACAAGACCGATTTCTTTGAGTAAATAGTCTTGTCTTTGATTCTTTACCTCTAAGTTTCAATAGAATTTCTTTTAACCATACCAACCTGGGACAATCACAACCCACTTCTTAGTGCCAAGCAATCTTGTTTTATTAGTCATACTGCGTGGGAAAAGTCAGGCTTTTTAGATAGTGCTATCCCTTCCTACTCCACCAACCCACTCCCCATAATTTGATGCTTGGCTTCTTGATTTATAGAATAATTGTGGATTGTGTGTCTTCTTCTTCACATATAGTTTAGTTGGTGGCTGAATATAATAATGTCTGTGAAAGTACTTTCTATTCCTTAAATCACAAAGAGATAGAAATAGTTTTTATATTAATCTTCAAATATACTTCCCATTTTTATATTATTGTAATTTTTATAAAAATATTCTCTAAATGTTGCTTTATTAGCTCATTCATATCTCCTACAATGCCTTTGATATAGTTTTCTATGTCTCTGTTTCACAAGAAAAGCAAAGAAACAATCTGACCTGGGTTAAAAGTAGTGATAAAGTCAGTATGAAAGCAGCTCCAAGATTCAAAATTAGTGGGACAAATTATTCCCCAGTTCTTGATCCCTTTCATCGGACTATATTCTCACATTTATTCCAAACTATGCTCTTATGGCATCATATTGGCTCCCATCAAACTGATTTTTTAAATGTTTTTAATTTCAGGGATACATGTGGCAGGCTTTTTATATAGGTAAAAGTGTGTCACAGGGGTTTACTGTACAGATTATTTCATCACTCAAGTATGAAGCCTAGTACCCATTAGTTATTTTTTGGGATCTTGTCCCTCCTCCTACCCTTCACCCTCTGATAGATCCCAGTGTGTGTTGTCTGTATGTTTCTCATCATTCAGCTCCCACTTATAAGTGAGAACATGCCGTATTTGGTTTTCTGTTTGCTAAGTATAATGGCCTCCAGCTCCATCCATGTTCCTGCAAAGGACATGATCTTGTTATTTTTCTGTGGTAGCATACTATTTAATGGTATGTATCATATTTTCTTTATCCAGTCTATCATTGATGGGCATTTGGGTTGATTTCATGTCTTTGTTATTGTGAATACTGCTCAATGAACATACGCGTGCATGTGTCTTTATAAAAGAACAACTTATATTCTTTTGTGTATATACCCAGTAATGGGATTGCTGTGTCAAATGGTATTTCTGTCTTTAGGTCTTTGAGGAATTGCCACACACACTCATAGATAGGAAAAATCAATATTGTTCTAAAGGCCATATTGCCCAAAGCAATTTATAGATTTAATGCTATTTCTATTAAACTACCATCAATATTCTTTACATAACTAGAAAAAACTATTTTAAAATTCATACGAAACCAAAAAAGAGACCAAACCACCAAGGCAATTTTGAGCAAAAAGAACACGATGCTATAGGCATCATGCTACCAGACTTCAAACTATACTACAGGGCTACAGTAACCAAAACAGCATTGTATTGATACAAGAACAGACAAATAGACCAATGGGACAGAAGAGAGAACGTGGAAATAAGACTGCACACCTACAACCATTTGACCTTTGACAAACAATTCAAAAACAAGCAATGGGGAAAGGATTCCCTTTTCAGTAAATGATCATGGGATAACTGGCTAGCCATATGCAAAAAACTGAAACTGGACACCTTCCTTACACCGTATACAAAAATTAACTCAAGATGGCTTGAAGTCTGAAATGTAAAAGCCAAAATGATAAAAATCCTGGAAAACAGCCTAGGAGATACCATTCAGGATATAGGCATGGGCAAAGATTTCATGACAAAGATGCCAAAAGCAATTGCAACAAAAGCAAAAAATGACAAATGGGATCAAATTAAACTAAAGAACTTCTGCACAGCAAACTGAATTGCTTATAGGATTTGAATATAGCATAGGTTTCCCTGCCTCAGCAAATTTGTTTAGCACAATATTTACCATGTCAATATCTTTCCATTCTCCCTTTTCATCTCCATTCTGATGTCCTTTCCTGATCTGCTGTGCCAAATGTGAGTTCATTCTTCCCAGGTCTCTAGGTCTTTGAATTTTCATTAAGGCACTGCCCACACTCTGCTTTATGTTAGGATTGTTGTTGCATCTGTCTTCTTCCCACATTCTTGTAAGTTCTCTGCGGGCAGGGTCTACACTTACAAATTTCTACATCCTCTACAAAGCATACTATGCCCAGAGCAGGAACAATTAACATTTTGAACTGAATAAAATCAAGGAGTGATTTAGAGTAATATACTGGAATGCATCTTTTAGAAAGGCTATTACAAAGTTTACAACTCAGCCAGGAAAACTCTTTAAACGTAAATTATCAAGGTGAGATTGATTGCATTAGATCCAGAGCAAAATTATGACTGAAAGTAGAAAGATATTACATGTTCTGCAGATACCATCAGAGTCAGGAGCTTTGCTGTTAACCCATGGCTACTCTGGGATTTAGATGGCAGAAATATTTAGCTGTAGGCTATTTCCTTCTACTCAGCATGTGACCATGGGCTCACTACAGTTCCTCACGGACGTCCACTATGTAACCCATTCTAAACCTATCCATTGCAAGGTTTTTGTTTATTTCCTCCAGAATGTTTTCACTTTCTCTTAGCAGTTAGAAAAACACAGATAAGGACCATAACTGCTCCTTTGGGGTGTTGTGAGAGACGTTTGCCATATACTGATGAAGCAATGAAATACTATTTTGTCTTCTAATGAAAAGTTCCAAAGTATTTTTTAGAACTACTTCGAACCTTTTTATTTTTGGTAGCAGAAGATATCCCTCTGATTTAGGCTTACTATTGCATTTGATTTTTAATTTTGCCATTGTTGACCAGACCCTGACTAGTTTATGGATCTTAAAAATTATCAAATCTTGAACACTACTTCCATGAAAATCCATGCAAATAGAACTTACAATGGACTTCCAGATTATGTCCATTGTCAAGACCCAGTAATCGACAGCTCTCCAGACCCCTTGAAACAAGGGATTAGGCTGTGTTCACACAGGTGAGGAGTAAAGATGTCAACTCTTCACCCTGTATTTTCCTATCTAGATAGAAGAATGAATGAGAAATAAAATTGATACCTCCTAAATAATAAACAGCAATTTTATAACTTCTGTAAAGAGTACTGAACTAAAGGAAATATTACAAGCATGTAAAATATTTCTGGTAGCTATGTCCTTGAGAACACTATATTTATCCTTTCTGAAATAGCTGAGCATATGAATTTCACATCCCATACCTCTGAGAATTGAGAATTACAGAGATAAGTTGTTTTGTAGCTATGTTTATGACGGCCAGCTAATATCTCTTGTTTGGTAGTTGGTCTGTTACCATATTAAAAATCTACACTCATAAACTGCTCTGTGGAATGTGTTTTAGCATAAACTGACAAGCAATTTCATCATGGTTATGATGATGATGATTAAAATGAAGTAGAAATATAAGACCCTATAAGAACCTATTACAAGTCTTGGGATAAAAGGGCTTGAAGTTACCAAGGTAACTTGGGTGGGCATTTTCAAAACACAAATATGATTCTCTTTCTTTATTGAGTCAAAACATAATGATATATATATATTTAAAAAGGTAACAGATTGAGTACACTCATGATCACATTCTTATCAACAAATACTTATTATAATATTACATTTCTGCATGACAGAAAAGCTAAAAGTCCATAAATTAAAAGTACCAAGACATTGACATCAATTATTTCTTAGGGGTATAATCTATTTCATTTTCATTGTTTGTGCTTTTTGTATTTCCCAATACCTTCAAATAAATTAAAATAATATTCAATATGAATTACGAGAGACTTTTTAGTTATTTATGGTCAGAAAACTGTGGACCTAGAGCCAAATATAGACCACCGCTTGTTTTGTAAATAAAGCTTTATTAGAGTACAGGTATGCCCGTTTATGCCTATTTGTTTACCCACTGTCTAGGGTGTTTTCATACTACAAAAACAAATTTGAGTAGTTGTTAAAGAGGCCATATGGCCAGCAAATCTTCAAATACTTATTATCTGGCCCCTTACAGAAAAAAGTTTTCTTAACCCTACTTTATATCATTGTTTTTCAACTCACCCTGTGTAGGATAGTCACACAGAGTGTGTTCTACACCCTGTGTAGAACAGTATATAGGCCAACAATTTCTTTAACACATCATCTTACTTTTATAAAGAAAAAGGATATTTCCTAGGATTGAGTTGTTACACAGCCAGTTTAAATTCACAGGTGGAAGAATATGTCAACAGATGCAAAACTTTGATTCCTGTTACATTTTGGTAAGCTATTTCAACAGTCATTTTTATTTAGTTAAAAATATTTTTATTACAATTCAAGCTTAAATAAGCTCTGTGTCTGTCTGTTATGATACTTTCATTTTCTGGCCTTTCTTCTGAATCCTTTTCTGAATAAAAAACAGATGGGATTCCAGAACTAGAGAAACTGTATGCATATTTGAGTTATACTTGTTTTTAAAAAGCAGAAAAAGAGAAAAGTATATAGATATTTTAAAATTAAATAAATAACCTAGAAATTTAACGTCTTGCGTGCAGACCCTTTATGACGAAAGTTGTTGAACCATTGTTTTGCTTATATATAATTTGTATAGTTACAATATATGTGATTAAGCAATGTAAATGCATTGTCTTTCAACAAGTGGATTATGCAGATACCTGACACATAGCAATACACCAAAGGTAGATCAAACTAATACGGCTGGATAGATCGAATTGAACCAGGGAAGATGTTCAATACTTTATTCATGAGTCTTCAACATTCTTATAGATGGGTCACAGAGCTGATTAAGATTTCACCCAGGCAACATAGAACGGGAAGTTTCCTTAGTCATAGCGTTTCTTGTTCACCAGTTGAAATAGATCCATTGCCCAGAAGCGTGAATGTTCTTACTTAGTACAAAGCCAGGCAAGGCTTTCCTTAGGATGCTTCATAAAGAGGACACTGAGTGATTGAGAGCCCCCTCCACCTCATTCATGCAGTAGCAAGAAAAAGAAACTTTAGAGCATTACATTATAAGTTGATGATATCACACAACAAAGGACAATTCCTTTATGTATTTATTTATTTTAGTGAAATAATGTTCTAATGAGTAGCCTACTCAGATCTAAGGCAGGAATAAATGTTAGAATAATTAAAAATAAGTTAATGGATTATTTAGCTGGTCAAAGAAACTGCTACATATATTATACATATAACACATACATGTAAAATATCATAGGTAATATGCATGTTTTAATGTAAGTAGATATACACACAGATATAATTTTCTCAAAATTTTTCTTCATATAGTGAGTGAAAATGACCCCACAAAAGTCAAATAACAACATTGCTAGCAATGGATTTCTTCTACTTAGAAGTGACTGATTCGATTTCTTTCTTTAACTGTGTTTTCCGGAGTCTAAAATAGTCATATTACTTCTTTAATAAGATACAATTTTAAACAGTTATGCACCTCAGTCTATTATAATAGTCTATCAGATTACTGATTTTTCTCCCCTTTATTACATGTATTAACTTTTTTATGGTTTAGTCTTCAATCATCATTTATAATTTTAAAGTGGACCTGATGACAAGTTTGAAGCCCCCTTACTACCACTAAGTAATAGTACACTAAAATCATAAGGGCAGGCCGAGGAGATATAATTAACCTCAAATATGAGAGAAGGCACCTGTGATATAATTATGAACATGTTGCCACATTTAATTTAGAGTTAGTATATGTGTAAGGATTTATTGAAAACCTTAAATTATCTAATAAAAATGTGTCAGGTATTTCTTGTAAGCTTCTCAGTAACCAAATAAATACAAATTAAGAAGGAAATGCCATGTTTGAATTATTAAATCACAATGTTTCATTCATTTTTTGATGCTAATTTCTTCACCAGTGAAAGCATGTAGGAATTCTTAGAGCATGCTCTTAAAACTATTATTGAATACAAAACTTCTGGATAATTGTTTATATATATCAAAGCATGACCTTGAAACAATTAATTTGTAGGAGTTTATACACAAAAATAACAGCAGAGGTGTGCCAAGATTTAAATACAGGGATATTCTCACTTATCAATCAGTTCCAACAAGCAAAATAGAGGGGATTTAATAGAAAGAATTGGCTACACAAGTAATGGAAGAGCTGAGATGTCAGTTGGGGAATTGTTAACATAAGGTTGACAAGAGCACGAATCTCCATTACCCTAGAATGGAGGGTCAAAGGAAGCAGTCTCAGTACCCAGAAATTGACATCGTTTGGTAAGAGCAAGAACCATGGTGAGCTTTTTCAGTGGGAGCTGGAGCCTCAGAGAAGATGAAGCTGATACCAGAGATATCACTCAAGGCAGAGAAAAATAGAGAATACCCTCTCTCTTTTTCCTGCCTTCCAAAGTCTCCTTTATCAAATCAGCCAGAAGACACTGCCTTAGGAACCCACTCAGACAGCCAGCAGGAGGCTGTGTTGCTGTGTTTAGTTAAGATTAAAATTAAAAATTTTAATTTCAAAATTAAAAGGTTGAGAAGAGCAGGAGTCACTACCACCCTAGGATGAAGGGACAAAGGAAGCAGATGCATATATTACCTCCTTCTGCCCTCTTTTTCTCTCTTCCTCTCCCTCTGTTTTCTTCTCTCACTCACTCCCAAAGACTGAGAAAATAAATGATCAGACACATATTTAAAAAAAGAAGTTGTTTTGTTTGATGTTTCTTGATTATGATGAGGGTTACAGTTTAAATGGGGTTGATGGGAAGTCTGTGATCTCAACACATACAACATAATTGCTATACTTAGATTTGAAGCTTTCAGCAAGCTACAAGAAGTAATTACCTTCATAAAATTAACAAATATATATTAACATGTTTCAAGCACTACACATTAGATATCATACACACTTCCATTTGAATTTGGAAAATTTGTTTATGCAAAACTTAAAAGCCTATATAATTTGGATTTTATCACTTCAGAGATTCAGGTGTACACGTACTTTTAAGGTCTATCTATCTATGTGTATATGAATCCCATATATTTGAAGGGGTTTAGCAGGACAAAACTGTGCAGTTAAAAGCTTATTCCTGGTTGACTTGAAGATAGAGAAACAAGGAAAAAATTAACACATTCTCAATGCTATATGGTTTTATTAAGGAAAAAGCAGAAGTTTGGTTAAGAAAAGTAAAAAAGAAAGAGAAAGATATAGGCAGTTTTAGTATTGGAAATATTGACAGACAGTGGTATTGAGGAAATAAGTCCTTTTACGGGAATAAACCTTTTTTGAAAGCTTTATGTTGAAAAACTGAAACCCTTCCCAAAAGTTTGCTATCAGTATGTCCATTATGGAACTTTTGAGAAGTTTCTTAACTTACTTTTGCAAAGACATCTTCCCTCCAGGATATCACACGCATCTCTCTGCCGGAATGCCAGGGAGTCTCCTCTCACCTCCTGCACACACTAAACGCTACCCGTCCTGGGTGTCATGAAGCCTTCTTCCCATGATGCTCACAAAATCTTTCTCAGAAATGGTCTTGATTGGTGCTCTAGGTAAAAGACAGCCTGCGATTTTATGTAAGGGGTGTGACACTCCCAACTCCCAACTAGTGAGAAGTTTTTTCCTTTCTGCAAAGCAGGTTTTTTTAAACAAATGATTAAAATTATCCATAAAAGATTTTGAATTCTGAGTCTATGGTTTTATGTTCCATAATAGTGAAAAGATGTAAGGTTGGGGAAAATGACATTAAGGTAATATATGCATGTTTTGTCACACCAAGTTTTATTATTTTAATGATGTATCCAAGTGGAGATGTCCTATTTGAAAATAGGGCTATAGAACTAGATTAAAAGTTAAATCTATGATGAATATTTGATTCAATAATGTCATAATTGAATTGTGTGAAATAATTCAGAATTTCTGATTATTGTTAAAAATAAATTAGATACTCATTTGCTCAGGACACTTAAGCATTGTTCATTTTAAAGAACTGTTAATAAAATGTGTTTGTATAATCACAATCTTTGCTAAAAAATTTTAAAGAAGAAACAGCACATATACACTTCAACTTTGCAACTTAAGACATACTATAAGTTATTGCAAGTTTCTTCCAATGTGTTTTACTATAGGAAAAAATTTAGTTTTTTGTACCTTTTTCTCATGCTAGAGTCAAGAAAGTATTTTTATTGGAAGTTGTGAGATACATGAAATGAAATAAATCTTAGTTCTCAAATAGAATCTTTATTCATATTAAAATTTAATCTTTGAATAGCATTATTAAAATTTTTCTTTATTGATATTAAGGAATGCCACAAAATTTCACTGGGGCAGAAAGGAATACTTTTAAATCCAAAAAACCACCCAGACAGATGGCTCATTTTGGAAACATAAAAATTGTAATTATTCTTATTTCTTAGATAATTTGGCACTTTTAGTATATACAATTTTGAAACATAAACTTAAGAATTATCATATTATTTGTATATTTTCTATATTGTCTTGACTCATGATTCACCTACACATATTTGAGGTAAGGAATTGAATTAGATTTTACTTTCCTGATATTATAAATCTCTGCTGTTACCACATGAGAAATGAGATGTAAATTTATTTATCGGCTTGCTTAAAAAATATAAAAAGATTACGACATTTTATATTTCACCTTGCTTTTACATGTAAGGAAAATATATGTTCCATAGATTGTCTTTAAATTATAAAGTTTTAATTAATTAGAGTTTTCTGGAGAAGCAAATTAGTTGACATGTAAATAATGAGCATTTTACAATTGAGATTTAATTAGTCTTCCTGGATCATAGACACTACATTTATTTTGTATTCACCACCTTCCATTTTTTCCTAAAGATTTTCCTTAGGCATACAAGGGTCTAAGCAATACAAAATATGTATCATCATAAAATTTTACTTTTATATATTAATGGTTTACTGTAAGCACAATTGAAACAAGGGATATCATATCATTTACTACATCACTTGGTGTTTAATTGCCTAAAACTTATTCAAAATTATAAAATATATAGAATTTATGGAATAAAAATAAAATTTGAATTTGAACCATATTTTAGTAAAAACAATCTCTTTCCTTGAGAACTGCCTCTTTTGGTATGCAGCAAGTTTATTACTACTTGAATGTAGCTAAGTTGCAGAAAAGTATTTCATTTTACTTTGATGTAAGAGTGATATTATAAGTCAATATGTTACAAAATTTTAATAAGCATTTATACTTATCTAGTAAAATCTCAAGGTAAAAATAACAGTGAATATATATTTTAAATATAAGTGTTACTGTACACCTATTTTGTTTATATTAAAAATAATTTGTAATTGAAATGATAAATAGCACTTGAATAAACAGTAGAAGGGTTTGTCATGGTTTCCAAGGCCCTGGATAATCTGATCCCAACTAATCTTTAAAATCTTATACAACACTCACATTATCTCACTGTGCCCTGGACTCACTGACTTTCCTCATGCTCTTTCATCATGCCACACTCATTCCTGTTACCGGGCCCCAATTCATTACATGTGATTTAGTAGATGACTTTACACTTTGTCCCTTACTCTAGTTTCAATGCTAGAATAAAAGAAATTATGAATATTTCCTCATTGTTCTCAAACGTAGCTACAAATGTAGTCACCCACACATACATATATATGTATCATGCCTACACACATATACACCACACAAACACTTTCGATTTAATAACTCTTAGGTTCATGTGTTTTGGAATAAAAATAAATTATTTATCTAGTTTCTTTCATAAAAAATGCTTTTCTATTCAAGAAATAGAAAAAGAGTGTTGATGAGAAGAGTCATACTCTGTAAAATATTTGAAGATATTTATTCTGAGCCAAATATGAATGACCCATGACCCATGACACAGCCCTTAGGAGACCCTGAGAACATGTGTCCCAGGTGACTGGGACAAGTACAGCCTAGTTTTATACATTTTAGGGAGAAAAAAGACATCAATTAATACATGTAAGGGGTACATTGGTTTGGTCTGGAAAGTCAGGATGACTGGAAGTGGGGGGATTTCAGGTCATTGGTAGATTGAAAGATTTTCTCATTGGCAGTTGGTTGAAAGAGTCAAGTAACTGCCTAAAGACTTAGATTCAATAGAAAGGAATGTCTGTGTTAAGATAAAGGGGTTGTGGAGACCAGGGTTTTATCATGAAGCATCCAGGTAGCTGACTTCAGAGAATAGATTGTAAATATTTTTTTATCAGACTTAAAGAGTCTGTTCTATCAGTAATTCTAAATGAGAGGAGGGTATAATGAGGCATGTCCAGCTCCCCTTTGCCATTATGTCCTGAACTAGTTTTTCAGGTTAACTTTGGAATAGCCTTTGAGGAGAAAAGAGGGCCTTTCCAATGGCTCAGCAGCTTAGAATTTTATTTTTGGTTTACACTGGTATTATACACTTAATTTGTTTTGTTGTTACTAAATCATATCAAAATAAATAATGTTTACTGACATACAATATTTTAACTGTATATAATCAGCTGAGTTCAATTTGATAATTAAGTTTAGATCTTATTATACAAGTGAAAATTATATTTTCTAAGTTTCATGTTGCAAAGCCATTAGCAAATTTATTAGCACTAAAATGTTTGTGATGAGATATCCTAAGGTTAAATTATTAAGCCACTAAAAGTTTCATGCACAGAAACAAGTTCCTAAACTTGAAATTAATCAGATCATAGAAAGAAGTTCTCAAAACATTCAATATTATGAACAGTTATAATACAACATTCTAATAATGACAGTGCTGTGAATGAAAGCAATAGACTCATAATTTATGAGAATATTGATTTTTAAATAGCAATGTATGTGAGTAAATGTTATTAAACAGTACATTAACAAAATAAGTTACCATCCTCAAAGAATGAAATATCCTAGAAATTCAAGGTTCAATAACTGAAAATATAATACATAATTTACTTAGTTAGCATATTTTTATTCAGCACCTACTATGTGCCTAGCACAATTAAATGTCTATGGGGGCTGAGGCGGGCAGATCACGAGGTTAGGAGTTCAAGACCAGCATGAGCAATATAGTGAAACCTCATCTCCACTAAAAATACAAAAATTAGCTGGGCGTGGTGGCACACACCTGTAGTCTCAGTTACTCGGGAAGCTGAGGCAGGAGAACTGCTTGAACCCGGGAGCTGGAGGTTGCAGTGAGCCGAGACTGCGCCATTTCACTCCAGCCTGGGTGACAGAGTGAGACTCTTTCTGGAAAAAAAAAAAAAAAAAAAAAAGTCTATGGGATACAACAGGTACAAAATTACCCACACTCATGAAACCTGCATTTTAGATAAAGGAGAGAGAAAATGATATTTAGCACAATATTTAATTTGTTTAGTAGGTTAGAAGGAGATAAGTGTTTTCAAAAAATAGGAGAGAATAAGAGGGATTGAAATTATTCATATTGCTCAATTTGACAAGAATAAAGGTAAGAACATTGATAAATAAAATCTAAGAAATTTAATACTGAAAGGAATTTGGAAGATGAGATATCTATCTAAAATATTAGGGACCTTGGGAAAATAGAAATAGAATAATAATTTTCCATCATAAAAATATCTGCAGCTGAAATTAACAATCAATAGAATTAGTTTCCGTTGTGTGTGTGTGACCTATAGCTTTTTCTATTTTTTTGTCCTGAAAATGTATTAATTTATTATAATATATATTTTTCCTGTGTGCTCATCTTGGATTGAATTTTGGTTCTTTTTCAGCTAGCATAATTGTTTTCCATCTTTTTATTTTCAATCTGATATTTATTCATTCATTTAATAAATATGTCTTGAAAGCCTACCAACTTCCAGGCACAATAATTTTACTTACAAATGTCAATGCATAAAATAGACACAAACGATAATCATCACTAATAAGTGAATTATAAAACATTAGAAAGATCAGAGTTATGGAAAACAATAAAGGGATATAGAACTCATAGATTGTCATATAAAATACATTGATCAGAATAAGCCCATTGAGGAGGTAACATTTTAGCAAAGATTTAAGGAGGCTAGGAAATTTTCCATGATGATATCTGAAGTAAAATTTTACCCGACTGGGGAAATATACAGGTCTACAGACAAGACGGGGCATAGTGTGTTTGAAAAGAAGCAGAGACAAAGTATGTGAGGAGTGAACATGTAATGGGGAGTAGTAAAATGTAAGCTCAAAAAAATAAGGGCGGTGGAGGCTTGCACAAGTCCTTGTGTGCTACTGTGTGTATTTCGTCTTTTAACTCGAGCAAGATGCAGAATCATTAGGTGATTTTAAATGAAGGAAAAGCAAAATCAGGCTTATATGTTAAAAGGAACATTCTGTTATTTTTAGGTACAGACTGGAGAGGAAATTGTCAGAAATAAGAAACCAAGCATTTATTGCAAAAATCAACATTACCTGAGAGATGATGATGTGTGGGAAGCACCAAGATGTTAATCCAGTACCTAAGGAATAATATGATTATATTGTCAGGGTAGATGAACCAGTATTTCCTGGAACAGTGGATTTGTTATGTGATGAAAAATGATCAGCTATTAAGATAGGACACTTAGAATATGTGTTGTCATAAGCTCAAATAAGAAGATTATGCATGGAATAAGTTTGAGAGGGAAAAACAAAAAGTTTAACTTGGATTTGAAATGGCAGTGTTTGCTAGGTCTCCAAGTGGAGATGTTGAGGAGAGAGCTGGGTATGAATCTAGAGTTAGAAAATAAATATGAGCTTTCAATATAAATTAGGGAATGACCAGAAATTAAGTGATTTTTAGAGATCACAGAAGGAGTTAATGTAGTTAAATCAGAGAAGAGAATCAAGGACTGAATCATGGGAGTGAATCTTGAGACAGAATCCTTAACAATGACAAAGAAAAAAAGTTGTTTAAGAAGAAAAAATAAGTAAGGTAGAAACACAACCACATGAGTGTGGCATATTAGAAATCAAATATATACAAATGAGGAGCGCATGATAACATTTTACCAACACTTCAAATAACAGTACTTAAAATTAGCCATTTGGTGTAGCAATTGTAAGGTTAGTGATGACCTGGGTATGAACAATGGAATGGTGGAAGAAAAGCCTGATTTGAATAGGTTTAGGAGAAAATTAGAATACAAGTATTAGAAACAATGAGTAAAGAAATCTCTTCTTAAAAGTTTGTCTGCAGATAGGAGCATAGAAGCGGAGCATAACCTGATAGAAAGGTAGAAAAATATTGCCATATTAATACTTTATAAAATTGGAAAAATATCAGCATAGTTCTATTTTGATGGAAATTATATAATAAAGAGGAAAACTTAACCAAGTATGAGAGAGGAAAGAATCTTTGGAGTCACTTCTTTAAGTTACTGAGAAGAGATGAGATCTAGTATATAAGTAGAGATATTGGCTTCATATAGAGCACAGATGGTTCACTATAGTAACAGGTGGGAAGGTAGATAATTTGGGTACAGATGGTGGAGGGTTCGTAAATGAAGTTGTGGGAGTTTATGGAAGTTTTCTTCTTATTATTTCATTTTTTTCAGTAAAGTAAGAAAAGTTCATCAGCTGAGAGTAAGCATGGGGAACATGTATCATAGAATTTTAATATATAGAAAAGGTAAAATAATTATCTAGGGAAATCATAAAATATATGGGTAGAAGAATCTGGTATAGTGTACGTTTAGAGAACACTTCATGATCGTGGTCATGAGTTAAAGTGGGAATGTCAATATGACTTTTTTTTCCCATAGCTACATTCAGTTGCATGGGTGTGGGTGTGGAGTAGGCTGAATTATATTTAATCAGAGTTGTGATCTTAGGAAGTTAGCATGATGATGCATGAGCCAATCTGAGAGTGGTGAAATGGAGGGTGTTTTCATGGAAGCGATTATGGTGCTGGACCATGGAAGTTAAGTTCAGTCCATAGAAAAGAACCAGGATAGTGAAAAGGTAGTGAGATAAATAGATTGATTGTATTAGTGGGAAAAGGATTTTAAGGCAGTAGAAGGTGTGAGAAAAACGTGTATGGGTTTGTGGACATGAGTGAGGTGCACCAAATGAAATTTGTGGAAGGATTATAGTTACTGGAGAATGAACATTCTATGATAAGACCTTGAGAACATATGGTTGAAAGTGGTTGATGGATACCACCATTTAAGGAAAGTTGAAGGAAATGAGAGACTAGAGTGTTGGGAGGATCACCCACATGTATTACCAAAACCACTGAGAATAAAGGTAGAAGTCATATGAGAAAGACTAAACAGTGATCCAGAAACAAATTCTTCAAATTCTTGAGAAATTAAGGAGAATGACTCACTGATAATTAACGACAACACTGAAGGGAAGTCTAATGCTAGGCTTTTAGGTAGTACAATATTTTAGTTGGACTAAAATTGTTGGGCATATTTTAACACCCCTCCCCAATCTCTCATTATCTTAATATCTTTTTACCAGCTCCCACCTCTGCTCCATTTCTCTTCTTTCTTTTTAACAAAAATAAACTTACCAGAGTTTAGCTTTATTCCACACCCAAAAATTTTAGTGTATCCTGGATTATTTTATGCTTTTAATCTTTGAGTATCTTATCCTAGATTTTTAATGTGGGTCTTTGTGTGGTAAAGACTCTGAGGGCTCGAATGTTTGTGCATATTTGGGGTATGCGATAACATTTGAATGGTGATTTGACTAAATACAGAACTACAGAATAAGGTGCATTTCTTGAACACTTTAAAACTATCATTTTATTATTTTTTACATCTAGCATAGTGTTCAAAATTATTTTATAAATCTAGATATTGTTCTTCTGTAGTTGATGTACAATTGACTCTTTCAACTTGGAATTAAATTTGTCTGCTGTAGTCTTTTACAATAATACAATGCATATAGGTCGAATTTTGCCTTATCCCTCCTATTTGTAATTCTATAAGCACATTCAATCTGTAATTTTCCATCTGTTTTGAATTTAGAAAAAAGTGTCACTGTATCTTCAGATATTCCCCATTATAATTTATATTTCTCTTCTTCTGAGATAGCTATTATGCACACGGTGTCATGACTATCTCCCTTCTCTATATTCCATGGGGTTTATAAATTTGTTTTCATTTCTTCATTGTTTTATATTGCCTACCATTTTGCTTCTACTGTCATTTTTTAAATGTAGCATTCTGAAGGCATTGCAATGTCCTTAGGAATGTCACTTTCATCTCCCTATCTGTTGTTGGCCTAAGGAATTTTGTCAGCAAATATCTTCTGGGCAGCTCTAGTTTCATCCCAAGTTTGTACTGACTAATTTTCTCTTATTTTCTTAAGACTTAAGTATGTGTGTTTGTGTGAAAAGAGAGAGACTGTAATATTTTATCAAGCATTTTCAGGTGTTCTGTAGCTGGGGAAATTTTCAGAATATATAGTCTGCTATTTTTTTTAGGTCTGTAAATCCCACGTATGTCTAACTTTTAGTATTGTGGATGAGAAGTTGAGTCCTATGTTGGTATTTTTTTTTTCTTTTATAGGTAACTCTTTTTTATAAACTCTCCTCTCTTACATATTTTTCTTTATCATACGAATTCATAAATTCCAGCAAGATACAAGTGCATTTTTTTTTTAAGTTAGTATATCTGGCACTCAAATATTTTAATCTGAAAATCTAAGTTTGTCATGCTGGGGACTTTATTCCCTCATCCATTTCTTCTGTTTGTGATTTCTTCATGTCTAACCAATTATTTCCTTCAGTAACTACTAATTTAAAAATATAATTTCTTATTTTCTATTTTCTTCAGAGGTTGCTCACTTGTGTTTTCATATCATTTAGATCAATCTTCCTTTAAAAAATGTTTTACCTGTGCTATAACACATACCCTCAAGTGAGCCATTGTTTGGATTTTTCACTGTGTCTATTCTTTTGCCATGAAATAAACAATTGCAGTCTGTAAAACGTCGTGTCATCTTTCAGAAGATGATTTTCCAAGACATATTCTTCTGTATCTTTCCAGAAGAGTTTCTTTTTCTGGTTCTGCAGTGTTTGCTCCCATGACCCTAAAATATAATTTGTTAGGGTTGTTCTTTAAATTAATCTCCTACTGTTACCTTGATCTTACCTTGCAAAGCAGCAACTTGATGACTACAATCCTCAGGTTAATTTTCAGTTTTCAAATAATTTTCTCCTAGTGACCCTCTATTTTCCAGAAATGGAAAGTTCTATACCTTCACTGCCTGTTTTGTTGTTGTTACTTTAATACTCTGAATAAATCAAATGTTTCAAAAATAGTAATCAAAACAATGTACTTTACTATGCTTGCTCCTCCCAGAGCTTCCAAAACAGTACCTCTGGGTTCTTTAAATCTGTGAGTTGGAGGAGATACTATCTCTTGAAGCAAGAGATCATATATGCTAGCTGTGGTACAGGCAGAAGGCTATCAAATTCTGGCTCCTCATTCAAGAGGCTCAGAAGCTGTTTCCTTAGTAGTCCTGTAACAGGTTTCCTGGATTCTTCAATGCATATATAGATATATAGGCAGTGCGGGAGATAGAAGTAATTCTCACTTTTGCAAGTGATCTGTTTTATAAGATGTTTACAGAAGAGCTTCTTCTTGGTATATTTTGAGTAGGGAGTTTCTTCAAGCTCTTGCTAATAAATTATAATTTGGGGGTGGTTTGATGAGTTGTTGCAAAGATTATTTTATATTCCTAATCTCTTTACAGATATTGTCATTAGAAAATGAAATCAACTACACTAGGGACAACTATTCAGATCTCCTTTGCAGAGAAGTCATAATTTTATTTCTTTTTTGCAGATATATCTGATTTTTGCTTTAGAATCCAACTGATTCATTAGGGGATTAGAAATCATAGACCTGTTTTTATTTAAACTTCTATCTAATAACTATTTCTTCTGTTATTATAATATTTGAATTTTTTAGATGGCTTGTGTTGTGTTTTGAAAGGTCTTTTATTTTTCATATTTAGGAGTCTAATAATAGACTTTTAAAAAGTTAATATAAAAGGACTGAATACATTTTTGTGGAAAATCCATGCCAGGGATGTTTTCTAATGCCACAGGAATCATAGTCAGAAATTTTAAGGTAAATTTTTTAAGGTAAAATAATATGATATTTTATATTTAACTTATTGAGAACTTTTTATTTTATTGAGTAAAAAGTAAATATGTAAAATTAGAGCTGCACTGTTCTGCAAAATATGGTTTGTTTGGTTTTGTTTTGGGGGACTTCTAACTATACAAGTGGTAAAAATGGTGGAAAGGTAGAGTACACCTTTAAAGGTGTAGATGGTGGAATGAAAAGGCATTACGTTTCTTTGCTACAATGCTGTCATCCCCATTTACGATTCAATTTTGATTTCTCCCAAACACATTTAGCACAAGTACTCTTCTTTTATTCTGTTTTGCCAGATTTCATACAGGTTCTGATGATTGAATTAAGGCATTTTTAACAGTAGAGTGCAATGACAGCCCCATATTTATGTAGGTGTATGTGTATTCGAAACAAAAGAAAAACAAAAAGAAGCATCAGTAATGTCCTCAGGATGAAAGAGGGTTGCCTAGGCACTGACTGCTGTTCTCTTATCATCATTTCTGCTGCCTAACAGTCTAACAGTCAGAGACTCAGAATATATGCCAGCAGATTCTGTTTAACTGGCAGACACAGTCATAAAACATAAAAGTAAAGAAAGTGATTTTTTTGCAAGTCTAGAGAAGCTAAGAATTAGTGAGACTGACACTGAGTTTTGGCTTCAAATTAACTCACAAAGTCAACAAATAAATATATTCATTACACATATAACAAATACACACATACCATATTTGTTCCTTAAGGAGATTTAGAAGTTTTTGAATAGTGTTACTTTCATTCTAAACATACTTTTCCCTCATTCCTGATCTACCAAACTTATTTGATTTCAAAATAACTTCTTATTGATTTTAAAACAGATTTTAAAAAATCACAGTGATTATAAAATAGAATGGAATGAATATAAGATAGTCTTTAACTTAAATTGTAGTCATTTGGATACATCAAGATAATTTGTTTCAAAACCCACAATATTTTGTATCATTAAATGCAAAATATCAACTGCATCATTGTTATAGGAATAAGTGCTGTGATAGCAATCTTACTACTGTCATTGTCCATCTGAACAATGAGTTCTGTAAATGCATTAGATGTTGAATTATGTTCCAGTTAGCTATGGCTTTACAACAAGTGTCTCCCAAACTTTGTGGCCTCAACCAACAAACATATTATTTTATTTCATTATTTTGTGGTGAAGAATTAGAGTATAGATCTCAGGGGAATCTTTTTGTTTCAACACAGCATTGGTAGGGATCACTGAATGGTGGTTAACTTGTGGTCTGGATGGTCCAAGATGGCTTCACTCATATGTATGACACTTATTAGGGATGGATGGAAGACTGGGCTCAGTTGGGCCCTTCTTTTTCTCCATTCAGTTTCTGGAACCCTGACATGATCTCTACAGTAGGGTTGCTGCCCTTCTTACATGGTAGCTGAGGGAACTAAGAGCAGTGTTTCCAGAAACTCAGCCAGGAGCTGTAAAACTTTATATGACTCAACCTTGGAAATCTCAAAGTAACACTACTGCCACATTACACTGGTCAAGCATGTCTTTAAGGCCAGCCCAAATCAAGGAAAGGGGCATTAAACCTCATCTCTCAGTAGGATGATTGCCAGTGTATTTGAGGCCATGTTTAATATGCCACAGCTGTGTTTGATTGTTTAGGCCTAGCTCCTATCCAGGACATCCTAGATAAATAAATAGCTTTTTGTTTCTAACATTAAGAAACTTTTGAAAAAATAATAGTTTCTGGGAATAAAGTCCTGATGGCACTTCTAGGAATCAAAGGAATTCATAAGATTAAATACGTAACCTTTCCTCTGGAGGATGAGAACATTTTTGGGCAAAGCAGAAAGGTTTCCAAATTATGAGGTAGAAGAAACTAGAGAAGAAGTGAATAGAAAAGCAGTTGTCATGGTGAATCTGAAAGACATAATGGAAGGAGAGAGTGAAGAGGTAAATTAAGATATCATGAGATTAAACTCAGCAGTAGCAGAAAATTAGATTCAAACCTACTCATCTGCTGCTTGGAAACTGTAGCCAATTCGTTTTTTAAAGAAAGAATTTATTTCCTAAGCAGGACCCATAGTTGTAGAGCTTGGTTACCGCCAGGTTATGCATTTCATCTGTTCTTTGTTAATAATAATGTAATTTTGTAAATTTTACTTAAAGGCTTAATATTTTTGAGTTGTAATTTATATTGTCTTTATGAAAGCAAAACTAGACAATGGATGGAGAAATTGACAAATCACCATGCAAATGTCAGCTTCCAAGTCTAAAGTGCTTTGGATAAGATGGCCTCACTAACAAGACAGAGTTTGGTAGGGTGTATTTTTTAGTGATACCTAGGGTCAGAACAGAGTGGTATATGATAGTCAAAAAAGAGGATCAAATATAGTTTGGATATTTGTACCCTCCAAGTCTCATGTTGAAATGTAATCCCCAATGCTGGAGGTTGGGCCTGGTGGGAGGTGTTTAGGTCATGGGGATGAATCTTTCATGAATGACTTGGTGCCTTCCCCACAGCAAGGAGTACGCGTGAGATCTGGTTGTTAAAAAGAGTCTGGGACAGCCTTGCTTGCTTTCCTGCTCCCTTTCTTGCCACGTGACATACCAGCTCTCCCTTTGCCTTCTGCTATGATTAGAAGATTCCTGAGGCCCTGACTAGAAGCAGATGCTGAGATCATGCTTTTTATACAGTCTGAAGAACTGTGAGCCCAAATAAACCTCTTTTCTTTATCAACTACCCAGTCTCAGGTATTCCATTATAGCAAAATAAAATGCACAATTACAGGGTCACTTGAAGGGAACAGATTCTAGAAATGAGATATTAGAAAGTGTCAGAAACCACATACATTTCTTTAGCTATTTGGCAATCGGGGATATTAAAGTCAAAAATAGAAGTAAAATGTATATTTTTGTCCTGTAAGCCTCAAAAATCATGTGTCATAGATTAAACATTTTATTTTATTTTATTTTATTTTATTTTTTTTACCAAATTGAAAAGGAATTTTAGTGGCCATATATAAAGAAATAGAGGTCGCTGATGGAGAAATGAAGGCCCTGTTTCCCACAAGGCAGGAACTGTATCTTTACAATGATTTTAATGTATTTTATTTCAATAAATCCATTCTAGTCAAAATACATATATGTCTATAGCACATACAGTTAGTGCATACCTTATTAATGAAATCAGTATAAACATCTTTGCAAAAAAACTTATTTACACCCAGAAATTTTATTTCCTATCATCAAATACAGAGCACCTGATTTTGGAAATTTGAATCCAATAAAGAATTTCCAAGAATCCACAATCCATGTTCTGTACCCAATTATTAAAATTCAAGTGATAGATAACTATATAATCTTAAGAGAAAAGCAGATTATAAAATATTATATTGAATCAATTATGTTAAAAAATGTATATAAAATATACATACATACATCTTCTTTAGGTTTTCTGCATCTTCTAAATTTCCTTCAATAAATACATAGAGGGCTATATTTTTTAAAAAAAGGGCTATATAAATAGAATTATTTTGCAATGAGACATGTAGAGACTTGGGCCATCATCTCAAAGAAAACATGTAAAAGAAAAATCCTTATTCCTTCTTATCCAATCAAAATGCTCACAATTTAAATTCCTTTTTATTAGTATTATTTTTTATTATTATACTTTAAGTTCTAGGGTACATGTGCATAAAGTGCAGGTTTGTTACATAAGTATACTTGTGCCATGTGGCTGTGCTGCACCCATCAACTTGTCAGCACCCTTCAACTCGTCATTTACATCAGGTATAACTCCCAATGCAATCCCTCCCCCCTCCCCCCTCCCCATGATAGGCCCCGGTGTGTGATGTTCCCCTTCCCAAGTCCAAGTGATCTCATTGTTCAGTTCCCACCTATGAGTGAGAACATGCGGTGTTTGGTTTTCTGTTCTTGTGATAGTTTGCTAAGAATGATGGTTTCCAGCTGCATCCATGTCCCTACAAAGGACACAAACTCATCCTTTTTGATGGCTGCATAGTATTCCATGGTGTATATGTGCCACATTTTCTTAATCCAGTCTGCCACTGATGGACATTTGGGTTGATTCCAAGTCTTTGCTATTGTGAATAGTGCCGCAATAAACATACGTGTGCATGTGTCTTTATAGCAGCATAATTTATAATCCTTTGGGCATATACCCAGTAATGGGATGGCTGGGTCACATGGTACATCTAGTTCTAGATCCTTGAGGAATCGCCATACTGTTTCCCATAATGGTTGAACTAGTTTACAATCCCACCAACAGTGTAAAAGTGTTCCTATTTCTCCACATCCTCTCCAGCACCTGTTGTTTCCTGACTTTTTAATGATTGCCATTCTAACTGGTGTGAGATGGTATCTCATTGTGGTTTTGATTTGCATTTCTCTGATGGCCAGTGATGATGAGCATTTTTTCATGTGTCTGTTGGCTGTATGAATGTCTTCTTTTGAGAAATGTCTGTTCATATCCTTTGCCCACTTTTTGATGGGGTTGTTTGTATTTTTCTTGTAAATTTGTTTGAGTTCTTTGTAGGTTCTGGATATTAGCCCTTTGTCAGATGAGTAGATTGCAAAAATTTTCTCCCATTCTGTAGGTTGCCTGTTCACTCTGATGGTAGTTTCTTTTGCTGTGCAAAAGCTCTTTAGTTTAATGAGATCCCATTTGTCAATTTTGGCTTTTGCTGCCGTTGCTTTTGGTGTTTTAGACATGAAGTCTTTGCCCATGCCTATGTCCTGAATGGTATTACCTAGGTTTTCCTCTAGGGTTTTTATGGTATTAGGTCTAACATTTAAGTCTCTATTCCATCTTGAATTAATTTTTGTATAAGGAGTAAGGAAAGGATCCAGTTTCAGCTTTCTACTTATGGCTAGCCAATTTTCCCAGCACCATTTATTAAATAGGGAATCCTTTCCCCATTTCTTGTTTCTCTCAGGTTTGTTCCAATCAATAGAAAAAGAGGGAATCCTCCCTAACTCATTTTATGAGGCCAACATCATCCTGATACCAAAGCCTGGCACAGACACAACAAAAAAAGAGAATTTTAGACCAATATCCCTGATGAACATCGATGCAAAAATCCTCAATAAAATACTGGCAAACCGGATTCAGCAGCACATCAAAAAGCTTATCCACCATGATCAAGTGGGCTTCATCCCTGGGATGCAAGGCTGGTTCAACATTCACAAATCATTAAACATAATCCATCATATAAACAGAACCAAAGACAAGAACCACATGATTATCTCAATAGATGCAGAAAAGGCTTTTGACAAAATTCAACAGCCCTTCATGCTAAAAACGATCAATAAATTCGGTATTGATGGAACGTACCTCAAAATAATAAGAGCTATTTATGACAAACCCACAGCCAATATCATACTGAATGGGCAAAAACTGGAAAAATTCCCTTTGAAAACTGGCACAAGACAGGGATGCCCTCTCTCACCACTCCTATTCAACATAGTGTTGGAAGTTCTGGCAATCAGGCAAGAGAAAGAAATCAAGGGTATTCAGTTAGGAAAAGAAGAAGTCAAATTGTCCCTCTTTGCAGATGACATGATTGTATATTTAGAAAATCCCATTGTCTCAGCCCAAAATCTCCTTAAGCTGATAAGCAACTTCAGCAAAGTCTCAGGATACAAAATCAACGTGCAAAAATCACAAGCACTCTTATACACCAGTAACAGACAAACAGAGAGCCAAATCAGGAATGAACTTCCATTCACAATTGCTTCAAAGAGAATAAAATACCTAGGAATCCAACTTACAAGGGATGTAAAGGACCTCTTCAAGGAGAACTACAAACCACTGCTCAGTGAAATAAAAGAGGACACAAACAAATGGAAGAACATACCATGCTCACGGATAAGAAGAATCAATATCGTGAAAATGGCCATACTGCCCAAGGTTATTTATAGATTCAATGCCATCCCCATCAAGCTACCAATGAGTTTCTTCACAGAATTGGAAAAAACTGCTTTAAAGTTCATATGGAACCAAAAAAGAGCCCGCATCTCCAAGACAATCCTAAGTCAAAAGAACAAAGCTGGAGGCATCACGCTACCTGACTTCAAACTATACTACAAGGCTACAGTAACCAAAACAGCATGGTACTGGTACCAAAACAGAGATGTAGACCAATGGAACAGAACAGAGTCCTCAGAAATAATACCACACATCTACAGCCATCTGATCTTTGACAAACCTGAGAGATTAAACATTTTAATCCCCCACCCAAACTGTTGTTTCCTTGTTTACCAATATGTAGACCACTAAGGTGGGCAAAAAAGGGCACCCAAATCCCAACTGTTGGTCTAAAGATATTGTACATGATCAAGGCTTTCCCAGATTAGAAGCAGAGGAACTTCAGTAGAATTTAACTACAATAAACTTGAAATGACTGGGACACATTCAGAAACACGTTTTTGGAAATTGATGTCACTGGAGACATTCAAAGCGTCACATCTTAAAATATGTGTCCAGTCAGGTGGTATAAGTATTATTAATAGAACACTGTGTGAGAAGTTTACTTATGTATCTTTCAAATTATTAATTTGGGTAAAATGTTTCTGTATATAATCCTAATATTTAGTTGAGTTATCCACCATGTGTCCAGTATCATACTAGGTATAATGCACTGGATATATTTACATACCTAAATTCTGGCAGAGACTTTTTTCTGTACTGGTTAATGAAATTATTCTTAGAGAAGAATTAACTTTATTGGGTCTATGAATTTAGTGTAAAAAGCAGTATAGTTTTTGTTGCTGTTTTTTTGAGACAGGGTCTTACTCTGTCACCAAGGCTGGAGTGTAGTGATGGCTGCAACCTCTGCTTCCCAGGCCCAAGAAATCCTTTACCTCAGCTTCCCAAGTAGCTGTGACTACAGGCATGCCCCACCACACCTGGCTAGTTTTTGTATTTTTAGTGGAGACAGGGTTTCAGCATGTTGCTCAGGTTGTTATCAAACTCCTGACCTCAAGCAATCTGTCCTCTTTGGCATCCCAAAGTGCTGGGATTACAGGTGTGAGCCGCAGTGCCCAGTCAGAGCAGTGTAAATTAAATGGATTTTATAAAACATTTATCAAATGATTGTCTTGAATTTTCATGGAGCTCAAAAAGTAGTGTTGAACAATATAGACATATAAAGGTTAAGAAGGTTGAGAATCATCATGCAGACAAGAAAGATCACAAAATTAAAGAATTACCGAGGATCCATTTTTAATAATAGCACATAAAAGTTTTCTTTATGGAGTATAATATTGCTTATTTTACTTCTTTCAGAAGGATTAAGCAGCACAGGGATCGGTGTTCCAGGTCAAGGAATTTCTTCTCTCATGAATACTTAATTATATGGCTGTCTTAATGTTTTTAAAAAATAATTTCAAATTTTATTCTAGATTGGGGGGAGTACATGTGCAAGTTTGTTAAATGAGTATATTGCATGATGCTGAGGTTTGAGGTACGAATGATTACATCGGCCAGGTAGTAAAAATAATACCCAATAGTTAGTTTTTCAATCCTTGGTCCCTCCTGCTCTCCCTTCTCTTTCTAGTAGTCTTCAGTGTTTACTGTAGCCATTTTTATGTCCATGAGTACCTGATGTTTAGCTTCCACTTATAAGTGAGAACATGTGGTATTTGACTCTCTGTTCCTTTGTTAATTTGCTTAGGATAATGGTCTTCAACTGCCTCCTCATTGCTGCAAAGGACATGATTTTGTTCTTTCATATGGCTGCACACTGTCTTCATTTTCTTAAAGCAATTTATAATTTTCTAATTGCCTACGTGCTTCTTAATTAACGCATCCAAAGCAAACATGTAATACAGCTCTTTCTGATTTAATAGATAAGAAAATAGGCACTATCCCACTATCTAGCCCTAAGAGGCCCACTTTCTCCAAATGCTTTCCCATCCAAAACTTGGATTGTTAAGTGGATGACAGTTGCTGCCATTTAAAATATATGTATATGTAAAGATGCGAGAATTGGAGGTCATTAGTCTGGATCTTCACATAGTAAAAAAATTCAATAAACAGTAGAAGACACTGCTTTACATTATCAGTTTTAGTTTCAACTTTAAAAACAATTTAAGTGAGCCTATAATAGTTTCTGTTGAGACATGTGTTTTGGAGAAAGAATGAATGTTAGATAACATGATCTATCTATTAACCATGAGTAGCCAGGAATTATTTTATACATGCAATATTAAAAAGAAAACAAAAACAATTCTAAATTCATAGTTGAAGCCTGAATTTTATGTTCCATAATCAATTTGTCAAAAGTAAAAATGGGGCTAAAGAGGATATGTAAAGAATCTATGATTAAATGTTTTAGCTCTTAAGGGAGTTAGAATTAGTGTGAGTGAGAAACAACTCCTAGGAATTGTGTTGCATTGTATGCAAAGTGCTTTAACTGGGACATAAATAAATCAGAGTGAATTCCAAATAGAGAGCTGGGATACAGTGAAGACACTCAAAGCTATGACATGTGCAAGGTATTTAACTGGGGTGTGTTTATGTTTTGGAAGAGACCCATAAAATGGCACAGGAAATATTTCCTCAAATGCTTGAAAAACTGACCATGGAAAAGAAAGAAGTGTTTATGTGACTCTAGAGTCATAGTAAGGATGAGAGAGTGGAAGTTTCAGAGAAAAACATTTCTCCTCAATCAAAGGAAAAACTGCATACTAATAAAAGCTATCAAAAACAAGATAGGCCTATGGCAAATGCCATAATAAGGGTATAAGCACACAATATTATGTTTGGACCTTAAGGAACGAATGAAGTAACATCTAGAGAATAACACTAGGCAACTTCTAGAATGTTCTAATCCCTCTTTCTGCTATTTGGTTAAATGATATACTCAAAATTACAGGCCTTATTTATTCAAGGTTGATTTTTAAAATGTGGTAGACAATGCTGCCAGAACAATTAAGTCTTGTGTACCTTATATAAGTTTTCATTTTACATGATTTTTAATCTATAGTTTGTAATCTATTAGTAAGCAAGAAACCAATTTAGCAGCTAAGAAGAGCATTTTCAAATAAATTAAGTAAAAGAGATAAAATTGCAAAAGTGAAATTTCATCCAACAAGGATCAATATTGCTTTGCAAATCTTTTGTTTGAACATCTCTATGTGTATGTACATGCACGCACACACAGACACATGCAAGTACTCTGTAATGACACAAAATGTGCTTTTCACTGTGAACCATGTTCTAAAACTTTTTAAAAACACTGTCTGAAACCATGATTCCATGTATATTTTACATAATTTTGACTGCATTGGATAATGAGAATAATAATAATATTGTAAATAAGTAACCAATTGCCTAATTTTTGTCAACAAATTAATTTTAATTACTTTTATTTAAATTACCATAATTCCATTTTAGTAGTCTTCTTCCATAGTGTTTCACCCTTGAAAGTGATGGCAATTTCTTTCTTTGAGATTAGATTAAGACTCTTTGAAACAAAGAAGTGTTTAGGGACTGATGTTGCAAACAAGAATAGTTAAATTCCTGAATCCAGTGTGCATTTAACATTGAGGTTTGATTCTAAACTAAGTTTAGAGGAGTTGGTGGGAAAATTAGTTTTAGAACTGGGCATATCTGGATTCAAATATTGGCACTTATATTTGTTTAACCTAGGACAAATTATTTCATTTTTCTAATCTCCACCTTTCTATATATAAAATGAAGATTACATTTTTCAGAGTTTGACTTTTATGCAATATTCCTCCCCTAAATCTAACTTCATAGGACATATCAGGTTACAGAGAACACTAGAGTGATTACATTTTATAGTGAGGTCTTCAGTTTTAAAAGAGAAAAGAGTCAGACAGAGGAGAAAGAAAGGAAAGGGAAAAGAAAAAGACAAGACAGACAGACAGACAGAAAGAAAGACAGACAGACAGAAAGAAAGAAAGAAAGAAAGAAAGAAAGAAAGAAAGAAAGAAAGAAAGAAAGAAAGAGAAAGAAGGAAGGAAGGAAGGAAGGAAGGAAGGAAGGAAGGAAGGAAGGAAGGAAGGAAGGAAGGAAGGAAAGAAGAGAGAGACAAAGAAGAGAGAGGGAGGGACAGCAGGAGGGAGGGAGAGAAGGAAGGAAGGAAGGAAGGAAGGAAGGAAGGGAGGGAGGGAGGGAGGGAGGGAGGAAGGAAGGAGCGAGCAGTCAAAATTCTTTTCATTTGTTTACTGTCTGTTATTTTTTATGGAGAAGACTATTCCATCTATTTAGGAAACCCTCTCCTTCTCATGGGTATTTGAATCCAGAATAGGGAATTTAAGAGTTGGAAAGGGATCAAGAAAGGTGGATCTTGTTCCACAGCCATAATTTGATTGGGGTAAATGGGATACTTGCTAAGACTTTTCTCACAGGACCCCAAGGTAGAATGCCATCTAGGAATTTGGGACAGAAGGGCTATCTAAGAATTAAGAGCATTATTTTGACTAATGACAGCTATGTCATGCCTACTTGAGAATCCTAAATTTTGTTTCAGGTGGAAATTTAGTGTTCTGAGTCTTAAGAACAAGTCCCCAAAACTCTGAAGCAAGGTTCCCAAAGCAAATATTATTTGTAATGGTCCATTTCTTTATCTCAGCCAACAAGATTATCACTAAAGTAGTTGACATTTACAGACTATATCCTTATATCTAAGGATATAAGGCTGACTACTACATTTTGATTATAATAGGACAACTTAAATTAAGATGCGCACACACACACATGCGCACACACAAAGGTGTGATTGTATTTAATATTTTGGATCCAGCTTCAAATGGCTCATGAGAGCCAATTTTTAAATTTTCAGAAAAGTTTTTGAAAGTGGTTGTTAAACACAGCCAGTTTTAAAAATTAAATTGCATAAATGTACATTTTTGTAAATCCTTTTAAAGAGATAAATGCTTAAAATACTCAAATTCATCACTTTCTAATTAGCTTGATCTATTTCACTATTATCTATACTCTTGAGGTTATTATTCTGTTGTTTCATTATATTCATAAATACACTGGTGTGATACTGCACATCATTTTCCCAATGTTCATTGACATCATGGCATTAACTTGAAGTAGATATTGTTGGAAATATCTACACCACAGATACTGGCAGGCACTATAAATCAAGGCTTTGTTGTTGTTGTTGTTGTCGTTGTTGTTTTTAGAAGCATCAGTTGTTAAACATGGCCATTACACTCTGGATTATGTCAAAAGATTTCAAAAGTATTGGTGACACACATTTGTTTAGGAGGCCCCCAAAAAACGAATTCTTACCTATGTTAACTTCATTATTACGCTCCACCACAAGGGACATTAGCCCTTTTAGAGGGAAGAGCTGAAGCCACTTTGTCCAGGGACAGCTGAGGGCCACAGTATATGCAGCTATCCCCTTCCACTGCCTGAGAATCACTGAAGAAACTGTTCCTTTTTTTTTCTCTCTTTTGAGACAGTCTCACTCTGTCCCCCAGGCTGGGGTGCAGTGGCGTGATCCAGGCTCACTGCAAACTCCCCCTCCCGGGTTCATGCCGTTCTCCTGCCTCAGCCTCCAGAGTAGCTGGGACTACAGGTGCCCACCACGGCTGGCTAATTTTTTGTATGTTTTTTTTTTTTTTTTTTTTTTGAGACGGAGTCTTGCTCTCTCACCCAGGCTGGAGTACAGTGACGCAATCTTGCTTCACTGCAAGCTCCGCCTCCCGGGTTCACGCCATTCTCCTGCCTCAGCCTCCAGAGTAGCTGGGACTACAGGCGCCCGCCAGCAGGCCCGCCTAATTTTTTTTGTATTTTTAGTAGAGACAGGGTTTCACCGTGTTAGCCTGTATGGTCTGGATCTCCTGACCTCGCGATCTGCCCGCCTCGGCCTCCCAAAGTGATGGAATTACAGGTGTAAGCCACCGCGCCCGGCCAGTGTTTTGTATTTTTAGTAGACACGGGGTTTCATCATGTTAGCCAGGATGGTCTCCCTCTCCTGACCTCATGATCCGCCCACCTTGGTCTCCCAAAGTGCTGGAATTACAGGCGTGAGCCACCACACCTGGTTTCCATTTTTTTAGATAAGACAAGAGCAAATTGAGACACTGTGAATAATTCTTGAAACAATTAATACACAGCATTTATTTTGAAATAACTTTTTTTTTTCTTTTATCAGTGTGATTTTGTTTCTCCTTAAGCTGAATAATTTACTCTGCACAAATATAATTTAATACACAAGCATGTAATGGAAAATAAATTTTCATTAGATTGCCACTGGATCATTGTTGATCTATAGCAATGCCTTTTCTCTATTCTCTACTCTTCATGCCAAACTTCCACTACAAACAATAACTTTGTTCTAATACTGAAATTCAATGAAAAGACCAGTGTGTAATAAAGTATCAAAATCATGAATCAACAATAGGGACTCTACTGACAGCTTCATAACCAAGTACAGAACACATCGATCTTTATGCTAGCTAGAGTTCTATTGCTGCATCAAGAGGGAGTTCATATATAGGGGTTTTCTGTCTACTAAGATGGATATAAAAAATGTATATTACCAAGATACAGTGAAAAGTTAAGGTTTTTTTTTTTTTTTTTCAGACTAGAGGGTAAAAGAAAGAAAACCGCTGTATAGCTGTGGAAGTAAGAGCCTATGGCAAACTGCCTGCTGTGTCCTCTGTGGATAGAGTTCTTAATACAATTTATTCTGTTATCATTTCTTTAGAAAAATATATTATCTTGAGGTGTAAGATATTTGAAGATCTGTCTTGTTCAAATGCTGTATTTTAGTAGATGGACTTTTTTTTTTCTATTAGAGCATATAGTCTATTCTCTTCCTGTGGATGCCATCAAGATATTTCTTTTTTAATGGATTTTTTTTAGACAGTTTTAGGTTCACAGCAATACTGAGCAGAAGGCACAGAAATTTCCCATATACTCTCTTTCTCCACAAATGCATAACCTCATTCATTATCAATATCTCCCACTAGAGGGGTACATTTGTTAGAACTAATGAGTCTAAGTTGACACATCATCACCCAAAGTCCATATTTTATATTAGTCTTCACTCTCGGTATATTCTATAGGTTCTTGAATTTTGCAATGCTTTATAAACTTTGTTTCTAAAAAAGCCAAATTATTTTGTGCAGATTCTACTATGGGGTATATCACTATGCATGAATTTAAAATTTTAGTAAGTGCACTGGGAAATCGACTTACCACCTAATCTTTTCTCTAGCAATAAGCCATTGTTCAAAATGTGGCAGGGACTCCGGCACTTGCCTCAAAAATGAGAACTGTCAATAAAATCGTTATTTATGTTTAGTAAAAATCAATGTAGTCTGAAGCACTCTGAAGAGAATTACACGTGGATTAAAAGTCAATTATAAGAATCAGAATCTTCACTAACATAATGTTCTCCAGACTTTGGTATTCTTTTCTTACCTTCACATTTACATACATTTTTATTCCTCCATACTTTCTCTTATGATTGTTGATGTCTTGCATAGGTTACTCCATTTTGTAGAAAGATTAATTAAACACTTCATTTTTGGGAGAATCTCAAGCTCAAGTTCAGACCAAGATAGCATATCATACTCCTGTGATATTTGGAACTTATCTTCAAAATAGGAAGGAAAGGTAAAGTTATCCATTCAATGTTAGCATAACCTATTGTGATAAATAACAGTTTGTTTCACTTCTAAGGTTGGTTTTTAGTAAGTTAGTATGCAGCTGATATGTTTTATTTAGCTTTGTCTTACTTTTAGGTATATTTCACTATAGGTTATTAACCTCCATAATAGAAAGATATGTTCTGTAAGGAAAATATGAGGTTGTCTTAAGTCAGATAAACTACAGGAGCCTGAGATATGAATTCTAATCAAGTGATTCATTAAAGCAGTGCTCCAAAGAAAAGGGGAAAGGTAAAAGCTAAGTAAGCATGTAGACTTCCCTCAGCCTGCTCGTGTGGTGAAACTCTGGAGCTTGACTTACATTCATGGAGTTAGTCTTCTCTTTGAGTCAAAAAGACTCCCTTTCTACTCCCAAGTTAATTAATCAATCACTGGCTGTGTACTATAGGTTGTAATTGCCCAAGAACAATTTTTTGAAGAAGGGCAGCTATTAACTGCTAGTATGCAACAATCACGGGGTCTAGAGGATGGGTCTGAAAGAATACCCACTTTCAGTGCTCTCCTCTTCATTGAAAGTCATGGGGCCTAATTATTCTCTGTGATTCTTGATGCTTGGCTTACAGTAGAACTGTCCTTGCTGCATTCCTCCAAGATAAAGGAGAGTCTAAATGGGGCATCAAGAGAAAGCATTAGAGAGATTTAGAAGAAAATTAACTAATAAACATGTATATTTACATTAATTACATATATATAATAAAAATATTTGATGCCTATAGTCTAATTGCAGTGTGAAGATTTATTTTTGCCTAATTACCATTTTGATTTAAATTTATCTGAATCAGAATGTTTCTAGAGTAGATGTGACCAGACACTGCTTTCTAAATTCCTATAGTATTATACTTATTTACCCCACAAATTTTTATTTTAGCCCCCTTGGATCCTGAAGGCATCTGAATCTGCCAAATAAGGTATAGTTGTATTGGAGGAACTTAATTGTAACAGCCTAGGATAGTTATCTCAAAACTAGGATAGGGTGAGGCTAGGGCTAGGATACTTATCTCAAAACTATTCAATCTTCAGTCACCTCTTGGTGCTACCACTTTTCAAATCTTCAGTTTTACATCATAAAATCAGTATTAAAGAGCTTCAAGGGCTTAAAACTACCTAATTTTATAAATAAAATAAGTTATAAATGGTGCTTAACACTTGATGAATGAATATATAAAACAGATGTATATGTGTATGTATCATTATTATTGCTAATTTTGCTAATCTTGTCATTATTTTTATCCAAGTAGCCTAAGACAATGCTAAAGCACAGAAAGAAGTTATTGGCCTAGAATTTTTCAAGTAGTGAGCAAAGAGTCAGGACTTGATTAACAAATTTGGGATCAGCACGTCCAACTAGATCAAAAAACTGAACTTGATCACCAAGATATATTTTCTTTTCTACAATTTCTAGTGTGAGTCCTTACAATCAATACTTTTTCTATTCTACAACTGAAATTTTTCCAAGACTAGAGCTGAAAGAGAATACCCACTTTCAGTGCTCTCCTCTGCATTGAAAGCCATGGGGCCTAATCATTCTCTGTGATTCATGATGCTTGGCCTAGAGTGGAACTGTCCTGGCTGCATTCCTCCAAGTACTAGGTTCTGCTTATTGTCTTAATATCAGAAATGCTTTTTCCATTCCCTTAAATTTCTATTAAGAAAACCTCTCCTCAGTCATTGTCTATGATTATGTGCTGTGGTGAAAGAATGACATCATAGGAATGAGCAAGTGAAGTGCTGGTAAGAGTGGGCATCTGCTAATGGTAACGGCTGAGTTTATTACCCTTTTTGATGCAAGTGTTTTCAAGACCTGTTAACTTGTGGACTAAATAAGCAGACAACAGGCATAGATTTGTCTACTTCACTTCCCTTCATATTTGAAAATTTCTTTGAATCTCACCCATTGATCTCCCTTGTGCCTTGATTTTAGTTGAGATAGCATCATGTACTCTCTTCCAATTTCCAGAGCATTAATTCATTTTGGTTCTCTCTCTCTCTTTTTTTTTTTTTTTTTTTTTTTTTTTTAAAGACAGCTCTCTGGGCTCACATATAATCTTAACATCTTTTCAAGTATTTTCTGATCCTGTGCCTTTGCACTGTGATTTTCTAATTTTCCCTATATTTGTGGTTGCTTTTGTATGTCCTACTGTTTAATGCCTGCCTCCCAAAAGAGGAAAAAGATAAAAATGAAGAAGGTGAAAAGGCACTGCCCTGGAAGTTATTTCAGCTGCAGAAGGAGTGGTTTGCAACAATATGAAGAGATGCAACAGCAGTGACTGACTGCTTCTGTCTCTGCCCCTCCAGGATTAGAAGCAGAAATCAGTGATCAAAACACTGATGGCTGACATTTGGAGAACAGTGTCCTTATTACTCACCTTTGATCTTACAAAATGCATGTATACTGCTACAGGAATATGTACATAGTTGCCTACCATAGGGGAGGGAGGTGGAGGATGGGTGGCTGTTGCCAAGCTAAAACTAAAATTGACCAACACTAGCCACAATTGACTGTCCAAGCCTCCTTCTGGACATTGAATGCCTTCGATAGATTCCAAAGTTCAAAAATAGTCACATCAGACAATCCTGCCAATGTAGTTGTTGTCTGAGTTGAGAGATGGATTTCTGGTATATCCTACTCCACATTTTCCCATAATTCTCTAAGCTCTTATTTTTATCTTTATTTATTCATTTTCTCAGCTTTTCTTATTCATTATATCTACAATTCTTTGCCAAATTATTTATTTATTTATTTATTTATTATTAGTCTTTTTTTAGAATAAAAATGCTCACACAAAAAATTATCAGAAAAAAAAAAGTTGTTCCAAGATCTCAGCTTGGTCACCTCAGTCATCCTCCACAAAAACACTGAGGGGTATTTTTAATTTTATTAAAACCGGTGAGTAAACCTATATCTCTAAATAATGGTTTATAAAACTTGTTGATGTTAATCTTCATTAATTATCAGTTGTTCATTTAATATTGATGATTTGTTCTATCCATTGCTATGTTTTCTTTTTTTGCCGTGAAGACTCCCTTCCAGGGAACTCTATGATCTGTAGACCAGCTGTGACTATAGGACTCCTGTTCACTTTTTTCTGGAATTAGTGCCACTGGTTACTGATTATCCATGGCTTTCCCTTTATTTTCACATCATTTTGCATGTAATAACATAACATGAATCTCAAAAGCATCATGCTAAGTGAATCAACCCAGATACAAATGACTAAATACCTTATTATTTTATTTATATGACATTTAAAGAATGGTAAAACTATACAAAGGCCAGTAAACAGATTGGTATTTGATACTGTCTGGGAGATGGAAGGTGATTAACTGTAAAGAGATGTAGTGAAAATATGTGAGATGGTGAAATGTTTTATGTTTTGAATTCGGTTATGGTTATACAACTGTACACATATGTCAATATTCATTGAGTGGTATCATTTATAAAGATGAATTATTTTATGCTGTTAATATTTCAATTTCAAATAATTGTTTTTTTAAAAATTCTGTTATTTATGGTCAGTTTCGATATTATTACAAATATCTCCAAATTTTCAATATCTTAAATAGATATTTATTTTTTCTGCCATAAAGTTTGAGTTGGTATAATATTTCTCTTCAACAAAGGCAGCAAAGGCAGTCACGCCTGCTACCCTCAACCTCAGAGGGTTGAATATGACTACTCTAGCTTATGCCCAAATTCAATGAGTAGCAAAAAGGAGGAAAAAAACTAAACCTATTTATTTTAGGAACCATACCCATTTATTTTAGGCACCTATTGGAATTGTATTTGACATTTTCTACTGACCTGATGTGTACATAAACAAAGATAACCCAAAGGAGAACAAGACACAAGCTATATATTTAGAGTTTGCAAGGGTGTCAACCACTGATGCCTGCATTTGGCACAAAGCTAAAGGCAGGTAGACGAGGAGAAAACTTTATAGAAAAAAAAAATTGGAAAGGATTCAGATATAATCTGTTTGTATATTTTTTGCTGTAGGAAGTTGGAGCCAGGCTAACTAGAAGTGACTGTCTTATGTGCTTTGTTTGGTTGGAGCCAGGCTAACTAGAATTCAGCATCTCGTGATTTATTTGAAAACCATATTTGGGTTTCTTTGGCCCTGAGTTGGATTCAGGGGCAAAATTATCCAAGCAAACAATTGATGACCCAGTACTGACAGTTCTCAGCCAATTGCTTCAAATTTTGTGGTTCAGCTTCTCAAGTGGTTGATGCAGATTTTCTGCTTTAGAGTTCTATTGTCATATATTGGCAGGCCATTGCCTACTTGTATATTCAGTCTAATAAGCAATTGGTCACATGGCAATACTTTCTTAAAATGGAGACTAGGCAATGTATTTTGTTTTTCTGGTTGGGTATCATCAAGCCAAATGTATATTTTTATACAAAAAGTGAACCCCCATACCCACACTTCATTACAGCCAAACATTTGTGTATATATTTGTTCCCATGCATAGAATACATTCAATGATACCCTAAGAGATATAATCCAATGTCCAAACAGATTATTGCTTACAATCTAAAGTTTTGGATCTTTGAGTTATATACTGTTCCCTTTGTGTCTCTATATAATGCCCTCTTGGTGAGGATGTCCATAAATTAAATACATATTCAATATACAGTAGTTGAGTAGGAGCAGAATAATTGCAATTCAATTTCCCATCAAGGAGAATGAGAAACATGTCATTGCCACCATTGAATAAAATGACCAGATCCTGTAATGAAGAAATTGCTAAGAGTCCCCTACTCCAGAAGTAGAATATGTTCTAAGTTCCTTGGATAGCCCGCTTTGATACCACTGATTATGCTTTCTGAGTGCTACATAGTCAACCTTAACCTAGTGCAAAGTTTTTTTCCTTTTACATTATCTTCTCTGGCCCATCTGAAGTAGGCATTAAAAGAATATGACCTTCTTGGAATCAGGTTTTCCGACTTACAGTCTACTAGTCAGTTTGGGGGTCTCTCTGAGGTTATTTCAGGCATCTAACAACCATAGGATTGCTCAAGCAAACTAGTATTTGGAGCAATATAATCTCTTCAAAACTTTAGTAGGTTTCTGTCTATTGGATTCCAAATAATTCTAGGGCAATGATATTTAGAAATAGTTTCTAAGCCTAAAATATCTAGTCTTTTATATACTTGTCTTGTGCTTTGTCCATCAGAGTCTCTCTGAACTTAATCACATATAACTTGGGGCCATCTGAAACAATAGGTTTCAGTGAAGAGAAAAAGACATTCTTTTCATCTATCCTGCTTGGCTGGCTCTCATTATCTGGTAGAAAACAATTACTGGGAGATGTTTCAAAAAGGCTTAAGGGCACAATCTTATTTTTTGAGAGCCATCTCTTATAACAGCTTTATTTTAGGGATAGGGGGATAGGTTTTTTCCCATTTTTATAGAGTTCAGTCATCTTGAAGTTCAAGCTATAGCCAAAGAGCATCCCTAACAGAGGTGTTTGCAAAAAAAAACTTACCTAATGCCTATATTTAAACTGAATTCATCCTGTTTTATAAGACTTTTGTAAAAGCAGAGAAAATAGTAGCCATATGCATTAAATTCTTATTTAAAAATTATTAATTTACTTTTGTAAAAGCAGAGATAATTTTAATATGCATTAAAATTCTCATTTAAAAAAGTTATTTCCTCTAGAATTTTGAGCTCTATTGGTATATAGTTTACCTTAGAAGGTATTGTACACTCTACAGAAACCACCAGAATTCTAGACTATGTTATTTAGTCCTTGATGTCCAGTACTTCACTGCTAAGCCATGTCACATATTTAAATATTTAAGATTTTGCTAGGTCATACCCCACTTCTAGATATTAAATTTTGTGTAGGATAAGACAGCATTTCAACTGATATAGAAGAAACACAAAATTAACAATGACGTAAAAAATATTCATTTATATCATTTTCATATGTAGTTGAAGCTTGTAGATTGAATTTTTATGTTGAAACTTGACATGGTCCTAGGCTCCCTGTAGCTTGTTGCTTTTTTTCTGTTCTCAATTGGTGGCTTCCATTTCACATACATGATGACTGTTCCAGTGTTTGCTACCATTCCAACCAGTAAGCATAAAGGAAAGTCAAGCAGTGACAATTAAAAGGCATAATCAGAATTGTATATTGTCTAGATCGTGCTTATATGTTGATACTTGGCTGGAAGAAAATTTAGGAGATATATATTCTGGCATAGAAGTTCACTGCATGTGATTCAAACTATTAAAGAAAGTTTATGAGATAAAAGGAAAATAATACTAGATGAGGACTGAGATACACATAAAGGAATTATGAGCAGTAGAAATGATAAATATGTGAGTAAATACTTTTTAAAAAATATCTAATTTATTTAAAAGATAACTGAATATTTCAAACCAAAAATAATACACTGTGAGGTATAAAAGGCATTTAGAAATAAAAATCTATGAAAATAATATCCCAAGATAGAGAAAAGGAGCTACAAGAAGTATATTTTCATAAGGCCTTTTCCACATATATATGGAGTAATTATTTAATTATAGACAGTAATAAGTTAAACATGCATATACAATCCCTACAGCAATCCAAAATAGAGATAAATATGTAAAATGGATAACATAATCAGCTATTATAATCAACTAACAGTAAAGGAGGAAAATGAAGAAACCTGGATACCTTTCCCATTTTTATTTTTTTTAATTTATTTTATTTTATTTTATTTTTTTTTATTATTATACTTTGAGTTCTAGGGCACATGTGCATAATGTGCAGGTTTGTTACATATGTATACTTGTGCCATGTTGGTGTGCTGCAGCCATCAACTCATCAGCACCCATCAACTCGTCATTTACATCAGGTATAACTCCCAATACAATCCCTCCCCTTTCCCATTTTTATAAATTTTTATTTGAGAAAAGTTCCCACCCAGTGTAATAAATGAGATAACATGGATAACATAATCATCCATTATAGAAATAATTAACTAATACAGAAAGCAGAAAAATGAAGATATATTGGATACCTTTCCAATTTTTATGAGTGGAAAAGTCCTCACCTAGTGCTATAAGGTAAAACTCCAACAGAAAAACGATTGTCTGAACTGACTTGAATAACCAGAGTATGTAAATCCAGATAACTGCCACAACTGGAAAAGGAGGAGGAAAATTTCTTTAGAAACAGAGCAACAGAAGGCCACGTCTTTCTTACTTATAAACTAGATCTAAATATTGGTCAGGTCTGCAAAATTCAAATTCCCAGAAAATACTCCAAGTAACACAGCTAGAGCTAAAAGAACAGAAAAGATTTCTGCTGCTTTCCAACACAGGAGAGACAGACATCTTATTTCAAGTACTGACATGTTATCTTCCTTTTAAAACAAACAACATTAAAAAAATAGAAACAGGTCACCTCAGAAGGCCAAAACAGAATCCAGTCTCTACAATGTATCATTTACAATGCCTAGGAAAAATCTAACGTTATCAGATATGCAGGGAGAAATATGACCCTATCTTAATCCATTTGTGTAGTTATAGCAAAAGACGATCAACTGGGTAGCTTATAAACAAAAGAAATGTCTTTCTCACAGATCTAAAAGCTAGGAAGTCCAATGTCATCATACCAGCAGAATCAGTATCTGGTGAAGGCCTGCTTTCTGGTTCAGAACTAGATTTTTTTTTTTTTCTGTGACTTAACAGGGTGAAGGAGCAAGAAATCTCTCTGAGGTCTTCTTTACAAGGAGAGCAATCCCATTCTTTAGGGCTCCATCCTCATGACCTAATCACATGCCAAGGTCCCACCTCCTAATACTATCACATTGGGGTTAGAATGGCAACATATGAGTTTTGGGAAACATATATATCTAGACCATAGTAGACCTACATTGCAAAAAATAGGGGCAATCAACTGTGATATACATTGAGATGAACTAAATATTGGCTTAACAGAAAAAATTATAAACTAACTACTATAGTAATGATAAATGACATAAATGAAAACATGTTCATAATAAATGAAAATATATAATTTAGTCAAAATAAGATTTTTTAAACCAAAAGCAAATTATATTTAAAAAATAAAATTTATAAAATTAAAAACAAATAATTAATGAACTGATCATCATCATAAACATGATAGAAAAGAGAGTCAGCAAATGTAAAGACAAATTAATAGAAATATCTGATTTAAAGAGCATAGAGGGACCACTAGAGAGGAAAATGATGAATCTTTGTGATCTGTGGGACTATATCAAGAGGTTTATCATATCATTTTAAGGGTTTAAGAGGTTTATCATATCAATTTAAGAGCAAAGTACTTGATAGCCTAGAGAAAGAGAAGAGATATTTGTGGAATAACAACATATTTCATGACTTTTTCTAGAAGACTTAAAAAGGCAAAAATTTCCAAATGTGCTAAAATATATTAATTTATAAACATAATAAGTTTAGAGAACCCCAAGCACATATAGTATAACTGAACATTTAAGGTACATTAAAAAAAATCTTACAAGCAGCTAGAAAAATATTACATGGAATAAAGAAAACAGCATTATGAATTATTACTGACTTCCTTTTAGAAAAGTTATGAACCAGGAAACAGTGGAAGTCAAATAACAATATGGCAGGCATAATAGAAAACATATAACAAATCACACAAAATATAAAGGCACCAAATAATCCAATTAAAATGAGAGCGTATCAGGATGTATTAAAAAAACAAGACACAATTATATGTTGATTGTAACAGATTCATTTTATAGTTAAAATTAAACATTTGGATGCACTATGCAAACACCACTTACAGAAAGCTAATGTCTCCACATTAACATCCGACAAAATACACTTTAAGACGGTGAATGCTACCAGTCACCATCTTAAAGTAGTGCTTCATAATTTAAAAATAGTAAATTTATTTAAAAGATGTGACAATGCCAATGAAGATAAAACCAATAAAGATATTCAGAATCCATGATGCAGAAACTCACAAATATATTGAGAGATTGTTAACATCTATTTCTCAGTAATTGATATAATAGACAAAAAATAAAGATGTAACTGATTTAAACAACTTCATAACCTAACAGATATTTATAAAAATTGTACTCAAAAAGGATAAGATCAAGGTTTTTTTTTGAGACAGAATTTTGCTCTGTTACCCAGGCTGAATTGTGGTGGTGCAATAGATAAACATTTTTTTCAAGCATACATAGATCATTTAATGAGATGGAACATATGTTGAGTGATTCTTTTAAAAGTCTCAGGAAATATCAAAGATTTGAAATTTTACAGAGTTTGGTTTTTCATCACCAGGGATTTAAATAGAAACCAATAACAAAAACATATCTGGAAAAATTCAGAACAATTTGAAAAATAAGAAACACACTTTTATGTAACTAACTAATCAAAGAAGAAATCAGAAGGATATTTAGAAAATATTTCAAGGTGAAAAAGATTTGTAAAATATCTTATTAAAATGTGTGGGGTACAAATTCCTTCTATATGCTTAGAAAAATTATAAATCTTGAGCGCTGTACTAGAAAAGAAGAAAGGTTTAAAAAACGCATACTTTAAATATTCACCCAAAATTTTGGAAAAGAAAGTTATATCCAAAAAAATAGATAGAGAAAATGTATCAAACCAAAATTTTGCTCTTTAGAAAGACAAATAAAAAGGAAAAGCCACTATATAATCTGATGAGGGAAAAAGAAAGAAAAAACATAAATTGACACTCTCTGTAACACAACAGGGCACATGACAATTGATCCTATTTATACATCTAGATATGTCTAAATTAGGAATCAGCATATTAAGTTCTCAAAACCAAGTATTGCCTACAGCCTGTTTTTGTGGGGGAAAAAAATTGTACTGTAACATAGCCACATCCATTTATTTTTGTGTTCTCTATGGCTACTTTCACATTACAACAGATTTGAACAGTTATGTCAGAGACCACACTAATTGAGAAGCCTAAAATATTTCCAATCTGGCTTCTTACAGAAGAAAAGTTTGCTAGCTTCTGCTACAAGTGTTACAACAATAAAAAGAAAAAAGTATCAGTAAATCTTTGTCAAATTTGACATTCTTGATGAAATGTGCAAATGCTTTAAATAATATAAACTAACAATATAACTGAAGAAACATAAAACCAGAATAACACTATGTCTGTTAAAGAAATTAAATTAATTAATAAAAATATTCCAATAAAGAAAAATCCTGGGCTAATTACTTTCGTTGGTGAATTATATCAAATATTTCAAGAAAAAATAACACTTTTACACAAAACTTTTCCAAGAAATTAGTGGAAAATACTTAAAACTCATTTTAAGAATTCATCATTACAGACCAAATTATGTCAAAGCTTTAAAAATACAAATGAGTACCCCTTAAATATAATGCAGTGATTTTTTACAGAAGTTTAACAACCAAATCCAGCAACATAAGAAATATTTTATTCCAGGAATGAAATGTTAGTTTAGCATTCAAAATCAATTAAGGTATTTTCTCCACATTGCTATAATTAAAAACAAACAAACAAACAAACAAACAAAAAACTATAGTCATCTCAAGAAGTACAGAAAATGCTTTTGACAAAATTAAAAATTTATTCATTATAAATATGATCAGAAAAATATAAATAGCTGTATAAAGGGTATCTGTAAAAATTCTACAGTAAGGATCATATATAATGGTAGAAAATTCAAGAAAGAAAATACATTTGCTTCCATACTTCCAATTAGCATTCTACTAGAGATCCTAGCTAATACATTTAAGCAAGAAAAAACATTTAAAAATATATTGACTGGAAATAAAGGAGTATAATGCATTTGTTTACAAATGACTATTTATGTAGAAAATCCTAAGAAAGATGTTAAAAATTTAAGAACAATACGGAAATTTAATACGGCCTGCAATACAAAGTCAATATATAGTAGGAATAGACCTTTGAAAAATAAAATTTTAAAAATACAATTTTAAATAACATTACACAACATTAAATAGATAGGGATAACTTCTATATTCCTAGTAACTTAAACCTGAAACAAATGTTTACAGCTAAGTCTGTTTATTTTGGAACTGACAGTGTAACTAAGATTTCCACTTATTAATTTCCATGTGCAATACAATGTTTATTACATTTATGTAGGAAGAATGTGTTGATTGGAAGGTTATATTTTATACTCAAAAAATTTACTAAATTCCCATAGTAACCATAGCAATTGTTTCTCAATTAAACCAGAAACTAGTTTTATATTTAGGGGGAGAAGCATTTTTTTCCCCGATGATTATAAATGATAATAATAATAATCAAACTCACGTTTTTATTATTGTTTTAACATATTCCACATTAATGGACTCTAGTGTGTTTCCTGGAGCAGCAGCTGTAGTATTATTTGTCATTGTCTTGAAATGCAACTTCTTGAGCCCTATATCAGATGCTCTTAAATGTTTGAGAATGACCGCCCCTTAGATAATGCACCTTAGATAATGATAACATATTAACTGCACAAGCATTGACAGCTCATACAACTTCACTCTTGGTATTTGACTGCCCCTTATATTCTCCCTCAAATCTGTTTCTCCTGCAGTCTTCCTCTTTCACTTAATGGCAGCACTATTATTCCTGTTGCTTTCTCTCCCTCTTCCTATAACTATATATGCAGGTTGATGCAGAATTGGTGCTTGTTAAATATTTTTGAATGAATGAAAGAATACTGAGACCCCAGGTGATTGTCACCTGTTCAATTTCACAAAGTGTATTAGTAACTTTTTATATTCTTAATATTATTATTCAAATACATGAGCTTCAATAGCTAATATTTAAGTGCCTACTGTGAATCAGGCACTGCTCTAAGATCTTTGTATGTATATTTGGGTTTTAAACTTGAAAGAACTTGATGTGAGAGGTACTATTATTATACCTGCTTTATAAACAAGTACATTAATATATAGAAAGTTTATAAATTGACTAAGGTAAAGAAGCTAAGAATTATGGAGCCAGAAATTCATCACAGGTCATTTGATTATAGAATCTATGTATTAATACTTAACTGTTTTATTTATGTATTGTTTCCTAACAAATAACCCCAAAACTTAAGAGCTTATTCAACAAGCATTTGTTACATCACAATTTCTCTGAATTAAGAATACAGGCACTATTTAGCTGCGTACCTGTGATTCAGAATTCTCATAAAGCTACAATTAAGGTCTTTGCCAGGGTTGTGATTATTTAAAGCCTCCACTGGGGGTAGAATTCTCTTATAAGGTCACTTACTTGGCTGTTGGCTGCCCTCAGATTGTTACTGGCAGTTAGCCAGAAAGATAAGCATTTTGGCACACGTGCCTCTCTGTAGGGCTGTTTATAGTATGTATTTTAATTTAGGATCCTTAAGATAGAGAGTATTATTTCAATGATCTGGCAAGACACAAGATGAAAATAAAGATTTTATTACTTAGAGGTCGTGAGACTTACACTCATGCTGGAGGCCACTCAAACAGATCAGGGATTGTGCAGAGAGAGAGAGAGAGACAGAGAGAGAGGCCCCTATCAGCCAATGCCTTTATTGGATCCAGGACCTTATCCAAATAGGTTACCCACAGAGAGTTCTAGTTGGTGGGTTTAAAGCAAGTAAACATGAATTTTAGAGTTCCAGGACGTAGTGCTGTGACTGGGAGGTAGTCACTGTGACATACCTGTACAGTTCATGTGAGGTCTGAGGGTCAGTGGGGCCAGTCAGGTAGGCTATATCTAGCTGTCCCATAGGGAAGTAGAAGTGGTCACCAGGGAGCAGTTGTTTCAGACAAATATGTGGACCAATCAAATTTGGGAACTGAGTGGGGATGTGGTTAAAGAACTAGAAACTGTGTCAAGTGTGACTGAGTCCTGCTTCTAGTATGAGAACGTTAGATTTACATTCAAAATGGATGCTGGGGCAAAACAAAAGTATGAGAATTCACTAAAACATACCTTCCTGTTTTCCTTAGAATCAGGGCTTTGACAGAGAGAAAGAGTGAGAGACAGATGAACAGAAAGAGAGACAGAGAGAGAGAAAGAAAAAGAGAGAGAGAGAGAGAGAGAGAGAGAGAGTAAAATAGGGCCTAGTAAAGAAAAAGTCATAATCCCTTTATAATCAATCTTGGAAGTAACATCACTTTTTCCATATTGTATTCATTTGAAGTGAGTTACATGGTCTAGTCCATGCTCAAAAAGAAGGGATTCCACAATGACATAAATACCATGATTTGGGGATTGGTCGGGGGCCATTTAGAGGTTGTATATCATAGTAACATCCTTTCTGAATGGACAGATGAATGAACAAATTAATTTTAAAATGTAGCAAGACTGGTGAAATATAATGTCATGCTTACCATGCACTTACAATAATGGTTACATTTTAGTCATAAGTGTATATAAATCTTTAATCCTGAATTTTAAAAAAAATTGCAGGGTGTATTTTTTGTTGGTCTGTAGCAAAAAACAAAGCTCATTGCATTATTGATCTTTTAGTTCTTAAGGCCTTTGTGGTAATCTAAGCATCTACTTGTGAATGCATTGTATGTGTCAGTGGTCATTATTTATAATTGACTGAAAGTCAGCTAATTATAAATCTGGTCCATTTATGGGACTCTCATGGCAACAGGTCGAAGAGTGAAATAACTTGTATCCAAAATGTTTTGTTTTATTGGTTCTAAATTTACCTATCATTTATTTGATTCAGTGACCTCTTGTTTTCAAATGATGAGGCAATCAATTATGTTTGGTATTTTTGTTAGTTACCATGTAGGTCCAGCAATTAAACCCAATTGTAGAGTGATTTATTCTCAATGGGAGGAATGTATTTTGCTGTTTCTCTCAATCAGTAATTTCCACTCTCAATCCTACCCAGGGTGCTAAAAGGTTTTTAGCCACCTAATGGTTAGGTGCATGTCAGCAAAAATATTTCCATATTTATGTTCTTAGGCAGTGGTCCCCAATCCCTGGGCCAGGGACCTGTACCAGTCCATGGCCTGTTAGGAATGGGGCTGCAAAGCCAGAGGTGAGCAATGGGGAGCAAGCATTACTGTCTGAGCTCTGTCTCCTCTCAGATCAGTGGTGGCATCAGAGTCTCACAGGAGCATGAACCCTACTGTGAACCATGCATGTGAGGGATCTAGGTAGGGTGCTCCTTATGAGAATATAATTCCTGTTGACGGAACAGTTTCATCTGCAAACTGTACTCCCCACCCCATCTGTGGAAAAAGTGTCTTCCACAAAACTGGTCCCTGGTGCCAAAAAGACTGTGGTTCACTGTTCTTAGGTATCTGAATGACGAAAATCCAATTGTGACTACGGGAGCAGTGAAAAATATCTTCATTATTATCTTAATAAGGTCCTGTTCTAATATATAACTGCATTGCTAATGTGAAAGATAAGAGAATGAAATCTGCAGTGTATATGCCACTAAATAAATTGTAGAGACTCAAAAAATATTACTCAACCTCACTTTTCTTAAAAGTGATTGATATAAATTAAGGCCCGTGAAATCAAAAAAAACAAAAAACAAAAAACAAAACACAAGTTATTTTGTATTAGGTTGGTGCAGAAGAAATTACAGTCTAATTAGAAGTATGTAGAAAACACTTAGAAGTATGAGTGTTTAAATTATAAAATAGATAAGAATTAATCCACTTATGCACAGAGAGATTGTTGTTATATGAGGACAATCATGGGAAATTCTTTAAATGTGGAATGAAAGGATTAAGCTGTGAGGCCAACCCCATACCTGGTGAAAGGAGTTTTGAAAATATCAAGTAGACTGAAGTGTGTTTCTTCCATTAGTCTTTGGTGACAGTTTACTTACAAATGATAGTAATAAAAATAATATAATTTGCCTAAAATATCACTTTTAAATATTAAATTCCATATAATGGAGTTTTACAGGAAAAGGTATATTTGACAGCTATATTGTGATTCAAGTGTAAAGGTAGTATTATTTTCTGTCATAACATGTCACAGAAATAATATGATCACTTTCTGAAAAATAAAACAAATATAGATATATGTGTTATGATCTGTCCCCCATAACACATTTGTGCCCCCTGCCACCAAATTAACATTCTGAAATTTTAACACTCAGTGTGATGATAATAGGAGGTGAAGACTTTGGGCGGATATTAGGTCATAAGGGTCAAGCCCTCATGACTGTAATTAGTGCCCTTATAAAAGAGAACACAGATAATTAACTAGACCCTTTCACCATGTAAGTGTGCAGTAAGAAAATGCCATCTATGAGAAATGCACGCTCCCAGACACTGAATCTGCCAGTGCCTCAATCTTTGACTTCTCAGCCTCCAGAACTGTGAGAAATAAATATGTGTTGCTTATAAACCATCTAGTATATGGCATTTTTGTTATAGCAGCCCAACTGGACTAAGACACTGTGTAAACAATTACAAAGAAAGGTCCATTCCATTAGGACATGGATTGTAATGAACAAATTATAAAAAGGGAACCAAAGCATTTTAATAATGAATTAGTAAGCTTTTAATAATGAGTTAGTAAGATTAGTCCTAAGCTGACAGAGTTCTGAGTAGAAATGCAGATCCATTTTCTGATGTAAGAAGTTGTTCTGTAATTAGAAAATTATAGTGAGTTGGTTTTAAGAAAAGATTTGGGGCAAAAAATTAAATTATTAATTTATGTGTGGGTAACAGAACTTTCAATTCATATAATACAGAAATGCAAGCTCTTAGCTCCTTTCCTCAGATACTGTAATAGAACCAAAAATAAAAAAATAACTTAAGGTAAAAACCTTTTGTAAACTCAGGCATACTGAAGTCACCCTATGTGCCCTGAACACTTCAGTCAGGTAGAAGATTTGTGAGAAAATAATGACTCAAAGAAAGGAGATTGCCCTTGTTTGGAAAAGGCAGAGAGGTCCGTGAGAATTCAGGTAAAAAGTACACAGAGGACCTTCACTCTTTTCACCAGCAACGGTTCTGAAAGGTAGAAAGATGTCAGAAGGAATAGGTGTTTTATGTGCATAAGGAGGTTTAGAAATTTAAGAACCTGCCTCAAGAAAGATTGAGAAGAGAGGCAATGTTTTGTATTTTTAGAAATAGGGGCTTGAGTTGGAGCAAAGAGAATATTCGGCACAAACCTGAAAAAACAGGAAAGAGAAGACTGTGTTAACTATCTACTACTGCATAGCTTATTATCAAAAATCTTTGTATCTTAAAGAAACAAGCATTTATCATCTCAATTTCTGAGGATCAGGAATTTAGGCATGGCTTATGGGCACCTTTGGCTCAAGGGCTCTCCTGAATTTACTGTCCAGTTGCCAGTTGGGGTTGTGATCTTATCTGAAGATTCATTTCAAAGGAGGTGGTGGAGGGATCTTCTTCTAAACTCACTCATGTGCTTTCTGATGGACCTCAACACCACCACCCTGTGGATTACTCCACAAGACTCTGCCTCATATCATGAGAGCTGGCTATCTACAGAGTGAACCATTCAAGAGATCATCTGAGACTGCCTCACATCATGAGAGCTGGCTATCCGCCCAGTGAACCATTCAAAAGACCATCTGAGAGAGAATACCCAAGATGTAAACAACAGTCTTTTCATCACCTGTAATTTTGAAAGTGAAATAGTTTCTTAGAATTATTTTGAAGCCAGTCCAGGTCACACTTAAGGGAAAGAGGGGATGACCTAAGGCTGTGAATACTACGAGGCAGGAACTATTAGGGGTCATCTTAGAAGCTGCCTACCACCGGGTACTTTAGTATGTTTCAGATACTTTACCAGCAAAAACAACCAGTATGGAATTTTCCACTTGTCCAAAGGGATGGAAGATTGAAGACCCAGGTAATTTAAAGATAAAAGCAATGATTTTTTTTTAACTTTGTGCTTTTGAGATTAGCATTCATAATGTCACAAAGAGAGAAATGAGAGTCAATGGCTCTATAAGTGAAGTTTCTACTATTTTCAATTGTTTTGACAAACTTAATGGCACAAACAAAAAATAGTGAATCAGGAGCAATGTGAAGCCATTAACATCCCACTCTCAAGAGGTAAAAGGTTGAGGTCCTGAGACAATATAACAATATTAAGATCTTATTTGATTTTTTTCATTCTCTCTCTATTTCCTCTCATGTGTAAAGTAAGTAGAGTTTTCCAGAGACTACATAATGTATGATATCACAACATACCGAAAGCAGAAGTAGATCTAATAAATCAGTATGTCTTATATTAAGTCAGGCATTAAAGAAATTGTAAAAATATAAAACAATGCCATTCTTTATATCTGTAATGAATATTGCCAGTGAACAGGATGAATTTTTTCAAATGTAATATCCAGCATAAAATCAAAGATAACCTAGGACAGAAGGAGGAAAAACAAAATGAATGAAAACAAGGAAAAAGAGCAAAATAACAGAAAAGACAAGCTAGTGATTGAGAGAGACCAGAGGCAGACAAATCCTTAGGCAGATTGGGACGGGTTCCCTGTGAAATCCAACCTTCAAGCTGGAAACTGTGCTGGGTAAAGCCTTGGATTGGATTGAGACCCACCTTCTTGTTTGGTATGCTTTCTTTTGATTGATCCTCATTTTTCACCCATTTTACCTATTGTTTTCTTTTCTTTTCTTCACTTTTTTTTTTTTTTTTTTTTTTTTTTTTTTTTTTTTTTTTTTTTCAGACAGAGACTTGCTGTGTGGCCCAAGTTGGAGTGCAGTGGTGGGACCTCGGCTTACTGCAACCTCCGCTTCCTGGGTTCAAGCGATTCTCATGCCTCAGCCTCCCAAGTAGCTAGGATCCTCCCAAGTAGGCACATGCCAACCTGCCTAGCTAATTTTTGTATTTTTAGTAGAGATGAGGTTTCACCATGTTTGCCAGGGTGGCCTTGAACTCCTGACCTCAGGTGATCCAGTATCCTCGGCCTCTCAAAATGCTGGGATTACAGGCATGAGACACTGTGCCCAGCTGCCTAATTGATTTTCTACACTCTCATGCCCACCTTTGCGTGGTGTCTTTGCTTTAACCATTTTGCATACTCACAAACCTATCAGCACACACTACCTATTCAGCCCATAAAAAACACTAGGCTCAACCATGTTGGGGAACTTTCCTGTCTTTGGGTAAGAGAACCAACCCCCACATCCTCTCTTTTTTGCTGAGAGCTTTCCTTTCACTTAATACATTCTACTCCACTCACTCGTTGGTGTACACTTGTCTAATTATTCCTCGTTGTGAGACAAAAATCTGAACTAGCTGAGCTAGGGAACAAAAATTGTGCATCACTAGTAGAATTATCCCAGGTAGTAGAATTATTCTTAAGATAAAAAACAAAATGTAAACATTTTATTAAATAATTGGAAACCTTAAAATTGGCATTTCAGATGTGAAAAGGAAACAATATAAAAAAACACAATAGACAGGTTGGAGAGTAATTGATAAGGAAATTAATGATCTAGCAGATATGTTATAATAAAGTATGTAGAATCAAACGTGATAAAGAAACGGATAGAAAATATTGTAGAGTGCAAAGGTTAATGAAAAGTCTTACATATAATTACGGGCTCAAGAAAGTAGAACAAGAACAAGGAAGATATGCTTCTAAATGAATTATTAATTGAAAGGGAAAAATGAATCCAAAGCAGAAAAACATGAAAAGCAATTCAAAACCTGATGACACAGAAAGGAATTACAGAAACATAGAGTAAAAGAGAAAAATATCATGGAAAGTCAGGAGAAAAACAGATTACCTTTAAAAGAACACCTTTAGCTCTTAACTTGCTAAGTGAAACAATGTAAGTGAAAAGACAATAGGATTATAACTTCTATGCCCTAAAAGAAAATAATTTATAATCTTCATTCACTTATAAACTTCACAAGTGAAGATAATACAAAAACCTATTTAGATCACTGAAAACTGAAGTACTCCACTAAGACAGAACCCACACTCATGGTTACCTTTGAAACAAAAATGAAATGGTATTAAGTGGTAGTTTATAGATTCAGGAAGTAATAAGAAACAAAAAGTTGTATTCAAATGGGTAAATTTAAATGAATATTTACAATGTAGCATAATAAGAGCAATAACGATGTTTTGAGGAGTCATAGCATGTACTAAAATGTATTATAAAAATAGCATGGAAATTGAAAGGGAGAAATAAATGGAGTTACAATTTTAGAAGGTCTTCATTTTGCTCTAAATTGAGGCAAATATTAATTCACGTTATAGTTTAATACATCATGAATGCATGTTGTAAATGTTAGGATACTCTAAGTGTCAACAGAAAAACAGAAACTTTCTGCCAACAGAGGAAAAAATGGAATAAAGGAATATGATTATGAAAGCAATAGAAAATGCATAGTGAAATGGTAGATTTAAGGGAAGTGTAATTTAAATATATTCATAGGATGTGGACTTTTTCTGTAAACTGCATGTAGTTATTTTATTTGGTTTTGATTACTACTGTTCTTATTTTGTTCCCCAAATTATCCAGAATTGTATCTGTTGTATTAGAGGTAATATAAAATAATTATATCAGGGTGGAGAAACCAGAGACTGACAGCAAAACCCACTCTACATTTGACGTAATATTTATAATCATGCATGGTATACTATATAACATAATTTCAAAAGTTTAAAATGTATGCATTTTAATTTCAGTAAATATTATGAACAAAAATTATGAGGATAAATTATTCAATAAAAGATAAATTTGACACATATATAAAAATGATTGATGGCATTATTATATAAATAGTCCTAAACAAATTAAAATAAAAATAATGCTAACAGGCAATTCAAAAATGAAAAATTGAACTAATAAAATTAAAGACTATAAAAATTAAATGAGATAGTATGTGGTGTACTTGAACTTCAAAGATATTTGGATTGTTTCTTCTTTCTAATTAAGATTATTTTGAGTCAGGTGAAAGAGGGCCTCCAGCCATGACACTTAAGAGTTTAAACTTATACAAATTTTCCCGAGTGCAATTTAGGGACACTTATCAGAAATCCTAAAAGTAATTGCACTTTGGGCTCAATGATTCATTTTTTAGACATTTACCCTGAAGAAGCAGAGGTAATACTTACAAGAATTCCTGCATCAGAATGTTCATTGACCAATAATTTTCAAAACATTCTAAATATGTTTAGAATGATTCAACTATAAAGAATAAAATCATTTGATTTTAGTATATTGAGAGCATAGAGTTTCATTCAGTTTTGTATGTACTTTTAAAGGAATCACTAATAATTTTAGAAAATTATAGCATATTGTCAGTTTGGGTAGAATGCCAAAGTGAAATAAAACACATTTTCAATTTTGTAACAAATACAGGTATAAATAATTTAATGAAAGCTCTCAAAGGATATATACATATGTGTAATAATCATTTTGGGGGTGTTAGATTTATTGTTAATTTTGTCTTTATTTTCCTTACATTTTCCACATTTTATAATTGGATCCATGTTATAATTCATTAAATAAAAAATGTCAATTGACAATTGTTGTAATTCATCATTAAAACAAAGTGACGCTCAGTCTGCTAAGTCACTGTTGTGTTGGAAGTATTATGCACTGGTTTCTAAGAAAGCTCATTTCTGCATCTTTTCCTGGTGCTATGTTCAAGATCTCATGTCAGTAGCTTGAAATTGGCCACTGGGAATTTTTACACCATGAAAATCTGAAAATACCATAAATCTGGCTTTTTATTATACAAAGCTAGTTACTAAACATTTACCATCACACCTCAGTACTAAGAAAAAAAAAGATATTTCAGAAAATATATTTGTATACAATTCACAATTCTTCTGAAAGAGATAGATGTATACACATTTATTTCTTCAAAAATAATAACATTTATATTTAAATAACAGCTAGCAAATATATTCTTTCTGTGACTCTTATTTCATGGTGTTCTTGTCATCTTACTTTACATTTAAGCTATTATTTTCATTTATTCTTCAGTCATTTTTGTTTACTGCTTACCCTCATATAATTATGCAAAAGACCCTAGTAAGATTCACACCTCTAGCAGTCACTATTTATGAAGTAAACAGATACTAGAGCAATAGCTATAGGCTTGGTTCCACATAATAACATAGCAAAATGAGCGATATATAAATATAACACATATTAATAAAACTGCATCTTGCTGGGAGAAACTCAGGCTTTTAAAATCACAGGTGTTAATGAGACCATCCCTGCTGAGAATGAGAGAAGCCGAACATCTTATGCAGATATATGGATATAATACTCACTGTGAACTTTGTATCAATGTTAGCGGGTCCTATAAATGAAGATTCATAAACCATGTGGAGAAAAAAATGTATTTTAAAGCTTGTATTTTTAATATGGTTTAAAAAGTATTTTTGTGGATTTTGAATGCCAGATTTTTTATACTTCTTCCTAAAAAATAAGCTTATTTTTTGTTATTAATAATTGAATAATCTATTGTTACTCATAGTTCATAGAAGAACATCAATCTCATCTTGAAGCTTGTGAGAAGCATAGCTTCTCAGGTCAGTACAGAACTACTGAAACACAGCCTCTGTTTTAACGAGATGCCATCATATATATGAACATTAAAGTTTGTGATCTAATTGACTCTAATCAATACTCATTGTCACCTTAGTAGATAGTTTCTTTTTATTTGTTTTAAAACCAAGCTAGTTTATAAATCAACTATTTTAAATGAATGTGATTGATGTTACCTTATTCAGGTAATTATTATTTTACTATAAAATTTTAAGAAACTATGTCATGCATATGCTGTATACAACAATATTCTTTTAAATGCCACTTTACAGAGTCATATTTAGCCAAATCCATATTATAGAGCTATATGAATTTATTATACTATTACATTTATTACGCTAGCTGGAAAGGTAAAAAGATAGCCAAATCCATATTATAGAGCTATATGAATTTATTATACTATTACATTTATTACGCTAGCTGGAAAGGTAAAAAGATTCATTTCTTTCAGTATTTGATTTTATTTGTAGTATTGTGCTAATGCTAGCTAGATATCTATTTTTGCCTGGTTTATTATAGAAACTACTTCAAATACCTTTGGAAAAATAAAATGAGTTTGTTGATAAAAGCTGCTGACATGCATTAGTTAATAGAAATTTGTTCATTTAAATTTATTAGCATGTAGATTTCTGATATATTTGAAATATTTGTTTTTCTAAATTCTCCAAATCAATGTATTAGAGGCATATAATTGGCTTTGATAATCAAGATCCAGTTTAGAAAGTTTATTAAACCTGTTCTGGGTATCGTAAGTTTTTTCAACCATGCTACAAAACAAAAACAAAAACAAAACCCGATTAGCTTGTTTTATTAGGTTTGGCACTAAGGATGCTTCATGTGATCATCCCACATAGGAAGCTTGAGATTCCACACAGAATCTTGCCAGATATTTTATTGTTTTGGAAAGCATCTAAGGAATGGAATGCAGATATCTTGAATGCAATTTGAAGCAAACGACTACAGTGTAATCCTGTGACTTTTATGACTATACAGACACCAAGAATATCATAAATGACCGGATCTGGCATGCAAATAATCTTCCTGATAGGGTTTCTTGAATACCTTCTATAATCCCAGATGATTTTTAGTGCATTCTTGGGGGGTGTCATAAGTCCTCTAGGTCTTGATTGAATTTCATACACTCTAAACTAGAGAACAGGTCCTTTAAGTCTTGGCTAACTTAAGACTGTCTTTAATAATGTTCATCATAGTATTATTTACAATAGGAAAAATTTTAAATAACATACATGTTCAAATATATTAGACAGAAAAATTAAATATGGCATGTTTTTACATGGGGGTAACCAGTTGTAAATATATATATATAAATATTTGTTGACATAACAACCTATTTATATTATTTTAGTATATTGTTCTATCTGGAAGAATATAAACCAAACTTTTAAAAGTGATGATATCCGGTAAAAATACAAATGATTGTTTTTACTATTTAATCATCTTTTTTTCTGATTACTAATTAAAAACAGATATTTGATCGTATGTTCTATAAAATAAATCCTTATTTCAAATTTAGAATTTCTTGCAAATTTTATGTAAAATATCACAAAATTTTAATGTTCATATGCTTTATGATGAACGTTAAGAAACTACTATTTATTCACTCATCAATAGAAGGCATACAATTAATTTAAAGCACTATAAGTTGATTCAGCCTTCCATTTTAATATGAAGCAAAAACGAAATCAATCAAGATATCCATGTAAAAAAATGGTATATAATCTTTAAGAAAAAAATGTAGCTGTGCTTCCTTTCTCTGTTGCAGTTTCTCTGTTCTAATATCAATAACTTAGACATTTTTGACAATAGAAAAACAACTGAACAATAAATCCAGGTAAAATATGTGATTACACTGCAGAAATGTGATATCAATTTTTCATGAAAGGAGCTTTTTTTCTACACATAATACTTTTATATGTTAACAAATTATAAAATTGAATATAAAATAAAAATAACATACATGGTGAATATTAAAGTTTACTTTCTATATATGTTTAATATTTTGTATCAATGACTTGTCTAAGAATATTTACCACTGATTTGAATATCATTTCTGTGTTTTAAAGAGAACAGGAAAGAGTATTTGTGAGTTGCACAACTGACAGAACAATAATAGATTTGAGGAGTTGAAAAGAGATTTCTTTTCAAATAACTTCTATGGAGCAAACCACATTACTTGAGTAGAAATATCAAATAACTAGAACTGTATTTAAAAAGTCATCACTTGGTACAATTTCATGTAAGTTATACAAAAGATGAGTAACTCAAGATTTATTCTTATTTTACAAGCATGTAATTTTTCAATTTTTACAAGGTTATATACTCATTTAACATATTTGGTAGATATCAAACCGAAACCTATTTTTTCATGTATCATGCACTTTCTTACACATTGTAGATTCTCTTGTCATCTCTTAATCTTTCTTTCATGACCTTCCAGATTATTCTAGCATAATACACTGTTTAATGGTGTAATTTGTCATTGTAATGAATTGATTCTCTGTGTGATTCCCTCTGGATATATAGTGGCAAAAAACCAATTGCCATGACTATGTTTCTTTATATGACAGAAAAGAATAATAACTATTGTTTAGAGGTAGCATTAGGTATTGTGAGACAGCAGAGGCAGCATTTTATAAAAAGTTTGGTTCCTATTTTAATATTCGGCATATTTCACGAACACTACAAAGAATGATTCTACAAAGAAGGGTAGTATAAGATAATTCAGTAATGCACCTTTCATTCTTTTAACACGTGGATTGAAACACCATGTAAAAGTCATGGTGATTCTTAATATGTAGGGTATCAAGAATAAAACTGTCATCTCTCACAGAATATTTACAGTGAAGATACGACCCAAAGCATTATAATGATCAAGATTTTTAAGGTTAAATATAATAAGAAAGAAATACAATTAGCGTGGAGGACATTTGGAAGAGAAAATAATTTCTTTTTTCTTATGGAGAAGGGACATAAATTCCAATAATGTAACTTTTCTGAGTATGTAAAAAGATTTCCTATATGAGGAGGAAAAACAAAGTAAGCTTTGAAGAAGATATAAAATACAATGCATCCTATTGTTAAATAAACTGTGACTTTTGCTTTTAGATTTCAGGAACCACGGTAGCTTTCATAATTAGAGGTTTGATTATTTGTTGTACGACTTGATTGCTACATTCTGTATCCTAGGTCTCCTGTGTTCCACATTAAAATGTTTTATAATTAAAATACAGCATCTCCATGTTGTATAATTAATTATAAATTCTAATTTCAAAAGGAAAAAAAACATGGAAAATGAAATGAAGTGCTATCTGACATGTGAAAAACAGTTCAGTGCATGAGGTTAAGGCTGATGTTAACTTTTTCACAGAGCCGGTTACCTGGGTTAATTGTTAAGATTGTGAGTGGCACTTTCATTTAAAATGAATTGTAATGACACTTTTTTGAGTCACTAGAGAGGTACCTGAAGTGATTCAGTGTTTCACTAAAGCAAAGTCATAAAAATAAGTTTTTTTTAAAAAATAGTAATTCATAAAAGTATGCTTTGAGTTCATATTCCTTATCTTTTTTAAACTTTGCTAATTGAGGGATGGTGAAGAAATGTTAATGAAATTTGGCTAAGTTTTCTAGAGTCAGCAAAAATCCCAATGTAAGATGTATCTTTATGCAGTTGGGGGAAGATCTCAAATTTATTACAAGAACCAACAAATGTTGCTACACATAAAGGAAATAATACACTGATTACAAAATTAAATGCAACTTTTCAAAAGTTTTTCAAACTTCTTGGTTACTTCTTTACCTGTCCCAGAGAGGATGAGGACATTTTCACTCTCATCTGGCTTTAAAATTCCTAAATTAAAACCATTCGATTTGTAATTGTTATCAAATAATTACCACAGTATCTGTTAGAAAAGTTTTGGCATACATTTGTGTAGCCATAACAAAAATAAATAATATTCAAGGACTAAAGTCACTTTTCACATATTGAAAATACTGGATTCAGTTATTACAAAGCATATGGTTCTTAGCAATGTCTTTAATCAAATAAAGATAATTTAGGTAATAGAGACTCAATGCTTCTGTTGGTTACATAAAAATACATTTCCCAAGTCATTAATTTAGAGGAAGTATTGTGTCTCAATAGGCTGTATCCTCTGTCTTTAATTAATTGCTATTATTCCCCAATGTTGTAGGTGTACTTCTCTGATAGACTAGGAAGGGGACAAATTTAGGATCCCAGTGGCAAGTGTAAAAACTCCAGAGATCATGGACAGTAATATAAGATCAAGTCTACAATAAAAGTCAGTTTCTCAAGTTTAATTTTCAGAAAATGTACAAGAATTGAATTAGAGGGCCAGATTCTCAAGCTATTAGTTAGATGTTGCTTGAGCTGTTGGAGGAATACAGGCAAGGCTCCAAAAGTGAATTGCGTTGCAAGACAGAAATAAGGACATAGCCAAGGCAAAATAATAACTTTAAACTCTTTTATTCAACTGGCAACTCTCAGAGAGGGTAAATTATATTTTAGATATTTTGTATCCCCAGAAAATTGTTCTGTAATTGTCATGAATTATATATTTAGTATTTTGTACATGGTTATCACTAATTACCTGACTTTTAAAGAGAAAATGAAAATGACAGTCTAATGTTGAGACAAAGAGAGAGAGGTGCCAGGATACAAATGACACAGATAAATGTGCCTGTGTCTTTACCTCAGTTAATCCAACATAAATTAGAGGTGGATATCAAAAGAAGACTTTTAAAACACAGAGGGTGAGAAATTGGTCAAAAGAGGGAATTTTTAAGTTTGGGACACAATAAATATTATTATTGTTATTCTTTATAGGACTCAGGATTCCATTTCTGTACTTTTCTTTAATTCATATTTCTTGTACTTTGTAGACATTTTAACTTTAACATATTTACTTTTTTCTTTCCTGATATACAAATTCTATTGTAACAAAACACAAACAAAAATAAAAATATACCTAATGCAAAGCCACAGTCAACATGTGGTTCACCTAGACATTTTATATTAATATGAAATACTGATTTATGCACACACATGTGAGCATATATAGATTAGCACACACGTAAATTGGGAGAAGATAATTTTGGTTTGCTACCTAGTTTTACACTTGACTATGTATTAGAGATCACTACATATTCTCTTACATTTTAATGGGCTCACAGTTCTCCATTGTATGAGGAAATATGACTCTTTAACACAGGATTAGCTTCTTGTATAGTTCTAATTTTTGCTCCTATAAAAATAATTTATAAAGATCCCTGTAACTGTGTCATACTTTTATTATTTATTTAGGATTAATTCATTGAAAGGAATAGTTTAGTAAAACAAATGCACATTCCATTTGCTAAATGTTTTTAAAAGTTGCCAAGTAGAAAACCAGAAAATTTGCCAGTTTTTAGTTCTTTAAAATATGTAGGATAGTGCCCATATCAGTTCATTGTAGTCACTGCTGAATATTGCAACATATTTTTAGTTTTGATTATTGAACAGAAAAATGTGACAGCTTGTCATTTAAAAAATGTATTAATTTGACAGTTTTTTGAGGTCCAACACTTCTTTAGATACATATTAATATTCAAATTCTTTATTTTATAGATTACTTTCAGTGAACGTTTTTCCACTTTTCTATGAGTTAAATTTTTATTGATTTGTAAGAGCTCTTTATGAAATAGTAGTATTTTTTATTTGCATTTATTATAATTTTTAAAAAAATTCGCTTTTTATTATTAATTGTTACATATTTAAATAGGTTCCTAAATTATCTCCACTTTCAATGTCACGACTAGGCATTTCTTCTCCAGCCAAACTTTTATACATATTTGCATATAATATTCTATATTTGTAATAATTCTCTTATCACATATATATACTTGTTATGAAATAAATTTAATTTTCAGTAAATGCGGGGGAGGAATCTAACTTTAAATTTCCCTGAATCGTTAGAAACTTGTGTCAAAGTCATTCAGTGAATAATCTAATTTTATCTCCTCTAATTATTTGTAAATATTTTTTGAATTATTAAATCAAAATATATATTGAGATTTTGATAGAAATTCTGTTCAATCAACAGATTAGTGGATTTTCTCTTATAAAAATATCATCAGGGTAATAACACTTTGTTTTCTATATTTGCCTCTCAAAAAAGTTCTGTGCCGTAAGCTTACTATTTTGTTGTGTATCACAGTAATGCTGTTCATTTAAATGTGAACATTGTTCTCTTCAATAGAATAGTCATATCACCAACGAATAGAAGGATATACTGATTTTATTTTAATAATCACAATACTTATTTTTGTTTTCTTCTCTAGTTTCAGTTGTTAGAATTTCTAGAAACAAATGTTAAGCCATTTATATGCTTGAAAAAATTGTTTTTTCTAATTTTAAATGTTAATGTGGATGCCTCACAGTAAAATAAACTCAACACTTGTGTGGTATATGTACATATCTATATAGATGTTTATATACATTTTATAGAATTTTTAAATCACTGTCAAGACAACTATTAAATTTTTCACTCTGTACCATTCACAGAATAATTGTATTTGTAAGCTGAAATGTTCATGAAATAAATTCATCTTCAGAAGAGCTTATTAAATTCTTAATATAAAATGAATTCAATATCCCAGCTTCGTAATATAGGTTCCCCCAATATTCCTAAATAACATCTTGCTGTATTTTCTTCTCATTGATATTGTGGTGATTGTTTTCTGTGCTCCATCAGATTTTGGAATCAAATAGAGTAAGTTTTATATAATCTAGGACCCATTAAATATTATAAATTAGCGAATATAAAAGGATTTGAAAAAAAAAAAAGCTTAAAAATAGCTGGGACTCAAAATTTGGAGTAAGAATTTCTTTGCATTATGTTTTCTTTTTCTGGAGTTATGGTCTTCAGGTTTTTTTACTTATTTACATCACAACTTCATATTTTCCTAGAGAATTATAATGCTAGGTGATTCCCTAACTTAATTTGAAAAAAAATAGTCTTTGCTTTTAAAATAAAATAATTAACCTGACAAATAAGTATCTTTTTAAAATTCTTATGCTGTGTGTTTCATGTTTTTTTTTACTAAACATGTTAGGAATGGCAGATTATTGGTCTTTTTAATGACACGGCTTTATTAAAAATACTTTTTAAAACAGTTTTATAAATGTATAGTGTAAATACTATATATTTTTCTTTTCTGGACATTTCATAAAAAATGAAAAATCCAATATATAATTTTTTGTGTCTGGCTGCAGACTGTGCATATATCAAATTTCTTCCTCTTTTAAAAATACTTTTGGCTAGATTATTTTTGTTTTCACAAGAACTTTTTAACCAAATGTTGGGCTCCTCCGGGATTTGAACCCAGGACTTCTCGCACCCTAAGTGAGAATCATACCTCTAGACCAACCATCTGCACTCACAAGAACTTTTAAATGGCTTTTCAGTTTCTATATTAAAGCCAGCTTAGATTTTGATTGGGATTGCCTTAGCTCTATAGATCATTTCGGGGAGAATTGGAATATTAAGAATATTCTGTTTCAACCAAGGCGCATGGTCTCTCTATTTATTTTGGTCTTCTTTAATATCTATGAGCAATGCTGTGTAGTTTTTAATGCGCATATCTTGCACATATTTTGATAAATCTGGTTTCATATATTTTAGGTTTTAATGCTATTATAAATGGTAGGTTTTGTGCTTCAGAAATTTATTACATTTTCTTTTTCGGGTACTCAATGTTTTGGCATATAATTTTTCATAGCAGTCTCTTACTGTCATTTTTATTTCTGTGACATCAATTATGTCTTCTCTTGCAATTCTGCTTTTATTCATTTGAGTCTTATCTTTTTTTTTTTAGTCTAGCCAAAGGTTTGTCAATTTTGTTGGTCTTTTCAAAAACAACCTAATTTTCATTGTTTTTTAATCATTTTATTTGTGTCTATTTTATTTATTTCTATACTAATCTTTAATATTTCCTTCTTCTTTTGTCTTGGACTTATTTTGTTTTTCTAGTTCCTTGAGGTGTAAAGTTAGGTTAGTGGTTTAATAACTCTCTTTGTTTTTAATGTAGAGATTTATTAACATAAACATTTCTCTTGCTACTACTTTTGCTGCATCTCATAAGTTTTGGTGATTTCTGTTTCAGTTTTAGTTTGTCACAAGATGTTTTTTAATTTCTCATTGGATTTCTTTTTGACTCTGGTTGTTCAAGAATGTGTTGTCAATTGCAATGTATTTGTGAATCTTCCACTCTTTCTTCTGCTATCATCTCTTGTTTCATTCCACATATATTAGAAAGTGTACTTGGTATGATTACCATCTTCTTAAATCTGTTAAAACATGTTTTGTTACCAAACACTATACATTCTAAACAATGTTCCATGTGCATTTGAAAAGAAGGTGTATTCTGCTGTTGTTGAGTGGCATGTTCTCTATATGTGTCTTTGGTTAATTTGATCTGGAGTGTTGTTCAAGTTAAATTTTACTTTTTTGTTTTTCTGTCTGGCTATTTTATCCATTATTAAGAATGGAATATTGAAATATGCTACTATTATTGTCTTGCTATTTCTTTTTTTAGTTTTATCAATGTGTGCTTTATACATTTGTGTGCTCTGATGTTGAATACATGTATATTTATAATAGTTATATATTTCTTGTGAATTGACCCATTTATCATTATATAATGTTCCTCTTGTCTCTTGTGACATGTTTTGGCTTAAAGCCTTTTTATGTGATATCATTATGGCCATTCTGGCTGTTTTTGCTTACTGAATATACATTTTTTCATTCCTTCATAGTTAGGCTATGCGTGATTTTAAAAACAAAGTGAGTCAAGGCCAGGTGCGATTATTCATGCCTGTAATCCCACACTTTGGGTGGCTGAGGCAGGTGGATCATCTGAGGTCAGGGGTTTGAGACCAGCCTAGGCAACATGACAAAACCCCATCTCTACAAAAAAATATGAAAATTAGACAGGCATGGTGACGAACACCTGTGACCTCAGATACTCGGGAGGCTGAAGTAGGAAGATGACTTGAGCTTGGAGGTCAAGGCTGCAGTAAGCCACGATTGCACCACTGCACTCCAGCCTGGATGACAGAGTGACACCTGTATCAAAACAAGAAACAACAAAAGAACACACAAAAATAAAGTGAATCTCTTGTAGAGAGACTTATACTTTATAGTTAGATGTTGTTTTATATGTCTTTTTAAATACAGTCAGCCATTCTATAATTTTTTAACTGGAGAGTTGAATCTATCCACTTAGGCCAAGGCAGGAGGATAACTCTAGGCCGAAACTTTGAGACCAGCTTGTACAACATGGTGAGATCTCATTTGCACCAAAAAAAAAAAAAAAAAAAAAAGGAAAAGAAAAAGAGAAAGACAAAAGACAGAAAAGAAAGGAAGAAAGAAAGAATAAGAGAAAGAAAGAGAGAGAGAGAGAAATACAAGGAAGAAAAGAAGGAAGAAAGAAAGAAAAACAGCTGAATGTAGTGATGTGTACCTATAGCCCTAGCTAGTAGGGTAGTTGAGGTGAGAGCATTTCTTGAACCCAGAAATTAAAGGCTGCAGTGAGCTATGATTGCACCACTGTATTCCATGCAGGAAAAGAAGGTGAGGCCCTGTTTTATAAACATTTTAGTTCCTGTTTTCTTGTTTTTCAGTCCTCCTGTGTACTTCACTGGTAATCTTTACTGACATCTTATGATATCTTTCTCATTTTCTTTGTGCAATTTTTATACCTTTTTAAGTGGTTACCAACTGGCTTACTTAAAACATAGTATAGTTAATAACATGATATTTTAGCTTATAACTTAATTTTAAATAAATGAAAAACTCTTTTACTCCCCACTCATGCTTTAAAATATTGATATCACTAGTTATATATCTTTATATTCTCTTCAACAGTACATTTTTATAGTTATAGCTATTTTTTATACTTTTTTATTTTACTTCTGTACCAATATTTAAAGTGACTTATGCACTACCATTTCAGTATTATCATATCTGTATTTGTTTATGTCTTTACCTTTACCAGTGACCTTTATATGTCATTTGCTTTTGTGTCACTTACAAGCATTTTTGCATTTCAACCTGAAATTCTCCATTTAGTATTCTTGTAAGGGAGATCTAATCATGATGAATTCACTTTTGTTTATCTATGAAAGTATTTTTCTTTAAATTGAGAGATAGTTTGATGAATATAGTATTTTTGGCTGACAGGTTTTGTTTTTGTTTTAGTTTTTTATTTTCAGCACTTTGAAAATACCATTCCACTCCTTGTTGGCCTGGAAAGTTTCTGCTAAGAAATCTGGCAATAGTCTTAGGGAGGTTCCTCGTACATTAAAATTACTTCTTGCTTCTTGCAAAAAACAAAACAAAATGAAAACAAAAACAAATTGTTTCACTTTTGACCACTTGATTATGTATCTCGTTATGTATTTCTTTGCCTTCATTCTGATTTTTGCCCATTTGTTTCTTGAATCTGGATGTCTGCCCATTTGTTAACCACGATTTAGGTAGTTTTTCTTCATTATTTTCAAAAGTAATTATCAAAAATAATTAAATAATTATCCAAAACTAAATAAAAATAATTATCAAAAAATCTTTGATCTTTTTATTATCAAAAGAGTGGAATTAAACAGAGATTTTACAGAAATCAGCACACTTTCCTCTTTTAAACTTTTGAAGTTTTTCATTAACCTCAGGAATTTCCTACATGCAATGGTATTGTTCTTAATTAACTATGAGGAATGATCAGTTCCTGGCACTCAAGTTATCACCACCTCCTATTATAATCTTACTTACACAAGACAAGGAGCCATTGTGGGTATTCTCTCAGATGGTCAGTTGGCCAAAACTGAATAGAGTTGAAATGCCAAAAATTCCTTCATATAATGTAGAAGGATGAATCCAGTGATTTTGGGAGTAGAAATGTTAGATGATTTACCAAGGATTCACTGAATGATTCTAGATATGTCCCATAAGAAAGCAGGCAGCATAACATATTTACCAAAGCTTAACAAATTTTTTTGTGTGTGAGTTGTGTAGTTTTTATTCTTTGTATGATGGTTGAATATTTAATTTTGGAGCAAATTACTAGAGCTTGGTCATGAACTCACTGGAGTCTCTGTGAGATTAATCTAAACAAAAGTTCATTTATTATTCAACCCTCTTGACTTCTACTTCAACTTATGGATTAGAAAGGTGCTGTGATCACCCAAGAAATGAGTTAACAAAGAGCTAGTGTCTAATAATTTTTGAAAGCTCTGGGAATTTTATTTACTCCGTGAGTCCAGTCATCTTATAAATAACCTCTGTTTATACCTTTAGGCATTCTAAGAATATTTAGAGTAAACAGTTGTGGAATATTTTACAGACCTTCATTACTATCAATTTCCATCTTAATGTGAGAGTATCTGGAGCTGCAAATTGAATCAGACTTGGAACTAAATGAAAGATAACGAATGTCTGTCTTACCGCTCAGTTTAAGTTCCCATTGCCATAACTAGTTTTTTGTTGTTATTGTTGTAGTTGTTGTTGCTTCCAATTATAGAAATAAAATTAGACTGTAATTTCTTATAGTGTATTTTCTTTCCTAGTAGCACAATAATCAATTAATAATTGCCAGTGATTACTTGGACAAAATCAGTTTGACCTCTGGAACCTGCTACATTGTATGCTAACTGCTAAAATTCTGGCCTTTAATCTCTCAAACTCTACGTTTGCATCATCCCTTGAGAAACGAGAATAAGTATTTATGTTCTGTAATCTCCCACTTAATCCACAGCTGACAAATTGCAATCACTACAGTTTTCCCTCACTAAAATCTCAGGAATAAATTGTCCTCCTTTCCCTTTGGTGGGGCTTACATGAGATTGAGTTAATGGGTTAAAGTATAAATCAAATGTGATACCTCTAAAGGTTTTGGATGCCTTCCTCAACATTAAACTTGAATTCCTGGTATCTCAACCCTTTTTAATGTTTTCCACTATTGAATCTAGGTTGGACTTTCCCAGTTGAGCAAGGATACAGAAATATTTCTAGCTAGTTGAGCTGAAATGCATAATGCAGTATCTCTAATAAATATACCATCTTGACAAATTTGACTTGATCCAAAATTTTCTTTTTTAGACCTACTTTAGCACATTTAAATTTTATTTTGCATGTATATTATTTGGGTACTCTTGATAAAATTCATCAAAATATAATTCTTACAGTATGTGGATTTTTTTTCCTTTGCTCAACTTTTATTTAATGATTCATTTGTTTTGTGTTTAGAGGTCTGATGGCAAGGAAAGGTAGCAGATGTGAGACATGCAAGGAAATAGGTATCCCATTCCTCAGGTATTATTATCTCTGAAAAAGGGAGAGTGTGATTCATCAGACAGTGAAGAAGAAACTATGTCTCCAGACAAAAGAGCTCTGGGAATTTTGGACATAAGTACTTAAAATCGTATAATTGCCTAAGCATTCCTATTTCAGTTTTTTGAGTCTTAATCAATCTCAAGTAACACCTAACTTTTACATAGGAGATCTGAAAAGATTGAATTCATCATAGTAATTCAACAACCCACAGGCTGTAACTTTGACTGTACTTGACCACTTCAGTCTTATGCCTTTACGATAAAAAAGATTGGTTTAAGGAAGTAATAGAAACTTGTTGGTCCTTTAATCACACATAAAGCCAAGCTATTATCTTATCATTTTATTTACTTAAGCTGCACAGTAGAGATAAATGCAACTAATTTACTCTTGAATGTATGTATTTTTCATTGCCTTAGTGTCAAAAGGCACTTCATTCTTGTTAAAGGAAATATTTTAAGTTATCCTTTTCCCTCTGAATGCCATGGTGAGTGATGATGAGGGAGTCAATCACATAAGTGAAATTTATTCAAGATTTTTATATTTCTATATCTTTATGTTTCTTCCTTTTTTTTTAAACAGCAATCTTATTTTCTAATGGAAACAAGTTGTCACTACCTACAAACTCTATCAGGTGATAGAAGTTCTTAATTTGTGTGCTTGAGGGTTTGTTGCTTGCAATCATTTCTTAAAGTTTCAAATACTTTTTAAGTCAAGGTTCAGTTGCAAAAAATAGAAACAATGCTAGTATATTAAAGTAGAAAGCAATTTAATACAAAATATTAGATTTTTTACACAATCTTTAGAAGAGCTGGATAAATATTCTCTATCTTGAAATGACTTTCAGATTAACATTGCCAGCCTGATCCAAGAGGGCTGTTGTTACTTTGCTACAACTAAAAAGATGGAAATAAGGAAGCTACCTCTGAATATATTGAAACAAGAACGCACCATTTTGTCTATGATCTAAATATCAAGATATCTGCTACTATTATAAGTAGCTAAACCACCATCTAGGTCTAGGGAGGATCTTTGTGTCCTATTCATTACTTGCTCAATAGTGCAGCAGAAGATAAATAACATCTGCAAAAAAACAAAGCCTCCTCCTTAATCATATCCAAGCTCCCAGCTGTAAGATTGTCTGGAAAAAAAGAAAAATCCATATTTGAGTTGTCCTGCCCCTTCAATATAGATGGACACTAGAAGAAGGGTGGAACAGACACTGAGAGTCATTCAACCATATATCCCATTTGCTGGCTATTCCTAAGGGGGCATATTATTCCATTAATTTATATCGCAAACTCAGTGAGACTTTAGATTGGAACATCTTTTTGGGAGCAACCCCACCAAAATCTGGCCATAAACTGGCCCCAAAACTGGCCACAAATAAAATCTCTGCAGCACTGTCATGAGTCCATAATGGGCCTAACGCCCAAGCTGGAAGGTTGTGGGTTTACGGGAATGAGGGCAAGGAACACCTGGCCCCCCCGCAGGGAGGAAAATCGCTTAGAAACAATGCTAATGACTGGTTTGCTGTTAATCAATGTGTGGGTAAATCTCTGTTGGGGATCTCAGCTCTGAAGGCTGTGAGACCCCTGATTCCCCACTTCACACCTCTATATTTCTGTGTGTGTGTCTTTAATTCCTCTAGCACCACTGGGTTAGGGTCTCCGTGACAGAGCTGGTCTCGGCAAGTGGCATCCATTGTGGGGGCTCGAATCCAGGTTGAAGTGTCGCTGGAGCGACGGTTGGAATGGAAAACTAGCTGGAGGACACCAGAGTACTCTTAAAACAATCCCTGTGGTGAGTAAGAAGGGGAGCTCAGAAGCGTCCGGGTAACAATGGGACATGTACGGGGTCTGGTTTGTTCCACCTTGGAACTTTTTAATACTACTGAGGAGGAGGAAGGAGAGTAAAGTGAAGTAACAGAAGAGGTTACAGAGCATGTTTATTTGCCAGCTAAAGCTAAAGCGGCAAAGGAAGGAGAGATTCATCCCTACCCTTCTGCACCCCCTCATTATTATTTTAAAGAAAATGACCCCCCAGATCTTTCTTTTCTGGAAGACACTGGGTGAAAAGTAGTTGCCCCCGTGACTGTTTGAGCAGTTTCTCGAGCGACTGCTCTTAGTTCTATTTAGGCAGGAATTCAGCAAGCAAGACAAGAGGGTGATTTAGAGGCTTGGCAGCTCCCTGTTAGAATACACCCCTCAGATCAAGACGGAAATATTATAGCTACATTTGAGCCTTTTCCTTTTAAATTACTCAAAGAATTAAACAGTAACATTTTTTAACAGTCCTATTACAAAAGGAGAACGTGGTCCATACTGATTTATTGCTTGTTTTTAATTTAGCATTATTTGGTGAAAAGATCCAGTAACAAAAAGTTGGGAAATAGGTAAAATAATAACTTGGGGTAGAGGTTATGCTTGTATTTCTCCAGGCCAAAATCAACAGCCAATTTAGATACCACCAAGACACCTGAAACCTTATCATGAACCAGATGCCGAGGAGGAGATTCCGGGAGGATCCCGAGGACCCCCGGTTGCAGCCACGTCGAGGTTGACGCTGAGGAGGGCCCCATCTGTCACGAGCAACACCCGTCGAACACAGCCAACCACCTGGGCACAGATCAAGAAGCTGTCACAGATGGTGGAAGGAAACCTAAGGAAAGCGGGACAACCAGTCACAATGAATAATTTAATGGTAGCTATGATAGCGGTTATCACCACTGCCCTAGTATTCCTTCAATAAGGGCTGGCAATAATGCCTGGATGCAATCACTTTGACACAGTTACACATGCTCTCTGATCTCAGTATTTACCATAATAAATCTGCTCCTATAATTGAGGCATACCACCCTCAAAAAGCTTTTTGTAAACAGGATTGGACTCAGTTAGAAAAAAAATGAACGTACTTGTTTAGGAAGATTGCTTTGCAGAACAGGCAGATGTGCTGCACAACGATTCCTATGGAATCATTATTAATTGATCTCCTAGGGATGTTTAGCTTGAATTGCACCTCTCAGTCTGCGTGCCATGGCCACACTATGTTCAGATGATCTGAACAAAACGGTCAGATGGTAGAAATGATAAGAATTACAGCCAAAGTTCCTATTATCTGGAACCATGGAATATAGTGGCACCTCAACCTCAAATGATATGTCCTGCTCTAGGAGCTAAACAGAAGGATTTGTGGAAACTAGTACATGCTCTTAAAAAAAAAATTTGGGAAAGAATAAAAACGCTTCTAGAATGACACTCTACAAACTTGATTTTGGATATAGCAAAATTAAAAGAACAAATATTTAAAGCATCCCCGGCACACCTGACCTTAATGCCAGGAACTGGCGTGCTTAGAGGAGCTGCAGACAAATTAGCAGCTAGTAATCCATTTAAATGGATGAAAACATTTGGAAGCTCTGTGATTTCAATGATGATTGTACTTTTAATCTATGTTGTTTTTCTTTGAATAGTCTGCAGATGCGGATCCCGACTCCTGCGAGAAGTAGCTCACTGTGACAAAGCTGCCCTTGCTTTTATTTTTTTGCAAATTAGAGAAGGGAGACATGTTGGGAGCAAGTCCCCCAAAATCTGGCCATAAACTGGCCCCAAAACTGGCCATAAAAAAAATCTCTGCAACCCTGTGACATGTCCATAATGGCCCTAACACCGAAGTTGGAAGGTTGTGGGTTTACGGGAATGAGGGCAAGGAACACCTGGACCGCCCAGCCCAGGGCAGAAAACCACTTAAAAGCATTCTTAAGCCACAAACAATAGCAAATGATTTATGCCTTAAGGGCATGTTCCTGCTGCAGTTAACTAGTCCAACCTATTTCTTTAATTCGGCCCACCCATCCCTTCATTTCCCATAACGGATACTTTTAGTTTATTTAATATCTATAGAAACAATGCTAAGGACTGATTTGCTGTTAATCAATGTGTGAGTAAATCTCTGTTTGGGGCTCTCAGCTCTGAAGTCTGTGAGATCCCTGATTTCCCACTTCACACCTCTATATTTCTGTGTGTGTGTCTTTAATTCCTCTAGCACCACTGGGTTAGGGTCTCCCCGGCATATCTAAAGAAAATGTCGGTATATTATTATTATTGTTGGTTGTTGCTGTTGTTTTCTTTTCATGGCTTCTTCACTAATTTTTAAAAATCCCTTAATTCTGCTTCAAAATTACTGTGACAGTCAATTTATTTGCCTGTTCTGTTACCCAGTAAATGATTCATAAAAAAAGAATAATTATACACACACACACACACACAAAATATATGACAAAACTTGTAGCAGAATTAAAATGCTAGAAAGGATGTTATTAAAGAATCAGAATATTAAAAAAATTGCTGATATAAAAGAAATGCCATTAACAACTGAAAAAAGTACAATGCCATACAGCATACAAGTCACAGTGAGTTTTCCCAAAATAATAGCTCAGATTCCCAATTCAGTTTCAGAAGAAGAGGAGAGTGAGAGAAGCCCACAGAGCAGCCACTAGGGTAATTAATTACACAATTTGGGAAAAATTGTCTCCTCACATGCTGTGATGTTGAACCCAGATTAAATCCAGAAAACCTTCTCTTTCTATGATGAGAAGAAGCCATTGGGAAATTCCTTTGCTGACCCTATGGATGAGAGATAAACATGGCAATACTTGCACATGACTGCCAGCTTTCTCTAGAGACGTGTTTAATAATGTTTATGTCTGCACAGTTTATTACTGTCAAAAACTGGAAGTAACCCCAATTTCCATCATCAATAGATTAATAAATACATTGTGGTATATTCATAAAATGGATTGTTATACAGCTATAAAATAAACTAAATGGAACAGCATGCAATAGCATGGATGGATCACATAAATATAATATTGAGTGAAAGATGACACACCTACAACAATCCATCCTACATAATTACATCTATTAATATATCAATTTCAAAGAACAAATCTAAATGATGATCTTTAAATATTTACACATTAGATGAAAAAATATATCTTTATATCTATCTTAATTAAAATGTCAAGATGGTAATTATCTTGGATTATATAGACAGGAATGAATTTTGGAGGAGAACATGAAGTGGGGAGTTTTGGGGTGCTGGCAATGCTCTCTTGACATGCCTTATGGATACATAAATATCCATGTTGTGATAATTCATCAACCTGTAAAATTCGGTGTATGTACTTGTTTTGTATGGATAAATTATTTTATGGTTAAAAAATAATATCAACAGTATTGTATACAGCAAATTGAAGAGGAATTAACTATCCTCAAGCCAAAAAGCAAGAAAAATAAAATATATTTTTAAAAGAAAATAATCAGCTTTAAATACTAGCCTCACAGAAAACCAAGAGATTTTATATATTTGAACAAGAAGAACCAGTGGCGAGAAGAGGCGACAGACAGAAAGTGAGAGGGGAGAATGCTCTTGAAGCTGTTCCTTGAAAATAAAAGAATTGACAAGTATAACTGCATAACTAGTTATCATATTAATTACATAAAAACCCTGAGGAGTCCTTTTAGAAAATTGTTCAATACAACAAAGATAAAAATTATGAAAAACTTGAGAGGTTAATAATTAATCCAATGTTTTAATATCCATTTATTATTTATGGGAAAATCCAACAAGAAGGATATAAGGTAACATCCATGCACAAATACAAACACATAATTAAAAAATATATGCCAAAGCTTATAAAAAACATGGAAAGACACCAAAGTATCTTTCAAAATTATTAACATTAATTTGAAATAAACTCATTAATATGTACACAAAAAATATTAAATTCAAAAGATAATCAGAAGTACTAGATGTCCTACAATAGGAGACTACATTTACATGAGAATGAAGTGATGGCAGTTTGTAGACTATTTACCTCAAATACACAATATGAAAATGGTGGAACACTGCCTTCAAATTCTAAGAGTAAATATTTTAACTTAGTATCCCATAGCTGGACAAACTTTTGGTCAAGATGAGGTCAAGATGAGGCAAAATAAACCCTTTTGGCAAGTGAGGACTCATAAAGTTTATATCCCATATATTCATCCTAAAAAATAATTACTGAAATCTAAGAAAAGAGAAGACATAGATATAAGAAATGTGATGAGAAAAGTAAGTACTAAAACATATAATTAGGACTAAGTTGCAGAGAATTCACTTGAGAAATTTAAAGCAACTATTAGGGATTCCCAAAATAGAAAAAATCATAATGTTTAAGAGAATAAACTTCCTTTTTCCCCCCTAAAATATACAAACAGAAGAAACAAAAATGGCCAAGGGAATTTTAATAAAAACTGTGACTAAGGATATTTTAAGCAAATTTCAATATCAATAAAAGCAGAATCTATAATATTAAAATTATAAACAAAATTACCCATAATAGCATTAAACAAATTATAATAGCGTTTTAACAAGATTTACATAAAATCCAACAGATTAACAACAAAATTCTTTATGCACCTTGAATGATAACATTATATCATAATGTTGAAACTATTCAATATAAAAGGACAACAGATAATATCAGTGGGCATATTTAACAAACCCACTTTTAGATACAGGTAAAGTCAGTCAAGAAAATGAAATTAGGGCACCTATAGAAATTAAGAAAGGTGTAAGCATACCTGGACAAATTTTGACATACGAGTATGTTGTAATTGAACTTGCCAATGAAATGAAGTATCTTTAGTGTACACTATAGAACTTTGCATGCTGAAGACTGATTCTTGCTTTATATACTGTTCCAATAATTGATCCAACCATTTCTGAGATTCTATCAAACTGTTGTAATGATTGTGGTTTCAAAGTGGTTTAATGGTAGCCAATGTAAATTAGCCACTATTCTTTTAAATTAAGATTTTCATTGTTGGCTCTGCATCATTCTTACATTCTCAAATTCCAAAGGTGATCAAATTTGTGATGATGAAGATAATTTGATCTTTAAACATCTGAACATAAAAATAGGTTTATGATAATATTGAGTTGTCTTGTCCATCTCTTTAACTTGTTTTTTGCCTCTCACTAAACTTTAAAAGCTGCTTAATTTTTTGTTTCCTCATTGATTATGGATGGGTTTCCATCTCAACTGCATTCCCTAACCAATTTTAAGCTGGTACTTCCTCCAGTCTGGGCCATTCTTTCTCATCTGCTTGCTCTTTCTAATAAATGTGCTGAAAGCTCTTGTCTATTATGGCTCACCATCACTACTTCTTGCTTATGTGAATCACTTTCCCTTATCTTGCTTTACAAAAAGTAAATGCAGTGATTGAAAGTTGAGACATGAGTTTATTTCTCCACATTTAATTGAAATTCACTATCTGTGTTTAAATATTCTTATTTGTATTTTGCATTAGAAGCCCAGCTGTGGGAATCTTCTTGGGAGAAAAGTAAGCTAGCTGACTGACTTAAGTTAATTTATTTTCACTTGGGTATATGCATTTAGAGCAGCAAGCAGGATTGTGATGTGTTGCTATATAACAATATAAACTTCTGTATTTTATTTCTTTTTATAGCAGGACGAGCCACAGACAAGAATCCTTCAGACATCGAGTTGTGGAAGGAAAGGACTTTATTCAGCTGGGAGTATCGACGGACTCATGTCTTTAAAAACCGAGCTCTCCAAGTGAGCAATTCCTGTCCCTTTTAAGGGCTTATAACTCTAAAGGGGTACATGTGAGAGGGTCATGATCCATTGAGCAAGCAGGGGGTACATAGCTGGGGGCTGCATGCATCAGTAATAAGAATGGAACAGAACAGGACAGGGATTTTCACAATGCTTTTTCCATGCAATGTCTGAAATCTATAGATAACATAACTAGTTAGGTCAGGGGTAGATCTTTAACCAGGCCCAGGGTGCGGCACTGGGCTGTCTGCCTGTGGGTTTCATTTCTGCCTTTTAGTTTTCACTTCTTCTTTCTTTGGAGGCAGAAATTGCACATAAGACAATATGACGGGTTATCTCCTCCCTTATTCTAATAGTTTTGATTCTAATCAAATGATTTTTTTTTTGAAACTCATATTAAAGCAGATAAAGAATTTAATTTAAAACTATTCCTTCTAGAAAATATTATAAAGAATGATGATAAAATATAAAAAAACTATTGTTTTCCACAAAAAACAAAAATGTTCCTGGAAAGGCTTACAGTAATAGAACAAATAAAAATATATCTTCTTTCTACTTCTACAATTATATGTAACTTAAACTTTACTTATTAAAGAATCCTAAGAAACATATTATTCACTAAAGGATAAATAGTTTTACTGAAGCAGATAGCTCAATTCATTTCATTTGTATCATTTAAGTTAAACATTTTCTGAGGAGTCGGAGGAAGAGAGAGGATATATGGAATTAGCTGGTCGATGTTTGCAAAGGATACAAAAATTGATTCTTCTCACTAAGCACCTCCACACAATTTATCATTATTCCATTTTATATATACATGAGAAGTAAAGGGCTAAAGTTGACCAGAAAAGGAACAATGCAAAGTTGTGATTTTAGCCCATAGCTTCTCTGAATTCTCCTGAGTTAGAAATGTCAAATGGGTGAATTAATTAATTCTCATGCACATAAAAATTGACATAGATTAAATGTTGTCCTATGAATTTTACTTATTTTAGGAAACAATGCTCAATTATCCCATGTAATTCAATGGCATGACGAAAATTTGGAAGCCCTTTTATGCTTATCTGTGATAAAAAGGTCAAAAATAGCCATGATCTGTTAGTAAAGCAAGAATTTTATTTTAGCCAATTCTTTCAAATGACTTTGTGGCAGCTTCCAATTAATCATAACAAATATGACATAAGATGGAATAATCTGATTCATCCAGTTAATTGGAGGCTGCCTCAGTCATCTTTGTGGTGAAAAAAATCTTAAGACTTTTAAAGGATGTTGCATGGTCCATCGCCATGCAAGGTGAACTGTTTTCCTCCCAAATCTATGACAGGTGTCCATGTGTTTGTTCCTAGTCTAAAATGGTCCATTCTCTACAGAACATTTAGAAGCCTTGATAAGTTACTTACTTTCCATACTTAATTTATCTTACTACTTCCTCACTAACTATATACATCTTTATCACTCTCCAGTTCCACCCAAATTCATCTCCTTGTAAAGGCTTTTCTGTTAGTTGCAGGTCTTTCTTTCAGTTCTCTGACATTTACCTGCATTTATCTTCTATCACTTTCATTTGTGGAGATTAAACGTGACTCTGTATCCTGTTTCTTTTTATCACAGCTTTCCAGCAAATACAGAAAATATAGAGATTGTGATTTATACTTTTTACCCATCATGACACCTAGCCCAGTTCTACATGCATATGAGGCTCATAAAATATCAAATGTAAATTAGTAAGATTTAAAACTAGCATTTTTCATTAAACATAGTGCCTTTGAGTTTGGCTTATTTTACAGCCTCTAGTATATGTACAGCTGTAAATAATTAAGTCACATTCATAAATGTCACCACTATATATCTCTACAAAAATATAATAAAAATGCTTATTTTTTCTTCCTACATTTTTTAAGATAATGAGCTACATAGACATTATTAATACCTATTTTGCTCTCTGAAAATCATCATATTTCTACAAAGCTGAGAGAACTACGATACACATATGAAGAGGCTTTTAATTCTCTTTTATTTTTTCTAAGCCCTTTGTGGTGAATTTGATAGTAAATAAATTTAGTACATTTTTTCTATGACTTAACACTAGATACAACCTATGATATTCAGTGGACACATCCTCTTATTTCTTCATTGATTTATTCATTGAGCTATTGAATTAATATCTGAAGATTATATACTTACTATGTGCCAAGGCCTCTATTAAACTGTAAAAATAAAATGAGAGATAAGACGCCTACATCCACAAACCTTACAGCATATAAAGAGAAACAGATACAATTACAGTAGAACTAGGTGGGTGCTACAAGATAAGATGCTTGAGATGCTTTAAGAACCCATAGTTTACCCTCGTATGTCTGAGATTGATGATCTCCTCAAGTAAGCCATTTGAGCTAAGATGTAAAGAAATTACACCTTGGAAAAGAGAATCAGCTATGTAAAGACTCAGAATCCACCAAGACTCCTAGAAACTTTGTGAAAATGAAAATAATTTAGTAGGTCTGTAAGTAAAATGTATGGAGGATGTAGAAATACGTGACTGGAGAAGCATCTTTGTAAGTGATGTTAAGGTATTTGTGAGAGGTGAAGCCAACTGGGCTTCTGGGTCAGCTGAGGACTTGGAGAACTTTTCTGTCTAGCCAAAGATTTGTAAACACACCAATCAGCGCTCTGTGTATAGCTAAGGTTTGTAAATGCATCAATCAGCACTCTGTAAAAACACACCCATCAGAGCTCTGTCTCTAGCTAAAGGTTTGTAAATGCGCCAATCAGCACTCTGTAAAAATGTACCAGTCAGTGCTCTGTGTCTAGCTAAAAGTTGGTAAATGCACCAATCAGCACTCTGTAAAAACAGACCAATCAGCACTCTGTAAAATGGACCAATCAGCAAGATGCTGGCAAGATCAAATAATGGAATAAAAGCTGTGCCCCCAAGCCAGCAGCAGCAACTCACTTGGGTCCCCTTGCACCATGTGGGAGCTTTGTTCTTTCTCTCTTCACAATAAATCTTGCTGCTGCTCACTCTTTGGGTCCGCCCTACCTATATGAGCTGTAACACTCACAGCGAAGGTCCGCGACTTCACTCCTGAAGTCAGTGAGACCACAGACCCTCCTGGAGGAACAAACTAACTCTGGAGGCAGCACCCTTAAGAGCTGTAACACTCACTGTGAAGGTCTGCGGCTTCACTCCTGAAGTCAAGTGAGACCACGAACCCACTGGAAGGAAGAAACTCTGGATACATCTGAACATCTGAAGGAGCAAACTCTGGACACACCATCTTTAAGAACTGTAACACTCACTGTGAGGGTCTGTGGCTTCATTCTTGAAGTCAGCAAGACCAATAACCCACCGGAAGGAACCAGTTCCATACACATTTGGACATTATCCAGGAGGAAATAGTGCACCCGTGAAAAGTCTGTATCAGAAGTATTTTTATGATTAAACTCAAAGCATGACATTAGGATTCTTGACTTTGGAATCAGCTAGCATGGATTCCAGTCTCAGAACTAACACTGGGATTTGTTAATTTATGACAAGTAACAACCTCTGCATGCCTCCATTTGCTTGTTGTAAAATTAGGGAGTTGTAACAATACCTATCTCATAGAATCATTTGGAGGCTGAAATGAGCTAATGTTTGATGCTTAGAAAAGTGGCACATGTATAGTGTTAAATCAATATTAAATATTAATATTATTTGAAACATTCATTATTATTAAAGAATTGAGAATAGATAGAATCAGGAAACTCAGAGAAAGATCAATGAAAGCAATATTAATGTAAATGAAACAAACAAAGATTGGTGGACTCTGATTCTACCAGGAGTCCCACTGATTCCATTAAGGTGGAAGCTGAGGCTGCCCTTTGTCACTTTAATCTCTCATACCACTGACAGAACAGGCAACCAAAGAAATTACTATACTACTTGAGGTGTTTTATTTGCACTATTAAGAGTAAATAACAGAACTATGGATGAGTCCTAGTATACCTCTAAGGTGCATTATTGTATCTAGGAGCCAATGTGTGGGAGACTATAGTAAAACAGTATCACTAAGGATTAGATCTTGGAAAATTGAAGCTTTGATTATACCCACTAGGTAAAGAATCCCAATGAAATAATTTCACTGAATGAGAAGAAAACCTATAATAGATAGTAGAAGAAAGGAGTAAAAAACCCAATAGCCTTAGGACCACTTGCAGAAACAAGGACTGTAGGATCTACCTTTATGACTTTTTAAAAGTATTTGTATTCATTTGTGTAGCGAAAAGGGACACATTAGTTAAGGCCATTTTTGAATAATTGCTTTTTACTTACAACATTTTTATCAACACGAGTCAGTCTTTCCCAAATAGAACCCAATATCCTTAGATTTTTCTTATAACAATAGTGTATTCCTGTAAATTAGTTATACCAATCCAGCATGCATTTTTGAGGCTTGGATTAAGAGGTAAATGAGCAAGGGATGGAAACTGATCTTTTGACAAGTGTAGTTACTATGGTAGTAAACTGTTTAAGAGCAGCATATGGAGAAAAGAGGGATGACATCAGATTCTCATTTCAAAAGGATAAAGCATAAAGAACACATTGCAGAAGAGGTAAAAGAGTGTATGAAGTTGGAATAGTCAGAAAGAAAATCATTGTAGTAATCTTAGGCAAGAGATGATGGTGATTTGGACTAGGGTTAGGGTGGCGATTCAGCAGAGGAACATGCTCATTAGAAATGTGCTGCAGATAAAACTGGAAAAGCACCTTAATGAACTACTAGGAGTAGTGAGGGAATCATGGGGCTGGAAATGAGGAATCAAAGGCCTAAGCTTATCTAGATAAATAGCACGTGGAATGATTACTCTTGTGAGCATATTTTACTGACTATTTTTAAAAGTTATGTGTTGCTATAGTTGCTTCTGGGGTATTAGTCTGTTATCATTCTGCTATGAAGAAACACCCAAGACTGATAATTTATAAAGAAAAGAGGTTTAATTGACTCACAGTTCTCTGTGGCTGGGGAGGCCTCAGGAAACTTACAATCACGGCAGAAGGCTCCTCTTCACAGGCAAGCAGAGAGAAATAAGAGCCAAGAGGAGGGGAAAGCTCCTTATAAAACCATCAGATCTCAAGAGAACTCACTATCACAAGAACGGCATGGGGGAAACACCCCCATGATTCAATTACCTCCTACTGGGTCCCTCCCACAACACATAGGGATTATGGGAACTACAATTGAAGATGAGATTTGGGTGGGAACACAGTCAAACAATAACAGTGGTGAATAAAATGTAAAAAGTAAATAAGATAAAGCCTTATGAAAATAACTCACTGAGAAAAGTAGAGAAATTATTGTCAAAAATTACTGGGATTTTTTTTTCCTTTTTCTTAAAATCAATGACATAGTTCTCGTCCAAAACCTCTTTGGGTATGTGTATAGATAAATTCCTTGGAGACACAGTTTCCTTAAGAGCCATTTTTAAAAAACTGAAGTGCAAGTAGAAACAAAATATCATATATCATTGTTTCCTCTGAGCTTTTCCATGGATAATTTTTTTTTGTCTTCAAGTGAATTACCTAACTTTGAAATGAGTTATATTAGTCAAGTAAGATGTTAATTTTGCAATTAAGAAATCAGATAATTAACCATATTTTTCAATGTCAGTAAGAATACAGGCTCTTCTTCTCAATCTGATAGGCATAAACTAATTATGAGGAGAGATTATTAGAGCAGGTGTTGGGCCATGGAAAGTTATTTACTCTTCCCATGAATGCCAGAAATTAGTAATTTTTATATATACCCTTTCTGACTTTATGTATGGGAAAATTACTTTTGTTGGTAGAGAAAATAAATTGTTGTTTAACAGACTCTATTTGTCATATTACCTTGTTTACCATGATTTCAGCTTTTTTTTTTAGATAGAATTTCGCTCTTGTTGCCCAGGTTGGAGTGCAATGGTGCAATCTCAGCTCACAGCAACCTCTGCCTTCTGGGTTCAAGTGATTCTCCTGCCTCAGACTCCCAAGTAGCTGGGATTACAGGTGCCTGGACTATAGATTTTGGCATTAGATATTTCAGTAGTTAATTTTGAATCATGATAACTTGACCCAACTAATCTTGATTTTTTATTTTAAATATGGTACAGTAATGTTTTCCTTTGTTAGCTTTTTGAATGTTTGAGAAAGGAATAAAGATGAAAAATTATTTTTCAGATATTCAACAAAAATGTCAAACATCAGTATTCCACATTCAAGAACATGCAATGCAAAGTATGATTATGGGGGAAGAAAAAGTAAGAAATAAACAGGAGGTAGGGAAATAAAGCTAAGTAAAATGGAATTTGGGGGGTACTGGGTGTTGGATCAACTAGCTTTGGAACTGTCAGAATAAAAGTAGTCCTAGTAAGCCAATTGTGTTAATCTTCTCAAGAAGAAGAGCTCAGTCATAAAGCACCTGACTTTAGATCAGTCTGCCTGAACTTTTCTTGTGGTACTAATGTTATTTTGAATAATTTAAGTAATTCTTGTGCATCTTATTCTATTTCTTCTGTAGTGGGGACAATATTGATCCAGATGAAAAAGATGTTTCAAGAAAGAAATGAGTTAGGATCTATGATGATGATGACGATGATAATGATGATGTAAGTTTCTGTGAGTCTGGATTAACAGCACAAACTCCAAGGTCTACTGAGTAATTATTTATATTGCTCCTGCCTAGGTCATCTGAAAATCCAGGCACAACCCAGGCACAACCCAGGCATACTAGACCTTGACCTCACTGGAAGTGCGTGAGCATGGGGATGTGGTGTTTAAAGAAAGAAAACATAGGGACAGAAATACAATACTGGAGAGATCACTTGATGTCTTTTCTGATGGCTTTTATCCATGCTGCCCAAATAAAATAAACAAATTTCCCTGATATTTTACAATGTCATTAATTTTTTTTTAAATTTTATACTTGGTTTGTATTTAGCAGGATTGCTCTAGTGTTCCTCTGATCTAAACTAGCTGCTTCTGTGCTTTTTCTACTTAAGCCATTAATATGCTAGTAAACTAATAACCAACATTTATATAAGGCTCTATATTTAAAATTATTTCATATTAATTATCTCACTAAATTCAATTTATCCTACTCCACAGAGACAACCTGATATTTCTAAAGTATAGCTTCTATAGAATCATTACTGAGTTTTTCCATTATTCCTATCTTATATTAATGAAGGTTATTACCGTTAGGTTTTTAAAAGAATCATTTTGATAGTACCTTAAGCTTTTACTGAAAAGTTAAGTAATAATAAAAATATATAGCCTAAAAACTACCTATAATTGTAATAACAACCAATTAGTTCTCATAGTTTATTTCCCATCTGTATGTTTTACCTATTGAAATTACACTCTTGCAGGGTATGCAGCACTCATTTCTGCTAATGGTAAACAGCTCAAGTAACAGCACTTACTGTATAATCTAATATTTACCACTTATTTTAAAACTTTAACATTATCGCAGTCTGCATTTGGATGATTTCCTGGATCTCTAGTTCTGAAATTATTTTTGTCTTTTATAAAATTCACTTTGAATCTGAGTATCAGAAAATTTTAATTATTAAAGCCAGTAGCACGTATCAATCACTTAAAGAACAAGTGCTCCTCTATGATTCATTTAGTTTATATTTCTGGCTATTCCCCATCTGAATATATTTTCATTGGTAAAAATACAGTCAATGAATATTTGCATATAGCTATATGGATGGGTAAATAGATAAGATAGATAAATAGATAATAGATACATAGACAAACAGAAATATAGATACAGACATGTGCATGTGTGTGATAACTTTTACACAAAGTTGGGTCTATATATTTCCAGTTAGTATTGAAATTTTAGGAAATGCATGTTTTTCCTCGTGATTAATTTTAGTTTGTTTTAAAGGTAAATAAATTACTCCTTTCCTAAGTCAAATATATATAACAAGATATATTCCCTTCTAGAATCTATCTAAAGTTTACACTGGAAAATATTGATCTACATCTATCTATCTATCTATCTATCTATCTATCTATCAATCATATATATGATATTGTGAATAAGCTGTTAATTTCAGCCCTGTTTGTAAAAGACTGAAAACAATTCAAATAGCCATTGCTTGAAAACTGATTGAAATAAACTGTAGTATGTTTACAAAGCGAATACTACGTAGTTAGAAAGGAAATTAATCCCTCTTTATACTAATACATGTATTTTTAAATGGAAAAAGAAAGTTGCACAACATGTACACATTTGGGTTCATCACAACCAGACACTGGTAAGAAGAGATCAGCTAGAAAAGTTGATAATTTGGTGAAGGCCAAGTGTGGACTGGCAAAACAGTATAAAATACTTGAGAGTGTGAAAATGAATTTTCTCCCACTTTCTACACATTCTTGCAGGCTGTTTCTCCATGCACGAACCTCACTTCACACTCACAGAAAATACTGGAAAAGCCCTAGGAAGTGTTCATCATAGAGCACAACTACAGGAGGAGAATAGTAGCTGTGCAGAACGGGCAAGAAACTCTACCTGAAACTGTCTTTCCTGTATCTCTTGTGAACCAAAATTTTAACCTATGGTGGAAAAGGTAGCAAGGAACGCTTCCTCTTTATCACTCTCCTCTTTTTTCAGGGCACACACAAAGCATTTGCAATACGTAAAAATTTTAAAGGGATGAGTGCAAAGTACAAATGTGCTTAATCCATGCATGAATAGAGATGGGTTAAAGGAATTGCTGGAAGGTATTGGTGAACACTTTTTTAAGCCGGGAGAAGAGAACAGGGACACAGAGACAGGAATAAGTACTGAATCCAAAACTATATATGGAAGCAGAGCAGGCAAATAGCAAACATTATATCCGCTGATATCCAGAGAGAAGAACCTGCCTAAGGCTGATCCTTAATCAGAATAGCTAAAAAATACATTCCACCAACTGTATATAGCATTCTTGACATAACTAATTCCATCTTAGATAAATATCCCATTTTATATTTCATAGGGGACTTTCCCAACAAGGATAAGATATTTTGCTTAATAAATGAATAGAATAAGACTACATCCAACCAGATAAGGTCACAAACAAGTACACTCTTCAACTATCAGTTCTCACCAGAAGACTCCATAACCATAAAAGAGAAAGACTTTCAACAGCTCAAAATGACTATCTTAACTGGCACCATCTTACAGTCACTTATGATAAGAACTCTTCGACTTCTGCTGCCAAAGATTCTGCCACATCAAAGACTCTGGAATCTTCCTTGCAAGACCTAAGGACCGCCCTGGCCCAGACCAGGACTCCTTTTGTCTTCACTTTCCACGGACTAGTTTGTTAATCCTTTCTCCTATCTCTTTTTCTCTTGATGTTAATTCTTACCTTGTTTGTTGTGTAATGTTTAATCTACAACATTTATATATTGAATAAGTGTACTATTATGTATGGTTCACAATATTGATTTACTTGTGGAGTGGCTTGACCTGTGTGCCCACAGCTTTGACTACCAAGTGAATAAAAAGTACTAAGAAAAATTTCCTCCTTGGGAACTATATGTAGCTTGTGGCTTTTGTGATTAAACTAACATCAATAAAAGTCTGACATTGTAAAAAGACACAAACATGCATAGACATGGTTATCGCTAATCTTACACCTCTCATGACACCAACCAAGCTAAAAAACCTCAAGTAACAAGCAACAGGAGAATACCACTGGCAAACCTATGAAGAGCCCAGTGAGACCTACCACACTTCCAACTTCCAACACAAAATATATGGTAGCCCCTTACAGAATGGTGAAGGAATAATCTCTGAAAAATTCATCCCACCAAAAATACAATGAAAACACTGGCAAAAATTGTCCAGCTTTTTTAGAGCTTAGAAAATTCACCAAAGACTTAGGAAATCTGAGGAGGACTTAAAAAAAAAAAAAAGTGGAGCACGACTCTCTCTTGAGTATGTCTACACTCCCTTTTCTTGAGTGTGTACTTTTTGCTCTGCAATAAATCTCCTTCCTTTCATGAGAGAAAAAAAAGGGTGAATCTTGGTAAGAACAAAACTTTGTAAAGTTTTAATCTTATTACCATCCTTCTTTCCTCAGCTTTATGAAGATTTTAAAAAGAAGTTTCACAATTAAAGTAGCTATGAAAGGTTGTAGGCTAGTAGTTACTTAAAAGAGCATAACAGATTTGAAGGTACCTATAAACTCCATCCCTAAAGAACTGTGAGTGTTTGACCTGTTTGGCAGTTCTCTGGGAAATCTCTCTATTAGGCTTTTCTTTATTTAGCCTGATTCATAACTTACTCATGAAGAACAACCTTTCCCTATGGCATTTATCAAAAATAATCAGCAGCAATTGTTTAAACCTGCAGCTAACCAAGCATGTACTTTAGTGGCCTCATCTGACAAAAAATATGAGTTCTAAATAATTTGCTTAGAAAAGACACCAAACAAGCAGTCACAATAACAACAACAACAATAACAAAATGAAGCCCTGGAAATGAAGTGAATCGACTTCCAGAGATTTTGTATATTGTTTTCAAAGTCCAATTTTTTAATTAAAAAGTATGTGCAAAGGTGTAGGAAAGTATACTAGTAGAATTTGCTTCTAAAATATCCTAGACATTATAATTGCTAGACAAACACTTTAAATCAGCTATCATAAATATGACCATTGTGATGGTTAGTTTATGTATCCAGTTGGCTGTTTTAATATAAGTTATTTGATCAACACTAATCTTAAGTGTTGCTGGAAGCTATTTTGTAAATGTAGCTAACATTGACAATCAAGTGACTTTAAGTAAAGGAGATTATCCTTATTAATGTGTGTGAAACTCACCTATTCAGTTGAAAATTCTTAAGAGCAAGGTTGCTTAGGAAAGGAATTCCACCTCTAGACTGCAACATTAACTCTTGCCTGAGTTTCCAGCCTGCCAATTGATCCTATAAATTTCAACCTCATCAGCCCCCACAGTTATAGTGCATTTCTTTTTATATCCTTATATGCTATTAGTTCTGTTTCTCTAGAGAATCTTTACTGATACAGACATAAAATTGAAAGTAACCATTGCCATGTCTATGGAATTAAGGCATACTGTGAGAACAATCTCTAACCAAATAGAATACAAAAAACAAATAGAATGTGTGTATGTGTGTGCATGTGTATGTGTGTGTGCATGTATATGTGTATATGTATAAATATAATAAATTACATGTACATATAATACAACACAAATAATAAATTCTAGAGTTGAAAATTAGAATAACTCAAATGAAGAGTTCTCTAGAGTGGTTCAATGGAAGATTTGATCTGGTAGAAGAAAGTATTAGCAAATTTGAAAAAGGAACCATTGACATTATCTGCTGTAAGAAGCCGATGGGAAAACAAAAAAGAAAAGTGAACAAATTCTCAGAGGCCTGTGAAATAACATCAAGTCTACCAACATTTACATAATGAGATCTTAGAAGCTGAGTGAACTCCAAATATGGAAAACTGACACTAAAGATAAGAAGACATTCCATAGTGATGAAAGTGTGAATCTATCAAGAAGATAAACAGCTATAAAAAATATGCATCTCTCAGCAGAGCTTCAAAATAAATAAAGCATAACGTGGCAGAATTGAAAGACATAATATATTATTCAACAATAGTAGTTAGAGACTTCACTTACTTTAAACAATTGATAGAACGACTGCTCAGATCAGCTAGAAAATAGAAGCCTTGGCCAGGCATGGTAGCTCATGCCTATAATCCCAGCACTCTGGGAGGCCGAGGCGAGTGGATCACCTGAGGTCAGGAGTTCAGGACCATCTTGGTCAACATGGTGAAACGCTGTCTCTACTAAAATATACAAAAAAAAAAAAAAAAAATTACCCAGGAGTAGCAACAGTGCCTGTAATCCCAGCTACTCAGGAGGCTGAGACAGGAGAACTGTTTGAACTTGGGAGGTGGAGGTTGCAGTGAGCTGAGACTGCACCATCGCACTTCAGCCTGGGTGACAAGAGCAAAACTCCATCTCAAAAAAAATAAAATAAAATAAAAAGTAGAAACCTTGATCAATATCATAAATCTACTATATCTAACAGACATCAAAAGATATGACATTCACAATAGCAGAATACACATTCTTCTCAAGGGCGGATTAAATATATTTTAGAATAGGCCATATGATCATATGTAAAACAAGTCTCAATAAATTTAAGGAATAAAAATCACATGAAATATATTCTCTAACAACAATGAAATGAAACTGGTTATTAATAATAGAAAAATAACATTTGGGAAAGTTACAAATACATGGAAATTAAACAACACTCTGCCCCCAAATAAGTAATAGAACAAAAAAGAGAAAATTATAAAAGATACATAAAAGAGAAAAACACAACATACCAAATTTTATTTAATTCATTTAGCTCAATGCCTAGATTGATTTGCTAGCTGGAAATAGCTGCATTTTAAAAACGTATCTCAAATAAATAAGAAAAACTTCCACCTTAGGGAACTAGTAAAAGAACAAAGTAAACCAAAGCAAGCAGAAAGAAGAAAATACAAATAATTAGAGTCTATATAATGCAAGAGAGAATAGAAAAAAATTGAAAATAAAGAATAGAAAAATAGAAAATTTGTCAAAATAAAGAACATCAACAAATATTTAAAGTATATTTTAAAGTATTCATAAATTGACAAACTTATAGCTAGATTGATCATGTTAAAAAGACAGGAGGCCAGGCACAGTGGCTCACACCTATAATCCCGGCATTTTAAGAGGCCAAGGTCGGTGGATCACTCGAACCCAGGTGTTTGAGACTGGCCTGACCAACATAATGAGACCCTATCTTTACGAAAAAACTTTAAAAACATTAGCCAGTCATGCTAATTAAAACATTAGCCAGGTACACACAGGTGATGTGCACCTTTGACCCCAGCTACTTGGGAGGCTGAAATAGGAGGATCACATGAAGCCAGGATGTTGAGGCTGCAGTGAGTCATGATTGTTTCTCTAGCCTGGACAACAGAGCAAGATCCTGCTCCCCTCCAACACTAAAAGATAGGGAATTCAAATTACTAAAATCAGCAGTGCTCAGAATGAAGACTAAATAAATAAATACAGCAGTAAAAAAGGGGTAATTACTACTGATCTTAGAGAGTTAAAAAAGATTGTGAAGGGATACCATTAACATACCAATTTTATGCTAATAAAGAGGGCAACCTAGATGAAACTGACAAATTTATAGACATAAACTACTGAGCCCAATAAGATGTAACAGTGTATTGCTGCTGAGTAAAATAAAGCAAGCAAATAGATTGAATTCGTATTTAAGAAAAAAAAAATTGTTTTTCAAAAAGAAAATCCAAGGTCAAGATGTCTTTATTTGTTAATCCTACTGAACATTTAAGGAAGAATTAAACAAAAAAATTACACAAACTGTTCCCCAAAAATAGAATAAGAAAGGTACTTCAAATGGTTGACTGGAGACATACAATACTCACCTCCTTCACAAAGAAGAACAAAAACAACAAGTAAATAATCACACTTCAAATACAGCATCTAAAAGAACACTGGAATTTAACAGAAAATTGACAGGGAATACCTGAATCACGGAAGGAGAAAGAAGGTAGGCAGCCAACTTTGCTGTGATTGGCTGGGAGCCTAGAGAGGTTCCCCAGGCAAATAAAGGGCAATTGAGAGACACCTAGCAGTTTACAGTCCCACCATGGACTCCTGCAACCCTAGCCATAAAGTAATCCCTAGTAGGCCCTGAGAATAGCCTGGAGACCATATTACGGCTTTGCTCCAGAGAAGGAGCTGGCACCAGGTCTCACATACCTCCCAGGGCCTAAGCAGTTGCAACACTCTACCATTTTGAAAGTCAGTCAGCATGAGACTACATTCTTCCATGGGGCCAAATAACCCTTACATCTCCACATCCCTGGAGCCTCACTGACATTTCTCTCAAATCCACCCAATGGGCTGCAAATGTGTGACACTATTCAGATCACGCAGAATAGCAAGGTCTTCAGCACTCTAGTAAACACAGGGTATTGTACCCTGAGAAATGGGCAGTGCAGTGCACAAAGGAGGCTTACTCCAGGACAAAGGGAGCCAAAGTGTGTCCTTCTTAGAACCTGAGACAGCTAGCACAGACAGTAACCTGCACTCCCAGCAGTAGTGGTATCACACACACACTCTGAGGTCATGCTCTGCTGCTGCCCTTCATAGCCACTACTGCTACCACTGAGAGCTGAAGTATACACCCCAGAGTCTTACAATTACATGTCTGTAGCTGCAGTTATTGTCAGCAATTTTACTCTCCAATCAGCGGGGAGAGCCACAGCTCACTTGCATGTGCCCTGTGGATAGGCTCCCCTTGCCCACCACCGCTGCTGCTGCAGCCACTTAAGCACTCCTCCGGGGGGCTGAGATATCACCCTGCCCTCCCCATCACAGCCTGCCTGGCCTGACATTGACCTCCAATGAGTGCCTGAGCATACAGTCCAGGGACTTGGGGATTACCCCACCCCGTGCATGCACCACTGGCATCACGCACTCCCCCAGAGAGACAGAAAATAGACTTATCTAGTCTACTGCTTTCACCACAGCTGGCACCCACCCAAATGTGCCACCTGGGAGAATAAGGACTGGCTCACCAAGTCCATTGCAGTACTACTAACACCATTATGTGACTTCATGGCCCAAAAGTTGTCCTGCGACCTCTACTGCCATTGCCAATGTTACCCAAAGTACCAAGAACCAGCTCATTCACCTTACTCACCACTTCCATTGCTATAACCAGAGAAAGAAACCTGGCAGCCCCAAATTTAGTCCATTTGGACCCACTAACACCAGTGCCTGAGTATACCAACATGTGTCCCAAAGGCAGGCACATTCAGCCCACAACTGCCACCATTGAGACCCAAAGACACAAAGACTGACCACCCTGATGTCTTCATTCCCAGCAAAACCTCACCCAAATTACTACTAACAACTGTAGCCTAAGACACGAAGGGAATCACAGACACTAGTTAGAACACTTACAGTTGAAAAAAAAATGATATGGTGACTACACTACTGCATGCACCAGAATCAAAACTAAAATGTCCTAGCCAATAAACACCAAGATGCATATTTAGAAAAAATTCTTCCCTTATGAAAGTCAATGCAAAAAAATTGAAGCAGTAACTGTTATACCAGATGCACAGGTATTAATGCAAGAATACAACAAACATGAAATAAAGAAGATATAAAACCTCCAAAGAAACAGAATAATTATCTAGCAGCAGCTACCAATGAAAAAGAAAAAAAAAAATTATAAATCCCAGAAAAAGGATTCAAACTAATGTTATTAAAGAAGTTCAGCGAGACAAATACAACACCAATAAAAAATAAATCAGAAAAACAATAGAAGATATTACTGAGGAATTCACCAGGAGGCTAGAGATCATTAAAAAATGTAAATTCTAGAACTGAAGAATTCAAAAAGTAAAATGAGCAAACTCATTACAGGGATTCAACAATAGACTAGAACAAGCAAAACAACAAATTTTAGAACTTGAAGACAGATCTTCTGAAATGACCCAATAAGACATAAAGACATAAAGAAAAAATAATTAGCAAGAATGAACAAAACCTATATGACATATACAACACCACAAAGCAATCAAATATACAAATTTTGTTCCAGAAAGTGAAGGGACCAAAGGAACACAAAAAACCTACCTAATGAAATAATAGTCAAAAAGTTCCCAAGTCTACCATGAGATTTGATACTAGATACTAGAAGCTCAGAGATCTCAAAATACATGCAACCCAAAAATCTGTTCTCCATGGCACATTATACTCAAGTTGTTCAAAAAACAAAGAGAGGAACAGATAGATTGAGTGAGTGAGAGAGAGAGAATTCTTAAAAAAAGCAAGAGAAAACTGTTTAGTCACATGTAAGGGAACCCGATTCAGATTAATAGTGGAATTATCAGTAAAAATCTTACAGGCTAGGAGAGAATGGAATGATATTTTCAAAGTTCCAGGAAAAAAAAAAAAGCCTGTCAGCCAAGAATACTATATCCAACAAAGTTTTACTTCAGAAACAAAGGAGAAATAAAGTTGTTCTTAGACAAGCAAAAACCAAGCAATTTATCGCCACTAGACTGGCCCTATAAGAAATTCTTAAGGTTGTCCTACACCTGGAGGTGAAAGAATATCTACCATCATGAAAACACCTGAAAGTATAAAACTCACTGATACAGCAAACACAGAAATGAAGAAGTGACGGGATTCATATGTTCTTGCTGCAGAAAGCCACAATAATAAACAATAAGAGACAAAGAAAGCAACAAAGGATATACAATTCAATCAGGCAACAATGAACATAATGACAGGAATAAATACTAACATATTAATAATATGTTAACACCTCAATAATAACCTAACATAATAATAACATTGGGTTTAAATGGACTAAATTTCCCACTTAAAATAAAAAGACTGGCTGAATGGATTTAAAAAACAAAAAACAATAAAACAAAACAAACAAAAAAACTCACAGGACCCAATTATATGCTGCCAACAAGAAACTCATTTAATCTATAAGAACACATTTAGATTGCAAGAAAAGGGACATATGCACTTCCACCTAAAGAGAAACCAAAACTAGCTATATTTATACCAAAAGAAAAACATACTTTAAGTTAAAAATAGTAAAAAAAAAAAATAAAAAAGATAATGAAGGTTATTATATAATAGTGTATTGACCTATAAGTGAGCAATTCAAGAAGAGGATATAATAATTATAAATATGTATGCACCCAGCACTGGAGCACATAGATCTATAAAGATCTACTAATAAGTAGATCTAAATGGAGAAATAAACTCAATATAATAATAGTTGAGGACTTCAAAACTCTATGCTTAACAAGAGAAAAATCATCTAGACAGCAAAGAAATATTAAATTTCAGCCACATTTTGGAATAAATGGGCCTAACTGACATATACAGAATGTTTTCTCCAAAGTTGCAGAATATACATCCTTCTCATCAGTACCTGAAAAATTATTCAGGATAGAATCTTATATTAGGAAACAAAACAAGTCTGGATACATTTCTAAAACTCAAAACCATATCAAATATCTTCTCAGACCACAATGGAATACAACTAGAAATCAATAACAAGAGAGATTTTGGAAACTGTACAAATATATGAAATGTTTAAAAACAGTCTTGAACAGTCACTGGGCAAATGAAACCATTAAAAATATTATGAAACAAATGAAAATGAAACACAAACCTATGGAATACTGCAAAAGCTGTTCTAAGAGAGAAGTTTATAGGAATAAATGCAGACATTATAAAAGTAGAAACATTTCAAATAAAGAATAGAACAATGCACCTCAAGGAGGTGAAAAAGTAAAATGAAACCAAACCCCAAATTAATAGAATAAAAAATAATAATAATCAGAGCAGAACTAAATAGAGAGTAAAAAAATATAAATGACAAAATGAAAAATGGTTTATTTTAAAGACAATGCTGCTAGGAAAAAAGGAAGAAGACTCAAATAAACAAAATCAGAAATGAAACACTAGATATAACAACTGATATTACAGAAATACAAATGATAATCATAGACTATTATAAACAACTATATAGTAACAAACTGGAAAACCTAGAGGAAATGAATAAATTCCTGGACACATACAACCTATCAAGACTGAATTGAGAAGAAATAGAAAACCTGAACAAACCAGTAACAAGATTGAATCAGTAATAAAATATTTTCCAACAAAGAAAATCCTAGTATCAGATGGCTGTGCTGACAAATTCTACAAAACTACAAATAAAAATTAACACCAACTTTTCTCAAACTATCCAAACAAAATTGAAAAGGAGGCAGTTCTTCCTAGCTCATGCTATGAGGCCAGCATTACCTTGAAACCAAAAGCAGACAAGAACACAATAAAAAAAATCTTTAAAAACTACTAGCTAATATCCCCAATTAACATAGGCACAAAAATCCTCAGCAAAATACATGCAGACCAAATCTAACAACATGTCAAAAAGGTAATAGACCATGATAAAATAACATTTGTCTTAGGGATGCAAGGCTTGTTAGACATATTCAAATACGTAAATGTGATACATCACATCAATAGAATGATAGACAAAAACCATATGATCACATCTCAATATGATAAAATTTTCAAGAAACTAGACATAGAAGAAGCATATCTCAAAATAATAAAGGCCATAAATGATAAACCTACAGCTAATAAAATACTAAATGGAGAAAAGCTGAAAGCCTTTTCTCTAAGAACTGGAAAAGACAAGGATGCCCACTTTCACTGCTCTTACCTGACATAATACTCGAATTCCTAGTCAGAGCAACCAGGCAAGATAAATAAATAAAAGAAGTCCAAATTGTAAAAGAGGAAGTCACATTGTTTCTCAGCAGACAACATGATCTTATGTTTAGAAAGATCTGAAGACTTCACGATAATACCTTAGTAATCATAAACAAATTCAATAAAGTTGAGGGATACAAAATCAGCATACAAAAATCAGTAGGGTTTCTATAAACCAATAATGAATTAGCTGATATCAGGAAGGCATTTTATGTAGCTATAAAAATCTATAATAAATTTAACCAAGGAGGTGGGGTTAGTATGTTTGCATTGCTATAAGGTGCTACCTGAGGTTGAATAATTTATAAAGAAAAAAATTTTCATTTGGTTCTTCAAGCTGTACAAGAAACATGGTGCCCGTATTAGCTTCTGGTGAGGCAATCAGGAAGTTTCCACTCTTCCACTCTTGGGAGAAGGGGAAGGGGGGCAGGCATTACATGGTGAGAGAGGAAGAAAGAGAGGGAGGAGGGAGTTGCCAGACTCTCTTTTTATTTTTTATTTTTATCTTTATTTTTTTTTACAGTGAAACTTGCAAAAACTAAGACTGAGAACTCATCCACTGTCATAAGAATGGCACCAAGCCATTCATGAGAGTTCACCACCATGACCCAAACACCAATCATCACATTCCATCTCCAACACTGGGGATCAAATTTCAACATGAGATTTGGAGGGGGCAAATATCTAAACTCTATCAGAGGTTAAAAACGAAACATCTAAAAGGAAAACTACAAAACACTGATGAAAAAAATTGAACGTGACACAAACAAATGGAAATACATATCATGCTCACAGATCAGAAGAATTAATATGGTTAAAATGCCCATACTACATGAATAAATCTACAGATTCAGTACAATCCCTAGGAAAATACCAATGTCATTTTTCACAGAAATAGAAACAAAAAATTCTGAAGTGTGTATGAAACCAAAAAAGAGTCCAAATAGCCAGAACAATCTTGAGCAAAAAGAGCAAAGCTAGAAGTATCACACTACTTGACTTCAAAATACATTACAAGGCTATATTCACCAAAACAACATGCTATTGGTATAAAAATAAACCAATGGAACAAAAATAGAGAATCCAGAAAGAAATGTATGTATTTAGAGCTGACTGATTTTCAAAATAGGCACCAAGAACATTCATTGTAGAATAGATACCTTCTTCAATAAATAGTGCTGAGAAAACAGAATATTCAGATACAGAAGAAAGAAACCAGACTCTCACATATACACAATCTCTCACATATCTCTCACATATACACAATCAACTCAAAATGATATAATGATTTAAACATAAGATCTAAAACTATCAAATGACTACTAGAAGAAAATAGAGAAAACATTTCAGAATATTGGTCTAGGAAAATTTATGGCTAAAACATAAAAGCACAGGCAATAAAAGCAAAAATATACAAATGGGAATATATTAAACTAGAAAGCTTCTGCACAGCACAACAAACAACCAATAGAGTAAAGAGACAACCTGTTGAGTGAAAGAAAATATTTTCAAACTATATATCCGTCAAGGAACTAATATCCAGAATGTACAAGGAACTCAGAAGAACTCCACAGCAAAATAGCTAATAATCCCATTAAAAAATGGGCAAAAGACAGAAGCATTTCTCAAAAAAAGCATGCAAATAGCTAACATGTATATTTAAAAATGCTCAGTATCACTAATCATTGGGGAAATGTAAATGAAAACTACAATGAAATATCATCTTACTCTACTTGGAATAACCATTATCAAAAATACAAAAAACAAAAACAAAACACAGATTCTGGAAGTTGTGGAAAAAGGGAATTCGTATACACTGTTGGTGGGAAAGCAAATTAGTAGAGCCAGTATGGAGATTTCTCCAAACAAAACAAAAAAGCCAAAATAAAGAAAAAAAAAAGTACCTAAAAAGAGAACTACCATATGATCCAGTATTCCCACAACTGGGTGTTTATACAAAAGAAGAAAATCAGTACGTCAAAGGAATAACTGCACCACCATGTTTATTGCAGCACTATTTACAATAGTAAAGTTGTGTGATTAATCTACATGACCATCAATGGATAAATGAATAAAGAAAATATGGTATATATAGACAATCTAATACTACTCAGCCATTAAGAAGAATAAAATACTGTTATTTACAGCAACGTGAATGAAACTGGAGGTTATTATGTCAAGTGAAATAAGCCAGGTGCAGAAAGACAATTATCAGATGTTCTTACTCATATGTGGAAACCAGAAAAAGTTATCTTTTGGAGGTAGAGAACAGATGGATAGTTACCAGAAGATAGAAAGGGTGTGTGTGTCATTGGGAAGGGATCAAGAGAGGTTGGTTAATGGGTATAAATGTAAAGTTAAACAGAAATAATAAGTTCCAATATTCAATACCAGAATAGTGAACTATAACTACAGTTAACAGCAATGTATTGTATATTCAAAATAGCTGGAGGAGATGACTTGAAATGTTCCTAACACATAGAAATAAATACTTGAGGTGATGATGGATATCCTAAATACCCTGATTTGATCATTATGCATTATATATACATATAATATATAATAAATAAATATAATAAATAAAAATATATAATAAATAAATATATATATAATTATATATATTATATATATATAAAACAAAATGTCACATGTACCCCATAAAAATGTACAAATATAGTTGTTGTTTTTATTAAATAAAGAAGATACTTCCCAACTTATTTCATAAACCTGTCTTACCCTGATGCCAAAATCAAAGTCATGACAGAAAAAGAAAACCTATCAAACTCTTAAACATATCACATTCTTAAAACTTATGAAAAGGCAATATAAAAAAACCCCCAAAGTTGGCCATATTAATTTTATACTATGGCCAGGTACATATGAAAATCAATCTGTTTAAAATACCATATAAATATACTAAAGGACAAATCAAACCCATATGATCATGTCAATAGGTGCAGAAAATGTATTTGACAAAATCTCAACACATTCATGCTGAAAGTACTCAAGAACCTAGGAAGAAGGGAATTTCCTCACTATGACAAAAGGCATCTATGATAAACTGTAACCTAACATCACTGAAAGAATTAAAGCATTCCTTCTAAGATCAGACACAAAACTACGTCATCTGCTTTGGACACTTCTGTTCAATATTTTACTAAAGGTTTATCCAGATAAATATGCAGCAAATACAGATAAATAACATTAATATTAGAGTGAAACAAGTAAAACTATTTACAGCTGACATAATCTTGTATATAACAAATCCTAAAAAAAAAAAAGAAAGAAAATTGTTAGAACTAATAAATGAGCCATAAAAGTTACAGAATACATGATAAATACACAAAAATTAATTAGGTTCATATACACTAACAGTGAACTGTGCAAAATAAAACAGTGCAACTTAAAATAGCATCAAATAAAATAGAACATCTAGAAATAAATTTAATAAAAAAGGAAATAATATTTGCAACAGAAACTACAAAATATTACTAAAAGAAATAAAGATGACTTAAATAAATAGAAGGACATTCTGTGTCAATGGATTAGAAAACCAGATATTATTAAGATGGTAATGCTTCATAAATTGTTAAAGATTCAACACAATCTGTATCAAAATTCTTTTTGCTTTTTTAGGAGAAGTTGACAAACTGATCCTAAAATATAGACAGAAACACAAAGGAAACACAATAGACAAAATTTTGAAAAGGAACAAGGACAAAGGATGCACACCTTCTTTTTCACAACTATTAATTAGCCATAAACATGACAGTGAGATACTGGTATATGGATAAACATATAGATCAATAGAATAGGAGGGGCAGTGCAAGATAAACCTATTAATAGTTGGTCAATTAATTTTCAACAAGTGTTCAAAACAATTCAATGTATAAAAGAATGGTCTGGCTGGGCGTGGTGGCTCATGCCTGTAATCCCTACATTTTGGGAGGCCGAGGCAGGTGGATCACCTGAGGTCAGAAGTTCAAGAACAGCTTGGCCAACATGGTGAAACCTCATCTCTACTAAAAATACAAAAATTAGCTGAGTGCAGCAGCGCACGTCTGTAATCCCAGCTACTCAGGAGGTTGAGGCAGGAGAATCACTTGAACCTGGGAGGTGGAGGTTGCAGTGAGCCGAGATCGTGCTACTGCGCTTTTGCCTGAGAGACAGAGCGAGATTCTCTCTCAAAAAAAAAAAAAAAATAGTCTTTTCAATAAATGATGCTGGGACTACCAGATGGCCACATGGGAAAGAATGAAGTGGAATCCTACATTGCATGATATATAAAAATAGACTTGAAATAGACCAAAGATCCAGCTATAAGAGCTAAAACAATAAAACTCTTACATAAAACATTGTTATACATTTTCATTACCTTAGATTAGATAATAGTTTCTTAGATATGACACCAAAAACAAGATAAAAATAGACATATAGTTTATAACAGTTTTTTGAAAAAGTTTTGCTTTTTGAAGGTCACCATTGCTAAAGTAAAAAGACAAATTAAGAAACAAGAAAAAAATATTTGCAAATTATATGTTTGACAAGGGACTTGTGCAGAGAATATTAGGAACTTTAACAACTCAATAATACAAAGAAAAATAGCCCAATTTAAAAATGGGCAAAGGTCAGGGATTTGAGAAAACTTAGGTGGTAGCCAGGTAGTTACTTTAGGCCTTGGGCAAGACTCAGTGCTGTGCTGGCTTCAGGTCTGTCCCAGCACAGCCTCAGTGGTAGTGGCCACAGTGATGCTTGTGTCAGCCTACTACCAGCTCCACGCAGCTGAGAAAAGTGAGAGACACTCCATTTGGTCGAAAGGAAGTAGGGGAAGAGAGAGTCTCTGTCTGATAATCCAAAGAGTTCATCAAGATCTTATTCAAGACCACTAAGGTTGTGCCTCTACAAGTCTTTAAGTGCTACAGCATTACTCAACTTGGGATGTCCCCTAATGCAAATGTGAGTTAGATTACAACACCTAAGTCCTTTTGGATACCTGGAAAGCCTTCCAAAGTAGGACAGGTGCAAATAAGCCCAGATTGCAAAGACTACAACAAATATCTGACTCTTCAGTGTCCAGACACAGATGAGCATCCAAAATTATCAAGACAATTCAAGAAAATATGACCTCACCAAATGAGATCAACAAGGCACCAGGGGCCAAATCTGGAGAAAAAGAGATATGTGACTTTTAAGACAGAAAATTTGAAATAGCTGTGTTCAGGAAATTCAAAGAAATTCATGATAACACAGAGAAGGAATTTAGAATTCTGTTACATAAGTTTAACACAGAAATTGAAATAATTAAAAAGAATCAAGTCAAAATCCTGGAGGTGAGAAATGCAACTGACATACTAAAGAATGCATTAGTGTCTTTTAATAGCAGAATTGATCAAGCAGAAGAATTAGTGAGATTGAAGACAGGCTGCCTGACAATACATAGTCAAAGGAGAAAAAAAAATAAAGAACACGAAATAATGAAGCATACCTACAGGAACTAGAAAATAACCCCAAAGGGCAAATCTAAGAGTTGTTGGCTTTAAAGAGAAAGTAGAGAAAGAGATGGGTGTAGAAAATTTATTTGAAGTGATAATAACAAAAAATTTCCCAAACCTAAAGAAAAATATCAAAATCCGAGCACAAGAAGGTTATAGAATACCCAGTAGATTTAAACCAGAGAAGACGACCTCATGGTATTTAGAGCCAAACTCCCTGATATGGTTTGACTGTGTCCCCACCCAAATCTCATCTTGAATTTCTATGTGTTGTGGGAGGGACCCAGTGAGAGGTAATTGAATCATGGAGACAGGTCTTTCCCATGCTGTTCTCATGATAACGAAGTTTCACGAGATCTGATGGTATTATAAGAGGGAGTTTCCCTGCCCAATCCTCTCTTGGCCTGCCGTCATCCATGTAAGGTGTCACTTGATCCTCCTTTCCTTCCAACATGATTGTGTGGCCTCCCCAGGCATGTGGAACTGTAAATCCAATAAACATCTTTCTTTTGTAAATTGCCCAGTCTCCCGTTTGTCTTTATTGGCAGGCTGAAAATGGACTAATATACTCCCAAACATCTAGGATAAAGAAAGGATCCTAAAAGCAGCATGAGAAAAGAAACAAACAATATTTAATGGAATTCCAATACATCTGGCAGCAGACTTTTCAATGGAAAACTTAAAGGCAAGCAGAGAGTGGCATGACACACTTAACACACTGGAAAGAAAACAAATTTTACCCTAGAATAGTATATCTGAAAAAAATCCTTCAAACGTGAGGGAGAAATAAAGACTTTCCCAGACAAACAAAAGCTGAAAGAGCACCTTAATACTCAGTTGGTGGAAACGTAAATTAGTACAGACACTATGGAGAACAGTTTGGAGATTCTTCAAAAAACTAAAAATAGATATACTGTAAAATTCAGCAATCCCATTTCTGGGTATACAACCCAAAGAAAAAAAAAATAGTGTCTTGAAGAGATATCGGCACTCCCATATTTGTTCCAGCACTATTCACAACAACCAAGAACTGGAAGCAACCTAAGTGTCCATTAATAGATGAATGAGTAAGAAATATACAGTAAATATACATAATGGAGTACTATTCAGTCATCAAAATGAAATCCTGTCATTTGCAGCAACATGGATAGAACTGGAAGTCAGTACGTTAAGTGAAATAAGTCAGGCACAGAAAGGTAAACTTTGCATATTCTCACTTATTTGTAGGAGCTAAAAACTGAAATGATTCAACTCAGAGAGATAGACAGTACAAGGATTGTCACTGGAGGCTGGGTTAGAGAAGTGGGCAGTTGGTGGAAGAGGGGATGGTTAATGGGTCCAAAAAAATTATTAGAAAGAATAAATAAGACCTAGTATTTGCTAGCACAACAGGGTAACTATATTCAAAATAATTTAGCTGTACATTTGAAAACAACTAAAAGTGGATGGGCACAATGACTCAGGTCTGTAATCCCAGCACTTTGGGAGGCCGAGGCAGGTGGATCACCTAAGATCAGGAGTTCGAGACCAGCCTAATCATCATGGAAAAACCCTGTCTCTACTAAAAATACAAAATTAGTCAGCGTGGTGGCGCATGCCTATAATCCCAGCTACTCCGGAGGCTGAGACAGGAGAATCACTTGAACCTGGGAGGCGGAGGTTGTGGTGAGCCAAGATCGTGCCATTGCACTCCAATCTGGGCAGCAGAGCAAGACTCCATCTCAAAAAAAAGAAAAAAGAACAACAGCTAGAAGAGTATAGTGATTGTAACACAAAGAATAAATGTTTCAGATGATGGATACTCCATTTAACCTGATGTGATTGTTACACACTGCATGCCTGTATCAAAATATCTCATCTAATCCATAAATATATACACCTGCAATGTACCCACAAAAATAAAATAATTTCAAAAAAATGGACACAGGACCCAAACAGAGATTTCTTCAAAGAAGATATATCAATGGTCAATAATCAGAACACTTGAAAAGATGCACAATATTATTAGTTATCCAAGAAATGGCAAATCAAAAACACAAGGAAACACCACTTCAAACCCAAGGGATGACTAAGATTTTTTCTTTTAATCAGAGTATAAAGAGTGATGAAAAGTATGTGGAGAACTTGGAACTCTCATATATTTTTAGTGGGAATATAAAACGGAGCAACATCTTTGGAAAATGCTTTGTCAGTTCTACAAAAACTTTAAATATGGAATTATCATATGACCCGGCAATTCCAGACCTAGTTGTATACCCAAGAAAAATGAAAATGTATATACATAAACATTTTTACACATGTTTATGGCAGAATTATTCATAATAGCAAAAAGATGGAAACAGCCCAAAATGCCCATTAACGAATACATTCATAAACTAAGTCATGTCTTTCCATACAGTGAAATATTTTTCAGCCATAAAATAAAATGAAATATTGATACATTCTATAACATGGCAGACCATGAAAATATTAAACTAATTGGAAGAATCTAGACATGAAAAACCAGAAGATATGATTTCATTTATATGAAGTGTCCAGACTAGGTAAATGCATAGAGACAGAAAGTAGAATAGTGGTTGCCAGGGGTTGTAGGCAGGAGGGAATGAGGAGTACTTGCTAATGGATGCAGTATTTCTTTCCATGATGATGATTACACAACTTTGTGAATAAAGTATAAATAATTTAATCAAATATTTTAAAACATACAAATAAACTAAGAACATAGGAATTACACTTCATTCTTTTTCTAGGAAAATGAAGTCACCGTACCTGTTAGGGTAAAGTGACCCTATTTCTCACACTAGTTTATCAATTCCTGCTCTATTGTAAGTATCTTCTTTGGAATATTGAACCAGTTCTTAATATTCTTGTGATCCCATAAGTCAATAAAAGGATAATTTTATTTCTGTATATTATGTTAAGTATCAAATGAAGATTTGGTAGACTAAATAAAGATCTAAGATATTTTAGAAAATAAATATGTTAATGGCAGGGATCAGTTTGGGGTCCCTGTGACAATTTTTTGAGGTGGTACATGGTGGTTTTAAGCTGCAAGGAGGAACGGAACTGTATGTGGAAAGAGGATGATCTTGGGGATTTCAAGTGAAGAGCATCCACTAATTCACATTACCCATAGGCAGCACTGGAGAGCTCTGCCAATTATTTGATATTGGCACACATAACTAACACCTTCCTTGCTACCTTACATGGTCACTTGGTCTTAAAAAGTACAATATAGGGCTCAGTCATATGGCTATGTAATGTTAAAACTGAGAGCCAACATTCACTGTATTATTAAGAGAATGAGTTTAGCACTGTTAAATGCTATCAACTGGATGGCCAGTTAATTGCTGGCTTGAGGATTTTTATTAAAATTCACATGTTTCATCCTGAAGATAAATACATTTGCTAGCACTAAATTTCCACGAAGCCACTGCTTTCTGTCAGACATTCCATTTGCTGATAGCTACTGGATGCATTAATATGCATCATTCTAGCTGTAGCTTCTGAGTTTATCATATGTATCAGTTGCAGCAGGGGGATGTATTCAATTTTTCACACTCTTTGAACAAGTTTTGAATATTAAAGAACAGACACAAAGAAGGACCACACTACCGGAACTGCTGACAGGGCTTTGGGTCCAGTTAATTGCTGTAAACAGAACGGTTCCTAATACTCTTTATACTTATGTGTTTGCGGCTGCCAGCAGCATTCAATAGGGCTTTTACAAATTCCCTCTTTATCTCCGACTCCAGTTGATTGACATGTGAACCATGAGCTGGTGGTGTTTGAGGAAGTGCACTGGATTTCTATAAAGCTATGAATATTTCCTGAACCAAATACAACCAGATCTAAATACTACAATTTCAACTGAAATTCTTTAACGTCTGAAAATCACTGGGGTGAAAAACCAGTCAAATATTTTAGGGTTCAGTTCATTCCTTCATTTACTGAAAATGCATTCAGTGAGTACAGATTTTGTGGTGTGGGTTTTTTATTGCAATATTTACTAACAAATCTATTAAGTATTTACCCGTTTACATTTTTGTTAAGAATATAAAATAAAGTTTCTATTTTGGTTTGTGCTCTAATTTTAATTATTTATATTAAGAAAATATTGGCATAATGCAATTTGCTTGTTTTTTCACAGATTATATGTTACTAAAGCTATAAACAAGCCAATGACTACTAATATTGAGGAAATGCTATAATTGTGATTTTTTTTCAGAGAGGAGGTACAATATTTCTGTTCTTTATCGGTAAAACATCCCAGACAATAATGTAAATACACTTCTCTGTCTCTTGTCTCTGTCTCTCTCTCTTTTTATTGTACACCTCGTGGTAACTCACTGTACTTACAAGGGGAAGAAGTTTTATCCATGAATAGTTCTGTGAAATATTGAAATAGCACTATTTATAGGAATGGAATTAAAACACACTATATTATATAGTTTGACCTAAAATTATCTGTCTTAAAATGGAAGAAATTTCTCATCTGAGAGATAGTAATTACAATTTTTTTCTCTGTTATAAATCCTTATTAAATTTTTCTAAAAAAGATTGCGACAGGGTATAATCCGATATGAATTGCCAAGGAAAAGAATACATTAGACTTTTTTTTATGCTGTAGGTTGCAACATTCTGCAGTGAATCTTCCCTTTGATAAGCAACTTCATAATAATTCTCATCTGCAATTGTACCTTTATATACTTTTTTCACTTCCTTTGTCGAAGTGTAATTTTTATTTTTCTTTGTGATATTTAATCTTTTCATAAATTGATTAAAGATGACATAGTTCTTAGGCATCGGCAGTGAATTCAGACAAGGATGATGAACAATACGGTCCAACCAGCAATCAATATTTTCTTTTCTTTTCTTTTTTTAAAATAAATACAGAGTCACACGATGTTACCCAAGCCAGTCTCAAACTCCCAGGTTAAAGTAATTCTCCCACCTCAGCCTCCCGAAGTACTGGGATTACAAATGTGAGCCACTGTGCCCAGCTGGAATCAGTATTTTTTATTCTGAAAGAAGCATAGCCTCTTCAAAAGCGTGACTTCTTGATACAGGAATAGTTTGTTTCATTATAAGTAGTATTGTATATTTTTTCATATTATTTGGTAACCCAGGGTTCATTCTTAGGTTTTTCTTCCAGTCTTTGGGTTGAACAGAAAATACTGATTCCCTGAACTCTATTTACTGGGCCATGTGAAATTAATTTGAAAGTGTTAAGCTGAATATTTTATGTAAACACAAACTTCTTTAAGGATACAAAGACTTAAGTTTAGGCTAATCGTGTCATGATCTCTACATGATTTAAGGTTTCTGGTTAGTAGCTCAAGGTCTCAAATTGATCATATCTGAAATAAGAGATCAGGAGAAAATGATCTCAAAAGGTTTTGTATTCTAAAACTGTGATTTTTTTAACAAATAAAGAGGTGCAGTGTTATCTTTCTAAATGATATATTTCCTTGTGGACATAGCAATATTGGATAACATGTATTTGTTTACCTTACTGTTCTACTGAAATGACAATAGAATATTCTTACAGACTTATTTTATAAGCTACTAATTTTTAAAGCATGGACAAAACAATGAGAACTCAATTGAACTTGACAGTGACAGAAGTTACTGCGTGCTAAAAAGTAATGGCTCTGATTATGCCTTGGCAAAACTTTTGGTACATGTAACACTCATCTGTTACGATTTGGAAACCAGACTAAATGACTCTGGAGCAATGGATCTTGTTATCTAACCACCAGAATGTTGGGACATAGTGGCTGTATCTACGGTTTTTGGTAACAGAGAGGACCTCCGAGAAGAGTTAGACAATTGCTGAAAAAAATGGAAAGGAATACAGTTCTGTGAAACGTAGCTCTCTGCACGTGGGCTATCATCTAAACTGACTAGGAGTCCACTAATTTGGTACGTCAAAGCCTTGGAAAAGGTAATTGATTAAAAAAAAAAAAACTAAATAGGAAAAGAAAATATTTTATCTTAGAGCCTTCTGGGAGGACCTCCAAAGCAATATTCTTGGCTATAATATATGCAAGAAAAGAGTCAAAGATCCAATTATTTATTTGCACTTTTATAATTTTGCCATGAATTTGTTTTTTCATCTTCTCGTCGAGGCCCATGGTCTTCGATGGACTCAAGAAGGCAGAGACTGAAAAGCCAAGAAAAGACACCTTTAAATAAAAAAGAATATTTAGGTTTAAAAATTATGATCAGACGTTTTGGCTGTGCTTATTTTACTGTAGAACTTACCTGAACCAAATCAACTGGATTCTTTTAAGTTTTTAACAGAAAATTCATTGCCAAGAAATCTGCAAACCTAGCCTAAAAATACTTGTGATAATTTAACCTATACTCTAAATATAAAAGCCTAAACCGGCAGGAAGTAGGGTAAAAATCCCCTGCAGGCTTTTTAGGTAGAATCTTTTATTGCAGCATTCTGCTTTCAATTCGTATAATAAAATTAGCTCAAAACTAAACTGAATAGAAAATTCACGTATATATGAGGATTTATATATATTACAGGTAAATATTATGGACTGTATTCAGTTATATTAAAACCATGACTCACAATTTGAGGAAAAAAACAAAGTTTTTATATATACTTTTTATATACTAAAATAAATTCCAGGTGAATGAAAAAGCTCACAAAACAGTATACACACAAACATAGATACCAGCACTTACATATACAGTAGTCTATGGCTGTAGATATACACAATTAAAGATATTAATATATAGTATGTATATAGACATTTAAACAATATTTTTGGCCTTGATAAACAAGAAGACAAACCATCCAGAATTTATACAGAAAAAGATTGATGGATTTAATTGTATAAATTAAATCAACATTTAGGTGGCAAAGATAATAAGAACATTTAGAAAAACAAGACATCCTGAAAAAAAATGACTGCAATAGTTTATTTGCAATATATATTACAAATAATAAATTGGAACACAATTATATAAATTTTTATTTCAAAAGAATAAGGGGGTCCCACAGAATAAATGGGAGCAAGTGTTATGAACTGTCATTAACTATGGACATGAGTCAGTTACTATAAGAAGTAATACAACGACCCATAAACTAAACAAACATAGTGAAAGTGTTCAATATCTCAAATGACCTCTGAAATTCAAATTAAGAAACCTGTGAAATACCATTAAACCAATTAAAAACTACTTGATAATTGGCAAAGTTAGGAGAAAACGCTCATTCCACACACAATTGCTGAAAGTTTACATGGATAGCCCTTTCAGATGATTTGGCTACCAAATACAAAATGCATATCATTTTATCCACCAATTACATGCTTTCTATTTATCAGAAATACTGGAAACAAAATGCAAAGTTATGTGTTCAAGAACATCCATTGCAGCATTTTATAAAAGAGAGAATATTTGGTACAGAGTAATACCTATTATGAGGAACAATTTTTAGGAATATTCTGCTGTGCTTAAAAAAATGATAGACCTATTTTTCATACAGTGGAAGAGTTCCAAAATATAATTCAATTTATGTAAAATCAAAATCCAGGATAAAAATATGAGTATGTGGTACTTAGAGAAATATCTGTGAGGATAGTAGTTTCTGAGGTGTGTCATGGTACTTTGTGGGGACATTTTAATATAGAATGCATAAACGAGTACCTATTTGGATGTCTTAACAATAATAATTATAATATTAATTTTCTAAAATATCAAAAAAACAGCTTTTCTTTTGTGGATTGTACTATTGCTATATGATGACAATTTATTTTGAGGTTTAATATGCATTGGCAGGGGTTTTGAAGAGTATTTATTTAATATATTTCTAAAAATAATTCTAAAATAATAATTTCAAATATAATCTGTTTAGCTGTCTGAGGCAAAGTCTTTATCTCTTCATGTTCATTACAATAGAATAACTTGGCATGTACATATTTTGAAGAGCTGGAATTTGAAAAGAACTAAAGATTCCTAAAACCGTGGGACAAATTGCATGATTGTTTTTCATGAATAATAAAACATCTGCAGAATCACACAAATAATGTCTACAAAATAAAGTGAACAACAAAACATCTGTGGAATACAAAGCTTCATTACTTAAGTAGACAACAGAATATTACATTTTACTCTTATTTAATTAGCTTGTATGCTTATAAGTAAATGTTTAACCTGTTGAGATCTTAATTTTTGTCACTATCAAATGAAATTAGAGACTAGACAACACGTACATTAAATATGGCTTTTGTTTCATATTTGTTCGATTTGTTTTTCAAAATCCGTTAGAAAACCTAATAGCCTCCCAAAAAGCATAGTCGCATTTCTTTCCTGTGTAGTGAAAAAACAAAAACAAAGTTGAACAGGGATTAATAAAAGTTGTTGCAGCTGAAAGTACAACAACTGAGTTAAGGAGTAGGAATATTTTAAATTTAACTTTAGAAGCGGGGCACTGTGGCTCCTACCTGTAATCACAACACTTTGGGAGGCTGAGGCGCAGGAGGATCACTTGAGCCCAGGAGTTCGAGTCTAGGCAACATGGCAAAAACCCTTCTAGACAAAAAATACAAAAATTAACTGGGTGTGGCGGTGTGTACTGTGGTCCCAGCTACTCTGGAGGCTAACTAAAACATACACTATTCCAACTGTGCAGATAAAAATAATCTAAAATTCTAATACTACCATCAGGAAGATTCACGTGACAACTATATGAATAGTAGTATATATAGTCGGCCCTCTGTAAACGTGGGTCCCACGTCTATGGATTCAACTAAGCATGGATTGAAAATATTTGGGGAAAAAAAGAATGATTGCATCTACACAGAATATGTACAGATTCTTTTCTTTATTATTATTTTTCTCTAAGCAATGAAGCATAACAACTGTTTATATAGCATGTACATAGTATTAGGTACTATAAGTCATCTAGAGATGATTTAATGTATATAAAAGAATGTGCACAGGTTATATGCAAATACTACACCATTTTATATAAAGGAGTTGAGCATCCAGGAATTGTTATATCCACAGGGAGCCCTGGAGCCAATACCACACAGATACTAACAGACAACTGTACAAAGTGTTAAATAACTGAAGAATTATTATATTTGCATTTGAATTTAGCATCTACCAATAATGAGTGAACATTAGAAAACTTGCTCCCAATCTATGGCCTCAGTTGTCTCATATAAACAATCAGAAAATAGCATAAGCATAGTTTTAAGTTTTTGTGTGTAGATTAAATTAGTTAATATACATAAGTTCTTAGAAGAGTTTCTCAAACATATTAAAAATTCAACAAAAATGTCACTTCTCATTGCTGTCATAGAGGTTTCCAGATTTTTTCTGACTTGAGAAGATTTTCTTTTCTTCCTAGGGGATGGATTTAGTTTAAATATTTTGATGCACATTTTTTAGTATTACTTCAAACAATGAAGACACGTAACAGAAAACAAAATCTTGTTAAGTTTCCCTTAGGAAAACAATACAAATTATAAAATTGTGCCTTTTATATGTTTTTCTCATATCCATAATATCCTGAAAAAATGGTGATTTATGCTTGATCCTTTCAAACAACTACTCCAACTTCTCCTGAAAAAAGAAATACATATATATAATTTATTACTTGTCATTATATATAATGTATATATACACATTATATATGTATTAATGTAATTAATATATTGATATATATTCACATACATACATAATAAATATGTATACATATGTGTTAGTAAAATACTATATGTATATATGTACAAATATATGTATATGTGTTCATATAGAGGTGTGCGTGCATGTGTGTGTGTGCACACTGTCAGTATCCCTTTGACTCTTTCTGGTTCATTGTCTTTTAAACAATGGCTCTTGCTCTCCCACTAGTTCATTTAAAATTTCAACATCTGCCTAAATGTCTAAATCCTGTTCCTGAATGTGTGTGTATGACTTCTAATTTTCGTGGGGCTTTTCTATGATTTCAGTACATTAAATTATATGATTTGATCACTTATTTTGATGTTAGTTCTAAGAAGTATTTCTTCTCTAATTCAGCCACCCATTCTCAAATGACTGTATATTTTATCAATAAAAATGATCATTAATCTTCAACTCTTATTTCTCCAGTTTATTGTCTTTTTAACTTTTTTTATAGCAATAAATTATATTCTCCACACCTTTTAACTTATACCTGATGAAAATTGTAATGAAAATCAGAAGACATGTATTTCAATGGCACCTAATAACAAATTATAAAAGATGCTGTTGGTTTGTTTTTATTTGAGCACTACCTGCCTTCCTGTTTTTTACCACTAGGCTGCAGAACAAGACTGTAATTGTCATGAGTATTTCCTTCTTCTGTTGTTAAAAACATGTTTGTGCATGTATACACTTGTACTAAGAAAATATGTTCATTTTATTTCCTTTCTCCTTTATCATGTGACATAAGATTTATTGACTTCATATCAGCATTTAAGTATTGTTAACTTTACGTAATAGTATTTGGGTTGGAGATTTGTGTGTTTCTGATGGTATGAAGGACCGTTGTATTATGTTAGGCATAATTTTGACCTTATTGTTGTCTTTATTTGAAGATTATGCATGATCTCAGAAGACGTGTATGTGTTCAAGTTGACAAGAGGTGGGCTTGTGATGGTTAAATTTGTGAGTGTTAACTTGATTGGATTGAATGATACAAAGTATTGATCCTGGGTGTGCCTGTGAGGGTGTTGCTAAAGGAGATTAACATTTGAGTGAGTGGGCTGGGAAAGGCAGACCCAGCCTTAATCTGAGTGGGCACAATCTAATCAGCTGCCAGCATGGCTAGAATGTAAAACAGGCAGAAAAATGTGAAAAGAAAAATTGACCTAGTCTCGCAGCCTACATCTTTCTCCCATGCTGAATGCCTCCTGCCCTGGAACATCAGACTCCAAGTTCTTCAGTTTCAGAACTTGGACTAGCTCTCCTTGCTCCTCAGCATGCAGATGGCCTTTTGTGGGATCTTGTGATCGTGTGAGTTAATACCTAATAACCCCCCCCCTTTATGTATCTATCTATTTATCTGTTTTATTAGTTCTGTCCCTCTAATACAAACAGCAAACAGAAAAAAAGGAACAAAAAGAACAGTAGAAAACAACTAAGATTGTAGTTTATTTAAATCTAATCATATCAATTATTGCATTAAAGCAAATGGTCTAAAAATCCAAATAAAGTGCAGGGATTTGCAGATCATACAAAATAACAAGGTCTAATGTTATACTTTAAAACTACTTAAAATAGAAAGAAAATATGGATACATTGGAAGTAAATGATTGGAAAAATATGTATCACGCCATAATTAGTTAAAAGATAACTAAAGTACTTATGTTATTACATATTATTAGAAAAAGTAGAATCCAGCAAAATTAATTTTATCAGAAATAAAAAAATACGTAAAATTGCCAATTTACGAGTGCTTCAAAATACACAAAGGAAAAACTGATAGAAATAGTAAATTCTTGAATTATTTTTGGAGACTTTACCAATTCTCTTTTGATACTAAATAAGACAAATAGAGACAAGATCAGTAAGAGTATAAATTATCTGAATAGAATTATCAAGTAACATAATCTTTATTTATACTTATATTTATGTAACATTTCCATTCAAAATAGATTGCTTATTATTTTCAGGTATGCAGAAATTTCAGCTAGATAGACAATATTCTGGACCATGGAAAAACTACCAACAAACTTAAAATAATTAAAAAAATAAATAATAAAAAGATTTTCTCTGGGAAAGGGAATTAAACTAAAAAAAAAATAAATAAAAGAGAATTCCCAGATATTTGGAAGTAAAACACTATAATCTTTAACTACCATAACTCAGATAGCAAATGGTAGTGAAATTTGAAAGCATTTTAATTTGAATTTAAACTGAAACCCAGATAGGCTACAGATAGAGCAGTGCTTAGAGGAAAATCAATAGCCCCAGAGCTCATATTCACAACTAAGAAAGTATCTTTATTTCTGAGTTTTCTGTTCTGTTGGGCTGGTCTATGTGTCTATTTTTATACAGGTATCGTGGTGTTTTGGTTACTATAGCTTTGTACTATAGTTTGAAGTTGGGTAATGTAATGCCTCCAGCTTTTTTTGGTTTGTTTGTTTGCTTGTTTGTTTTTGCTTAGGACTGCCTTGGCGATTCAGGTACTTTTCTGGTTTTATATAAATTTTTAAATAGTTTTTTCCCAGTTCTGTGAAGAATGGCATTATTCATCTGATAGGAATGACATTGAATCTATAAATTTCTTTAGGTAATATGGTCATCTTAATAATATTGATTCTTCCTATCCATTAGCATGGAATGTTTTTTTCAACTTGTTTGAATAATCTCTGATTTCTTTGTGCAGTGCTTTGTAATTCTCATTGTAGAGATCTTTTACCTTCCTAGTTAGCTGTATTCCTAGTATTTTATTCTTTTTGTGACGACTGTGAGAGGGATTGATTTCTTGAGTTGACACTCAGCTTAGATATTGTTGGTGTACAGGAATGCTACTAATTTTTGTACATTGACTTCGTATCTTGAAACTTTGCTGAGCTTGCTTATCTTATCAAGGAGCTTTGCAGCAGGAACTATGGGGTTTTCTGGGTAGAGAATCATATGATCTGCAAAAAGGGATAGTTTAACATCCTCTCTTCCTATTTTGATGCCATTTATGTTCCTCTTGTCTAATTGCTGTGGCCAGGACTTCCAGTACTATGCTGAACAGGAGTGGTGAGAGAGGGCATTTTTGTGTTTTTCCAGATTTCAAGGGGAATGCTTCCAGCTTTTGTTCATTCAGTAGGTTGTTGCCTGTGCTTTTTCCTCGATGGCTTTTTTATTTTGAAGTATATTTCTTCAAAATCTGCGTTGCTAAGGGTTTTTAACAGGAAGCAATGTGGAATTTTATTGAAAATATTTTCTGCATCTATTGAGATGATCATGTGATTTTTGTTTTCAGTTCTGTCTATGTAATTAATTACATTTGTTGATTTGTGTATGTTGAACCCTCCTTGCATCTCAGGGATAAAGACTACTTAATTATGGTGGATTTTTTTTTTTTTTTTTTTTTTTTTTTTTGATATGCTGCTGGATTCTGTTTGCTAGTATTTTGTTGAGGATTTTTGCATCTTTGTTCATCAAGGATATTTTCTTTTTTGTTGTATCTCTGCCAGATTTTTGTATCTGGATGATGCTGACATCGTTGAATGAGTTAGGGAGTTCTTTCTGTTCAATTTTTTGGAATAGTTTGGAATGGTACCAGCTCTTTTTTATACATCTGGTAGAATTCAGCTGTGAATCCATCCAGTCCTGGGGTTTTTCTGCTTGGTAGGCTTTTTACTACTGATTCAGCTTTGGAACAATTACTGTTCTGTTGAGAGATTCAATTTCTTCCTTTTTCAGTCTTGGGAGGTTGTATGTTTCCAGGAATGTATCCATTTCTTCTAAGTTTTCTGATTTGTGTGCATGGAAATGTTCACAGTAGTCTCTTATGGATTTTTATATTTCTATGAGGTCACTGGTAACATCCCCTTTGCAATTTCTCATTGTGTTTATTTGGATCTTCTCTATTTTTTTATTTATTAGTCTACTAGCAGTCTATCTATCTTATTTATTCTTCAGAAACTAAATTCCTGACTTTGTTAATCTTTTCTGATTTTTTTTTCCATCTCTATTTCTTTCAGTTCAGCTCTGATATTGGTTATTTCTTGTCTTCTGCTAGCTCTGGGATTGGTTTGCTCTTGCTTCTCTAGTTCTTCCGGTGTCATGTTAATCTGTGGACTTTAGATCTTTCTAACATTTAGAATTGGGTGTTTAGCACTATACATTTCCCTCTTACCACTTTCGTAGCTGTGTCCCAGAAATTCTGGTATGTTGTATTTTGTTCTCATTATTTTCAAAAAGTTTCTTGATTTCTGCCATAATTTCATTATTTATCTAAAAGTGATTCAAGAACATGTTGTTTAATTTCCATGTAATTGTACGGTTTTCAACAGTTTTCTTAGTTTTGATTTCTATTTTTATTGTGTTGTGGCCTGAGAGTGTGGATAATATAATTTTTGTTTTTGTTTTGTTGTTTCTTTGAATTTGCTTTGGGTTGTTTTATGGCCAATTGTGTGGTTAATTTTACATCATGTGCCCTGTGCAGATTAGAAGAGTGTATATTCTGTTGTTTTTAGGTGAACAGTTCCATAGATGTCTATTAGTTTCATTTGGTCAAGTGTTGAGTTCAGGTCCTTAATATCTTTGTTTTCTGCCTTGATGACCTAATTGTAAGTAGGGTGTTGAAGTCTCTTACTATTATTGTGTGGTTATTAAATCTCTTTATAGGTCTCTAAAAACTTTCTTTATAAATCTGGGTGCTTCTGTGTTATATGTGCGTATATGGTTAGGATACTTAGGTCTTCTTGAATTGAATTCTTTCCCATTGTGTAATGTCTTTCTTTGTCTTTTTTGATCATTGCTGGTTTATCATCTATTTTGTCTGAAATTAAAATAACAATCCCAGCCTGTTTCTGTTTTCCATTTGTTTGGTAGATTTGTCTCCAGCCCTTTACTCTGAGCCTACAGGTGCCCTTGCATGTGAGATGGGTCTCCTGAAGACAGCATTCTATTGGGTCTTTTCTTTCAGCTATTGTATTGTTTTATTGCAATTCTTAAGATTTCTTAGATTGGATTTTGACTTTCTCCTGAATCTTGGTTATCTTCGTTTCCTATCCATATTCAGAATTCTATTTCTGTAATTTCTGTCATTTCAGCCTGGTTAAAAGCCCTTGTTGGTGAACTAGTGTGGTCATTTGGAAGAAAGAAGACACTCTGGGTTTTGAGTTATCAGAACTTTTCTTTTATTATTATTTTTATTTTTATTTTAAGTTCTGGGGTACATTTGCAGGATGTGCAGGTTTATTACATAGGTAATTGTGTGCCATGGTGGTTAGCTGAACCTATCAACCCATCACTTTGGTATTAAGCCCAGCATGTATTAGCTATTTTTCGTAACGCTCTCCCTCCCCTGCACCCCACGTCAGGCCCCAGTGTGTGTTGTTTCCCTCCATGTGTCCATGTGTTCTCATCATTCAGCTCCACTTATAAGTGAGAACATGTGGTGTTTGGTTTTCTGTCCCTGTGTTAGTTTGCTCAGGATAATGGCTCTCAGCTTCATCTATGTTCCTGCAAATGACATGATCTCATTCTTTTTTATGGCTGCATAGTATTCCATGGTGTATATTGTGAACTCCCAAAATCTGAGGGAGGTCTCATTTAATTTAGAAAGTTTATTTTGCCAAAGTTGAGGACATTCGCCTGTGATACAGCCTCAGGAGGTCCGGATGATATGTGCCCAAGGTGGTCAGAGAAGAGTTTGGTTTTATACATTTTAGGGAGACATGGGACATCAATTAACATATGCCAGATGAACATTGGTTCAGTCTGGAAAGGTGAGACAACTTGAAGCAAAGACAGGATGACTCAAAGTTGGGGGGGCTTCCAGGTCATAGGTAGATAAGAGACAAATGATTGTATTCTTTTGAATTTCTGATTAGCCTTTCCAAAGGAAGCAATCAGATATACATTTATCTCAGTGAGCAGAGGGGTGACTTTGAGTAGAACTGGAAGCAGGTTTGTTCTAATTAGTTCCCAGCTTGACTTTTTCCTTTAATTTATTGATTTGGGGGCCCTAAGATTTATTTTCCCTTCACAATATATACTACTTTTTCTTTATCAAGTCTATTGTTGACAGGCATTTGAGTTTATTTCATATCTTTGATATTGTAAATAGTACTGCAATGAACATATCTGTGCATGTTTAAAATAGAATGATTTATATTTCTTTGGGTATATACCCAGTAATGAGATTGCTGGGTCAAATGGTATTTCTGGTTCTAGATCTTTGAGAAATAACACACAGTTTCCACAGTGGTTGAACTAATTTATATTCATACCAACAGTGTAAAAGCATTCCTATTTCTCTGAACCTCTCCAACGTCTGTTGTTTCTTAACTTTTTAATAATCACCATTCTGAATACCTTGAGATGGTATCTCATTGTGGTTTTAATCTGCATTGCTCTGATGATCAGTGATGTTGAGGTTTTTTTCATGTTTTTTGGCCACATGAATGTCTTCTTTTGAGAATGTCTGTTCATGTCTTTTGCTCACTTTTTAATGTTTTTTTTTTTTTTTCCCTTGTAAATTTGCTTAAGTTCCTTGTAGATTCTGGATATTAGACCTTTGTCAAGTGGATACATTGGAAAAATTTGTCCCACTCTGTAGGTTGCCTGTTCACTGTGCTGATAGTTCATTTTGCTGTGCAGAAGATCCTTAGTTTAATTTGGCCTCATTTGTCAATATTTGTTTGTATTGAAATTGCTTCTGGCAATTTCGTCATGAAATTTTTGACCATGCTTATATTCTGAATGGTATTGCCTACATTTTCTTCAAGGGTTTTTATAGTTTTTGGATTTTACATTTAAGTATTTTTCTCCATTTTGGGTTAATTTTTGTAGAAAGTGTAAGGAAGGGTCCAGTTTCAATTTTTTTGCATGTGGTTAGCCAGTTCTCCCAGCACTATTTATTAAATAGGAAATCCTTTCCCCATTGCTTGTTTTTGTCAGGTTTGTCAAAGATCAGATGCTTGTAGATGTGCAGTCTTATTTCTCAGTTTTCTATTCTGTTCCATTAGCTTATGTGTCTGTTTTTGTACTAGCACCATGCTGTTTTGGCTACTGTAGCCTTGTATTATTGTTTGAAGTCAGGTAATGTGGTGCCTCTAGCTTTGTTCTTTTTGCTTAGGATTGTATTGGCTATATGGGCTCTTTTGTGGTTCAATATGAATTTTAAAATAGTTTCTGCTAATTCTGTGAAGAATGTCAATGGTAATTTAATGGAAGTAGCATTGAATCTATAAATTACTTTGGGCAGTATGAAAATTTTCATGATATCGATTCTTTCTATCCATAAGCAAAGAATTTTTTTTTTTAATTTCTTTGTGTCCTCTCTGATTTCCTTGAGAAGTAGTATGTAGTTCTCTTTAAAGAGGTCCTTCACTTTCCTTGTTAGCTGTATTCCTAGGTATTTTATTCTCTTTGTAGCAATTGTGAATGGGAGTTCATTCATGATATGGCTCTCCGCTTGTCTGTTGTTGGTGTATAGGAATGCTTGTGACTTTTGCAAATTGACGTTGTATCCTGAGATTTTGCTGAAGTTGCTTATCAGCTTAAGAAGCTTTTGGACTGAGATGATGGGCTTATCTAGATATAGGATTATGTCATCTGCAAACAAAGACAAATTGACTTCTCACTTCCTGTTTGAATACTCTTTGTTTCTTTCTCTCGCCTGGTTGCCCTGGCCGGAACTTCCAATACTATGCTGTATAGGAGGGGTGAGACAGGGCATCCTTGTCTTGTGCTGGTTTTCAAGGGGAATCCTTTGAGCTTTTGCCCGTTCAGTATGATATTGACTTGGGTTTGTCATAAATGTCTCTTATTATTTTGAGGTATGTTCCTTCAATACCTAGTTTATTGAGAGTTTTTAACATGAAGAAATGTTGAATTTTATTGAAGGCCTTTCTGCATCTATTGAGATCATCATGTAGGTTTTGTCTTTAGTTCTGTTTATGTGAAGAATTACATTTATTGATTTGTATATGTTGAAACAACCTTGCATCCCAGGGATGCAGCCTACTTGATCGTGGTAAATAAGCTTTTTAATGTGCTTTTGGATTCAGTTTACCAGTATTTTGTTGAGAATTTTTTCATCAATATTCATCAGGGATATTGGCCTGAAGTTTATCCTTTTTTGTTGTTTCTCTATCCAGTTTGGGTATCAGAATAATGCTGGCCTCATAAAATAAGTTAGGGATGAGTCCTTCCTTTTCAATTGTTTGGAATCATTTAAGAAGAATGGGTATCAGCTCCTCTTTGTATTTCTAGTAGAATTCTGCCGTAAATTCATCTGGTCCTGAGGTTCTTTTGGTTGGTAAGCTATTTATTACTCACTCAATTTCAGTAATTGATACTGGTCTATTCAGGGATTCAACTTCTTCAGTCTTGGGAGGGTGTATGTGTCCAGAAATGTATCAATTTCTTCTAGATTTTCTAGTTTATTTGTATAGAGGTGTTTATAGTATTCTCTGATGGGCATTTGCATTTCTGTGGGATCAGTGGTGATAGCCCCTTTATTATTTTTTACTTTATCTATTGATTCTTCTCTCTTTTTTTCTTTATTAGCCTAGCTAGCAGTCTATCAATTTTATTAATTGTTTCCAAAACAGTTCCAGGATTCATTGATTCTTTTTAAGCATTTTTGTGTGTGTTTGTGTTTCTCTATCTTCTTCCGTTCTATTCTGATCTTGGTTATTTCTTGCCTTTTGCTAGATTTGGTGTTTCTTTGCTCTTGATTCTCAAGTTCTTTTAGTTGTGATGTTAGAATGTTGATTTGAGATCTTACTAGCTTTTTGGTGTGGGCATTTAGTCCTATAAATTTTCCTCTAAACAATGCTTTAGCTGTGTCCCAGAGATTCTGGCATGTTGTCGCTTTGTTCTCATTAGTTTCAAAGAACTTCTTGATTTATATACCCAGGAGTGACTCAGCAGCAGGTTGTTCAATTTCCATGTAGCTGTTTGGTTTTGAGTGATTTTCTTAATGTTGAGTTCTAATTTGATTGCACTGTGATATGAGAGACTATTCATTATTATTTCAGTTCCTTTCATTTGCTGAGGAGTGATTAACTTCCAATTATATGATCAATTTTAGAGTAAGCTCCATGTGGTGTCAAGAAGAATGTATATTCTGCTGTTTTGGGGTGGAGAGTTCTGTAGACACCTATTAGCTCCACTTGACCCAGAGCCGAGTTCAAGTCTTGAATATTGTCGTTAATTTTCTAATATTGAAACTTATGGTATGTTAAAGTCTGCCATTATTGTTTTGTGGGAGTCTAAGTCTCCTTGTAGGTCTCTAAGAACTTGTTTTGTAAATCTGGGTGCTACTCTATTGGGTGCATATACATTTATGGTAGTCAGCTCTTCCTGTTGAATTGACTGCTTTACCATTATGTAAAGCCCATTTTTGTGTTTTTTGATCTTTGCTGGTTTAAAGTCTGTTTTGTCAGAAACTAATGATGTAATGCTTGTTTTTTTCTCTGTTTTCCATTTGCTTGATAAATTTTCCTCCATTCCTTTATTTCCAGTCTATGTGTGTCTTTGTTGGTGAGATGGGTCTTTTGAATACAACACACCAATGGTTCTTGACTCTTTATCTAGATTGTCATCCTGTGTCTTTTAATTGGGTCATTTAGTCCATTTACATTTAAGGTTAATATTGTTATGTTTGAATTTAATCCTGTCATCATGATGCTAGCTGGTTATTTTGCAGACTTGTTTAGGTAGTTGCTTCATAGTGTCATTGGTCTGTGTATTTCAGTGTGTTTTCATAGTGGTTGAACTATTTTTCCTTTCCACATTTAGTGCTTACTTCAGGAGCTCTTGCAAGGCAGGCCCGATCATGATGAATTCCCTCAGCATTTGCTTGTCTGAAAAAGATTTTATTTATATTTGCTTACAAAGCTTAGTTTGACCAGATATGAAATTTTGGGTTGGAAATTCTTTTCTTTAAGAATGTTATCTCTGCAAGCCTAATCTCTTCTGGCTTGTAGGGTTTCTGCTGAGAGGTCTGCTGTTAGTATGATGGGCTTCCCTTTGTAGGTGACTTGGTCTTTCTCTCTGGCTGCCCTTAAATTTTTTTCCTTCATTTCTACATGGAGAATCTGACGATTATGTGTTTTGGGGTTGGTCTTCTCATGGAGTGTCTTACTGGGGTTCTCTGGATTTCTTGAATTTGGACATTGGTCTGTCTTGCTAGGTTGGGGAAGTTCTCCTGGATGATATCCTGAAGTATGTTTTTCAAATTTGTTCCATTCTCCCCATCTTGTTAAGATACCCTGTTTAGTTGTAGGTTTGGTTTTTTCACATAATCCCATAGTTCACAGAGGTTTTGTTCATTCCTTTTCATTCTTGTTTCTCTAATCTAGTCTACTTGCCTTATTTCAGCAAGATTGTTTCCAAGCTCTGATGTCCTTTCTTCCACTTGGTCTATTTAGCTATTGATACTTCTGCTTATATTGTGAAGTTCTCATGGTGTGTTTTTCAGCTCCATCAGGTCATTTATGTTCCTCTCTAAACTGGTTATTCTGGTTAACAATTCCTGTAATGTTTTATCATGGTTCTTAGCTTCTTTCTTCTTTGCATTGGGTTACAATATACTCCTTTAGCTCAGCAAAGTTTGTTATAACCCAGTTTCTGAAGCTTGCTTCTGTCAATTCATCCATCTCAGCCTTAACCCAGGTCTGTGCACTTGCTGGAGATTTGTTGAAATCATTTGGAGAAGTGACACTCTGCCTTTTTGAGTTTTCAGTGTTTTTACATTGATTCTTTCTCATCTTCATGGGTTGATCTACCATTGATCTTTGAGACTGCTGACCATTGGACTGTGTTTTTTGTGTGGTGTTTTTCATTTTTGTTGTTGTTGCTTTCTGTTTGTTTTTCTTTCAGCAGTCAGGCCACTGTTCTGTATGGCTGCTGTGGTTTGCTGGGGGATCACTCCAGATTCTATTTCCTGGGTTCCTCCTACACCTGGAGGTATCACCAGTGGAGGCTGCAGAACCCAAGATGGCAACCTGCTTCTTCCTCTGGGAGCTCTGTCCCAGAGGGGGGACCAACCTGATGCTGGCCGGAACACTCCTGCATGAGGTGTCTGGAGACCCACATTGGGAGTTCTCACCCAGTCAGGAGGAATGAGTTCAGGAACCCACTCAAAAAAGCAGTCTGGCTGCCCCTTGGTGGAGCAGTTGTGCATGACTGGGGGAATACTCCTCATTTGAGCTGCCGTGACTCTCCCAAGCTGGCAGGCAGAAAAGACTAAGACTGCTGACCTCAGATACCACAGCCGCCCCTTCTTCTAGGGGCTCATCCCAGAGAGGTCAAAGTTCTGTTCATAAATCCCTGGCTGGGGATGCTGAAAATCCCACAGGGAGGCCCTGCCCAGTGGGGAGGAATAGGTGGGGAAACTGGTTAAAGAAACAGTCTGGCCGTGGACTGTCACAGCTACTGTGCTGCGCTGTGGGGAATTGCTCCTGGCCCAAACCACTCCGTCTCACTGGTACCAGTGGCAGGGGAAAACGGCTGACTGGAACTGCAGTAATGGCAGCGACCCCACTCCCACCAGAACTCTGTCTTCTTAGATGGTCTCCAGCCTGCTGTGTTGGCCAGTGGGGATGCCAAGCGAGTAGGTTTTAGCTTGTGGGGTTCCATGGAAAAGGGTCAACTGAGCGAGGCTGCTTGGCTCCCGGGTTTCAGCCCCACTTCCACGAGAATGGATGGATCTTTTACCTCACCACAGTTCCCAGAGTTGGAGTATGCAAAGACTCTTGTGTCTTAGTGTCTGTTCAAGTGGCGCCTGTATGCTCCTGATCTACAGGTTGCAAAAATCTGTGGGAAAAGCATGGTTTCCAGGGCAGAATAGGACAATCCCTCCCAGGCCCCTTGGCGGGGGGAGGGAGCTCCCTTTGTCCCATAAACTCCTGGGTGGTTCCTCGCTCCATTTTGCTTTTCCTCACTGTCTGTGGGTTGTGCCAATTGCCTAGTCAGTCCCATTGAGAAAATCTGGGTACCTCAATTCACGATGCAGAATTCACTCACCATTTTCGTTCTTCTCAGTGGGAGTCACAGACTGGAGCTGTTTCCGGATGCTCCATCTTTTTTAAGTTATCAGAGTTCTTGTTCTGGTTCTTTCTCATCTGTATGGGCTGATGTTCTTTTAGCTATGATTTGAGAACAGTTAGCTGACTTTTTTTCTGGATGTTTTCAAAGGGCTGCAGCTTTGTGTGAGGCCTTTATTTGTAGCTGAATTTTTGTCCTTGGTTTCATGGGGGTGTGTTAGCAAAACACTTTTGATATTGAAGTTTGGGCTGTTATCCTGCAGATGGCATTTAAGCATAATAGCTGAGTGGGCACTTTAGCCATGTGGCTCCTCTGTATTTTCTCACAATGGGAGGCGTGCTCCTTCTCAGTGTTCTGACACTGTGGGTTCCTCTCCTACTTGAGTGCTAGCTATAGATCTTGATTTGGCATTCCCAGGATGCACACCATGGCCCTGGGGTGAGCTCAGGCTTTATGTTCCCCTCCCAGCTTGGAAGGAGCAGGGGAAGGAACCTTGACAGTGGCTGTGGCAGAGGGCCTTTCATTTGTCTCTTGGGGCTTCACCATCCCAAGAGAAACGCAGAGTCACCACCACTCTGCAATTGGCCCAGGAGTAGGATGGCTGCATTGTGGGCCCAAGCTGGGGGGCCCTGCCTGGTGATGAGTAGCAGGACCAAAGGGCTTATAGTGGAGACAAACTGACCTTTCCTCCTTTGGGTGCTATGGTTTGCTGGACGTGTGGGTAAAACACTCAAGGTTTTTGCTCCTACACCAGTCTGAGTGCAGCAAGGACAGTACCACTGTATTGGCAGTGGCAGAGGGGCTTTTAGTTGCCTCTGGGAGCTCCACCTCAGAGAAACACAGAGTCTTTGCTACAGGGAATGCTCTGCCAGGGGTGGGGTGACTTTGCTATTTGGCCAAGCTGGGGACCCTGATATGATTCGGCTGTGTCCCCACCCAAATCTCGTCTTGAATTGTAGCTCCCATAATTGTGGGAAGGATCGGGTGGGAGATAATTAATCATGGGAGTAGTTTCCTTCATACTGTTCTCAGAGTAATGAATAAGTCTCAAGAGATCTGATGACTTTATATAGGTTTCCCCTTTTGCTTGACTCTCATTTCTCTGTTGCCTGCTGCCATGTAAAACATGCCTTTCACCTTCCACCATGATTGTGAGGCCTCCCAAGTTACATGGAACTGTGAGTCCATTAAACCTCTTTTCCTTTAAAAATCACTCAGTCTTGGGTGTGTCTTTATTAGCAGCATGAGAACAAGCTGATACACACCCCACTTAGTGAAGAATGGGAGTTTGGGGGCTCACAGAAAGGAGAGACTGGGCTCCTCTCTGTATGGTAACTGTGGTATGATGGAAGCATGAATGAAGTGCTCAGGTTCCTTGTTTCTTCTCCAGTCTGAGGTGTTCAGGTGTGGCAGGGTGTTTGTACTGGGGTCCCATGTTGAGAGACACTGCCCAGTGAGGAGAAGCAAGGATGGGGACTTGCATGGAGAACCGTTGGGCCACTTTTCCTAAGACAGTTGTTTTGTGCTGGGGGCCCACATTAGTCCCTAACTGCAGTACTCTCTCCAGAGCCTGAGGGCAACAGCGGCAATGGCTGCAGAGCAACAAAAATGGCAGCCTGTCTGCTCCTTCTGGGAGCTCATCTCTGGGAAATGCAGGGATGCTACTGGCCTGAGAGTACAGGCAAGTGATGGCTGGGGTCCTAGGTTGGAAGGCCCTGCCCCGTGAGTAGTAGCAGGGTCAGGGACCCATGTGGAAAATAGTCTGGCTCTTTTTTCATAAGGCAGCTGTGCTGTGCCAGGGGTCCACATGAGTCCCTAATCACTGTGCCTCCTCCAGAGCCTGAGGGCAACCGGAGTGACGGCTGTGGAACTATAAAAATGGCATCTTGTCTGCTCCCTCTGGGAACTCCATCCCAGAGAAGTGCACAGCTGCTTCTGGCCCCAGAGTTCAGGCAGGATTGGGGTGGCCATGCTACAGCCCTAGGCTAGTGGGCCTTGTCTCCCAAGATGAAGTGGAGGTGAGGCCTTCAGTTTGTCCTCTGACTAGCTTCATGGATTCAGCTCCTATGTCAAGGGTGTACCAGGGATCCTAGCCTGGTGCCAGGGTACTGGCAACCCAGGGCTCCCAGAACTCTGTGTGTGCCTAAGTGGTAGCTCTGCCCAGCTTCCACATAGCTCTCTATGTTAGTCTGGAGGCCCTGGTTGAGGGTAGGTCATGGTGGATCTCTTGAGCCCAGGGTTGCAAAGGACTGAAGCAGAAGTGTGGGTCCCCGGAGACTCTCACTCACTTACTGCTTCCCCATGGTGGAGGTCCTGCCATGGCTCTGTGACACTCCCTGGTAGGCAGCTGTTCTGTCTCACCCCTCTCCATTCTCCTAGGTTGTATTGCTTCCTTGGTGAATCCCAATGTCTCCACTTGCATGGTCTAGTTGAAGAGCTTGTGTTTACTTGCAACTCTTTCTTCTCTCCAGGACAGTGGCACAAACCAGCTACTTCTAGTTAGCAAACTTTCACATTATTTTTTAATTTAGAAAAACAATGAGTAAATGAAGGAAAATATTAGCTTTTTAACTTCTTACTTTTTTAATTAACAAATATTTCAGGCAAATAATATTGTATCTCCACTTTTTCCCCTAAGTTTTGGGAGGTCAAAAATTCTATTCTTATTGTTAAGATTCTGATCATTCTGTTTATAACCTAAGTTCCAACAAATTAAAAAGAAAAAGGAAAATAAAAATGCCTTGCAAGAGTATGTATTCAACTCTTGTTGAATATCCCTAATTCTGTGAAATCACTTGTTGAGCTTAAAGTTCTCTACAGGATTATGCACTAAGATATTTTTTCTGCTTAAAGTCCTTCCATTTTCCTTTATACCTTGAAGCAAGAATTTAAGTTAGTGTTTGTCAGTCTCTCACTCTTAATGCTGCTATGAGCAGTGTTCTCCTTTGGTGTAATAGGAAAGATAATGATCAAGTTTCCCAACAAAGGCCAAAATAGCAATGGTTGAGCAAGATAAAATTTTAATGTTTGCTCACACTGCAGTCCAAATATAAGTAGCCTAGGGCTGCTATGAACATTCCTCAGTGTGGATATGACATTCTAAACTCTTGGATTCCATATTGTGGCCTAAAGTTGTTGCTTCAGCACCTTTCAAAAAGATTATTTTCTATTCATGGGAAACGTTGGAAGAAAAAGTAAAGAGCATGTCCCTTTTTATTAATGGTGTGACTCAGCTTTCATAAATACATTCATTTATAATCCATTGGCTGGTCCTCAGGTACATGATGATACCTAACTACAGGTAATCAGGCATATGTAGTCTTGGGTTGGCAACCAGGTACAACCCAAAATCTTGTGGTTCTCTATCTAAAGGAATAGAATCACATGAATAAAGGGGAACAAAAAGTAGCCTTTATCACAGCTGTCATTATTCATCTTTAAATTGATCTATCCCCAAATTGATCCATTAATCACAGTCTTCATTCTCAGTGATCATTGTAATTATTTGAATACCTAATTTCCCAGTACATTCTGTATAATGCTATCCCATAGAGAATATATATACAAATCTTGCTGAATACAAGTGATCTGTCTGAATGCAGCAAGATTTGTATATGTATTCACTATGGGATAGCATTATATTTTATATTATTCAAATAATCACATTTCTTTCTAATAATTATGAATTATATCCTACACTTAAAGTCTTTTGCCTACGTAGTTCTTTTTAATCAAAGAGATTTATTTGTAAGTAACAAAACCCAAATCTAGTTAACTGAAGAAAAACAAAAGATTTTGTTGAAAGTATAGTGAGTGGCTCAGATTATTGAAAGGACAGTGACCAGCAGACACTTGAGATGTTGTCTCTCTTACTAGGATGGTGCCAGTTCCTCTTATCTCTCTATTTGTTTTTTTTTTTTTTTTTTGGAGGCGGAGTCACTTCAAGTTCTGTCTCCTGGGTTCACGCCATTCTCCTGCCTCAGCCTCCTGAGTAGCTGGGACTACAGGCGCCTGCCACCACGCCCGGCTAATTTTTTTGGTATTTTTAGTAGAGACGGGGTTTCACCGTGTGAGCCAGGCTTGTCTCAATCTCCTGACCTTGTGATCTGCCTGTCTCGGCCTCCCAAAGTGCTGGGATTACAGGTGTGAGCCACTGTGCCCGGTCATTACCTTTCTATTTTTTTGAATATGTTTTTGACTTTTAGGAAGAGATGACACAAAAATTGCTCAATAATATTGTTCCCTAGCCTCTCAGCGAAGTATTTTATTCTCGTTGAGCATCAGTTTTATATATTTAAGATTAAACTATTATTTTATTCCATGTTCCTTTGTGTATTTACCTTAGATAATTACTATGATACCAATTATAAGAAAGACTTAAAAATACTATTTTCTATGCCTGCCTAGTAATCAGTATTACAGAATTATTTAGTTTCTAATTCTTGCATTTCTGCTTCTTTTTTTTTCTTTTGGCTTATGTACAAAATTGTAAACTCAAGAGATTATTCATTAAGCCAAATTGTTATCTTCTAAACTGCATAATTCAGAGCTAATCACTTATTTAGCATTCTATAAGTACTCCTTTATTAATTGATAGTTGTACCTAAGTTTTTCAACTGCCACAGTTTTATGTTTTTCTCAGATTTAAAAGATAAGAAAGGGCAGGGCGTGGTGGCTCACACCTGTACTTTCAGCACTTTGGGACACTGAGGCAGCCAGATCACGAGGTCAAGAGATTGAGACCATCCTGGCCAACATGGTGAAGCCCCATCTCTACTAAAAATACAAAAATTAGCTGAGTGTGGTGGTATGCACCTGCAGTCTCAGCTACTTGGGAGGCTGAGGCAGGATAATCGCTTGAACCCAAGAAGCAGAGGTTGCAGTGAGCCGAGATCATGCCACTACACTCCAGCCTGGCAACAGAGCAAGGCTCCATCTCAAAAAATAAAAATAAAAATAAAAATAAAAATAAAGAAGGAAGAAACTAATGTTATTATATAAACATCTACAAATCTATAACCCTCCATATGTCAATTTCAGTTGTTTGGGCAATGCTATGTGGAGTTTGTTAGTGAATGTCTTGATGCGTGTCTTGACTGATTAAGATTCAGTGGAAAAGTTTGCCTTGAGTAATTATGGTGAAGGTGAGAGTATGGAAACATGTATGATTACCTAACAAAAGATTGGACATCTCAAACTGTCATAAGCAATAGAAAGCACTTGGGGGACTTGTTGAAATGCAGATTATATTTCCTAAATTCTGGGGTGGGACCCAAGATTATGTATTTTTAATTACTTGTCAAGTGATGTGGATGCTTCTAGTTCACAGGCTGTACTTTGAGTATGAACGTGATAAATGTTTCCCAATCAATTAAACCATTTCTCATGGAGAAGTTTTTTTTTTTTTGGCTTATATAAATGAAGATTCATACATGCATGAATGCAACAACAAATATTTATTGACTCTTCCTGTGTGCTAGGCAATTTTCTAAATGTAAAAATACAGCCATGAATAAATAAGTCAAGTTCCTGTTCTTACGGGTTTTATAGATCTTACATTTGTGTGTGTGTGTGTGTGTGTGTGTGTGTGTGTGTGTTTAAGCTGTGGGAGTGGAGCAGCACAGGAGAGGAGTAAAATGGTAGAAATTAAACAAGTTACCAAATAAATAAGAACCTAAACAAAGGGTATCTTGTAATTGGACTATTTACCACAACTCCTATTATCAGTTTAGAAGCTAACTAAGTCATTTATTCAAATAAACAAGCTTGAGTTATTCTTTAGCAAATATAACATGCTGAATTGAGCAAAGAAAATACTAGGTATCCCTGAGATCTTTCTGGTCCACTTAGATCTGATTGTCCTGCCTGACATAAATCATACAACAACATCGATTCTGATATCAGGTGCCATAACTTTGTCCTAATGGATCAAACGAGTCAGCTGAATTAAAACAACTGTAATTGCTTCATGGGTTCGTCCTGCTCACTGCACAGGCAAAATCAATTCCCTGACATCACAGCATTGCAGTAGAGAAGGCGTTTAATTGACATGAGGCCAGCCCACTCAGGAAAACTGGATTTGTCACTCAAATCTGTCACCCTGAAGGCTCAGAGGCTAGGGTTTTTATGGACAATTTTATGAGCAGGGGACTGGAGAATGGGTGGTGCTAATTCATTGGGAATGAAATCATAGGGGTGTGGAAAACAGTCCTCAGGCACTGAGTCTGCCTCTGTGTGGGGTCACAGGACCAGGTGAGTCATGAGTCTTGGGTCTGGATTAGGTCAGTCTTAAAAACATCTAAAAAAAAAAAAAAATCTTAGGTTCTACAATAGTGATGTTATCTATAGATGCAACTGGGAAAGTCACAAATCTTGTGACCTCTGGCCACATGAGATTTGTGAACTCTGGCCACATGACTCCTGAGCAGTAAGGGATTATAGAAACTACACTTACCTTGTGACCACTCATTAGTCTTACAAAGGTGGTTTCAGCTCCCAAAGAGGGAAAGGATCAGTTTTAAAGAGGGACAAATATCATTCTTGTTTAAAAGTTAAACTGTAAACTGAATTTCTCCTAAACTTACCTTGGCCTACTCTCAAGAATGGCCAAGGACAGCTTGGAGATCAGAAGCAAGGTGGAGTCAACTATGTCAGATTTACCTTATTGTCATCATTTTGCAAAGGTGATTTCACAATCACTAGTTTAATGGTTAGTCTAGACCTCACCCTTGCAGAGATAAACTGGCATATAAAGGGGTGTGTGTGTGTGTGTGTGTGCGCGCGCGCACACGCGCATGCACGCACGCGTGAAGTGTTTGTGTTTAAGCAGTGGGAAGGAAGTAAGGCAGGAAGAGAAAAATGGCAGAAATTAAACAAATTAGCAAACAAATAAGTACCAAAACAAATAGTACCTTGCACTGGGAATATTTATCCTAACTCCCTATCAGTTTAGGAGCTAACCTAGTCAATTATTCCTAAGCAAATAAACAAGCTTGAATCACTCCAGTTCCAGCTCAGGACTGTTTTTCACCATTACAATTAAAACACAGTAAGACCCTCACCCACACAGCCATCATATAAATAGGAGAACCCTGAAAAGTGGAAGAGCTTGGGAAAGAGAACTCAAACCTGAAGAGCTCCAAGACAGAATTCATCAAATGGGATTTCAACCAATCCTAAATAGAAGAACTTTGGATCAAATTAATATTTAAGCTGAAATAAAACTGATCAAACTAGAAATAAATGAGATACTGTTCACTGACAAGTCTAAGTGTACCTGCTACCCAAGAAGGGTGGAAGCTCATAAAAATGAAAGAGAAGTGACAAAACCGTTACACATTTTTGCACATTTGATTTTAGTGTCAGCAGCTTAACGATTACATTATATAGCCACAGACTAAATCCTTAGACCCTTCTCTTTTGGTCCTGTTTTTTGTATCCTTCTACTACAGAGGACTTTTGTGATATTGTCACTCACCTGGACACTGATGCTGTGCAATAATAACAGAAAAAAATTACATGCATCCTTTGCTCTGGGAAAAAGTTGAATGCTCTTCATATCTGACCATAACCCAACTAAAATCTGAAGATCTTGGTGAATTCATTGCATAAAAATAAATTCAGGCTGGGTGCAGTGGCTCATGCCTTTAATCCCAGCATTTTGGGGGGCCAAGGTGGGAGGATCACCTGAGGTCAGGAGTTTGAGACCAGCCTGGCCAACATGGTGAAACCCCACCTCTACCAAAAATACAAAAAAGAAATTAGCCAGGCTTTGTGGTGTGTGCCTGTAGTCCCAGGTACTCAGGAGGTTGATGCAGGATAATTGCTTGAATCCACGAGGTGGAGGTTGCAGTGAGGTGAGATCATATCACTGGACTCTAGCCTGGGCAACAGAGTGAGACTCTGTCTCAAAAAAAGAAGAAAAAGAAAGAAAGAAAAAATTCAGTACAGTGGCTAGATGAGTGTAGTTACTGAAAGTGGATTTTCTAAGAGATGGTATTCCCTTTGAGTTCATTGTCTTTCCTGGACTACTTTACATCCTCACATCACAGTTATTATGCAACAGCACAAAATGAACAATCATTTTTTGCCCACTTGGCAGCCTTAGGGGGAAAATCATTTCCATGGAGTACACATAATTTTATTATCAGAAATGAAGGTAGCATTTCAGCCTGAAGTACCTCTCTCAGTTATTTCACTATTCACAGGTGCAATAAGGACAACTATGAGTAGGTCTTGTCTTCCATCTTTATGACTTGAAAAGTCCACTCTGATGTTGTCTGTCCCAGAAATAAGTGAGACTATTTCCCCAGAATGATTCCAATTTTCAAATTAAAAGCTAGAGACTCCTTCAATACAGTAGACAATTTTTCAGCTGAAATTAAAGTTTCAACTGAGTCTTTACTCAGGGCCTAATTTCTCTTCTTCTCCTTCTTCTTCTTCTCCTCCTCCTCCTCCTTCTTTTTCTTCTTCCTCCTACTCTTCTTCTTCTTCTTTCTTCTTCTTCTCCTTCTCCTTCTCCTTCCTATTCTTCCTCTCTCTCTCTGCTTCCTTCTCTCTCTTTTCTCTTTCTTAAAATATTCTAGATACTGCCTAGTCGAAAAATAACTCCATCATCTTTAAGCACTTGAGTATAAATGAAATGAGTACAGTCAACTATCCACATCCATGGCTTCTGCATCCCTAGATTTAATAAACATGAATCAAAAACATGTAGAAAAAATAATTTTGTCTGCCTTGAACATGTACAGATGTTTTCTTGTCATTATTCCCTAAACAATACAACAACTATTTATATGGCATTTACATTGTATTAGGTATTATAAGCAATAATCTAAGTGATTATACATGATGATTTAAAGGTGAGGATGTAACTAGCTAGAGATTATTTAAAGTATACAGGAGAATGTGCGCAGGTTACATGCAAATACTGTGCTATTTTAAATGAGAGACTTGAACATCTGCAGGTTTTGGCGTCTTCAGGAGGTCCTGGAAACAATCCCCCATGCGCACAAAGGGACACTGTAGCCTAATGAGTATATTATATTTTTACAAGACTATATACACTGGCCATTTTGGAAATTTGTTTTAAAAATCTTTTTTCTCTCTAGTTTGTTCTTTTCTTCTGTACCTCTGAAAGAAGCTGTATTCTTTACATTATTTATTTTGCCAAGAGGGATGACATAGAAGGGGCCCCTTGGCACAGACTGTTAAGGAAAGGTGGTCAAGGCTAAACACTATTCAAGATAAAGAAGAATTTTGAAAGGTTAAAAAAATTGGAAAATATACATTCTATTATTGATGTGAAATAGATTTTTTTATTTGGAGAAAAAAAAGGAATTGGCCTTGATGGCAGAAAGGAAATGTTAAACTCACAAAAGTCAAATGAATGTTTCTTCTAAAGTTGAAATAATGTAATTATCAATCATAAAGTGCCCTACATTTTATATCCTGTTACAATTTCTAAATGCTTCCCCATATGTTTTGATATAATTTGTCCTCATAAATATCCTTGTGAAGGAGGGTGGGGAGTTATTAATTTTCTCTGTTATTCTCAGAGGCAGCCCCAAATCCTTGCTGAGTATATTAAATATGCATAACTTCATTTTTCATTCCCTGACTGATTCCAGAGTCAATATCTTAATATTGCTAAAAGAAGTTGCCTTCCTTAAACTAAGTCCTCTGTGATACAGGGAGAATATTTATAAGGTAATAAGTAAAGCATTTGTATGAAGAGGAGCCCAGGCATTATGAAAAAAAGTATTTCACATTTATTGTATATCTTTAATTATTGGAAGGGGAATGTTTCCACTAGGTACCTAGAAATATTTCCCATAAAATAGTGATACATGCTTTCATTAAAATACGTTTTTAAAATCAAGTTTTTCTGCATTCTAAGATTTAACTGTTGCCTACAAGATAAGACTCTGAGTCTCTTGCAGACTCAGGAAGGGCTTGCTTCCCAAATACGGAATCTGTGAAAGAGAACACCAAACCGTGTATCAGAGGTGATGATCTCTTGTTGTGCACCAAGCCCTGGAATGGAAGTCAGAGCATCCGATGAGGGTAGTAAGCTTCACAAACAAATGCAAGCTCAGAATTAGGAGAATGGAGTTAACTGCACTGAATTCCAAGTCACACAATGTTAAAATAAACCCTGGGAAAATGAAAATGACATTTTTATAAGGAGCAATGAACATGGCTCTTCCTTCTAGGAGGAAGTCAAGGAAATAAAGACAAAGAAAAACAAACAAACAAAGCCAAGTAGGTATCTCCATACATCTCTGTGATACTTATTGTTTAAGACTATCATGAAAACATTTCATTACTCAGACAGAGTCATTGTTTGGGAAGTAAGTCTTTACAGATTTTTGTGTTCCATGCAAATGTACATACACATATATTGCAGCCATCCATTTGAATATATATATATATATATATATAGTGCCCTACATTTTATATATATATATGAAATGATAGAAAATATATATATTCTATCATCTCAATATCCAAGACAGTGCTGTCTAGTAGAAATATGTAAGTCATAATTTAATTTTTATTTAATTTTTATTTAACCCACATACCCATAATGCTATAGTTTTAATATACATAATAAACATTTAATAATATATGATTATATATTGTAGTATGTAATCGGCATAAAGGTAATATCTCATATTCTTAAAGATGGAGAAAACTAGGACAATTTGTGGCATTATTTATTTCTATATCTATGAAAACCCAAAACCAAAAACAACCAGGTCTATACCTTTTGAACCTAGGAATAACGACATGTTCATTTCATCCATCATGTGCATGTATTATGGAAAAATGTGAAAAATAGTTTTCCTTATCTTTATTCTTTTGGGTAATTAATACCTGAAACACAAGTCAAACACAAGTCAAGTTCTAGTAGCAACAAAAAATTCCTTGGCAATATTAAATAAATTGGAAAAGAATTGGTTATTTGATGAAAGTTACTCCTCAATTTTTGTGTTATGAGCCATGCTTGATAATTATCTTCATACACATATATTTGCCCGAAGGTACAACAAAATCATTGGAAATGCAAGCCATGTGAAAAGAGGGATTTGCATAGAAATAAGAGTATAGCTTGGTCTAAGATATTTGGCCACTATCTTAAGTTCTTACTCAGCTACCTTTTTCCTGCAGTTACCTGAGGACATTAAGATGCATGTAGGAGACAATAGTTCCTGAAGGAATATGTATCCAGGCATTCAGAAGTTTAATCCTAGTGATGTTCTGGAATGAGAAGACTTGAGTATATGTAAGTATAGGTGCTTATGCTAAAGAAAGGAATAAAAACAAGTCAGTTCCTCCCTAACCAGTAGAGACAGGTACAATCCTGTGTCTTTGTAGCCTGTGATAAAAAGACATGTTTGTGAGTGCATGCATGGCTATGAGGAGGGTATTAAAACCCTTCCCCCAACACATCCATAATGCCTCGTGTTCTGCCAAAGTTCCTTTCTCAACCTCTTGAGAAAACAAGTCTTTCCCGTAGCAGAAGCAAGAAAGGTAATCATCTACATGAAAACATTCAGGAAATGTACTTAATGCATTTCATTTTGCAAAGTACGAAAGTTTATGAATTCCATAACAGTTAATAGAAGCAAGTCGTTAACAAAGCAATGATTTAGTCCTTTAGTCATTCTGCCAAATCAGGCAACTTATTTTTACAAATTATTTTGTTCTCTTTAATAAAAAAATGCCATGTAAACAAAAACACTGCTGTCACTCAAATGGACAAGTCAATGTTCAAGTCACACACCTGTTTTGGCAGTACTTGGTCCAGATTTATTTTACCTTGTTCAAATACAGAAATTAGGAGGTGATGTATTAAGTACCGTAGAAATCGGAAAGAGGAGGAAGGAAAGATCAGTATTGAAAAGACTTTAAATTGTTAAAAATGAACCACTTCAGTTTCCAGAGGAAAACTTTGATGTAATTGATAGGCTTTCTACGTGCAAAGTGAGATTAACTCCATAAAAGTGGTTCAGAAAGTCATCAGAGGAAAAGGGTGAAAAGAAAAGGAAGAAAGATAAATTACCAAGACAAAAAAGTGGTGGGCAAATGGAGAATGATGGGACACGGAAAATTTTTTATACACTAAAATGTTCACAGAGTTTATTTGTTGTTTGTGCAGTTACAGTGAATTTTAAAGCTTAGTTTTATTTTTATATATTTTCTAAAATCCCTGTAGTGCATGTGAAATAACTGTATAAAACAAAAAAAATTTTAAATGGTATGAAATTTAAAGAAAAATTTAAATAAGAATAAAAAGTTTTGAAAATATACAAAAACATTATAAAATAATGGGTCTCCAGAATTAATGATTTCACTTACTTCATGTAAATTTTTAGAAAACAGATTATTCTAAAAATACACAAAACAAGAACAATATAGCACAACCTAATGTGTGTTTTGAACCTAATTTATATTTATAACAAAAGATAACTACAACAAAATGTTAATGAATGTATCATATTATAAGTCAATATTCTGAAAATATTTACTAGGGAAGAGAATCAAATATTTCTGAATGTCATTTACGTAACATTAAGTAGAATGTAATACATAATATAACAGGTTGTCACTATATAAGAAACTCTAGTCTAGATTATTATAGACTAGAAGTGTTGCCCACTTCCCAAAAAAAACACAAATAAACAGTATTTTACTTTTTTTACTAAAAATTTACTAAAATTTTAAAGTAGTTATAGCTTTCTGATACATGTATATATGTATGTATATATAGATATATACGTATATTATTGTGTGTACATATGTATTTATGTATATTTTATGTGAATATCTTTGCAGGCTCTTTGGTATAGCCTTTTAAATATTAGTGCTATTATTTTCTCCTATTGCATGAACTAGATTCTCTGGAAAAAAATTAGGAGTAATGTAGGTATTATTTTTAATAGAAACACAATTTATGGTATTCTATCCTTAGGGTATTAATTATTTTAAAACTATATATCATTATTATAAATAAAGTCTTCTCTGTTACTTTTCCATAAAAATACTAGTAGCTATTTTTTATTGTATCAAATATCTATTTAACATTTTAAGAAGATTATATGTATTTTCTAGTTTCTTTACATGTTGATGCAATGAATTATGTTTATAGATTTCTCAACAATAAGAAGAGCAACTGCAATGATAATAATTTAAATATTTTTTCTGGTTTAAACTTTATTTATACGCACTGTATTATTCTTAACCTGCCATCTTACTACTTTCAGAAATATTATTAGATTGTTACAACATTTAGAGGCTTTATGTTATTTTTAGAGAAAGCATGTTCTTTGCTTTTGTGAGGCTTTCATTCATTCATTGTCTCTCTCTCTCTCTCTCTCTCTCTCACACACACACACACACACACACATACACACACACCTCTGCATCTACAGCTGCCCATCCATCCTGCAACTTTGCACCCAGGAAACTGCAGCCTCTTTCTTCCCTGGAGCTGAAAATTCTTGTGGGCATCAAAGGACAAGGCACTTGGAGTCAATCCACGAATGTGATTATCACTCTAACAATGTAACTACTAGAGATTTCCTGTATATAGACAATTCTTTCTTTACAGTGCTATAGTCAGTTCTCTGTTTTTTTAAGTATGTTCATGAATAATTTTTAGCAATAACTCACTAATAGAAGCAAAATTAGGTAGAATTTGCAATATAGCTTTATTTATAAAATATGATTCTTCCTAAATTTCTGACTTTATTTTAAAATATACTAATTTTATAATAAAAATGCCTTCCAAATAGCTTAACATAATTACTATTTAATTTGAAAAGCACATACATTAGCTAACTACAAAGCAAATATTATAAAATGTATGCATTTGACAAAGGGAATAAATTATTAATGCTAGAGGAAAACTATGGCAGTATGATAAAAAGGAAAGGTAGAAATAATTTTAAATCAAGTCTGTTTCATTTAACTACCTTGCTCCTTATAAAAAAAATTCCAACTCACAAACACTGTTTTTCTGATTATAAATAATTGAGTCCTCTGCAGCTGAAATGACTAGGGAAACTCACAGATAGAATGATTAAACCCAATTTCAGTTTATGATCATGAGACATTAGCTCACCCTTAATGCCTTTAGGCAGCCACACTAGGAGTCCCTGATCCACTCACACTTCATTCTTTCTCTTCTCTCACAAACTATTTCTCACCTCTTGTTTTCTGTGATTTAAGCCTAATACCTCTTTATCCATCTTCATTCTCCTTTGATGCCCTTGCTTTCTGCTTCACTGTAAACTTAACTGAAGACAGGGGAAGAGCAAACAAACACCTCTCCCAATACCAACCCTGATCCACCACCTGGACCCAGCCCCCATTATCTCTCTCATGAATTCCTATAAAGGTCTTCCTGGCCGGGCGCGGTGGCTCAAGGCTGTAATCCCAGCACTTTGGGAGGCCTAGACGGGCGGATCACGAGGTCAGGAGATCGAGACCATCCTGGCTAACACGGTGAAACCCCGTCTCTACTAAAGAATACAAAAAACTAGCCGGGCGCAGTGGCGGGCGCCTGTAGTCCCAGCTACTCGGGAGGCTGAGGCAGGAGAATGGCGTGAACCCGGGAGGCGGAGCTTGCAGTGAGCTGAGATCCGGCCACTGCACTCCAGCCTGGGCGACAGAGCGAGACTCCGTCTCAAAAAAAAAAAAAAAAAAAAAAAAAAAAAAGGTCTTCCTAACTGCAAGCTTCTCTAACTTGTTTTCCCAAGTATGCCAACTGGTATGTTAGGGAACTAACCTAATTACTGTATCAGAACAGACTCGTTAGGTGGTCCTATGTCACACAGAGGTTCAGTTCTGAATAGAGCATGGTACCATCTACTGGGATTTTGGCACACGGGGTCAGGTGCAGGAAGGATTGGATTTCTGTGGTGTCTCTACAAACAGAAAGAGAATAGCAGATGTCCCTAGGGCCAGATGCAAGAAACAAGCATACATACAGACTGTCAACTTTAAGATACTCGCCCTTGAGAGTCTCATTTGGCTTCTTGTCATCTCGGTAAGGTTTTGGCAGTTTATAATCAATGGCCCTAGAACTGTAAACGTTCCAGATGTGTCCAGGTTCCTAATATATTGACACTTGGGCATGTGCCAAACCTATATCTGTCTTTCCTAGCTATCCAGCATCCATAAATCAAAATATTAAATACCTGCTGTGTAGCAGATAGACAAAATGTGCTCCCTAGTTTTACATATCCAAATCACCAAGCTGACTAAAAAACACAAGTCTTCTAAGATAAGGAAATGGATATATTGTGGAAGAAAATGTACTTTATTGTAATTGGAATTAATAAAGAAAACGAAGACCATAGTTCCTTAAGCTAGTAATTCATTCTAATTTTGATTATATACATATATTTCCACAAAACCGTAAAGTACTTTGCGCTGACCAATGCCAGTTTTTTTTTTTACTTTACATTGAACCAAACTATTAGACAGACTTCCATGTATTTTAAACATGATTAATACTGCCTTCAGAAAACTGTATCAGTGTAATCCACCACATAGTATATTTAAACTCTCGTGATTCAAATGACTTTTTATATGAGCACCCTGCTGTGACATTATCAAGATGAGCCAGGCTTTAAAAAAAAATAACAATTCTTTTTTAGCCACAGTTTATGACAGAAAAGAAAGGAAATAAAGGCATTGATCATGCTTTAATTGGTTGGCACATTCCATTTGATTGCCATTTCTCAAGATGATGACAATGCCCTTTCCTTTTTGCTGATCTGTCAATATGCTTTTTGAATGTTGCAAATTACTCAAAGGAATTTGACATCTAAGAAGATGATGAAAAATTATCTTTCATCCAGATGTAATGTTCTTACAATTCTGAAGAACTGAGAATTTCAAATGTGTGCTTAAATACCTAAGCCTGGTGTCAGCATCACAGCCACCTCTGAATTCAGGAATACTATGGGTCACAAAATCTCTATAGTCTATGCATATTCTATTTTTGATTGTTTTATTTTTTTCAATTTATCTGTCTTTCTCTGATTTCTCTCATTCTCTGTGTGTGTGTGTCTCTCTGTCCCTTTGACTATCTTTTTTCAGTTACCCCTACTACTAAAGGCTTAAGTTGCCTTCACACTTTAAAAAATTTGCCCACATATACAGTCTACCTGGAAAAATTGTAAAATGCACCTGCTGGCTCTGATGGCTAAGGGCCCTCTGGACTCATCATTTCATCCTCTCTCTGCTAGGCCCTCTTACTAAAACTGGATTTCAAATTTGAGATTTGCTTTTTTATATTTATATCTTGGTTACGTACTCCATCCAAATTTAGTTTTCCTTTTAATCCTAGATTTTGTTTCCTGGGTTAATTTTGGCACCATGATCTGCAGCCTGTCCTTCCCTGGTTCCAGTCCTTCTCTTCTTGACTATTCTTTAAAAGAAAAGAGTATGAAGGAAAAAAATGAAAGAAAATAAAATGATACTTAAGGCAACAGCTTCTTTCTGTGTATATTGGCATAGAAAGGAAGGTAGATCTCAGATTGTGGAAAACCTTCATTGCCAAAGCATATAACCAAAGAGGTCTATTAAAACTTTTGTAATTAAGGCAGTAAAATGTTGAAAATGATATTTCTTGAAGCTTAATTTGACAAAAGTGTACAAGAGGGATTAAAGGAAGATAATGCTGAAAGAACAGAACTCAGGAGGCAGTGTGATGTGTAAGTGTGCTTCATAACCGAGTGGAATCAGGAAGATGGAATTTCTTTTCTCCTATTTGAGTCAATGTATTCAATATCCTAAGCCCAATGCACTAGGAAAAAGTGCTTTGATTTACAAGTAATTATTGAATTTTCCTCAAGTTCATTTGTCTTGACTTACAGCTCTATATTTGCAAGACAGTGATTATTTTTTGAGAATTGTTTCCCAGGATTCTATTTGCACATGTGTGCTTATAACTCCTTGAATTTTCCAGTCCTATGAGCATGGAGATATATTTTGATAACCACACCACATGCAAATAAATTATGTCCCCCCTTGAAATTATTTTATGAAGCTCAGATAATTAGAAAATGATTGCTGTTTAAGATTTACATGTATGTTCTTTACTTTGCTGTGAATTATATATCTCTCTTAAATTTAGAAAGTTTAAAAACTACTGCAAGTCAAAAAGAGCAGTAAATTTGATTTCAGAGTGTACACATGAAACATAATCAATTCTTTGTTCCACATCGTTGCTCAATGTGATAAAATAGGAAAAAAATGAGCTTCGAGAGAAAGGCCAGTATTTTAGTTTTCTATATAACTACTAAATTTAGTATATTTTAGAAAATATGAATACCAAGTGCAAAACATATTTCATTTACCGACATAGTATCAGAGGATATATTTCAGAATTATAATAGCTTAATATGGAAGTGCTATATATTCTTAACACAAGTTAGCTAGAGTTGTGGACGTGTTACTTGATACCTTGCAGAACTATTTGGTAATGAAATGTGTCATTTCCAAGTAGGAATGGAGTGGGAAAAACACTGAAAAATTATTAATATCAACACTTTGTTTTAAAAGAGGCAAAATAAGAATGAAAGAAGTTAATTTATTTACTCAGTGTCTCCTGAGCTTGACATCACTGAACTAGGACTGGGGCTAAGGTTTCCCAACTGAATTCATTCCAAATTTTACTGAAGGGAATCTTCCTTTAATTCTGGATGGCATTCCTTATGTCTTTCCTGTGAAAATTCAGGAATGTTTTTTAAGGTTTAAATATGACACCAGAATACAAGTTTCGACAATCCCTATGCACAAATATTACCTTGAAAAAGGCACAAATATTTTCTTCTCCAATGCTGATGATGTGTTTTCTTGAGAGCCTCACTAGCATGTGTATGCATATGTACACGATATTTCCACATTTCAAGTAGCACTTTTAAGTGTATGATTATATAAGTATACACAATTTTGCTCTACACATTCAGCTCTAATTACAAAAGAACTTGGCTCATTTTTCCTAGTGAAAGTAAAGAAAATTAGAAGAAACCCTTATATTTAATTTAAATAACAAAACAAAATACTGTTGAGCAACATTATAATAATAATAATAATTATTTTTTTGAGACAGAGTTTTGCTCTTTTGCCCAGGCTGGAGTGCAACGGCTCTATCTCGGCTCACTGCAAACTCTGCCTCCCCGGTTTCAAGAGATTCTCCTGCCTCAGCCTTCCGAGTAGCTGGGATTACAGTCGCACAGTGCCACTCCCGGCTAAATTTTGTATTTTTAGTAAGGATGGTGTTTTGTCATGTTGGCCAGGCTACTCTCGAGCTCCTGACCTCCTGTGATCAACCCACTTCAGCCTCCCAAAGTGCTGGGATTATAGGCGTGAGCCACTGTGCCCAGCCAACATAATTATTTTTTAAAATAAAGTAACGGAGTTTAATTTTTTTAATATACATTTTTAAATAGGAAAATATAACCACGTTTTTCAGTTTCACAAAAGTGTTATCTATTCTCATGCTAACATATGTTTTACAATTTGAAAAAATGTTTTCTAAACTAAATAAATGTTATAATGTTAGCAGGAGTAGGTAGCACTAAATCTATGTAAGCTTCTATAAGCACATGAAAAATACAACAGTTAGAACATTTATTAAAATAAAAACACTAATACAACTAACATTTTAACCATCCAGTCATGTGACATCAACATCATCTTACACACGAGATTTTGAGGAGAGAGGTGACATTGCCCAACATTTTATGTTGTTGAATTTGGCAGTAAATATTATCGGGGAGGCTAATATCCAAATATTTATCTAAACTCCCTCTTAAAATGATTTTTTCCATGACAAATTTAGTCTGAGTATCATTTTTTAAGAGATGGGTCTTGCTATGTTGGCCAGGGTGGTCTCAAACTTCTGGCCTCAAGCAATTCCCCTGTCTCAATCTCTCAAAGTGCTGGGATTACAGGCACAAGCCACCACACACCTGGTTAATGTCAAACTTTTTTTTTTTTTTGCCAGAGTCTTGCTCTGTCACCCAGGCTGGAGTCTAGTGGCATGTTCTCAGCTCACTGCAACCCCTGCCTCCCAGGTTCAAGCAATTCTCGTGCCTCAGCCTTAAGTAGCTGGGATTACTGGCTAGCGCTTGCACGCCCAGCTGATTTTTGTATTTTTAGTAGAGACGGGATTTCGCCATGTTGGCCAAGCTGGTCTTGAACTCCTGTGAACTCAAGCAAGTTACCCACCTCCACCTCCCAAGGTGCTGGGATCACAGGCGTGAACCACCGTACCAGCCCAAACTTTAAAAATACCTCCTACATGCTCATAACTCCCACATTAAAATGTTCACCTGGGACTTCTTTTTTGTTTTCATGCTGAGCTCTTATATGTTAGCAAATATTTCATATCTTCACTTGGATATCTAATGCAAGGACTGACAGACTTTTGCTGAAAAGAATAAATAGTAAGTATTTTAGGCTTTGTGGGTCATATTGAGCCTCTTCACATGTTCTTCTTCAATTTTTCCCACCCTTTAAAAATGGTTCACATGGAATATAGAAACAGGCCTTAATTTTCTGACTCCTGATCAAATCCACTTCTGTCCTATAGAATTATAATGTGAACTACAGATGTAATTTTAAATTTTCTAGTGATTAATTTTAAAATTTTACTTAATCTGATGCATCCAAAATATTATTCTGTTGACTTGTAATTCAATATAAAATTCAATATAATTATATTCTATATAAATTATTAATGAGATATTTAAGATATTTTACATTCTTTTGTTTCTACACTGTTTTCAAAACCCAGTGTGTATTTTTCTCTTATTATTATCTTAATTTTAATCATTCATATTTTGAGTGCTCAATAGCTACATATGGTTAATGGCTACTGTATTGGACAGCATAGGTTTAATCATTTAAAACTTAACTGTGTTTAAAACTCTTGATTTTTCTCTGTATATATGACTTATGGTCTCCGTTGACTCAATAAAATATGATCCTTCCTAAGCCACAACATGAAGATATACTATTAATCTCACCTTTAGTATTAATCCAGTATCAAGTTCTACTGATTCTGCCTCCAAATAGAAAGCTAGACTCACCCTACCTGACTGCATTTCTCCAGTCTCTCTTCCAAGATCCTGACAACACTCATCTAGACCACTACAGCGGCCATACTTCTACATCTGTTCTCTCTAATTTTTCCCACTGTTATTCTGTTACTTAAATCTACATCATACTAGGTCACCCCTCCACTTCAGACTTGAAAGTAGCTCTCAGATTTTTTTGTTGAATCTTTAAGCTGTTCTTTATACCTGATCATGTTACAGAAACATTCTGATTCATGATTTAAGCTCTTCTACATATGTGGTCATGTCACAGAGATGTTTGTACTTCTTTCTTTCTAATTTGGATTCTTTGCTTTTCATTTTTCTTGTCTACTTGTTCTGGCTGGGACTACCAGGCTTCCATGGACGTTCTATGTTGAATAGAAGTGGGTGGCAAGACTGGACATCCTTACTTTGTACTGGATCTTAGAGAAAAAACTTTAAAGTTTTTTACCATAGATTATTGTGGATATTAGCTGTGAACTTTTAAAATATGGCATTTATTGTGTTAAGCTATTTATGTATCCATTTTCGAGATTTTTGATCATGAAAGAATGTGGAATGTTGTCAAATGCTTTTTTTGGCATCTCTGGAGATGATTATGTGGTGTTTATCTCTCATTTTGTTAATGTAGTGTGTAACATTGATTGATTAGAATATATTGAATTATCATTTCATATCAGGGATGAATCCCAGTTGATCATGGTGAATAATCAGTTTAATGTGATGATAATTCTGTTTGCTAGTAATAAAGATTTTTGCATCTATGTTCATTAGGAATACTGACCTATAGTTGTCTTTTCTTTTACTGTCTATATTCGGCTTTGATATTAGGGTGATGGTGGTACTGAGAAATGAATCTGGAAGTGTTCCCATATACATATATATGTGTGTGTGTATGTGTATATATATATATATATATATATATATGTTTTACAAATTTAAGAAGAACTGGTATTACTTTTTTGCATGTTCAATCGAATTCACTTGTGAAGCCATCTAATCCTGGGTATTGCTTTGTGGGGAGGTTTTGATTACTTGTTTAATCTCTTTATTTGTTATTGATCTGTCCAGGTTTTCTACTTCTTTTTGATCCAGTATTAGTGGGTTTATGATTCTAGATTCTATAAATTTATTCTTTTCTTCTAGGTTTCCAATGTGTTGGTTATATAATTGTTTATGATCGTCCCTTGATTAGTCTTTTAAATAAACAAATGCAGTAAAGTTGCAGGACATGAAATCAATATACAAAAATTGGTGGCATTTCTGTATACTAACAAATATATGAAAAGTAAATTAAACAATGAATTCACAAAGTTTAGCAACATAAGTAATAAAATTCGTAGGAATACATTTAATGAACGGAATGAAAATTTGTGCACTTAAAACTATAAAGCATTGATGAAGGAAATTAAAGAAGACACAGAAAATGGAAATTCATCCTTTATTAATGGGCTGGAAAAATTAATATTGGGAAAACATCCTTACTGTCCAAAGTGATGCATGCTTTACAGAAATAGAAAAATACAATATTAAGAGTTATATCACACCATAAATACCCAAAGTACAAAGAAATTGTGGACAAGAACAAAGATAGAGGCTTCAAACTTTCTGAATTCAAAGTATTACAAAACAATTGTAATTAAAATGATATGGTATGGGCATAAGAACAAGAATAAGACGAATGGAAAGGAATACAGAGCCCAGAAATAAATCCACACAGTTATCGTCAACTGATCTTCATGTGCCATGAGCACAGAGTAGGAAAAGAATGGTCTCTCCAACATAAGGAATTAGGAAAACTTGATATTCACATGCAAGAAAATAAAATTGGACTCTTAATCATGCCGTATACAAAAATTAACTCAAAGTGGTTTAAAAATGTAAATATAAGATCTAAAACTATGGAACTGCTAGAAGAAAATGTAAGATAAATCCTCCTTGACATTGGTCTTGGCAATAGTTTTTTGGCCATTACACCAAAAGTGCAGACAACAAAAGCAAAAATACACAACTGGAATTGTATAAAATTAAAACACTTCTGCATAGTGAAGGAAGCATTCAACAGAGTAAGAAGATAATCTACAAAATGGGAGAAAATATTTGCAAACATGTATGTTATAAGGGGTTAATACACAAAATTGTTTAAGGAATTTATATGACTCAATTGCAAAGAAAACTAATCTTGTTTAAAAATGTGTAAAGAACCTAAATGAACATTTCTCAAAAGAAGATTTATAAATGGCACAAAAGTACATAAAAAGGTGCTCACATCAGTAATCATCAAGGAAATGCAAATCAAAACTACAATGAGATATCACCTCATATCTGTTAAAATGACTATCACCAAAAGGACAAAGATAAATGTTGGCAATGATATAGAAAAATGGGAACCCTGGTACACTGTTAGTAGAAATGTAAATTGGTACAGCCATCATGGAAAATAGTAAGAAGTTTCCTCAACAAATTTAAAATACAACTACCATATGATCTGGCAATCCCACTTTTATGTGCATATCCAAAGAAAATGAAATCAGTATATTGAAGAACTATCTTCACTACCATGTTTATTTCAGCATTATTCACGATAGCGAAAATACAGAAACAAGCTTTCTGTGTATCTGCAGAAGAATACATAAAGAAAATTACACAGAAACATACATACACACACACACACACACACACACACACACACACACACAATGAATATGCATCCTTAAAAGAGAAGGAAATCTTGCCATTTGCAACAGTGTGAATGAACCTGAAAGACATTATGCTAAGTGAAATAAGACAGATACACAAAGACAAATACTGCATGATTTCACTTATATTTGGAATCTAAAAAAGGAATAGAATGGAGTAGAAGACTGGTTTTCAGAAGCTGGGGGTTGGGGCTAAAGGGAAAATATTGGCCAATTGGTGAGAAGTTTCAGTTATACAAGATAAATTGAGGAAGGTGGCAGGACTAGACTCTGGAGTTGGGGCTCAAACTCCAGACCAAACTGAAGACTAGCTGAAATTGGAAGAGGTGAAAGCACCTCTGCATAAGACATGCCAACCAGTGGCATATCAGTTTACAATTGCCATGGCAACACCCAGAAGTTACCACTCCTTTCCAATTGTAACAACTCAGAAATGTCGAACTTTTCCTAGAAAATTCTGAATAAACTGTGCCTTAATTTGCATGTATTTAAAATTATATATAAATATGACTGCAGTACTCCCTTTCAGCTGCTGCTCTGGGCACACTGCCCATGGGATAACCCTGCTTTCTAAGAAGCAGTATCTCCGCTACTGCTGCACACTACTGCTTCAATGCAAGTTGCTGTTTAACACTATTGGCTCACCCTTGAATACTTTCCTGGGAAAAGCCAAGAACCCTCCCAGGCCAAGCCCCAGGTTTTGGGCTCACCTGCCCTGCATCAAAATGCGTTCTGAAGATTCAATGTGCAGCAGAGTGTCTACAGTTAGCAATACTGTATTGTACACTTAAAACTTGTTCAGAGAGGAAATCTTTCTCACCAACATAAATACCTAAATAAACATAACTGTGAGGTGACAGAAATGTTAATTAGCTTGTGTCAGTAATCATTTAACAATGTATACATATATCAAAATATCATGTTGTATAACTTAATACTTATACAATTTTTATTTGTCAATTATACCTTAATAAACCTGGAAAAAAAATGAGGCTCAGTCCCATCACCTTTAAAATCCTCCCTCCTTGTCATGGCAAACAAGTTCATATTTAATATGAATTTCTTCTCCTGTCAGTCATTCTATACCATAAATTATTATGAGCATAAACTCATTTAGTGAATATTGATAAGCTCTTACATTTTTAAAGGTCTGCATGAATGTAATTTTTTATTTATCTGTAAAGGAAGTATCTTCCTTCTGGATTTCTGCTGAAGGCAAAGTGTTGGTGTAAGTACACTTAATGGAATTATCTGAGAGGTGACCTGATAAATGAAAAACCAACAAGAACATGGAATAATATAATTAATAATAATCTTAATAAATATTTTATGAAAAGGGAAGCAATTGAGGAAGATTTCATCAATATATTATTTGATGATATTGGCTAAATAAATTCCTCAACACATAAAAAACACTAATAGGAAACATCTGATTTATCCATGGCACTTTTTTTTATTTCTCTAAAATTTTGCTGCTACTTCAGTACTGGAGACAATCTGAGCAGGTGGGGCCCAAACACGTTTTTCTTCAAAACTATACGGAAGTATTTTTTACAGGGAAGAAAGAATGCATAGAATTAGTTGAATATCCACTTTCTCTGATGGCCTTGACAAGCTTTAAAGTAATAATTTAGAGTATTTCTCATTACATTAATATACATATGAAAATTTAAATAAAATTTAGTATCAACTTACATAATATTAAAATAATACAATAAAATCTACATGTCACTCAAAAGAAGTATAAAGGTAATAACTCGAAGTGTTCAGTGAGTTTAAACTTTTAAAACATAACCTCAGATATAGGTTAAGGACTTTCTTTTTTGTTTCTTTGCTTGTTTGTTGGGTTTTTTTGTTTGTTTTGGGGACAGGATTTTGTTCTGTTATCCAGGATGGGGTAGAGTGGCACAATTGTAGCTGACTACAGCCTTGTACTCTTGGGCTCAAGATTCTCTTGCCTCAACTTTCCAAATAGCTTGGACTAAGGTGTGCATCACCACGCCAAACTATCAAAAAAATATTGTAGAGATGGGGTCTTGCTGTATTGCTCAGGTCAGTCTCAAAATTGTGGCCTCGTGAAATCCTATGGTGTCCACCTCCCAAAGTGCTGGGATTACAGGTATGAGCCAGCATACCCACCCTGTTGTTTTGTTTGTTTGTTTGTTTTTGGTTGTTGCTGTTGTTTTGTGCAGCAGTTCAATCATAACTCACTGCAGCCTTGAACTCCTGAACTCAAGGGATCCTCCAGCCTCAACCCCTCTGTAGCTGGGACTACAGACACATACCACCATACCCAGCAAAGACAGAGCTTCTAATTACTTTACTTATGTAATTTATGTAGCCTCATTAAAGCAAAGTTTTCTGACTCTCATTCACAAGACTTCAAAAGCCAGTTCATAATAAGCCTATTCAAGCTCCTTCTTCCACAAACATAAGGCATGCACTGCAAAGAATGCATAACCTTTGGTTAATATTTCCTAAATTTGTAGAAATTGGGCAAAACCATTTCACTATGATTTAATGTTAAGAAGGCATCAAAAATATATTTTCAAATCTTAATGTATGACAGAAGTTGGAAAACAAAACAAGTTTTTAATATGTTATAAAGAATAATTATGTTATATTATAGACTACTCTCATATCCTGGAGAAAACATTAAATTATTAGAAAAATAATTATGTTCTCTCAAATATTTTAATTGTAATATTATAAAATACAACTTCATTAGAGTTAGCTTGGCTCTGCAGTGGCTGTATTATAACAATAGAAACACTAAGGGATTCTACTACAGTATGCACATATCCTAATTAATTAACATACAGTCCTAAATGCTATAAATGGTGAATCTGACTTTCTTCTTATTAATGCTTTTTTTTTTTCTTGATGGTTATTTTACACATGTAATTACTACTCACAAGTTTGAAAGTAACAGGAAGGAGATGTTAATTCTATGCAATAAAAGGTGTCTTAATCAGGAAGTCAACAGGGTTAAAGGTCAAACAAAGGTGACGGAGAGTCAGCATAAATAGAAAAATCATAGTACAGTTTAAGTTTACAGACATTCTGTTTGAAATTCAGGCATGTCACAAGTTAATACCAGCACAATAACATGCTTCTCCCACTCAGAAGGACAAGAAATAAAAGAAGCTTATGTGAAATTTGGCTTGGCATTTATTGGCATGCTAACCAAACATTTTAAAGATGAAGCAATCCTGTGGCGAGATTTAGAAAACTCCAGTGTAGTTAGTAATTTTCCAGGATAAATACTTAATGAAATAGGCACTTCTTAGAATTCAACTCTATCTCTTAGGTTTAATACATCTTTCACATTTCCAGTGTTTTATAGTTTAAAATTTGCTGATTCCTTTTACCGCATAGGTATTGTGGCTCAGAAAAGCAGTTTGAATAATATCACCCTGGCTTTAAGAGTGGAAGCTTCTAACATAAACTCTTCTGACTGTAATATCCTTTTTGACTGCACAGTATAATTCTGCACAGTAATTCCACTTAAAACCTTTGATCACTCTTTTGTGATAAACTCTGATATTATTTAGTTTTGAATTTTGTTGTCTCTCAGTAATTTTGTCTTTTTATTATTGTTAATGGTAATCCTCATGCAATGGTGTAATTTACTAAACCAACTATAATTAATTTTGTCTCTTTCTAGTGCTCCTACCAAATTTGGATACAAGTATAAATTTTTCAAATTGTAAAAATGTGCTATGTTATGTTTTCTTTATCTACTATTTTCAAACAGCACTATCAAAATATAACTTAAATACAGTATAATTTGCCCATCTACATTATACAATTCAGTGGAATTAATAATTTACCCATTTAAAGTATACAAAGAACTTTAGTATATTCACATATATTTGCCCTCATCACCACAATCAATTTTATTTTATAAATAAATAAACTTTTCTCTTAGATTTAGGGGTTACATGTGCAGGTTTCTTATGAGAGTATATTGTGTGATGCCGAAGTTTGGGGTACAATTGATTTCATCACCCAGATACTGAGCAGAGTACCCAGAAGTTAGTTTTTCAACCTTTGCCTACCCCTACATTCCCCCTCTTATGGTCTCCAGTTTGTATCATTGCCATCTTTATGTCCATGAGTACCCATTGTTTAGCTTCCACTTATAAGTGAGAACATTTAGTATTTGGTTTTCTGTTCCTGTGTTAATTTGCTTAGGGTAATGGCATCCAGCTGCATCCGTATTGCTGGAAAGCATATGATTTTATTTTTTTTTATGGCCACACAATATTCCATGGTATGTATATATATGTGCCACATTTTCTTTATCCAATCCACCACTGATGGACACTTAAGTTGATTCCATGTCTTCCCTATTGTGAATACTGCTGTGATAAACATGCAAGTGCATGTGTCTTTTTGGTAGAACAATGTATTTTCTTTTGACTATATACCCAGTAATGGGATTGCTGGGTCAAATAATAGTTTAACTCATAGTGTTTGTGAAATCTCCAAACTGTTTTCCACAATGACCGAACTAAATTACATTCCCACCGGCAGTGCATAAGTATCCTTTTCAACACATCCTCACCAGTATCTGTTGGTTTTTTTTGTTGTTGTTGTTTTATTGGCTTTTTAGTAATAGCCATTCTGTCTGGTGTGAGCTGGCATCTCATGGTTTTGATTTTCATTTCTCTGATGATTAGTGATGATGAACATTTTTTCTTATATTTGTTGGCCATTTGTATGTCTTCTTTTGAGAAATGCCTGTTCAGGTCACTTTTTAATTGGATTCTTTGCATTTTTCCTGTTGATTTGTTTAAGTTCCTTACAGATTGTAGTTATTAAATCTTTGTCAGATGCATAGGTTGAAAATATTTTATCCCATTCAGTAGGTTGTCTTTTTACACTGTTGAGGGTTCCTTTTGCTGTAAAGAAGTCCCGTAGTTCAGTTAGGGTCACACCTGTCAATTTATATTTTTGTTGCAATAGCTTTTGGGGACTTAGTCATAAATCGTTTCCCAAGACTGATGTCCAGAACGATATTTCCAAGGTTTTTGATGGGAATCTTACAGTTTGTGGTCTTGCATTTAAATCTTTAATCCATTTGAGTTGATTTTTGTATATGGTAAGAAGGAGGGGTCCAGTTTCAATCTTCTTCATATGGTTAGCCAGTTGTCCCAGCACCACTTATTCAATAGGAAGTCCTTTTTCCATTGCATATTCTTGTCTGCTTTGTCAAAGATCAGATAACTCTAGGTGTGTGGCTTTTTTTGTGGGCTATTTCATTCCACTGGTCTTGTGTCTGTTTTTGTAACAGTAGAATACTGTTTTGGTTACTATGGCCTTATAGTATAGTTTGAAGTTGGGTAATGTGATGCGCGATGCATCAGAATTTTTTTTTGCTTAGGATTGTTTTGGTTATTTGGGCTTGTTTTTTGTTTCACATGAATTTTAAAATAGATTTTATTACTTCTGTGAAAAATTACATTGGTAGTTTGCTAGTAGTAGCATTGAATCTATAGATTGCTTTGAGCAATTTGGTCATTTTAACAATATTGATCCTTCCAATCCAGAAGCATGGAATGTTTTTCCATTTGTGTGTAATCCATGATTTCTTTCAGCAATATTTTGTAGTTCTTGCAGAGATGTTTTATTTCCTCGGTTAGATGTATTCCTGGGTACTTTTGTGTATGTGTGGCTATTGTAAATGGAATTGTGTTCTTGATTTGGCTATCAGTTTGAACATTATCAGCATATAAAAATGCTACTGATTTATATACATTGATTATGTATCCTGAGACACTGCTGAAGTCTGAAGTTGTTTGTCAGTTCCAAGAGCCTTGTGGATACAGAACCATATTGTCAGCGAAGAGAGGTAGTTTGACTTCTTTTTATATTTGGATGCCTTTTATTTCTTTCTCTTGATTGATTGCTCTGCTTAGGACTTCCAACATAGTCGATTAGGGCATTTTCATCAACTTCAAAAGTAAATTCTGTACCCATTAGCTATCACCCCTCTACCTCCCCATTCCTCCCCCAGTCCTAAGCAAACAGTGATCTTCTTGTAGTCTCTATGACCAGAAATGCCTACTCTGGGAATTTTGTATAAATGGAATTGTGTAACAATGGTTTTATTTTCACTTTCTTTATAGTGTTCTTTGAAACATGAATGTTGATAATTTTGAAGAAGTACAACATATCTTTTTTTTCCTTCCCCATGCTTTTGGTTTCATACGTAAGAATCTATTATCAAATCCAACTTCATGAAGGTTTCTCCCTATATATTTTTAACAGGTTCATCATTTAACTCTTATATTTATATCGTTAATCCATTTTAGTGAATTTTTATATATAGCGCAAGATAAAATTAACTCTTCAGTCTTTTCCATCTGGCTATCTGACCAGAACCGCCATTTAAATATAAGTCTTTCCTATGGAAGGACTTGACACCCTTGTTGGAAGTCAGTTGACTGTAGACACATGATTATATTTCTGGATTCTTAAAGTTTATTCTATCGATGTATAAATGTATGTTTATGCTAGTACTACACTGTCTTGATTACCATTGCTTTGTAATAAGTTTTCAATTCTGGAAGAGTAACTCCATCAACTTTGTTTTTCTTTTCTAAGATTGTTTGGCTATATTGGGTCACTAGCAATTCCAAATAAGTATTAGAATAAGCATTTCAATTTCTACACATAAGATAGCTGAGATTCTAATAGGGATTGTTTCAGATCTGCAAATCAATTTGGAGGTATTGTCATCTTAATGACATTAAGTCTTCCGATCCATCAACATGGGATCTCATACCATTTATTTGGTTTTGCAGTTATTTCGTTAAATTTACTTTAAAGGATTTTTGGTGCTTCTTAAAATGGAAATGGTCTCTTAATATCATTTTTTGACTTGCACATTACTACAAAGCAGAATAGACTAGATTTTCATAAACCAATAGCTATGGTCTGAATGATGATGTCTCTCAAAAATTAATATGTTGAAACCTATCCCCAAGGTGATGGTATTAGGAGATGGGAACCTTTAGAAGGTGGTTAGGTCATGGGGGCAGAGCCCTCATGAATTTGATCAGTGCTCCTATAAAAGAGGCCCAATAAATACTCACACTCCCTTCTACCATGTAAGGACACAGCAATCAGCCACTATCTATTAAGCAAAAACTGGGCCATCACCAGGAGGCAAATCTGCCAGTGCCTTGATTTTGGACTTCCCAGACTCCATTATATGTTATGAATAGAGATACAAAAATTTGGAAGAAAAGTTTTACAAAATACCACAAACTTGGTGGCTTAAAGAAATCAAATTATTTCTTCACAGTATAAATTTATTTCTTTAACTCACCCAGTTTGTGGTTTTTTGTTATAGTAGCCCCAACAGATTAAGACACCAATCTTGAACCTGACAACCTTGCTGAATTCCTCTACTATTTTAGAAGTTTTGTTTGTTTTTAGTGAGTTCCTTTGGAGTTTTAAAAATGTGCATGATCATGTTATTTGCAAATGAAGATACTTATACTTCACCATTTCCACTCTGGATGCCTTTTATTTCTTTTTCTTGCCTAATTGTCATTGCTGGAACCGAACCTGCAATTCAATATTGAACAGATGTGTCAAGAAAAGATGTCTCCATCTTGTTCCTGGGTTGAGAGGAAAATTATTTAATCTGCTGCCCACCACAGCCTCCCAAAGTTCTGGAGTTACAGGCATGAGCCACCATGCCCAGCCTATTTGCTTATTTTTTGATAATTTGTATCTTTTTAGTGATATTCTCTATTTGATATAACATTGCCATGACACTTTGCTTTAAATCTTTAATCATGGTTTACTTTAGTTCTTCAAATATATATTTGAATGACTACTTAATGACTTTTTTCCCTATTAAATCCAACATCTGGTTTCTCTCATAGGAAGTTTTTATTACCTGCTTTGTTTCCAGTATATATGTCATACCTTTATTGTTCTTTGTATGTTTTGTCATTTTATTCTTATTTTCTTGAAAGTATTTATTTTAGATGTTAGATATATTTTAGTAACTCCACAATCTATCTATCTATCTTCCAGGACTTGGTATTGCTATCTAATTGCTTACTTGTTTAGTGACTAACTGGATATTTCTAGTGGTGTATATTTCTCCTCTAATACGTAATACTAAGCTCCTGATGTTTCTTCTCAGATGTTCAGCCTGAGTCATCCACATAGTCAGCTTGGGATGACAGTAATTTTGGTAGAGTTCTCTTTAGCTATCTTTTTCCATAAACACACTTGTATTAGTCTGTTCTCATGCTGCTGTAAAGAAATACCCAAGACTGGGTAATTTATAAAGGAAAGAGGTTTAATTCACTCACAGTTCAGCATGGCTGAGGAGGCCTCAGGAAACTTATAGTCATGGCAGAAGAGGAGGCAAACACATCCTTCTTCACATGGTAGCAGGAAGGAGATGTGCAGACAGAAGTGGAGAAAAGCCCTGTATAAAACCATCCAATCTCATGAGAACTCACTCACTATCACCAGAACAGCATGAGGGAATGACACCCATAATCTAATCACCTCCCACAAGTTCCCTCCCACGACACATAGGGATTTTGGTAACTAAAATTCAAAATGAGATTTGGATGGGGGCACAGCCAAACAATATCAACACTCAACATTTAAGCTCCACTAATTGTGGACTGATTGATCTACTGTTTTCAACAATGCCATGGAGTATAAATTGCTCCCTAGACTAAGCCAATGGAATTTGGCTCATTTGGAGGGATAGTCCCAAGGTTAGTGTTTGAGATTCATTCAAACCACAATCAAGTTTTTTTTTTCTGCTTTCACCTTTCCTGATTCTCTAGGGAAAATAAACTAGCCTACAATTGAGCCCATGTATCCAATATATTCACCAATCTCCACACAATTTTTTAAAAATCATAACCTCCACTCTCTTCACAAGTGCCTTTAGGCTTGAACTTCTCTACATTCTGTTGGAAATTGTTAGTTCCTTTGGGAAGGAGGTTAGAAGCTATATGTTTTACAGTTTGCTTTTATTACCAGTTAACATTTATAGGACAGTCCTCTGGAGCTGAGCATGAGACCAATGGCAAATTCCTATCTGAATAACACCCCAGCTTTAGGACTTGAGAATTTGGTAGAGTCAGGAAAGTGGGCTAAGATGTTCTTGATTGCCTCTCCTGTAATGGAACCACTGATTTATGAGTTGCAGCTAGGGCAATTGAGGCTCTAGTATTATTAATAATATCACATGGAAGGTAGAACTTCTGTCTTACAGGTCATGGGAGACCCTGTATATTAGCTACAGTCCCCTGACACTTAGCCTTAGTAACAAGCAGGTAGGAGGAAGATGATAATTCTCTCATGAGGGAATGCTGTCATTTTTCATCTTCCTCCCGCCGACTTGTCGTTGCATGTCTCAGTACAAAATAACACAAACTGTCATGATTCTTATTGAATTTGAGTATATCTCCATGAATATATGTTTCTTCATGTACTTTATGTTTTGGGAATCAATTCCAGAGGCTTTAAATAGTTTTAAAAATAATTTTAAACATTTTTTTAAACAGCTTTCCTGGGGATTAGACTCATAAACTCTTCATGATTCCATACTATTCTTTATTTATTTTTAAACAATACAATTTGTTTAAAAAAAATAAAAATAAAGAATTTTTTTTTCAGCATTAATTCATGATGTAAATTATTTTCAGCATTCTCATTTCATTTAATATGTTGTCTCTGTATGAATATAACAGAAATAAGAATAAAGATTAGGCAGTTTTTCTTCTACTAATTCATGCTTAAGTTATATGAACATGGCTGAATTCTCTAATTCTAAAATTATTAATCTGAAAGTTGTATCTTCTCAGAGCCTGGAGTGCTAGCGTAACTCGGATAATCTGGAAAAATGGTGGCTCCTGTCCAAGTTTTCTTTACATCCTAGCATAGTGTTTTCTCTCAGAATATATGATATTTCAGAATCACAGAATTAAAAGTCTTACATTAATGCTTTTATTTTAAACTTGGAGAAAATAGGATGATGTTTACTCTTATGCTCAAATTCACTGAAGTAATTTATGAGATCAGGATGACAAACTAAATTTGAAGTTAGTGCCCCCTAATTTTTCAGAGAGGATATCAACTGAGAAATAGAAAGTAACAATACATTCCAATTACAGAATGCAAGACCACAAATAAAGATCTACACTCAAATAAAATGTGTGGTATATTCTGCCTGTGGGTATTTTCAATAAATAATACAAAAATTTGATTATAGTTTCATTTAATTTAAGTTTTAAAAGTTAATGATGCAAATAAAAAGAATTGAAATATATTTAGTGACCAATATTATATCATGGACAGCACTGAGACAAAGGAAAAACATGTAATATGGGAAATAGTAAAGTAGTATGAAACCATATAACTAAATTAAGAATAGCTTAAATATTCTACTTAGAGCGCTGTTAATTAACATGTAAGTTAACAAAAACAAAAATCAAATACTACAAAGTCCACTTGCACATTGAAAAACATCTAAGTAAAATATTAGACAAGTTGAACACAGTAAAATATTTAAAATAAAATATATTATGTCCAAATATGACTTATTAAAATAAGCATTAATGACATTATTTTAAGAAATTGAGATTCTATAGTTAGTCACACTGATGGTCAAATGAGAAAATACATAACTTCAATCGGTAAAACAAAGACTCATCATTTCTTATGTAGATAAATCATATGTTAAATGTGTCTTGTATTTCTTGTATTTATATATGGACAGTATACATACATACGTATGCATATATATGTATATATACATATTTTTATTGATTACTATATATTAATGTTAATTAAACAGTGTGAATATGTATTTAATGTATAAACACACACATACTGCTACTCAAGTTAGAATGCAATATTTTAATTATGTATATAATATATACATATTGAAATATATAGCTGAGTGAATGCAATTATATAAATATATACCTTAAATCAATAGTTTAAGATCTATATGTAAAATAGAAATATAAATACTAATAAAGTTAGTACACAGATGCACATAACTGGTTATAGAAACCATTATGAAAATGTTTCCAAAGATATAACTAATACAAAAGAAAATAGCAAATGTGTTAAATTTATAGAATATGAGTAATACACAGAAATTACTTAAAATATAAAAATGTAAAATAGATAAGATTAAAATAAATAAAAAATCTAATTTATCAAAGTTCTAAGATCTGCTTACTTATTTTTTTTTTTTATCTACTGATACTTCAAATAACTTGTTAAAAATTGGTTAAATTTATTTTTGGAGCAAACACTACAATAATTTCTAGATGATTTAAAGTATGAAATAATATAGATATGAACAATGGGGAAAAATAAAGATAATTCGTTTTTCTATGATTTGCATTAGTATAATTCTTTCTAAACAAGACATTAAAAATAAAAAAAACTACCAAATCAAATGTATCCTATATAAAAAAGAAATATAAATTAAGAAACAAATTTTTAAAAAAGGAGTATTAAATATAGAAACAAGATTAAAGAGATTAAATAGCAGTTATTTTCAATTGAGTTTGCAAATAATACATTAAATTTTAATTCACAACTCAAAATATAAACAAAGCTATAAATGAGCAATTTACAAAAAAAGCATAAAAAATACTATTAATAAATCATAAGGAAACCATACAGATTAAAAAGTCCTTCAGCCTTTTCATCTTTAAGTTAGCCAATCAAAAAAATGTAAATTTAATTTATTAAAATGATTAAATATTTTGTATAATGCTGCTTGAATACATAGACATCATATTACCTTTCTACCAATTATTCAGAAGTTTTTTATAATATTCTAAATACACATTTCTTTCAATCTTGAGCCAATGAATCAAGGTCTAGTAATGTTGCTTTTAAAAAAAGTAAGAAATGTGTCTATAAATTAAGCAGATTGGTATGTTATTTTAATTCTTTGTTAAATATTAGAAATAATTTTGAATAACTACACTTTGGAAAAAGTAAAAATTTGAAATATATCACCTGATACAATTTTCTGAAGTAAATGATTATTATGGTTAAATAAACCTATTTTCTATGACTACTTTATTTTTTGAAGAAAATAATCCATGGTGAAACACAATATAACTATAAGCTGGTTCCTAAAAATGTTTATAAAATAAATACATTTTTACTTATATTGATATAGGAAAAAGACAAAAACATTGGGATGGAAATAGATCCAACTGATAATAAAAAGATAATAAGGACTATTAAGAACAAGGGAATACTTATATATATGACAACTTTGCTGAAATGAATAAAGTCTTGAAAAACACAACAGAAACTCAACCAAGAAGAAATTGCTAACCTGAATAGGCTTGCATGTATTAAAATACTGAATTATTAGTTGAAGACTTCCAATAGTGATAACTTCAAACTTAGATAATTTCACTAGAGAATAATACCAAATACCAAACATTTGAGGAAAAAATAATACCAATTTTACACAATATTATACCTAAATTTTTAATTATTATGATTATTCTGCTAATGATTTCATTGAAAAATTGGGAAACATGCAAGAAAAGATGGGTAATATAAAAAAGAGATTAAAATTTTAAGTGTGAATCTCAAGGAAATCCTAGAAATAAAAGACACCCTAACAAAAAGAAAACTTTTGATTGGCTTATCAACAGGCAGACATGACTGATGAGAAAAGCAATTACTTGAACATATGTCAGCATCTACTTCCCAAACTGAAAAGTAAAAAAAAGAAGAAAATGAAATAGAGTATAAAGAACTGTGGAATAATTACAAATGGTTTTATGTACATATATAATAAAATATAATATAAATAGATATATTTATGTATATTTTATATACTAGATATACATTTATTTGAATACATAATATATTAATATACTTAAATTTTATAAATATAATATATAGATACATATTTACATATAAATATATGAATATATTATATGAATATATTGTATCTATTAATATTATATTAATATATTATATTATAAATAGATATCTATTTATATTATATTTCATTTATATATACATGAGACCATTTGTAAATATTTCACAGTTCTATATAAATATATATATGTTCACACACATATATAATGGAAATACCAAAATAATAAAGAGAAAAAGGAACAGGAGAAATATGTGTATTCATAATAGTTAAGAATTTTCAAAAATCAATGACAGACAACAAACCATAGATCCAGAAATCTCAGAGAACAACATACTAAATAAATACTCAAAAATCTACCTGTGGTTATGTCATAGTCAAACTGCAAAAAAACAAAGAAAAGGGGAACATCTTCAAAGAAGCCAGAGGTGGCAAATATTTTAACCTCTAGAAGAACCTATAGAAGAAGAAGAAGAAGAATTATACTTTACTTTAGAACCAATAGAATAGAGTGAAATATTTAAAGTGTTGAAATGAGAAACACAGTATACAGCAAAATTATCCTTTAAAAGTAAAGGAGAAATAGAAAATTTATCCATCAAACAAAACCTGGGAGAATTTTTCACCCGTTGACCAGTCTTGAAGAAGTATTAAAAAGTCTTCAGAGAGAAAAATAAAAATATTGCTCAGAAAGTTGAATCTACATATGGAAGGGAGCAGCATTAAAGAATAAATAAATGCAAATTTGAGAATACTTTTCTAATTCTTAATCTAACAGATAACTGTGTATTCAAAATAATAATAGCAAAAATATATCAGGTGATTATAGCTTCTAGGTAAGTAAAATAAATGACAGAAATGTTATTGGGGACAGGTGGACTCAATTGGGAATACACTATTATCTGGTACTTGCACTACCTGTGAAGTAGTAAAATACTACTTGAAATTGACTTAGATTAGTTGTAAATGTATATTACAACCACCAAAAGGAATTCAAAAAGTGACAGAAAACAGAATCATACAAACTGCTCAATTAAAACCAAAGAAAGAAAAACAAACAGCAATGGTAATGAATAGAAAACAATTAGAAACATGATAGATATTAACCAGGTATATCAATAGTCAATATATAATATGAATGGTCTAAAGTGATAGGCAGAAACTTTTAAAGTGAATAAAAACACCAGACTAACTATGTGTTACTGTGGTACAATGGGAAATAAATATTTGATCTTTGCTCCTATTTCCTGGCATGCAGCTCCTAAAACCCTAGATATATCCAGAGTGATATGCAGGTCTTTTGAATACTAATAAGAATCCTGGTGGCTGGAAGTCCTAGATGAATTAAAGATGTGGGCTGATCCCAAGAAGGACCAAGGCATGATTAAGAGAACTCAAACTTTAGCTCTACCTCTTGACCTTTGGGGCTGAAGACTGAGGTCATCACCAATAGCCAATGATTAAATCAGTCATGGTTACATAGTGAAGCCTTCATTAAAAACTCTAAATGATAGAATTTGGAGAGCTTTGGGTTGGTGAACGCATCAATGTGCCAGGAGGGTGAAGCCACTTGAGAATGTGGAATCTCTTCACCCTTCCCCAAATGTTTTTGCTTTATGCTTCTCTTCCATTTGGCTATTCCTGAGTTCTATCCTATAAAATAAATTGGTAATAGCAAGAAAGCTGTTTCCCTGAGTTTTGTGAGCCATTCTAGCAAATTATCAAACCATGTGGCAGGGGATGAAGTAGTGAAAAGATTCTGTTTATAGTCAAGGCAGAGAAAAGGGTGGTAACCTTTCCCCTAAATATTTGGGCTTGGTGTCTGAAATGACAGCAGTGTTGTGGGACTGAGCCCTTATACCTGTGGAGTTTGATGCAAACTGTGGGTAGTTAGTGTCAGAATTGCATTGAATTACAGAGCATAAAGTTGGTGTTATGTGTAAGAAACCCATTTTATACATAAAGAAACAATTAGATTTGAAGTAAACGGATGGAAAAAGATATGTCACGCTCATATGAATCAGAAGAAAGCTGGAATAGCTATAATAGTTGCAGACAAAGTAAACTCAAAAACAGAAAAAAATTATTTGTGATAAAGTATGGCATTACCTAATGATAAAGGGGACAATTTTCTTAAAGAAAAAACAATTCCTAATGTCTATGCACCTAAAAACAGAATGCCAAAATATGTGGGGGAGTAAGTGATAACAGCTGCTAGGAGAAAAAGACAAATCTACTGTTATAGTTGGAAACGTCTATAACCTCCACCAGTAATTGACAGATACAACAGGCAGAAAATCAGTAAGGATATAGTTGAACTGAACGACACCATCATTCAATTGGATTTAATTGACCTGCATAGAATAGTTCCATAACAACAACAGTAGAATATACATTCTTCTAAAGCTCAAATCAAATGGTCACCAAAATAGACTACAATCTAGGCCATAAAACACACTTTAGGAAAATTAAAAGAGAAAAATTCATACAAAGCATGCTCTTAAGTAACAATGGAAATAAACTAAAAGTCAATAATAGAGAGAGATACGTGGAAAATCTCAAAATACTTGAAGATTAAACAGCCCACTTCTAAATAACACATGGATGAAAGAAGAAATCTAAAGAGAAAATTTTAAAGTAAAGCAAAACAAAAATGATAAATAACTCCAAAATGTGTGAGATTCAAATAAAGCTGTGCTTAAAAGGAATACAGCATTGAACAAATACATAACAAAAAAGAAATATCTAATATCAATAATATAAGCTTCCGCTTTACGAAACTAGAGGAAGAAAAACAAGTTAAATTCAAAGTAAACAGAGGAAAAGAAATGGTAAAATTCAGAGTAGAGATCAATGAAATTGAAATCCATAGAGAAAACCAATGAAACCAAAAGCTAGTTCTTTGAAAAGATTTTTTAAAATGATAACTCTCTGTAGCCAGGCTAACCAAGGAACAAAGAGAGAAGATGTAATTTGCTAACATCAGATATGAAATCATGGCTATCACTACCGATTCCATAGCATTTGAAGGATAATATAGTAATATTATGAACAACTCTATGCCCAAAATTTTATAACTTAGCCAATAGCTAAGAATAAATAAATGCAAATTTGAGAATACTTTTCTAATTCTCAAATTAGAGAAATGGGCCAATTTCTCTAAAGATACATTCTATCAAAACTTATACAAGAAGAAATAGATGTTCTACACTGACCTATATCAATTAAAGAAATAGAATCAATGATTAACAAACTTTCAAAACTGAAAGCATCAAGTGAATTCTACCAATTAATAAAAAAGGCAATTTTCATTCAGAAAACACTCTAGTGCCCAAATCAAAGATGTTACAAGAAAGTAAAAGTATAGGTTAATACGTGTCATGAAAACATGCAAAAATTCTCAATGAAAGCTTAGCAAATTAAACCTATAATATATGAAAAAATTATATGCCATAGCCCAGTAGGGATTTCCCCAGATATCTAAGATTGATTCAACAATTAAAAATCAGTTAATAATATTCATTACATTAACATGCTAAAAAATAAAGTCATACGATAATATCAACAGATGTCAAAAAAACATTAGACAAAATCCAACACACATTCATGATTTAAAAAGAAAGCTCTAAGCAAACAAGAAATATAGTGAAATTCTTCAACTTTATTTAAAAAATCTACAATTAACAAAAACTGCCTCTGAAATCTCACTTAACAGTGAGAAACTAGAACTTTCTCCCTAAAGCCTGAAGTTTTTGTAGAAAATTCCAAAGAACTGACAAAACAAACAAACACAAACCAAGAAGTAGTAACTTATAGTTATTATTATAGCAAGGTTACATGATACAAGGTAAGATATAAAAATCAATTGCTTTTTTATATAATAATGACACAATTTAGAATTTTAAAATATAAGACATACTAGTTATATTACCACACAAGAAATGAAATGCTTAGATATAAATCTAACAAAATATGTACAAGACCTATGTGAGAAAAAACACAAAACTTTGATGGAAGAAACAAAATATTTTATTAATAAATGAAGAGATATTTCATATTCAGAGAACAGTAGGCAATATTTTTAGGATGTCCGTTCTTACCAACATAATCTATAGAATTAAGGAAATCTCAATTAAAATCATGGCCAATTATTTTGTTGATATTGACAAACTGATTCTAAGGTTTCCATAAAAAGGCAGAAAATCCATAATAACCACTAAAATATTGAAGAAGAACAGAGTTGGATGACTGATATAACTAGACTTCAAAACTGACTATAAGGCTACAGTGATAAGGACAGTATGGTGGTGGCAAAAGAACATACAAATAGCTTAATGAAACAGCATAAGGAGTCTGTCATCAGATCTATACTAATATCAACTGATCTTTGACAAAGAAACAAAGGCAATTCAATGGAGAAAGGATAGCCTTTTTAACAAATAATGCTGGGAAAACTGGACATCCACATGCAAAAATAAAAATGAATCTAGAAACAAATCTTACACATTTCACAAAAATTAGATTGTATGAGATCTAAATGTGAAATACAAACCTAGAAAAATTGTAGGAAATAGCAGAAAATCTAAGTGATCTAATTTTGGCAATGAGATTTTAGATACAACACCAAAAGCAGGATCTGTTAAAGGAAAAAACTAAAAGTCAGATTTTATCAAAATGAAAAACTTGTACTCTGAAAAATTTCTAAGAGAACGAAAAGACGAGCTGGAAACTGGTAGAAAATATTTGCAAAAGATATCTAATAAAAGACTGTTATCAAAAACATACAGAGGACTCAATATAAAACAATAAGAAAAACAAACCTCATGAAAAATGTGCAGAGAATCTCATAAGTACCTCATCAGAGGAGACATATAGATGGCAAATAAACGAGTGAAAAAATGTTCAATATTTTGCATCATTAAGGAATTACACATTCCTTACAACAAGGGCATACCACTACACAACTATCAGACATGTTAAAGTCTGAAACACTGACAATAACCAAATGCTGGTAAGGATATGGAGCGATAAGAAGTCTCATTCATTGCTAATAGGAATGAAAACTGGTATATTCACTTGGAAGACAGTTTGGCAATTTCCTATAAAGCTAATCATAGCTGGGCGCAGTGGCTCACTCCTGTAATCTTAGCGCTTTGGGAGGCCGAGGCGGGTGGATCACCTGAGGTCAGGAGTTCGAGACAAGCCTGGTCAACATGATGAAACCCCATCTCTACTAAAAATACAAAAAATTAGCTGGACGTGGTGGCGGGCATCAGTAATCTCAGCTACTCGGGAGGCTGAGGCAGGAGAATTGCTTGAACCCAGGAGGCAAAGGTTGCAGTGAACCCAGATTGCACCATTGCACTCCAGCCTCAGCAATAAAAGTGAAACTCCATCTTGGCGGCGGGGGAGGGGGAAGGCTAATCATAGATTCATCACACAATCTAGCAGTCATGTTCCTAGATATTTACCCAATGAGTTGAGAACATTCAAAACCTATACAAAAATATTTACAGCAGCTTTATTTATATTTGCCAAACTTGAAAGTAACCTATATGTCCTTCAATAAGTAAATGCATAACAACAACAACAACAAAAACTGTGGTACATCAATATAGTAATGAATATTATGCAGTGATAAATATAAATGAGCTATTGTGTCAGTGAAAGACATGGAAGAACCTACAATGCAATTGTTAATGAAGTCTATTTCCATGGCTACATACTGTACAATTTCAACTAGATGACATTCTAAAGAAAGAAAAACAACTCTAGAGACAGTTAAAATATCAGTGGTTGCCAGGTGTTTGAAGAGATAGAAGAGAGGAATGAGTATGTGAAGCAAGGGGAATTTTTAGGTTGGTTAAATTACTCTCTATTATGCTAGGATAGTGAATCAATGTCATTATGCATTTGTTAAAACCACAGAACTGTACAACACAAAGAGTGAACTCTAATGTGAGCTATATACTTCAAATAATAGTGCATCAATATTGGTCATCAATTGTAAAAAATGTACGTTATTACACTAAGGCATTATGCTAATAATAAAAGAAATTTTTTTGGGATATGAGGTAAAGCGGATACATGGAAACTCTTGGTACTTTCTGCATGATTTTTTTTTTCTATAATTATAAAACTGTCCTAAAAAATAAACTCTATTAAACCTTCGGGGAAAAAAAACATATTAGAAAACTCAAGAGACGAGAAAGTAATGAAACAGGACTCCCAACAAATCTTAATGCCATAAGGCAAAGATTTTTTTATTTTTAACTTCACTTTTGTCTTAAAGATACCTAGAAACTACTAGTAAAAATTTTAATTATAATGATGCATAATGATAATAGCTCAGTACATTTTCAAAAACTATAAAAGCCTTATCTTCAGCTTCCTTAGCATTATCTATGATAGAAATCACAGCTACTAAGATGATAGTGATTCTGAGATATTATTTATACAACTTTATTATTTTAGTGAGTGGAGTTGGAGGTTGTAATGAGAAAAAGTATAAGACTAATATTTTGCTGCATTTTCTATGTAACGACCAATTTAAAAAAAATAGTTCGCAGACAATGGTATGCAATAGAAAAATATTTACACTCACTTGCATAGTGTTTGCTGGCAAAATGAAGTAGTACAACTTACTATGTAACTTTTCAATAGCCTGCTATGTTATCATCTAAACAGAGCCTTAATGTGTGCTTTCCTTTTATGGCCTGTAAATTTGCTAAATATAATACCATATATTCTCTTCTTAGTATCTAATAATCTGTCAGTTAAGGGCGTGAACATTTCATTCAGATCAACACTTTCCATGCAATTTGCATACATTGTGGACAATTTTATTTTCCTTGCCAGAGAAGTACTCTTAAATGAAATTACTCTCTTTGTAAAAGATATGCTATACTAGCATTTTATACTGTAGGAGTTTTACATCCACCAGATAGCAAGAAATGACTCCTTCTAAGAAACATAATATAGATACACTTACTGAAGTAATGAGATCAAAATTTATCTAAGTTGCTATCTATTCCTTAGAGACAACGTCAGATAAAATTTTTTTCTCCCTCCTGAATATGTCTGACAATTTTGAAGGTGAATGGTCCTAATCAAAATGACATGCTAACCAGCATTGTCCAGTTTCATGATCCTACCTACCTTAAACATTACCTCTGCCGCTGACATGTTCTTTTCATGTCCTGTTAGATTCTGGATCCTGATTAATAACTTTCATTATGTCTCCTTTTCTTTTTTTTTTTTTAATTTATTTATTATTATTATACTTTAAGTTGTAGGGTACATGTGCATAACGTGCAGGTTTGTTACATATGTATACTTGTGCCATGTTGGTGTGCTGCACCCATCAACTCGTCATCTCCTTTTCTTAAATGACGTGATTGTTTTTGCAAAGTCCATATAAGTTTTCTGAAGATATTGTTTATCATGATAAACTAAATCTCCACATTAACCATTCAGTTCTTCTTTCATGTTCATAAATAACATGATCAGAATAAAAGTGTGGCCAGCCATAACTGCAGGAAGCATTATTGGCAAAATGAAGCTGGAAATTGTATGCTTCATGGGAGCATGTTTGAATGCATCTTATAGTCACTGTAATTGAATTTTACTGCCTGTGGTTTACCACTATCTTTAAATTATGTAGGGCCATTACCCCAAAAAGTATTTCCAACTTCAGCTATAACATATCCTTACTAAAACTCATAATTTCATGCTCATTAGACTATATTCATGAATGTTTATTATTATAGTCAGTGTAATATCTGGGTCTGCATAATGTCAATTCCTATTTGCTGTTGGCAGAACCACATATCATTTAACTTAAAGTGTTTATTTCCCATTGCATATTTCCTACCGTGGTAATTTTTAAATCTTGCCTGTGAGTGCCTTAATTACATATTTATGTTGGATTCCTTCTTAAACAAGTTTGCTGGGCAAACTCTTCATTTTGGAATGGGAGATCAAAACTGTATAGATTAATTTTGATCACTCTAAAAATGATTCAAATAATAAAACAAAAATAAAACATATCATGAGAAAGTAAATCAAACTTTTAAAGAAGCCCTGAATGAAAAGAAATGCAGAACAATTATGCCAGAAATTCTTGTTGCAAAAATAAGTTGATGTTTTTTCAACAATGCCCTGAATTACCTACAAGAAAAGTTTTTTAATGAGTTTTCTGACATCTGCAATACCTTTGTTTTCAATATGAATGCATAAGTACTTGCCAGAGTAGAATTAAAAGACCTCTACAAATAGGTTGCTAACTTGAAAATCTGAATCATTTTAATATATGGAGATAAGACTTCTTAGTCTATAGCCAAACTGACAAGACTTGCATCCTAACTCTACTTTTCCTACCTGTGCGCCCTTGGGTAAATCACATATTTCTGGACCTCAGTGTCCTTGAGTTCCAAAATGAAGGAATTAATAGACCTGTTATATTAGATATTGATGATGCCCTGTCCAGGTTTCCCAGAGTGCAATTATCAGTTTTGTGGGTGTAATAATGTCCCAATGGTTGTGGTGCTTGGGTACTTTCCCTAACAGCTCACTGAGCATTTTAATAAAGAGAGTCTGTGGGAAACTGCGGCTGCCTGGCCTCCTCTCCTCTTCTTTTGACTTGAAAACTCTATCCTTTGGGACCACAGTCACTGCTAGACAGGAACAAAAGCCTGGCTTCTTTTACCCAAAGCAGGGTAGAGTTTAGAGAGAGAAATTTACCATTTTCAGAGGTGTTTTTTTTGTTGTTGTTGTTTATTTTTATTTTTATTTTTTTTAGAAAAAGGTTTAGTTAAACCACTTTTGAACCCACATTATTGTATGAGTATAACTCCTTACTCTTTCCTATCTGGCTTTTTTTGCATGGTATTACTGTTACTCAAAGAGTACTGCTTCAATAAATCACATACTCATAAGTCTTCTTCTCAAGCTCTACTTCTGGGAAACTCAATCTAACTTATCTTTACCCTCTTGAGTTATTATAAGTATTGAGTTAATTCATTTAAAACATCTAAAGCCATGCCTGATGGATTGTGAGCACTCAATAAATGTTAACTATTTTTTTTTGAGACAGAGTCTCACTCTCTTGCCCAGGCTGGGGTGCAGTGGTGCAATCTTGGCTCACTGCAAGCTCTGCCTCCAGGGTTCACACCATTCTCCTGCCTCAGCCTCCTGAGTAGCTGGGACTACAGGCACCCACCACCACACCGGGCTAATGTTTTGTATTTTTTAGTAGACACGGGGTTTCACCTTGGTCTTGATCTCCTGAACTTGTGATCCACTTGCCTTGGCCTCGGCCTCCCAAAGTGCTGGGATTACAGGCGTGAGCCACCGTGCCTGGTCTTAACTATTATTTTAATTTTTGATATTGCTTAATGAGAGGCAAGTTGTAATAGTTTAAAGGGTTAATTTTGACATGTTGAAGATAGAGGAGATGAAAATTATATGTGAGCAACTTCAGTAAACTGATTAATCTGTTAATGAATTATTATGAATCATTTTATTAAATAGCCAATTTAAATGCATCTCAGTCAATAGATAAACATGTATATTTTTAAGTTTAAAGCAAGCTGGTGCAAAACAACAACAACAAAAATACAAGTAGATAGTGTTTGCAAACAATGTTAGAAGACCTGAAAATAATTCTATGTTAAGAATGCTTCAGTGTGTGGATGTTTGTATGCATGTATTAGTATATAACTCATGACTATGCCTCACGTTCATTCTACAACTATAAAAAGTGTGTACAAAATTAATGACAGCTCTTCACATCCACATAATATATAATTGGGAGAAAATGGACTGAAAAGTACAAGTTGATAATCATTTGCTATTTATATGATTTTACAATGATAAAATAAATATGCATGGAAGATGACTAGTTAGTAACTTAATACTTTGAGGAAATCATGATAGAAGTTTCAAGGGTAATTGATAGGATGCTATCCATCAGAATATCATTAACATTTAGTCAACACACAATAAGTTTAAATGACAAAACTGAGTCATTGTGTTCCATGTTTTGTGAAAGGCCATATGAAAGTCTGACATTAGTCTGTTTTAGCAAAGCTAAATTTTATAATTAATTAAATTGTTTTACTTTGCATCAGTAAAAATGCAAAGTCATGCTCTCAGTGTGAAAATAATTAACTATTATTAAAAACAATATTCACACCAGTAACTTGATTTTGTGCTAATATATTTTAAAGATAAAATTAGAATAAATTAAATTTTTTATTTCATAGAAACCACAATTCACAAAAAAATAGTTTTTTACTGAAAATTAATAACTATTCATTTCCTAAAAGCAGTCATTACACACAAAATAAAGTTAATAATAACCACAGTATTTCACTACTTAGAGATAAATATTATCTTTTTTGCTGGATAGTCTTCTAGTAATTTCATATGCCTATACTCATTTTTAACATAGATGTCATACCTATATACTAATTGTAACAGTTACAAATACTTCTAGAAATACTATGAACAGTCTTCTATATCATTACATATTATCTGTGAAATTCATCAAATGATTATGTTCTATGTATAAATTTGTATATCATTTAACTACTTTTTATAATGTATAGAAATTTGAATTTTCCTAATGTTAAACACCGTAGCGATGCAGATAATCTCATACCAGTGTCTTTGCACTTATTCAGGGTTACTTCCTCAGAACAATTTTTTTGAAAGTTTGAAACAATATATGCCCATATGCCCATTTAGTTGTATTTGACAGTGTTCAATTCCCAGAAACTTTGCTCTTACTTAGCTATTTTCTTTCTTTTTTTTTTTTTGTAGAGACGGGGTTTCACCATGTTGGCCAGGATGGTCTCGATCTCCTGACCTCGAGATCTGCCCACCTCATCCTTCCAAAGTGTTGAGATTACCGGCGTGAGCCACTGTGGCCAGCCTATTTAGCTATTTTCTAATGATTGACAAATTCATATTTTTAAATTTTTTAAATGTGAAACTGAAAATACTTTCCTTTGCTTATTAAATTTATATTTATTTATTATATTCACATTTTGCACATTTCTATAGAAATTTCCACAATTTTATTATTGTTATATTTTATATATCATATATAAAGAGATCTTATCTATCAATTAATAAAAACATTGTGGAAATTCTTATTTTTATACACAGTTCTATAGGAATTTCCACAATTTTCTTATTAATTGATATACATATTACATATATAAAGAGATCTTATCTATCAATTAATAAGAAAATTGTGGAAATTCCCATAGAAATGTGTATTATATATGTAATGTGGTTGTTTTGTTTTGTTTGAGACAGTATCTCACTCTGTTGCCCAGGCTGGAGTGCAGTGTTGCAATCTCAGCTCACTGCAGCTTCCATACCCGGGATCAAGAGATTCTTGTGCCTCAGCCTTCTGAGTAGCTTACATTACAGGCCTGTACCATCACACCCAGCTAATTTTTGTAATTTTAGTAGCAACGGGGTTTCTCTATGTTGGCCAGGCTGGTCTCGAACCTCTGACCTCAAGTGATCTGCTTTCCTTGGCCTCCCACAATGCTGGGGTTACAGTTGTGAGCCACAGCACCTGGCCTCTCTTTATATATATATATTTTATATGCTCTAGGCTTCTTTTGTTTTGTTTTTTACTTCCAATTTTCATGGTATATCTAGCCATTGTAAAAACACTAACCATTTATATACAGCACTCAGTATTTTATTGCATGGATTTAAGACATTTTTATGGAATGTTGATAAGCTTTATTGTCAATGGCTTTAAAGTGAATGTGACAAGGGCAAGGGTGAGAAAGAGTGCAGTGAATAAAGAAAGCACACAGAGCCAGCTGTGGTACAGAGCAGAGACTGTCTTTGAACCGATCAGGCTCAAGCTAGGACCCCACCGTTAGGACTTGGACAGTTGCAACAGACATAGAACAGCTTACTCAATAGCAATCATCTATAAAAATGCTAGCGGTATTTTCAAGCTTCAGAAATCATTTTAGATATCCAGCTTCATTATTTAATAGCACATAAGTAAGTTAAGGGTTCACAGAAATATCAGTTGGGGAAATGTTTAGGAAGTATTCTGAACTTCTGGGTAAGATAGTCATGTGGAATTTTAGGTGCTCTCTTTGTGACCTTATCAGGAAATGTTATTTACCAATTATAAAGATAACACTCAATTTACTTAGTTCTGCTTATTAAAATATCACTACTGGGCACAGGCCATATTTTTTGCTTACACACGGTTGCTGTTTCTTTTCCTTATGTGACATTTTTTAATCCCTATGTTCTTGCTTTTTATCTTTGGATGTCCAATCTAAAAAAACTCTGTTTTTATTTTGATAATGAACTTACATTTATAGTCACAAATATTTTGTCTGATTATGCTACATGCTCTTTTTTTTGAAATGTCAGACTATTTTTGTAGAAAGGGTGATCAATTTCAGGTAGCATTACTACACATGACTAAAAGGATGTTTAATAAACTTTCTATTTTAGAAAACTTTTAGATTTATAATAATGTTGTGAAGACAGTACAAAGAGATCCATACCTATTATTAGTGCCTTACTTTAAAGAGTAAATTTTTATAATTAATAAACCAATAACATTATATTATTATTAACTGAAGCTCATGAAGTATTCGGATTCCTTAGTTTTTACCTAATGTCTTTTTTCTGTTCCTGGATCTCATCTAGTAGGACACTTTACATCTAGTAGTCATTTCTCCTTAAGAGCATTTTGGCTGTGAGTTCCTCAGACTTTCCTTGCTTTTCATGATCTTGACAGTTTTGAGAAGTACTGGCCAGATATTTTGCGGAATGTCTCTGAGATTTTTCTGATGCTTCTCTCATGATTACACTGGGATTATTTGTTCTAGGAGGAGCCAACAGAGGTCAAGTGCCTTTCTCATTACATAATATCAAGGGTACATAGTATCAATGTGACTAATCACTGTCAACAGTAACCTTGATCATCCAGCTGTAGGTAGCTTTCGTTAGGTATAGGCATACATTGAAGACAGGAATATACTTTTCCTTTCTATCTATGAAAGTACTACATGGCATCTTCTTCCAATAGAATGCTATTTTGTCTGCATTGAAAATCCGTTGTTTAGTATATCCATCTTCACCAATATTCTTAGCTAGATCTAGATAATTTGTTGTAGCTTCTTCGTCAGCACTTGCTGCTTCACCTTTTAAGTTATGGAGATGGCTTCTTTCCATAAACCTCATGGACCAACTTCTGCTATGTTCAAATTTTTCTTCTGCTGCTTTCAGCCTCCACAGAATTAAGAGACAGGTTTTGCCCTGGATTAGGTTTTGGCGTAAGGAATGCTGTGGTTGGTTTAATCTTCAATCCAGACCACTAAAACTTTCTCTATGTCAGCAACAGTAGTTCCACTTTTTTATCATTTGTTTGTTTGCTGTAATAGCACTTTTAATTTCCTTCAAGAACTTTTCCTTTGCAGTGACAAATTAACTAAGTGGTGCAAGAGGCCTAGATTTTGGCCTATCTAGACTTTTGACATGCCTTCCTCGCAAAGGTTAATCAAAGACATATGACTCTTCTTTTCACTTGAACACTTGGGGGTCATTGTAAGATAATTCACAAAATTTTAATACTATTGTGTCTCAAGGAATAGGGAAGCCTGAAGAGGAGAGAGATGAGGGAATGACCTGTCTGTGGAACAGTTAGAACACATTTACCAATTCAGTTCATTGTCTTATAGGAACACTGTTTGTGACACTCCAAAACAATTAGAATCATAACATCAAAGACATGGATCACAAATCGTAAGGGATATAGCGATAATGAAAAAGTTTGAAATATTGCAAGAATTATAAATATGCAATACAGAGACTTGAAGTAAGCACAGGCTGTTGGAAAAGTAGCTCCAACAGACTTGCTCAATGCAGGGTTGCTACGAACCTTCTGTTTGTAAAAATCACAATATCTGCCAAATGCAATAAAGCAAAGCACAATAAAACAAGCTATGCTTGCACCTTCACTGCAAATTTATTCTCTTTTCTCCATTTCCAGATTTTAAAAGAAAGTCACTATGTATAGCCCACACTTTAAATGTAGTTATACTGTCCCTCCTCCACCTTTGAGAGTGGGCCATCCACACTGTTTAGAAGTGTACTACATGAAAAATTTGTGTTTTAGGCTACCATTATTTACGTATTCAATTACTTATTTATAGTAATGTGAATTTATAGATATTTACCTTATGCTTTGGGTTATAACCTACTGTTATGTTATTTATTGGTTGCTTAGATTGTTCCAGCTTTGGCTATTAGGAACTCTTTCATTGGTTTCCATATTACTTTCACATACCTTCACAGTATGATTTTAATATTGTTATTGTGTTGTTATTATTTTGAGTACCTCCTAAATTTCCAGAATAATAAGATGTTCAAGATTCACCTGTATATTCCTTATTGCAGCACTAGGATAAGCTATTTTTTTCCTAGGAGTACTGGTTCTACTTTTTTTTCTTCTGAAAAATGGCATCAAAAACCAAAATATGGTGTTAGGCTTTTTGTTACTCTTAGGGTTTCACTATTCCGTGTTGACTCAGAGCATAGAAACCTATGTGTGTATACTAACCTTTGTCTATACAGCTGATCTTCAAATAACATCATTTTATTATAATGTTGATGAGAAAGAAATCAATTCCCAGACAGTAACTGTCTTTGTGGAGTTTGCATGTTCTCCCCATGTCTGTGCGTGTTTTCTCTATGTTTTCCAGTTTTTTCTCAATTGTCAAAGAAATACACATGAGGCAAATTGGTTTTCCTTCATTGTCCGGGTCTGAGTGAGTGTGGGTGTGTGTGAGTGTGCCCTGAGATGGGATGGTGTCTGTTCCAAGGTTGGTTGTTGCTGCCTGGTACCCTGAACTGCCTTGATGGCCTCTGGTCATCTATGATTCTGAACTTAAATAATTATCTTGCTTGTTTTTTCTCTCTCTTTTTTTTTTTTTTTTTTTTGACTCTTTCTCAAATGTATATACAGCTCTCATTTATTTTAATGTTTAATACCAGAAGTGTGTTGGTGTTTATTTAGAAGTTTGGTAATGTTTTTGTAATTAGAAACATGCCATAGGAACTTAAATCTTGTTTTTATCAATTACCCTTTTGTAAAATTGATTGTGTTACAAGGCGTCGCGTAAAGTTGAATTTCCAAGGAACTATTAGCAACATTAAGTGAGAACTTATTGTGTATAGATATCCATAAATTATCCATCTCTATCAATGTTAAGCTAAATACAAATTCATGCTGATGTCTCCAAATCTAATCTATTACTGCATGCATTATTCTAACCTTCTCTGCTTGTCTACAATCTCCAACAATGAGAAACCTGGTTCCCACCAACTGACACCAACTTACTTAGATTTTTAATTCTAGTATACTTATTATATAGTGGTTTCAAATCTGGTAACCTATATTCCCATGGAAACAAACAAACAAAAACAAAACATTATTAGTCACAGTACAGTGTTCCTGTATAGTTTCTTTTACATTTAGTCTTACAGTTCCCTCTCATTTCCAAAATTATTTAAGGCCAGCACCTTTTCCATCACCCCCTTCAGTAAGGCTATTTCATACACTCGTAATAGACTGAGATTTTATTAACACAATCTGCATTCCATCAGGGGTGCTGTGATACCGCAAATTATTTTTAAAAACTTGTATACATTTAAGGTGAACTCTTTCTGTTATACAGTTCTATGTGTTTTGTAAAATGCATAATGTCTGTAACCATTACAATATTACACAGAATAGTTTTATAACCCTAAAAATATCTCATGATTAATCTCTTTAACCCTTTGCTTTTTCCAGATCCTTGAAAACTACTGTTTTTTTGTTTGTTTTTGTTTTGTTTTATTTTTGTTTTGTTTTGTTTTTTAGCTATTATTTTAAGTTCAGGGGTACATATGCAGATTGTTACATAGGTAAACTTGTGTCATGGGGTTTGTTGTACAGATTCTTTCATCCCTCATGTATTAAGCCAAATACTCATTAGTTATTTTTCCTTATCCTCTCCCTCCTCCCACTCTCCCCTCTCCAATAGGCATCAGTATATGTTGTTCCCCTCAGTGTGTCCAGGTGTTCTCATCATTCAGCTCCCACTTATAAGTGAGAACATGTGGTATTTGGTTTTCTGTTCCTGCATTAGTTTGCTAAAGATAATGGCCTGCAGCTCCATTCATGTCCCTGCCAAGGACATGATCTTGTTCTTTTTTAAGGCTGCATAGTATTCCATGGTGTATTTGTACCACATTTTCTTTTTCCAGGTTATCATTAATGAGTACTTAGATTGATTCCATGTCTTTGTTATTGTGAGTAGTGCTGCAATAAACATATATGTGCATGAGTCTTTATAATAGAACAATTCATATTCCTTTGGGTATATACCCAGTAATGGGATTGCTGGGTTCAATGGTCATTCTCTTTTTAGCTCTTTGAGGAATTGCCACACTACTTTCCACAATGGTTGAACTAATTTACACTCCCACCAACAGTGTATAACTGTTCCCTTTTCTCCACAACCTTGCCAGCATCTTTTATTTTTTGACTTTTTAAGAATAGCTATTCTGACTGGTTACAGATTATATCTCATTGTGGTTTTGTTTGCATTTCTCTAATGATAAGTGATGCTTTTTTTACATGATTGTTGGCTGCACGTATGTCTTCATTAGAAAAGTGTCTGTTCGTGTTCTTTGCTCACTTTTTAAACAAGTTGTTTCTTTTTTTCTTGTACATATATTTACGTTCCTTATAGGTGATGGAAATTAGACCTTTTTCAGGTGCATAGGTTGTGAAATTTTTTCCCATTCTGTAGGTTGTCTGTTTACCCTGTTGATAGTTTCTTTTGCTCTGCAGAATCTCTTTAGATTAGATGCCCTTTGTCAAAATTTGCTTTTGTTGCAGTTGTTTTTGGTGTCTTTGTCACGGGATCTGCCCATGCCTATGTCCTGAATGGTATTTCCTAGGTTGTCTTCTAGGGTTTTTATGGTTTTGGGTTTTACATTTAAGTCCTTAATCCATCTTGATTTAATTTTTGTATATGGTGTAAGGAAGAGATCCAGTTTCAATTCTCCATATGGCTAGACAGAAACCCACTGCTTTGTTAACCATGTTTACAATTTTGCCTTTTCCAGAATACTGTATAAATGGAATCATAAATTACATAGTTTTTTCAGACTGTTAGTTGCTTTTCGTGGTTCCTTAAATATTTTCTATCTTCAGCTATGATGACTATAATATGTCTATTTTTTTATCTTCAAAATTTCAGGAACAATTTGAAAAAAAATGTTACTTTGTATCAGTTAGCCACCTTTACATTTTTGAAAAATTCATTTTTATCTCTCCTGTTTAGAAATCAATTTTAAACATAAATCAATTTTAAAATGAAATGGAATGCATTTTAAAATGTATATAACATAAAATAAAACAATATTTATCTTTCTGTATGAAGTATAAGAGAATTTGCTCATTTAACTTTTCCCATTTTATTTTCCTTAATTTTTTCTCTGTTTTAGTTGGTATGGCAAGACATTTTTGACTATATTTATATAGTTTTAAATATTTTTAGAGGTGAAATTGTGGTAAAATTCATTAGCAAATTCATTCTAAATATATTCACCATTTAATAAGTATATATACTTAGGTTTTTAAAATTTACATTATTTTGATAACCTTTTAAAACATTGCTAAAGATAAAATTTTAAAGTATTTTCTAATCATATTAATTTTTTTAACCCAGAATGTTTATAAGACTGTTTTTTGCACCGTTGATTCAATTTGCTTTTCATTTGCTGTTTATTTGTTGATTTTTTTCTTTATCATTTTTAAAGAATGTAAAATCATACTGCAATTAATATCCATCAAACGAGAGTCTACTGTGAGATACCAATATCTGCCCTTCATTGAGTGTTAGATTACATATGTTTAGATCCAGTTGATGCTACTTACTCTATCAAATGGTAAAGGTTTCATTTTCATGTCCCTCATAATCAGAAATAAGAATGAAATTCTCATTCTCATACAATCAAACAGATTGGTCAGACATTCTATCAATTTGTTCCTTTCAAAACAAATTTTAGAAGTTTGTGGGGTGAGAAGCATGTTTTAACTTGCTTTTCAGTGTTAAGTCTTGTTTTCTTATTCTTGAATTTCTTCGCTAATTTCTATGAAAATTTAGGAGACTAGGGGTCTTCAACCCATGGATTACACTATGCTATTTTCAGGAAATGTAAACACATTTTAGTTTTCTTCTCCTTAGATCACTTTGACAAAACTGTATTTATTTTCCTGTCATTTAAAGTAATTTTAAATTATTAAAGAATAGATGGCTAATGACAGCCAAACAATTTTTGATGAAGAATTATTAGCAGCATTACATAGAAAATGTATGTGTCTATCCTCTATTTCTATCCCCTTCCTCATCACAAAAAGAAACAAAGAATCTATGGCACAGCCTAGTATTTTACCCAATACTGTTAGTGTATGATAATTTACATAATTAATGTTTATTTACTTGTGGTTTTTTTCTTAATGTAACACTGCAAGAAGCACTATACACACACACACACACACACACATATATACGCTTTGGTTTATGACTGAAATAATGGAGCAAATTATTAAATACAGAGGGACTTAAGAGATAACTGAAAATTAAAATAACTCCTCTGAGAGAAAAAAATATGACACTGTTACGATGTTTAATAAAGTTGCATGATCATTTTTCATATATCTACTTGAGGCTAAAAGACATTTGCATCACTAATGTTTTACAAATATATTTCTTTAAGGGATAATATTCTCCAATCCCAAAACAGATACTAGCATAAAAATTCACTAAGAAACACTAATTGGACACTTGAGTATAAACATTTCACCTGTCTTTAAAGAATGTTTGTGTGTTAGCAGCAGAGTATTCCTACTATAAAAATATCTTAATTCTAAGAAAGGTATATATAGCAAAGTCCTAATATTTATTCATTACCCAGAATTCCCTCTGAACTAATATTTCTAAAAAGCTTACCTTATAAAAATTTCATGATTAAAATGATAATCCTGAAATGCACATTTTTAAGGCATTCTGAAAACATTAAAACATTTTAGCATGATTTTGGTTACTAACTACATTGGTTTATAAATATTCAAACAAAAATATACCAATTATGTTATATACCACACACATCAAAACTATTTCACTAAAAAGAAGGCCTAGATCCATATTTTTATTTAATAATTGAGCTATAACTGTACTTGACTAAAGACACTTACTCATACACATATGTTTTATGTTTAAAATATTAGTTGCTCCTGGGCGTGGTGGCTCATGCCTGTAATCCCAGCACTTTGGGAGGCCGAGGCGGGTGGGTCACCAGGTCAGGGGATCGAGACCATCCTGGCTAACACAGTGAAACCCCGTCTCTACTAAATATACAAAAAATTAGCTGGGCGTGGGGGCGGACGCCTGTAGTCCCAGCTACTTGGGAGACTGAGGCAGGAGAATGGCATGAACCTGGGAGGCGGAGCTGGCATTGAGCAGAGATTGAGCTACTGCACTCCAGCCTGGGCAACTGAGCGAGACTCCATCTTAAAAAAAAAAAAATTAGTGGCTGGATGCCACTTCTACTTACATTGTAAAAGCCTCTTCTATCTCCTAGAGTCTTCTCTACTGACTTCCTTTCTCTGGGTAACTTTTAGTAATAGTGCTTGACATCAAGGTAAGAATTACACACACCAGCACACACACATATTTACCACAAATTCATTTTTTACTGCTTCATGTAATATCAGATAAAACACATACCAAAATTTAACTTTTAAGTTGTTTTCAAATTTTTTATAAATCCTCACCCTAACTCTTCTTTGCAATGTACACCTGTTATCCTTGACTTTATAATGACATTAAATACCTTAAAAATTTCAAGTGTGTTAGAAATGTCCTACAAACTTTAATAAGTAAAACATTAATTTCACTTTCATCATTAACAAAGCCCTAATCAACAGAATGATCAGATGTTTACAAAATCCATATTAATTTCCAATTCTTTCAACAAATGAATTTGAGTAAATTAAGTTTCTAAATGAATGCCACTGTCCGGGCTCACTTGGTAGCCACCTCTACCCCCTAATCTCACATTTCACAACAATGATCAAAACAATACAAACTGGAAGGAGGAAAACAATGTTAGTAGAAAAAAAGTGAAGGAGAGTGCTGAGGAGGTTTTAAATCATGTGTCCCTGGTTTTTTGACACACTTCTTTCCATTGGCAGTCTCCTTGAGGTCTGGTCGGTCTTGTGACTGCTTCATCATGGACTAAATGATGGTTTGATGCTGAGGCTCCAACATCTGAGATTAGAACCATGTGCTACTAAATAAGACCCATGTATTAGTCCATTTTCATGCTGCTGATACATACCTGAGACGCGACAAATTACAAAAGGAAGAGGTTTATTGGACTTACAGTTCCAAGTGGCTGGGGAGGCCTCACAATCATGGTGGAAGGTGAAAGGCACTTCTCACATGGCAGCAGAAAAGAGAACAGAACTTGTGCTGGGAAACTCCCCATTAAAATACCATCCGATCTCATGATAGTCATTCACTATCAGAAGAACAGCACAGGAAACACTTGCCACCATGATTCAATTATCTTTCACTGGGCCCCTCCCCAAACACATGGGAATTCAGGATGAGATTTGGGTGAGGCCACAGCCAAACCATATCATTCTACTCTGGCTGCTCCCAAGTCTCATGTCCTCACATTTCAAAACAAATTATGCCTTCTCAACAGTCCCCAAAATCTTAACTCATTTCAGCATTAACTCAAAAGTCCACAGGTCCAATGTCTCACCTGAGACAAGGCAAGTCCCTTCCACCTATGAGCCTGTAAAATCAAAAGCAAGTTAGTTACTTCCTAGATATAAGACACTGGGTAAATACAGCCATTCCAAGTGGGAGACATTGGCCAAAACAAATGGGCTATAGGCCCCATGCAAGTCAAAACTCCAGTGGGGCAGTCAAATCTTTAAGCTCCAAAATGATCTCCTTTGACTCCACATCTCACACCCAGGTCATGCTGATACAGGAGGTGGGCTCTCATGGACTTGGGAAGCTCCATCCCTGTGACTTTGAAAGCCACAGCCTCCCTCCTGGCTGCTTTCATGGGCTGGCATTGACTGTCTGTGGCTTTTCCTGGCACATGGTGCAAGCTGGCAGTGGATCTACCATTCTGGGGTCTGGAAGACAGTGGCCTCCCTCTCACAGCTCCATTAGGTGGTGCCCCAGTAGGGACTTTGTGGGGGGGCTCCTACCCCACATTTCCCTTCAGCACTGCCCTAGCAGAAGTTCTCCATGAGAGCTATGCCCCTGCAGTTAACTTCCACCTGGACATCCAGCCATTTCCATACATCCTCTGAAACCTAGACAGAGGTTCCCAAACCTCAATTCTTGACTTCTGTGCACTTGCAGGCTCAACACTACATGGAAGCTGCCAAAGCTTGAGGCTTGCACCCTCTGAAACTATATTTTGGTCCCTTTCAGCCACTACTGGGATGCAGGGCATTAAGTCTTTAGGCTGCACACAGCATGGGGAACTTGGGCTTGGCCCATGAAACATTTTCCTCCTAGGCCTCCAGGCCTGTAATGAGAGGGCTGCTGTGAAGACCTCTGACATGCTCTGGCGACATTCTCTCCATTGTCTTGGGGATTAACATTTGGGTCCTCATTACTGAATGCAAATTTCTGCAGTGGGCTTGAATTTCTCCTCACAAAATGGGATTTTCTTTTCTATCGCATTGTCAGGCTGCAAATTTTCTGAACTTTTATACTGTGCTTCCCTTTTACAACTGGATGCCTTTAACAGCACTCAAGTCACCTCTTGAATGCTTTGCTGCTTATAAATTTTTTCCACCAGATACCCCAAATCATCTTCTCTCAAGTTCAAAGTCCCACAAATCTCTAGGGCAGGAGCAAAATGCCACCAGTGTCTTTGCTAAAACATAACAAGAGTCAGGGCGGCAAAGAGCAGTGGTGGACGGTGAGCGAAAGTTCAGCTCCAGTCATAAAAAAACATGGACCAGAAGAGTCCAGTTGCAAGATTTAATAGAGTGAAATAGTGAGAAGACAGAGCTCCCACATAAGGGGAGGGTACCCACGGGGATTGCCGTAGCCAGCTTCAATGCCTGGGTTTATATCCTGATCCTTGTCTCTCCTGCTGTGCTCTCAGGCAATAGATGATTGGCTACTTCTTTACCTCCTGTTTTGCCTAATTAGCATTTTAGTGACCTCTCTGATTGGTCAGGTGTGGGCTAAGTTGTAAGCCCTGTGTTTAAAGGTGGATGCGGTCACCTTCCCAGCTAGGCTTAGGGATCCTTAGTTGCCCTAGGAAATTCCAGCTAGTCCTGTCTCTCAAAGCCATCCAATCCCAGTTACCAGTCATGGGAGTGAAAAAGCTTTCAGAGTCATTCTCATCCTTTTGGCTCCCAGCTGAAGTCACAATGTAAAGCAGAGGTAAGCCACCCCCATTGTACTCCATCCATATTCCTTTCCCCAGAATCGGTGTGCACAACAAATGAGGCATTTTGAGCTGCTAAATTTTAATTAATTTGTTTCAAGACTATAGTACCTTTAAAAATGCCCATCTGCCTGAAGAATAAAAGATTTCGCTAAAATATACTGTAGGCTGGATGAGAGAAGGGGAAATTGGAACCCAAGGATTCACTCGACGTCTGTTCTGTAATAAACGAAAGGAACTCCAAAAAGAACCATCTTGATCCTGACTTCATTAGAGTAGCAAACAGAAGTTGTAAATGAAGGAAGGCTGTAGGGCAGTGGGTCTAGGATGCTTGTTCTTGAGTTTGAGAGAAGTAAATTTTAATCTCACTAGCTATTCCTGGATGTATATTTAGGGTGGTCATAATTGAAAATACTATTTCCAATTTACTTTGTGTTGGTCTGCGCCTTTAGTAACATACTGTATCCCTATGCAAGCCTATAATACGTCCATTTGAAAAGGAGACAAGTGTTCCAACTTTCTACACACTTCTAAACATCTAAGAAGTAGAAATATATGAGCATATTGCTAAGGTGCCACCCTGCATCTGCCAAGAGTATATCTTGTGCTGCCCTCTCAAAAAGGAGCTGTCCCAAGAAGAGCATTGAGCAGAGCAATGACATGGTTTATGATATTTTTAAAACATCATCTTGGCTGTTCAGTGTAGAATAGATTGGCAAAGAGAAAGAGTGGGATTGTAGAGATTTCTTTCAATAGTTAGGTGAGTGATGACAGTGCCTTAGACGAGGGAGGTCACAGGAGACAGAATCTCGATTTATCTTGAAAGTAACCTATAAGAATTGTTGATGATTTGGGCCTGTGGTGGAGGTAGTAGGAGGTTATTTTTTATTGTTTTCTATTTATTTTATTGTTTCTTAGGGTGAACTTGTTTTGCATTTGGTATTTGAATGTGTGTGTGTATGTGTGTGTGTGTGTGACTTTACTTTTCTGACTATTAAGAAATGTTCAGAAACTTTTCTAACCAATAATCATCTTTATGATGCCTTTAGCTTAATTACGACTTCTATATTATCTCAAGGAAATTAACCCTTTCACTTTACTATGTCTTAAAAGTACTTTCCCATCTTGTCACTCTCCTTTTACTTTTGTTTATAGTTTGACTAGATTGCATTATAGAATTGAACGTTTTTATTTGCAATTATTTGGCTTAACAAAATGTAACACTCTAAAAATGATTTATGTCTCTAATCTAAAGCTAAGCTGTAGCTCATGCCAGTAATGCCAACACTTTGGGAGGTCAAGGCAGGAAAATTACCTGAGCCCATGTATTAGTCCATTCCCACGCTGCTATGATGAAATATCTAAGACGGGGTAATTTGTATGTTTAAAAAAAAAAAAGAGGTTTAATTTATTTATAGTTCTGCATGGCTAGGGTGGACTCAGGAGACTTACAATCATGGCGGAAGGCATCTCTTCACAGGGTGGCAGGAGAGTGAGTGCTGAGTGAAGTGGGAAGCTCCATATAAAACCATCAGATCTCGTGAAAACTCACTTACTATCACGAGAACAGCATGGGAGAATTGCCCCAATGATCTAATCACCTCCCATGAGGTTCCTCCCCTAATATGTGGGCCTTACAATTTGAATTAAAATTCAAGATGAGATTTTGGCAGGAACATAGTCAAACCATTTCAGTCCGGGAATTTGAGACCAGCCTGAGCAACATAGTAAGACTTCCATCTCTAAAAGAAAACTAAAAATTAGGACGGTGTGGTGTTACATAACTGTAGTCCCCGCTACTTGAGAGGCTAAGGTGGAAGGATCACTTCAGCCCAGGAGGTCAAGGTTATAGTGAACTTTGACCCACCACTGCACTGTAGCCTCAGCGACGGAACCAGACTGTCTCAAAGCTAGATAAATAAAATAAAATAAAATAAAATAAAATAAAATAAAATAAAATAAAATAAAACAAAGCTAAAGAAACAGACACCATTGTGGACTCATTGAAAAATTATGTTCTCCCTCCTCCCTAAATTTTAAAACATTTAAAGCAAATAAACAGAAAATTATATCTTTGGAAAATAATTTATAACTCAGATCATTGTCTTTACTCAAAACAAATTTGATTTCTGGTTTCTGAAGAAATGTTTGTACTACGAAGAGATCATTTTGCTCAGAAACTTATGCTACGTGTGTATTTGATTATGCTTTTTTCTCCAGAATGTCAATCCTCTATGATTAACCTTGATAAGCAGTGTCAGATTCCCTTTGCAATTATTTTATTCTCTGCATCTCTAAATAAAGAAAGAAAATTCAAGAAATCTGATTATTCTTTTTAAATTTTATTTTGGTTTAAAAGATATGGACAAGACACGACTCATGTCTTCAGGAGAGCTGTTATTAATTCTAAATCCTGAAACAAGAGATTTCTATCCATATGGAGGGGCAAAACAATTTCTCACATTTATTCACATGTATTTGAGTGATTTTTACCTTCCTAGAGTGAATTCTGACTCAGCGACTGGCTCATGGCATTGTCAATGTTTATACCCTGAATTAATAAATGAATCATGTGCTGGTACATTTTGAAATGACAGTTATATAAATATTTGATTTTATAAAATTACACTAATTATTTGTAAATTTAATTTCATTGTTCAAAAGATGTGATCAATTAAGAAATTGGAGGAACCACAGATATTTATCTCATGGCATAAGGGCAAGAGGAAGAAATTAGATAAAGTGTAGTCATATTTGAAAGATGGCAACAGGAGACTACTTGACAGAAGACGGAGAGATGGGGCAAGGGTTGTAAAACTAGCTGTTGGGTACCATGCTTAGTATCTGGGTGAAGGGATCATTTGTATCCCAAACATCAGCATCACACGATATACCCCAGATAACAAGCCTGCCGATATACCCCATGCAACTAAAATAAAACCTGAAAAATACAAAATACAAAAAAGGGTACAGTCATCTTTGTCTTTATATCCGAAGCTAATAATCATATATATCGATCCATACATATTTCTTTTTTTAGAAAAGGAAACATTAAAAAATAAATAATGCTTACTCTTTGGAAAAGGGAAAAAGGAATCAAAGTACAAAACAGAGAACTTTTTGAATATTATGTTGATGTACCCTCTAAAAATTTGTTATCCTATGTGTACTTTTTGTTGTTGTTGTTGTTTTTTGACACAGAGCCTTGCCCTGTCATCCAGGCTGGAGCGCAATGGCGCCATCTCGCCTCACTGTAACTTTTGCCTCCTGGGTTCAAGTGATTCTCCTGCTTCAGCCTCCCGAGTAGCTGGGACTACAGCTGCCCACCACCATGCCTGGTTAATTTTTGTATTTTTATTAGAGACAGGGTTTCACCATGTTAGCCACGATGGTCTTGATTTCCTGACTTTGTGATTCGCCTGCCTCAGCCTACCAAAGTGCTGGGATTACAAGCGGGAGCCACCGTGCCGGGCTTTATTTTGTTAAAAAAAGAAATGGAAGATAATTTTCATACAAAAATGGTATGTATGAGTTGGATATTTGTTTGAGTTCATGTGTGAGAAACAATGGCAGTACTCAAATACTTTTGCGGCAGGTTCATTTTCAGTGGAGCATTGTATGAAGTAGTTTAAAAGGGATCAATTTTTTTTTCTGCAAAAATTCCGCTTGATTCAGTGATCTCACCTCTTAAAATCTTGGAGGACTCACTCCACTGTGTCTTTCCTCAGACTTTCAGCTAGTTGTGGTTCTGAGCGTGGGCATATTTGTTTCAAGGCAATGAACCATGACAGAGCCAGGCTTGTCTCTCTGGACAGGGGAGCCTTCATAGTATTTGCTTATACACACAGAGCAGCTATAGCAGAATCAAGATAATCCTAATAATCTTGGTTTAAAAAGCAAGAGACACTGTCTTTGCAATGTAACGGTTTATTAATGTAGTAAGAAGAGAAAGCAACAGTATTTCATATTTTTATTATGCCATCAAAATTAAAGAAATAAAAGTAGACTCTGGGATTTTCAAGTGGTGAAAAGACACTCTTTATCGTATGAATGCACTAAAATAGGTAAATAAAAATACCATGTTGGCTAATCCTTTCATTGAGCTTTCATTTCTTGTTTTACTTCACAAATTATAAAAGTTAATCTATTTCTTCAAAGCAACTGAGATAAGTAACTTGGTTTATCCTATTCTAACCAAAAATAGGAATTAGAGAAATTGTCATTTACAACTTTGGAAACCTTTCTCAGCTTACAGGTCATACAGAAAACAAGCAGCCTGTCCCTGATGTACATTAAAAAGCCACCTTTGGGTAAGGAAAGAACAAGGGTTTATCATTCTTCTGCTAGACAGGACAGTGGTATGTGTCTTTTTAGCAGTAGCAAAATATTTACACTCAATTTAGACAATGATAAAATAAGGCAAATAAAAATGTCTATAATTCTTATCTCTCTTTACTATCTTTTCTATCTACCATACATGTATGTATGTAAGTCTCTATGGCTATTACCATATAATAGATATACATATACAAATGGCTTCTTTTTTTAACCTATAATTATTTTCCTTATTGTTACAGAGTGCCATTAAATGCTAAAGGTTATATAATATATTATTATATTGATTGAAGCAATTTACTTAGTCTAAGCACATATGGAGCAATAGTTAGATGATTCGTTCCAATTTTAAATAGACAATGCTAAAAATGAACATTTTCCATTTGGGAGAGGTTTTTTTTTCCGGCTCAGGATTAGTTTTCACAAGAAAAACTATATGTCAAAAGATGAAAGCATATACATGGTTTTTGACAAATTTTTTTGAAACTGATGTGTGCATTAGTTTGTTTCACACTGCTATAAAGAACTGCCAGGGACTGGGTAATTTATAAAGAAAAGAGGTTTAATTGAATCATGGTTCTGCATGGCTAGGGAAGCCTCAGGAAACTTACAATCATAGTGGAAGGGGAAGCAGGCAGCTTCTTCACAAGGTGGCAGGAGAGCGAGTGAGAGCACAGGAAAAGCTACCATTTATAAAACCCTCAGATCTCTTGAGAATTTACTCATGGGGAAAACCTCCCCCACTATTCAATCACTTCCCTCCCTCCAAACAAGGAGATTACAGGTCCCTCCCTGGATACATGGGGATTACTATTGGAGATGAGATTTGGGTGGGGATACAGAGCCAAACCATGTCAATGTACCAAGTGTTACGCTAATTAATATATCCCACCAGAAATATTCTCCACACACATATTAGCATTCATGATTTTTTTAATACTTCTTAAATGCAGTACTATTTCCTTTTTGTTTTACCTGGTGTTTGTTTTACTACAAAACATGACATTTTCCTATTTTCAGAACTTCTGATTCTATTTCCCATCTGAGAATTGCCTCTTATGCCCATTCCTACTATACCTATTGGAATATTGACATATTTTTATTAATACTTACAGGCTTTTTTCCATAAAATGTATTTATAAGTGGGCTCTCAGAATTGCCTGAAATATTTTCTGAGTTTGTTTTTCTTTTTAATTATATTTATGTTATAAAGAAATTAGTTGCATTTTATGCAATTTGGTCATGATGTTTTTCCTTGTGTCTCAAAGCCTGTAGCTTCTATATTTTTTTTGTGTATTTTGAACCAACTTTTGTACAATTTTAAATGTTTATTTTTCCTTTTATGTCTTTCTGGACTTTCATGTTGTTTATGATATGAAATACACATATACAAATTTTAAGGAATTGATCTTTTTAGTGAAAAATCTGCATATAATCCCAAACCACAAAACTGGCATAGCTAAAAATAAAAGTCTGCAATCCTTTCTCTAAAAAATAACTTGCAACAATTTATGCTGACCCATTTCATCACAGAGGTGGTCACATTTCATGGCTGTCGCTAAAGCAGACTTTTATGTGTAGGATACTGAAAAGGCTGCCGCAGAGGCTTTGAATCAGCAGACAGCCGCGGAGTTTGAATGGACTTAGACCTTTTTTTTCTGAAAGGAAAAATAGAAAGTGTGTGCATTGTGAAATCAATACACCTTGGTGATTCCCAAAGTGTGGATCCTGGACTAACAACAGTAGCATCACCTGAGAGCTGTCAGAAATGCACATTCTTGGTCTCCACCCATACCAACTGAATCAGAAACTCTGGGAATGAAGTTCAGGAATCTGTGTTTTAATAAGCTCCTCAGGTGATTCTGATGTACACTCAAGTTTGCAAACCTGAGAATGGCTGGTATACAAAGCAAGACTTGTATTTGACCAAATAGGTAAACATTTTATCATTTTCATATTTTATATGTTTAAAGATATTTTACTATTAATTTCTAGTCTGAACATTAATTTTTAAAGAAGTCAAATTATTTTATAAAACTATGGTATTTTGGAAGATATTTAACTTAATGAAGAGTCTGGGTTTTGATAATTGTCCTTTTTTAAAAATAAAGGTAAAACTGTAAGATCCTTGCAATTTATAGATTAATAAAGATATTGTATCATCTCTAATATGAAAGCACTTATACTATAGAGAACCAAAAAGAACACAGTTAAAATGGATTATTTTGTTTGAAAATAGGAATATGCATGCATTTGTGAATATGAAAGGAGAAAAAGAAGTGAAACAGATCTCTATGTGTTTTAAATTTCAGTACATGGTGGCTTAAATCCATAAAGCCTCAAAAACTGTTATGTAAACAGAAGAAACTATGGCATATGCAATTTAGTTCCTGATGTCCTAGATCAGAGGCTTTTGAAGAAAGGTCTTCAGATTTCATCAGAGTTTTGAGAATATCAACAAAATGTGTGTGTGGTGGGGGCATACGTGTATGCTTTTAAAATTCTATGCTAGTTCCTACATTTGCATCAGTTTTCTGCAGATATTATTAAGCTTCCTACTAAGTTTTTGTGAGGGTTAAATGAGATAACATATGTACAGAAAAGACATTGTATAAATGTTACTCATCATTGTTGGTGTTGTTATTATCGCAAAAGTTATTTACAGAGACAAGCATCATTAAAGTATATTTCAAATGTAAATTTAAAGAACAAATGTTAAAAAATTGTATAGAAAGAGAATATGACAACTGAAATTTTATGGTTACCGCAATCGCACACTGTATTTATATTAGACTCCCTTGGATCTAGTTGTCAAGGTCTTAATTGCCTTATAAAAATATTAGCATAATATATAACAAAGTACAACATAATGGTATATATATAATAAAGGATCAAGTCATATTTTCACCCCATCTCAATCTCATTCACTTACTGCAAAATTATGGGAATAGTTTATTATTTGGGTTCTTTACTGAAGAACATCTGGATAAATAATGACTATCCACACGAGTTCTGCAAAATAATACAATCATTTCTCAAATAAACACTTTTTTAACTAATAATCTATGAGAAAGCTAAATGATTGCTGTGGAAAACCAAAACAATTTAAATTTTATATATTCTTTACTGTCTTCTAGGGGGTCATTGGGCACGGTTTAAAATGTATAGTTTGCCCTTCTAATGTCAATGTTTTAGGTAAGCTTCTGAAAAGTGCTAGAATAAACTCAAATCATGTACACAATACTTTGCAAGAAACAGTTTGATCATATATACTAATTTTATGATAAATTATCTTTGGAACTAAAGAAGTTTACAAATGAATTTTGAAATTTGTGTCCTGTTGTTTAATGCATCACCTTATCTTCAGTTTTCTCAACTATTTTGAATGATTCATAGTAAGTAGGTGACACAGTTTCTGAGATGTCCTAGATACATGTGCAATAATTAGTTTTATATCCTCTCTTCTTCATCTTTAGATCTTTCCTCTCTATAACTCCCATCAGTGAAAGCTTATAACATTGAAACAGATCCTAGTTTGTGGGTTCAAAATATTGTGTGTTTGTGTATGTGAGTGTGTTAAAGAAACGTTAAAAAAATATTAAGGATGCCGTCTCCTTAAAAAAAATATATTATTCTTATTGCTATCACGGATGTTAGTAATTCTTTATTGAACCAAGCTTGCATTGATCTCACTTAATTCTCATAGTCACTTAACATTGGAACTCTTATTATACCAGTTTGGATAACAAGATAAGACAAGTTGGTAAGTTTCAACAGTTAGTAAAGTGCGAAACAATACAGAATGCAGTATATACTGTTGATTTACACCCCCAAAAGCAAATTAAAAGACATAATAACACAAAATAGTACCAATGATAGTACAGTAAGCTAAAATAGATAAGCAGAAAAATTTCAAGATAACCTCTCCACAAATAAAGAAGGATTAATGTATCAAAATATTCAAGAAAAGCATTAAGGACCTAGCTAAATAACCACCTTATGACAGAAGAAGGAGAAAATAAAGAAAAAATAAAACACTGAAATAAATAATTTAAAAAAATATTTAAAGTTTAGAAATATTTTTTCTTCTTTTTTTTTTTTTTTTTTTTTTTTTAGCTACAGAATCTCCCTCTGTTGCCCAGGCTGGAGTGCAATGGAGCAATCACAGCTCACTGCAGCCTCAACTTTCTGGGCTCAATCGATCCTCCCACCTCAGCCTTCCAAGTAGCTGGGACCAGAAGTGCATGCCCCTATGCCCAGGTAATATTTTTATTTTTAATTTAGTAAATACACATTATCCCTTTTTCTCTGGCTGATCTCAAACCTCTGGGCTCAAACGATCTTCCTGACTTGGCTGGAATTACGGGCATGAGCCACTACATCAGGCCTTGAATTTTCAAAGAAAAAAGAAACCTCCTGGAAAAGCATGTTTAATTAGGGAAAGGAGGCCAATCGATACTCAGAAATTGAAGATAACCTCTTTTTATTAATTATTACGAGAGAAAATCGCAAAAAAATAGAAAAACATTTTGACTGATTTTATCCTTTCCAAATACATCACTGGAACATGATCACTACAAACATTTTAGTGTGTAGTTCTAAAACTTATTTCTACTTTTAGACATGTGCAAAGATTTATAGAATTGTGGTCAATTCTACACAAATTTCCACTTTATAATCTGCTTTTAAAATTTAAAATACATTATAAGGATATCTCTATATCAATATATAATATATTATAAGAATAATGTATTATGAGGATATCTCTATATCAATAACTACCAAAACACAACTAATGGTAAAGTCTAAGTAGTGCCCTGTTGTATATGAATCATTATTTAGCCAATCTCCTATTGAATGACAGCATTGCAATTTTAAGTTTTTAATTGTGGTAAAATACACAACAGAATTTACCATTTTAACCACTTTTTAGTTTATTGGTCAATGATGTTACGTATATTTAAATTGCTGTGCAACCCATTTTCAGAACTTTTTTATCTTGCAAATTGAAACTCTATACCCTTCAAACAACAATCCTTTAACCACTCCTCCCAGCCCCTGGAAGCTACCATTTTGCTTTCTGTTTCTATGAATTTGACTATTCTAGGTATCTTATATAAATGAAATCGTACAGTATTTGTCTTTTGGTAACTGGCTTATTTCACTTAGTGTATTATCTTCACGTTTCATCAATTTCATGGCATGAGTCAGAACGTATTTCTTTTTAATGCTGAATAATATTATATTGTATGTATTAACATCATATTTTGTTCATTCATTCATCCATCAAGGGATATTTGGGTTGCTTCCATCTTTTGACTATTGCTAATAATGGTGTTATGCACATAGGTGTACAAATATCTTCCTGAGATTCTCATTTCAATTATTTTGGATACATACCCAGAAAATGATATTACTAGGTCACATGGGAATTCTATATTTAATGTTCTGGGGAAGTGTCATACTGTTTTCCATAGTGACTGTGTCATTTTACATTCCCACTAACAGTGAACAAATGCCTCGATTTTTCCACATTCTTTCTTGCTAACACTTATTTTCTGTTTTTTGTTTGTTTGTTTGATTTTGAAAGTAGTATTCTAATAGGTATGAGGTAATATTTCAGTGATTTTTTTTCTAATAAAAACTTTGTATTTTAGGTTCAGAGTTACGCAGGTTTGTTATATAGGTAAACTCCTATCATGGGGATTTGTTGTACAGATTCTTCCATCACCCTGGTACTAAGTCTAGTATCTTACAGTTACTTTTTTCTGCTCCTCTCCCTCCTATGCTCTACCCTCCACTAGGGCCCAGTGTGTGTTGTTTCTCACTGTGTCCAAATGTTCTCATCATTTTGCTCCCACTTTTATTTTTTTATTTTTTCAGACAAAGTGTTGCTCTTGTCACCCAGGCTGGAGTGCAGTGGCATGATCTCGGCTCACTGCAACCTCTGTCTCCCAGGTTCAGATGATTCTTTTGTCTCAGCCTTCCCAGTAGTTGGCCACCATGCCCATCTAATTTTTGTATTTTTTGGTGGAGATAGGGTTTCACCATATTGCCAGGCTGGTCTCGAACTCGGGACCTCAGGCTATCTGCCTGCCTCAGCCTCTAAGAGGTGCTGGGATTCTGTTCCTGCATTAGTTTGCTAAGAATAATGGCCTCCAGTTTCATCCATGTCCCTGCAAAGGTCATGACCATGTTCTTTCTTACGGCTGCATAGTATTCCATGGTGTATATGTACCACATTTTCTTTGTCCAGTCTACCCTCAGTGCATATTTAGTTTGATTTCATGTCCTTGCTATTATGAATAGTGCTATAGTGAACATATGTGTGCATATGTCTCTATGATAGAGCAATGTATATTCCTTTGGGTATACAGTCAGTAATGTGATTGCTGGGTTCAATGGTAGTTCTGTTTTTAGTTGTTTGAGGAATCGCCACACTGCTTTCCACAATGGTTGAACTAATTTACACTCCCACAAACAGCTGATAAGTGTTCCCTTTTCCCTGCAACCTTGCCGTCATTTGTTATTTTTTGGCCTTTTAAGAATAGTCATTCTGACTGGTATCAGATGGTATCTCATTTTGATTTTCATTGACCTTTTTCCAATGATCAATGATATTGAGGTTTTTTTCATATGCTTGTTGGCCACATGTATGTCTTCTTTTGAAAAATGTCTGTTCATGTTCTTTGCCCACTTTTTAACGTTTTTTTTTTTTTTTTTTTCTGATAAATTTGCTTAAGTTCCTTATAGACCTTTGTCAGATGCAGAGTTTGCAAATATTTTCTCTCATTCTGTGGGTTGTAACTTTACTCTATTGTTACTTTCTTTGGGTTTGCAGGAGCTCTTTAGTTTAAATAGATCCCATTTGTCAATCTTTGCCTTTATTGCAATTGCTTTTCGCATCTTTGTCACAAAATCTTTGCCAGTTACTATGTTCAGAATGCTATTGCTTAGGTAGTCTTCCAGGGCTTTTATAGTTTTGGGTTTTACATTTAAGTCTCTTACCCATCTTGAGTTGATTTTTATATAAAATATAAGGAAGGGATTCACTTTAAATCTTCTGCATATGACTAGCCAGTTATCCCAGCAGCACTTATTGAATAGAAATTCTTTCCCCATTGCATGTTTTTGTCAGTTTTGTTGAAGATCAGATGGTCATAGGCATGCAGCCTTATTTCTGGGTTTTCCAGAAATGTTCCATTGGTCTATGTGTCTGTTTTTGTACTGGTACCATGTTGTTTTGGTTACTGTAGCCCTGTAACATAGTTTGAAGTCAGGTAGCATGATGCCTCCTGCTTTGTTCTTTTTGCTTATGATTGCCTTGGCTATTCAGGCTCTTTTTTTGGTTCCATATGAATTTTAAAATAGTTTTTCTGGTTCTGTAAAGAATGACACTGTTAGTTTAATAGGAATAGCATTTAATCTGTAAATTGCTTTGGTCAGTATGGCCATTTTGACGATATTGGTTGCACCTATTCATGAGCATGGAATGCTTTTCCATTTGTTTGTGTTATCTCAATTTTTTTGAGCTGTGTTTTGTCATTCTCATTGTAGTGGTCTTTCACCTCCTGATTGGCTGTATTCCTAGGTTATTTTACTCTTTTTGTGGCAATTGTGAATGGGATTGCATTCCTGATTTGCCTCTCCGTTTGGCTGTTGTTGATGTACAGAAATGTTAGTGACTTTTGTACATTGATTTTCTATCCTGAAATTTCGCTGAAGTTATCAGTTTAAGGAGTTTTGGGGCTAAAACAATGGGGTTTTCTAGCTATACAACCACATCATCTCTAAACAGGTGATAGTTTGATTTCCTCTCTTCCTATTTGGATGTCCTTTATTTCTTTCTCTCATTGTAGTTTTGATTTATATTTCTGTATATTTATATTTGATTAATGATGTTGAGCATCTTTTCATGTGCTTGTTGACCATTTGTATATCATCTTTGGAGAGATTTATACTCAAATCCTATGCCCATTTTTAACATTGAATTATTTGTTTGTGATGTTATTAAATTTTAGGAGTTTCTTACATATTTTAATGTTAACCTATTATCCGATTTATACATTTTAAATATTTTTTCCAATAAATGGGTTGTCTTATCACTGTGTTGATTGTGCACTTCAATGTATGAAAGTTTTAAATTTGTATATAATCAAACGTATTTACTTTTACTTACTTTTGTTGCCTGTGTTTTTGATGTCATATCCAATAAATCTTTGCCTAATCCAATATCATGAAGATTTTGCCCTATGTTTTCTTCTCGGATTTTTATGGTTTTCAATCTCACAGTTAGTTCTTTGATTCATTTTGAATTATTTTTTGTATATGGTGTAAGGTAAGGGCCCAACTCCATACTTTTGTATACAGATACTCAGTTTCACAACACCATTTTTTGAAAAGACTGTCCTTTTCTAATGGAATGATCTTGGCATCCATTGTGGGAAATCATTTGACCATAAATGTGAGAGTTTATTTCTGGATTTCCTATTTTATTTCATTGATCTATATGTCTATATGCCATAATTTCTATAGGTAGGTCTATACGACATAATTTCCCAAAAATTATAAATTTAATTTCATAGAGCCATAGAGTCTATGTAACTTTGTTGCACTTGGTCAGTTAGTTTCCTGAATAAATATCTAGACATATAATTACTGGATAAAAAGAATGCATGCTTTTACCATTTCTTCCAGATATCCTCCAAATAATTGTAAAAAATTGTTTTTAAAGACTTATTATCACTGAATATGAACTATTAAACTTGTAAATATTTTCTAACTGGCTCTGTTCTTTGCCTTTGGTCTATTAATTCATAGGTAACTATAAATATTATTTATCAATTTTATTAAACTGTAAGGTTTACATACTTTAGGTATTTAGGTTTACATACATTACATGCACTAGACATTTACATAAAATACATGCATTAGGTTTACATATATTAGGTATTAGATTTACATACATTACATACATTAGGTATATACATAACAGGTATGCCTATTATGTATGGGCAGTGTGTGTTTGAAATACTGTCTTAAGAAATACCAGTGAATATTAATGATAGAAAAATATCACATAAGCATCTATTCCAAAAACACAGGTAATCTACAAAGGGTGAAAAGGTATCTGGTTGTATTTCAATTTTTCTTTTTTTTATAATTCAACTCTTTTTGGTATTCAGGGGGTATATGTGTGGGCTTGTTATATATGCATATTTTGTAATACTGAGATTTGGGGTCCAAATGATCCCATCACCCTGGTAGTCAAGATAGTAATCAATAAGCAGTTTTTCATCTTTTGTCTTCCTTCTTCTCTCTCCACTCCAGGAGTTCCGAGTGTCTATTGTTTCCTTCTTTATGACCATGTATACCCAATGTTTAACTTCCACTTGTAAGTGGAAACGTGATATTTAGTTTTCTGTTCTCGTAATTTGCCTAGGATAATGGCCTCCATCTGCATCTATGTTGCTTCAAAGGACATGATTTCATTCTTTTTTATGACTATCTAATATTCCATGGAGGTATGTACCATTTTTACTTTATCCAGTCTACCATTGATAGGCATCTAGGTTGATTCCATATCTTTGCTATTGTACATAGTGCTGTGATGAATATATGAATGCATATGTCCTTTTAGTATAATGATTTATTTTTCTTTGGATATATACGCTGCAATGGGATTGCTGAGTCAAATGGTAGTTCTGCTTTAAGTTATTTGAGAAATCTTCAAACTGCTCTCCACAGTGGCTAAACTAATTAACATCCCCACCAAGAGTGTGAAAGTGACCCCTTTTCTCCACAGGCTTGCCAACGTCTATTGTATTTTAACTTTTTAATAACAGCCATTCTAACTTTTGTGACATGGTATCTCATTGTGGTTTTGATTTGCATTTCTCTGATTATTAGTGATGTTTAGCATTTTTTTATGTTTTGTGGCCATTTGTATGTCTTCTTTTGAAAAGTGTCTGTTCATGTTTTTGCTCATTTTGTAATGAGGTTATTTACACTTTGTTTGTTGAGGTTTAAGTTCTTAATAGATTCTGGATATTAGATCTTTGTTAAATGCATAGTTTGTAATTATTTTCTCCCACTCTGTAGGCTATTTACTCTGTTTTTAGTTTCTTTGGCTGTGCAGAGTTCTTAATTTAATTAGGTTCCACTTACCAATTTTTGTTTTTGTTGAAATTGCTTTTGAGGACTTAGTCTTAAATTCTTTCCCAAGGCTGACGTTCAGAATGATATTTCCAAAGTTTTCTTCTGGAATGCTAGTAGTTTGATGTCTGACATTTAAATATTTAATTCATCTTGAATAATTTTTGTTTATGGTGAAAGGTAGGGGTTCAGTTTTGTTTTTCTGCATATAGTTAGCCAACTATTTTCCCAGTCCTTTTCCCACTGGTTTTTGTTGACTTTCTCAAAGATCAGATGGCTATAGGTGTGCAACTTTATTTCTTGATTCTCTATTCTGTTCCATTGGTCTATGTGTCTGTTTTTGTACCATTACCATACTATTTTGGTTACTGTAACCTTATAGTATAGTTTGAAGTTGGATAATACGATGCTTTCAGCTTTGTTCATTTTATTTAAGATTGTTTTGACTATTTGGGCTCTTTTTTGGTTTTCTATGCATTTTAGAATAGTTGTTTTCTAATTCAGTGAAAAATGATTTGGTAGTTTGAGAGCAATAGCGTTGAATCTGTAGCTTGCTTTCGAAATACAGTCATTTTAACAATATTTATTCTTCCAGTCCATGAGCATGGAATGTTTTCTTCATTTTTGTGTGTTTCATCTGTGATTTGTTTTAGCAGTATTTTGTAATTCTCCTCGTAGAGATCTTTTACCTCCTTGGTTAGATGTATTCCCATTTATTTTATTTTACTGTTTTTCAGCTATTGCATATGGGATTGCATTCCTGATTTGGCTCTCAGCTTGAACATTATTGGTATAAAGGAATACTCTTAATTTTTGTATACTGACTTTGTATCCTGAAACTTTACTGAAGCCATTTAATAGTTCCAGTCAAATTTCTCTCAATATAGAATGGTAATAAACAATGGATGCATAATTTGAAGTTGAAAGATTATGATTGAATAAGTTGAAATGTGTCAAATCATCATTTTTTTACAAATGTCTCACAAATAGACTCTCTAACATACAATGACTCATTTGGTGTGCCAGCCACCTCAAGCCTGGAACTATTACATATGAATTTAAAGTTAAATAATAATAAAAGAATAACATAATGATAAATAAAAATGACCAATAAACAATGGTGCCCATTGGTAAAGTATATTTTCTAATTGCAAATTGAGGTACAGAAAAAATTAAAATATCATTAAGATCAGATATTTCATAGAAGTATAGTAATCTGACCCTCAAGTAGCTTAGATTATCATGATAATTAGAAATATCTAGTAGTATAAAAGTATATTTTATACAAGTAACCTCATACCTCAGGTCTTAAAAATGGCAGATTACAGGAGAAATAAATAATACCCAAATCATTTTAGCCCAAGTGAGGAAGATTTGAGATGTGTGCTTAAAAATAGTGATAAGAATTAAAAACATAAAGGAAGACAATCAAAGTTGAAACAATCAAGACTTGCTTTTCTTCATCTCAAATTATGTAAAATATCATGTAACTGAAGTATGACATTGTGATATAATAAGACATTTATATTTTGTCTCTGCCTCTGGTTCCTCCTGGCACACAGCTCCTAAAACCCTTGGATTTCCTAGACTGATGATTGTTGTTTGTATGCTAATGAGATGACTGTCGGCCAGGGACCCCTAAATGATTTCAGAATGGGGCTGTTCACCAGAAAGACCAAAACATAATTAGAGGATTGAGACTTTTAGCCCCACCCCCAATATATAGGGAAGGGAGAAGAGCTGAAGGTTGAGTTAACCATCAGTGGCCAATGCTGTAATCAATCATAACTTCAGAAATTATGAAGCCTTCATAAAAGCCCAAAAGGACTGGGTTTGGATAAATTACATATTGCTGAACATGTGGAGATACTTGGATGGCGGTGCATCTGCACCGAGCATGGAAGCTCTGTGTCCCACCCTCCCCATACTTTGCCCTTTTAATCTCTTCATCTGGTATTCATCTGTATTCTTCACAATATCCTTTACAATAAAATGGCAAATTTCAGTGTTTCCTTGAGGTTTGTGAGTCACTTTAGCAAATTAATCAAGTCTCAGGAAGGTGTCATGGGAACTCCCAATTCAGATTTGGTAGGTCAGAAGAACAGGTTACAACCTACTACTTGTGATTGCCATCTGAAATAGAGCCAGTCTTGTGGGACTGCATTCTCAACCTTAGGGTTCTGAAACTACCTCCAGGTAGCATCAGAACTGAGTTCAATTATAGTATACCTCGTTGGTGTCCACTGGAGAATTGTTTGGTATGCAGGAAAAAATAGCCACACATCCAGGGTCAGAATTGTGTGAAATGGTGAGTACGAGCAGAGGGTAGAAAAAACACTTTGGTCTAAGGTAAACTTGCAAATGTTATTAGCAACATTATTTTATTGAAACAAAACAGATAACTTTACAAATATTAGGGTAAATTAAATTAATATGTCATGACTTAAAAACCTCACTATCATTTTTGACAGTTAAAATATAGAAAAAGCAAACATTCAGAGAAATATTAATGTGATCATAGGTGTGTATGTATATTAAAAGACAAAATATTATAAACTATTAAATATCTATGTATACAGACAGTCATGTATTATATATTAAACTCCAAATAAATCTCTAACATTTTTCCTACAGTTAAAAGCATCAAGTGTTTTTATCACAATTAAATAAATATGTGAAATAGTAATTTTAAAAATGTTAAATCTCGGGAAAAAATTAAAAATTAAAATTTATGAATAATGCTTTATCAAAAAAATAAAAACTTAAAAATGTAAGCTTAAAATGTTTAACTCCAAATTAAAAATAAGAAATAATGTATATTATTTTAAAAATTGAGGATATTTTCTGTAATCCTAACATGTTGGGAGGCTGAGATAGGCAAATGGCTTGAGCCCAGGAGTTCAAATCTAGTGAAACTTTATCTTTACAAAAAATACAAAAAAATTAGCCAGGCTTAATGGTATGCATCTGTAGTCACAGCCACGAGAGAGGCTGAGGTGGGAGGATTGCTTGAGCCCAGAAGGTTCAGGCTGCAGTGAGCCATGATTGTGCCACTGCACTCCAGCATGGGCAACAGAGTAACATCTTGTCTCAAAAAAAAAAAAAAAAAAAAAAATCAAGGATCAACACTGTGGGAAAAGTTTATTCTCTTAAATTTTTATTTTTTACAAAATAAAAAAAAGCCTTCACTGCAAGACTTAGAATATGAAAAACAATAAGGAAAAATATAATGGCGAAGTCTCCAATGATGATTTATTAAATAAATAACAAATTATTTGTTGTTTAATAAATCTAAGCATGTTTTGGGCCAATAAAATTTTTGCTACATTTAGTAAATAAAATTATTATAAAATAACATTATAAATTGTAAAAATCTGATGAACTATAATGAGCATGACTGGTAGAAAAAAAGAATATTTATAAATATTTATATTATTAATACATTTTTTATAATTAAAAAACATTTAAATTCATCTAGAGTTTAGAAAAATTGAATTTTTCTAAAACCCCTTAAAAGAATCAAGATGAACACAGGTTAAAAATAAAATAACAAAGTGCAAAAAAAGAAATTACAGATAAAAAATTATTCAAAAATGTCCAAAGTTGATTTCATAACAGCACAACATTTAAATTACAGCAGCAAAAATATAGTTCAATATTAGGTATCTGTGAATATAATTTACCACATTAATAGTTCAAGCAAGAAAAAGTCATTTGACCATCCCTATTAATGCAAAAGGTAATTTGAAAAATTCAATACCAATTCTTGGTCCTCTCTGAGGAGCTACAAATAGGATAATTTCTTTTTAAACATGATAAATAAAACCTATTTAAATGTACTAGCCAACATCAGACAATGCAGAAGCATAATGCCATTTTTTAATGTTCACTTCTTTAACTTTTTTTTTGTAGTTTCTGATTAATAAAATAAAAAATCAGAGGAGTAGTTTACGGTAAAGCAGGAATTTTTCTTGAAAATTACTTAAAAACAGAAAATTATTTAAACAGATTTTGGTATATTCTGTTAAGAGTTATGCATAAAAATATCTGTTGATATGAATATATATGTATTTTTAGTAACAATATCATACTAAAAAATACATTTTAGCATTATTGTGAATTATATAGGTAGGTGTACCTGTATATGTTTAATCATAAGATGATTTTAGAATGCTGCTGAAGACATTGTGTTATCTCTAAAGGAGTGTACTATATAAAATATATATTTTTAAATTTCAAGTTTTACATGTTGAGTGTGTATTACTTGAAATGAAAAGTTATATTCTATAAATGGTGCTATGATAACTGGCTGTTGATATGCAGAAGGAGGAAACTGGACCCCTCCCTTTCACAATATACAAAACTTAACTCAAGATGGCTTAGACTTAAATGTTAAGACCTCGAAGTATAGGAATCCCAGAAAAAAGCCTAGAAATACAATACCTTACTCAATATTGTTCTTGGCAAATAATTTATGACTAAGTCCCTAAAAGCATCTGCAACAAAAACAAAAATTGATAAATGGAACCTAATTAAACTAAAGAATTTCTATACAGCAAAAGCAACTATCAAGAGTAAACAGACAACCTGTAGGATTAGAGAACATATTTGCAGACTATGCATCCAAATAAAAGTCATTAGATTTTGAACCCAGAACCTATAAGAAACTTAAACCACTCAACAAACAAATACAAATTACCCCCATTAAAAACTGGGCAAAGGACATGAACAGACACTTCTCAGAAGAAGACATACAAGTGCCAACAAACATATGAAAAAACAATCATCATCACTAATCATCAAAAGATGCAAATAAAAACCACAATGAAATATCATGTCACACTAGTCAGAATGCCTGTCATTAAAACATCAAAAAATAGCAGATGTTGGCGAGGCTGCAGAGAAAAAGGAACACTTATACACTCTTGTTGGGAATCTGAATTAGCTCAGCCACTGTGGAAAGCAGTTTGGAGATTTCCCAAAGAACTGAGTTGAACTACCATTTGACCCAGCAATCCCATTACTGTGTATATACCCAAAAGAAAATAAACTATTTTACCAAAAGAACACATGCACATATATGTTCATCACAGCACTATTCACAATAGTAAAATCATGAAATCAACCCAGGCACCCATCAATGTGCATTGGATAAAAACAATTTGTTACATATATATCATGGAATACTCCCACAGCCATAAAAAGAACAAAATAATGTCTTTTGCACCAACGTGGATGCAACTGTAGGCCATTACCCTAAGCAAACTAACATAGAAAGAGAAAAGCAAAAATACCACATATTCTCATAAGTAGGAGCTAAACATTGAGTGCACGTGAATATAAAGATGGAAACAATAGATACTGGCGATTACTAGAGGGGGTGGTAAGAGAGGAGGGCAAGAACTGAAAAACTATGTATTGAGTTCTGTACTCACGGAACCCATCACTACCAGCATGATGGGTTCAGTCTCACCCAAAGCATAGCATCACACAATATACTTTGTAACAAACTTGCTCGTGTCCCCTGAATCTAAAATAAAAGTTGTAATTACATTTTATTTAGTGGGAACTTTCCTTCAGCAACTGTGGTTAATAAGAAAGGTGTATTATATAACACTGAATTCCTCAGTTCCTTCTGAATATGGAATCTTGATAGTAAATGATAGGATCTACTACCTCACTCATATTTATAATCCTTTCATCGTCTTTGAATTTTGTACCCTTCAGGGATTTCTTTTTTCTTCACTTTGTTTTTCTCATTCTCTTATTTTTTCTTTCTTTCTTTCTCTTTTTCTCTCTCCCTATTCCTTCCTTTCTTTCTTCCTTCCTTCCTTCCTTCCTTCTCTCTCTCCTTTCCTTTCTTTCTTTCTTTCTTTCCCTCTTTATTTCTTTTCTTTCTTTCTTTCTTTCTTTCTTTCTTTCTTTCTTTCTTTCTTTCTTTCTTTCTTTCTTTCTTCTTTTTCTTTCTTCTTTCTTTCTCAAACCAGGTTCCTTCCTCCAAATATTACTGAAAACATTCAGGGAGTTGCTATATGTATGTTCCATCAATATTGTAAAAATTAATAAATCTGCTCGGTCATTTCTTGACACCCCACACACAGACCTTGCCCTAATTTTTAACAGTGATGGCATAATCTAAGCTTTACAATGTTTCGATGGCTTGTAAAAAATTTTTAAAAAGGAGTTACAGCCAGAGCTGGTTATTACATGCATGGCCTCCATGCTTTCCTTATTCCATGGAGTCACCAGCTTACAGAGACTGGGTCACCTCAGAAATTGATTGACTTCTAGCAGCATCAGTTGTCCACTATACTATTCTCACCACATACTCCCTAAGGTCCTTTACTTTTCATCCCAGTACCTTCGGGGGACATTGACTTTGTTGGGATGATGATAGCTTTGCATTGGGAAACTTTAGGACAATCTGCAGGAAAATACAACAATCTTTACTAATTTTTTTCTAAACACATAGACAATCTGAAATGCATGTGAGGCATCAGCAAAATGATTGAAGTTGGCCTCCGCCTCTGTGTCTCTACCTGTTTTTCTGCCAGTGCGAAACTAAGATGTCTGTATTAAGCCATTTTTTCATTGCTATAAAGAATGACCTGGGCTGTGCATGGTGGCTCACGCCTGTAATCCCAGCATTTTGGGAGGCTGAGGCAGGTGGATCATGAAGTCAGGAGATTGGTGAAACACCATCTCTACTAAACACACAAAAATTAGCTGGGCATGGTGGCGGGCACCTGCAGTCCCAGCTACTCAGGAGGCTGAGGCAGGATAATGGTGTGAACCCGGGAGGTGGAGCTTACAGTGAGCCGAGATCACACCACTGCACTCCAGCCTGGGCAATAGATCAAGACTCCATCTCAAAAAAAAAAAAAAAAAAAGAAAAGAAAAAAGGAAAAAAAAAAAAAAAGAACAACCTGACACTAGGTAATTTATAAAGAAAAGAGATAGATTTAATTGGCTCACAATTCCATACTCTGTACAGGAAGCAAAGCTGGAGAGACCTCAGGAAACTTACAATCATGATGGAAGGCAAAGAGGAAGGATGTACATCTTAAATGGCCGGAGCAGGAGAAAGAGAGCATGGGGAGAGGTGCTACACACTGTTAAACAACCAGATCTCATGAGAACTCACTCACTATCACAAGAACAGCAAGGGGGAAATCTGCCCCCATGATCCAGACATCTCCCATCAGGCCACTCCTCCAGCCCTGGGGATTGTAATTTGACATGAGATTTGGGCAGAGATACAAATTGAAACCATATCATTTCATCCCGGTCCATCTCAAATCTCATGTCTTTCTTACATTTCAAAATGGGATCATGCCTTTTAAACAGTTCCTCAAAGTGTTAATTCATTCCAGCATTAACTCAAAAGCCCATAGTCCAAAGTCTCATCTGAGACAAGGCAAGTCTCTTCTACCTATGAGCATGTAAAATTAAAAAGCAAAACAAAACAAAAACCAAGTTAGTTACTTCCAAGATACCATGGGACATACCAGCATTGGGTAAGTACACCCATTTCAAAAGGGATAAACTACCCAAAACAAAGGGACTACAGGCCCCATGCAAGTACAAAACTCAGGATGTCAGTCATTAAATCTTAAGGCTACGAAACAATCTCCTTTGACTCCATGCCTCATATCCAGGCCACACTGATGAAAAGAATAGGTTTGCAAGGCCTTGGGCATCTCTGCCCTTTTGGTGCTGCATAGTGCAGCCTCTTTAGCTGCTTTTACCAGCTTGCTTTGAGTGCCTGCAGCTTTTCCAGTTTTATGGTGCAAGCTGTCAGTGGATCAACCATTCTGGGGTCTGAAGGATGGTGGCAGTGCCCCAGTGAAGAGTCTGTGTTTGGGCTCCAACCCCACATTTTCCCTCTGCACTGCCCTAGTAGAGGTTCTACATGAGGGCTCCAGTCCTACAGCAGACTTCTCCTTGGACATCCAAGTGTTCCATAGATCCTCTGAAATCCAGGAGGAGGCTACCAAGTCTCTACCCTTGCCCTCTGTGCACCTGCAGGCTTAACAACACATGGAAGCTGCCAAGGATTATGACTTGCACCCTCTGCAGCAGCAGCCTGAAATGTATCTGTGGCCCTTTCAGCCACGGCTAGAGATGGAGTGACCGGGATGCAGGGAGCAGTGTCTTGAGGTTGCACAGGACAGCAGGACTCTGGGCCCAGCCACCAAACTATCCTTCCCTCCTAGGCTTCTATGCTTGTGATGGGAAGGGCTGCCATAAAGATCTCTGAAATGTTTTGGAAGCATTTATGTTACTAACATTCAGCTCCTCTTTACTTAAGCAAATTTCTGCAGCCGACTTGAATTCCTCCGCAGAAAATGGGATTTTCTTTTTTACCAAATGGCCAGGCTGCAAATTTTTCAAACATTTATACTCTACTTCCCTTTTAAATATAAGTTTCAATTCCAGGTTATTTCTTTGTTCAGGACACATCTTGAATGTTTTTCTATTTAGAAATGTATTCCACCAGATGCCCTAAATCATTACTTTCAAGTTCAAAGTTCCACAGACCTCTAAAGCAGGGGCACAATGACTCCAACCTCTTTGCTGATGCATAACAAAAGTGACCTTTGTTTCAGTTCCAATAAGTTTCTTATCTCCATCTGAGATCACCTTGGCATGGACTTTGTTGTCCATGTCACAATCAGCATTTTGGTCACAACAATTTAACTGGCCTCTAGGAAGTTCCAAACTTTCCCTCATCTTTTTTTTTATTCTTCTGAGCCCTCCAAACTGTTCCATTCTTCTGCTGTTACCCAATTGCAAAGTTGCTTCCACACTTCTAGGTATCCATATGGCAATGCCCCACTCCTGGTGCCAATGTTCTTGTTAGTTCATTCTTACATCCCTATAAAGCAACTACCTAAGACTGGATAATTTACAAAGAAAATAGGTTTAATTGCTCATTGTTCCACAGTCTGTACAGGAAGCATGGCTGGGGAGGCCTTAGAAAACTTACAATCATGGCAGAAAGTGAAAGGAAAGCAGGCATGTCCTACATGGCTGAAACAGGAGGAAGAGAGAGAAGTGGGAGGTGCTACACACCTTCAAACAACCAGATCTTTTGAGAACTCACTCACTATCACGAGAATAACAAGGGGAAAATCCACTCCATGATTCAATCACCTCCCACCAGGTCCCTCCTCCAGCACTGGGGAATATAATTTGACATGGGATTTGGGCGAGGACACAAATCTAAACTGTACCAATGTCCTTCTTCCTCTCCTCTGGCCTGTGGATCAGATACCCTGTGGTTAGCTACCCGGCCACAGATCTTCCTAAAACGCAGAATAATTTTTGGGAGAAATGCAGTCTAAATCTAATATTACTGAAAGAAACATTATATGCACACATTAGAGCCAATATAGTAGCCATAACTTTTACAATGAAGAGACTGATATAGCCTCAACGGGAGCACCAAATTTACATAAATTGGAGTTTTTCACTTTTCAAGAGACAACTGGTTTTTAAATGGCCTTTATGTTTAGATAAAAGCCTAAAACAATTTCAAGGACTTAAAATCCACTGAGAATAAAAACATTTCAGCAAAACCATTTTTATATAGTAATTGAGACCACATGACATATTTATTATTTTCCCATCTGTTAATCTCAATTTGAAAATCTATATGGTAGCTTTAGGGTTTAGCATCTTGTTGTGAATGAATGGTGTGATAAGTCATTTGTCAGTGTACCCCACAGAGAATACCCACTAGCATTGTGTGAATATTTTGTCTGTGAAACCCCTTGAGTATCTTGATGTGGTTGTAATATTCTACTGCTTTCCAAAGCAGTTCTATTTATAGAAATCTAAGGCACCACTGAGGAAGAGCGGTGTGAAGCTTGTAAGAGGGTCTGTGGTCCACCGCAGACATTTTTAGTAAATCTTGTCTTGACTTGAGAATTGACATATCTTGGCTTCCAGAAATGCCAGAAGTTTTACCTTCAACTCAACAGAATAAATGAGCACATATTAATTTAGTAATTGGATATAACATATTGCTTATGTTTCCTCCTTAATAACATTAGAAATAAGGACAGGGACTTTTAAGACTGTTGAATTGTTCTGAGGCTGACACAAATTATAAAGTTTGGATTTATTAAGAATTCCCAAGTTTGAATTATTTTTATTACACTCTAGACACAATTAACTAACTCTAGGGTGATCTTTAATATAAATGATAATTTCTACTGTATAAGAAAAGAATGGAGCTAGTTCTGGTGAATACGAGTATTCTTTATGTCATGTTTATTTAAAGATAATGTTTAATTAAAAATTGTATTAATAACACTATGTTTCTAATTTCTTTGTCATAGTACTGTGTTTTCTGAGTTTCATGCAATGATTAGATAAGTCTAAGAATTAATTTCGTGGTCACCATCTTTTAAGTACATGTTTTTAAAACATGTTTTTTTTTAAGAAGTCCAAATAATATCTCTCTTATTTAAGATATATTTTTCTTCAATTAACCTTCAGTGTAAAATGCTTGTTAATTGGAGAATGCCAGTATTGGTAAAGTGGTGTGTAAAATAACTCATTCTGAAAAGGTCGATCATTTTCAGAAACAAAATTATACTAGTCTTCAATTCTGAAAATTTTAGAAGATAGACCTTCAGGGACAGATAATTTAGGACCAAAAGAAACTGTCAAGAACAGTAATGATTTCAAACATTATATTTTCTTAATTTGGAAACATAGATGATCTTAATTTGCATTAAGTAAATTATTTCCATCTTGAAGTTGATTAACTTTAAAATATATATACATTACTAATCATTAAGTCTTTTAATAATTTTAACACAATAAAACACAGAAGTCATATTTTCAATTTAATTCATACTGAATGTGCTTTCTATGACTCAAGACCTTTCTAGAAAAATTCGTGTGCTTAGATCTTGCCCTTGATTTGTGATCTCTGAATTCCCTTAGCCCTCAAGTAATAGTCCTACTTAAAAAGGATGGGAGGTATATTTTAACTCCAGGGAACATTAAGTAATATTTGTAGGCATTTTAGGATGTCATAACTTTAGTGGATTGTTGTTACTAGTATCTAGTGAATAGAGACCAGGGATGCTACTAAATATGCTATAATGCACAGAACATCCCTCACAAAAATAATTTCCTGGTCTAAAATGCCAGTAGTTCCCAGATTTAAAACTCTTGCACTAATATATCTGTTTACACATGAAAAATATAACTTTAAACACTGAACCCAGAATTTCCTTTGAAAGCAAATCAAACTGCTTTGACATCATCGGTGAAGGCTATTTCAAGAAAGAGTGTTTCATTTAAGTGTTGCATTTAGTCAAGTGACTTATTAAGTTAACAAGTCAATCAACCACAAGTCTCAAATCAATAATAAAATAAGCTTCATTAGTTCCAACATTTTCTCCAAGGAACAGTTTCCTAAATCATACCAAGTCAAAATGATGTCATATGTGTGCAGGTCTTTGAGGCAACAAGAGAATACTGATAATACACGATTTTGTTATGTGATGGAAATATTGAACATATTGTTTCTTTATTACTCAAGCAGCCTTTTACTCTGAAATTTATCCATGGTTTTTTTTGTTGTTATTGTTGTTGCTGTTGTTGTTTTTGAGACGGAGCCTTGCTCTCTTGTCCAGGTTGGACTGCAGTGGCACAATCTCGGCTCACTGAAACCTCCGCCTCCCTGTTTCAAGGGATTCTCTTGCCTCAGCCTCCCAAGTAGCTGGGATTATAAGTGTGTGCCACCAGGCCTGGCTAATTTTTTATATTTTTAGTAGAGACAGTGTTTCACCATGTTAGTCAGAATGGTCTCAATCTTCTGACCTCGTAATCCACCCGCCTCAGCCTCCCAAAGTGCTGGGACTACAGGCATAAGCCACCACGCCAGCCCATGGGTTTTATATATTGGTTGTGTTCACAAAAGCCAGCTATAATATTAAGTCAAGAAATAATTCTTAAATCAGCAATATTTTCATAAATATGGATTTCTGAAACAACGAATGATTTGGGTTATTTAAATAATACCTCCTTTTGATGTATATTATGTTATATAATATACATCTGTGTGTATCATGTGAGATGTACGTAGTTGTAAAATTATGGTTCTATGCTTATAAAAAAATAGTCAAACTCAAAGACTTGCTTATGACTGAAATGAAAAGTTAATATTGAATAAAAATTTAGAAATTACAGCTCAGGCATATCATCTATATTATGATTAACTTAATGAAAATTTGACCTAAAAGAAGAGTGTACATAAGGATTGAATTGTTATGCAGCCTAAGAAGACTTGCATTATGAGAATTTTGCTGACATTTCTGTTGACAGACAAATGACTTCCAGCCTTACAAATTTGTTCTCTGTCAAAAGTTGCAAGAGCCAAAGGAATAATTCACCACATTCATATTCTACACTTTCAAAACTCAGCCTATCACACTCCTTTGCCATGCAATGTAGATTTTTAGTATGATCTTAATCTAAATTTTAAAATATATAAATTATTCCCTTTAGAAAGGCAGGACTCCTTGAAAGTTAGATATATATCATAATTATTTGTATTTTCATTTATAATACCATTCTGATCCAATAGTAGACACTCAGTTAGTGTCTTGTCATGGAGAAACACATTCTTGCCTTTCCTAGTCCATTGTATGATCAATGATTAGGTCAATTGTTTGGTTAAAAAAATTATATCTAATCTATACACACCCACCCACACCACAACAAAATGCATATGTTCTCTCTCTCTCTATATATATATAGAGAGAGAGATCGATATATAGATATCTATCTATAGATATCTATATATCGATCTATATAGATAGATGGATATCTATATATCGATTATATATATAGAGAGAGGGGTGTGTGTGTGTGTGTACATAGATAGATAGATAGACATATATCTATCTATATATACATCGTGAAAGGTCTGGTAACCCTCAGCCCAGCAGCCTTCTACCTATCTGTCTTCTATCATTAGGTTTAGTTTCATATGAATGATACCATCCTTCCCTTTATATGGAGATACAGTTATTCTTGGAAGCAGCTCAGCATTCTCCATTGTCCCCCTGCTGGAAACTAGTCTGGTCTCAGCCCACACAAACTCTATGTGAGAGGGAGGATGCTCAGAAGTTACAGCTCCCACACTTTTCTTTATTCGGAGGGAGTTCATTGCCTAACTTAGTTCTGCAGGTTAGTCATTGTCCATATGACTTAATTTAGTATAAAAATCAACCTGGGCAGGAATGAATCTACCTCCAGCACTGAAGGGGACTTATATTCCTGCTTGTGTTCCCCCACATGCTCAGAGCAACTGATCTGGGCCAGCCCTCGATGGGCCATCCTAGTGACTAAGGGTGTGAGCTCTGGCGTCTAGCTGCCTGTGTTCTAACACTGGTTTCACCAAATATTAGCTGCATATTCTTGAAACATTTATATAAAAGTTTGTGTGTCAGTTTCCTCATCTGTAAAATGAAAATAGTAATAGTATGTATCATATATGTTTGAAAAAATAGACTAACATCTAGTCTATTTTTGGAGCAGTGACTGTCGTAGAGTAAGGATTAAATAGATGTTAGTTGTTGCTTATATTATGATGATTGCTGTCAAATCTGATTACCTAGTCTATCACAGACAGATGACAGGTTGCTCTTCCTCTGTGAGCTGTACATCAGCTGAGCCCAACAGTAGTAATCTGAATAGATCCATCAAGGCATCTTTGGGGTTCTAGCTCCTGTGTTGAGGTATAGAGCATACATATACCCAGTCCATTTGTCCTTTGAAAAAGCTCTTGTGTTCCTGTTGCAGGAGTGAATTACTTGCTTGCTCAGAGTAGGCAGTCTGTTTTGCCTCCCCTCCAATTGGACAACATCACCTCCTGAAATAAAGCCTCTGATCTCAATTTGAAGTATAAGTAATGATCCCCTAAAAATAAGTTTTGATTTCCTCATAGAAGTTTCCAAGTCTAAATGTTTTAATCTCCTACTAATACCTACTTCAATTTCACCTTACCTGTATTAAATATATTATATTTTATAAACTTGAGCTGTACATAGATGTGAAAACTGAAGCCCTAAATTTTTAAAAAAGTCAGCCAAAGTCTTATTAATAGCTGGTGTCTGCACAGTTCTAGAACTCTAGAATTTCACCACACTGTGGCAGGCCACTTCCATTTCCTCTCTTAATTTCTAGTAATATCAATATTTCTTTGGAGATTTTTCTTTACAGCAATGGCCCATTATAGAAAAGTTAAATGTGAACATTTTTATTCAAAAAATGTTTAAAAATGACTATATTTTCATAAGCAGTAACTTGTGGCAAGTAAAAAGTTGCACAAGACAATCAAATAAATGTGTAAGTGTATGTGAACATGTGTGTGCATGTGTACACATGTATATGAGAAATCAGTATTTTTTTCTTATTTCTTTTTTTAAACTTTTACGTTTAGGGGTACATGTGCATGTTTGTTTTATAAATAAATCTGTGACATGGGGGTTTGTTGTACAAATTATTTTGTCACCCAGGCATTAAGCCTAGTACCCATTAGTTATTCTTCCTGATCCTCTACCTCTTCCCAACCTCCACGCTCAGGTAGGCCCCAGTGTCTGTTGTTCTCCTCTCTGTGCCCATGTGTTCTCATCATTTAGCTCCTACCTATAAGGAAGGGCATAAATATTTGGTTTTATGTTCCTGAGTTAGTTTGCTAAGGATAATGGTCTCCAACCCCATCAATATTCCTGCAAAGGACCTAATCTCATGCTTTTTATGGTTGCATAGTATTCTATGGTCTATATGTGCCACATTTTCTTTATCCAGTCTGCCATTAATGGATATTTAGGTTGATTGCATGTCTTTGCTGTTGTGAATAGTGCTGCAATGAACATATGTGTACACGTGTCTTTATGACAGAATGATTTATATTCCTTTGGGTACATGACCAGTAATGGGATTGCTGGGTCAAATGGTAGTTCTATTTTTAGCTCGTTGAGGAACAAACACACTGCTTTGCACAATGATTGAACTAATTTACACTCCCACTAACAGTGTATAAGCGTTCCCTTTTCTCAACAACCTCGCCAGCATCTGTTATTTTTTGACTTTTGAATAACAGCCATTTTTACTGATGTGAGATGATATCATACTGTGGTTTTGTTGGCATTTCTCTAATAATGATGTTGAGCTTGTTTTCATATGATTGTAGCCGCATGTATGTCTGCTTTTGAAAAGTGTCTATTCATCTCCTTTGCCCATTTTTTAATGGGGTTGTTTGTTTTTTCTCATTAATTTGTTTAAGTTTCTTATAGATGGTGGATATTAGACATTTGTCAGATGCATACTTTTTGAAATTTTTCTTTCATCCTGAAGGTGGTCTCTTTACTCTTGACAGTTTCTTTTGCTGTGAGGAACCTCGGTATTTTAATTAGATCCCATTTGTCAATTTTTGCTTTTGTTGCAATTGCTTCTGGCATTTTATTCACGAAATTTTTGCCTGTTCCATATCCGGAATCGTATTCCCTAGGTTATCCTCCAGGGTTTTCATAGTGTTGGGTTTTACGTTTAAGTCTATACGTGTTTATAATGGAGTGTTTATTGCTCTAATTCATTAAGTATGCAATTAATCAGACTGTTAGCATCTAAAGTAATTGATGCCCTTGTTTGGAGATGAAGAAAAAAAATTATTGAATCTATGATGCTCTTAATATCATTTTACTGGTAGTTAAGCCTGGATCATAACACGTTGCAAAGGGTGATAATGCCAATGTGATAGGACACAAATGATGAAAAGACCTGAGCAGGCCTGCTAACACACCAGCAATGAGAGTCATTAAATAAATTGAAAGCCTGTTTTCTCCTTTGAGTAAAAAGTTGGTAGCAAAAAACACAAAATATCTACAAACTGGCTTAGATAAATATTACTGACTCTATTAGGAAAAATCTGAACATGTGTTAAATAAATGCAAAAATATTGGTATATCTGTCAATACAAATTTTGATACGAAGATACATACATTTAATAGTCAACACAACCTTGGGAATAATATACTATAATCCTATTATCTCCCATTTACAAATAAGGAAATTGAGTGAGGAATGCTTAACTTCATTATTTATATCAAGCAACATAGGGACAAGGGTCTTTGTTTGGATCACTGATGACAGTCAATGCCCAACAAATATTTTTCAGAGGGAGAAATAGCTACTAATCATGAACTAGAATGCAAACCCATTTCCTTTTTACTTCAATATTCTTTTTTCCTAACACATTATTTTGGTTTCATTTGAAAAAAATGTACCAGTGGAGCAGAAAGGGAAAAAAATATTGATCAATAATCCATTTAAGGCTTTGTGGGTTAGCAGATGAAAAATAATACCTGAGGCCGGGCGCGGTGGCTCAAGCCTGTAATCCCAGCACTTTGGGAGGCCGAGACGGGCGGATCATGAGGTCAGGAGATCGAGACCATCCTGGCGAACACGGTGAAACCCCGTCTCTACTAAAAAATACAAAAAAAAAAAAAAAAAAAAAAAAAAAAAAAAAAACTAGCCGGGCGAGGTGGCGGGCGCCTGTAGTCCCAGCTACTCGGGAGGCTGAGGCGGGAGAATGGCGGGAACCCGGGAGGCAGAGCTTGCAGTGAGCTGAGATCCGGCCACAGCACTCCAGCCTGGGTGGCAGAGCAAGACTCCGTCTCAAAAAAAAAAAAAAAAAAAAGAAAAGAAAAATAATACCTGATTGGGCGATTTCAGTGAAACTTGTCTGTATAGTACTTCACAGAGGACCATGCACAAACAGGCACTATCGTATGATGATAATGAGTATAGTTATCTAGTCAGTAATTATAAAACTTTTTTTTTGTGAAAATTATTATAAGCTACACCTTGTAGAAGACCAAAATTAATCAACAATGGCAATATGATGACATTTACTAAAATATAATTTCTTGATAATAATTTCTTGATATGTCAGGATGATACTCAGAAAATAATAAATAATATGACTAGTTTATTAAATGTATTTTTTATCAGTTGCATAAACATAACTTATTGGCAATGTTGCAGCACTAATCATTTTACAGGTCTTTCAATCATTATTTAATCAACTCTCAAAATATCTGTACTATATAAATTTGTGTTACAATCTTCTTTCTTATAGAAGATAAACATGAGATGTAAAGTGTAATAAGGTATGCCAGCATGGTTCAGATACAAAAATAAGATTAGAATGTAAAATACTTACTCTAACCAATCTACCCCATCTGATGGACTGCTAATTGAATGTGTGTATGTAATCAGAAAAGACATTTAGCTTAAAATCATTTACAAAATATTCCAGACCTTTCTATAATGAAGTCAGAAACTTGAATTTATAATGTTATCTGAAATTAATTTATCATAATTTAAAATGAAGCAACATTATTCTGGTACCATCTTCCGTCCTTCTGATTCTTCTGTGTTGCAGAAAGAAAAGTATAGCTATAGAGAAATGATCAGAAAACTTATCAATTCATCAAGTTAATAATTTTTTTCCATGTTTCTTGTACTCCTTTTTTGTAAATTTTGTTACATGGTTGTACTGATTTACTACAATTTTGCCTTCCAATTTTTTCATTTATCTTAAAAACGATTTTCATATTTTAGGCGGTGCAAACATTTTATTGATTGATAAACATTGAAGACAAACATTGATAACATTGAAGACAAACAATAAGTATAAATGCTTGAGCCAAGAGTTGCTGCTTGGTAATGGAATTTCTAATAAGTATTGACAGTATTGGCTGTAATATAAAAAACTCATGGTATGTAAAAAACATGATGTTACTACACATTGAATTCTGTTTATAGCTCTAATTGTGAGATATTGAAAAGGCTATTAAGCTTAACTATAGTTTTTTTGGCTGTATGTTTATATAGGTGATGTTTATACTACATACACTGAGAAGTTAAACATACTATTAGTATATTATTGAACAAAGTTAAATGACATATAATCAGAGTAAGTATTGTTTCATGAGAAGTACTATTAGTTTGGTAAAAGGTATTCTTTTCTGTGGATGATGTTAAAAACTATATATATACTTATACATGAAAGCCACTAAACTAAAAGTCACTTTCTATAATTTTATCTAGTTCACTAAATAATATTCTGTCAGCTTTGCCCAGTTTCCAATTAAATCTATTTGTGAAGTTATTGACTACAATTATTACGTTCACGGGTTTGGAATTTTGATTTGATACTTGTATACAGATTCTACTTCTGTACTGAAATCCTCCATCTTGAGGTCTGTTAGTTTTAGCATAATAACAACAGTTATTTTAAAATCTTTGTCTGAAAACTCCATTATTGAATCATCTATGAGCCTGTTTCTATTATCCATTTTTTTTTTTTTTTTCCTCTTGCAGTACTTCAACTAAATCAAGCAGCCACCTCTCTCGGGATTATTTTCTTATTGTTTTCTCTGCTGTATTTCTTTCTTTTCCTCCTTTATTTTTTCCTAGTTCATTTCTATTCATACTGTAGGTTACACAAAGTTTGGTAATTTATTCATTCTATGGATGTATGAGATCAGTTTACATGAATGGCCGTTAAAATATTTTCAAAGACCCTTTTCCCAATATTCTATTTATTTTTGTTGTTATTGGTTTAATTTCCAAATTTCCATACCATAACATCAGTTGAAATTGTGGAATATTTATCACATGTTGCACGTTATCATTATCTTCTCATTAATAGCGTAGATGACCAATTTATTTTTCTTGCATGATAAGTTAGTTCATTGGTTAGGAAAATGAGGGAGAATATTTTCTGTGACTACATAATAATATAATTGACTACATAATAATATAATCAGTATCTTTATTAACACACATATTGGGATTAAAGATTAGGAGTATGGGCATCAAGATTCCTAAATGCAGCTGAGCACATATAATAAAATTGTATTTTTCTTTAAATTTTTAACAAGTTAAGCAACCAATTATCACTACCATCAGAAATGAGGTGCTTTTAAATTAGGATAAATTGAAGAGGAAAAAAGGGGTGTTCATTTTGAAAAAGATGATTTCAGGATCTTCATGTTAAAATTGAATTATGTACATAATTGAAATGTGTCTTGAGGAGTAAATTATTTTTAAGCATTTGCTTGTATAGTGTGGGTTTCAAAGTGCATGTGTGTGTGTGCAATTGCCTTTGCAAAAATAACTGAGACAGTTATTACAGTGAAAGAGATCTGAACTAACTGACTCCAACTTGCTTCTAAACTCCAAGCTGTGCTTGTTCGTTCCTGGGCACAGGCCAAGCTAACTTTGGGAGGAATTTAGTTTATAGTTTAGTTTTGAAACAAAGACAATAACAACTCTTTTCTAAAACAAATCCTCTTCCTGCCTGGGAACTAGAATGCCTTTGTAGGACTAACAAATTAGTTGTAAGATTAGAAATTACTGTGTAGAAGTCATGCAGCTAGAGGCTGCAAGATTCTAAATGTTCCAAATTGCTCCTAGAGATAACATTACTATTGTATTTTTAAAACCTAAGATGAGTGTTTGAGATATTTTGCAGACCCTGTGCTCAATGGATCAGCTGGCACCACCCAGATGGATAAACTGGCTCCTCTGGTCTTGTGGCCACCAGCTGGGAACTTACTCAGTGCAAGAGGACAGCTTTGACTTGACTCCCTATGATTTCATCTCCGGCCTGACCCAAATCAGCACTCCCCACTTTCCAACCCCTTACCCACCAAATTATCCTTAAAAACCTTGATTCTCAAGTTTTCTTGGAGACTGATTTCAGTAACAATAAAACTCCAGTCTCCTGTACATAGAGCTCTGCGTGAATTCATCTTTCTCTATCACAATTTCCCTGTCTTGATAAATTGACTCTGTCTAAGCAGCTGGAAAGAGGAGAACCTGTTGGGCGGTAGTGTGTGTGTGTGTGTGTGTGTGTGTGTGTGTGTGTGTGTGTGAGGGCAGACACGATCTGTTAACTATGTTCTTTTACCAGTTAAAGAGTCAAGTTAGGAGGTTTAGGAATATTTGGTAAATAAGAGTAGGGAGATGTTTAAATATTGAGAATAAAGAAAACATAGGTACCACATGGACTTGATGGCACGGTAGAGCGAGAGCAAATGAAAGGTATTGGGAAATTGCTGTGTTTTGTTATATTGTTTTCTTTGGTTTTGCTTGTTACTTTTATTTGTATGTTGGATTGGTTTGTGCTTTATTTGCATGGTGTGTATATATTTTTTTGCTCCCAACATCCATCCTTACCTGTCATCTCATTTATACTGCTAATATAAATGATTCATTGAAATTTTATTAGTTTAACAGGCCTTTAGAGTCCTGAGTTCTAGCCAAAGGAAGGGGGGATAGGTCCACTTTCCTAACGACCTTGCCCTAGAAGTGATACATATCAATTCTGCTCACAGTCCATTGGTAAAGATTAGTTACATTGGTCCCCACCTAGATGAAGGATGTGTCTTGGCATGCACCAGGGCAGTTGCTTTTTAATGACAACTCTGAAAGGGCTGCAAAAATGTGTGGTTTTCGTCCCATATTTTTTCCTCCCATTTTCAGTCCATATGTCTTTTTAGAAGCTGTTTTCCACAATTACCCCAAGGGTAGAATCCATGAACTGTAAGTAAAACACCCAGAGAGTCTCATTTAGAGCCAATGAGACATTTATTGTTTCTTGAATATTAATATACATAGGACTGGAGCTATCTTAAACCCAGAATCAGAATGGAAATAACGCATTGGGCATTAGGTCTGAGAAATGGATCAGAGGAAAGAAGTGATACATTGAATTACTGGATCAAAATGTATCTGACTATGTTTTAATTTACATGAGCTAAAACAATTGCTTTCATTTTACTTTCATTCAGTTTGAATTAAGATTTCTTTTTTTTTAAATTTATTTATTATTATTATACTTTAAGTTGTAGGGTACATGTGCATAACGTGCAGGTTTGTTACATATGTATACTTGTGCCATGTTGCTGTGCTGCACCCATCAACTCGTCATTTACATCAAGTATAACTCCCAATGCAATCCCTCCCCCCTCCCCCCTCTCCATGATAGGCCCCGGTATGTGATGTTCCCCTTCCTGAGTCCAAGTGATCTCATTGTTCAGTTCCCACCTATGAGTGAGAACATGCGGTGTTTGTTTTTCTGTTCTTGTGATAGTTTGCTAAGAATGATGGTTTCCAGCTGCATCCATGTCCCTACAAAGGACACAAACTCATCCTTTTTTATGGCTGCATAGTATTCCATGGTGTATAAGTGCCACATTTTCTTAATCCAATCTGTCACTGATGGACATTTGGGTTGATTCCAAGTCTTTGCTATTGTGAATAGTGCTGCAATAAACATACGTGTGCATGTGTCTTTATAGCAGCATAATTCATAATCCTTTGGGTATATACCCAGTAATGGGATGGCTGGGTCATATGGTACATCTAGTTCTAGATCCTTGAGGAATCGCCATACTGTTTTCCATAATGGTTGAACTAGTTTACAATCCCACCAACAGTGTAAAAGCGTTCCTATTTCTCCACATCCTCTCCAGCACCTGTTGTTTCCTGACTTTTTAATGATCGCCATTCTAACTGGTGTGAGATGGTATCTCATTGTGGTTTTGATTTGCATTTCTCTGATGGCCAGTGATGATGAGCATTTTTTCATGTGTCTGTTGGCTATATGAATGTCTTCTTTTGAGAAATGTCTGTTCATATCCTTTGCCCACTTTTTGATGGGGTTGTTTGTTTTTTTCTTGTAAATTTGTTTGAGTTCTTTGTAGGTTCTGGATATTAGCCCTTTGTCAGATGAGTCGATTGCAAAAATTTTCTCCCATTCTGTAGGTTGCCTGTTCACTCTGATGGTAGTTTCTTTTGCTGTGCAGAAGCTCTTTAGTTTAATTAGATCCCATTTGTCAATTTTGGCTTTTGCTGCCGTTGCTTTTGGTGTTTTAGACATGAAGTCTTTGCCCATGCCTATGTCCTGAATGGTACTACCTAGGTTTTCCTCTAGGATTTTTATGGTATTAGGTCTAACATTTAAGTGTCTAATCCATCTTGAATTAATTTTCGTATAAGGAGTAAGGAAAGGATCCAGTTTCAGCTTTCTACTTATGGCTAGCCAATTTTCCCAGCACCATTGATTAAATAGGGAATCCTTTCCCCATTTCTTGTTTTTGTCAGGTTTGTCAAAGATCAGATGGCTGTAGATGTGTGGTATTATTTCTGAGGACTCTGTTCTGTTCCATTGGTCTATATCTCTGTTTTGGTACCAGTACCATGCTGTTTTGGTTACTGTAGCCTTGTAGTATAGTTTGAAGTCAGGTAGCGTGATGCCTCCAGCTTTGTTCTTTTGACTTAGGATTGTCTTGGAGATGCGGGCTCTTTTTTGGTTCCATATGAACTTTAAAGCAGTTTTTCCAATTCTGTGAAGAAACTCATTGGTAGCTTGATGGGGATGGCATTGAATCTATAAATTACCTTGGGCAGTATGGCCATTTTCACGATATTGATTCTTCCTATCCATGAGCATGGTATGTTCTTCCATTTGTTTGTGTCCTCTTTTATTTCACTGAGCAGTGGTTTGTAGTTCTCCTTGAAGAGGTCCTTTACATCCCTTGTAAGTTGGATTCCTAGGTATTTTATTCTCTTTGAAGCAATTGTGAATGGAAGTTCATTCCTGATTTGGCTCTCTGTTTGTCTGTTACTGGTGTATATGAATGCTTGTGATTTTTGCACATTAATTTTGTATCCTGAGACTTTGCTGAAGTTGCTTATCAGCTTAAGGAGATTTTGGGCTGAGACAATGGGGTTTTCTAAATATACAATCATGTCATCTGCAAACAGGGACAATTTGACTTCTTCTTTTCCTAACTGAATACCCTTGATTTCTTTCTCTTGCCTGATAGCCCTAGCCAGAACTTCCAACACTATGTTGAATAGGAGTGGTGAGAGAGGGCATCCCTGTCTTGTGCCAGTTTTCAAAGGGAATTTTTCCAGTTTTTGCCCATTCAGTATGATATTGGCTGTGGGTTTGTCATAAATAGCTCTTATTATTTTGAGGTACGTTCCATCAATACTGAATTTATTGAGCGTTTTTAGCATGAAGGGCTGTTGAATTTTCTCAAAAGCCTTTTCTGCATCTATTGAGATAATCATGTGGTTCTTGTCTTTGGTTCTGTTTATATGCTGGATTATGTTTATTGATTTGCAAATGTTGAACCAGCCTTGCATCCCAGGGATGAAGCCCACTTGATCATGGTGGATAAGCTTTTTGATGTATTGCTGAATCCGGTTTGCCAGTATTTTATTGAGGATTTTTGCATCGATGTTCATCAGGGATATTGGTCTAAAATTCTCTTTTTTTGTTGTGTCTCTGCCAGGCTTTGGTATCAGGATGATGTTGGCCTCATAAAATGAGTTAGGGAGGATTCCCTCTTTTTCTATTGATTGGAATAGTTTCAGAAGGAATGGTACCAACTCCTCCTTGTACCTCTGGTAGAATTCAGCTGTGAATCCATCTGGTCCTGGACTTTTTTTGGTTGGTAGGCTATTAATTATTGCCTCAATTTCAGAGCCTGCTATTGGTCTATTCAGGGATTCAACTTCTTCCTGGTTTAGTCTTGGAAGAGTGTAAGTGTCCAGGAAATTATCCATTTTTTCTAGATTTTCCAGTTTATTTGCGTAGAGGTGTTTATTCTCTGATGGTAGTTTGTATTTCTGTGGGGTCGGTGGTGATATCCCCTTTATCATTTTTAATTGCATCGATTTGATTCTTCTCTCTTTTCTTCTTTATTAGTCTTGCTAGTGGTCTGTCAATTTTGTTGATCTTTTCAAAAAACCAACTCCTGGATTCATTGATTTTTTGGAGGGTTTTTTGTGTCTCTATCTCCTTCAGTTCTGCTCTGATCTTAGTTATTTCTTGCCTCCTGCTAGCTTTCGAATGTGTTTGCTCTTGCTTCTCTAGTTCTTTTAATTGTGATGTTAGAGTGTCAATTTTAGATCTTTCCTGCTTTCTCTTGTGGGCATTTAGTGCTATAAATTTCCCTCTACACACTGCTTTAAATGTGTCCCAGAGATTCTGGTATGTTGTATCTTTGTTCTCATTGGTTTCAAAGAACATCTTTATTTCTGCCTTCATTTCGTTATGTACCCAGTAGTCATTCAGGAGCAGGTTGTTCAGTTTCCATGTAGTTGAGCGGTTTTGATTGAGTTTCTTAGTCCTGAGTTCTAGTTTCATTGCACTGTGGTCTGAGAGACAGTTTGTTATAATTTCTGTTCTTGTACATTTGCTGAGGAGTGCTTTACTTCCAATTACGTGGTCAATTTTGGAGTAAGTACGATGTGGTGCTGAGAAGAATGTATATTCTGTTGATTTGGGGTGGAGAGTTCTATAGATGTCTATTAGGTCTGCTTGCTGCAGAGATGAGTTCAATTCCTGGATATCCTTGTTAACTTTCTGTCTCGTTGATCTGTCTAATGTTGACAGTGGAGTGTTGAAGTCTCCCATTATTATTGTAAGGGGGGCTAAGTCTCTTTGTAAGTCTCTAAGGACTTGCTTTATGAATCTGGGTGCTCCTGTATTGGGTGCATATATATTTAGGATAGTTAGCTCTTCCTGTTGAATTGATCCCTTTACCATTATGTAATGGCCTTCTTTGTCTCTTTTGATCTTTGATGGTTTAAAGTCTGTTTTATCAGAGACTAGTATTGCAAGCCCTGCTTTTTTTTGTTCTCCATTTGCTTGGTAAATCTTCCTCCATCCCTTTATTTTGAGCCTATGTATGTCTCTGCGTGTGAGATGGGTCTCCTGAATACAGCAGACTGATGGGTCTTGACTCTTTATCCAGTTGCCAGTCTGTGTCTTTTAATTGGAGCATTTAGTCCATTTACATTTAAGGTTAAGATTGTTATGTGTGAACTTGATCCTGCCATTATGATATTAACTGGTTATTTTGCTCGTTAGTTGATGCAGTTTCTTCCTAGCCTCGATGGTCTTTACATTTTGGCATGTTTTTGCAATGGCTGGTACCGGTTGTTCCTTTCCATGTTTAGTGCTTCCTTCAGGGTCTCTTGTAAAGCAGGCCTAGTGGTGACAAAATCTCTAAGCATTTGCTTATCTGTAAAGGATTTTATTTCTCCTTCACTTATGAAACTTAGTTTGGCTGGATTTGAAATTGTGGGTTTAAAATTCTTTTCTTTAAGAATGTTGAATATTGGCCCCCACTCTCTTCTGGCTTGGAGAGTTTCTGCCGAGAGATCTGCTGTTAGTCTGATGGGCTTCCCTTTGTGGGTAACCCGACCTTTCTCTCTGGCTGCCCTTAAGATTTTTTCCTTCATTTCAACTTTGGTGAATCTGGCAATTATGTGTCTTGGAGTTGCTCTTCTCGAGGAGTATCTTTGTGGCGTTCTCTGTATTTCCTGGATTTGAATGTTGGCCTGCCCTACTAGGTTGGGGAAGTTCTCCTGGATGATATCCTGAAGAGTGTTTTCCAACTTGGTTCCATTTTCCCCCTCACTTTCAGGCACCCCAATCAGACGTAGATTTGGCCTTTTTACATAATCCCATACTTCTTGCAGGCTTTGTTCATTTCTTTTTCTTCTTTTTTCTTTTGGTTTCTCTTCTCGCTTCATTTCATTCATTTGATCCTCAATCGCTGATACTCTTTCTTCCAGTTGATCGAGTCAGTTACTGAAGCTTGTGCATTTGTCACGTATTTCTCGTGTCATAGTTTTCATCTCTTTCATTTCGTTTATGACCTTCTCTGCATTAATTACTCTAGCCATCAATTCTTCCACTTTTTTTTTTCAAGATTTTTAGTTTCTTTACTCTGGGTACGTAATTCCTCCTTTAGCTCTGAGAAATTTGATGGACTGAAGCCTTCTTCTCTCATCTCGTCAAAGTCATTCTCCGTCCAGCTTTAATCCGTTGCTGGCGATGAGCTGCGCTCCTTTGCCGGGGGAGATGCACTCTTATTTTTTGAATTTCCAGCTTTTCTGCCCTGCTTTTTCCCCATCTTTGTGGTTTTATCTGCCTCTGGTCTTTGATGATGGTGATGTACTGATGGGATTTTGGTGTAGGTGTCCTTCCTGTTTGATAGTTTTCCTTCTAACAGTCAGGACCCTCAGCTGTAGGTCTGTTGGAGATTGCTTGAGGTCCACTCCAGACCCTGTTTGCCTGGGTATCAGCAGCAGAGGCTGCAGAAGATAGAATATTTCTGAACAGCGAGTGTACCTGTCTGATTCTTGCTTTGGAAGCTTCCTCTCAGGGGTGTACTCCACCCTGTGAGGTGTGGGGTGTCAGACTGCCCCTAGTGGGGGATGTCTCCCAGTTAGGCTACTCAGGGGTCAGGGACCCACTTGAGCAGGGAGTCTGTCCCTTCTCAGATCTCAACCTCCGTGTTGGGAGATCCACTGCTCTCTTCAAAGCTGTCAGACAGAGTCCTTTGTGTCTGCAGAGGCTTCTGCTGTGTTTGTTATTGTTTACTGTGCCCTGTCCCCAGAGGTGGAGTCTACAGAGACAGGCAGGTTTCCTTGAGATGCTGTGAGCTCCACCCAGTTCGAGCTTCCCAGCAGCTTTGTTTACCTACTTAAGCCTCAGCAATGGCGGGCGCCCCTCCCCCAGCCTCGCTGCTGCCTTGCCGGTAGATCACAGACTGCTGTGCTAGCAATGAGGGAGGCTCTGTGGGTGTGGGACCCTCCCGGCCAGGTGTGGGATATGATCTCCTGGTGTGCCTGTTTGCTTAAAGCGCCGTATTGGGGTGGGAGTTACCCGATTTTCCAGGTGTTGTGTGTCTCAGTTCCCCTGGCTAGGAAAAGGGACTCCCTTCCCCCTTGCACTTCCCAGGTGAGGCAATGCCTCGCCCTGCTTCAGCTCTCGCTGGTCGGGCTGCAGCAGCTGACCAGCACCGATCATCCGGCACTCCCCAGTGAGATGAACCCAGTACCTCAGTTGAAAATGCAGAAATCACCGGTCTTCTGTGTCGCTCGCGCTGGGAGTTGAAGACTGGAGCTGTTCCTATTCGGCCATCTTGCTCCGCCCCCGAATTAAGATTTCTGTTACTTGAAACTTTAAATTTCTTAACTGACACAGCCTTTTAATCTTTTAATTGGGGAAATAATATTTTAGAAATAAAGTATTGAAGGTATTGAAGGCAACATTAATTGTGATAGTAGCAATTGATACTTGATTTATTGAATCATTGGTGGTTGTAAGATTAGTTGTGTAATTAATTGACTAATGCATTCACCCATTTTAAAATATTTTGTCGAGTATCTACAATTTGTCACTATGGCGCTAGGTGCAAACTGTTGTAGTACAAAACAGAAAAATCACATATGATGCTACCAAAACGTTATTGTAAATTTCAATAAGAAATGCAGATATGTTCTTATTTCCAGTGTTCCCATGGTCTGAATATTGTAGGATTGTTTTATATGGAAAAAAGTGTCAGAATTGGAAAGGGGCCTCATGTTACTCATATGCAGTGTTTTATTTAGTTGTCTTTTTTTCTCTTAACATTCAATTGTGTCTGGGGTAAGAAAGAGAAGGATTCTTCAAAACCAGTCCATCACTAGCATTTATTTGTTAAAACAAGTTCATTTTTGGAGCAATAAATATATTAACCCTAGGTAGAGTGGTGTGCTGATACAAATGTTTAAAAACTGGCTTTCCAGCTGTAATTCCAACATGAGTATTGTCTGATTTTTTTAAATTAACGAGTTAGACAAAAGTGAAACAAGACAGACATATATTGAAATTTCATTTGTTTTTCAGTGACATGAGTTACTATTTTGTTCAATCAGAAAATAGTTTTCAAAAACTGGAAGAATTTTTCTCATTTTTGTGCTATTTACAATTATTAGGTTGGTGCAAAAGTAATTGAGGTTTTTAAAAATGCCATTACTTTTGCATCAACTTAATAAATAGCTTCAGGCACAGTACATTTTAAAATTTAATCTATATTATTAATATTTTCTGTATCACCTTCTTAAGTCTAGCTACATAGCAAAACAATAAATCACACTTTTTTTTTTTTTTTAGACAGAGTTTCGTTCTTGTTCCCCAGGCTGGATGCAATGGTGTGATCTTGGCTCACTCCAACCTCCACTTCCCGGGCTCAAGTGATTCTCCTGCCTCAGCCTCCTGAGTAGCTGGCATTACAGGCACCTACCACGCCTGGCTAATTTTTATATTTTTAGCAGAGATGGGGTTTCACCATGTTTGCCAGGCTGGTCTCGAACTCCTGACCTCAGGTGATTTACCCTCCTCGGCCTCCCAAAGTGCTGAGATTATAGGCGTGAGCCACCTTGCCTGGCAATCACACTTAATTTTCAACCTTTGCTGAGTTGCTTTGTTACAGTAGGTAGCTAGTCAGACATGCACAGGGCAGGAGAGGGCCCCCCCTCCTCAACCCAGGAATATCAGATGACCATCAGGTGATGGTCAGGTAGTTGCTAATTGTCTCTCTAAAACAATAATTGGTCACAGCCAGCACCAGGGAAGGGCTGTCTTCCAGTAGATAGAAAACACATGAAACTGGTGATCAGCAACTTCCCAATAAGATCTCAGAAAGTTGGGTGAGTTGGCTCAAGCATGCACATTAAGAGACAAAATGACGGAATTTAACTGGTATATGACCTTCCTCTAGGAACACTGTACTAGTAAGGGAAGAATGCCGAAAGGGGCCATGTGTTGAACTCCAGTAAACACACTGCACGTGCTTCCCTCCCAAGTTCTAGCAGGCCACTGCACATGTGGACAGATAACTTCAGGGGAAGAATCAGGAGAGAAGTAACATGAGACCCCAGAAGTGTGCAACATACAAAATCCCAAGTCAAAACGTCAAATCGGCATTTGTCTTTGAAGTTGTCCCCTTGGCTCTCTTCCAAGTATACTTTCCTTTCTTTTGTTCCTGCTCTAAAGCTTTTTAATAAAACGTTGATTCCTGCTCTAAGACTTGCCTGGGTCTCTACTTCTCCCTTCAGCCTCCTAGGTCGAATTCTTTCTTCTGAGGAGGCAAGACTTCAGGTTGCTGCAGACTCGTTTGGATACAGATTCACTGCTGGCAACCATTTCTATGTTGTAAACACTTTCAACATTGTCAATTTCAAGTGACCCAAGGTGTGGTCTCTAAATGCTCTTTGGGATAACAAAGAAATCCTATTATCTTCTTAGTATGTGAAGTCTCAATTTGGTAAATAAAAATATTAAGTCCATCATGTTGATCAATACTTTATATAAATTGGAAGCATTTTTTCCCCATTCCCCCAGTAGGACCAGGTGCAAATGGGCTATCTGCTACCTAGGAAAAAAGAGGAAGTATAGTCAATTTCTCTCATTCTTGCTGACCCCCTCCCACACTTACTAACTGCTGTTTTGAACTGCCCAGGAAACGTCTTGGTTGACTGTTATTACTGTAAAAAGAATTTGTGATCTCTGAGCCTAAGAGATGTTGAAACATATTTCTTTTTTTGTGAATGCATTGATAGATCCTTAGTAGCCCTATTAGCAACAATAGACAAAGAATATACTTTTTATCTGGAGTTATGTGGTGCCTGTCCAGACTTGATTGGTTTCCGTTTGTTTTCTGTTTATTTGCCTGATTTGGCAATGCACTCACACAGACTCTTTCCGTTGTGGGATGGTGGAGGAGGGATGTCATCAGGATTTAAAACAGCTTCAAACTGACCCTCTCTCTCCCACATAGCCCTCCTCTCTTCCATGGAAAACACATGTACCTATTTTTATCCATACAAACTTTGAAAATGAAATTCAATTTGAACACAACGCTAACTTTCCTTTGCTCTGGAAAACCTATTGTTTATCCTCTGGATATACCAACAGAAATCAGATACCATCCCTTTCTGCTAGGCTCACTGTTGGCAACACATAACAAGCTCTTCAAGGTGCCTGTGGAAGTCCCTATCACTATAGTTAAGCTGAGGAGCCAACAAACCCACCACTTTTTCTTGGGTGAAGGGTGTGTGTGTATGTGTGTATGTGTGTGTGTGTGTGTAAAGATGATACCAAAACAGCTTCTTCCAGGCAAATCTTCCACACAACATCCTCTACTTTTTTCAACTTTCTTTACCATTTGTATCATTACAGTGTGTTCAAGAGACTTTTGGCCACTTTCTTTTTAAATTCTGCATATAATCTAGCATGTACTTTGGAAGATAGAACTGTTAGATCCTGGTACTTGAAACAAAATTTGCATTTTAGCCAGTTATTACACTATAGATATGCCATTTATTGCACTCTAGCTGTAGAGAATATCCTGTGGTTTTCCCAACATACTATCAAAGCTGTTTTTATATCCTGAATTCAAACAAAGAAAAACGTATACACACACACACGTGCACACACACACACAAACGTGTATTGATAGATATCACACATGACATATTCATTAGATTTAAAATTAGAAAACACAGACAATTTTACAATAAAAGATGAAATCAGATACTTCTATAATCCATCTTCCAGGAAAATCTGCTCTGAATATTTTATTTTGCTTTATTTACAGTAATAGACTCCCTTTCACTGCTCTTAACTATCTGAGTTCTCTGCCCCCCCTTCCTTACTTTATACATGGTGGTCTAATTTCTTATCAGCAAATATCACCCTTTATTTTAATTTTAATGGCAGCATGTGTTCTATGTTATTAGTATATTAATTTTCCCTTCACTCATCCTCCACCATTAATATTTGGGTGGGGTTTGTGTTTCTATATTAAACTACACCACTATGAACAAATCGTATGTGTACATTTATATTGATATATTTATTTTCAGCAACCACAATAATCCTGCCTCTTTTGGCATGCATTTGCATTTTAATAGGTATTAAGCCTTAAGCCAAAGGCACACATTTCTAAAATAGAAATTCAAGTATCAGTTAGTGGAAAAGGAATATATTTGGGGGACATATTATTCCTTTCTGTTCCTCAAGAAATCTTAGTAATGAGACAATTGCCTGCAACTGCCTACTCATAAATCTGATTCAAATTATATGTGTTATTTATGTGATAAGCCCCCTTAATTATTAATATTTTGGCAAACAATCTAAAACCAAGGCTCTTTCTAAAAATATCCATTTGCAGTGATCCACAGCAATTCTAAATGCTTATGTAAAATTCACTTAAATTTCTCACGTCTGCTAAATTAGGTTAGCAATCTTACCTAGCAGTCTCTCCCTGCATTACATTGATTCATTCTCCTGGATTATTTTAAAAATTGTTATCTGCCAGAGGATTATGGAATAAACTAGTAAAAACGAGGAAAAAATGGAGGTGATGCACTGTATGTATGTTTTTCAATGTCTGCACAAGCTTAAAGAAAGTGTGTAGGTTCTTTTAAATTACATATATCAGGTGTTTTATCATGTTATCCCTTCTACTTCTGAAGATATTCTGCACATTTTAGAGTAATACCATGATAATGCAGAACTCAAGTGCTTTTGTTTTTCTGGAAATGCACATTACAATAAGTGATTTGCATAAGAAATGATTTGCATTCTAAATGTAGATGATTTAAGGAAAGTGGCTGCACTAAGAACCTCAAGCTAGAATTCTACTCTTATCCCTTAGTTACCTTCACATTTGGCAATATACTATAGATTATACCTGCTTTAAGACTTAAAATGTAAACTTTTAGAAAGTAATGTTCTAGACTGTTCAATAAAATGCACAAAATTATAAAATGCATTTTATTGTCAAAGGTTGAGAATTTTAAAATCAGAGTTAAACATTTTAAAGGTAACCTGTTTAAAATTGATTAAAATTGCATTTTTCCCTTGAGTAAGATTGCTTCTGTAAGTGGTTAGTTTAAAACAATGTAAATAAATAAAACAAACCAACAGCAACAGTGAATAAAACTTAAATTTCAACGATTTCTGTCATTTGCAAAAGATGATATATCTCCAGTGACATGTGCAGAGAAAACAAAATTCAGGTCATGGCAACTTTGAAAAATTATTAATTGCATAGCATTTAGAGAAGCAGTATTTTACTTAATATTTGGTATAACTAAAAGGAACTCCTTGGCATAAACCTTTTAAATTATTGGAGAGAAAAAAATAGTGATTCTGTGCCTTTAATTTCCCTTTCTGAGCGAGGGAAGGCTGCACACCACTGACAGGCTCACTTGTTCCCGTCTTTAATGTGCAATCTGTTTTCTCCAGCGGAGGGCACTCAGTGTATCACAAACTCAAGCATTAGCACCAACAAGCTCTGAGCATCATCAGTCTCTGGAAAGCCTTCTGAATTAGACAAGGGCTGCCTCTCAGCACAGCTACAAAACACTTTAAACCTGACCAGCTAAATGGATAAACCTAGCCTGCATAGCTTTTAAACTGGGGTCTCATACAGCACAGGAGGCCTACTTGCTTCAAGAACTGAAAATCCAGAGGATGAATTGCTTTATCTGGGAATGGCAAAAGCCAGCACAATAAGGAATGCCAGGTATTCTGAAGATTTTCTTTTTTTCCTCTCTTTTTACGGAGAAGTTGGTTACCTCCGAGATGGGCTGTAGCTCTTTTGCACAGATTGCCAATTACTGCTGATGAGTCTCTGGTGAATTACACAATGGTCCTCAGAGCCTAGAGTCCCTCCCCCCTCCCTATCCCCCCAACGGCTTCCTTTTCCCTGCCCCCCTCACCATCCCACCCTGTGCTGATTTTTATATATATATATGTATATATATATATGTATTTTTTTTTTTTTTTTTTTGCCTGTCCTCTCGGGGAAGTTTGTATGGGGCTACTAGCTCACATGCGGGATCAGAATGGTGTGAATGACAGCCGCACTGTGTCATGAAGGTGGTGGTGGTTTCCGCACAAGAGACCAAATAAGAAGAAAGCTGAGAGAGGGGGGAAACGTTTTTGGATGACAAAGAATGGGTAAGTGAACTTTTGTTGTTTTCTTCTGAGCAAAGCTGATCCTCTTGGCTTCCTAGCCTCAGTCGTGGCATTAGCAGATAAAAGACGGGGAAACAGGCAAAGAGCAGCAGCCTTTGAGTTTGCCAGTTGATTCACTATACTTGCTATTATATTTTTAGATCATTTTCCTTTTTGCAGTGTTTTTTTTTTTTTTTTAATCTGTAAATGCACAACACGAACTTAAACAGACTCTAGAGAAATATCTTTAAGACTGTCTCTGCTGTCTGCGTATCCACAGCTTGGGAATTGAGCATGAGATAAATATTGTGTTTGCTTCTATTTCTTGATAATATTAACGAGGCTTATGTTTCTGGTAGAGCTGTCACGATGACTATTAACACTTTGCTGCGTGTGTGTAGGGGTGGGGTCCTTACTTTATCAGAGGTTGCACAAGGGCTTGTTTTATCTTTGAAGCTGGATTCTGAACACAGCTTCCGAATTTCCAGCAGTCATTTGCCAGTCTTATTTTTTCAAGTGTGACTGGCTTTTTCCCCCCCTTTCTCCTGTCTGGAAGAGCTGGAATGTATTTCAATGAGTCTGTAGCTGGCAAGAGGACAGACAGCAAGATCGGGTTTTAAATTTAAAAAAAAAAAAAAAAAAAAACTTAACTGTTTGAGAAGAAGGATGGGTTTTAGATCAGGGATTTGGTTGATTGCCTCTTGGTTAAAATTTTAAAAATTTAAGGAAAAAAAAAAGAAACTGCAACACATGGTAGTTGTTTCTTTTTTTTCTCTCCATTAAGAAATAATAAATCTACTGTTGACAGAGGAAAGAAGTCCCTTAACATGCAATGACTTGGAAATGCAGTGTAAGTGCCAACAGATTGTAACTTTGCAGGCTTTCTGAAGTTAATTGAGGTTGGGGAGAAAAAAGTCAGTGAGAAATAAGCAGAGATCAGGGTGATGTGGAGAAAAATAGTAGTTGGCTGCTTCTTTCCTTGTTTATCCTTCGAATTTGCAAAAGCCCTGTTTAAAATAATGACAAAGTAATACTACACAATATTTTTTGCTTTTTAGGCAAATATTTAATAAGAATTTTGACAGTCTTAACTTTGGAGAGTTCTCCGTTATGAGTATTTAGATATCTTAGCTCCTGTATCATTGGGCAGGGAGCCACAGTATGCAATAATCTATGCTTATTAACAACTTGAGAGCACCTCGTACTGGTATTTGTCTTCATCCAATGCTTCATTGGCTGCCTATACTACTCTCAATGCTGTTTTTCCAGAGCTCACACATTGCGCTCCTATTATACAATAAGTACACGATTCAGGCAGGGCAAACTTGGGTTACCTTGACAGCTTATTGAAGCTCTTTTGCCAAATCACAGCCTGTTTGCTCCACTAGGAAAGACGTACAGGCACCAGGTTTACTGTGTCACATTTTTGACCTTACCAGAGTACATCGTACACTTCCTTTTGGTACTGTCGTTCAATACAGTGGCTAGCCAAATATTATTGTTATTAAAATGTCAGCATTCAGTGGTGAGAAAGGCTCTGTGCTTTTCAATGTTGAAATAAGTAGGAACTCCTGAAACTCAAAAAGGCTTTTCTTAGTTCTATGGGACTGTGGTGATTTGAAGATCAAGGAAGAAAAAGTGAAACCTAAGCAGCAAACATGCAACACTGAAGAAAATAATGCTCAAAATGTTAATGCATTTTCCTTAAATCAACTGTCCCATTCCTACAGTAGAGGAAATGCCCCTGTTATTGGTAAACCGGAGGTGATTTATTTTAATAGCTTCACAATGTGCATCTGTCTTTTTTTTAATATCGTAGGTTTCCATTTAATTACGCAGCTGAAAGGCATGAGTGTGGTGCTGGTGCTACTTCCTACACTGCTGCTTGTTATGCTCACGGGGGCTCAGAGAGCTTGCCCAAAGAACTGCAGATGTGATGGCAAAATTGTGTACTGTGAGTCTCATGCTTTCGCAGATATCCCTGAGAACATTTCTGGAGGGTCACAAGGCTTATCATTAAGGTTCAACAGCATTCAGAAGCTCAAATCCAATCAGTTTGCTGGCCTTAACCAGCTTATATGGCTTTATCTTGACCATAATTACATTAGCTCAGTGGATGAAGATGCATTTCAAGGGATCCGTAGACTGAAAGAATTAATTCTAAGCTCCAACAAAATTACTTATCTGCACAATAAAACATTTCACCCAGTTCCCAATCTCCGCAATCTGGACCTCTCCTACAATAAGCTTCAGACATTGCAATCTGAACAATTTAAAGGCCTTCGGAAACTCATCATTTTGCACTTGAGATCTAACTCACTAAAGACTGTACCCATAAGAGTTTTTCAAGACTGTCGGAATCTTGATTTTTTGGATTTGGGTTACAATCGTCTTCGCAGCTTGTCCCGAAATGCATTTGCTGGCCTCTTGAAGTTAAAGGAGCTCCACTTGGAGCACAACCAGTTTTCCAAGATCAACTTTGCTCATTTTCCACGTCTCTTCAACCTCCGCTCAATTTACTTACAATGGAACAGGATTCGCTCCATTAGCCAAGGTTTGACATGGACTTGGAGTTCCTTACACAACTTGGATTTATCAGGGAATGACATCCAAGGAATTGAGCCGGGCACATTTAAATGCCTCCCCAATTTACAAAAATTGAATTTGGATTCCAACAAGCTCACCAACATCTCACAGGAAACTGTCAATGCGTGGATATCATTAATATCCATCACCTTGTCTGGAAATATGTGGGAATGCAGTCGGAGCATTTGTCCTTTATTTTATTGGCTTAAGAATTTCAAAGGAAATAAGGAAAGCACCATGATATGTGCAGGACCTAAGCACATCCAGGGTGAAAAGGTTAGTGATGCAGTGGAAACATATAATATCTGTTCTGAAGTCCAGGTGGTCAACACAGAAAGATCACACCTGGTGCCCCAAACTCCCCAGAAACCTCTGATTATCCCTAAACCTACCATCTTCAAACCTGACGTCACCCAATCCACCTTTGAAACACCAAGCCCTTCCCCAGGGTTTCAGATTCCTGGCGCAGAGCAAGAGTATGAGCATGTTTCATTTCACAAAATTATTGCAGGGAGTGTGGCTCTCTTTCTGTCAGTGGCCATGATCCTCTTGGTGATCTATGTGTCTTGGAAACGCTACCCAGCCAGCATGAAACAACTCCAGCAACACTCTCTTATGAAGAGGCGGCGGAAAAAGGCCAGAGAGTCTGAAAGACAAATGAATTCCCCTTTACAGGAGTATTATGTGGACTACAAGCCTACAAACTCTGAGACCATGGATATATCGGTTAATGGATCTGGGCCCTGCACATATACCATCTCTGGCTCCAGGGAATGTGAGGTATGAACCATGATCCTCCTAAAAGCATTTCTACTGCGGGGAAGGAGAGGTAAATGTTTGAAGCCCTAGAGGTGTCTCTAATCACTAGAAAGATTAATGACCCTTTTGCTTTTGGGTTTTGCTCAGTATGAAAGGTTACTTAATTAAATTACAACCACCAGGAAATTGACTGCTTTTTTTTTTTTTTTTTTTAATGGTTGAAACTTGAAGGAAGTTCATTCAAGGATAAGTTGGAATAAAGCACTATGTTAAAACATCTGCTTTTTAACAATTTGTATACAGGGGTTGGACTTAAAAACACACATACAAACAAAACTCTTTTCGTTCTGAAATTTCTGTCTGGTTCTTGGTGTTTGACTTTTGTAATGGAGTAAAGAAGAGGGGCCAGCTTAATTTAAAAATAAAGTGAGTTTACCAAAATTCCAGAAGGTAATGAAGATTTAAACCAAAGAGCAATTTTCCCAAGGGTTGATTTTGTTGTAAATTTTTAGTTTGAATGAAAGCATGCAACAGGGATCTTACACCCGTGTTACTTGCCATTTAGTTATTATACCAGCATAGAGAATGTCAGAGGCCTACTGTGTAATTGTATCAGATTCCTAAGGTGTCTTTTATTTTTTTTTCCTTCTTTCCTACTTTCTTTCACTCCTTCCTTTCCTTCCTTTTTCTTCCTTTATTTTTTTGTTTTGTTTTGTTTTTTAATTACTGGGTTATAGATCTGATTTAAAAGGTTTTTATGCACTGGCTATTTGTGTTTAATCAGAATGAAACTTCAATTCCATGCTTTGGCTTTGTCCCTGGTAACTAAAATCAGGTCACAATTTTGTGGATGATTTAGCAATGACAAAATGGCAGTCATAGCAAGGACTGTTTGTCAGTATTGCTGTCATCCCCAAAAGAAATGATATGTATTCTTGTTAAACTTATTCAGAAGTAAGTGATACAAATATTCATAAATAAAAGGAGAGAGGTTTGAGTTCTGGGTATTCTCCCTTTCTGTAACAGCCTCAAATAAAGGCGTACCTTCCATGTTATATTATTTTTGTTTTTATAAGAATAAATTTGGACCCGGTTTCTGATTATTTAATTTTAAAGATCACTTACAGGAACGTGTTAATGAGTAGACACATAGTCACAAATTTCAAACTTGTCAATAAATAATACAGGATGTAGATTGTTCTTTTCTTGGTAAAGTTGATCCTTATGTGCAAAGACTGACTACCAAGGCCTTGTTGCTGGAAGAAACTAGTGAAGAGAGGTTAAAGTCTGGGAATATAATGTTTTAGTATCTGATTTTAGATGATTACTCTTTCAAAAGACAGTTTTAATGAGTATTTAAAGATGTTGCCCTTTCTAATGCTAGTTAACAGTTGGAAAATATAATTTGCTCTTTGATAGTGTATACTCCAATTTCTCCATAGTCCTAACTGCAAATGCTAATGAAAATGTTTTCAGACAAAGCACTGAATTTGAAATAATCTCTAACTCAGTACAATTTGGACTATTGAACTGTTCTTCAAAGAGTTCATTTTCGCCTTTTTTTGTGTATCATTGAAAATAAGAGAAGTAATCCCAGATAGTAAATTCCTAAAAGGAAACTGTATAAGCAATTGCCCTTAAAAATTAAAGAGAATAAAAGATTTTCTATAAAAGTCTAACAAGGCTTGATGTTTTTATTGCAGGCCCACAATTATACAATATACTTGAATATTAGTAACACAAGTTCATCATATTTTATTCTGGGTTCTCCTTATATTTTGTGATCCTCTTAAAGGCTGGTAACATAAAAAGTAAAGAAAAATCTAGATGCATTAATTCATTTTCTCTTGACGTTTGGAGTAGAATGATGATTTTTATTTTTAAGAATCACCAAGAAGAAGGAAACATTCTTAAAGAACCAGGACTTGAGAGCCAGGGTTCTAAAACTTTTCCAGAGATCTTAAGTTTCACAGATTATTGCATCAAAAACCCTAGGCATTACCATGATAGAAACAAATTTAAAAGATGGTTCATTTAATTAAAACGTGTATTTAAAACCACATTTTGATATTGTATGTGTTATATAGATTGACATTTAATGTCATGAAATTGCACTAGTATTGTTGGAAATGAATCTGTTGTTAAGGCATTAAATAATGAAGAATGTAATTAAATATTGTAATAATTCTGTTGAGTCAAAATGGAATCCTTACTGAAGTAGCTCAAACTTTCTGTGGCCTAAAACATGGAAATTAGAAGGCTATACATTTAAGATCATATGTCCATTTAGGATGAGGAGGGGGGGTGCTCTAAAACTACATTTAAATGAATTTCAACTTGTTTTAAAACAAAAACATACAAAAACAAACATTGCAGGGGTCACCCCATTTTTTGACAGAATGTTTGCTGTATTACAGTTATAGGTAGATATAAACAATGAGGAAAAGCAAACTCTTAGAAATTGTTATACAGAAAGCCCTAATTACTTCCTACTTCTTTGTCACTCAGAGTAAATTTTCTCCTGTTGAGAAATATTCCTTTGGACAAAATTTCTCTACAAAATAGAGTCAAGAGAGGGCAGTGATTTGCCTAAGTTTACAATGTTTTTGGAATAGTAGAAGTATGCTGAATTTTAACCTGGCATTGTTTCATAAGTCTCATACATCACTAGTTTAGCAGAGAATCATTAATATATTTATAAGACATTTTTGTGAGGTAGGTTTTTTTAAAAAAATATTCAAAACACCAAACTCTACCCAATAAAGCCATAAATATTTAATTGGGAAACTTAGCACCAAATGCTAATTTTCTAAGATAGTGCCTTGAAGAAATAAAAATTGCATTAAATTTAAAATTCTGCTTTCCACCTAACTTTATATTCAGTTACCATTACCTAAATATGGTTACAAGATCCATTTTGTTTTTTTTTTTTTTTTTTGAGAGGATTTTTTAAAATTGAGATTATTGATTAGATTGGTGTTTGTGAACTTCCATACAAATATAGCATGTAATTTTCAAATTAAATAATTTTGTCTCTATGTTTTGCAACTTTTAATTCTGAAAAGTCCATGTGCACATACCATACTGATAAAATGCAGGATAATATTTTAATAACTTGGGCAGTAAAAATTGTTCATATCTATAAAAGAGAAACAGAGTAGATAGTTATGAGTAATTAATATGATATATAGCACAAGTATAAGGGATACATACATCTCAATCATCATACTTTGAGTAGAACAGTGTGCTTGGTTGAACTGAATCATTCACTTTGTTCTCAATATGTACTCAGAAAAGAGAATTTAAAGCCAAAATGATATAGCTTTTCCTAAAACTGTAAGGTGTTACTATAAATAGACAAAATGCAAATATTTACTTTTAAAAATAGCTTGTGTAGCTTGGCATAATGTTATCTCATTAAAAAATATGATCAGGGCTATAAAGTTGCTTCATTCTGCATATCAAATTTTTCCTTCGAAATTGTAAAGAACAAAGTTTTGAATTTCTAGTTCTTCTAGAATTTGTTTCATCAACTAAAAATAACAAGGGCCTTTATATTAGACAATGTGAATACAGGACAAGAAAGAACATTTGTAGTGTGGTTTGTACATTTAAAAAAATTAAATTGGTAAAAACTTAAAATGAATGAATGTAGTCTCTAAAGAGACTCTCCATCCAAAGTGTTTCAATAGTTAAGTAATTGAAATATAAAGTTTAATGATCCCATAGTGCTAACAGTGCTGCTATTAGGAAAATAGCAGTAAAGGTGACATTATAGGTGTATATTTTCCGAATATTTAATATTTTCGTTACTTTCTTCAAAATTGAGCAAAATTTAAAAAAAATTACTGGTTTTCAGTTGGGGTTATATAATTTCTTTCACTGTTATGCAGAGGGTGGTATAAACCATTTCTAACAATTTATATTTATTGACTATGTTAGGTCAGGTTCAAACAATTAGCATAGAGTAGACCATTAACAACTTCTCACATTTTAGATATTTGATATTTTGCAGTGTGCTAAGTGAATTTCCAAGGACTACTAAGCAAAATGTATGTACAAAGACGATTCTAAGGAAAGCAGACCCAGTTACCTTGAGTTTAATTAACGGTTTATCAACATAAAGCTATAGAAAACAAACTATTTAGGTGGCTGACTACAACTGTGTCATGATACAATGTTATAATTGAAACTGTATTTGTATATTAAATAGAATGTGTGTGTGTTTGTATATGAGTTTATCCAGGTATGTATGTCTGTATATATGTGTGTGTGTGTGTGTGTGTATTGAGAGACAGAATATAAACATTTTTCCATCAGAATTAATGTCCATGAAAATTAATTAAATTTTGTTACTACAATTTAAATTATTAGTAACAAAAATTTGAGGTCAAAATTACCAAGATTTGTTTTAGTTAGGAATATGGTCCTTAAGGTAAATGTATTACCATATCTAAAAATTTTAAGTGTCGTCAGGCGCGGTGGCTCATGCCTGTAATCCCAGTACTTTGGGAGGCCAAGGAGGGTGGATTACTTGAGGTCAAGAGTTTGAGACCAGTCTGGCTAACATGGTGAAAACCTGTCTCTACTGAAAATAATAAAAATTAGCTGGTCATGGTGGTGCATACCTACAATCTCAGTTACTAGGGAGGTTGAGGCAAGAGAATCACTTGAACCCAGGAGGTGGAGGATGCAGTGCAAGATCATACTACTGCACTGCTGCCTGGGCGACAGAGAAAGACTCCATCTCAAAATAAATAAATAAACAAAATATAAATTATAAGTGTTTTACATCTATGTAGTCTAAAATTCTTTTTTAAAAAACAAAATTTAACATATAGTCAAGTCTGTATTTATACTACATATTGTCATTTTTTGTGTTACTTTAGACTTGTCACTTCATTTCTCTGTGACGCGTCACTCAAACGAGTGACTCAGCTGGCACAGTGTTTCCCAACACAAAGCAATTCCTAGATTAGCATAAAATTTGTAAAATCTCAATGGTCATTCTCAGAACTAAAAATGCAGGATGAGCTGTGGAGAAAAAGACTGAGCTACTTACATTCATTGGTCAATGAGAAAAGAAAGAGCTTCTTCAGTTACTAAAAACTGGGGTGCCCAGGTAAGCAGCCACACAATTTCTTTATGCTTGAGGGGAAAATATGTACCCCACACATACAAACATGTGAGCACATGAGTGCACGCTCCCACACACATATATGTCTTTGAAATTCTGCTAAGTAACTAGATGTTTTGAAAGCACTTAAAACTATGTCCGCTTTTTAAAAAAATCGATTGTCTGAATTAGGTCCAATTAAAATCTATTTGTGAATAGAGTTTTCATTAGAATTCACAAATGGTAGTGATGAAGAGTGACAGCTGCCAAAAAAAGACCGACATAGCTAATTTAGGAAAGATTTTAAACTGACAATAAATGACCCTTTTTTTTTTTTTCTAGAATTAGTTGGTATTAGCATCTCACCGACAAGGTTTTAATAAATGATTGCTCTCTAAGACTCTAAGCTGAGAAGTCTACGGTCTTAAGAATGTGTAGCTTTTGACACACCCCAATAATATCCACAGGATGCCAGAATTTCCTTCATGAGACCTTTCTGTGTTTATAAAATGTAATCATCCCTAGTTCTTCTCAGGAATTGCATTTAGAGATAGTTTTATGCTTTAGGAGTTGCTCAGTAATATTTTCACTGGGGACTTGGTGACTCATCTGAATTTTCATGTCTCTAGAGTTTCATGATTCACTAAATCAAAGCGAAGCAGAAGCAACCTGTATATCACTAGACACTGAGAGTTTTGAAAAACTAGTATGTCTTTTGATCAGTGAAAAGCATGAAGTGATATTGAATATGTTTTAAAAATTAAAATTGCTTTTTATAGTACCAGAAGAACCATCATTCACTGAGTCAGTTTAATAAAATCTCAATATTCATGAAAGGAAAAAGAAATTACAGGACTATTTTTCTCATGCACTCCATAAGCCATTAAAATTGTAACTGTAAGGTAGGAAAGGTTGAGAAAAAAAAGCACAGTATTTCCTAAGGTATCAAAACAATTGGTTTTTTAAATAAACATCTGCTAGAAGCTGCTAGATAAGTTCAAAGACTATGTATTTAAACTCCTGCTAAAGAGTTTAAAAATAATGCTTTCACTGCCAAGAGAAATTAAAGTCTAAACAAACATAACCACGGAAAATTAGTCCTTTACAAGGGAGGCCAGGTAATATGGTAGGTACACCTATAGTCCCAGTTACTTGTGAGGCTAAGGTAGTAAGATTGCTTAAGGCCAAAAGTTCTAGGTTGTCCTGAGCAGTGTTTGAGCCTGTGAATAGCCTCTGTGCTCCAACCTGGGCAAAACTTAGGGGCTGTCTCTAAAACTTACAAATAATGAAAGGTAAGACCTTAAATTTACTTACATAAAGTTTGTAAACTTAAGTTTGGGGAATGAAATGATAGCAAAGTCATTTGATTTAATGTCATAAAGTTTGACCTTAAGTCAAATCGATACATTATAATATTGCAAACATAAGTTTGGGGAATGAAATGACAGAAAAGCTGATACATATTAATAAAATATTTAAAAATGGTGAAAATGTAAGAAATTCAGAAAAAAATATGAGGAAGCATGATTAAAAGGAAAACCCTGAACACAAACTTTAAACTATTAGTATATTTTATTTCCATATACAACAATAATAATAAATGCCATAACCTTATTATGTATTTGCTTAAAATAAGTTAGCAAACTTGCTTAAAATAAGTTAGCAAATGTGCTTAAAATAAATGCATATGAGCAAATATATAACTCAATAAGGTTATGGCATTTAGCATTATTGTTTGTACATGGAAATAAAATATACTAATATTTTAATGGTAATGAATTAAAATATAAATATCAAAGTAACTTTGAAATATTTCATTTAAACAGCTATATACAATTAAACACTCATGTATCTTCTATAAATATTTCTAAAATACTAACATGTATATTGAATACAGATGGTATTGCTTTTGAATACAGACAGATAATTGCTTTTTAATAAACACAGTTCTGTACTAACTTATCCAGTTTATATGCATTGTCTCAAAATTAAATATTTGTGGAAGATACATAAAAAGGAATTTAATGACAGAAATTTTTTATTTCCTCTCTCATTGCCTCAATTTGGTATGACTGTTTTCCAGATTTGGGGATGTCCACATACCATAACTTGTAAGGTATGTTGTCTTCTTTACCTAGTTTTTCATCTCTTTGTTTACTGAATGCAGACCTCAGAGAAAAGTGGAAAAATGCAATCATTACATCTAGCAAGAAGAATCACTTTTTCCATTTTTTTTTTAAACACAAGTTCTTCTAGCGGAAGTAATTAAGGTATAGTAAACATTTTGACTGCAGGTTTTAAAATACAATGGTCAGGTGTAGGGTAACTATAATGTCAAAACTTATGACACATAATTTTTACTTTTACCTACATTTTAATGGGTCAGGCCTTCAAATATCATTGATTTAAAACCGAAAAATGAATAAATTTTTAACAAACAGACAAACTAAGATAAACATGGATGAGTTGTTTAAGAGAATTCACTATATTTTTAGGATCTAAATAAGCAATATATGCTTCAAAATAGGAATATATAGAGTTATGATTTGATTCTATTTGGGCTAAATTTTTAAACTTAAAGCAAAATTACATAGACACTAATTTTGGAGTAGCAAAAAATATAGAAAAAAAATGCCTGCAAATGTTCTTTTATTTTGCAAGGACAGTGCTACTTAATTCGTATTCACTGTATATTTTTCACTTTCAAAGTATAACAATTGTTGTTTAGTTGCCTTCTCTTAAAATAAAATGTCATTAGGTAAAGCCTTGAAATTGTGATGATTTTATTGAGACAAATAGAAACAGTCTTTGGGTATAAATTCTAAATTTGCATTTCAATTCTTCTCTCCTTCCTCAAGCCACATTAACTGAAACATACATTCTTTCACTTGCTCTTGAAGATCTAAATATTTGAGGTGTTAAATTATTAAAAGTTGATTCCTTATTTCCTTTCACTGACTCATATTAAGAAATGACACCTTAAAAATATGTTTGTTTGTTTCATCATAAATTTCATCATGATGCATTCATTTCACTATTAAGTGCTTTGATATTTACAGTCATAAATTGATACCACTCTTGTCAGTTGTTCCTAATAAGACTTAAAGAAACAATTGAAATACACATTAATTAGGTTTGAGTCTTTTTTAGTATGGTCACCATAGATGAAAAAATGATATTTTCTTCTCTGTTTATAGTTCTGTAAAAGTAATAGCAGAGAGGTCAGCCTTGAAGTACTTTAGGTTGATGGTCAAACCACAACATGAACAAATATTGCCTTGGTCCAGTGGTTAGATCAAGGGGTGAAAAAGAGGTCTTAGATTTGAAGTGGACTCACTTTACTTCTTTAATATTGGACAAGTAAATATATATCTGACCTTTCTGTGATATAATTTTTTCATCTATTGAACTAGGATAATAACTTTCCAAGTAACTTGTTGAAATGATTAATGAGGTACTATTCAAAAACCACTCTGAACTCCACCATAAAAAGCTTCAGTGTAAATATGAATGATTATTAACCATAAGCCCTACTGTTTACTGAAAAATGCAAAATATAATGTAGCTGTATTATTTTCATTGTTATTATTAGTTACAATGCTGGTTATAATACTCCCTGATGTAGAAACAAGTGTTATGGTTACATTTTTACTAAAGTGAATAATAAACATGACCTTTCTGTCCCTTGTCTGAGCTGTAATTTAGTTTGGGTACCAGAGCTGGCAATATTTAATAATACCTCAGGATTTGTAAAATACTCCCTTGATGGAACATTTTATTCACCTTGCAAAGAAAGCAGCATTTATAATTATTTTGTTGTTACTATGTCTAAAGAAGAAAGGAGTTAGAGAAACAACTTATAAATTCCCGATCTTATCAGATATCATACTTCAGTTCATTTTAACAAGCAGAACAGTTTGTTTGTTTGTTTGTTGGCTTTTGTTTTGTTTTTTGTTTTATTTTGATACAGAGTCTCACTCTGTCGCCCAGGCTGGAGTGCAATTGTGCCATCTCAGCTCACTGCAACCTCCACCTCCTGGGTTCAAGCAATTCTCCTGCCTCAGCCTCCTGAGTAGCTGGGATTCCAGGCATGTGCAACCATGCCTGGCTAGTTTTTGTATTTTTAGTAGAGACAGGGTTTCACCATGTTGGCCAGGCTGGTCTTGAACTCCTGACCTCAGGCGATCTGCCCTCCCTGGCCTCCCAAAGTGCTGGGAGTACAGGTGTGAGCCACTGTGGCCGGCCTTGGAAACAGTTTTTTCATTCCCCAGGTGTTTATGCATCACACATGACAAGTGGGAGTTTTCAGCAATACATTAGATATTCCTTTTGAATTCAGAAGTTATTAGTAAGTGATTTAAAGAATAATTGATATGGCTCTAGGGCATATATATGTGTGTTATATATAATTTAATAATTTGTACATAAGTATATTGGTTAAGTATAAGCTCTTATATTTGTAGAAATATGTATTGCATCATTCTTATTATTGTCCCCATAGTGAAATATATTTTAAACTGAATCACATTTCTTTCTAAGTTTTTCAATGGAATATTTCTCATGATACGATTGTGTGCTATGAAGTAAGAGAGGGCACCACTGACAAAAAACAACAACAACAACAACAACAAAAAAAACCAAAAAACAAACAAACAAAAACCCATAAAGACAAAATAGTAATGTTACATTTGCTTGAGGAGACAAATGATTTTCTTTGTGATTGGTAAAGCGTAATTATTCCAATAAGGGGATTCTGCCAGTGGTTGATATATCTATTTTGATTATGTACTATGGAACTAGGGAAATAACATGGTTTGGGTTCTCCCTGTGAGATGGATCAGAGTTAAAATTGCATTAATCAGTTGTCCTCCATGAGCCCTTACTCTGACTGGAGGATAACAAGGATGTTTTAGATCTCCAAGAAATTAGTGTCACTTCAGGGTTTGTGTGGAGTAATCCCCAAAAAGTCTGATTACTTCACATTCCCCAGTACACAGTCACCTTAGAAAATAATTATAGATCTCGCTGGAGAAGACTGGGGGAAAGTTTAACAGCATACATTTTTCATAGTATAGCAGGGTCTTTCCTCAAGGGGAGCTGTCTGCCTTTTCATTCAGTGGATTCTGGGTCTGTAAACTGACTCAAGTCTGGGAATTGATTATGGGATCATGACTCTTTTGGTGATTCAAATTAGACTTCCGTTCACTTGAGCTAGAACTCTTCCACTTATGCAGATCAAGTACGAATTCAATGAATTTCTATGTACTTCTCCTCTAGGGACACCATGATTAGTCAGCATCATAGATCTTTTTTGAGTCAGGGTATTCTGATCACTGCTTTGACTCATCATGGTAACCATGCTCACCTTGTCTTTGGTGATTAAGTTCTGACACCAGGTCCATGCCACTCTGGAATTCCATTTTGTTCATTGCACTTAGGGATTCCAATTTGATAGTAGCTGTTTGCTCTGTAACTTCTGAACCACAGAGAACAAATATTCTCAACCACTTTTTCCTCTCTCACATTTGGGACATGGCGTGTAGTGTTCTAATTAGAATTTCTTTTCTTTTATCTTTTTTTTTAATTTCTGAGAAGTGTTGCTTAGATGTCAATCTTGAAACTTGAGAGGTAAGGGAATTTAAAATTTAAATATAAATTTTTAACTTTTGCAAATCATAATCTCTTTGGTTCTCTGACAACTCACAGTGTGGCTTTTCCCAAATGACTGGAGGATAAGAGATGACTTAAAATAATGTGTTCCTCCTTTACCTTTGGTATAACGTCTTCCTTTGGAATGTGTATATGATTCTCCAACAAAACATGAAGATTGACAAGGAATCCTTGGGCTAGAAAGAAGATAGCATTCATTCTCTTTCTCACTGAGTTTTTTTTTACTAAAAAATTATTGAAACAGATTATATAATTAATTATATAAGCAAATATATGATTTTATCCTACAATGTTTGACTATTTCTACTCTAATTATACTAAACAATTAGAAAGATACAAGTTATTCTGAGATATGAACAAGTATAATTTTGTGGATTAACATGATACATTTTAATTTCCATTATTTTCTAGTTATAAAGTAAATGAATGCTTTTTAAGAAAATATTGAAAACATAAAGTTATTTATAAAAATAATCAAAATAATTATCAACAAGTCCCACTATGCAGAGGTAATACTTTAAAAATTCTGGCACATAAATTCTATCATATGCACAGGTACGTGACTGTGGCTATTAGAGAAAATTAATTTCATATTAGAAACTGTATGTATATGATTGCCTCGTATTACTTTAAAGTTCACACTTTATTATGAATAGGAATGCTTTTAAAAACATAATTTTTGAAAGTATATTCCTAAGATGTGTCATTTTTTTACTTATGCCTCCCTTTTTTGTTGAACATTTGCGATGGTTCATTTCACTGTCACAAAAATGTCTTAAATTACCTCATCATATTGATAGATTCCTACAAAAGAAAATACAAGGCCAGAAAGAATAAAAAATGTAATCTACTTAACACATTGCCAAAATTACTCTCTCAAAAACGTAACTTTTTATATTTTTTATCTTACCACATGCATTGTGTAGGAGTTCCTATTTTTCCACGTATACCCCTAACATTATTTATTATCTCCTTTTTTAACAATTTGACAGGTTATTTTTTAGCATGTAATGTTTACATGTTTGACGTTAGTGTAGTAGAACCTTTTTTTTCGCATTTTGTGTTACTGGATTTCTTTTTTTGAAATGTGGAATATAAACAGTCTCTGAGGTCAACAATAATAACGTTATTCATTATGTTTTCTTACATTGCTTTTACTTTAAAAATGTCTTTCTCATCCTGTGTATGCTAAATATTTACTATATTTTAATAATTTCCTCTATAGGTTTATTTTTATGTTTAATTCTTAACCTATCTGAAACATACTTTAGCGTATCCATGTAAAATAGAGAACTAGTTTTTTTCCTGTTAAAACATTATAAATCTCTCTGTATATATTACTTAATAATAATGTAAAATTTTAATATATCCAGGTCATTTTTTTGCTTTCTATATTCCACTCAAGGATTCACTCTTTTTTACAATGTAAGAACCATATTTTCAAACGCCATTATAGTTTACAATATATTTTACATTTTATAAGTAAGTATTCTTGCTCCAACCACTAAATTCCACATCTACTAAAAAAGAATTGTCATGGTTTTTCTTTATCATTTATATTTGAAATGAGATTTTTGCATCTCTCTCTCTTCCTTGAACACATGTATTTGGTATTTTGACTAGAATTATGTGAATCTATGAATCAATTTGGAAATAGTTGAATCTCTACATCTTTCAAAAGGAAATATTATAAAAAGTATTGTTATAGAGCTCGATTTATGTCATTCCTTTCTATGTCCCCTTTAAAAAGTGTTCATTTGATTCACTTTAAAATTCTAATACAGACATGATAATGCACGTGTATTTATGTCCATATTTATAGGCATCCATATTTTGAATATATACATTCATTTTAGTAGAATAATTTTTTTAAAATTTTAGTTCAAAAATAATTTTGCAAAACAGAGTGTTTATCTTCTCTTTTAAATAGTTACATTTCTTATTTATTATACTTCTACATATGATGAGGAAATCTTCTAGAATGACATTATATAACTATGGAGATTTGGAGCAACTTTTTTTGTTTCTAACTTTAATTTGACTGCTGTAATTTGGTCCACTTCATTTATTTATTCAACAAAAATATATTGTGTACCTATATGAATGTGTGGTAACACTGGACTCAGTGCTATTTTTAAACTAGGAAAACACTGTTTTTTAGCAAAATCTTATTTATCACAATTATCATATAGTCTTATTTATAAAAATTAACAATTATTAGGACAGACACAAATTTATTGAATGAATTTCTAGCTTTTTTTTGGTGAGGAATATCTTTTTTCCTATACTTTGGTTTTTGATTTTATGAATATTTTATATATTATTTCATAATATTAAATGTGATTTGTATTTCTGGAATAAATTGTGGTTGTTCTTTCATTATATTCTTTTCCAGATCAGCTCATATTGAGCTCACTTTGATTTGTAATTTACAATTATCTCTTAAATAAAAAGAGATATCAATATTATGTTCTTTATTAATCGAGTTATATTTAATAATTTGTCTTTTTCTAGCTCTAAAGTCATTGAAATAATATGGAAATTGTTTTCTCTTGAAACGTACAAAATATTCATGAAAATTTGCCTTTGTAGAACTCCTTTTGGATATAATGCTGAGAAAAAATTATAAATTTTATTCAGATTTTTCTTTTATGTCTGTGAAGCAGAATGTTAAACTACAGTTTCTTATAAAATCCACATATCATTGAAAATTTAGCATGTATAGCAAATTGTTTATGTAATAATTATCCTTAAACATCTTCTCTAGTCATATATTTGTTCATTCAATTACTATAGACCACTGCGCTACAAACTATAAATAAGGGATGTTAGCTCCTTGAGTCTGTATTCTAATAAACAGAATAAAATTCTTAGATCATTAGATGTAATTTTTCCCTAAGATTATAAATGCCTTAAAGTTCTGTTTCATTAATTGATTCTTGTTTATAATGGCTAAAGATCTACAGATTTATTGACTTTTTTCAAAGAACTAGTGGAGAATTATCTTCAAATTAAAGGAAATTATATCAATGTTCTACTTTCCAGGGTATAATACTGCCAATGTCTGTATGATTCCTCCATCCAATACTCTCTGATATTAAGTAATTTTACCTTATTAGTTACCTTTCACTTTTTTATGTAGTCAAATTATTTATTTGATCTGGATCAGAGGGCAGCAAACTATTTCTACAAATAGTAAGACAGACAATATTTTAGACTTTATGGGCCATATGGTCGATGTCATAACTACTTTGTCACTATAATACAAAAAGCCATAGAAAATATGTAAAGGATGAGTACATTTGTGTCCCAGTAAAACCTATTTACAAAAAGTGGTGGCAGGTTGGATTTAGCTTGTGTGTTAGAGTTTGCTGACCTGAATCTATATCATTTTTACAGGCTTTTAAACATACTTGAGTATTCCCACTCAAGAAAGGGGGGGAGGGAGAGAGAGAGAGAGAGAGAGAGAGAGAGAGAGAGAGAGAGAGAGAGAGAGAGAGAGAATTTTCCTATAACTTTAAATTCTCCTCTATTACTGCTCTGTCTTATACTTCCCTTTCATAGAAAATCTTTACAAAAGATTCTACCCCAGTCTACTTTTCCCCATCAATAGCTAAGTTCTTCAGCCTACTATCATGTGGCATTAGAGCCCACTATGCCATCCAAACAGCTCTAAGTTGCCACTGACTCCATTATCACCAAATTTTATAATTTAAACAAAAATTCTTTGCTTTACTTTGATATCTCAATAATATTTAACAGTTGGCCTTTTTTCTTTCTTTGAATGTTTTCCTCCCTTGACTTCTATACATGGGTTCATTCATTTTTCATTTAATCATGCACCTTTTCCATATCTTTGTAAGTTAAAATTCCTCTACCAAGTTTTATGTTTTTCTTATGGCTATACCCTTGTGGTCTTCTCTTATTCCATCATATTCTCTTTCTCTCTCTCTCTCTCTCTCTCCCTTTCTTTCTGATCTCATTTACACACACAGAATACACTACCATTTATTTGCTAAAATAAACATGTTATTTCTCTGTTGCTTGACCTCTTCTCTGAGTTCCCCATATGTATAAATATATACCAGCTTCTTACTTGATACCTGAATTCAAATATCTGAGACATCTTAAACTCATTTCCAGAAGTAAGCCAATATCTTTTCTCCACGTTTTTCTCCCTGGTATTTCTTGTTTTCTGAATGAAGCTATCCCTTGTGACAAGCCAGAATCTCAGGAATTATCTTTAAAGCCATCCTCACCCTCATACTCCATAAGCAAGCTATCTTGGAGTCTTATTGATTTTACCTCCTAAATATATCTCAAATTCATTCATGTCTTTCCATCTTTACTAGTGATAATTTTTGTCCTATTTAGTCTCCTTAATTCAATTCTTGTTCCATTGAATTTCTTTCTCTACTACAGGTAAGGTGCAGCTTTCAAAACAAAGGTGGATCATGTTACATCCTCCTTTATTTATTTAAAGCAATTTAGTGGAGTCCTATTCTTGATAGAATGAGAACCAAAATATAAGCTAAAAAAAAAAAAAAAAAAACCTGAATGACCTGGCCCTGCCTTCACAGATTTTCATTTTACACTGTCTTTGCTCTACAATCTCCGATCATGGATGACTCTACTCTCAGCACTGGCTTTATTTTGCTTTCCTCTTATTTGCATCCTCCCTCCTTTGACAAGGTTTTGATGTAAGTCCGGCCCTAGATTACCATTCACCTCCATATAATGAATTCCCATTCACCAGCTCCTCAGGAAGCCATTGCAGACATCTTTGTATAGTCAAACCACCTTGTTCTATTCTTGCTCACCCATCTGAGATGTACCCAAGTTGAGATAATCCCTTCTTTTTCATAATGATTTGATTAATGTCTGCCAATACTACTTGATCTAATTTACCCAGCAGAAGGTAACATATGACTTTTTTTTTTGGACTTTATAATTCCAGTGCCTCACTCCATGTCTTATATACAATAAAAGCGTAATAAATACTTACTGAAAGAATAAATAATTACATTCCTGAATTTTACTTTTTAAAAAATTTTCTGGCTTTTAAAAATAATTAGATATCTTCTTTGAAAAGCTTCTTTATAAATTTTTATTTCAAAATATTTATAAATTTATATCACTAAAGTTCAACACTATAGATTAACTTTATGGTATAGAGTTTGTGTGGCCCAGTTTTTTAATATAAAATTTTTCTCTCATACTTTTGTTCATTAATATGCCATTTTATTACATGTTTATGTTCAAAATGATAAACTATATAAGAGCAAAAATTTAAAAAATTTATGTAACTTTTATGATCTTTTTTCTAAAACAATTGTGTATGCATTTTTATTACACAAAAATAATAATGTAAGCAAATTGCTTATAATCTGCCATTTTTGCTTACTGTCTTGTGAATATCTTTATATATCAGTAAGCATTCATCTACATATATTTTTAGTTAGTGAATAATATTAATTTATTTTACATGAGTTCCAATTCTCTTTTGGTAGTGTTTTCAATATTTTCAGGAAAAGCAAATTTAGGATGATAATGTTTGCACTTAGGTCATTTCTGATATACTTAATGATTAACAATTTATAGTGATATTTCAATTCATTTTCTCACCTCAACATTTAAATTTTTTTTGCAGCGATTTGTTCTAATTGAGATCAAATGATATTTTATTGTTCTATTAATATTCACCCCCAGTGTGATTACTAGTGACACATGCAATTTCTTACATTTGACATTTGTATATTTTAATTTCTGTATTTTATGTTCATTTTCTTTGCCTGTTCATAATTTTATTAACTTATAATAGGTTTTAAGTAGTTTATTAATCCTTTAGCTTCTATAAACATTGCAAATTGTTCAGAGCTTGCCATTCGGCTTTTATTTATTTTAGGTGGGATTTGATTGTGTGATTAGAAAATTAATTTCATTTATATATAAATTATTCTATATTTTATTTTATTGTTTCTGTCTTTATTGTATGGTACAAAGATTCTCTGAAAAAAATAGTAAATAACTTTTCACTTTATTTTCTTCTAATAGTCTCATGCTTTTTATTTGCATTAATTCAACTAACTTTTTATTGTCAAGCATTTTACGTAGTTCCCCAATTTCATTTCACTTAGTTACAACTACAAAATTTTATATTTAAATTGTAAATCATTAAGTAGTTACTTATGGATACATACATTAACATTTTATGCATTATATTTATATGTTATGCGTATGGACTATGTATTCATATATATGTTTTCATATATACAAATATATATGAAAACACCTGTGCTTCTATTAAAATTTTTATTTTACTGGTGCTTTTGGCATACTGCTTAATCTAAAAGATTAAATTATGTTTAATTACTCTTGTTTAAAAATATATTTGGGGTATTATTTTCATCCAGTTTTTATATTTAGTTATAAAATGATATATATACATATATAAAATTATATATAATTATATTGATAAGAGTGGTTCTTTCCCACTATCTTGTCTTCTATTGCCTTTTATCCTCTCCAGAACCATATTCTAGAAATAAATCATTGTTAACTCTTTGTTCTGTTTTCTTCTGGATACTTTCTGTACTTATATGAATGAATATTTTCTTCTCAAAAAATATTATACTAGCTATACTGATCTAAATTCTGTTTGTATGCTTCTGGAATTATTTGTTTCACTCAATATATCTTGGACATTTTCTCATTACAGTAAATAAAGATCTACCTCTTTGTTTTTAATTTATTAAAATGATTCTCTAGTGGTAGACAAGTGAGATGTTTAGGATATTGAGATGAACTTTAGAATTATTATGTCAGTACCCTAATAAAGTGTCTTTGATACATTTAATTGGAATTGCGTTATTTTTTTAAAATAATCTGGAGTGAATGATTATCTTTTAAATTCTTAATCTTTCATTTTGAAATATGATAAGGCTCTATTTACTTATGGTGATTTTTATTTATAAGTCAAGTGTGCAGGAGAATACTACAATGTTAAGCATACAGGAGAAAATTTATTTTTAAATATATTACAAATTATTTTATGATTTTATTTCTAATATGAAAATAATAAGTTTTCTTTTTAAATATTTTCTGATTTTTGATCTTCTGTAATACAGATTTTTTTGTTTGTATGGTTGTATGTTGAATGCACTTATTACAACCAGAAACAATATGCCAAATATTAATTCCAATTGTGCTGTTTTTTAGTTCAATAAATAATACATTTTTATTTGTTTTCCATTAAACCCTGAACACCATCCATTGTTCAAATCCACATTTTTTAAAATCAAACTTCTGAAATAATGTTGATTAATTAGGAAGCTATGAGAATGCTTAACAACTTTCTCCTCTCTCACCTCCACAATAATTCTGAGGAAGAAAAGCATTACTGTGGGGCATTTGGTCCAAGAACATGGAGCATTCAAAGTGATGGAAGATTGTTTACAACTGATAGTAAGACTCTTCTGCAGGAAGAGACTGCAGTAAAGTGGCCTGGCAGCTATCCTCAATTGAGAGTGTCTTTATCCTGGGGAAGTAAAATTAGACATGCTAAGCTATAAAAAGAAATATCACTTTTTTTCTTTGGTATCTCCTATTTGGCTCTACTAGATCTTATAATTTCTGGAATGACAAGTACAAGAAAGTCAAAGTAACCATGTGCTTTAAGGGCAGATTTTTAGGAACGTGCTCGGTTTAAATTTGACCATGGGTTGCATTTAATCAAGCCTAAGCAAACTCATATGCCTTCCAGGGAAGGAGAGGTAAGTAACATAGATGATACACAAAGCAGCATATATAAATAAAGATTATTAACTTTCAGGGACCATGGAAACTTACAGCTTGCATAATGTCTATGAAAGCATTCAGTATTTTAACACTATGCCGGACAAATAAAATAGGCTTAGTTATAGCTTTTTTGTGGTTCATCTAGTTAGAGTGACTGACTCTGGACTTCAAATAATTGACAACAGTCTTTGTGATTCACATGTTGTTCATTCCAGTTAAGCAAGGATAGAGTGAGGAACTAAAATCATTGCAGAGCTAGGGAGCTAATGAAGCTTATTTTGAATTCTTTATTCCTGTCATACCTTAATATCTTTGCATCTCAGAGACGAGATTGACACCTGGTATAGCTGGGCAGGGTCAGGTAAGTGCATAGAGAACTGGGACCAGGAAAATGTGACCTTAGGGACTTATAAATGCTAAGGCAGTTCTTCTTCCCATTGGCACATTTCTGGACAAAACCAAACAAACAAATAAACAAAACTCTTGAAGTAGGAAAGCATCTATTAAAGGGTTTCTCAGGTTCTACACTATTGACATTTCGGACCAGGTAATTGGTGGGGGCTGAGGTCTGTCCTGAGCATTGTGATAAAAATGCCTGGGCTCTACTCACAGATACCAACATCAGTGTCCACATGCCAATCGTGACAACCAACAGTGTCTCCAGATATTGCCCATTAACCCTGTGGGGAAACAAAAGCAAAATCACCCATGGTTGAGGATTATTAATATAGTGCATAAAACCTGCTCTTGGAGAGGCTAAAAGTACATTTCTACAGCCAAGGAAGGTTCACTTGCAATTCCGAAACTTCAGGAAGTGGATGTCATATGTAGAGAGCAAGGTGTAATCTATGTAGACATTTGTAGGTATCTCTAAAGTAAACTGACACAAACTTCTAAATTCAGAGAATTTCTATGTGCAGACATTTAATAAAGTGGCATTAGGATTTTGTTGATGACATGGATGATATGCTTCCCATGTTGAACTTGAAGAGCTGACAGGTTAGCAGACAAAACAATAATAGTCCTGCTACAGGATGAGAAAAATAATTTGTTGCCATAGTAGTAATACTATGGGCTTAAATAATTTTGGATCTGGTGAGGCAATGTTAGGAGTAAGTAAGTACATGGTAGAGAAAATACACTATCCCACAGGGTGTCTGAGTAACTGGGTTTGGGAAACACAAATAGCACCCACTAGGCCCAAGAATATTTAATGTTTAGTTAGGCATCAGTGAATTTAGGACTATTACTTTGCTTGTTTGCCTATCGTATGTATGGGAAGGGAAGAGATCCTAATAAGAGAGTGTCTGAACTCAGTTTAACAATGGGAGCCCTGCAAAGAAAGATTCAAGGGAGATCCTGAAAAGCAAATAAATGGTTTTGAACACACCAAATGAAAATGTGCAGGAGGAAACTAGCCTCAGGGAAAAAATTTGGAGTCTGGCAGAGGCACTTCTGTAATTTTCTACAATCGCTAAAAAGACAGTTTTGTAGATGACATGCTCTACTAGAGGAAGCAATTTTCACGGATGGTAGAATTTTCCTCTATTATATGGGAGAGACATGGTTAAACTCTTGATGAAAGATTTCTTCCAATTGAGTTTAAGGCTCACAGGTAATGAAATCTGAACAAATCTGAACAAATGCCATAGACTGACATGGAGAGACTGAAATTAAAAAGAAAATAATATTTTTTTCTTCTCTCTTCGGAAACATTTTGAAGTCTAAAAGACCTGTTCTTAAACACTAGCTCTGCCATGTTTAGCTCTTGAATCACAGGCAGACTATGTAGCTATGCCAATCTGTATTTATAACTATAAGATAATGATTCTCTTACGACTTTATAAGATGATATGAAGACATCACAACATCATATAGTAGAGGACATTACATAGTCTGATACATAGTGAGTACTCTTACCAAATGGTAGCTATTATTGTAATATTGTTATTCTGTTTGTAATGTGCTAACTCAGATATCACTAATTTTTGGTGGTGACTATTACTGGTATCGGCAACTTGAGCCTAGAATAGAATATCTGGTATGATTTTTGGATATGCTATTATATAAGATTATATATTATAATTATATACATGTATAATTATATACAAATCCATATATACACAGATATATGTGGGTATGCATGTTTGTATGTATCCATGCATACACATATATGTATATAGTATAGTGGGTATGTGTGTGAATATAGATGTAGACATGGACTTAATATTTGTCTTCTTTAATTTTTAAAACTAGAAAAGTGTGGCATAAGGCAGAATAAGTGTGGAATAAGATTCTTATTGTAGGGTCCCATAAAACAATAGCAAACCCACAACCAGAACTTAAAGGAAATTTGTATCAGTATATTCCTATATTAGAAAGAAAAAGTATCTCCAATCCATGACCTTAGCTTCTACTTTGATAAACTAAAAAAAAAAGAGCAAATCAAACACAAAGTAAGCAGAAAAATAATTAATAAAATTCACAGTTGAAATCAACAAAATAAAAAGCAGAAAAACAATAAAGAAAATTAATGAAACTAAAAGCTGATTCTTTAAGAAAAGCAACACAATTGATAAAATTCTAGTCAGATCGATTGGCAAAAAAATGAGCAAATATACAAATTACCAATATCAGGAATAAGAGAGGTACGATCACCACCAATCCTAAATATATTAAAAGCATAGTAAGCATATGTATTCATTAGAAGAGAATATAATAAACATCTTTTTGCAGATTACTTTGATAACTTAGTTGTAATTTACACATTTTAAAAATACATAACCTATCAAAATTTACTCAAAAAGAAATAGATAATCTGAAGATCCCTATGTCTATTTTAAAAATTAACTGTGTGCTTACAAACTTACCCACACATAAAAATCTAGGTGTAGGTGGCAACACTAGTTAATTCTACCAAACATTGAATAAAGAAATAATACAAATTCTATATAAGTTGAAAAGGTTTGACAAAGAAATTGAAGAGGAGGAAACACGTTCCAACTCATTAAAGAATGCCATCACTACATCATTATAATGACGCAAAAGCGGATAAAATGCAAGAAACAAAACTATGGGCAAGTACACTTTATAAACATTTGTGTACAATTCTATACACATTTTACCAGTCATACCCCAAAATCATTACCAAATCAACTGCATACCAGGAATGCAAGGTCAGTATAGCATCCAAATATTAGCCAATGTAATTTATTACATAATTAACATAAAATCATCCCAGTACATGCAGACAAAGCGTTTGAGAAAATTTAACATATAATTCTAATAATAATTCAGCAAAATAGGAATAGCAGGGAACTTCTTCAACCTGCTAAAAAAAACCTTCTGTGAAAAGGTGATTACTAACATCATAGAGAATGAGGACAAAAGAATGTTTTCACCCTAAGATCAGGAACAAGACAAAAGTATTCTCACCACTCTATTTGACATTTTACAATAGTTCTATCAAGTGCAATACTTCAAGAAAAAGAAATAAAAGGCATAGAGATTAGAGAAAAATGTAAAGCAATCTGTGGTAAAGCCATCTATGTGGAAAAAGTAACTGAATCTGTTAAGAAAGCTACTAAAATATGTTAGTTTAGCAAGTTTACAGAGTACAAGAATATTACACAAAAATCAACTACATATCTATATTAATAGCAATCAAAAATATATAAAAACAATTCCATTCATAATATAAAAATATGAAGTACTTAGGGATAAATCTGACAGAAATAGCCAAAACCTGTACTCCAAAACCCACAAAATATTGCTGATATAAAGAAGATGTAAGTAATGGATGAGGTGGATTGGAAGACAGTATTGTTGAGATGTCACTTATCTCCAGATTGATTTATAGATTCAGCATGATCCTAACCAAAGTCTAGGCAGCCTCTTTATTAGTAGAAATTGACACATTTTCAAATATTAAAATTCATACAGAAATGCAAAAGACCTAGAATAACCAAAACAAATTTGTAAAGGAAGAACAAAATTAGAGTGTCAACACTATCTTATTTCAAGACTTACAAAACATTGGTATGTAAAACAATGTGGAATTGACATTAAAACAGACAAACAGATCAATGAAACAGGGAATTCAAAAATAACCCACACATATAGGGACAACTGATCTTTGACAGAAGTGCCAAGGCAGTTCAGGGGAGAAAGCTTAGTCTTTTCAACAAACGATGTTTGCCATCCACACGCCAAAATCAAGCAAAAATAACCCCACCTCATGCCTCATACCAATTTGATTTCATGGATCATAGACCTAAATGTGAATGTGAAACCATAAAAATCCTAGAATGAAACATAGGAAAAATTAACGGTGACCTTATGTTAGACAAGTATTTCTTATATATGACAACAGAAGTTTGCTGCATAAAACAACGAAGTGTTAAACTGGACTTAAATTTAAAACTTCTGCTCTTTGAAAGGTACTGTGAAGGAAATAAAAATATAAGCCAGCCACGGACTGAGAGAAATAGCTGAAATAAAAATGACAGATAAAGTATTGGCAAAGATGCAGAATAACTAGAACTTTCATATATTGCTAGTAGGGATGTAAAATTATAAAAATCATTTTGGAAAGCCATTTGGCAGTTGATTAAAGTTAAACATGAACCTAACCGTGTACTTAGCCATTTGATTTTTAGGTAACCAAGAGACACGAAAGCATATGCCCATACAAAGACTTGTGCATGAAAGAACATAGTGACATTATTTGCAATATCCAACTCCTGGAAACAATTCAAATCTCCATCAACAGATTAATGGATAAACAAATTGTACTGTATCCCTATAATGGGATACTATTCAGCAATAAAAAGGAATACACTGTTGATATGACAACATAGATGAATCTCAGAGTATTTATGTTGAGGGAAAGAAGCCAAATCAAAACAGAGTATTTTCTGTATGATTCCATAGACATTTTTAAATAAAATTCTAGGGATTGCAAAGTCATCTGTGGTGACAGAAGTTTAGTTGTTTCCTGGAGATGAAGGAGATTGGTGGTAGGAGGACTGAAGAGGGGAACAACGAAACTTGTGAGTGGTGAAAACATTCTCAATTTTGACTGTGTTAATGGCTTTCTCAGTACATGCACATCTCAAAAACTGTTAAATTATATATTGTTTAAAATGTGTAGTATATCCTACATCAATTATAATTCCATAAATCTATTAAAAATGCAACCTGAGTCTTGAATGAGAAGCTCTAACTAAACCATGAAGAATATAAAAAAAAGTAGGAAAAGCAGTACATAGATCTGGGCATTTTTCAGAGTGGTAGAAGCAAGAAAGGAGGAGGCAGACTCTTTTAATCCACTGCTGATCTATAGATCTCAGCCTCTGGAATGCCTAGGAGAGGTATCTAAATGTTGGAGAACTGGACTGAGGGACCACAGGCACAACTCATTAACCATTATCCACCACTGTGGAGAAGAACCACTACAGCAGTGAGCAACATCACAATGAGTTGGTAACAGAGAACTAGGGAATGGATTGCCTGAAGGTCAAAAACAGAAACAAACAGATGAAGTTGTTAATAGCACTGTGTCTTTTCATTTTTTAAATTTAGTTTCTTTTTGCTTTTTTACATTTCTAGCTTCATAAGTAAAAACTTGGCATGTCTTCTGTGGTTCATTATTATATACAAGAAAAACAGTTGATTTTCACTGTAAATCCTTTAGCCTATTAAGAAAATACTCTATTTCTCCCAGTTTGTGATGTTTATAATAAATACATATTAAAGTTTATCACATAACTATGCAATATCAATGGAGATTTCTATTAACTAATCCAAAAAGTCAATTTATAAGGTTTCCTAATTTTAACTATCCTTGCTTTGCTACTAGAAATTCTATTTCAATTTCATGGTATAGTGTGATAAGATATGGCTGAAGTAAATTGCCTATTAAATATCAAGTATTTTGTGTCAATGTCTGTAAAGACAATTCATAGGAGAAGCTTGTGTAATTCTGATAATCAAAATGACAAAGAAAAAAATACTGACTTTCTTTACAGACAAAACACATAAAAAATGGATACTTATTTCATTGATTTCATCCTTATAAAAATGGATATTTCATTGACATCATACTTACAATTCTTTGGGTCCTACAACTTTTGGGGGAAAGATATATTTCTAAACTCATTTCTATATAACTTCTACAGACATGAGTCAAAAATATTATATGGTCTCTCCATGAAACTGTATTGAAATACCTATTTTTTAAAGAAATTGATCAACTTTTAAGAGATTCTCAACTATATTTGCAGAGTAATATAAATAAAGTTTGAATTTGAAAGTGAAATAAAATGACAGTCTTTCTATTTACAGTTTTATAAATCACTTCTTTTTCTGTGGACTTAATGCCTTTCTTAAACACTGATGTCTAGTCTGCTTTCTGGGTTTTACTTTCCAGAAGTTTGAATGTATATATCATTGTTTTAAAAATGGCTATAAGAAATCATTAATGAATATAATGTGTTGTCTCCTGATTTCTTATTACTGATTCATTTTCCCTGTTTGATATTTATTAATTTGTATCCTTCCCTAAATATATATTCTATGCCATTTATATTACTAAGTATAAATTTTAGTTTTCAAAATTTCCTTTCTTGTTGCATAATAAACATATTTAACACCATGACTTTTTTCAGAGTACAGTGTTAAGTACATGCTATGAATTTTGGCGAGTATGTTTCTGATCACTGATGATTTCTAAATAGATTTTATTTGTGCCTTTGTTTTATATTTTGGCCTTAGATTTATTTATTGTTATGAAGTTTTTCCTTTTTTTTTTTTGTCAGTATGTATTGATTTGTAAGACTTTTAAAAAGCATTCTAACTAATTTCTAATTCTATTACATTGATTTGTTTTTACCTTGTGAGACAAATTGAGATTTTCCTAGATTGACCAGTGGATAAAGTTTTAGTAACATGAGATTTGGGCATTAAAATGTATTATTTATATCTAGGGGACAATTTTCAATACATTAACTATCCTAATGATAATAATCACATTGTATAATGTTTGTCCTGCGTTTTGCTTATTGATTTCTCAAAACTGAGAGCTGTGCATTGATTTCATAAAGTACCCTTATACAATGATTCTTAATTTCATAATGGATCCTTACATCTTGATCCTTTTCTTTTTTAGTATGAATAGATTTTTATATATGCGTTGTTACTCCATATTATTTCGTATATAAAGTTGCAGGAATTTGTATGTCTCTTGGAAATAGCACCAATTAGAAATCTATATTGAAGCCAGGTGCAGTGACTCACACTGGTAACTCCAGAACTTTGGGAGACTAAGACGGGAGCTTCTCTTGAGGCTAGGAGTTCAAGTCCAGCCTCAGCAACATAGCAAGACCCCATCTCTACACAAAATTAAAAAAATTAGCCAGGCGTGATGGCATGTGCTTGTAGTCCAGCTACTCTAGAGGCTAATGCAAAAGGATTCCTTGAGCTCGGGAGTTCGAGGTTATAGTCAGCTATGATCATGCCACTGCACTCCAGCCCGGGTGAGAAGAAAGACCCTATCTCTAAAAGAGAAACAAAACAAAACATATATTGATATATTTTGTACACAAAATGCTTTCTGGATAAATTCTATAACATTTTAATTTTGTGAACTTAAAACATTTTCTAATATCCCTTGCATACTTTTAAATTTTATGCATAGTTTTAAAAATGTGGGTCACTTTTCTTTGATTTTAAGGGATATCTCATAAAATAATTTACATATAATTCAATTAAATTTCATCCTAAGAACCACTTGAAATCATTCTTCTAATTCGGTGATATATTGTGTCTTATAATATGATTTTATATTTTCTATTTTTAGACATTGCTTTTGTTTTCTTTGTTCTACGTTTTTGCATATCACCTGTATAGCCTTGCCTCATCTTTATTACCATTTCAGAAAGTATATGTCTTGCTTTATGTTCTTCAAAAATCTGCCTTTATAATTTTAAGGTTTTTAAATAAAATTTCTGATGTCTCCCACATTTAAAAGAGTGAAAAATGAAGAAATATAAATAATTTCATTCCAACTGCCTGAGAAAAGGACTCTTATTCCTTTACTCTTTTGCTCTTCTTCAAAAATATATTCTGGTTATTTATAGATATAATGTTGTTAATATATTATCACACAATTTTAATATTCTTTTTAATACTGTTTCTTATTTTTATATTTTTCTTCAGTATTTTGTAGATTGATGAAGAATTTTTTTCTTTTAGACTTCTCTCAATGTTGCCCCATTGTATTACTACGTGATAGGACTTAATTTATTTGCTGGGTGGTGTGGAATCTTACTTTATAATATTCATGTATTTAGTCAGGATGAGTCAAACTGTTGGATTGATATTGTTTGGAATGTGATGAGCCATTTTAATCTATATATTGAATTTTTCCATCTCAGGGACATTTCTAATTTCCATATGATTTTTTGTTGTTGTTGTTTTACCTCCTTTATCTCTTTTTCACTACCATCTTTTTCCATATTTGGCTTTCATATACCTTCCTCTTTAACTATCTTCTAGCTGTTCAGTATTTTCAACCTTTGTTTACTGATTCTTCCTCATTCAGGCAATCATTTAAAAACTTTCCTTCTGTGTCACTTTACTTTTCAACAGATTATTTAATGTAGAGTCTTTCTCTTCAATTTGTTCTCTTAAAAATTATTTCTCAAATCCCTTGTATATCTTCTCTCTCTCTCTCTCTCTGATCTTCTCTTCTGTTTTGTCATCCTTTTGCATTTATTATGGCAACTTACATTCTTATTTGGATATTCTATCCTCTTTGGTACATATCCAGATTAGTTTTACCTTATTATATGAAAAAAATGAATCATTTTGTGAACTGTTGCACTGATCCTTTTCAACACTTTTCAGTTTGCTTTTTTTTCCTTTTTTTCATTTTACTATACTACTTCTTATTGGACTCACATTTTGTTCTTTCTAAAACAAACAAAGAACCATATTTGTTCCAATATGGTGTTTGCAAAAGCACAGGGAACAGGACTATTGTGTCCAGCATTGAGCTTGTAGAATTAACTTCTTAGATCAGCAGCAACTCTAGAAGTTAATTTGAGATGCTTTCAGACTCAGTTCAAAGTTTTAGCAGGTGGCCTTCTTTCTCTAATGGTTTATCATCTTCCCCTACCTAGCCTGCCTGTTTATTTTTATTTTTATTTTTGATACTTTATGGTAAGGTAGCATGGAAAAATAACAGTTTGTATCTCATGACAAAATATTTCACCATCTGCTAAGGATTTTTCTTTTGTGGATTGCACCTCCCAGTAAGTACTGCTATTCTCACTATAGGAGGAACTTAAGTCTCTGTAGAGATATTGTGTTTCTTTTCTTTCCTATGATGATTTTTTTTTACATTTAGCTTTACTTTTATTTCAAATTTATAAATAGTTTTCTCAAATACTTAGTGTATCATCAGCTTTCCCTTTCTTTTATAACACTTTTTTTCATTTTTATCTCTTTATTTTTCTTCAAGTCTTGTGAGATAGACTCAGTCTTCAATTTTTTGTTTGTTTGTTTTGAGACAGAATCACACTCTGTCACCCAGGCTGGAGTGCAGTGGTGCAATCTTGGCTCACTGCAACTTCCGACTCCTGAGTTCAAGCAATTCTTGTGCCTCAGCCTCCTGAGTAGCTGGGATTACAGGCACCTGCCACCACGCCTGGCTAATGTTTTTATTTTTTAGTAGAGATGGAGTTTCACCATGTTGGCCAGGCTGGCCTTGAACTTCTTACCTCAAGTGATCTGCCCACTTCGGCCTCCCAAAGTGCTGGGATTGCAGGCATTAGCCACCATGCCTGGCCAAGTAATTTTTAACAGAACAAAACAGGCATAAGGGATATGACCTCTGGATCTTTCTACATATAGATACGTTTCACTGTTCACACTCATAAGTTAGCAAGACTGAACCCAAAGTTACTTTTAGATGCATACTTCTCCACATCTGGTATTTTGTGTTGCAAATATGGAATGTGTTTGAGAATCATAAATGGAAGAGCTAGCTATCCAGTTTTCTTTGTGTCATGGTTCTCTAATATTAGGTTTTGTAATAACGGGTTTTGTCATATTGGTCTGTCCATCTACAATTCTTGCATGTTGTAAGAGAACATTACTAATTTCTTTAAATACTAAATTATTTAAGCATGTTCCAAGGCTGACTACAATAATTATTCTTAAGCACTGTGGTCCACATTTTTGAAATAAAGAAAACTCTTAAATATGCATGTTGTTTTAAACGTTGATATGTTTCCTAAAGGAAATGTAATTATCACAAAAGCAAAGTAGTTTATTTTTGTGAACACAACTATTTTTGGTTATTTCTCCTGTTGATTTGTGTAACCATAATTCAGAGTCTATATTAGAAATTGTTGTTTAAATATTTTGAATATCAGTAGACAGTTCTACAAATCACAATAAAAGCAGACCACTAAAGAAGACCAATAAATGGTTGGTAAATTGCACTTCTGCATAAATGAAAACTTGAAGGACTACCTGTGGGCATAACTTATGTGCTATCTGCTACCAAAGGGTAATATTTCCACAGGTTCAGACAGATTATAGTCTTCTGGACAAGAGGCAATTTGAAGATATCAGAAGTAAACGTCATAGAGTAGTACTGAAAAATGAAGATTTATAGAGAGACCATTTGACCATCATTGTATGTATTACTAATACATATACCTGTTAGGTAAAATAGTAGGTTTTTGGTAATGGTTTATGACATTTTATAGTGTCACAAGTTGTTAATTGATTATTAAGGTGACTTACTCTATACCAAATAGTTCAGTGCTTCATGTGAGACTCATTGTAGTAACAGATTCAAATATGGTCAAGACATTGAGTGGATAGGAAACGAGGACTTCAATCAATTTTATTAAATTCAGCAATTGACTAGATCATAGAATCAGAACTTAATTCAAATTGGTTTTACTTTGTACAAAAGCAGAGCTTGTTATATTCCTTGATAAATCTGCAAATATATCACTTTAAAATTCCATTAAAGTCTCAACATGTTGCTCTTTCTGTCACGGGATCCTTGGGTGTCACCTTGCCAGGTGAAAAACTTTGTGATCAGTGGTGCCTTTGGCTAAGTTTTGCTGGGGCCCACTGACTTCATTCCACCCATTCGGCCTGGCAGACCACGGTCTGCTCACGCTACTGGCACTGATCTCACACCTGCCAAGAGTGAGTCAGGTGTGGAGCAGCGAGGGGTGTGTGAGTGAGCGAGCATGGCGTCCAGCTGCTGCACACAGCCAGTCTTGCCAGCTGTGGTAGGGCAGGCAGCTCCAGGTACTGGCATGGGCGCCGGGTTCCTGTGAGGCTGTGGTTGGACCAAACGTATCACAAGTGGCTTCCAGTGCTGACACTGGGGAATGTGTTAGTGCCTGGAAGCTTGGAGATGCCAGATACTGCAGAGCCCCAAAGAGGGTATCATAGTGCTAGCTTGGGGAGCTCCTAGGTCTGGGACCCCCAAAGAGCCACAGCTCCTCTCTCCTTCTCTCTTCCCTCCTTCTCGTTGCCTGCAACATGGCAAGCAAGGAGTGTGTTTCAGCCCCATTTTTTGGTTACAGTTCTTTCAGATCTGCCATTCAGCAGGTCCCAAGCTCTTGTCCCAAGTCCAGGAAGAATGAGGTATGCTGACAACTGGAGGGTAAGTGGGGTGAAGTGCTTTATTGAGCAACAGCACAGGTCTCAGGAGACTCAAAGTGAGTAGGTCCTCTTTGCAGGCAGGTTGTCAGGAGAGCAGGAGTCTGGCTGAGTCCAGGGGTTTTTATGGGCTTCAAAGGGGAGGAAGTGCATGCTGATTGGTCCATGGGTGGCCATAGGTAGGCCTGGAAAAAGCACCATACGTTCTCACTCCATTCCGGGTAACTGGCAGCCTGGTCCCCAGACTTCAGGCCTTTGGTGACCTGAAGGTGGGGCTTTACTGGGGAACTGTCCCTTTCTGACCAGGAGCCTATCTGCTTCCTACTACCGTCAACCTACCATTCATGGCACCCAGGCTCTTCATGCTGAGGGGCACCTGCAGGCCCACACTGACTCTTGGCTTCTCTTCTGTGCTCATGGGAATCCAAAGCCCAGAGGAGGCTGAGGTGGGAGGGGGTCGGTGTGTCAGCACCACACCAAGTGTGCAAACACCCAGCTGGATCATGACAGTGCCCAGGCGGCCACAACTTTACTCTGAAATCAGAGTAGGTACTGGGAGTCGGGAGAGGCCAGGCAATGGGAGCAGGCACTTTCAAGTCTGCAGAGGCAAGGAGTTTCTTGGACCCCCAAGAGCACAGGGATGCACAGGTCCACAGCCAGGGCTGGGTGGCTGCAGATGCATCCAGATGTGCAGGGCTTCTACCCCACCAACTCAGAAGGGGGTGGGGCTCCCTCCTGTTCCTGGCTCCCGCTGGCTCTGTGGATCCAGCAGCCCTGGCTGTGCCTCTCTCACTGCAACTGGTGTCTTTGCAGCAGCTGCTCCAGATGGGCTGCTGCTGCCATTATTTCTATTTAATTTTTAAATTTTTGTTAGGTACTGGTATATAAGAGGAAGTGAAACATAATCTTTCAATATGATTTAAATTATGTGTAGAAGTAGAAATGTTTAGCTATTGAATTTTGCATTTTTTTCTGCATGCAATGTCATCTCTGATGGTCATCTTTCATTAAAACAAGAAGAAAACATTTCTAGTATGGATCTGTCATTTTTAGATCTTTATCAGAAGAGTTGGAAATGAGAATATCATCCTTACATACAAAAAAATGGTATATCTCTTGGTGTATTAACTCATTACTTCCTTACAATGCACTTACTTAAAAATATACATAGGCCAGTGATTAATCACACCCTCTGTGTAAGATAGAGTTGCTTAGAGTAATTTTCCTTATATTCTCTCAAATATTTGTTACATTTTACATTCTGTGCATTCATTATATACTAAATATAACTGGCATGTCCTATGTTTAAATTTTTTTAAATTAAATTTTTAAATTTGTTTAATATTAAAATTATTTTTTTCTTAAGAAATATGCCATTATACTGGATATATTCTTGTAATCCATAATCTATAATTATGCCATGTCTTTTCTTAACATGTTTATAAAATAAGTACATTATAGTTTCTTATATTATGGTACATTCCAATTGAAAGAATGAATAAGAAAGATACTTTATTTTATTTTTCTAAAACAGACAAATATATAAGAATGGAAGGCAATTTACCAACCCCTCCGCCCTGTTTTTGAGTAAGGAAAGGATAACATATGCAATATTTAAATTTTTTTTCTAAATCCATTAGTTAATATATTGTTAACTTCCATTAGAACAACTGCCACCCCTATTTATTTCTGATGACAATGCTTTATTGAATTGGAAAGAAATGGATATTCCAATTGATGTGAAGCAATAACTAATTAAAATAGTCTTTATGGCTTAATTGTAGAAGAAGCATAGATATAGAATAATCACTGGATATTTATTAAGCTTGTCCCTGGAATGCATGCTAGGGGTTCTAAATTTTATTTTTTTTAGGCTGGGCATGGTGAGACACACCTGTAATCCCAACACTCTGAGAGACTGAGGCAGACGGCTAGCTTGAGCACAGGAGTTGGAGACGAGCCTGGGTAAACATGGTGAAACCCCATCTCCACCAAAAATTAAAAAAAAAAAAAAAAAAAAATTAGCTGAGTGTGGTGGTGCATGTCTGTAGTCCAAGCTACTTGGAAAGCTGAGGTGGGAGGATCACCTGAGCCCAAGATGTCTAGGTTACAGTGAGTTGTGATCATGCCACTGCACTCCAGCCTGAGCAATGGGAGTGAGATCCTGTTTAAAAATAAATAGGAATAATGTCATCCCCTCCTTTAAAGAGGTGTATGAGAGAAGCTGCCAATCTTCACTTTTGTTTAGTGCTTCCAGGCTGTCTTGTTCAAGAACAAATCCATGTCACAATCCTTACTTGAAAACTTCATTGGTTCCTTTTATTTTCCTGGCAACATCCAAACTCCTAACCTCTTCTTAATCTTTACAATCTTATCTAAAGCCTTTTCTCTGGATTCAAATCCTGGTAACCCCATTATACATTTCTTTGCACCATGACCATTGGTCCACAACTGTATAAAAATATCATGTTCTTCTTCAACCTCTGTGTCTTTGTTCATTGTTTTCTTTACATGTAGATTGTTTTATGTCCTATTTTATCTACCTGGAAAATCACCAAGATTAAAGATCCAGTTCAAATTTTATCTTCAGTTTTCCCTGTGACTTTGTGATGCCTTCTCATGTTTTCCCAAGGTTTACTTGCTCTCTTTGTCTCTCTCCTCACATTATACGACCCACTTTTAAAACATTATGTATTTACATACTATTCTCCACATTTGAATTTGGGCTTCATGGAGTAAATATCTATATTATATATATATTTTATATCTAGGAGTCTAGTAAATTATCAGACACATGGAAGGTTGTCGAAATAAATTTTAAATGTAAACATAGTTTGTAGAACATGCTAAATGTTGCAAATAACTCATTGAAGAGAAAACAGTTGTGGAACTTGAAATAATTATACTAAATATCTAATTCATTAAGCATTTTTTAAACTTGAGTTTTCCTAGTCTTTCTGCACAGTTTCAACACCTAGATACTCCTTGGTGCTATTTATTGATAAACATGCTATTAACTTCTGTTTGTGCTTGGGTAAACTTAGGTTCCAGTAATTAAATTCAGTGATTGCAACATTGTTTTTATTAACTGTTAAAAACAATAAAGGAAATGTGAATTTATCTTTACAAAAGAAAAAAAAAAAAAAAACCCTGAAAACTTTTTAAAACTTTGAAGCATTTTTATTTAATCAAATAAAAATAATTTTTATTTGATCAAATTTACATTGCCAGCACCAAATCACTTGTGTGGATGTCTGAAATATGTGTTTTTACTTGATATAACCATAATTATTAATTTAAGCAAATTGTATCCTAATTACTAATGTTCTGGCTCCGGGCAATGCCTTGACCTTGATAAGATCCTTAAAAGGTAAACTATAAAACTAGAAAAATCAGAAAGTCCCCATACCGCAGACAAATCTCAAACCTATGGACACCTCTTTGCAGTCTCAAGTCTTGCTCAAAGGTATAATTATTCCTTTAAATACAGACCACTAGTCTTGCAAAAATATGTGAGTAATTCCCTGATCCAATATAGCATAATCCATCATAAAAGGGCAGAGAAAGGCTATTAGAGAGACAGAGAAAAAAAGGAGAACATATTGAATATATTAGATACATTAGCATTGGGCTATAAAAACCACTCACGTTATCTACGTAAGAAATCCCCTGTTGTTAGCTCAAGTGCTTAGTCACCCAGTGACCACAAACTCTGACTTGCTATCTCAAACATACACACTGCCTGCCTGTGAATGCCAGCATTTGTTTATTGATCAGTATTGTGTGTGTCTAGATACCCTTTAATTAGGCTCAAACCATTAAAATAAATGCAGCTAAATTGCACTTCACTGTGCTGTGATCTAATGGTAATACAACAACATATATGCTTTGGGTTCTTTGACAAATTTTGTAAGACTGAGTTACTGGTGATGTGAAAACAAAATAAAACATTACCTTGAGATGGTGAGATGAAGTTTCTATACAAGATTGACAGATAGACTCTCTGATACAAAATAATTAATAAATTCAAGCTATTATTATTAAAGTTAATTACTTTTCTTTTCTTTTTTTTGAGACGGAGTCTCACGCTGTTGCCCAGGCTGGAGTGCAGTGGCGCGATCTCGGCTCACTGCAAGCTCCGCCTCCCGGGTTCCCGCCATTCTCCTGCCTCAGCCTCCTGAGTAGCTGGGACTACAGGCGCCCGCCACCGCGCCCGGCTAATTTTTTGTATTTTTAGTAGAGACGGGGTTTCACTGTGGTCTCGATCTCCTGACCTTGTGATCCGCCCGCCTCGGCCTCCCAAAGTGCTGGGATTACAGGCTTGAGCCACCGCGCCCGGCCTAAAGTTAATTACTTTTCAAGCTATTACTTGGATGATAAGCTTGCTATACTAACCAAAATTGATGTTAGTAAAATCTACTAAGTAGACTAAGTTGATTTTTTAATACCAATCCCCCAACATTTTCTTGATCCACATTCATTCAGATTTCAATTCATGGCAGAGGCATTTTTGTTTTTCAGCTACATAGAGCTTCTACCACAAAGACGAAACTCCACTCAAAGTCCTCTTCCCTGTTGGGCATGGTGGCTGATACACTTTGGGAGGCCGAGGTGGGTGGATCACTTGAGGTCTGTGATTGGAGAGCAGCTTGGCCAACGTGGTGAAACTCCGTCTCTACTAAAAATACAAAAATTAGCTGAGCGTAATGATGCACATCGGTAATCCCAGCTACTTGGGAGGCTGAGGCAGGAGAATCACTTGAACCCGGAAGGCAGAGGTTGTAGTGACCAGAGATCATGCCGTTGCACTCCAGCCTGGGCTACAGAGAGACTCTGTCCCCCTCCCCACCAAAAACAGTCCTCTTCTCAGGACTTTGTCATTTTGTGTTCTAAACTTGATTATCTTCCAGATAAATAAAAACAATTTTTGTGCAGTCTTTTAAATATTCATCTATAGTGAAAAACTTACTTACCTTACATAAATTGTTAGATGATGTATATGCATTGTAAATTAGAACCTAATGGCATTTAACACAATGCGGTGGAATTTGTTTTTATTATTTATTTATTTATTTATTTATTTGAGACAGTCTTACTCTGTCTCCCAGGCTGGAGTGCAGTGGCACGGTCTTGGCTCACTGCAACATCCGCCACCTGGGTTCAAGCGATTCTCCTGCCTCAACCCCCTGAGTAGCTGGGACTACAGGTGCCCGCCACCATGCCTGTCTAATTTTTGTGTTTTAAGTAGAGACAGGGCTTCACCTTGTTGGCCAGGCTGGTCTTGAACTCCTGACCTTGTGATCTGCCTGCCTCAGCCTCCCAAAGTGCTGGGATTACAGGTGTGAGACACCATGCCTGGCCAATAAGGTGGAATTATAGATAAGCTTTTAAAAGATATTTGCAGAGGGACAAAAATTTTATTAATTTTCAGTTAATACTAGTTAACTTGCCTAATAAATGAAATACATTATAAATAAAGGAGTTAAGGACATTTAAAAACTTGCTTTTGATGATAGTTACCCTCATTATTTGTATTAAAATTACAGATAAAGAAAATATTTTTTCATGTCATCCTATGTCTAAAAATGTACCAGTCTTCATATTATGTAATGATTTTAAACTTTTAATAAATTTCTTGTGTGACAATTCTTTTCCTTTCAGAATCATGACTTCTCTAAAATTTAAATCAAGTTTTATTTCCTAATGCATTCACATAGCATAGAAATTAATCACAGGTCCTTGTGGGGTGTGTGGGGGTGTGTGTGTGTGTGTGTGTGTGTGTGTGTGTGTGTGTGTGTGTGTTTAAAAAATATTTCTATGGATTTTTTTGTGTTCAAAATGCATTACTTTATGGTAATTTATATTTCTTTTTTTATTTCTCTGCCTCTTCATTTATTTCATGAAGTCTCAAAAATCTCATGTAGGGTATTCAATTTACAATCCAATGCCTTGCAGGAAATCAAATGAGAAGTAAAGGTTCCTCTTGTTCTCTCACAGTTGGAATAAAGATTGGCAAAATCATATTGGAAAAAAGCACCAGCAACTTCAAATTAGTGAGAATCATCTATGGTCATTCATAACATGCTTCCTTCATCTATTATCTTCTTTTTTTTAAAAAAATCACTAATTCGAGCTCAGGACAAGCATAGCCATCCACTGACCTGAATATATAACATTTGATTTGAAATTTCAGAACATTTCTTATTGTCTTCATCTAGCTGGTTAGAAATCAGAGTTGTACACTAATTTTAGGTTGTAAAAATTGCAACAGAACTTTAAAGCAATCCATGCCTGCTGAGAGAAGTGGTGTATTTCATGCTTGGTGTCAGGTCCCAAAATAACTAGAAGTTAAAAAAAAAAAAAAGAAAGAAAAAGAAAAAGAAAAAAAACCCTTCACTCTCTTTTTATGTTAGTCTGTAGTAATGTGAAATAAGTTAACCTAAAGCTGTTGCCTTCATCCTTTGGATAGTCACACATTTTTGGAAAAAGGACTTTCTATTTTATGTATCCACAGATAGAAACTGACAAGGAATATCTGAGACAAATAGTATACACATCCAGAAAGAATCTCACGGTTTCAAATTAAGAAGCAAAGAACACAGAAGGAGAAACCAAGAGTAGCTTCTGGTGCATGAGAAGACTTAGGGAAGTGGATCTCTGCCCTTGACATTTTTCCCCCCCTCTGGCTTTATGTAGAACATAAAGGATGATCAGGCTCCAAAAGTTGGAGAACCACTATTTTTGGATGGATTTAATTTTATTAAGCCTCTATATTTGAGTCCTTTGTCAAAGGTAGAATACATTTACCTTATCTGTTCATTCTGCAGTGTGCAATAAGGAGGGGAGAGTAATGATTTGCCTTGCTAAACCAGGTATTATTCATTGTTAAGAAGGCAGGATCTCAAACTAGATTGCCACATTTAAATCTCAGCTCTACCATGTTCTAGATCTGTGATCCTAGGCCGGATACTTACTGAGTCTCAGTTTCCTCCTCTCTAAAATGGAGATAATAATAGGCTCTGCTTCACAGGGTTATGACAAGAATTCCCTGAGCTAACACACGTAACAGTTTACGTTAGAAAAAAAGCTTGGTACAGAAAAGATATTCTATAAGGTTAGTTAATATTCATGTTGTGTTTTCCTGATAGGTGCCACCAGGTAGGGTCTGGGTGTATACTCCTAGTGGAAGACTTAGGAACATCTAGTTAGGGAATAGGTAAAGGAATGGCAAGTGCTGTATTTCTATGTCAATCATATACAAAAAGTCTTATATAAATTGAAGACTTTGTTACATGGGGAAGTTTGGGATGTGTTGGGTAATTCAGTGACTCTTCGTTGCATAATTTGGATGTAGGGTCCAACTTGAAAAAAGAGAAAATCCTGCATGAGAGCTATTCTCTCTCTCTCTCTCTCTCTCCCCCCTCCCACCCCCCAAAACAGCCACACATAGCAAGTTTGTTTTGAATGTCAGAGTGCTGGAGAGTGATGCTGAATGACTCATACGGGTTATTCTTTTTGTAAATTGTGAGATTTTATGCCTGTACTTTCTTTTTTACCTCCTGCTGCTGGTAGTGCTTAATATGCCTGCTTTATTAATAGTGGCAGTGTGGAGTAAGCAGAAAGAAATCTATCTAGGAATTGAAATGATACATTAATTAATTTTCTTGAGCTCGCTTGCCTTCACAATGCTGAGTTGAACAAGTGTTCAGTGTGCACTCAACATCAACCCTGGCTGATGCAGTTGATGACTTTCCATGGACTGTGCTCTCTTCTCTTTGCATTTCTAACCCATTAAAATTGGAAATATAAACTATTCTTTTGGAAAAAAGGAACAAAAATGAGCACAAAGCATTTCTAATGAAGAGTGAATGCCTGTTGAATCAATCGAAAATAATCTGCTCCCCTGCAATCGTGTTGGAGATATTTTGCAGGGGCTCTGCCAGTCTTCTTCTCTGTAGTTCCTTTTACTTGAACATTTTCTTTTTAAGGTAGAAATTCACAAATGTCAACTTTACCGATTAGTCAGGATTTGCTAAGGTTGATAATTAGAGGCAATGTCGTGTAATGGTAGGAGCATGGGCTGAATCAGACCCCATCTCTCTTTGACATCAAATTTCAATGCTGCCTGGCTGGCCAAGCACTCTGGCTCTGTGAAGTTCACCTTCCTCCTCTAGATGGTGGTAATATCACCACCACATGCCAAATTAGGCTGAGAGCAATGGTAAAATAAGATCCTAGATAGGAAAATGTCATGTCATATGTAAAGTATTATTTGAAATATATTTTTACCTAGACATTTGACCTTTTCCTATTTCTGTATTATTCAAATATCAGCTGGTTTATAGCTTTTGTGAGAAGATAAAGCATACAATCATTCTAAAGAAGTCTGATGAGCTCTAGATGAGAAAGAGAGAGAAAAAGAGAGATCGAGAGAAGAGAGAGAGAGAGAGAGAGAGAAGGAAATGTCACAAAGAATTGGCAGGATTCCTTCCCTAACCTCGAGACTGACGGTGGCTCTGGATGACTTACAGGGCAGTCACAAACTGTGTACCTCCCGCAGGTCACATTGCTTTCTCAATCAAAGACACTTGTCTGGTAGTTATCTTTGTTTAGGAGTCTGGAGAGATTAGCGTCCTGCTAAGGTGCACACTGTCCAGTAAACCCCGACGACTTGCTTTTTGAAACCTCCAGAGTTTTTACAAAGTGGACTGACTATTTGATCTTTTTTTTTTGTCAGATGTACTTTGTTAACAGAAAAATATTCATTTCTGGAGTATCAGACTTCCTATATGGTTTTATAATGGCTGTTACAGAGCCCATTCAGAGACTTTCACATTTACTTTCATATATATTAAAAAAAAAAAAAAATCAGACCTTAGCATTAATGAAAAGGTCAAAAAAGAAACTAAATTGCTTAGGGAACAGAAATGTCCTTACATAAAAATACTGAATTACAGCCGGGCGCAGTGGCTTACGTCTGTAATCCCAGCATTTTGGGGAGCCGAGGCAGGTGGATCACTTGAGGTCAGGAGTTCAAGACCAGCCTGACCAAGATGGTGAAATCCCGTCTCTACTAAAAATACAAAAAAATTAGCCAGGCATGGTGGTTCATGCCTGTAATCCCAGCTTCTCAGGAGGTTGAGGCAGGAGAATTGCTTGAACCTGGGAGGCTGAGGTTGCAGTGAGATTAGATCGCGCCATTGCACTCCAGCCTGGACAACAGAGTGAGACTCTGTCTCCAAAAAAAAAAAAAAAAAAAAAAAAAAAACGGGAAAGAAAGAAAGAAACAAACAAATTGAATTACAGAAAGTCACTATAGGAGTGAATCAAGACTAGCACTTTGTTTTTTTTTCTTTTTTAAAAAGACAAAAACTCTGAACACATCTGTGGCAATTATAGCAGACACCATCTTCACATCAAAGACCACTTACGGGTCTAGAAAAGTAAGTGCCTCTGAAATGACATGAACAAATAGAACTTCATTTTATCTAATTGAATCTCTTGAAAACCATATTGTTTTCAAGGAAAGGTGTCAGTGTGTGTATAGCAGTGCATGTGTACAAAAGAATATTTCTCAACCAACTGGAGGTTGTGGAAAGTGTAAAATTTGCTCTGCACTAAATGAAATGTTTGCGAATATTTCTTTCCTTAGAAACCCAGAGAAAAGAATGAAATTTTTAAAATGCTAGCTGCTGATCTAGGACACAATATATTTATATATAAAAGTTTTCTAGGTAATCTATGAGGATTATAAAAAGAAGAGACTGAGGAGTAAGAAGTTGATATCAATGACGGCTCTCCATTTTGAAGATTGTGAAACCTGAACTATGTCTTAATATTTGCATAGGTGTAGAGATAAATTACCAACTTTAAAATAACATTTTTATCTTAAATCTTGTTTTGTAGTAACAACAAAAAGATGATTTTCATAAATAAAGTTTGAAATGGTTTGTCCCCATTATCTCCATATGAATTCTGATCAACTTAATCTGTGAGATTGAAAAGAAAATAGATGAAAAGAAAAATACTAAAGAGGCAGCATATCTCCATATGAATTCTGATCAACTTAATCTGTGAGATTGAAAAGAAAATAGATGAAAAGAAAAATACTAAAGAGGCAGCAAGTAAGAACAGGGACAGCTTTTGATTCTGTAAAACCTTAATTTAAATTTAGCAATTTAGAATATATGTGGCCTTGAAAAAGATACTGAAAACCTATATGAGCCTGGCTCCTTCATTCATAAGATGAAATTAGCAATAATTGCTTCATGTGGCTTTTTTTTCCCCCTTTTCATTTTTTTTTTTTTTTTTTTTTTTTTGAGATGGAGTTTCACTCTTGTTACCCGGGCGGGAGTGTAGTGGTGCGATCTCGGCTCACCACAACCTCTACCTCTTGGGTTCTAGGAATTCTCCTGCCTTAGCCTCCTCCCAAGTAACTGGGATTACCCGCATGTACCACCACGCCCAGCTAATTAATTTTGTATTTTTTTTTTTTTTAAAGTAGAGACGGGGTTTCTCCATTTGGTCAGGCTGGTCTCAAACTCCCGACCTCAGGTCATCCGTCTGCCTCAGTCTCTCAAAGTGCTGGGGTTACAGGCATGAGCCACCATGCCTGGCCTCATGTGGCTTTAAAGGGCACAAAGCATTAAATATACTTTCAAATACTATATGGCAATGACAGATATGCATCTCACAGTAAAATTTATTTTAAAAGGAAGATAAATGGAACATAATTTATCTATTTGCATTTATGGCAGAGTTTAAAATAAAGCTTCAAATCTGAAGAACAAGCTCTTTACCTTGACAAATTTCATCTCAGAATTTCCTTTAGCCAGCATGAGAGTATTTCTGATTAAGAAATTTATTGGTTTTGCCATGGAGCTCTCCATCCATGATATCACTCAAAAATTTTCAGATATACCTCACTCAGTATGTACTTTTACTTTCTATGATGACTCTTGATCCAACTATACATGATGCTAATGATTCCATCATGATGGTGTGCACTCTATCTTCATGATGTTAATGAACGCATTATATGGTGTACACTCTATCTTCGTATCTCTCTCGTCCTTCTTGTCCTCTTGCTCTCAGCTTCATTCCTTCTTTTTTTTTTTTCTTTTTTCTAGTTCAGGAGAGTGCATTAGAAAGCCCAGTAACCAATTCTTTTCACATTTATAGCATAAAAAAGTACACACATACACACACACACACACACACACCTCTTACAAATTTATTATTACACATAATTCTGCATTTAATTTTGCTATTACTAAAAGTAGCATTTTTTTGGCCAAGTGCGGTGGCTCACGCCTGTAATCCCAGCACTTTGGGTGAATCATGAGGTCAGGAGATCGAGACCATCCTGGTTAACACGGTGAAATCCTGTCTCTACTAAAAATACAAAAAAATTAGCCAGGCATGGTGGCGGGCACCTGTAGTCCCACCTACTTGGGAGGCTGAGGCAGGAGAAAAGCATGAACCTGGGAGGCGGAGCTTGTAGTGAGTCAAGATTGTGCTACTGCACTCTAGCCTTGGTGACAGAGTGAGACTCCATCTCAAAAAAAAAAAAAAAAAAAAAAAAAGTAGCATTTTTCAAAGAGAAATTAATAATGTACTTGATGAAAAATAGAGAATTAATTATAACTTCACTCCTTAAAAAATACCACCATTTACTTATTTTTTTCTGGTCTAATACTACTACTTTTGCACCAAATATACTGTAGTAAATTGTTCATTTAGACCATTAATTTGTAAAATTCGGTCCATTACTATAAATAATATTTGTACCTCGCTTTAACATGACAATTGCTCTTGTCATGAAATATGTCATTAGAGCATTTTTTGGAGATTATGTTATCTACCATAGTGAAGATTTTCCAAAACAAATTTGGCTTTGAGTTTCCAATTCGTAGTTTCTACTCTTTTCATTATATTCTTCAAATTTTCTAAATGGTGCTTTTGGACTTCTTTTTTGATATATGAGTTATTAAAGAGATTATCTCTTTTTATATATCTAATATTTTACAAAAAAATCAATTTATGGCTTTTGTTGCATTGCAGTCAGATGATTTGACCTGTATATTTATCAATTTGAGTTTCTTATTCACATCATTATATAACAATAATAATAGTTTTCTGAATAAATGAGCATGTGAAAATAGATAATATCCTTAAACAACTAGAAAGTATTAAGGTAGATGTTTACACAAGTATGATTGGAAGAAGAGCATCAGAGACATAGCACTTATAAGACAAATAAGAAGACACGCTTTTGCAGTGAGTCCATTAATGAACTCACATGGTTTATGAATCTTTCACATCTGTAAGCACAATTTCCTGAGCACTTTTTCTCGCTGAGAAAAGACTCTATTGCTTTTATTACATTTTCCGGTATTTCTGCATCAGAAAACATCAGGATTAATCAATAGGGAAATATAATAATTAATTTTCTCTTTGTGTAATGAAACCTTAAACTAAATTATAAGAAAAGAGATAATGTATAGAATGAAGTAATATAGTTATTTTATTAAATAGAAAAAGTGGGCCTTTAGACAAATTAATCAGTGATAAAATGCCATATATCTTAAATAAAAATAGGCATAGAATGTAAACAGGCAATCTGAGGGAAAAAAGAAATATAAATTGGCAATATATAAAGAAGTGCCTAAATTCACACATAAATAAAAAGCACGTAAAGTATATACTAATTACACCAAAAATTTATTACCTTCTCTTTTTTTTTGCCAGATTAGTAACTATTTGTAAGTCTAGTATTGGTAAGAAAATAGGACAATGGGAATTTTTATGTATTAGTGAGGGAACATGTCAATCTTTGTAGAAGACAATATAGAAATATAAAACACTTTAAAATATGCATATTATTTAATCTAAAAAGTGTTTCTGAGTAACTCACTGAAAGGAATAATAGACCTTTACATATGCCTTATCTGTAGAAGAAATTCTATAGAGAAAACAAATTTTATTTGAGATCACTATATATTACTTAAATAAAATACTATGTGCTTATTTAAAATACATGATATATTTATAAAAAATATTTTAGATATTGTCATGATAGTAACGTGATATCTAGCAATATAAAATGAGTTATTAAAAAAATGCTGGCTATCTATCTGTATCTATCTGTACAAGGTTGAAAGTTTGAAGTATTTTTCCCAAAAGGAAAAATATGCCCATAAACTTAATATTTAAATTTATCATGAGCAATAAATTGGTTGCTTATGAATGAACTGAGGTGCAAAAACAGTACCACCTGTGCTTCTTTATAGGTGTGAATTGGAGTTGCTACCGCTGCAAAACACACTTGGTATATTAGTCAAAAAACAATTTTCTCATCTTAACATGTTTTGGAGAAAAACATTTTCCCCTCAACATACATTTTCTATCCTGGTCACAAATTTTTCTTGATATCTGTTTATCTGATTTTCAGAAAGTCAGTTGTCTACAATATACTCACTTCCCTCTTTCTCCCACTTTAAAGTTGCTTCACAAAGTGGAGTTTGGACATGTGGATATCTTCTAGATGAGCAAAATTTTATATTATCATTCTGTGATGCTGTCTGAAAGTCAACAATTAAGTTGTGAAAATATTAAATATATTCATATTATGAAGGCATGTGTTATTTGAACATTTCATCATATTTACCCTTTATTATTTGTAATGAGCACAATATGAAAGAATCACTGATCCCACACCCAACATAATTGAATCAGAGGTAATCACTGCTACATCTGCTGGGAACAACTAATTTTGATCCTCAATCAAAACATATTGGATTTAAAGCATTCAAATATAGGTTGATTATAAAGTACAAGGAAGAAATCTAAAGCTCAATGAAAGATTTTTAATTTTCTTTAAACAATTTGGTGCCAGAATTCCTATAACACTTATTTGAATTTTGACCAGTCTATTATCTTGATTTAATTTACACAAGTGTTGGTCTCTAATCTATTATATTGATTCTATTCCAACCTTACTCTTGACATTGCTGTAACCACCTCTATAGAAGTTTCTACTGAAATAGGTTTCTGTGGCTATTTTATATACAATAAATAATCTGAGAATTGGCAGTTGGGCTTAGTCAGAAAGCCATATAAATGTTTAAGTCAACAAAGGAAAAAAAATGGGGATACTAAAAAAATCACCTATATAAATAGCGACAGCCCCAGACAGATACCTTAAAATCTACTGAATGTCTTTTGTTTTTCTCTATCAGCCGTTGTCCTCCTCTTTTGTGCTTTTTCTCTCTCATCTTCCCTCCCTCATTTCTTTTCTTTGTGTTGGACTATGCCTCCACACATGTTAACTTTTAAAGTAATTTTCTTTTGATTTCTTTTTTCTGAAAATAGAAGAAAAGCACATAAATTTTTTGAAACTCATGATTGACTTTTTCTTTACCTCTGACCCAGAAATAACAAAAAATCATATTTCTGTTTTAGTGTAATAACCAATATGAGACAATATTAAAACAAGAACAAAACTCACATCCACCTGGCTCACATTCTAAATAAGTAAAGTGACAAAGAACACTTGCTAAATTGCCAGGAATAATTGAGCAAATGGTTATTTGTAAGAATGATGTACAAGTAGGCTTGGCTTGACGGTTGCAGAGCTTAGAATTCCACCTGCCAAAGAAAATGGAGAAAATGCACAATGGAATGAAATCTCTTTTTCATTTCTTTATTAGTGTCACATACGCTGGTGCCAATGAAGCTGTCAGGCAGATGTTTCGGCTTAAATACCCCTGGCAGTAACTTTATTGAAAATCAACACAAATCATGGTCAACTATCACTTCTTACTCCCCAAAGAAACAATTAAGTCAATGTGACAACTCAGAAGGCCTCATGAGGCAAAAACTAAAGCTCAAGGTCTGTGAGTGGAAGGTGTTCTGTGTCACAGTTGTCAAGCTGCAACTGGGTCAATGGTCCTTTCTTTATTTGATTTTACTTGTGCACCAGCCCCACTCATTTCTAGAAAGGAGAAAAAAAAAAAAAAAAAGGCTAATAGAGCTATCAGGTGAGCACTGTGCATAAAATCAATCCCATTAGCCTGAAGGAAAAGCAAAACTCTTGTGTCTGAGTGATGTTAATTTGTGTGTATGGCTTTGATTTCACATGGTTTCTTCTTATAAAAATGAGCTGATTTATCCTAAAACTGCCTCCTTAGGATTTTATTGGTAAACATTTGTTTTAAATATTAGAAAAATGATTAAGATTGCATAATGATTATTCATCATCTCAAGAATATATCATAACATTTAGCCATTTGCAAATTGCTTTTATATTCAGTATCCTCCTTGTTAATCGGACAATCCAGGAAGACGGGCAGGGAAGATAATGCTTATATGTATAATAATGCCCCCTAAACTGCAGAAAAAAGTAGCCTGAGATATATTTTCTGACTCTAGTTCCTTGATCTTCAATCTACTCTAGGCTGCTTCCAAGTTTAATTTTTGCATGTATCTATTTAACATTTTAATGTAAAAGTAATAATAGATCTTCATATCACAATCGATTTAATAACAAGTAATACAAGATTGCTGTGAGCAAAAGATGATTAATTCAGCTTAGAATTATGTATACCTGATATTGACTTGTTTAATTCATTTATTTATTCCTTCCTTTATCTCATTCACCAGCCACATAGTTTATCCACCAGCTTCACCTGGAATGGTTGGGAACTCAAACCAGTACCTGTTTTCACATCTTAGCATTGACAGTTACCATTGTTTGATCTTGAGCAGGTGTTGACCTGCTAGATATATGTTTCTTTAATGTAGAATGCATGCAGTAGCCTCTACAACATTGAATTTTTGGGAAGGTCAATTGATATAATAATGTAGTATTACTACTCGGCACCTGCTACATTCTTGGTATAGACAAAGCCCTGCTCTTACAGAATCCCCTTCATTTTAGGGAGGACTATAATAATGAAACAAAAAAAGAACACATACAGTTGAATCTGATTCATGGTAGTTATCTTCTGTAAGTGTCCATGAACACTGAGTTAGCACGTCCTATCCCATTGGTCCAAGTGTAAATACAGGGTAGGTTCCTGTGAGCCTCTCGTAACAACACTTTTGTCAATCAATCAGTATATAATTTCTTTGCAGGTGTTTCTGTTTAAAGACACTTTCTTTATTATATGTTGTTGATTCACTAACTTTGAACTTACAGCCCATTGGTGCTATAACTTATTTCTGAACGAAGATCATCTAACACACATATTTTATCTGTCAGGTACATTGCAGTCCTTTCTCACTTAGCAACACTAGACCGCACGTCAGCACTACACTTAGGGGCCATTTCACATAGCAAAATCACCAAGAAAAAGCACAAAATTGTAAAAAGGTGGTATACAATAGACTGCGAAGAGGACACTTGTTTAAATATGAGAGCTGAAAAAAGAAGACAGAGATTTGCCTTTCTAGACTGTCAGCTGGTGCCCTGAAGGTGATGCAAATTTTTCACAGCTCAATGCAGGCTTATGAATGACCATAAAAGCACCACAAGGATTAGATTTGGGGTTACAAATGCACTTCAGTAAGTAATCAAAGTTGTAAATATAAAATTTACACATAATTAGATAAGCTGTATATGTGTGTGCATCTGTAAAACATACCTGGTGGCAAAAAGCATCATTGAGGAAAATAAATCAGGATAACGGAGGTAGAGAATCTTGTTGCTGGTGATGGTGAATGTGTGTTATATATCTAAAGTAGTCAGCGCAGACCACTGTAATAAGCTGGCATTTGAACAAAGACCTCCAAAAAGTTAGAGAAGGTATCAAGTGGATTTCCAGGCAAAGAACATCAAGGGGAAATGATTTGAGACAATATCATAATGGGTTTGTTTGAGGATTAGCAAGGAGACCACATGGCTAAAGTGGAAGAGATGGGGCCAGAGAGGTTGCCAGAGGGCAGACCATGTGAGGCATTAAAAAGGTAATGGCCAATAAGTCAAGTGAGGAAGGGTGTGAGAGTTGAGTGACATAATCAATAAGTTATTTGGGCTTTGTAAAGAATAGATGGAAGGGTGCTAAAGATTAAAGTATACATTTAGGAGGCTATTGTGATTCCAGAGTTTATTATAATAGTTTGGCTGACAGATGATATTTTGAGCCAGGATGGTTAGTAGTCAGTCAATCTTGGAATTTATTTGGAAAATAGAGTTGATAGCATTTGCTGATGGTGTATAAGGTATAGGAATAAATGAGTCCATAGTAACTGTATGATGACTATCTGAGCAGCAAGAAGAACAGAATTGCTTTCAATGAAGAGGGGCTGTATACAGAGTAACTAAAGAGGAAAGAACAATCAATAATCTGGTTTTGTGTATGTCAAGTTTTTAGGTGCACACTTAAAATGCAAGTGGAAATGTCAAGACTGTGGCAGTCATTGCATCTGGAGTTTAGGGAAAAGGCCTGAACTAGATATAGATACATAGATATGTAGACATCAGAAGTCAGCAACATATGGAGGATGTTTAAAGCCAAGACACTAGAGAGAATCACCAAACAAGAAGCACTGAGAGAGAAGAGGTCCTAATAGTGAGTCCTGCAAATTAAATTACTAGATGACTTGTGGTCTTAAGTCTTTATACTTACTTTATTGGTATTAATTGAGTCCCACAAAATTTCCTATGATTTTTGAAAAAACTGGCATGCTTCTGCTGTATCCTAATCCATATAATCTAAATGGAAAGGCAATGTTGTCTATTTAAAAAACATTGGGTTTTGTTTTAGAGACTGCAGAGAGTAGTTTTGTGTTCTCTCACTACAAAAGCAAAATCTAAAGACAAACGTTATAATGAAAAACTCAGATGAAGCATTAATTCTGATCGGAATTCATCCTGTGGTACCAGGGTACATTTTTACAGGCTGTCAACAATCAAGGTTGTGATTGTACCTAAACTTTCTCATAGTACCTGATGTAACATCCTTGGACCTAATGCTTACTTAACTGATTCACCTTTCTGCTTAGTGTTTCTCATTGTAGCAAATGAATGCCTTCTTGTAGTTCAGTATTTTAGTTGTTCTAAAAATACACTCTTATGTCTTCCTTTTCAAAAGTATTTTATGCTTTCAAACACTTGCTTTGTGTTATTTGGTCTCTGTTTTATGTAATTTTCAACGTATTTGGCATCAACTTGGTGTGCCTTCCAAAATTCTTATGTCCATCCATCTGCCTGTCCATATGCCAACAACTAGGATATATGGCTCTTAATCCTTAGCTCTTAAGGGAAAAGCAAGACTATTTGTAATCAAATATTCTACCTTGTCATATGATATGTAATCCTGAACAACAGGCACAGCTTACTTGCCTAGTATTGTGCATTTTTGAAATGGTTTTCCTCACAGCCCAAATATATGCCCCTGCTTTTCGATATCAGTCCTAACAAACTATGCCTTATAGAGCTAATACAAATCCTGAGTGACTTTCACTTCTTATCCTCTCTGACCCAACCATGCCTTTCAAAGCAGTTTATAATATTAACTTTCCAGAAATATAAATTCATGGTGACTAACTGCACTTTTATAAATAAGAAGTCTTTGTTTAAATTAACTACCATATTAAACTCATCATCGCTTAAAAATGGAGACAATTAGATCTGCCTTATCTGCCCTTAAGAGTTGTATAAAAATGTCATCAAGAGTATAAAGTACTATAGAAGAAGAAGGTTTCCCTTGAATATGTATAAATTATAATACCAAGCATAATTATAGCAATATATGTATTCATATATATGTTTTAAATATATATGCTATACAGATATAAAAAAATTCAATCGTCTTCCCTTTCCAGAGTGAGATTGATATCTTTAGTTTGCCACAATTCATCATCTCGCTTTCTTAAAATCTCTTTATATATTCATCAAAATTAGGGCCTTTATTCTGGAATCAGATGGAAATGAAATAAAGTCTTTGGCTTTCTCATTTGCATAATTGCAAAATTTTGATTTATGTGTTAACCTGGCACTAATTCCCGTCTATTTCTTGGCAGTGTCTTTACTGTTAGCAGCAAGCTTATTTTTTCAGTACATTAGCTCTCTATTACTAAATTTCAGTTCGAATTCTTTGTAGGATTTTTTTCCTGCCCCCTAACACATTCTCTCTTTCTCCATCAAATAGGCTTCTGTTTTAGTAGTTTATTAGTGGCCTTCTGTGAAATAAAGACGCTTCTGTGTGGGCTGCGGTTGCCCACTGCCCCTGCTTTCAGAGGCAAACCCTTGCTGCTTCCTTTGCCCAGACATACTCTGCAGTTATTAGAGATCACCACTGCAGTCTGACTACTTTCCCCAAATGTAAATGCTTAAGCAGAAATAAGCTAACCTCTTTCCCTCTTGCATTCATTTCCTCAATGTCTTTTATCCTTCCTTTAAAGAAACTAGCTGAAGTTGGGTATTAAAGCACCGTTTCCGTACTTCTTGACTGAGGCTCCATCTGCACCAATGGGGCATCGTTCAGCCATGCCTAAGGGAAGAGCTGGAATCATTTTCCATTTCAGTACAAATGTAGCAAAAACAGACATCGTATGAGGTTATTCTAAAACATTAAGATCTCAGAATGGGTCCGTTTAGCAGATGTTTTCTGTCATGTCTGCAGTGACTGAAGGTGGGGTCTTTTGCTGCTCAAATGTGAGAAAGGAAAAAGGATCCATTTGGAACTTAGGGATATGGCCTGTGTGGGGGTAGACTTCACATCATGAGAGTTTGGCCAGGACATTGGCACCAGGAGAAGAGCAGGGAGAGAGCCAGGGTAGTACGTGATGCCCTCTAGACTCCTCCAATCAGAATGTTTGTCCCCAAAGCTAGAGTAAGAGCACTAGCATGACCCCAGAGTGCTCTGTACCAAGGCCTGTGCTGGCATTCACCATGCTGCATGGGGATTGCCCCTTGACGTGTCTGTCTGCTCTATTAGCTTCAAAGCACAATGGGGACTTGGTGCCCAGATACTTCAGTATTTGAAGATTTCCAATACTTGAAGAATAAATAGGAGAATACTTCAAAAACACTGGAAGCAAACCTTGAATTCCTAGCATGCTATAACACAATGATCATTTTGCCCATTCTTGTCTTCTTCTAGACAAGAAATGTGTATGATGTGCTGTAAAATTCTCAATAAATAATGGTTCTTAGTTCACATGCTGCCCCAAACATAACATACTACCATACTTATATTGAAAAAATAAATATTTGTCACATGAGGACACAAATGGAAAAATGAAAAAAAATTATCAGTGATACCTAAACATAAAAATAATTAATGTGGTTTTGATGAAGAAGTCATCCTCTGCTACTTTCCTATTCTTTGGTTTCTATTCTTTTGAGAAGAAGTGATGGGAGGGTATAAAATACATACCATATCATCGTCACTGGCAGGATATTCCATGATGGATATTTATAACAGCATGAAAACTTTGGAGAAAAAAAAATCTAATGAAATAAACAATACAAAAATAAATAGAAATCCATGTGGCATGACTTTTTTACCCCTTAGCTGACATAGAGAACTATATAAGTACCTCTTTTTGTAACTCAGAAGTAAACAGTACTAGGAGAAAACAGACAAATCAATAAATAACCTTTATCTATATTTTTTAATATTTTTTTTTCAGTGTTGATACTCAATTTTTTTTTAGCACACAAAAATGTGTTTCTTCTCTTAAGGTCTTGTCATTTTCCCTACCATCCAAACTTAAGATCACTCTGTCACATATTTCACATATTTTTCTTATAAATGTATAATTTTTAAAACAAAATGTAATTTTAAATTGTGTCCAAAGCTACTGTTACATTATATATGAACTCAATCTCAGTCTAACTAATAAACTGCTGTGCTTGGGCCTATTTTTATGTTAACATGTATTATTCTTAGCATACGCTTAAAAGATTACTCCTACTATCTTGATGTTTAAGAATACAAGTGTTCAAGGTTACATGTACACATGTGCACTCATAAATGTGTAAGTGAATATGTGTACTGTTGGGCCATCTGAAGTGGAATTTCATCCAAGCATCTAGACTGTAAAAAAAGTGACTAGATGGCTTTAGTCATCCTTGATAGTCATTGGTGAATAAGAATCCAGAGCAGCAACTGCATGGCTTTTGTCCTTTCTGAGTCCTACATGATAGAGATGTCATGTGTGGAACTGTCCATGGATGGGGCTGAGTCTTGCTGTCACTCGTCACATTGGGCATTCCAAACTGATAATCCATGAGTAAATAAAGGAACACTGTGCTGATTACCAGGGCCAAGTGGGAGGGCAAAAAAAAAAGAGTCAGAACTGTGGATGAGACACATCTTTTAACCACACATATTCAACTTCTTCTCCCTAACCAAAATAATCAAACTGATTACAACAACAACAACAAAACAGCCTGTTTTATTTAAAAAAAGTTAGTGTGTGAAATTTAATTATTTAATTTCAGTGCCAATACTGAGTTTATCAAACAGAAAACAAAAGTTGCCATAGTTTGAGGCCAGGCACGGTGGCTCACGTTTGCAATCCCAGAACTTGGGAGGCCGAGGCAGGCGGATCACTTGAGGTCAGGAGTTTGAGACCAGCCTGGCCAACATGGTGAAACCTTGTCTCTACTTAAGATACAAAAATTAGCTGGGTGTGGTGGCGGGCGTCTGTAGTCCCAGCTACTTGGGAGGCTGAGGCAGGAGAATCAATTTAACCCAGGAGGTGGAGGTTGCAGTAAGCTGATATCATGCCACTGCATTCCAGCCTTGGCAGCAGTCTTGCTCTGTGTCCAAAAAAAAAAAAAAAAAAAAAAAAAAAAAAAAAAAGTTGTTATAGTTTGAAATTTTTTATCATAGCACTAAATATTTTATTGGAGACAGATTCTTTCAGAAACAAATAATTGGAAGTTTGTTGGGTTGGCATCTTATGTACCTGAATTTGTCCATTTTTGACAAAGAAAAACAGTGTATAAGAAGCATCACTTAAATGTTAATAATATAAAATGAAGATACGTCTTAAAAATGGACTAGTAGATGGATGAAATTGTTCATTAAATGACTCTAGTGGACTGCATCAGCTACCTTCACTTCCTTGAATTAAGGCATCTCTCTCAGAACATTAACCTCACGTTTGAGACTGCAAAACTTGAAAGACTTATACTCAGCTGCCAGATATTCTCATTATTTTATTTTTCTTGCTTAGTGGTAGCCACGATCGATTTAATTCGGACTCCCCTGAAGTAATTAATTTAGGGGTCTTTTAGAAATCAGAATTCTGCAGAAACAGAGTTCTTTTCACCTCCATCCAATTAAATTCACAAGCCTTTACTGTCCCCATATGCCCCTTTCTGATAAGCTTTGTTCAGAATTGAAACTCTGCTGAGAACTGATCTGAATTTAATTCTATTGTTTCTAAGAAATGTATCCCATAGTTAAAGACTTGTTGTTTCTCTCTAAAACAAAGATTTTCTCGTTACATAAAAGGAGTCACGGCTGCTTAGGGCCAGAGTTAGACAAGTATTATGCTCTATGAATGGATTATAATCGCTAAGCAAAACAGAAGTGCAAAGGGAAAAAAGTCCATATTGCATTTGAGAAGCCTGCTGCTTTTATCATTACCTAGTTGCCAGCTCCCTGTATGTATTTTTCTGTAATAGGAATTTAATCAGTAAAGAGGCCAGGAACACAATATCCATGCAAACCAAAGAAATGTTGCTCAAATCAATAAATAAATCCAAACAGAAACCATAACTTTGTAACCATTGTATTCTGGAAGAAAATGCTTTCCAGGACCACTGATAGGTAAAACCTTTGGCAGAAACATGTGTTTCTTATTTATATAAGTATTAGTTTGAACCAAGTTTGAGTGGGCAGGAGAATCTTAGGTTCCTCTCTGTATTATAAAATTGTTGGAAATTTTCCTTGACCCCCACCCCTCCTCGTACCATTTTTACACGGGAGAATAGCAAGCATAGAGCAACCTCCCTTACGGACTAAAGAAGATCTCTTCTGATGTTTGCTTTTAAATGCGGATATCCTTGGGAGAGGGACTAGAACACAGTATTAACAGCTGTGATGTTATAAATTCACTTTTCTCCCTACAGCAAAAATGAACAACAGTGGGGAAACGTTGTGTCAAATTAAAACCCCATAAGTATAATCCACCTTTATTTCACACTATCTTCTCAGATACATATTATGTTCACTTTGTGAATGAATGAAATTTCAATTCACATGGTTTACTAACAAGCTAAAGGAAATACTTCATTCATTCATAAGTCAAGCATTTGTTGAACACTTACTATTTTTTCAGTTGTGATTTTAATAGATAGATACTATATATTATATGAATACCAGACATCAATTCTAAAGTTGGTGAAGACTGTATGTTACCGGAGGCAGAAAGACCATTTAAAAAAACTAAATTGCAGTGTGGGACTTTGAGCCTCTGAGACTATGAAAATGATGTATTCCATAATTTTTGTTCTCCAACATGCTTTATCTCTAGGTAAAGAATAATTAGATTCAATTCGACCCTAAAATATTAATGGTTTTGTGTATTATATGTCTTTATGTTATTTGTTTATTGGAACAGAATATTTTAAAAGAGCTGTTTTCAATCATTAGTTTATATAACACACACCTGGTTAGCTTGTCAAACAATGCTGATTTTTATTGCCCAACCCAGAGGTTCTGGTTTTGTCATCCTTTGTAGAGAGTTATTTTATTAAGTGTCTCATATGATTCTGATGCAGAGGGTTCATTGGCTACATTTTGAGAGGCAATCTCATCAAGGAATTGATAGTTAATATTACTTATCCAACATGATATCAGACCTCACCACGAGAGTTCTGAAGAACAAAAAGTTCCTAAGACCAGTTCATAACTGAGAGCTGCTTGTTCCATCCATGTGAATCTGTAGCCCTTGAAATGTGCACAGTCCAAATTAAGATGGGCTGAACATGTAAAAAATGCACTAGATTTTGAAGACTTAGTTTGAAAAAAAAAGAAATAGCTCATTAATAATTTTGATATCAATTACATGCTGAAATAACATGTTAGAAATATTAGATTAAATTAAATATATACATTACTTTTACTTTTTCTATTTTAATGTGACTATTAAAATTGTAAAATTATATGTGTGATTCACATTAGCTTTCTATTAGACACTACTGTCGCAAGCCAAATATGAGTCCTTATTTATTTATTTAAAAATCTATAGAAAGTGATTTCATTGTTAACCTAAACTTGCATTCCAGGGTCATGTTACTGTGGCACAGATGGTCTTGCTGATTCTTCACTGTTCTTACCTCATGTGATAACTGTAACTGGCATGTGCGCTCTTCCCTTCCTAGGTTCTGCATCAGCCTGCATCCAGGTCATTTTCCTTGTCTGTCCTTCAAAATTAGAATTTATCTCAATTACCCGATGGTCCTACTAGTCCATCAGGCCCAGTCACAATTTCATCTTCTGTAAGAAACATTCACCATTTACCAGTAGTATTTATTGTATAACTTTGTATTCATCGATTCATCAATTTACTCAAAAAATTGCTGACTATCTACTATTTACTAGTAAGCATGGAAGGAGCTGTTGTATAATTGTGCACTGGTAATATTTCTTAACATTCTATACTGTATACTGCCACCCCCCATGTGGTGTACAGAGGAAGTGTACAATTCCCAACTATGCTAACACTATTCAATGTATCACTACAGCTGCTGTTGCAGTGCAACTATGATAAAATATGTACATCACTTTCATTATTCATATTCTACTTGTAAAAAGGGGGTTGAACTAGGAGGAATGTAGCAAGGTCTGTGAATGAGAAAAACAATCTCAGCATCACTTTTAGAAGTGTAAAATATATAATGGCCTATTATTTATAGAAAATACGGTTGCTATTCTCTAGTGGTTTTTTTGGAGGATAATTACAATTGTAAAAATGCACTTAGAAACTATAAATATGTTCCATAGAGTCGTGTTGCAATGTGAGTATCTGCGAGCCATTTTGAATTGAATAATTATGAACATGTGGGAAATTTTGATTTATTGATTAAAAAGAATATTTATGTGGAGGTATAATATTTGAGATTTTCAATGTACAGCATATTCATGAAAATACCTTGACATTAAAAGAAAGGGTTTTGTTATTTACAATCATGTGCCACATAACAATGCTTTCATCAATGAAGGGCCACATATACAACTGTGGTCCCGTAAGATTATAATATTGTAATTTTAGGTACACAAATGCTTACCATTGTGTTAAAATTGCCTTTGGTGTTTAGTACAGTAACATACTGTGCAGTTTTGTAGCCTTGAAGCAATAGGCTATACCATACAGCCTAGGTGTGCAGTAGGTTATATTATCTAGGTTTGTGTAAGTCACTCTATTATGTTCACACAATGACAAAATCACTTAATAATATATTTCTCAGAATGCATTTCCACTGGTAATAAAGGCATACTACATTTACTAAATCGATATAATCAAATAGTTAATCTGGCATTAATAATTCTCCCTAGTTCTTTAGTCATTTCTTCTGTGTAACTTTCATAATATTTGACCCCCACCCCCCTACACACACAGACACACACACGCACACTGTTCTAGAATGCTTCCTTAAAATAAGGAGGTTGCCCTAGTCTCAAAATCTTAAAAGCCATATGTGCATTGATTTCTGCACAGGTAGGCAATTTGTGATTTTATTTTTCCTTATGCTGATTGCTAATTAGGGCGGATGCAAGACCTACTTTGTTTCCATTTAAAAGCCTTTGCTTGGGAGTATTTCATCATCTGTGAATCCAGCAACAGCATGAATATCAAAAAGAGAGCTGTTGGTAGTTCTTCCTGCCACCTGTTTTTATTTTTTATTTTTTTTTTCCTGGTGAGCCAGTGGTGAATTTCCATATGTTAGGACATTTCCTTTTAAGGTTTCCTTATTTCATAGCAGGAGGTTTATTAACTGATTGGTGATAGCCAGAAGTGAGATTAGGGCCTGGGTCAGGAAGTGTGAAGAGAATGCTGGTCTCCAAGTAATCCTTGTTGTTATTTTTTACTGAGCTTGTTCAAATTCCTATTAGAGAGAAATGCTAAGCCACAGTAATTCCTATGTGATGGAAGACTATCCATATATTTGGACTAATTGCCTTTTGTTAGCAACAATAATAATTCCCTTGAAAAGTTTGGTTATATTTTGATAATGGCTAATTCTTTCTGTCAGATATTTCAACATCTACTGGAAATGAAATCGTGAATACTTCAGAGCTCACATCATGGCTTTCTCAATACTGTGAAAAAGACAACAGGCAAACTGACCGTTACAATAGGGCATAGTAAGAGTTTTGTATGGAATATTGTGGGAACAAAGTATATGAGGCATTTAAGTCAGACTTGCTGAAGAAATTGTCAATTCTGCTGCTAGTTTAAATGAGTAGATAACTAGAATTAAAAAAAAAAAAAAAAGACTCTTCAGTTGTTCTCAGTTTGCATTCACAGAGGAGTGAATTCCAGATACCATTTTATTTCAATGCTCAAGTGTTATGGACTGACTAATGTTAATGAATACACACAGAAAGAGCAACCAGTTTTTGCTAAAAGAAAGCAGACAACGCCAACAATAGGAGAAAGAAATAGCAGTTCAGTCAGCCTTTTGAGACAATTGATTGAAAATTCTTTCTGTTGGTTGCTCCGTGTAATTCAGTATTCCCAGGGCAAGAGAACAAAATCAGCCAGAGCAGGGCATGCTCAGAAAAAGTCTATCATGTTCCCAAATCCTCAGAACGAATTGAATTAACTGTGAAGAAGTTGCTTAAGTCCACAGCAAAAGAGGAGCATGTGTGTAATTTTCTTCTTTCTGAAAAAAAAGCTTGATATTTGTTATTTTGAAAATCTCAAAAATAGTCATTATTGAAAATATGCTATTCCTTATGATTACAGTTTTGTGCTATATTTCTATTTTATTGCATAGAAGTAATTAGAGGTAGGGAATGGGTATTTTAACATTTCAGTCCATATGGCACTGGAAGTTTGTAATCTCTTCCATGGCAGGAAGATGTGTGTATCCAGTGAGAAATCCAAGATATTTAACCAGCACTCAAATGAGCAAAACCAGGGAAATTCAAATATTGGGGCTGCTGGCAAGTACTGAGTTTGAATAAATTTCTCTGCAGTTGAGGGTATGTACAATAACCAGAAAGCAAAATCCATAGTAGCGATGGCTATCTGCAGGAGATTCAAAATCTGTCCCCATATATTTTCATGTTTTATAAAATAAATATATATTTGAGTCAGAGGAAAAGACTTCAAGGTCAGCAGATAGAACTCTCTCTTTCTTTCTCTCTGTCTCTCACTGTGTGTGTAAATGTATGTATATAAAAATATACTGACATTTACTGACATTTTAAAGAATTTTAAAGAAAATTTAAGTACATCAAAAAGTCAATTTAAAATGATTGCCTCTAGGTTTAAATTTTCTGTTAATTACTTATTGTATAATTTTCAAGATCTTTAAAATGTAGTCTATATTTTATTTCTAATGGGGGTAAATATTAGTTTTAAAAAAGTCAGGCTTGGGGCAAGGGACATGGGTTGCAATTCCTAGTGTCACACCAGATGACTAACATGCAACTGCCTTATTCAAAGTTACTGCTCAGCTGGGGTGAGGGCAATGCAAACTTTTTATGTGGCTTTTATACTGGTCCTTACCTTTTGTTTTAAAACTTAGTAACAGAGAACCAGTAGCTCTAAGAAATGCAAAATGCATTGTCTAACTAGCAAATCAAACACTTAAAATATTATCATTTTCCAAGCAGCATATATTTAAGACAATGCATCATTTCAAAAAATGTACTTCATAATCAATTAACTTATTGTATGTGAATAATTATTTTCGTCAATGAACCACAAAGATCATCATTTTAAGTTCATTTTTTATGGTTGTCAGGACTTACTAAAATGACCTCAGAAAATAAACTACCTGGGGAAGTTTCTTTATTCTTGCCTGGGCCAAATGAATATGCAAATATTATTTATTTTCTTCCTCTTCAGACCAGTAGCTATAATGACTTCTCTCTTACTGCTAACAGAAAGCTCACAGTAGTGAAGTAACTTAACCAAAGTTATATGGCCAAGAAGTGTGCAAATTCAGCCTTGTCTTAGTCTGGCAGTCATACTCCTTCCACATAATAAAATGCAGTTAATATGTTTAAAAATAAATCAAAAAGAAATTACATTTGTCTCTGGTATGAGAAGCAGCCTAGGTTACTTGAATACATGGGGGATATTCAGGGAGTCAGAACACTAAGCATATTAAACACATACAAAAATGTATATTGATCAGCAGCTATCCAGTTATTTAGGCATTCTTTCAGTTTCACATGTGTTTTCTTGTATTCCTCTGGGTATCCGTGGTGAATGCAGACATGGAATTCTTTCCATTAGTTCACTCAAGTGGAAGGAGAAACGTAGTAATTTGAAGATTATCATTTTTATCATGATCATAGAATAGATTGGGATTTGATGAAATGGCATTGTAATAAGAAGCATGTGTCTAAACATAGTAAGAGGCAGAAGCTCATTGCTAAAAGGCATGATTAGCTCATGAGCATTCAAAACTTCATCAGCATAAATGATTATTCAAAAGCCCCAGTTTGATGGTAAGGTGTTTGTTTGTTTGTCTGTACGTTTGCTTTATTGGGGAGATTTTTTTTTTTTTTTTTTGCTAAAACCAGTTTATACACTAAAAGTATGAAGCTTATAATGTGAGTCATGAAAAAATAACTCATTTCTCTGTCTCCTATTTTACTGAAATTTATTTCGTAGGGGCTTCACCTGGGTTTGACATTAAATATGTTTAACATAAACTGTTTATACAAGTGTCATGAATTTCATGATATGATGTTTTGTAAGGGAGCAACATTTTATAGTACTTACTCTATAGTGGGATCTGTGCAGAGGTATCATCAAAAGTCAACTCCTAATTTTTAGAAAAAAAACTAAATTTGTATTTTATTAAGGACTTTTACAATAAGGTTCATGAGAGGACCTACACCCTTCATTGCTGTATATGTCTATGTATATCTATTTATTTAAACACAGAAAATAATTCTTATTTTAATGTGTTGAGTGTCAGGTACACCTGAAATAATCAACTTATCTGACATTCAAAAAAATAAAATAAAATGATGCTTCAATTTTACTGCCCCTGAAGTGATCCATAGCTTAATAGCACAATAACAAAAGTTAAGTAAAAACCTGGCACATTTCTCCCAGGAATGAGGTGAAGATAAAGTCAAATTTTTGAGAAGATAAATAATAGTACCTTCAGGCATTTTATAGAGTGGAGCTTTTAATTTTACTGTTTTTTATTGTTATTATTTTGGACAAAAATGAAGGCCGGAACTTTTTGGATAAATATAAATAACAGATTGTGATATATTTCAGGTTTTTTAAAGTAAGACTTTCCATACAGTTAGTATAAACATTTTAAAAATCCACAGAGAAGACAATATGGTATCAGAAGCTGAGAAAGAAACAAAGGGCATGATTTCACAAACCTGTGGGTATGGTACTGCAACATCGGTTGCATGTGTATGTAATATGGCAATCAGAGCTCACATATTTAAACTTCCTGCCTCATTTTTGAATTTCCACTGAAATGACAGAAATAATACAATGACAATCCCTAACAATATTAAAATCTAGGATGCCACTCAAATTGGGAAAATATTGACAAATTTCTACAGAATAAACTGTAACAATGGACATGATGAAATGACAGTTAGCCATCCACTGAACCTTTGCAAGGAAGGAATAAACCTGCCTAGATACAAGGCGTGGAAACTGTACTATAAAATCTCACTAACATACTTTATTTTGCACCAGCAGAAGCCGGAGCCAAGGGCAGTTGATGGAAAGTGCAAATGGATTTCATTATTCCCCCAGATTTATACCAAACACTGGAGTCAATTCCATGGGACAACCTGCCACAGTGCTGCTTCCCAGGTTACATTGGCAAGTATGGCTTTTTAAATAAAACAAGGCAGTGCTACAACTGGCTCCAAATGAAGAGAGTGGTGCCAGCTCTAAAGAGTGCCACTGACCCAGCTAATGCCTGCTGCTCTGAGAAATACAAAAAGAAACGACTTGGCAGAAAGGTGAAACGCTATGTCTCTGCTCTTTCTGGCTATAGCTCCCTTGTTACTCCATGCTGTCAAGTGAAACTAGAGGAACTCTAAAACTTGTTATTTATTCTTTTGTCTGATCCTGAAATATTTGAACAGAGATTAACATCTAATCTGATAGATCCCACCTCAAATCCCAAACCTGAAAAATAATTATTGACTGTCTGTACTCCGAGGGATAAAAAAATATTGGACATATGCAAGAACTAGGTTTTTGAAAAAGGAAGAGTCAATCTACGGATTGAAACCAGTGCTTCCTGTGAGCGATTTGGCAGTACCCTCACCTGGATAATTTTAACTGCCATCCAATTTGGGCTCCCTGCCTCTAGCCTGACTTCCTTTCTCTAAATCCATTGTCTGCGCTGAAGCCAGAGTGAACTCTCTAAAATGAAACTGTGGCAGCAGGGCAGGGTGATCCAGGAAGGCATCTCTTACCAAGTGACCTTTGAGCTGAGGCATGATGATGAGAAGGTGCCAGGTGATGATATTTGGAAGGCTGTTCTAAAGAAAGGAACCAAAAAGGTCAAGGCATTAATTTAGGAGTAAGGTAGGCATGATGGAGGGACAGAACCAAATTGTATAGTTTCAGTGCAGAGGCAAGACAGAAGAGGAGAAAGGTATAAGAGGACATCAGAGATTTATAAAGTGAACAATAGGAAGATTACATTATGTTTTATAGTACCAGATACAGCATTACATTTTCTTTTTTGTAAATGGCAGTGGAAAACTATTGGAATGTTTTCAAGTAGGATAGATATATGATGTAATTTGTCTATGAAAATATTATTCTGACTGTTGCATGGAAAATAAATGAAGGCAGGAATGTTGATGTGAAAGTTCTCTTGTAGCCCAGCTAAGAAGTGAAGGCAATGGGGTTAGAGTTGTAGATAGAGAATTAAATTATGTACAGATATATACGAGGTCTTGAGGAGTATTTAGATACACCTGTTTGGAGATGGAGGCAATGAGGGAAAGAAAGCAATCAAGAATGACTTTAAGCCTATCCAACTGTCATTTACTGAGAGATAAAAATCTGAGATAAAAACAGATTTTGTGGTGACAGGGGGAAATAAAGTGTACTGACATGGCTTTGTTAAGTTTAAGATGCCATTATAACTCTGGGGAATGATTAGGATTGGGGACATGATTTTAAAATTAATGAGCCTATAAATAGTATTTTTAAAAATCACTGAGAAAAAATCACCAAGAGAAGAGAAGCAAAGGCTTGTCAAAGAATTCCACCTTGTGATATAGCTATATATCTATAGATATACAACTATATCTATAGATAAAACTATATATCACAGTTCCAGGTGAAATATATATATATATATATATATATATAAAGGGGTCAAATATATTGGAAAAAGTTACTGATAACTGATCTTGAGTACTGTTCTCTCATATTTTGATTTTGAAATAGACATTGAGGTACTTTTACAAATTAGTATAAAAATCACATTTTATATATATGTATAACAATTGAAATGTATTATATATTATTTATGTTTATTTTATATATACAGAATGTATTCAAAGAAATGAAGGGTTGGAAGATGAGGGAAAATGAAGGATGGTGTTACAGAAAATTAGAGAAGGAAGTATTTCAGTAGAAGGCTGTAAATAACTGTGATAAATGTTGAGAATGACAGAATAAGATAAGATCAGGCTACATACCATGGATATGGCAAGAAGAGGTGATTGGTGACCTCCTAAGAATGCTTTCAAGAGTAGAGAGGTGAAAGATGTTCTGAAAGACAACTGAAAAGCAAGCTATTGGAGATGTAAGGCACAAGGTCAAGAGATATTTTAATGTGAGATAAACTACATTAAAACATTGGTAGATGGGAGTAATACAATGAAGAGAGAATGAGGATGTTGGAGAGAATGAGGATAAATTCAAGAGTGAGGTCAATGAATGAGTCAAAAGGAATAGAAACTGTATTTCAAAGGGACAGGCAGGCTTCAGTTATAAGCATGCACAGTTAGCCTACTTTAGTTTGAGAATGCAAATTATTTGTGGAAAGAAGTCAGTAGAAATATTTGATAAAAGGAAAATAAAACCAATTCTTTTTTTAATCATTTTTCTATGAAATATTAGAAAACATCATTAGTTGAATATACGACTTGGGGGAAAATAGTAAAACTTTCAGAGAATTTTTAGGGTAGCATAGTAAATAGTAAACAGTAGACTGCATCAGGAATTTATGGATTAAATGAGTGTCCATTTGAAATTTATGATCACAAGCATAAACTGAATTTAGTCAGTAGGGATTTGTGATTTTCTGTAGCAATGTCTCACTGATTGGGTAAAATTCATTTTGGAATTTTGATTAAAGAGCTCAAGGTAGGTGACATGGAGGGATTTATGCATGTTGACAAGGAGTGCACACTAGTTACAGAAAGTCTACATCAATCTAGAAAAGAAGTGGAGTCATGAAACAGGTAATGAATAAGGAAAAATGGATAAAAACCAGAGGATTACTGGCAAAGGAGTTTAGGAGAGAGGCCATAAAAGTTAGTATTCTGGAATGGTGGAGAGTGATATTGGGAGAGTGGGCTGTTCCAAATGAAGATTTTATCGGAAGAGCAACTTTTATTGGAAGATATGGCTATGCATGTAGAAGGCTAATGTGAAGTGATAAAAAAGGAATTTGGGGTGTAGGGGATCTAGGAACTAAGAGGCAGGGTGTTGGACAGATGAAGGATGAGGACAGAACACGGAGCCATGTAGTAAATAAATGAGAGAGAGTGACCAGTAGCATAGAGGTAATGGTGAGAGAGGTGCAGGAGGAGGGAGAGAAGAGAAGAGGTTTGAGAAGAATAGGAAAAGAGGGTATGAAAATAAAATGAAGAGTGAGAGGTATATGTACCCCTCCTTAGGCTAGAAGTATGTGGTATGTTGGAGGCAAGCTTATTTTAAAGAAGACTGCACGGAAAACCCTGTCATATGGAGCCACTTGGATTTCAGGTGGATCAACTAGGTTACCATGGCAAAAAGGGGTCAAATATATTGGAAAAAATTACTGATAACTGATCTTGAGTACTGTTCTCTCATATTTTGATTTTGAAATAGACATCGAGGTACTTTTACAAATTAGTATAAAAATCACAATATTTGAAAAATATTTTGAAAATAATACGATAGTCTCTATGGTCTCTATGTTCAAGCTTGCATGAAATTTCAGGACATTCATTTAAAAATGTGGCATTTATTTATTTATTTATTTAGAGACAGAGTCTCGCTCTGTCACCCAGGGTGGAATGCAGTGGTGCTATCTCAGCTCACTGCAACCTCTGCCTCTCAGGGTCTCAGGGTCAAGAGATTCTCCTGTCTCAGCCTCCTGAGTAGCTGAGATTACAGGTGTGTGCCACCACACCTGGCTAATTTTTATGGTTTTCGTAGAGACTTGAGTTTCACCATGTTGGCCAGGGTGGTCTCAAATGCCTAACATTCAGTAATCTGCCTGCCTGCCTCAGCCTCCCTAAGTGCTGAGATTACAGGTGACAGCCACCGCGCTTGGCCAAAAAAAAAAAAAAAAAAAGGCAGAGGGCTTTTAGATTAAAAAGAAAGAAGAAAACTCATATTCATCAACACATATTTATTGGGCATCATTTATATGTTAAATATTTACCTACATGCCAATGATACATTATTGAGTAAAGTTACTAAATGAACTAGTTCGTCTATACTTTCTCAAGTTAAATGACTAGCAAGATATAAAACCAAAAAGCAAATGAAAAAAACCTTTTTCTTTCTGTGACATTTACTGGATTATGTCCATAGTACTCTGAACAGTAGCGGTTCATTGCTTGTCAATATCCACCAAGAATGTACACGGCAGCCAGTGGGGATTTACGCTAAACCTGAGTCTGTTGAGTTCGTTTGTAAATCTGTTTCTATGTTATGGTTGTTTTGTATTGTTGTAATTCAATTAAATATGAAAAAAACTTTGAGAAGTGTTTATTCGATGAAAACTAACTTGAATGCTATAAAAAATGCAGTAAAGAAAAGTCACTAACAATCATTGCTATGTAGCATTAGGTGTGACTGTCACAACTTTAAATGATTGGGTAAAAGTACTGAAAAAGCAGATTCTTCTCTCAGATTCCCTGGCTAGGGTGCAGAAGTTCTTGTTCCTCTTTTAGGAATTAAAATACAGGTGTTCATTAAAGAATAAGCAAAACTACATTTACAGGTTTATGTTAAAATTAAAAAAAATATTATTTACATTTCTTTATGAATTTCTGCTTTAATAGACATTATAGAATAATTGACCAATTACAAGTTCCAGTATCCTATTACAATCAAACAAATATATAATTCTAAACTATAATAGGGGCTTTAAAAGAAAGTGTCTGGTGTTATGAGAGGAGGTAGTAAGGTGAGAGGTGGAATCTGTTGTGTGGGGTATTCAAAGAAACTTCGAATTGACATCTGAGAGGTAAGCAGATGCTAACTAGGTGAACCAGAAAAAAAATTGCTCTAGAAAATAGAAATATTACAAAAATTTGGCCAGTATAACAGAAAATGGGGGTAAGAAAACAAAACAAGGAAAAACAAAAAATTAAATACTATTATGAAAGTATAAATTAAAGGCTATGAAAATAAATGTGAATTGATTAAACAATTTATAGTAAGACAATTTAACAATGTGCTTTTTATGAAAGATATACCCAAAAGAAATACCACAGAAATATCAAAAGCAAAACAATAATGAAATATTGACAAGTAAAAAATGGAAAATATAACATTACTTTAGATAGATATAGTATATCAAGAAAAGCAGAATTCAAGGATAAAATTTATCAAATACCATCGATAATTATGTTATAAGGATCAACTGTGTAATCTTTACTTAAGACATACCACAAATGAATTTTTCCATCCAATGACTTAGAATCAACATTGCAAATAAAATAAAAATTCAAGAAGAAACAGATAAAATCAAAATTACAGTGGAATATATTAAATACCTATCTTTTTGTCATATCAAAAATCACAAAAATATGGACATTAGAATTTAAATAATATCAGTAATAACTCTAGTATTTATATGTTAAACTTTCTACCCTTTATCAAAAAGTTAATTTCAAGTATGCATAGAATATTTTTATATAAGTTTATATATAAGGTCACATGGAAATTAACAAATTTGGTTGAGGCAATAAGAAGCAGTCAGTCTTATGGTAGAGAGCACTCAACAGACACTTTAGAAAGTGAAAACGTAGTTCTCAGCTTTTCCAGTGACCTATGGTATACTGAATCTGAGTTATAAAATCTTGGCTACAAAAGCCATCATTTTAGTTACTGTTAACCCATTCTCAAAATTCCCTTTCTATTCTTGAGTATGACTCTCTAGCAGGATCAACTACGTAATTTGCAGGGCCCTGTGCAAAATGAAAATGCAGGGCCTCTTGTTAAAAAAAAGTATTAAGAATTTTAAGAAAGTGATGGTAAAGCAATAAACCAAGTGTGGGAACCTTCTGCAGTCAGGGCCCTGTGTCACGTGCAGGTTGCACATCTGGTCTCCTTTGATAGCTCATTCCTCTGCCTCCTAACATCATCCATTAAAATAATATTGCTCTATTTTATTGCTCTAATTTCTCTAATTTAGCTCATTCTGTCTTGCACTTCCTCTTACATAGACAAAACTCTTCATTTGTTAGAAATGTTATTAAAGCGGGCTCATGACACACTCATTCTTAAAACCCTCAACGTTTTCTTTTATCTCTTTTCCTTTGCTCCTCACATCCAGTCCATCAGCAAGTCCTGTTGGTTCCACCACCTAAATATATGCTGAGTTTGTCAACTTCTTCACACCTATCTGACTGTCATCCTGTTCCATGCTGCATACTCCACTGCAATAACTTAAAAAATTGTTTCCCTTTATCTGTTTTCATCTTCAGTAAGCTAGTCTCCACAGAATTGTAAAAGTAATTTTTTTTTTTTTTTTTTTTTTTTTTTTTTTTTTTTTTTGAGACGGAGTCTCGCTCTGGACTCTCGCTCTGTCGCCCAGGCTGGAGTCCAGTGGCGCCATCTCGGCTCACTGCAAGCTCTGTCTCCCGGGTTCGCGCCATTCTCCTGCCTCAGCCTCCCATGTAGCTGGAACTACAGGCGCCCGCCACCGCGCCCAGTTCATTTTTTGTATTTTTAGTAGAGACAGGGTTTCACCGTGTTAGCCAGGATGGTCTCGATCTCCTGACCTCGTGATCCGCCAGCCTCGGCCTCCCAAAGTGCTGGGATTACAGGCGTGAGTCACTGCGCCCTGCCTAAAAGTCATTTTTAAAACTATAAACCTGATCATGAGACTCCTCTAACTAAAACCTTTGATGGCTTCCCACGGCATTTAATGTGAAATCTGAACTCCTCTCAGTGGTCTGTAAGGAGAAGCTACATGTTCCGTCCTCCTCCACCGCCAACCTACATCTAGTTCTCCAACTCCCCTCATTACTATTCTTCCTGTAGCCTGTAAATAGTTACCAGAAGCGTTAGTAATTTTCCCTTTAAACACCTCAAACTCATTGGTGACTCAGCCTTTGAACTTTTACAAATCCCTTTGTCTTGAAGGCCCTGCCCAGTCCATGAATAGCTCTTTCTCACTATTTCTGTCTCGGCTGCAACTTCAACAGATTTTTTTTTAACCTGAAATGGCCTCTTCCTTCTCACCTTTAGTTTCACTGCACCATGCATTCTATTTAAAGTAATTATCACCGTCTGAAATCACCTTATTTATTTATTTATTTGATTAGTAAGTTAGTTCTGTTTTCACCTACTGCAAAGCAAGATCTAAGAAAAGAGTATCTTGTTCACTGACATACTATCAATGCTTCGAATAGTACCTAGAATTTAAGAGAATTACAAGTATAGTGCAGACCTCATTCTCTAACTCCTGCAAGAAAATTAAGAATTAATAATAAAATAACGAGCAAGCACACAGAATTGTTTTCCACACATCCAAAATGAGGCAGAAGTGTACCACATCTAATTCAGTATTCTGAGTCTCACCTCTAATCAAGTCCAGTGAACCTCCATGTTCCATTTTCCAGCTCATCAGAAAGAAGAGCACTGATGCTCAGATTGCATCTAAAAATCAATCAACAGATACTTATTGATTGCCTTTTATAGGCATTGAGCAGGATTAGGTGATGTGAGAAAATAAAAAATATATAACATGCAATTTTTATACTCCTTATTAGAGGAAAGTGGATTCTATCTAACAATGAAGTACATAGAATACATTCAAAAAGCTCAATAAATTCATTAGTGAGATTGGGATGGGGGTGATCAAATGTGACTACAGAAAAAAACTAGTCTTCAGATAAGACTTTACATGATGAATTAGGCCTGACTGGAATTGAATAATAAGACTTAAAATGTGGATATGATACTCTCCAAGGGAATTTTATGGGAAAGTATATGAACTGTTTTGGTTATTGCGAAAGTCTGCCTATAGAATTTTTGGAAAATAAGTTGGAAAGTTATATTTAGTTAGACTGTGGAACTCCTTGAATGCTAAATACATTTAAAAATTACAACATAGGCAGTGAAGATTCATAAAGCCTTTTCAGTTGGGAAATAATATTGGGGAATATAATATGTTGGAATTTAATCTACGTGTGTGTGTGTGTGTATATATATATCTATATGTAAATAGGCTGGGCGGTCAAAAACTTGGACCTGAAAATAAATGTTAGAATATTTTAATTGGTTAGCTATAAGGTGATAAGTGCTTCAGCTGGAATGTTTATGGTAAAAATTGAACTGGGAAGATGTAAACAGCAAGCCATTACTGTATAACAAGATATAGGTTTTTTTTGGAAAATTGAGAACCAAATTCTTGGGTATTGTTTCAACTCTGAAATCTAGAGACAAAGAGAAGCAACAATAGTAGTTGAAGATTCCTATTAAAACTTGTTTATTTGCTTACATTGATATGTTGCATTTGTTTTCCATTTTGTAAAAGTTCAGCCCAATGACAGTGCTGATTATAGGCACTTAGGTGTAGAATAAATACACCTTATTCAGCTTTATAAATAAAAAATAGTTAAAAACAGAATCAAAAACTATATAAAGCTTTTTTCTTCCTATGTTATTGGCTAAAGATTGAAATTTAGGTTTAAGTTTCAGACTAATGGATTTCAAGAATATATCTTAGCTACTGTTAATAGCATGTGGTAATTTTTATGATGTACCTTGTAACTTTGTACCTGATGAGATATGTATGTGTGTGTCTGTGTGTGTGTGTGTGTGTGTGTGTGTGTGAGAGAGAGAGAGAGAGAGAGAGAGAGAGAGAGAGAGAGTTTTAATATTATATAACTCCTAAACTGTTGAATAACATCTCTCTAAAGCAAATATGAAGCTGTATCAGGTGTCATATAAATATCATATTAAAAGTGTTTTAAATAATGCTTCAATGAGTAAACATTTTCATGACTAAAGATTTATTTGATATACAGTTGTTTCATGGTTGCCATATGTTTACCTGAACTAGGTGCTGGGAATACAACACTAAATAAGCCAAGTGTTTCTGACTTGGAGTTGTATGCATTATTACTATAGACTTGGTACTGCTTAAGTATTTAGTATACTGTTTCAGTCAAGATTGCCAAAAGCAAGGGAAACTGACTCTGGCTGGTTCAGGTAGGAGTGGAATTCATTAACAGCAGCGCTGGAGAGACAGGAATTGAGGTGACATTGCCAGTAGCAACATCCAAATTTATGCCTTTTGGCATAAATTGATCAATTGAAGCAACACTGTGGTCACACTGAGCACCAGGAGCTGTTTTTGGCAGTGCTAACCTCACCAACACAGCACACTAGACAAGATACAGTTGCTGCCAGTGGCTACCTTTTTCAGCAGTGGATTCTGTACAGTCCTGGCTATCACCAGCTTCTGATTTAAGGCTGGTGGACAGTGCTTCAAACTGGCAGAGTGGAGGTCACATGATTGAACCCTAGTAATAAGGGAGACTGGGAAATCAGCCTGGTACTTTTAGTTTCTATAACTTTAGGAATGTTTTATCTCATGAGATGGGAGATTCCATAAACTAGAGGAAGCCAGTCAAAATTCTGAAAAGGCAAATAAACAAGAAACAAAAATGACACATATCCACTCTTTGCATTATCTACTTTTAGACTTTTCACAATTCTCATATCATTTTATTATTTAAAACATGAGATAAATGGCATGCAAAGTCCTGTCATTCTAAAGCTTATGCCAATGAACCTGCACTATAAAACTTTTCTAGATTTATATATTTTTTGGATTTCTTAATGTAAAATAAAAGTTTAAAATTATCTTAAACACATATTCATGTTGGTTAAACTAATCAGATTCCTTAAGATTTTAGGTCCTTTGTCAACCTAAAATGTATGTCCAATGACAGAGAATGGATATATAAACTTAAAGATTAATTGATGTTTTTAGACTCAATTCACTGCTATTCCTTATATTAGGAATCATGATGTATGTCACATAGACACGAAAGGAATTATAAAAATGCTTCTGATTTACCTATGTTCAAGATCATCAAATTTCAAATATGTCAACAGTTGCAAATATATTAAAATGGTTTAAACTGGCCACTTTCCACAAATGTTACGTGAATGATTGCCAATTGACATGGTCAGATTTGAAAACAAATCTACTAAACATAAAAAAATGCGTTCTTCACTTTGTTAGGTACACTCAGAAATAATATACTGTTCTGATTCTTATCAAAGAGCATCCATTTAAAAAAGTAAAATATTACAGCAGGGATCACTGTACAACCTGGTATTTCTACTCCTAGAATTATACCTCCAAGAGACTCTCTCTCATGCTCACACTAATATTTATGGTAGTTTGGTTCATAATAGTCCAAACTGAAAATAGCATAAGCATCCATTAATAGGATATTGGAAAATAGATTTTTTTGCATTGTACAATAGAATACTATAAAGCAGTAAAAATAGATGCCTTATGGCTACATACATCAACCTGAAAGCATCTCAAGAACATAATATAAGGTGAAGAGAGCAAGTTAGAAAGAATATATAGAGCATGATTCAATGTATATCAAGTTTAAAACCAGGAAAACCCTAATAATATGCCATTTATCCATATATATCCCTAATGATAAAATTATAAAGTAAAATAACTGAAAGATTGATATATAATTAAGTGCAGTGTTGCTTTGGGAAGAAAAGGAAAGATATAATCAAAAATTGGTACATAAAGTGTATCTAAAGTACTAGAAATGCTTCACTTTTTAATCTGGGTAGCTTTTGTTTGATGACTACATTTATACAGCAAATATAGGTTTTATATGCTGTTGATTACATAATGTAAGTACATTTAAGAAAAAAAAAGACAGAAAGGTAACACATATGTCTCATTACTTTATGCCAAAATCCACAACCTTGACGACCTTTGATTCCAGGTGACTGCTGTGGAGAACCATGAATGCTAACACAGATACTTCTATGTTGAGTAGTAAGAAAGGAATTTGAACCCTGAACAACTCTCCCTTTCTGTTTCTATTTTTTCTGGCAACTTTCCTTACCCGTACCTCACATCCTGTCTACCAAGTTATTCATTTCTTTCGGTGTGTTGTATAGGAAGCAATCAGCTAACGGCAGCATTGCTTATGTTCAATCTTTTTTTCTCCATCTCCCATAAAATGTGTTTTATTAACACCTTTCTCTCTTTTAGATTATAAGCGGGATTGGTAAATTCAAGTAGGACACACGTGTGCACATTTATTAGCACTATATCATTAATTAAAATCATAATTATTACATTAATATCAGATATTTATAGTCCTTTTATTTACAAGGATGATAATTGCTTTTTTAAAAAAATAAGGGAATTAATTCTGGGAACACAGTACTTTATACTTTTTTACAATTTAGGATGAAGTGATTTAAATTTGGCTTCAAGAATGTTTTATTAGCAAGCCTGTAACTACCAACTCTGGCACTGGTCTTTATATTCAGCATATACTTCTGCTTAGGCATGATTCACTGGACCATTAGATTCAGAAAGACTTAGAGTAATAGTTACAACAAATTAATTAGTAACCACGTGGATAACATATGTACACTTCTAAATACACAATAAATTAATTGTGGCCCCTTTTCCTGTAAAACTTGTCATCATCCCATTGGATCACTTCGGTCATACCCACTGAGACGGTGCTATTTCTAGGCCTTCAGCGTAGTCACTCATTTTGCTTATCCTAAGCCAATAATCTAATAGTTGACATATAGTAGTATTCAATTTACACAAATTCAAATATTTCAGATTAACCTTTTACAGTGTTACTCTCTGTAGTGGAAATGAAAAGTAATGGGAATTCTTGTTCTAGCTCTGGCGCTAATCAGCTACATAATTTTGAACATTTTGCTTTATGACTCAGGGTCTGTTTTTCCTCCAAGTGAATCAGAGGGTGCATTCTGCAAAATACGGGCCATAGATGATCAACAGACATGTTTTGTTTGACCAGTTACAGTATTTTGAAATGCTTTTAATTTATTGTCAACATTTGACAATTGTATGACTGCACTTAAATATCAAGCTATCCTAACACATCTCTGTGGATTCTTTCAGTCTGATGCATATATTCCTCCCCAAGCCTGAACTCACCCTGGACCCATGCTCCCATGCAAAACCCATATCTAGAAATTCACAAAATACTATTTACTATATCTTCAGAGTGCCTTTCAGTTCCATTTCTCCTCTTCACCCCAAAACATTGTTACTGCTTTTGGCCTTGCCCTTATTATTGCTTGCCTGCATTATAGGCATAGGTCCCTATCAAATTTTCTTTTCTACAATCTCTCCCCATTCCAATAAAATGTGATAATATTTACCCAAATCACTTTTTGAAAATTGTGTTTTCATTGGATCTAGACAAACCTTAGATCATCATGGCATAGAGGGATAGGAACATTCATTATGTGCACTCAATTCCAAAGCCTCTTCTGCTATCTCATTCTTCCACATATGCCTCCTCTCTTGGACTCAACAAACTATTTGCAGCCTTGCAGCTTCCAATTGTGAAAGAATCTCTAGCTTTTGGGGAATATATATATATGAATATTTTCCTAGACGTATTTACAGGATTTCTACTACTTGGTTTCCTTGTCTCTAACATGAAGCTTTTCCTTATCTCTGCTGCAGGGTTAGATTCTCTTCCTCTCTCGTCCTGGAGTAATGTGTTCATTCTTCTTCAATTGCATGGATTATTGACATATTCATTTATTAGTCTAACTACCTAAGCATTTTCTTTCCCTTCATGAAATACTCAGTTGCAAAGTCTATTTTCTTACCATCTCCTGAATATTCAGTAGAGTTACAGACAATTATCTCTTACATCATTTTTTTGTTGTTGTTCAAATGGATGAATGAGCCAAATGCACAGAAAGCACTGAGTTCTTGGATCCAGTGCCAAACCTACTCTACAAAAATTACTGGAAGTGGATCTCTGAATTGTTCAGTTCTTAAACAAATACCTCAGGTAACATGTATACCCATTGAAACTGAAGAACCACTTCCCTAAATGAATATTTGTTGAATAAATATGTCTGTTCCAATCTATTTAGACATACACTTCAACTTAATTCTGTGTTTGATTTGGTCTTTATCATAGATTGTCCATCTGCTTGATACAACATCTGTTTTCTTAAAAATACCATTTTTATCAACCTACATATTGGACTTAAAAATCAACAGCTCCAGAACTCAATAAAGTGGTGGGGGAACCTGGAGAGAAAGATTGTGATTGCAAAGTTGACAGCCTCTTAAAGAACAGATTTTGTTCTAAGCACTAAAAAATAAATCTAACCACTTAGAAGTCTTCCTTGACTGAGGCTTCATGAATTGATTTTAAGTTATTAAGTGCTATAAAAGTATCATGTGTATGATTAGTTTTGTGCAGGAGCTCTTTTAAACCATTTTGATTTTTTGCTAACACTTTAACTACACAGGCATGTGGCCTGTGTCAATTCCTTAGTGCCACTGTATCAAATTTATTTCCAAAATTCTTCAGAAAATTAGAAGTAAAATAAAACTATTTGTGTCAGTTGATACATTTCAGCTTCTTCCTACTAATATCTTCATATACTCTCATCTACAGAAAATTATATCAGATAATCATTTTTACAATGCCCTGGTGTAATTTTATGACTGAAACCCAAAATATTTCATAATGGTTAAAAAAATAAAATAAAAGTTTGACACAATCAGGATGAAATATTTGTTAATCATTAATGACGGGGTTTTAATTCTGTTCGAATACACTATGAACAGTCAGAAATGATCTCTCTTCTTTCCTTCTCTTGGGGTTCCCAAAGGAGCCATACACACAACAAAGAATAAAACGGGAGTCAGGGGGGTCATTGACAAGCTTCAGTTAAGGTGAAGAGTTCTGGAAAAGGCTGAGTTGGAAGAGGCTACTTAGACTTGAGGTTTATGTAGGTATCTTTAATTCTCCTTTTTAAAAATGTTAAAATACCTGTAGTCAGCTGTATCTGTGGTGATTCAGAGATGGCTATGTCAAGTGACTCTTTTAGCAACATGGAACTGGTAAGAAGAAGGAGTGACCATTCCTTAAGCATGTGGGTTGGGGCTGTTGGAGAGGCTGAGTCAAGTTGTCAACTGTGTCTGCCCAGCCATGTAGACTTGGTAGATAAATGGAGAGAAAAGTTAGAGAATCTCATGTTGGAGGAGGGGAAGGAAAGAGGTAGGAGAAAGGGAAATGGAAAAAGGGAAATAGAGAAAGGGCAGGCATGGCTTCTTTTACTTTAAGGCACCTAGAATTCATAATTGCTCAATCAATGTCTAATATTTTTAACTATCTGGTGAACATCATCTCCTCTCTTGAGGAAGAATATAGAAAGAGGGTAGGTGGATGCATGCTTGAGATAGGAAAAGGTGGACATAACTTCCCCTAAATCACATATTCCCTGCTTCCTCTTCCTCCTCCAATTTTCACTTTCTCTTTACCCTTTGGACTTAAGTTACAAGAACAATGAGGCTTTCTTCCCTCTAAAAAGGAGAAATGAAACTATAGGAGAAACCTGGCTTTCTTTTATTTGGGACTATTATTCAAATACTTAACAGTTTTTTTATAGTCTACTGAAAGCTCTGAGAAAGCCAGACCTTTGCCCCAAATCTTCCACATCAAAAATTTTCCCTGGTTGTATCTCCCATCTCAAATCATGCAGTCACAACTATCCAACATGACTCTTCAAAGTTTATACAATTAACTTTTTATGAGGACATAATTCAAATAACAATGATACATGCATTGCAATTGAGAAATATGGAGTCCAAAAATATTCAATAACCCAAAAGATATATTTAAATCCAGACAAGAACTTTTATTTTTCTCTGTCTTATATAACATCCTAAGGAAATCAAAATCATCAAATCAATAATATCCCCAATTGTGGTAATAAGGAATCCAGCATTACTTCACATTTCTATAACTCAGAGTGGCAGCATAGCAAATAGTAAGGAGTTTGATCTCTTTGGCAAGTCACTTAACCAGTCTGTGTTTCTGCTATGCCACCTCTAAAACAATAATAATACTACAGTGAGAATGTAATGACTTAATACATGTGGGATGCTTAGAAAAGTGTCTAGCATATACTTAGTTTTGGCTAGTATTACTCTTAGCCCTGAGATGTCAAATTAGCAAATGCTGCTCTTCCACCTTTCATGAGACAAAATAAAGGGGAAGTGGATCCAGTATTGTAAGAGAGTGGAAACTGTTTACACTTCACAGCTGTGATATAATTGACTCTGAGCCCTATAATATTTTATTGTTAAGAGAAAGGTAGTGCAATTAGTAATAATGTATACAGCTGGTGAGACTGACTTTGTGTACACACACACACACGTATATGTGTATATATATATATATACACAAAAATATTTTACTTCATCTTTTTTTGATAGGGAAAATGGACCTAAAGAAGGAAGGCGGTAAGAATAAGAATTATGTAAATGAACTTCCCAGTTCTTCTCCCATTATAACCCGATGGTAATTTGAAATTCAGGCTGCAGAGATGATGGTAATTTGAAATTCAGGCTGCAGAGATGAATGAAGATACTTGAAAAAAGAATTTTTTTGATAATACAATTAGAATAATACAGATACAAAATTGCAAACTGTATCCCTCTAGTGTTTTAGTTATTGTTGTTGTATGCAAAAGAATAATTTAAGATGAGACTCAGGAAGGTACTATGTATATTATGAGTGATAATTTCATCTCTCATGTAAAAGGCTGATCTCTACCCGAAGCTGATATGCACTGGCCTTGCCAATCATCTCATGGTGTCTGCAGTTGAACCACAGTGCTGAACAGGTCAGAACCTACTGAGCTATCCACATCACAACAGCTGATTCATATGCAAAATCTTACCAACAGTGACAAAGGAGCTAATGCCACCTTCTGTGTAATGTGGTACACGTCCTACTTTCTAGCCTCTTGAGAGTAGATAAGAAATTAATTAGAGAATGATTAAGGAAAAGGAACATTTTCATAATTTATTTTCTGTCTTTTGCACCTTTCTCCTGTTTGTCCCCATGGTTCACTCATCTAATCCACTCTTTCAATAAACAATGCCTTCTCTGCTTTTTATGTAAAAAGGGAAATATGGAAGAAATAAACTGTACTAATGAAATGCTAAAATCCCCACATCAACATTCATTACTAACACCTTTGTGTGGAAACAGTGAGCTAAATCCAACAACACGAGGAACGTTTGCCAACATCATTAGACTGCAGTCGGGGTCTGCTATAACATGACATATGCGTTCTGAAAAAACCACTGCGCTCTGCAAAATTGTGCAATACAATTCACAGGGCTTGGAGGAGACAGTTAGGGGCCTGATACTCAAATACTTCGTCAATGACATATGAAAAGACAAACATCGAAAGAAAAAGTCTAACAGTTGTATACATGTTGAATGGTTAAAAATATAGAAATACTATAATAGTTATGGCATATAAACTATCTTGTGGATGCAGATGTTAGAATGGTTGAAGCTTGTGAATTATTATGAAGTGACAGAAGGAGGGTTATTGAAATTGGACATAGAACACAGATGGGTGTGACTAATAACACATGGTGAATTGAAATACCTGAGTGGTGTGTCAGGCATAAGTGTTTCCTACCAAGCTGTATTCAGCTGGAGCCGGATACAGTTTTCTGCATGTGCCTAGTGTTCTTGTGGACAGAATTGCACATGAGCAAATATATTTGTATCTGTACACATATAAATATACCTGTGTCTTTATAGATATACTTGCTTACAATACACACACAGAGAGATACACATAGACACACAGACACACATAAATTTGCCTTGGAAAAGTTTGCATTTTCAAAACAAGTGTTATAGTAGAACTGACTATACTTGAAGTTTTTAAAGCATTGGAGAATCTGGTGAAAGATGTTAAGCTTCTCCCATGAGTATCCACATATACATACATATGTTTATTCACACTGTATATACAATAACGACCCCATTCCTTATAATTTCTGCCTCTGGTAATACATTTAAAAATCATTTTACATCACTAGATTTTGTACTGCCTCCACCTTTATTTTTTACTAGTTTGGGATTCATACCTTGTAAATCGTAAAATGACAAACACCTATTTGATTTGTCACGAAAGTTTCAAATTTATTCTTAAACATGTTTCCATAATTTTGGATACCTTTGTGAGTCCTCAAAGCCTGAGTTATTATTTACATCACTTTCTTATACTAGTAGAGGGTAATGGCAGACTTCACCAAATCTGGGTTTAGAGATGGCCAGAGTAGTCTTGGGGGAGAAAAAAATTACATTTCTTGGGAAGTACATCATGATTTTACAGTATCCAAATGTAAAGTGCTGTCTTCTTATGGCTAAAGTCCAAGCTCTGACTCTTGTTTACATCAATAAAATGAAAGGAAGACAGTGTGGCTGATGTTCAGTCTTAATGAAGCAAAAAAGGTGTGAGTTTATGTTGGAACTCTATCAAATTAGGCCCCACAAAGGGGTAATTATTGCAAATCACTGATGGTACTAAGTTAGTTGTAAGAATAGTCTATTTTTTATTCTCTTAATGTTCAGTATAAGCTATATCTTGTTGTTGAAGATTATGACCCAATACTACATCTTTGCAGATCAATGTAAATCAGTTGTTCTCAACCTAGGGTAATTTTGCGCCACCCCCCACAGGAGATAATGGACAATTTATGGAAATATTGTTACAACCCAGTAGGAAGAATGTGCAACATTTCTAGTGGGAAGAGACTAGAGATGCTGCTGTACAGCCTACAATACCCAGAAAAAAAACTCCCTACAATGATATGAACCAAGATATCAGTAGTGCCAAGGTTGAGAAACATGATACAGAAAAAAAACCATATTATTTATTAAAATAAACAGATTGCCTGTTACATGTTGAGTCAAATATTTAGTGAAGCATCGTTCTGTGCTACCTATACAGATTACGTGATGATAATGCTTTTGAAAGTGCTTACTTTATATAACTTATCAGTCCCCATCCCTGTCCCAAAGGAACTCAGAACATGCTCCATATTCTTTGCATTATGATTACATCTCACTTAGGAACATAAAGTTAATAGACTAATAATATCAATAACTGTCCTTCACTGACTACTTACTATGTGCCAGATTCTGTTTTGACTATTTTTGCAGGTTTCACTTCATTTAATTCTCACAAAAACCCATCAGATAGGTGATATTTTTATCGCTTGTTTATAGATGAGAAAATGAGAATTTAAATACCCAAGCCACACAGCTTGCAGTCTTAGAACTAGGAAATGGAAAATGGAAACTATTTATTTGTGAAACCATTTGTATGAATCTTGAAATTAAAGAACCCCAAATTTATTGTAACTGTGACAAAGAGTATTTTGTTTGGAGACGTGGAAATGTACGTTGATATCCTGAGCATGTTAAACTTATTTCCAAATGTGCTTCATTGATGCTTACTAAAGCGGAAAACTCTGCTATGCTACACTGTCACCCCCATGTTACAGAGAGACTCAGAAATGATTTGAAGATTAAGCAGAAAGCTTGGAAAAAAGGAGGAAGAAATCGTAAGAAAAGAAAGGCGGGCAAAAGAGGAATAACAAAATATGCTGGGCATTTGGTGTATGAGTGGTAGAAGAGACTTATTCCAGCTTCAAGGATAGAAAAGGAAAATATTTTCCCAGAGGCAGGCAAAAGGATTAAAACTGAGACCTACTAGATATCAATCAATCTTCTAAATGTGTCACATGTGTTGACTCAGGTAATTCCCACCGCAACTCTGGGAGGTAAGTATACTATTCTCCCATTTTACAAATGAGGCCACCGAGGCGCAGAGAGATTGGATAGCTTGTCCAGGCCATAGGAATGGCAAGCAACCAAGACAACATTTGAACGTAGACACTAAGGTGCTAGCATCCATTGTCTTTAATCATACACAATTGCCTTATAGAAGATGCCTACGACCCAGAACAACAACAAAAATGAGTGGCTAAAATATCTGAACAATATTTCTCAGCAAAAATCACCCAACAATTTATGCTTTTTAGTTGTGTGGTTTTTTTTTGTTTGTTTGTTTGGTTTTTTGTTTTTTGCTGATCTTTGTGTGTGTGTGTGTGTGTGTGTGTGTGTGTGTGTGTAAAAGAAAGGGGAAAGAGCCTATGTGCATAGGTGCATATATGCTGCATAACATAAAGGAAATATCTCCAGTCATAAAAGCAAGGGAATATATCCCTAAAATGAAAGGCTTAACTTCAGATAGTGTAAATTTTTACTAAAAATATGAAGGTTACTTTTGTTGAGGGAATGATCTGGAAACTTTGTCACTATGTGACTTGCTCAGTGTGTACCCATATGATCCACATCTCTCATAGGTGGCCAATATATTCAGTATCTATCCATGAGCACCTAGGTATATCATTCATGTTGTTAGTTTGATTGGATGTTATATTGAGAAGAGATAACTTTATTTCTTAATTATCATCTTCCTAAGAGTTCCTGAATTTTACTATGCCAATCTTCTTGTAGAAGTATACATTAAGCTCTTACTTACCTGTTTAAGAGGCCTTCACAATGAAATCTCTTCATTGAATTTAATTCCTTTATTGTTTATTTTATTTTATTTTATTTTATTTTATTTTATTTTATTTTATTTTATTTTATTATTATTTGAGACGTAGTCTCGTTCTGTCACCCAGGCTGGAGTGCAGTGGCACGATCTCGGCTCACTTCAAGCTCCGCCTCCCAGGTTCACCCCATTCTCCTGCCTCAGCCTCCCGAGTAGCTGGGACTACAGGCGTCCGCCACCTCGCCCGGCTAATTTTTTGTATTTTTAGTAGAGACGGAGTCTCGCCGTGTTATCCAGGATGGTCTCGATCTCCTGACCTAGTGATCTGCCCACCTTGGCCTCCCAAAATGCTGGGATTACAGGTGTCAGCCACTGCTCCTGGGACTTTATTTCCTTTAAATAAAGCTCTTATGCCGTGACTAAGATGTGATCAGTATGTTCTATCCCTGTGTCCTTTTTCAAACTTCCATCTTTCTTTTTATTTTTTCTTAAGATTCAACCTAAGTCAGAGTCTTATTGTTGATGTGTGGCTGCCTATACTGCCATAGATATAAATCAGTTTGGTGAAAACATTTAACTTAGAAACTAATCAATCAATAATTTCATATCAACTGTCTATGTTAGGGATGCTGTCATATTTTTATATAAAGTATTAGAAGACCCAGCTGTGGTTCTGAACAATGTTTATATTACATGTTTTTCTTCCATGTTTTTCTTGAACCATGGAATTAAAAATGCTTCATATACTATGTTTTATCACCTCAGTATCTCATTTAGCAGGTGATACTAGTAATTATAATAGTAATAAACAGAATTTATTGAGTGTCAGGCATTGATAAAAGCAATAAAACTTATTAAAGCTCAGGTATATGTCGTTTCTTGGACTAGCATTTTATTTATAACATCCATTTTACTAAAAATGTGTACAACCTATCAATGTGTATTTTCAAAGTATACGAAAATAATAAAATATTTATTGGCTACCATACAGGTGTTATGTTTTCCCTGGTGCCACTGCTTTTTGCTGGAAAAACTACTACCAAAACATCTAAGCAATGAATATGCATCTGGTCTGACATCCTTCCAATCCCTGTGACTCATTGCTGCAAGTCATCATTTATAAGCTTAAATTTGATCAGTTCATTTTCACTTTCTCCTTTTGAAACCTTTTTTAGAATAAAAGAAAAACAGTACAGCTGCAAACCTTGACTGGAATGGCTCCTACCTACATTTGCAACCCATCTTACACAATTTTCATTTCTTTCCACTTGAGCCACACTGCCTTTCTTTGAGACCCTTTTATCAGCCACAATCTGTCATGACACAAGGCTCCTGGGCATGTTGCTATTTTGCCAATTGTAATGATATTATTAGTAATACAAATAGATAACATGTGCCAAATGAGCCTTATTATGTTTCAGGTACCTACAAAATGTTGTACATGGATTATATCATTTAATCCTCACAATGGCCATTAAGAGGGACACATGAATACTTAAACTAATCTTCCATATCCTCTCCATTGGAGTTAAAATCCTTGGCTCAATAAGACCTCCTTCCAAGTGTCACTTCCTCAAGAATATCTTTCAGCTAATATAATCTCAAAATACTGTGTTGGTCTTCTCCACATAGCCTTGAACACCAAGTGCTATCAGCAAGAAAAGTAGCCTTGTTGCTCACCATTGAATTCTCAGTTTCTCATAGGACCTGAAACATAGACAGTACCAACAAATGGTTGCTTTACCAATAATGTATGTTGGATATATGGGACTTAAAAATGTTTAACACATACTAAGATTTTGTTTATGTCTTCAGCCAATGTTGATAGGAGAAGAGTTTGTTACACATGCAGCTTCGAGGGAATTCCTGTAGAATGTGATAATGTAATCACCACACCAATTGATAGGTGGTATAAATCATAAATTCTTATTTTGGGAAGGAAGATAAGTTTTGAATTGCACTATATAAAATGTATTCTTCCTTTTCTCTAAATACATGAGCTACTACACTTTAGGAAATCTGAAATGCCATCAATTTTAAGACTCACTACTCTTTTATAGACTCCTTAGAAAAAGACTGCCAGTGAAAATACATGACGCTTTCTTGTCAGTTTGAATGTTGTCGATTTCACCAATAGCATAATATTTTTGCATTCACTTATACAATGATATGTACATTGACAAAAGAAAAACACAGGTGAAGTAAATCAGTTAAGCTATTTTTAAAAACCCTTTGCATTTAGCATCCTATTCTTCTGTACTAGATTTCAACCCAGAGCCCTCTGTGACCATGTCTTTCCACATTCTACTGTTCTCAGGGACAGCAAAAGCATTGGTACTAAAGAATTTCCAAAAAGAATACTCCACTTCTGTCCCTGCTTTGTTTGCTTCATTGCTTGTATTCTCTTGTTTTGTTTTTCCAAGCTGATGACATCTAATCTGCAAACTTTCTTGCAGATGTTGATTTACATTTAGCAGAAAATTCAAAAGAAGACTTTTGACCATATCCAGGACTCATACACCCACCTTAAATGTCCTTAAACGGTTTATTGACTAAGACAATGTGAAGTCACATTGTGAAGCTAAGCCAACAGAAATAACAAGTTTACACGTATTCAAGCAAGGAAAACTATGTCTTACTTCTCTTTGAGTTGACTACAACTATAAGATAGAAAAAAAAATTCCTTTTATGGTCCATTGAAATAAGATATTTAGTGATTCTATATATCAACTATGTGTCTAGAACTATGATACATCTTTGCGATGTTTATTTCTTCAGTCATTATTTCTCACAACTCAGGCCAGATAAGCTTATTATCTCCATTTGACAGGTGAGAACACCGAGACTCACAGAGAGGAAGAGATTCATCAACTTTCCCAGAATGAAATAATTGGTAAAAGAGTTGACATTTAAGTCCTCTTCTGTAAATATCAAACAGCAGAAGTATAAACTTATTAGGTGATTGTAAGCATTAAATAAGGAAATATACTTAAGGTGCTTGGCACAATACCTGGAAAGTAGTAAGCATCCAATAAATATTAGCCTTTTAACATAATTTATTTGTCCAACAAGTATTTTTTTGAGCATCTTCAGAGGATGAGTTATTGTTCTAGGCACTAGGTATACATAATTAAAGACACTTAAATTTTTAAAAAAGCATTCTTTGCTCTACTGAGCATTCATCCTAGGGGATTGTTTGTAATGATGTGTCTTTTTTTAATTCTAAGAATTTAGTTTGAAGAAATTATACCAGATCATCTTCAATTCAAGGTGTGATGGGACTGTTTCAGCACTAAACAGACTTTCTACCAATTTGTTAAAGTATGCATATGTATTAACAAAATCAAATTCTTTTGGCAGACTATTTCAGCAGATTTAGTTCATTGTGAGAATGATTTTTGTAAGAATAAATAATGTAAATAGCTACAACATGTACAATTGCACAGTGACAAGATTTCTTCATTGGATTTTGGAGAGTACCTCTTAATTTATAGGTGAAATGACAAAGACTGTTTTATTGAAATATTACACTCTTTCCTGCAAAATCAAATTTATGTGGCTGGAGAAGTAAATATATCTACATTTTCCTAAGGCATTTGAATTTTTTTAGGGCACAATTATGTAAAGGAAATTTCTTTATTGGCACAGTTTGATGTTTTGAAAATAATAGGTAAAACAAAACACCATCGCTGTCAAGCCTAAATTGTATTTACACTGCCTTTGTAAGAATCATTTCAGTATCTGTTAATTAATTCATTGCTACAGAATTGGTGCTGATTTACAAACTTCAAGTCAGAAGCTACCGAGTTTTCATGTATTTGGCATTAACATTCTAAAAGATCTATGTTCAGAATAAAATTTTCCCTGCAAACATTTAATTTTTATAAACAATAGGAAATAAATATATTTCTGGTTTCTTTTCCCAGTCGATTCGACTCCTATGTGGTGTTCTCTCTCACACACGGTTTTTAATACATTCTTTGGACTACTTGTAGGTTACTCAATTACACCCATCTTTTCTTTGCCAGTGCTACATGACTGTAATTACTGTCATGCAGAATAACTTTTATTATTTGATAGGACAGATATCACTTTGCAAATCTAGGTGTATAATATAATCTTTAAGGACACGGTCTCTGGGGTCTTGTTGCTTGGTTCATTTTGTACTAGCTGTGACATTTAAAACAATGCTTCAATTTCCTCTGTCTCAATTACTTCATCTGTAAAATGACAGTATGATATTGCCTTTTACATGGTTTTGTTTTGAGGATTAAATGAGATAATTTATGAAAAATGGCACAATACTGGCTTCCTGATAGACACAGTATAGTAGCGTCACCTATAATAATAATAATAATTATTATTATTATTTTGCTGTTTCAAAAAGTTCATATGTTTCTTAACACATTAACACTGTTAACTTTCAAATATAACCCTATTTGGACTCTAATTCTTATTGCATTAAATTTAGAGATTAATAAAATACAGAAAATAGAAAATAAAATTGGGAAAATAGGAATCCTTGCAATAATATTTTCTCACACAATAGGTTTTTTGGTACTGATTTCTTCCTCAGAAATCGTTATTTTTTTCCTAAGTTTCTGAACTGAGTTAATAGTTTCAGTTTTTCTTGTTAGAAAAAAAAAACCAGTAAAGCATAAATATGTACCTATTTGACTTTTTTAGTAAAGCTATAGATATGTACTTATTTGACTTTTTTGCCCATATTTTACTTTCTTTCTTTTTTTTTTTTTTTTTTTTTTTTTTTGAGACGGAGTCTCACTTTGTCGCCCAGGCTGGAGTGCAGTGGCACCATCTCGGCTCACTGCAGGCTCCGCCTCCTGGGTTCACGCCATTCTCCTGCCTCAGCCTCCCAGTACCTGGGACTACAGGCGCGCACCACCATGCCCGGCTAATGTTTTGTATTTTTAGTAGAGACGGAGTTTCACCGTGTTAGCCAGGATGGTCTTGATCTCCCGACCTCGTGATCTGCCCGCCTCGGCCTCCCAAAGTGCTGGGATTACAGGCGTGAGCCACCGCGCCCGGCTTACTTTATTTCATAAGATGAAAATAGGATAGAAGAAGGAAGAGAAAGTTAAGGAAAGTAAAGAGAAAGGGAGGAAGAAGAAAAATATGAAAATTTAATATTATAAATCATTTGTAATAGGACCTCTATGAGCTGTACGTGGGAAATTATTTCATTTGATTTAATTTATTTTGCTTCTGGTTTTAGTCTTCTTTTATAGGTGCAGAATCTTAGATCCACATGTGCTATTTCTTAAAACTAACCTACCTGAAAACTGTCTAAAAGCTGTAGATTGTTTTTTCTGCCTTGTCTTTCACAATTGCCCTTCTCCCATTTCAGAGAAGAAAGGCACAATGCTCACTCAGCCATCATCTTTTCACTGGCAGAAGATGTAAAGATCTCCAGGGAATCAAGCAAAGAGACAGTTTGGAGAGTGCTTTGTAAAGTAGACTCCAAAAAGCAAAGCAAAGAAAGTCTTAGTAAGAAGTATTGAAAGGAGAAGTCTTACTTTATCCTGTTTACGTATCTCTTGTTTACATATCTGTTTCAGCTAGACTGAAACAGGACTCTGACTCTTTTTACCAAAGCTTTCTTGGGGTATACATGTGTTTGGGTGTTTGCATATACCTATATCTATATACACACATATAACATATACACACATATATGTATGTAATATCTTTTCCTATCTCTAGCTCTCTAAATATGTATACATGTATGTATACTTAAATGTATACTTATCTCTTAGCTATCTCTTTAACTGTGTAATTAGAATTCAGTAGTGAGACTGTTGTATCCCATATGTCTATGACTGGCTTTTGGCAATGCAGACATTTTCTCTGAATTGAATGAATGAGATAAACCTGTTTTTCTAAAGGTTAATAAACAATATATATTTAAAGGATTTATCATATAAAATTTGCCAAAAATATGCATTTCCACAATTATTTGACATAATCATAGTTACTGCTTTGGTCTGAATGTTTGTGTTGCCAAATTAATATGTTGAAAGCTAATCGACGATGTAAGTGTCAAGAGGTGAGGAATCCTGAGGGATTACACAGGAGTGAATCCTTAACCATGAGAGCTGCTGCGTGGGTTGCACCCAGGAAAGCCCAGGGCTATGTGGAGCTTTGGGAACACAACCCAGTATATCCTGAAAGCAAGAAATTGAGTCAAAGATTATTCTCAGGCTTTAAGATATAATGTTGTCTGCCCTGTTGGACTTGGGTTTTGAACTTACTTGATACCAATATTACCCATTTCTTTTCTTTTTTTTTTTTTTTTTTGAGACAAAGTCTCACTCTGTTGCCTGGTGGAGTGCAGTGGCGCTATCTCGGCTCACTGCAACCTCTGCCTCCTGGGTTCAAGCGATTCTTCTGCCTCAGCCTCTCAAGTAGCTGGGACTACAGGCATATGCCACCATGCCTGGCTAATTTTTGTATTTTTAGTAGAGATGGGGTTTCCCCACGTTGGCCATGATGGTCTCGATCTCTTGACCTCGTGATCCGCCCTCCTCAGCCTCCCAAAGTGCTGGGATTACAGGCATGAGCCATCACGTCTGGCCCCAATTATCAATTTCTTAGTTCTGATTTCTGCATTTTAGAATTGCGAAATATCTACCCTCCGCCTTCCTCACCATCATATTTTGGAAGCACGTAAGTTATTTGATTTCACAGATTCCCAGATAGAAAGCAATTGGCCTGAGAATAAATCACACCCCATGTGTCATCCATATCTGATTTAGATATTTAAATGAGACTCTGGACTTTAGACTTTTGAGTTGATGCTGGAGTGAGTCATAACATTTGGAGCTTTTGGGATGGTGTGGATGCATTTTGCATGTGAGAATTTTGGGGAGCCAGGGGCAGAATTCTATGGTCTGAATATTTGTGTTCTCCCAAAATTTTATTTTGAAACCTCATCCTGAATGTGATAGTATAAAGAAGTTGAGTTTTGTGGGATGTGATTAGGTTTGAGCATGGAGCCCTCATGAATGGGATTAGTGCCTTTATAACAGAGGCTTTGGGGAGCTTGTTCACCCTGTCTTGATTTTGTACTTTCCAGCTTCCAGAACTGTGAGCAAAAAAATATTTCTATTATTTATAGAAATTTATTTCTATATTAGTCAGGGTTCTATAGAAAGACAAAATCAAAAGCATGCATAGATAGAGATAGACAAGAAGATTTATTAGGAGAATTGGCTCATGCAGTTATGGAGGTCGAGAAGTCTCACTACGGCTGTCGTCAAGCCGAAGAACCAGGGGAAACCAATGTTGCAACTCTCAGTCCTAGACAGAAGATCTGAGGTGCTGGAGGGCTGTTCATTGCAAGTTCCAGAGTCCAAAGGCCAGAAAACCTAGAGTTCAGATGTCCAATGGCTGGAGAAAGAAAAGGTGTCCCGGATCCAGAAAATATAGTAAATTGGCCTTTCCTCTGACTTTTTGTTTTATCTGGGTCCCCATCTGATTGGATGGTGCCTGCCTCCACTGAGAGCAGATCTTCCCCCACTCAGTCCCCTGACATGACAATATCCTCTGGAAACACCTTCACAGATACACCTTAAAATAATGCTTTACAGCTATCTAGGTATCTCTTAATCCAGTCAAGTTCTTTATTTTATTTTATTTTATTTTATTTTATTTTATTTTATTTTATTTTATTTTATTGAGACAGAGTTTCACTGTTGTTGCCCAGGCTGGAGTGCAATGGCATGATCTCAGCTCACCACAACCTTTCTCCTGGGTTCAAGCGATTCTCCTGCCTCAGCCTCCTGAGTAGCTGGGATTACAGGCATGTGCCACCATGCCCGGCTAATTTTGTATTTTTAGTAGAGACAGGGTTTCTCCATGTTGGTCAGGCTGGTCTCGAACTCCTGACGCACAGGTGATCCTCCCGCCTCGGCCTCCCAAAGTTCTGGGATTACAGGCGTGAGCCACCGCACCCGGCCCAATCCAGTCAAGGTAATTCTAAAATTAATCATTGCATGCTGTCTTATTATATCTTATTATAATGTCTTATTATAAGCCAGAATGGAATAAGAAAGAGGCTAATTTTAAAAGGTTAAGAGGCTACCTAGTTTTTAAATGATTATATGGGATATAAGGCCATTTTTAAATTGACAGATAAAAATATATGTATTTACTGTGTACAACATAATGTTTTAAAGTATGTATACATTGTGGAATAACTAAAGCTAGCTAATTAACATATGCATCACCTCACATTGTAATTATTTTTGTGGTGAAAACAAGATCCACTCTTGCATGTTTCAAGAATACAATATATTATTATTGACTCTAGTCACCATGTTTTAAGACAGCGGTTTTTTTGTTTGTTTGTTTGTTTTTAGACACAGCCTTACTCTGCTGCCCAGGCTGCTGGAGTGCAGTGGCAGAATCACAGTTCACTGCAACCTCCGCCTCCTGGGTCCAAGCAGTGATTCCCCTGATTCAGCCTCCCGAGTATTTGGAATTACAGGCATGTGCCACCATGCCTCGCTAATTTTTGTATTTTTAGTAGAGATAGGGCTTTACCATGTTGGTCAGGCTAGTCTCGAACTCCTGACCTAAAGCAATCCACTCGCTTCGGCCTCCCAAAGTGCTGCGATTACAGGCATGAGCCACCTCACCCTGCAGATTTCTTGAATTAACTCCTCCTATCTCGATAGAAATTTTATATCCTTTGATCAATATCTCCCCTACCCCTTCTTTCTGTCCCAGCTCCTGATAACAGCCATTCCACTCTCTACTTCTATGAGTTCGACTTTTTCTGATTCCACATACACATAAAGTGAAATCATGTGGTATTTGTCTTTCTGTGCCTGGCTTATTTCATTTAAAGTGATATTCTCCAGGTTTATCTATGTTGATGTAAATGACAGGTTTTTTTTTTTCTTTTTTAAGGCTGAGTAGTATTCCATTGTGTATGTGTACCACATTTCCTTTGTCCACTCATCTGTTGATGGACACTTAGGTTGATTCTGTGTCTTGGCTACGGTGAATAATGCTGCAAAATCATGGGAGTGCAGGAGTCTTTTAAACATACCAATTTCTTTTTCTTTGGATATATATTTAGGAGTGAGATTGCTTTTTGAGTGAAAGAGCATATTGTAATTCTTAGATAATTTTCCTGGGTCATAAATGATACCTTATAATCTATTATTCCGTATCTTGAGTTGTTCTTTAAATGCTTTATTTCACACTTGCTCACACTGGAGCTCAATTGCCATTTGTCTTACCCTACACAGCTCCATGAGTTCTTCCTGCACTTTACTCCCACTGATTCAGCATTCCTTTGCTTAGAATAGCTTGGATAATTTACTGTGTACTCCCACTTTTAGGTTATTTATAAAAATCTTTAAATAAAATTACTGTCAAACCCAGGGAATGACATTGTTAAACTTTCCCACCCAGTAAAGGATTAATTTAGCTCTGTTCTTTTTCTTCTAATTGTGTCTACTCCTCATTGACAGTGATCAATAGGTATTTGTTAAGCAGCACACTATGTGCTTAAAAGTAGACCAGAGTCTTGGGATATACCGATGAATTCAAAGACATTAAAAGGATTCTACTTAATCACAAGGCAATTAAACTTTATTTGCTTTTTTAACAGTCTCAATAATGAAAATTTACTTAAGAGCATGCAATAGTTATATTCACCATTTACTGTTCTTATTCTTCCATTAATGAATGGCCTTATCTGTGTTTTCTATTGACAATACACAGGGAAACTTCAACTTTTCTTCTAAGTTTTAAACAGTTATCCAATTGATACTAAAATTATTTAGAGCCTATATCTAAAAAAATGAACTTTTAAAAAATATTACTGAGAATGGGAAAAGGCAATATTCCACTGTAGGCTAAGAGTCCTTCTCACATTAAATGAGTGATTCTTAAATATAAAATTATGGAACAGGGGCAATCTCCTGATGGCACTTTTGCCAGGTCAAAGTGAAATGATAAAAATGAGAACATTAACCACAGTTTAACAAAAAGTTACATTTATGTAATTGCCATGTCTATCCTAATGTCCTTCTGATTTTTGTGTGTGTTAATATATCCTGTTTCTACTGATGATGTGGTTATTGGACAAGGAATGTGGGTATTTTTAGTGTCTGTAGTTGGTGTGTCAGTCCATTCTCATGCTTCTACAAAGAACTGCCCAAGACTGGGTAATTTATAAAGGAAAGAGGTTTAATTGACTCATAGTTCCTCATGACTGAAGAGGCCTCGGAAAACTGATAGTCATGACAGGGAAGGAAACACATCCTTCTTCACGTGGTGGCAGGAAGGAGAAGTGTCAAGCAAAAGTGGGGAAAACCCCTTATAAAACCATCAGATCTTGTGAGAACTCACTCACTCTCACAAGAACAGTTGCATGGAGGTAACCACCCCCATGATTCAATTACCTCCCACTGGGCCCCTCCCAGGACATGTGAAATTTATGGGAACTACAATTCAAGATGAGATTTGGGTGAGGACACAGCCAAACTGTATGAGTTAGTAAATGGGAAAGCTGGCAAATTTGTGCTACTCTTCCTCACTTCTTTAAATGTTTTATGGTATGTTGGATTCTAAATTTAGTAATATTGATTTATATATCAATAAGCAAAGACTTTTAACTCTTCAGTAGAGCCTTGGCTACAAGATCTAAGATTGTATGTCCCCAAATCCCACAGTGTTCTCCCATATTCTTTCTCTATGGCCAGCTGATGGCCAAATCATATACTTTAAGGTGAAAATACGTGTTAAATCAACAACTCAACTACATATCTGCTTCACATGGAAGATTAATTTGCAAAACTCATATTGCTCTGAAACTTTTGGCTTTGAACTCTCAATAAATGAGAGTTTTCTCTGTGCTGATAAATCATTGTTACATGCGTTTGTGTACATTCAAATCTACACTCCTTTTCACTTAGCAAACATGTCCTTATAGAGAAAAATACTTTAATTTGGTAAAGGATAAATATATACATGAAAGTAGAATTAATGTAGTGATACATAACTCCACTGTGGGCTGAGTCCTTATTTGTTATTTTTTCAACAATTTTTTTCTCAGATATTAACTAGGTCCCAAGCACTTTGCTATATTCTAGAAAAGAATAAAGCTAGACCGGGTGCGGTGGCTCACGCCTGTAATCCCAGCACTTTGGGAAGCTGAGGTGGGCTGATCATGAGGTCAAGAGATCAAGATCATCCTGGCCAACATGATTAAACCCCATCTCCACTAAAAATACAAAAATTAGCTGGGCGTGGTGGTGCATGCCTGTAGTCCCAGCTACTCCGGAGTCTGAGGCAAGAGAATCACTTGAACCCGGGAGACCGAGGTTGCAGTGAGTGGAGATTGCACCACTGTGCTCTAGTCTGGCAAAAGAGCAAGACTCCATCAAATAAATAAATAAATAAATAAAGCCAGACATAGTCACAACCCTAGCTTAAAGAATAAAGGTGAATACAGGTAGCCATCCATAGCCTTATAAGAAAATACACATTTGTCACTGTGGAGAGATTTCTTTTTCTCTCTCTCTCTCTCTTTCCTTCTCTCTCTCTCTCTCTTTTCTTCTCTCTCTCTCTCTTTCTCTCTCTCTCTCTTTCCTTCTCTCTCTCTCTCTCTCTCTCTCTCTGTGTGTATATGTGTGTGCATACAGCTTCTCTGTGTGTGTACGTATTATGTACTCACATACACAGGGAGAGAGAGAAAAAAGGAGAGACAGAGAGCATGCAGAAATCTGAAGAATAAGTGAAAGTTAATAAAAAGGGATTCAAAGTAGGGGAGGAAAAGAAGGCCCCAAGGCTTCAGGAAAACAGGTAAGGATGAGGGGCCAAGTGAAGGCAGAAATGAAAGGTAAGCAGGGGTGCTTCAATGTTTCTAAAAGGAAAGGAAAGCATGGAGGTGTTTTGCTCAGGGAATATCAATATCTGATCAATGTGATGGAATCATAGCTTTAGCTGAATGCAGAGAATGGATTGCAGGGAAGCCTGGGGGTACATGCACGTAGATGATTTAGGTTCCTATTGTAGATATTAAGGGAAAAGGCAAAATCGCAGCTGAACTAAGAAAATTTGTGTTAGTGAAAGATACTAAGAAGTAAATGAGCCAGAGTAGCATTTAACAAGTAGATTCAAGAGAATTTTTGATTAATTGGACAGGGGAAATACGGAGATGGGTATCAGGGATGACTTTTTTCTTTTATTTCTTTCTTTTTCTTTTTCTTTTTCTTTTCTTTTTTAAGACAGTCTCACTCTGTTGCCCAGGCTGGAGTGGTCTAGTAGCACGATCTCAGCTCATTGCAACTCAGCCTCCCAGGTTCAGGTGATTCTCCTGCCTCAGTCTCCTGAGTAGCTGGGACTGCAGGCATGCACCACCACGCCCAGCTGATTTTTTGGTTTTTATTTGGTAGAGACAAGGTTTCACCATGTTGACCAGGCTGGTCTCAAATTCCTGACCTCAAGTGATCCATCTGCCTTGGCCTCTCTAAAATGCTAGGATTACTGGTGTGAGCTCCCACACCTGGCCAGGATTGACTTTTAATCACTGACTTAGAAGCTGGATTCATACAGGTTCTATTACATGTGGAGCCAAGGTTTAAAGGGAAATCTGGATATAGACCATGCAGAGATTTGAGATATCCAAAAGACTTTGTCAAGGAGGCAACCGGTATACATATCTGGGGCTAAAAGTAAGATCTGGCCTTGAGATATCAATTTCTTGTTAATCCACTTATGGGTGTCAATTGCTACATATATGATTACCTAGGGAAATATTATAGGATGAAAAGAAGACAATCTTTAGAGGCAGCCTTGAGGAATTCAAATCAGTAGAGAAGGTAAGATTCCAAACGAGGCAGAAAATGGATTGCCTAACATAAGACAAGAAACACAAAAGATACATGACAAGGAAGCCAAGGTAAATACAGGTCCAGGCTAACAAAAGTAAATGCTACTTAGGAGCCAAGTATTAAGATGGTTGGAAAATATCCAGTGGATTTAGAAAAATGTGTTTGGTGATAATCATGAGACATTTGGAAGTAGAATAATAGATTAAATTAATGACTAGTCTGAGAAATGTGTAAAAAGTCAGAAAATTGAGAGACTAACTACAGAGAGCTCTTAGAAGAAACTTGTCTTTGAAACTGGAAAGTCTCTAAATTGGTCCTTAATTTTCAGATGTTAGCTTTACTTTGAACGAATAAAATATAGAAGTAAAACTTAAGGAATATAAATTAAAATCTTTAAAGATTGTTAAATACCAAATTCCTCACTCCGTGAGTGTAGTTTTATTTAGCACAGGTCTTTTTGGTAATTGGAATAGTTTTTTTAATAGACACCATGCTTAATCATCCTCAAGAATCTGCCACTGTGATTCAAAGATGTTTCATATTCCACTTAAAACATCAAGCATCTAAAATAAAAAGAATATATTAGTTCATCTCCTGGAGCTTTGAGATATTTTAATAAAAACAACTAACACTAATAATGGGCTCATTAACACTTCCCTTTGTCATGTATAAGTATCCCTGGGTCTATAGCCAAATATAGTATAACCTCCAGCAGGAGTGTATATGTGATTAAGACTGGAATTTCCTCAAGTTTGAAGCAAATCTTCAAAATACTTGTTTGTTCTGACTCATTTTTAGTTAAATACCCTCAAGAAGTTTATATGAACTGCTATGGCAAATTGTACAATCATCACTAAAGTGTTACTTGATGGTTTCTGGAAATTGTCCTTTGCTAAAATAGTTCATCCATCAGAAAGTTGCTAACAAAGACATCAAATTGCAAAATATGCATTCCATTGGAATAAGGAAGTGGTTTTGGTTAAAAATCAAACTGTTCTACAGGAGAATGATGATACTTCGTGTCTATTATTAACACTTTAAAACTGAAGAGTTTACGCGGTATTTTCTGAGCTCATCAGTTCACTGTATAATGGAGTATATTATGAAAAACTCGCGAATGCCAAAAAGCAGGAAAATATATCCAGAACTAAAGTTCTTTCCGTGGAGGATGAATAGAAAACATTATTTTGAAGACTATTTTTTTTTCCTAAAAATTCAGTTTTCTAGTGATTGCTTCTTGTGTCAAAAACAACAAAAATAACAATAAACTGAAATGTACAGAACACTTGCTATATGCCCAGGAGTATGTCAAGTTTGCATGATTGCTAAGAGCTTGAGCATTAACAAATAAACAGACAACTTAGTTTCAGATTCTGACCTCTCAGTCCTCTAAGCACGGTAACATCTGCCACCCATAAAGTTGTTGATATAAATGGTTTAAAAATTACCTAGTTAGGTAATGACAAACACATGTATAGGTAATTTAGAAAATAAATAATAAAATGAATAAAGATACAAAATTATAACTGTCAGCTTAATGAATATAGCTGAAAAACAATATAGCATTTTACATGTAATTATTAAGTGGAATGTGAAGGATTGTACAAAAGACTGGTTGTCATTTGCACTTTGGGATTCCTGAACCCAGGCTCACGTACTGTGAATTGGCTCACTTGGGATCCATTTTCATCTACCTTATCTTTTTTATGCAGATTAGAAAATGAAACTCATATTTTCCTACATACCTTCTAGTCAGGCATGACTTTGCAACACAATTCTGACTGTTGAAAAATTGGAAGTCTTTCAGGAATTAGCTGCCTATCTACATAGAAAGATAATGCTTTGAAATAAAGTTTTTCCCCTTCCATCCTAGTCCAGTCTGGTCCTTAGATATGGTGCTTCAGCAACCAATCATGACCATCGGTAGCATTAGAGATGGCAGAAAGGATAGAAGGGACTTGTTACTGATGACACTATGGTGCCATGATACTAGCCCTGAGCTTTTCATTATGTAAGATAAACAAAGCACTCCCTGTTTAGGTAATTGTTACAGAAGGTGTAATGTTTTGTTACCAAATGCATTTTTCATATCTACAGAGAGTGATTTGTCTTCATGTATCAATAATATTTAGAATGATGAGACCTTATATTCAGTTATTTAAATTCTGGGAATTATTCCAAAGAGATGGATTTATAAAAGACCGGTGAGCCCTAAAATAAATGAGTTTGGTTAAAAAAATTACTTGCAAAAAGTATTTATTTTGATAATATTTATAACACTGAAAAGTAGAAAAAAATTAAATGGTAAGTAGGTAATGAAAAGTAAATTAAACAAGTTATACTTATTTTATGGGCCATTATCTAGCAACAAAATGACTCTTAAAATGAGTAATGCTGAAAAAATTACAATCTAAAGAGAACATTAAAAAATTAATATTTAAAATTACATACAATATGATTAAAATTCCACATTAAAGCAAGTAATCCTAAGGTTTGTGTCAAGTTGATATATGTTATGGAATATTTTGTTACCATTACATTATATGTTTTTTCTCTTAATATGACTACAGTAGGGGTTAAATAGAAACTTGTAAACTTTAAAAACTTTTATTATGCCAAATTTTGAAAACATACAATAAAGAGAATGCCATATGATAAATTCTAATTGTTTTACATATATTCTATGCTTTCTTCTTTTTTCACTCTAGATTATTTTGAACCAGCTACCAACATCATACCATATTCCTGCAACAATTTTAGTCTGTATCTTAGAAACAGGAGAATGCTTTTAAAAAAATAAACACTAAATAAACACTATATCATCATCAGTCCTAGAAGATTCTAAATAATTTCATAATATCATAATCAAATATTCTATTTTTTTACATTTCTATGATTTCATAAATTGTTTTCTGCTTATTATATCAATAAGAAAGCAAATGCATTCCATCTCTTGCAAATGGTTGATGTGTCACATTGCCTCATATTACTTGTTTGCAATTTATTTCTTGAAGAAACTGTGACATCTTTCCAGTAGAGTATCTTAAAGTATGGATTTAACAAATTGCAACTTGTTGGTACCATTTATTACATTTCTCCATCAGACATGTATGCTATTTATCGACAAGAATATGATGTATATGGTGTTTTGCTCTTTCATGTTTATGTAGTATTAACAGTCATAATAATCAATGCCAAAATCCACCTTTTATAGAGATTACAAAAAGTGGTATTTTACTTTAAACATTTCTAGTTTTATTAACTGGAATGCTTGCACAAAGAAAAACTTTATCTCTTCAACTACAGTCATGCACTGCATAACAATGAGGATCCATTCTAAGAAATGCATCAATAGATGATTTCGTCTTTGTTCAAACATCATAAAGTATATACTTACATAAACCTAGATGGCACAGCCTACCGCATGCATAGGCTCTACGGTATAATAGGCTATACGATATAGGTTACAAACCTGCCCAGCATGTCAGTCTACTGAACACTAGACAATTATAACACAATGGTAAGTATTTTTGTATCTAAACATACCTAAACATAGAATAGTTACAGTAAAAACACAGTATTATAGGCTTATAAGACCCCTGTTGTATATGTGGTCCATTGTTGACCAAAATATCATTATTCATTGCATGATTGTATTTGGTTACCTCAAGATTTCTCAACCCTGGTGCTATTGATGATTTTGGACTAGATAATTCTTTGTCATGAGGAATTGTTCTGTGCATTGTAGGATATTCAGTCATGTGTCTGGACTCTTCCTTCTAGATGGCAGTAACGCATTTCCCTAGATTTGACAACCAAAAAGATCTCTAAGACATTGCCAATGACCCCTCGGGGCAAAGATAAAAAAACTCAGTTGAGAACCACTGGGTTATCTTAAGATGTATATATGAAAAGCAGGATATGTTTGATTCTTTTCCTTTATTTATCAGTTTCCCAAATGACCAATTAGTTATCAAGCTTTCCTTAGAGGAGACATAATAACTCATAATTTTAAATGTAATTTATGTCTTTGTATTCACTGTAGCTACTAGTTCTATTTATGTTCATATTTTCTTATATTTTTATCTGTGAAAGACTTTTCTATTTGGTTTCTAAATTTCTTTGATACATCTAGTGGCCTTGTTTCCTGCGATACCAAGTTCTTTCAAGCTAATTTTGTGTATTTTTGTGTAAAATTTGTGTATTTTCTGCCCAGGCCTGGAGCCCACTATTTCTCCAAAGAGTCTTGTCTTTTTTTACTAGGAAATGTAATTTAGAAAATGCAATTTGAATGTTTGAGGTGCTCATTAGTCTCAAGGCGCTTTCAGTGGACAAAAGTGGGAATACATATGTATATATATGAGACATATATATATATATATATATATCTCACACACACACACACAAACACACACAGAGTCATATTTCCAATTCCATTTCAGTATGCATAGCTTTTTTTCTTATTCTTTAACCTTATACCTGTATCTCCTTTCTTCACTGCTGCAAACTTTAATACCCAATGATACTAACATAGTCACTCATTTGCTTTATACTTGTGGTGGGCAGACAGTAAAGCTGCCCTTAAATTTCTTACATCCTACTAATTAAACCCTAGTGTAATCTCATACGCTTGAGTGTGGGCTGGACACAGTGACTCAATTCTTTTTTTTTTTTTTTTTTAAATCCTGCCACAATATTTTTAATTACGTACAAAGGTCTGACATGTCATCCAGGGACCCATTTCACCCACTGCTCTGTTTGGCCGCCAGTCTTTTTTCTCTCTCTTCAGCAATGGTGAGGTGGATACCCTTTCCTCGGGGAAGAGAAATCCATGGTTTGCTGCCTTTGCCAATAACAAAAATGTTGGAAAGTCGAGTGGCAAAGCTGTTGCCATTGGCATCTTTCACGTGAACCACGTCAAAAGATCCAAGGTGCCTCTCTCTGTTGGTGATCACACCAATTCTTCCCAGGTTGGCACCTCCAGTCACCATACACAGGTTACCAGTGTCGAACTTGATGAAATCAGTAATCTTGCCAGTCTCCAAATCAATCTGAATATCATTCACCTTGATGAGGGGATCAGGGTAGCGGATGGTGCGGGCATCATGAGTCACCAGATGAGGGATTCCTTTTGTGCCCACAAAGATCTTTCTCACTTTGCATAACTTGTACTTAGCCTCCTCAGGTGTAATACGATGTACAGCAAAGCAACACTTGGTGTCATAGGTCAGACGGAAATTCTCTCCCATCTTGTCAATGCTTATGACATCCATGAATCCAGCAGGGTAGGTTATATCAGTTCGGACCTTGCCATCGATCTTAATGAACTGCTGCATGCAAATCTCCTTTACTTCATCTCCTGTCAGGGCATACTTAAGTCTGTTCCTTAGAAAAATGATGAGGGGGAGACACTCTCAACTTGTGGGGACCGGTGGATGGACGAGGAGCAAACACACTGGTCAATTTATCCAGCATCCAATGCTTTGGAGCTGCTACCCGCTTGAGATGCTTCTTGGGACCACGAGCCATGGCTGCGTTAGGCAAGGAAAGAGACAATGACTCAATTCTAATGAATAGAATTTGACAAAAGTGATTGAATGTCACTTCCTAGGTTACCTTACCAAAAGAGCATAACTTCCGTCTTGCTGGCTTTATGTAGTTCTTTGCTGGTTTGCTTTGAGGTAATCCATGTGTTCTGTTATAAACTGCCCTATGGTGAGGTCCACATGGCAAGAAGCTGAGGAAGACCTCCCAGCAACAGCTAGAGAGGATCTGAGGTCCTCAGATGAACAGCCCACAAAGAATTGAATCCTGCCAACACCGATGTGAGTGAGCTAGGAAGCAGATCCTTTCACAGCTGACCCTTGGGTTGATTCTAATGACAAACACCAGCCAACACCTTCATCCCAGCCTTTGGAGAAAAGTCAAGTGCAGACACTCAGTTAAGCTGCACCCAGATTCCCACCTTCAGAAACTGTCCCCAGGTGTGAAATGGGGCTATAGTACAAGCACGGCTTTCTATGTTTACTGATTGTATTTCTTCTATGGTTACTCAATCGTTCCTTTCCTTTGTAATTCTGGAAGGCACTTGGGCAAGCGTGATTAATCCTAGTTTTTCTTTTCTTTTCTTTTTCTTGAAGCTCCCTTGTAAAATCTTACATGCTTTTATTTGAAACCCACACAACTTTATTATGTAATGTCCATACTAGGTACTGTGGAAAATGGAAATTCATAAATTAGTAATAACCCCAAACAAAATACAGTCAGCCCTCTGTATGCATCTATGATTTTTTACATCATGGATTCAACTAACTGTGGATCAAAATTATTCAAAAATAAATTGCAGCTCTATTGAACATGTATAGACTTTTTTCTTGTCATTGTTTCCTAAGCAATACAGTATAACAACTAGCATCGATTTACATAGCACTTACAATGTGTTAAGTATTGCAAGTAATCTAGAGATGATTAAAAGTATTTGAGAATATTTGTGTGGGCTGTATGCAAATACTATGCTGTTTTGTATAAGGGACATGAACATCCATGGATTTTAGTATTGGCGAGAAGTTCTGGAACCAATGAGGGACAACTGTATATAACACATGCCAAACTATGGAACCTTCTATTGACACAGCATTAATGTTTCTTAGCCATTAATTTCCTTAACCAAGAACATGAGTCTTGGAATTAACTTTGGCCTCAAATGTTTGTAATCACAGCATAGGCAGTAAGCCAAAGAAAATAAATAGATAAATCCTCTGACAGGACAGACGAAAATAATGTATTTATGTGTTCACTCACGCGACAAATATTTATTGTGTCTACAATATATTGGGTACTTAGAATAGTACTATTAGAATATACTAATAGTAAATATTGGGTACTATTCTAAGTACCCAATATATATGAGTAAATAAAGAAGACTTAAAAATGCCTTTGTGAAACTTATAATCTAGCAGAAATATATAAGCAATAAACATGAAGAATAAGTGAACATCAGGAGGCAGGGATCCTAGGACCACCTTGAAAGTCTGTTAGCCACAGTAAGTAAATGCCATTGTATAGTGGAAGCTGGAAAATGCTATGGAGATAAATAAAGTTGGTCAGAGGAGAAGGAGTACACAGAGGTGGCTTGGTTTAAATTGAAACAAGATAGATAGTGAAGATCTCTTTAAGAAAGTGACTTTGTGCAAAGTCATATGCATGACTCAGGAGAAAACAACTCAGGCTGGAAGAACAGCAAGTCCAAATATTTGAGTGTGCCTGCTATGGTCTAGTAACAGCAAGGGAGTAGTGTTGCTGGGATAGAATGAAGAAAAGTAGAAAGTGAAAAAGACATTGAGGGGACACTGGCTTTTGAAGGGCCAAATAGGCATAAGAGGATTTTGTCTTTTTCTCTGCAAACAATGGAGAATCACTGAAAATTTTTGAGCACAGAATTATTAGTAAATTAGGACAACCCACGTCTTATTTCAGTCTCTGTGATTCAAAATAAGTCAAGAGCATATGCTCAGGGATGGAGCACCGTGTAATAATTTTATAACCTGACCCTAAATTTGTACGTATCTTTGATATACAAACATATTATTTTTCTCAGTTTAATGTCTGTATAAACTCTTCAAAAATTGAAATGGATGAAAGTATACCAACTAATCAGATCATGTCACATAGTATTTTTAGAAGTCATCAGGAATACCAAGTATAACACTGCTATTGTTCCTACCTCACAGAATCACTTTGGAGAATTCCACAAGTCCTCATTATCTGTGCTAAAAAATATATATATCAGAAATGTAGTTAGGGTCTACACTAAGAACCCCTGACACAAAAATAACACAGTTGTGTGCTGTTTACATCTTCTTAATGCACAAGGGCTTCCCTAATGAAAGTTCTCATTTGTTTCCTTCAAAAATCATCCTATGCCATTAAACTAACTTTCAAAGACTAGTCATCTAATTAATATGATTTTGTTCTCTCTTTAGTCCTATCTCTCTTTTGGGAACTATTATTATTCAAACAGTAGGTAGAGTGGTATATTTTTCTTGTTTCTTAAGCTTTCATTTATTTTATTTTCCATTATTTAAAAAATGTTCTGTGTTCATCTTAGTTTGGGTTTGCATAACAAAATATCATAGACTGGGTGGCTTAAATAACAAAAACTAATTTTTGTGCAGTTCTAGAGGCTGGAAGTTCAAGATCAGGGTGCCAGCATGGTCAGTTTCCAGCAGGGTTCAGTTTCCGATGAAGGCTCTCTCCTTGACTTGCTGACAGCCATCAAAGACCCCACTCATATGAGCTCATTTTACCTTAATTACCTCCTAAAAACCGTATCTCTAAACAGAGTCACATTGGGAGTTAGAGCTTCAACTCCCAAATTCAAATTCATATGAATGTTGTGAAGACACAATTCAGTCTTGCATGCATGTATATATACATGCATATACACGGATATACTTGTACCATATTCATACATATGCATACATAGTATGTGCATACATAAATATACATACTATGTGTGCATGTAAAATATAGACAAATATATATCTATACACATATACATACATATATACTTCCCATTTCCTTTCTTATTAATAGCTTCTTTAGTTCTCTTAAGAATTTAAAATATAAATTTGTTTTTCTTTGATTCTAAAATTCTCTCCTATTACATCTTCTTCATAGTAATTCACATATTGGAATTTGTCGGTTTCATCGCTTATTTCTCAAACCACTGGGTTCCTTAAACAAATAGTAAATTCTCTTTGTCTATTCATACTGTCCCACCCATATTAGACAAACCTGCACCTTGAGTGAATGTTTATCTTCAGATTGAATTCAGGGACTAGGAAGTTGTCACTTAACAGGCAGTAGGAAGAAGTTTTCCTTTCACTGTGAGCTGAAAGGAAATGAGTTTCAGAGGAGAGTCCCTTCCTGAAATGTGCAAGAAAGCTCCTAGTTCCGTGTTTGACAAGAGAAATAGAAGTGAGTCTTTCTTGGTTGCATGATAGAGAAATAATTTCACTTTTGAGTAGAGCTCCCAGAGGGAAGCCAGAGTAGCAAGATCAGCAATGTTTTTCCAGATATGAATTTAAGACGTGAGTAGAAGCAATTCATCCCCTAATGTTGGAGAAACATCCTCGACCCAACAGGTACATTTATCTAGTTCATACATGCAAGGATGCCTGGGAACCAAGAATTGACATGTGTGGCACCCCTTTAGAAAAAAATTCCCTCTTTTTCTCCTCCTCATCATTTCTATCAGTGTTTGCTATTTATATTAGTTGAGTCATTTCAATAGAATACATTAGAGTAAAGATAATGTCCTCCTATGCCTGTTGAGCCATGTAAGATCCAGGACTCCAACACCCTTTGACTTTATCTTTTCTGTTACAGAAATCAGGTTTCATCTCAGCTTTTAAAACTTTGTTTCATACATCTTGTGTTATTGCTATATTCTCTTAAGAAAAGAAAATTTAACAAGGAGGTAATAAATGTTCACTTAGTAAAATTTTCCGTCTTGGTGTTTACGCAATTTTGTATTAGGCATAATTGAAAGTCAAGAGAATTCTTGACTTTCATGAGTTTACTATATAGTTAGAATTTCATAAATACCTAATGTAGATGACGGGTTGATGGGTGCAACAAATCACCATGGCACGCGTATACCTATGTAACAAACCTGCACATTTTGCACATGTATCGCAGAACTAAAAAAAAATAAGTTCAGGCATGATTAATTAAACAGAGATAATTACAGTAAGCCTGGGATAACCTCCTTGCCGACTCTGATATAAATTCCTATGGAAATACAAAATAATGGAGCTCAGAATGAATTCAGGGTTCACTAAGAGATACATTGGAAATGTCTTGAAATGGTTTTAAAGGAAATCATGGGTGTGAGTGGGTGGAAATTTTACCTGGCCCATGCCAAAAATAAGCAAATGTGAGAATAAATGAAGTTTCAAGAATCACTAGAGGATTCTCAAGTAAGGAAAGTTCAGAGAGAGCTTAGGTGATAGGCTTTAAAAATATATTAGATTGGATTTAGCATCTATACATTTTTTTCCATTTAGTAAACAATTTGCACTTCACACAATACATCTCAAGATTATTTCATATGTGCTAAACAATCTAGTGTCAATAATAATTATCAGGTTTCTACAATATGATTAGTTGTGTCATGGGAAAATAAGTGTGTCAAAGAATAGTATTCTCTAATTTCATCACTTGTCAGCATTGAAATGGCCAAAGATTCCAAATAAATCCACACCTTTTCCTTTGATCCAGCCTCAGATAAAATTGGAATGGATCTTGAAAAGGAAGGATTTCCATAGCAATGTAATGTCGAATTTGTGTAGGAAATATTCTGAAACATAGAAGTGATGCAAAGGACATAGAGTATAAGCTAAGAGCCTCAGTGGATGTCTGACAGAAACTAGTTTTGTCTAATATATATATACACTGCTGATGACTTCCTCCAGTAAACCATGACTAGGAGGGAAAAAAAAAATTGAAAACAATGATTGCTGTCTCGTGATTCTTTTTGCTACTGATTTAGAAACTCTTTTGTGTTCTTAGCATTTGTAGTCCCAATAAAATAAGAAAATAATATTAAAATAGGTAAACTATAGAAATGCAATTTCTAAAACAGGTTCTCAAGGTGGTTCCCTTTGGTATATGAACTATTCATCTGATAATCTCACCTAGCTTTACAATGTATACACATATATACATACGTATATGTGGCATATATGCATATACATGCATATATACAGATATATTTGTTCCATATTCATGTATATACATACATAGTATGCATAAATATGCATGCTATATATATGTACAATATAGACCAAAAGATGTATCTATACACATATACATACATATATACGTCCCAGATCATTTATTTTTAATGGCTTCTTTCTTTCTCTTAAGAATTTAAATTTTAGATTTGTTTTTCTTTGATCCTAAAATTATTTCCTGTTACATCTTCTTCACAGTAAATCACCTATTGGAATTTGTAAGTTTGATTGCTTATTTTTCAAACCTCTTTCAAAAGATGTGGGCTGCATATCACACATGTGAAATGACTTATACAGGGACTTTAAATAAGAACACACATTCTTTAAATCACATGATTTCAAAAGTCAGATTATTTGAGTTTCACCCCCAATGACAATTTAATAAATTATTCTGTAATTTTTATTTTACATGTAAACAAATAAAAAACAGTGTAATTGTTCATGCACTCATATGTCTAAAGTAAAAAAAAATATATTAAAATGTTTCTTAGAAGATCAAGGTACTGCTGTATGATTTTTTTAATGGATGACTTTTTATCATGTTTTCCAAATTCTATGCTTACCAATTTAGCAACATTTTTTCTTAGTGACCCTTTAGTGAATTAAAGCATAAGCAGGCTACATATAAATGAAATTTGATACAAATACTTTTCTAAGTAAAATTAAAATTTAAAATTTTTTCAAATATTGAATTTTAAAAAATATATTATGTATAGATTTCAGAAAATATTTTTGAACCTGTTTTTTAAGTAATGCAAAACCATTTAGGTTGTTTAAAGGGAAATTTTTATTTTATACATTTAATATAATTTATTACAGCATGAGAAAATATATTTCATATTAGTTACTGACCTGCTTCCTTCAAAGTTCTGTGTCCTGTGGTGAAAATAATAGAAATATAATAATTTAGTGTGTAATGTACCAGTTGACTTTACAAATATTACCGTAGCATTTAATAAGCAAGAATACACTTTCCTTGCATTTATATTGTATCAGGTATTCTCTAAATAAATATTCAATACTTCTCACTTTTAAAATCTATTTTAATATATAAATTAATTAAACAATTCATAGACACAAAATGGTCTTTGATTGATGAATTAGTCCTTCAGGGAAGAAATAGATGTGACAGTGTCTGGTTTTATCATTTTTGTTCACTCATCTACCTCTAGCACCCACAGCCATGATTGACACAGAGAAGGCACTCAAAAGATATATGTCAAATGAATGATGATTGAATGAATAGCTACTATAAGCATGTGCATTTGTTATTTAATTATTAGGGAAGGAGATATGATAGCTAATGAACTCACATTTTAGAAGGCTTCTGAAGTATGTTTTATAAATAGACCTAAAGAAAAATAAAATATTACAGTATTTTACTAGACCTCTTTATTTTAAAGACCCATTTATGCAGTTATCATATTAACTTCTTTATATATCATTTTTTTTCTTTGACACAGTATCTTCAGTTTTTCTGTAAGAAAGAAGCCCTTTTTATTAAACATGGGATGCCTATTTCTGGTGGTTTTGTCTGAAGTGATATGATTTGGCTAAGATTCCATTAATAAACACCATAGTAAGAGATACCTTTTGACAATAGTAATTTCCTGTGTTTATTTTTATGGAGGGCCAGAACTATCTGATTTTTTAAATTGAGAATGAATTTGTTGCCATTTTAATGTTGGGCGATTATCAATCTTTCTAACAGTAGCATATGTTCATGAACAAACTCTAAGCATGAAACAAAACCTCTTACAAGCAAATGTTTCGGTACTTACCATGAGTTATATATTTATTTCAGAAAAGAATTACGGATGGACTGAACAATCTATAAGTAGCCACTGAATAATATTTGTTGCAAAAGCCTTAATAACATCAGACTTGTTCATTTGTAGGCTCCTTATGAGCCTACAAAATCACGTTGTGGAGGTGAATGTTTATTAGTTACTGTCACTGATTTTGCAGTCATTACTTGAAAGTCCACAAGACTTACAGGGCAAAATTAAGGAAATATTATTCTATCCCATAGTAAAGTAGGTTGAATAAATGGAGTCATTAAACAAAAGAAAAGGTGCAAAACATATTTTATTTTAAAGAAAAAGAGATGTGGCATGAACTATGAAAAGAAAATAATTGTATATCCTCCCACTACATCTTGATTCTATACTACAAATTAAGGAAAATATTAGCCAATTATATATATTTACTATGTAGGATTTTGGTCACCATCTAGTAACCAAAAATAAATCCATCATGTTTGGATTTGGTAAGTTAGTTATCATGTAATTAATGACATTCATTTGTGTTTTATTTATTTATGCATGTGACGAGTATCTAGGGAATATCTATTATATACCAACACTGTGCTAAGGTCTGTGATACAAAACCTACTTCTGCTCTCAAGGAATTAAGCCCAGTTGAGTACAGACAAACAAATAGGCAATCATAGTACAAAATATAGAGACGAGAGAAAGGTGCTAGGAAACATTTTTAGGAAGTAACCTGTAAAACGAATTCAAGAGGAGACTCCTGGAAAAAAAATAGTACTTCTAAGGAAGCTACATGTTGAAAGGAAATTCAACAGGCAAATAGATGGGAGCAATAGAATGTTCCAGGCAAAATGAACAGTATGTGCAAAAGTTTCCATAGAGAGTCCAGAGAACGTGATGTTTTAGAAGAACTAAATATACTCTTAAATAATGGAATTGATCCATGGAATTTAATAAGGCTAGATGAATAAGTTTCGAGTTCAGTAAGAAATCTTGATAGTTACAAAACTGACAAAGAATAAAATTGAGGAATTAATATGTTCTTTCACCTTGAAGAGTAGAAAGCAACTTTCAACTGGAAGATATATTATAGAGTACAGCCTGTAATACAGTTAAAATGAATAATTATTAGCATGAAGAAATGCATTTCTCTAAGAGAAGTCTGTTACATGTAATTAAGACATAATCATTCTTCCATTATCAGAATTGTATGCAGAAGTATTATTTTCCTTAAAATATTCCTTCAGAAAAAAATGTGTATAAAATATTTGGATAAAGTGAACAAACTTACGTCTTCTTAGGTAATTTTTCAGTGAATATGATTTGTAGTACACTGGAGTGCAAACATAGCTGTACAATTTAGAATTATAATCAATATTTACTCCTTCCTAAGTCACGACAATCTAATCTTTCAAAAGCCTATTTTGGAATGACTAGATTTCAATAGGACATTAGAGGCTATCTTCTCTACCTTCTTTGTATTATGTGTGGAAACCCAAAAGCAATGAAAAAAAGGCATTGGAAAGTGTCAAAGTCTATCTTCAATTTTAGTTTTGATGCCTGATTTTCCAGCCAGGCAGCTCAGACACCGAAGGTGGATTATTGGTGCTGCCTGTGTGTGAGGGAAGATGGTATAAAGCGGGGCAGGAGGCACAGGAATATTTGCTCATTGATCAAATAAACTAAAGCACAAATTCCTTGCATGAACAGTATACTACTGCCTTCACTTTTGGTGCTCCCCAATAGGCATTGTTTCCAAAGAAAGTATGATTGGGTAAGAACAATCTGCCATCACTACGAGAAACTGTACGAAAAAGCACATCCCTGTTGCAAATTGTACTTAAAATTCTATCTAATTACTTCTGTTGCTGCTAGTTGTCTGGGGTTGACAAATAATTAAAGAGATAAACAGAAGTATGAACAAGGCTTGTTGGGAACACAGAAGAAGATCACTACCATTATCAATACAAGGTTTGGGGAGAGGGCAGGGGAACAGAGGAAGGATGGTTGGCACTAGTAAATAAACTGTTCACACAGTACTAAGTATTTCGTTTTTTTTTTTTTTTTTTTTTTTTGTAGTATGTACCAGACTAAATTATAACTCTCTGTGTACTTGTTTGTCTTGCCTTGAAGCCAAAGATCTGGCTTACTCATCTTTGTTTTCTCAGCTCTTAATATAAAGCCTACCACTTAAGAAGCCTTCAATATCTGTTTGTTGAATGAAAGGAATGTTTAAAAAAGTCAAAAGAAAGAGATATACAGGAAGAAAATAAGTAAAGAGAGAGAGAGAGACAGGAAGAAAAGAAATAAAGGGATAAAAGAAACCTGACATAATCATGTGGGATTAGAAGCATTTTAATTTGAAGTAACAGTATAACCTCAAGTGCCTTGTCAGTTAGGAGTATTGCAAATATCTCCTCACTTTCCCAGTGTAATGAATCGGATTTGTAGTGAACTCTGCTTTCAGGAAAGTCTCATTGATGTTTGAAGGACCACAGCTATCCACACAGTCCAGAAGATCTCTGTGGAAATTAACATAACCTTAACATATGGATATATGGGGTTGTGTGTGTGTGTGTGTATATATATATAAAATATATGTATATAAACTAGATGGAAAATTATCAATGTTTGCCTGTTGCTCTGCTTATGAATCTTATGTCCATATGTGTAAGCATAGTTTCATTCCATTAAATGATAGTGTGCATTTTTTCCTGATTGGGGGAGAGAGGAGAGGAGAGAAGAGGAGCTCTATTGTGGTTATTTGTGTTTTGCTTCTCAACATCAATTCTCCCCCTTCTGGAAACATCTTCCCATATGTGCGGTGTGAAATCACCCTTCTAATTATTACATTTAGGAAAAATTTTTTCCATCATTGATTGTGTTGGCTTAAGCCAGTTGGACTGTCCATTGCACAAGTAACAATGTTTGGTCCAGAATAGGGCAAATACTACATTCAGAACAAGAAGATCAAAAGAAAGATCTCCTGTGGCTTCTGAAAAAAGAAAGCTTTTCACTGTTTGCAATGTGTAGGATGAGTTTAGGAGGCTGGGACTGCTACAGCCAATTGGTTACATGAAAGGAGGCAGCTTGATGATGAAACCGACACCCAGAGGAAAGGGCCCTGAGACATGGATCTCAGTGACCCAGTTTGAGCCTTCACAGCAACTAAAGCCAGACCTACTCATGTTCATTTTAGGTCTATCGAGCAACAAATTTCCTTTTAGTTCAAGCCAGTTTGAGTTAGGATTTCTGCTAATTACAAGCAAAAGAACCCTTAATGATGCAAGTGCTGAACTGGGAATAATAACACCAATAGTTGAGTCAATGGTCTTGCCATTAACCAACTGCACGTGGGAGCAAATCACCTCTATAGTAGAGAAAGCTGTCTCCAAAAAAGGAGAAGTCTTTCCTTCCTACTTCAAAAATGTATTCAGTGCCTCAGTAGAGAAGATGTACACAAAAAAGCTTTTTAAGTAGTAAATTGCTGAACAACTATATAAGAGAGTATTATTGAAACCTCAGGGGTGTAGAGTAAAATGAGCATCATTTTTTCCCTCTTACTACTAAAAAAACTGAGGCACAAAAATTAGATAGTAGAAACTTAAATTAAGATATTTAAATTTACTATCCAGTATGTCAGCCATTCCATGCTGCTTATTTTATTTTAATTTTTATATATGTCAACAGAATAGTTCTCACTCGCTAGTGAAGTGTGGAATAATATTGAAAATTATGTTTTATTAGTGACAGTAATTTCTGATTAGTTTTTGTACACACTTTCCCTCTTAATACTCTTGTGGCCAGGGTTACACTTACAGATTGTGATTGCACAGACACGGCCGTGTGTTTCAATGTTGTCATATCTTCAGTCACAGACAGACATGATTCCAAGCAGCCACATTTCCTTTTTACAAGGAGTAATTCACATTTAGGCTGTTTGAATTACTCTTGGGGTTAGCACATCAAGAAGGCATTATCCCAAGATTAAACACTGGTAGCTGCTTGCAAAACGCTTGCAAATACAGAATATTTGCTAGATGGCTGAACAGATGCAATTGTGGTATGCTAGAGATTTAGGGAACTCAGGAGTGGAACGTATTAAGAGAGGATACTTTTTTTCTACCATCTGCTAGTCTTTGCTCAGAGATAAGTTTATTTCAAATGGCATCCTTCTAGAATCTTTGTTGTACTGTGAACTAAAATGTTGCCCCTAATTTTTTTTACCTATGTCTAGTGTCCTTGTTCAATCCACTTACCTACCTTTCATTCCTGGCACTGAGGAGATATTTATGTTGATGGGTCTTGGAGGCCCTTATGAATAATGCAAAACAAAGGTAGAACTCAGCCTGTGGAATGCAGGCACAAGTGGTCCATCCTTAAATAACTCATGTAAAGCCTATAGTTGTACTTATGGGGGACTGGTGTTGAGGCAGGGCTGATGCCACAGCAGCTCACTCCTAAAATCAAGTGAGAGAAGCAGGAGGAAATCACGACCCCTAAAACCAAGGTCTCACTGACAGTAGTCCACGTGCTCTTCAAAGATAAAGATGAGATTGTATGTATTCTTGTCTTTCAGAGCAAGTAAACTGCCTTTTTAAAATTGTCTAAATGAACACATTGGTGTGTTGATCAGATGAGAGCTCGGTTAGAAATCCAAGACCCTGGGGGCCGGTCGCAGTGACTCATGCCTGTAATCCCAGCACTTTGGGAGGCCAAGGTGGGAGGATCATGAGGTCAGGAGATCGAGACCATCCTGGCTAACACGGTGGAACACCGTTTCTACTAAAAAATACAAAAAAAAAAAAATTAGCTAGGCATGGTGGCGGGGGCCTGTCGTCCCAGCTTCTTGGGAGGCTGAGGCAGGAGAATGGTGTGAGCCCGGGAGGCAGAGCTTGCAGTGAGCCCAGCCAAGATCGCGCCACTGCACTCCAGCCTGGGCGACAGAGTGAGACTCTGTAAAAAAAAAAAAAAAAGAAAGAAAGAAATCCAAGACCCTGGGATCCAATACTTGGTTAGCCTATCCTGAGACAAGATGTAAGAAAGAGTAACTTGAATCATGTTTTGCTGAGACTATTTATTGTAAAGTTTAGCAGAGCTTAGAACACAAAGAAGATTAAGGCTATAAAGTAGACTGCCAATGGACTCTTCTGTGAGGGACCAGGGGAAGGTAGGGAAAATGAAGATGGAGCCTGAATCTGTGCTCCAGGAAGCCTTTCCTGAATGTTCTCTTCGAAAGTACACTAACCCTCTACATTTTATTTGTAGCATTTTATAACGCTTAGCAGATTATTCCTGTGTTTCTAATGCTCAGGATTTATTGTTCCGGGTAGATTATAATCTCCTTGAAAATAAGATTCTTGTTGAGTCCATCTGTTACATTCGTATTACCTGAACATTGTGCCTTCTATGTAGAAAGTTTCCAACAAATGTTTGGCAAATGGAATTGCGCCCAAGATGGTTAACTTGCTTGCTTTTTATGGCAATGGTGTATATAACAGAATCACCTTGAGAGGTTTAGAGAAATATGCAGACCCAGTCTATTCACCAGAGACTGATGTGCTCAGTCAGTTTTAGAGCTTAGGATGTGATTTTAATAACCCTCCCTTCACCAGATGATTTTGATATACATCCCTGGTTATAATTACAATGGAATGAGTAGAAAAGAAAATAGTGTTGATTCCCAATACATGTGTCCCTAGGATAAATTTCAATTAGACCACATTTTCTTTAGCATCCTGCCTTCTCAATCAGTATGCCTCTCCCCTTTATAAGCACCCCATACTCAGTGTACTTTCCCATAGGATCTATTTCATTTAATTAGCTGTCTGCCAGATTGGAAAGTAATCCCTGATCAGGTGTTAGCTAGTGCTTCCTATGGTGTTACATCCTGTAAAGCAATTTCAATTTAATAGGGAAATGTGAGGACCAAAGTCTTTAGGGCTTAAGATATCTAATAGGGGTTTCAAGTACCAATGTGGGAGCTATTTCAGGGCAGGTAGGTCTTTAAAATATTCCTTAAAAATCACAACAGAACTGGCTCCCTACTCAGGTGGTTGGTCCTATTTTCCCAAATATCAGACTCTAGTTACACCTGACATGGTAAAGTTTCTAGTGGTTCTCTTTCTACTGAATTATGAAGCCCTGATATTAGAAAATATTTATATGTAGATTTCTCTTCTTTATATTTTATTTAAAAGCCTATAAGACTTGTTTATTTTTTCTTCTCAAATATACAGATAAATATAGATGTAGATACGGATATAGGTGTGAATATATAGATGATATTGACATAGTTATATATGTAAAGAAAAGTCATCCTTCCAGAATCTCAGTGGAATCATGACTTCTGTAAAAGTTTGGTGATGACAGGTTTATTAATCTGGGCTGTCTCTATTTAGGAATTAGGTCAAGGTTTACTTCTTGGGAGTTATTTTCTACTTTCCCCATCACGATGTTAAGTGGGGCAAGAAGGGGGCAGAATTGCCACCAGAGGAGAAGAACTGCACCAGAAGGTTGCAAATACTTCCTATTTTCAATTCTGGGTTGATTAGCATTGCTCCTTAAACTTCTTCAGTCAAGCCCAATTTCAACTTAAGGCCAGTAAAAGTAAAAATAAACTATTTTAATTAAAAAACACCCTGGTACGTGAATGTCACGGTATATTTTCTAGAAGAGTAAAGGTTGAAGAAGTCATATTTCTTATTAAAGAAACTTAGCCAGTTATTGTACTTCAAAAGAAAAAAAATGTCTTAAAGTGAAAAAAAACACACACAGAGAAACAAGAGCAAAAATGATTGAACCTAAAAGGCTGCTATGGTTTGAATACATCCCCATCAAAATTCAGTATTAAAAGATGGGGCCTTTAAGAGGTAACTAGGCCATGAAGGCTCTTCCCTTGTGAATGGAATGAAGGCTATAGTAAAGAAGGTTTAATGTAGGGTTCACCTAGCTTGTCCTTCTGACTTCTGCCATGTGGGAACACATAAAGAAGGCCCTCACAAGATGATGATGACTTGGCATTGGAATTTCCACCCTCTAGAACCATAAGAAAACAGATTTCTATTCTGTATGCATTATCTAAACTTAGGCATTCTGTTAGAGCAGCACAGATGGATTAAGACAAAGACAAACAAAAAAGACTTCCAGTTGAATAAATGATGTTGTATGTCAGACACCCTTACACATATTATTATATTTAGTTCTAATATTAATCCTGTGGAGAAAAACTATTATTATCTACATTTTCTTTCTCCGATTAACTATTGTGATGAAAATCACATTTAGCAGGATTCAACGTTCATTAAAACACACACACACACACACACACACACACACACACACACACACACTTTCAGTGGAAGAATGTTACTTTCATAATGGGATGAAAACAGCAATATTTTTCCCTACAGTAGTTGGCTGAATTAGGATATAGTCTTAATGAGTGCAAAGTATCAGTCTTAGCAGATAGTAGAACATGCGTATGTGATTTATGATACATTCTTTTTACTGTTTAATTGATATTCATTTATAATTTGAAACATATTTATGAAACAGATATTATAATACCTGTATTAGATGCTGGGGGATTGAATACAGGCATAATTTCTTCTTTTGGTAAAATTTAGACTAATGGGGATACAGAGAAGTAAACAGACAATTATAATACAGAGCACAAGGGCCACAGTGGGAAATCAGAACTTGACAGAGGAGAAGCACCTATCCTTCCTGGGGGGATTCAGAGGCATGCAGGGCTAACTGGTAATGTGGATGAACAAAGGAGTCAGTGGTCCAGTTGCTGTAATTACTAAGGTTTATGAGGAAACACAAAATGAAAATTATTTGTGAACAGAATTTCCACAAGTTAAAAATTGATTTTATATTTCTTTTTTTTTTTTTTAATTAATTTATTATTATTATACTTTAAGTTGTAGGGTACATGTGCATAACGTGCAGGTTTGTTACATATGTATACTTGTGCCATGTTGCTGTGCTGCACCCATCAACTCGTCATTTACATCAGGTATAACTCCCAATGCAATCCCTCCCCCCTCCCCCCTCCCCATGAGAGGCCCCGGTGTGTGATGTTCCCCTTCCTGAGTCCGAGTGATCTCATTGTTCAGTTCCCACCTATGAGTGAGAACATGCGGTGTTTGGTTTTCTGTTCTTGTGATAGTTTGCTAAGAATGATGGATTCCAGCTGCATCCAAGTCCCTACAAAGGACTCAAACTCATCCTTTCTTATGGCTGCATAGTATTCCATGGTGTATATGTGCCACATTTTCTTAATCCAATCTGTCTCTGATGGACATTTGGGTTGATTCCAAGTCTTTGCTATTGTGAATAGTGCTGCAATAAACATACGTGTGCATGTGTCTTTATAGCAGCATAATTTATAATCCTTTGGGTATATACCCAGTAATGGGATGGCTGGGTCATATGGTACATCTAGTTCTAGATCCTTGAGGAATCGCCATACTGTTTTCCATAATGGTTGAACTAGTTTACAATCCCACCAACAGTGTAAAAGTGTTCCTATTTCTCCACATCCTCTCCAGCACCTGTTGTTTCCTGACTTTTTAATGATTGCCATTCTAACTGGTGTGAGATGGTATCTCATTGTGGTTTTGATTTGCATTTCTCTGATGGCCAGTGATGATGAGCATTTTTTCATGTGTCTGTTGGCTGTATGAATGTCTTCTTTTGAGAAATGTCTGTTCATATCCTTTGCCCACTTTTTGATGGGGTTGTTTGTTTTTTTCTTGTAAATGTGTTTGAGTTCTTTGTAGGTTCTGGATATTAGCCCTTTGTCAGATGAGTAGATAGCAAAAATTTTCTCCCATTCTGTAGGTTGCCTGTTCACTCTGATGGTAGTTTCTTTTGCTGTGCAGAAGCTCTTTAGTTTAATGAGATCCCATTTGTCAATTTTGGCTTTTGCTGCCGTTGCTTTTGGTGTTTTAGACATGAAGTCTTTGCCCATGCCTATGTCCTGAATGGTACTACCTAGGTTTTCCTCTAGGATTTTTATGGTATTAGGTCTAACATTTAAGTCTCTAATCCATCTTGAATTAATTTTCGTATAAGGAGTAAGGAAAGGATCCAGTTTCAGCTTTCTACTTATGGCTAGCCAATTTTCCCAGCACCATTTATTAAATAGGGAATCCTTTCCCCATTTCTTGTTTCTCTCAGGTTTGTCAAAGATCAGATGGCTGTAGATGTGTGGTATTATTACTGAGGACTCTGTTCTGTTCCATTGGTCTATATCTCTGTTTTGGTACCAGTACCATGCTGTTTTGGTTACTGTAGCCTTGTAGTATAGTTTGAAGTCAGGTAGCGTGATGCCTCCAGCTTTGTTCTTTTGACTTAGGATTGTCTTGGAGATGCAGGCTCTTTTTTGGTTCCATATGAACTTTAAAGCAGTTTTTTCCAATTCTGTGAAGAAACTCATTGGTAGCTTGATGGGGATGGCATTGAATCTATAAATTACCTTGGGCAGTATGGCCATTTTCACGATATTGATTCTTCCTATCCATGAGCATGGTATGTTCTTCCATTTGTTTGTGTCCTCTTTTATTTCACTGAGCAGTGGTTTGTAGTTCTCCTTGAAGAGGTCCTTTACATCCCTTGTAAGTTGGATTCCTAGGTATTTGATTCTCTTTGAAGCAATTGTGAATGGAAGTTCATTCCTGATTTGGCTCTCTGTTTGTCTGTTACTGGTGTATAAGAATGCTTGTGATTTTTGCACATTAATTTTGTATCCTGAGACTTTGCTGAAGTTGCTTATCAGCTTAAGGAGATTTTGGGCTGAGACAATGGGGTTTTCTAAATATACAATCATGTCATCTGCAAACAGGGACAATTTGACTTCTTCTTTTCCTAACTGAATACCCTTGATTTCTTTCTCTTGCCTCATTGCCCTAGCCAGAACTTCCAACACTATGTTGAATAGGAGTGGTGAGAGAGGGCATCCCTGTCTTGTGCCAGTTTTCAAAGGGAATTTTTCCAGTTTTTGCCCATTCAGTATGATATTGGCTGTGGGTTTGTCATAAATAGCTCTTATTATCTTGAGGTACGTTCCATCAATACCGAATTTATTGAGCGTTTTTAGCATGAAGGGCTGTTGAATTTTGTCAAAAGCCTTTTCTGCATCTGTTGAGATAATCATGTGGTTCTTGTCTTTGGTTCTGTTTATATGCTGGATTATGTTTATTGATTTGCGAATGTTGAACCAGCCTTGCATCCCAGGGATGAAGCCCACTTGATCATGGTGGATAAGCTTTTTAAAGTGTTGCTGAATCCGGTTTGCCAGTATTTTATTGAGGATTTTTGCATCGATGTTCATCAGGGATATTGGTCTAAAATTCTCTTTTTTTGTTGTGTCTCTGCCAGGCTTTGGTATCAGGATGATGTTGGCCTCATAAAATGAGTTAGGGAGGATTCCCTCTTTCTCTATTGATTGGAATAGTTTCAGAAGGAATGGTACCAACTCCTCCTTGTACCTCTGGTAGAATTCAGCTGTGAATCCATCTGGTCCTGGACTTTTTTTGGTTGGTAGGCTATTAATTATTGCCTCAATTTCAGAGCCTGCTATTGGTCTATTCAGGGATTCAACTTCTTCCTGGTTTAGTCTTGGAAGAGTGTGAGTGTCCCGGAAATTATCCATTTCTTCTAGATTTTCCAGTTTATTTGCGTAGAGGTGTTTATAGTATTCTCTGATGGTAGTTTGTATTTCTGTGGGGTCGGTGGTGATATCCCCTTTATCATTTTTAATTGCGTCGATTTGATTCTTCTCTCTTTTCTTCTTTATTAGTCTTGCTAGTGGTCTGTCAATTTTGTTGATCTTTTCAAAAAACCAACTCCTGGATTTATTGATTTTTTGGAGGGTTTTTTGTGTCTCTATCTCCTTCAGTTCTGCTCTGATCTTAGTTATTTCTTGCCTTCTGCTAGCTTTCGGATGTGTTTGCTCTTGCTTCTCTAGTTCTTTTAATTGCGATGTTAGAGTGTCAATTTTAGAACTTTCCTGCTTTCTCTTGTGGGCATTTAGTGCTATAAATTTCCCTCTACACACTGCTTTAAATGTGTCCCAGAGATTCTGGTATGTTGTATCTTTGTTCTCATTGGTTTCAAAGAACATCTTTATTTCTGCCTTCATTTCGTTATGTACCCAGTAGTCATTCAGGAGCAGGTTGTTCAGTTTCCATGTAGTTGAGCGGTTTTGATTGAGTTTCTTAGTCCTGAGTTCTAGTTTGATTGCACTGTGGTCTGAGAGACAGTTTGTTATAATTTCTGTTCTTGTACATTTGCTGAGGAGTGCTTTACTTCCAATTACGTGGTCAATTTTGGAGTAAGTATGATGTGGTGCTGAGAAGAATGTATATTCTGTTGATTTGGGGTGGAGAGTTCTATAGATGTCTATTAGGTCTGCTTGCTGCAGAGATGAGTTCAATTCCTGGATATCCTTGTTAACTTTCTGTCTTGTTGATCTGTCTAATGTTGACAGTGGAGTGTTGAAGTCTCCCATTATTATTGTATGGGACTCTAAGTCTCTTTGTAAGTCTCTAAGGACTTGCTTTATGAATCTGGGTTCTCCTGTATTGGGTGCATATATATTTAGGATAGTTAGCTCTTCCTGTTGAATTGATCCCTTTACCATTATGTAATGGCCTTCTTTGTCTCTTTTGATCTTTGATGGTTTAAAGTCTGTTTTATCAGAGACTAGTATTGCAACCCCCGCTTTTTTTTGTTCTCCATTTGCTTGGTAAATCTTCCTCCATCCCTTTATTTTGAGCCTATGTATGTCTCTGCGTGTGAGATGGGTCTCCTGAATACAGCAGACTGATGGGTCTTGACTCTTTATCCAGTTTGCCAGTCTGTGTCTTTTAATTGGAGCATTTAGTCCATTTACATTTAAGGTTAATATTGTTATGTGTGAACTTGATCCTGCCATTATGATATTAACTGGTTATTTTGCTCGTTAGTTGATGCAGTTTCTTCCTAGCCTCGATGGTCTTTACATTTTGGCATGTTTTTGCAATGGCTGGTACTGGTTGTTCCTTTCCATGTTGAGTGCTTCCTTCAGGGTCTTTTGTAAGGCAGGCCTAGTGGTGACAAAATCTCTAAGCATTTGCTTATCTGTAAAGGATTTTATTTCTCCTTCACTTATGAAACTTAGTTTGGCTGGATATAAAATTCTGGGTTTAAAATTCTTTTCTTTAAGAATGTTGAATATTGGCCCCCACTCTCTTCTAGCTTGGAGAGTTTCTGCTGAGAGATCTGCTGTTAGTCTGATGGGCTTCCCTTTGTGGGTAACCCAACCTTTCTCTCTGGCTGCCCTTAAGATTTTTTCCTTCATTTCAACTTTGGTGAATCTGGCAATTATGTGTCTTGGAGTTGCTCTTCTCGAGGAGTATCTTTGTGGCGTTCTCTGTATTTCCTGGATTTGAATGTTGGCCTGCCCTACTAGGTTGGGGAAGTTCTCCTGGATGATATCCTGAAGAGTGTTTTCCAACTTGGTTCCATTTTCCCCCTCACTTTCAGGCACCCCAATCAGACGTAGATTTGGTCTTTTTACATAATCCCATACTTCTTGCAGGCTTTGTTCATTTCTTTTTCTTCTTTTTTCTTTTGGTTTCTCTTCTCGCTTCATTTCATTCATTTGATCCTCAATCGCTGATACTCTTTCTTCCAGTTGATCGAGTCGGTTACTGAAGCTTGTGCATATGTCACGTATTTCTCGTGTCATGGTTTTCATCTCTTTCATTTCGTTTAGGACCTTCTCTGCATTAATTACTCTAGCCATCAATTCTTCCACTTTTTTTTCAAGATTTTTAGTTTCTTTGTGCTGGGTACGTAATTCCTCCTTTAGTTCTGAGAAATTTGATGGACTGAAGCCTTCTTCTCTCATCTCGTCAAAGTCATTCTCCGTCCAGCTTTGATCCGTTGCTGGCGATGAGCTGCGCTCCTTTGCCAGGGGAGATGCGCTCTTATTTTTTGAATTTCCAGCTTTTCTGCCCTGCTTTTTCCCCATCTTTGTGGTTTTATCTGCCTCTGGTCTTTGATGATGGTGATGTACTGATGGGATTTTGGTGTAGGTGTCCTTCCTGTTTGATAGTTTTCCTTCTAACAGTCAGGACCCTCAGCTGTAGGTCTGTTGGAGATTGCTTGAGGTCCACTCCAGACCCTGTTTGCCTGGGTATCAGCAGCAGAGGCTGCAGAAGATAGAATATTTCTGAACAGCAAGTGTACCTGTCTGATTCTTGCTTTGGAAGCTTCCTCTCAGGGGTGTACTCCTCCCTGTGAGGTGTGGGGTGTCAGACTGCCCCTAGTGGGGGATGTCTCCCAGTTAGGCTACTCAGGGGTCAGGGACCCACTTGAGCAGGGAGTCTGTCCCTTCTCAGATCTCAACCTCCGTGTTCGGAGATCCACTGCTCTCTTCAAAGCTGTCAGACAGAGTTGTTTGCGTCTGCAGAGGTGTCTGCTGCGTTTGTTTAGTTTGCTGTGCCCGGTCCCCAGAGGTGGAGTCTCAGTTGAAAATGCAGAAATCACCGGTCTTCTGTGTCGCTCGCGCTGGGAGTTGGAGACTGGAGCTGCTCCTATTCGGCCATCTTGCTCCGCCCCCCGATTTTATATTTCTTAAGGAGTTAAATTCTACACTTAACAGATAGGTGAAAGTCCTAATTAGAAGCAGCATCTTTTAATGACTTACTTTAAATCGGGATTTATGACCTGATTAAAAATTCACTTTTGTCTCTAAAAATCATGTCTAGATAAATATCTTAAACCATGATAAATATTGAGATATTAAGAAAGAATTACTAAATTAAATAGCAGATATGACAGCAAAGACTACAAAGCCATGGAGTTGGGAGCACCATGGCAGGATGTCACAATTATGGCAGAGGCCACACACTTAAAAAACAAATGCAAACAGGAAAAATCACTCCCCCTGGGGCCAGGATTAAAGGATAGAAATGGAAAGTATCTGTGCCAAAAACTGATTTTTAAAATGGAAAATATTGAAGAGAAAATATTTTCTTATAAGACTGGTTATATTTTCTGAATGTGGAGATAGAGATTCCTGTATGTGTGTGACTATAGACTTTGATTTGCAAATTTCCTTCTGAAACGTATCAAGGTAAAGAAGATAGGTTATTGGTTTGAATCAAAGAAACAAATGATTAGACATTTGTGATTTGTTTCCTCTGTTGCCAGGTTATTTGGTAATCACTATTTCTTCAAAAGCTACATTCAGATCAAAGAGAAAAAGTTCAAACATGATCTGAGCAAGACTGTTGACAGACAGTTGGAAATATTGACATAGCCCTGAGACTGGTAGGTGGGGCTCCTTGAAGTCTTTCAAGTGTATATATATAATATAATATTATATTATATATAATAAAATATATAATCTAATATAATAATATATGACATATTATTATATATAATAATATATAATTATATATAATTATATATACACATATATTATATATACATATATTATATATAGTGATATGTCATAATGTTATATATTATAATATATTATTATCTATATTATGTTATATATTATATTATATATTATGTTATATATTATAATATATTATTATATGATATTGTGTTATATATTATAGATAATATTATATATAATAATATATTATATAATATATTATATGTAATATAATATTATATTATGTGTGTATACTATTTACCACAGCTTTTTCTGCCAAGATTTATCATACCTTCAACTGCCAAAACAAACAAAAAACCCATAAAAGTATAAACCAACAATAAGCCCCAAATTAAACCTAACAAAACATGCGCTCAAAACTAGATGTTCTTTTTTTCAAAGGTAAAGCTTTACTCCCCAGAGTATTTGTCAATCTGGAATCAGCAACTCGCAAAATTTTAATGCAGTAATATTACATCTCATACATATAAAAATATTTCAGGGCACATTCTGAAAATAATATAAAGGTAAATTTACTTGGTTTATATAACTTTGGTTTTCTTCTAATCAAATATTATTTCACTTGTCCCTTTTTCAAATTCTTTTCAAATGAGCACATGGAAGATCAGCATATATGTGTGAATTCATCTGACCTGATGAATACCAGAAAGCAAACGGGCAGATACCAATTCTTTGTAAGTTTCCTTGGTAGGATTTACTTTTAATTATAAGCGAGTTCGACAGTCTCATCCTAAGGAATAAATTCTTCCTTTACAATTAGAAATTATCTATTTAAAAGATTGGCTTTATTGACCAACTTTACAGTAGTTAACTTTGTAGCATATGCATCAGCAGCCTCCTGAAAGAGAATTAAATTCTCCCTGGGCACTGGGCAGTATATTTCCCACTATAATGGAAAGACATATTTTTTGTGGTCATATTTTTTTAAGATACAAGATTACTCTATTCCAATATTTTCTTGTTATTTGAAAATTTAAAGCAGGAAAAGAAATGTTTTCTACTTCAGTTCTTTATATAAAATGAAAGTACTCTCTCATCACACTAAAGGAACATATTTAAGCTAAATCTATGGACTGTGCAAAGTTGTGTGTGACTATCAATGATAGTAACACCTATAGTACTGATACAATATTAAATGATTTTCACTCTACTGACTATAATGTTACCAAAAGAGATCATGTCAGGCTGGATGCGGTGGCTCACACCTATAATCGTGCACTTTGGGAAGCCGAAGTTGGAGGATCACTTGAACCCAGGAGTTCAAGACCAGCTTTAGCAACATAGTGAGACCTTGTCTCTAAAAAAGGAAAACAAAACATTAGTGGGGCCACCTACTCAGGAGGTTGAGGTAGGAGGATCACTGGAGCCCAGAAGTTAGAGGCTGCAGTAAGCCATGATCACATTACTGCATTCCAGCCTGGGCAATGGAATGAGACCCTGTCTCTAATAATAATAATAATAATAATAATAATAATAATAACTATTATTATTACATGTTAATTGGTTGGTTACTTTCATAGTTGATTAATAAATTGTGTCAATTTGATTATTTGTCCAGACTCTAGTCGACAGTTTTCAGTTATATCTTTTTTTCTCATTTTCCTGTTTTGTCATTTGCCACCCTCCTCCCCCAGCCCACTACCACCACTGAAAGAAGACAGGACACTATAGAAAATATCTGTCTATGAAAACATGACTGAGGATATAGGTTTGACATGGGGATTTTGTTCATTTATTTACTCTTTCACTTCTTTATCTAATATCTCCTGGAAATGGACCAAGTGTTAAGCTTCATTATAGGACAAAGATACAGAAGACATAGTTTTGTTCCTAGGAAGCTCATTGTTTAGTGTGAGAGTCAGACATGTGAACACAGAAACATGGCAAAGAGAAATAGACATTTTGAAAACCAATAGAGGAACACCTTACTTGACTGAGAAGAGTATAAGGACACGGCCGCCTTTCTTAGTACAGAGAGTCAGAGATAATCCAAGGTATTTAATACAAAAGATAGACATGCAATGGCTGGACTTGAGACCTGATTCTCGGCTCTCAAGTTTCCCTTTAAGATTACTTATCAATTATAGCCGTCAACACTTTTTTTGTTGTTGTTATTTCAGGAGTAGTTGTTTTACTAAATTCATTGCAGATGATTAGAAGAGGATAACTGGAAAGTGATCTTTGAACCAAGTATCAAACACAAATAGATGTTAGCTAGGTAAAGTGTGAGAGGCAAAAAAATGGAGGAAGTGACATTGGGGAAGAGGAACAGCTTAGAAAAAGAACCATCTCTTTGTTTTATGTTAACATTCAAAGTCTGAGAGGTATATCACATTCAAGGAAGTGCATTTTGTTCCATAAAACAGAAACCAGGTTTTAAAGGGTTAGGATGGTAAGCAGTGGGCTGTTGCCTGGATATGTCTTCCCTCTATCATGTTCTGGTGTGATCCCCACCCCCACTTCAGTTTTGGTGGGTGAAAAAGTAACACTACTGTTGGGCTTTGTGTAATTCTCAGAAGGGCAGACAAGTCAAAATTAGCATTTTGCCCATAAATCAAAATGAATAGTATTAATTTGGTTGCAATTAGAGTGAGACTGATAAGTGGAAGCTTTCAACTCAAACATCTGTGGAAGCTGACTTTTTTTTATATTAGACTTTTAAAATGATATTATAAGAGTAATTTAAATCATGACTTACACCTGCTATTTAGTAAAACTGATTGCAGATTGTTTCATAAGTTTATAAATTTCTCTTAAGTGACATTATCACATTTACCTATAATGTAAAAGTTCAATGATTTAAAAAGGAGGAAAGGGGGAGTTCATGAAAAACATTAGAAACATTAAATGCCAGATGCCCAATAATTCCTCTTGCTTAACTAAATGCTATTTAAACAAAAAAAAAAAAAAAAAAAACTTTTACTCCATACAGCTACTTACTGTATTTGGAAGTTCCCTGTGGCCATTTTTAATTAGCTTTCCCACCACTCCTGTGATATAGGTGGATAGAATAATGTGTTGTGTTAACTAAATCTGGCTATGGCTTAACACTTTTTTTTTTTTCATAGAAATTCAAGGGTTATGATGATATTGAAAGAAACTTCAAATATCTTGATTCCACTTGCTACTTCAGTAAGTTGAGGTAGTGAGAGGTCAAACTATAATTATGATGTACATATTAAGCCACTGTATATCCAGTATATCTAGCCACAAAATTATCCCAGCATTTTCCTGTCCTTCGACGAGCCTCTTTTGCCACTGTAAGTTTGCATAAAGGCAAATGTTTTTTCTTGTTCTTAAAAGATTTAAGTATGTCATTTTCTGAAGTGTAGTGCACAACAGAGAAAGACTTAATATTAAAAAAATTAAAGATCACAAAATTACTATAGTAAAATGCTAAGACATCAAATTGAATGAAACTCTGCCTGTACTGTATTTTGTAGTAGCCAGCTGAAGAAAAAAGATGATGGGAAAATTAGAGATAGTGACAACTGAAGAGTGTGCTTTTTCCCTAGGATACAATTACAATAATTTCAAATTTTCTTTTTATTCTATAAATTAGTTATGTGACTATATTATAAACTGGAGTGACTTGCTAAATCAGAAACTGGAATATAGTCTGTGGCATTCCTGTAATAAAAACTAATCTAAGGATTACTCTTGTATATGAAACAGTGAACTACAATAGAAATGATATTGTCATATTTATCCAGGCAAAACAAGTTATGATTCCAAAGGAGTTGTGTTAAATGTCAAGATGGATTATTTAAAGCTATGATAATAAAGTATATTTTATTGCATTTATAAGACATTTAAATTTTTAAATGATTCTTTAAATGGTCATATATATTTTTCTTCCATTTAGTGAATAAAAAGGAAAAGTCTCTCAATGAAATTGCCTTTCCTAAAATATATATTTCTCATTTAAATGGGGGAATAAAGACATAATGGCCTATTAAGAAAACCCAAACCAACAATTAGTCATATTTACTATTGGCCATTACAGGGTAGAGTCAGGGCCAGGGTCAGATTAAGTTCAAAGACGATGGTATCAAAATGTGACACAAATCCAAGAGTGGATAGAGAGCAAGGTTTCAAAGGAGGAGTTTTCTAAGACCTGCCCCAATTAGCTAAGACCTGCCACGTCACAACCCCAATGCCAAGAAGTTAGAAAACATTCATTAAATATTCAGTAGAACAGAAGATGAAGAAATAAAAAATCAATATATTTGATGGTGAACTTAATTTTAAATATATGTTTATACACATATTATATATACTTGATGTTCTCAATTTCCATTACTTCTCATTCATCTTTCATTCATTCTCTCTTTATTCAACTATTAAGCACCTACTTCACTTCAAGCACTGTACTAAGTCCTGGAAATACAACTGAAATAATGAATAGCTCCTGGCTTCAAAGAAGTTTCCCTCAAATGAAAAAGACATGACATAAAATTTGTTCAGTAGGATTGGAGCCCTGAAACCAAATGGCATTGAAATAGTTTGGATTTTTCTGGGTGGGGCCAGGGGTGATGATGGCAGTGGGAAAAAAATAGGTATTAAAAAGTCAGTATAGAAGGCAGATTTATTATAAAGAGTTTTTTTCCCAGTCAGACCAGGTATTTTACACTTTACCTGATGTTAACTGGAAGACATTTTTTAGGAGGTTTTCGGCACAAAAAATGGCATAATTAGGTTTGTATTTCCGAAGAATTTTTATGGTTCAGTGTTGAGAATAGCTTAACAGAGATAAAACATGAAAATACTTACAGGGATATTAAAAAATGATGTTAATCACAATTAAGATAGTGGGAAATAGAAATGTATGCATCTTTATGAGAGAAAGGTCTGAGTTTCTCTTATCTACCACCATAATGCAGAGCCATACAGTGGCAGATTTTCAAGTATAGATATCCATGAATGGAGTAAAGCAAGAATTTTAGAAAATTCTAGTTTGGGGATGTAAACTGAAAATGAAATGTTAACCAAAGGTGACCAAGATCACGTAGTAATTGAGGGGTTGAGGATGGGAGATCTGAATCAAGCAGGGTCATATGAGGTGAGATAAAGTCACTGCCCAGCTGTGAATATATGTGAAAACAGAGTAAGAAGTGAACAACAACAACAACAACAACAACAAAGTAAAGGAACAACTTTGATAGCCAAGAGAACAAAGACCAGATTATGATCCAGAATGGATGAAAGAAAACATTCAGGTAACGTTGAGGACAGAAATAACTACGTACAAGTCAACATTACTAGATCCTGATGTTTAAAGCCAGAGCGTGCATGACAGCTGAAAGCAGTAATGCTTGATTGGAAAGTTGGTTTAGGAAGATAAGAATTTTGAGTCATCCAGGAGCAGTGGCTAAGAACTGTAATCCCAGAACTTTGGGAGACTGAGGTAAAAAAATTGCTGAAGCCCAGGAGTTTGAGACCAACCTGGGCAACATAATGAGACCCCTATCTCTACAAAAATTTTTAAAAAACCAACCAGGTGTGGTGGCACACACCTGTAGTACTAGCCACTTAGGAGGTTGATGTGGAGGGATCTTTTGAGCCCGGAGTTTGAAGCTGCAGGGACCTGTGATCACACCACTACACTCCAGCTGGGAGACATAGCAAGACCCTGTTTCATACATTTTTAGAATAAAAATTAAAGAATTTAGAGTCAATCCCTGATCAACAGATGATTTTGTTGAAATGCATAATGTTTTTCTTTAGAATTATCATGAGATTAAAATTATCTCATTTTATGCACGTCTATGTACAATACATTTATATGTACAAAGTAAATGTTTAAGTAACCTCTTTATAAGCAATCCTAAAGCATTGCCTAGGCATTCTAAAATAATCATTATTTCAAACACGTAACAAAGTAATGGAATCCACCAGAGATTCTCAGCCTGTGAGCATTTTGGTTATATTCTAGCATTACAGCTCAAATTCTTGAATTCTCAGTCTAATCATAGAAGATATAAGTTATAGGCTTTTACAAGTATTTGAAGATAGACTTAGGCTGCTTCTGTGTACAAAAATACATAATTTATTTACAAAGTCAGAAACTGGAAAGATGATTTTCCTTTTACTCCTATGGCAAAATAGAAGAAGGCAAATTATTACACTTAGAGCTGGCGGTAGCTATTTAGAGCAACACTAATTTAAAAATACAATATTTAAATATTCATCCGCTTATTTGTTAACAAAATTTAGGGCCTCTTATCTGTCAGGAACTGTTCTATGTGCTAGAAATTCAATAGTGAACAATATAAAGTCTATGGCTTATATTCTAGAGAGAATAAGAAGAAAATAAAATAAGCAAAATTATATTTACTATAATGTTACATAGTGATTTATGATATGAAGGAAAATGAAGAGCAGAGAAAAAAGAAAACAGGGATGCAATTTTAAATAGCATAGTCAAGAAATAGTTCACCAAGGAGCTGGATTACCTGCATGGTAAGAGATTCACCATTTAAGTATTCTATAACATTGATTCTCAAATGTTAGTCTGCATCAGAATCCCTTGGAGGTTTTAATAAGGTGTGATTGCTGGGCCTTACCCCAGCACTTCTGATTTAGCAGGTATTCAGAGGGACCGAAAAATTAGCATCTTTAACAAGTTTCCAGGTGATGCTGATAGCAGCAACCACACTTTGAGAACTCTTCTAGACCATGCAACCAGCAAACGTTTTCTATAAATACCCAGATAGTAAATATTGAGACTTTGTGAACCATATAGTCGCTGTTGCAATTACTCATCTCTACTGCTGTAGTGCAAAAGTAGCATGGAAAATATGTAAACAAATGAGCAAATAAAATTTTATAGACACTGAAGTTTGAATTTTGTATAATTTTCACATGTCAAGAAATACTATTCTTTTGATTTTCTCTAATCGTTAAAAAATGTTAATATCATTTTTATTTCATGGGCTCTATCTACAACAACAGATATGGGTTAGGTATTCAGGAAATAAACAGGAAGATAAAAAGTCCCAGAGGCAGGATTTTATTTGCTGTGTTCTAGGATCAGGAAGAAAGACGTTGTGTTAAGAGGAGGGAGCAAAGAGATGAAAGAGGCTGCTGAACTGGAGCCCCTATTCAGGGCTAGATCATATAAGCCCGAATGAGTACGTAATTCACTGAATTTCTGGCAGAGAAATGGCACGATCTGTTACATTTTTGAACTCCCTCTCTGGCTGCTCTATATTATCATGAGACTAATCTGTGGAGAAATGGAGCAAGAGAAGAAGCAAGGAGACTTGTCAGCATCCTCCCTTGGTTATCCAGGTAAATACTTTGGGCTTGAACTCAGACCATGTTATAGAGGTGGTAGAAGGTTTTTTGAGCTATAAACCACTTACACGAGCTGATATATGAGCTGTGAGATGAAAGAGAAATAAAGAAATCAATGACAGTTCTGAGTGTTGGAACCTGAGTGAATTGTAGGGCCAATTACTCAGCTGTAGTCATTAGAGCAAATTGTAGAGCCAATTACTCAGCTGTAGGCAATAGAGTAAAAATCAAAAATCGTGAAAAAGAGGCACAGTTATTTAGAATGGAGAGAAAAAAAGAATACGGTATCATGTTACCAAGTTAAGAAAGCATTTCAAGGGGAAAATAAGCTGGGCACAGAAAGACATATACCACATTATAAATATGCGGAATCTAAAATGTCGATCTCATAGGAGTAAGTAGAATGGCGGTTTCCAGAGAATAAGGTGGTGAGGTTGAGGGGAGCATCAGATGACATTATCTCATTTAGTCATTTTAACACTATAATATAGGGACTGCTAGCCAGCCATTTCATAAATTAGCCATTAACTAGTTTAAAGTGTCTTACACAAATTTTCTGAGATAGCTTTCAAGCCTAGATATCTGACTTCATGGTCTGTCCTTTTAACCACTTCTAAGTGGACGAAGTGAGGAGGGAGCCAAAAGATTTTTCCAATTTCAATGCACATCTTTTCCAATTTCCCTTTCAAAGTTAGTGTGTGTTATGTTTAAGGGAAAGGATGATGATTTTGTCCTTGTTCTCAGCAACTTGCTGTGTGACTTTGGTCAGGTGGCCAAAATGTTTTAGGTGTTTGATTCCTCCTGATTTGTATGAAGATGGCCAAAGAATCTAATTCATCAGATTACTGTGAAAATATAATGAGCACTCACTAAATGGTCTTTGGTGGTTACTGAAGATCCACATTGTTATGAACTATAGTCAACATCACCATATTGTACAATAGATCTCTTGAACTTATTCCTCCTGTGTAACTGGAATTGTGTAACCTCTGACAACTCCGCAACAGCTCACCCAGCTCCTAGTAACCAACATTTTACTCTCTATTTTTATGAGTTAAATGTTTTTAGATTCCACATGCCAGTGAGATCATGTAGTATGTGTGCCAATTTTTGAAAATTGTGGAGAGTAGGTTTTAAGTGTTCTCACCACAAAAAATGATATGTGTGTGAGATAACGCATAGGTGAATTAGCTCAATTTATCCATTCTAAAGTGTATACATACTTCAAAACAACATGAGCATAATAAATATACATATAATCTTTGTCAATTAAAAGTAATTAATTTAAAAATTTTTTTTAAATAAAAAAAGGCCTGATGTTGTTCTGGAACCCTATTGACTTCAATAGGAATGACATCATGTTTGAGAGGCAGAGGGAGACCCAGAGCCAGAGAACAAGACATAGAGTTTATTGAGGGGACTTACATAAAGGGCAGTGTGGTTGTGGCAGGATGGAAAGGAGAACCGCTACCATTTGTAAAATACATGCAGTTTATATAGCATTTTCAGTTAGTATCTACCTTCCCCCTAGCAACCTCCACCTGTCAACCTTCAGTCAACCCCAAACAAAGCACTTCTTTCCCCTGTATGTCATTCCATGGAATGGGCCATGAATTCAATGCTCCTCATAGACAAGGAATGACTCTCTGGGTTGTCCACTTCTAGATTCCTTAGCTCAGAACTCCAAACACACATTCTTTTTAGATCATAAAGTTATTCTCAGGATATGTTTAAATTATTGCTGTCAGGTACCTCTGCCATACAGGTTCATTCTCAGTGTATGCTTAATGTAAGTTACTGCTGTAAGGTGGGTCATATACCCAGCATACTTCGATTAAAAATGAATAAATTAATACTTTAAATAAAAAAGACTGTTCTAAAATAATAAGTTCATAATACATTATTCCCAATTCTGATAGATGACCATTCTAAAAACTGAAAGTTGTTTTGTAATTCATCATCGAAACTCAACCTAAACCTACATATGGCTCTTTTTCACTTTCATGTGTCTCCTATATTGTATATATTCATATATTTATCTGAAAAAAATGTGTTTGATTGCAAGATGCAGCTCAGACTCCTCTAAGATGTAATATACAATATGCATATTATGTGCTTTATTGCTTCTTTAAAATTCAAACTATTCTGAAATCCTAAACATATCTGGTCCCACAGGTTTCAGTGAATATGTTCTAGACCTGTTTTAGCATTATTATTTATTATCCATTATGAAGACATTGTAAATTGATGTGATTATGTGAAATGAACAAGTTCCCTTTCAAGAAAACTATTTTTTAAGTCATAATACAGTTAGAAGAACATGATTTGCATTTGACAGTATTATTTGCACTGGAATAATTATACAGAGAGAGAAAAATTAGGAGTTCAAAGTAGGGCACAATGAAATGGAAGGTTCTTTTGGGTCAGGCTAGTCAGCTGGCTTTCTTAAGGCCTAATGTAGATGACATATAGAAATTTGCTGCATTCCAGAGTCTGGCCTTAAGCCTTGGAAACTTTGAAATCTGCCAGCACCTCTTCAAGAATGGGTACGTCATCTGGAGTTTGACTCACCTAATGAAGGCTAAAGTGTATGCCAGCCTGGTAATTTTTAATGGGAACCATCACTACCAATGGAATCGTATATACTTGGTGCAGAGTCTTCCCATTGTCAAGGGGTGTGGAAAACCAAATTATACTCAAGGTATCACTTTTTAAGTTTACGGATAAGAGGACAGTACATTCAGTCCAGCACATGGGAAGAAAACCATATGCATAACTCTATTTATTTAGCATAGAATCAAGACAAAATGATGGAGATAATAGCTATGAGTAATCATACTGGAGACAGAGGAGGCAAATCACGTTCTTGGACCAGGGCACCTCACAGCTCTGCACAACTCTGTAATGAGCACATTCTTTTGTGTGTGTCTCCTTTGTAGTCTATGCCCTGTAAACTACTATGAGATTGATGCATTACTTTTTAGAGATTATAAATAATTTGATCAGGTTTGTCCTCTGGGCGATCAAGTCTCTTTAAAATGTCTCTTCACTGATTCACTATCTGCTGATACCTATGTTTAATTAGCAGTAATTAGTCTTAGAGAATGTCCCTCCTCCCCTCCTTTTTATGATACTTTCAAGATACTCCCTTTTCCTAGAAAGGACTGAAATGCCTGAAAATATAATGGCTATGAAACATGTAATCAGAAAACCTGAGTTCTAGTCTCAATTTTATAAGTTATTCTAGCATGGGAGTCATTACTGTAAATTTCTATTATGCAAATAGAAATATTTTGATCCTGGTATCACATACTTGTTTTGATAATCAACTAGGCAATGCATGTAAAAAGAAATGTGAGAAACACAAAATTCTGTTTAAATTGCATATATTATTATTAGTTTCCAGCATACAATGCATCCTCTTTACACTTAGTAAACATCTGTTGAATGAAAAAGTAAATCAATGAGTCGAGCCATCTGTTAATCACGTCTTGCTGCATTTGAAGTCACAGGTCAGGAGTTCCTACACATGTGATTTACTCATGGGTAAAATAAAGAATCACAGTAAGAGAAGTTGGTAGCAATGTCCACTCTTCAAATATAGATTCTTTTAAGAAACATATATTCAAACATTGATCTCAATTGACCTTGTTGCTCAACACTCTATCTTCAACAATGCTGTTTAATCACTTTACTGCTCTCTGTGTTGTTCAGAAAAACAACTATTGTGCATATTGCCTGGTTTCACCAATATATTGCCTAGTTCCACCAATAAATAGCCTCTTTGCTCTCTACTACGTGGTTGAAATATACCTCTGACACTGCTTTTTATTAAATTGTCATAATCAAATATGCATTCATATCAGTGAAAAGCAAAAGTTTGAGGGAAAGCTTTTATAAAGACTAAATTTACTGCATTTGGATTTAAAAAATTCGTAGACTCAAGAATCAAATAAGCCAAATTTACTTTCTTCTGTCATTCGTCTAACAACATTTAACAAGTTCTCACAGTATGCAAAGCTGTCTGTAGGCACTGTGGGAGATATAAAGATGAATTAAACACACTTCCTACCTGTAAACCTTACAGAGATAAAAAATATGCATAAATTGCTAGAATACAAGCTGGAAATGATGAATGCCTTAAGGGGAGCATAAACAATGTTGAGTTCAGTGGTGGTGGAGATTACTTTCTTGCTGAAGGTAAATATAGAATACATATGCAAATATAGAATACATATGTGTAAACACACACATACATACATGATTAAGGAGGTTGTTTTATGCTAATCAGTCTTTAAAATGTTAATCAGCTTGTAAAATGAACCAATCTTTTCAGAGGTTCCCATTAAAAAAACAACAAAATTAAACATATCCTAATGATAGCACCTAAGTGATTCAGAACAAGATCTTGCTTTAAATGTTCAAAGAAATGTTTCTGTGCAAATATTAATTATAAGCCTGAAAACTATCAAATATAATAATGAGCAAAATTAACTTCATGACAAATGTCATAGAATTACATTCATTTACATGTAATTATTTAAAAGCTGGAAAAAATTATGAAGAAAACTGGACCACTTAAGAATGAAAATCAAAGGACAATAGCTGATGTAATATTGAAATGAATATTAGTGAATGGGAAAGCATCAAAGTATTCTCTGAGTGTTTTAAATAATTTGAAACAAGGCCTTGGTCCAATAGACTTAAAGCATGGATATTTCAAAAATGACTCTGGCCAGCTAGTCTCATTTGTCTCAGTGTATAGATTGCAAAATCAGTTTAGGTCTAGTAAGAGGAGCTCAAGTTAGATATTATAAATTTTCTTAAAACAACCTAAATATGAAGAAAGCATCAGAGCAACTTATTAAGAACTGCCAACTTATAAAATTCTCTAAATTGGCTAAAGAGGCTTGAGATAAGTTATAGATTAGGTGGTCTCTTTAAGGGAATTTTTATGACGGCATAACCAAAACTAGCTAAATTCAAGCACTAGCTACTTGGGGTCTAGTTCTGTGTTTTCAAGAAAATTCTGTAATCTTCCTGAACCACCTTCAGAAAGTAGATATCTTAAATCTCAGGCTACATTAATACCTACCTCATTATTTTTTTTAAAAAATTAAATGAGTTCATACACATGAAGTAAGACTAAAATTAAAATCCTAAGCCTTTCAACTGACTGAACAGACTCCCTTTTGGTTAAGGAGACCACAGCAAAACCTTATCAACAAAAGTTCCTGGCCATGACAGGATGAAAGGTCAGATATACCTCTTACATTGGCTTCCTTTGTGGTTTAGACACAATTGACCAGCAATAACGTTAAATTAGAGATCATAAGACTGATAGAACAGACTCTTTGTGGCCCAACAAGATGCCAAATTATAAACAAGACCAAAGACCATGCCAGGCAAGGGTTAAATCACACACCTTTACACTTAAAGAGTAAGTTCTAGCTGCCACAAGCTTTTTCTATCTAGCAGCTAAATGAGCACTGGCCTTGAGATAAGCAAATTAAGACAACTGCAGTTCAATGCCAGAATCTGACCCTCCACCCCCTGTTCCACAAGCCATAACTACAGCTTTGATGGGACAAGAGATGGATTTCACTCACTTTCTTCTGATAAGAGACCACCAACCCTGGCCTGTTTCTGGCTGGTTTACAAAGCCTGCACTCTTGAATGCCTTCATGTTCATGCTTTACCTTTTGACATATGGGGCCTAACTGTAACATATTTAAATGTTAAGTCTCTACTCCAAAGTGAATATGAGTTGTACGTAACCTGCATGTTCATTCAGTATGCATGTGTTAGGACGCCCTTCATGAATATTCACGGCTCCTCCTGTAACTTGTTGTATATGTGTACTTGGCCTACTTGTTTGGTGTAAATCCCTGTTTCATCCTCACATCTCTTGAAGTGCCTGCTTCTGGGCTCTGCTGGAGGCTTCTTTTCCTAGCCTGTCAGAATGGCCATCTTGCAGGCTGTTATCCTTTATGAGAAATAAAATCTCCTTTCCAAATTTATAGCTCTCATGATTTTTTACTTGACAGAAGTTTAAGAATAGTATCATCTCAGAAATTAGCTCTCAGTAACTATCTTTTCCAAAAGTGAAAATACAATCTTGACAGTAAGGGAAGGAAGGAGAAAACACTGACATGGGAAAATTGATTGTCACTAATGTTATAATGATTATTTCTTTTCCTGCATTAAAACCTGAGTGGAAGCCAGAGGCATTACAACAGAATAAGTACATTAAAATTTTAATTTAAATTTATTTTCTTTTTACACAATTTTCACTTTTTTTCACCAGTTGTTTATAGTCCTTAATTTGCTTATTCTTTGATTCTCGATGTAAAATTTTGAGTTACATAAATAAACCTACAGCTTCATTACAATATAGAGGGATTCCTGAATGTTGCAAAAATGAAGGTATTACATCCAATACTTCATTGCAGTATGGTTGCCAGGTTAAATATAGGACACATGGTTAAATATAAATTTCTGATAAACAAGAACAACTTTTTTCCAAATAAATTTTAATACAAACAAATTATTTTCTTTTTGTCTTTAAAATTCAAATTAATGAGTACATCCTTTATTTTTATTTGTAAATCTGCAACCCTGGACTGTAGGAAATACACTAATCTCCAATGTACTAAACCAAAAACAAATCAATTAACAAGTAGCTCCGTCCCTTTGTCGTGGTCCCTGCCTCCACCTCCTTTATTTAGACTATAATCATTCTCTCCCTAATAATTTCAGTAGCCTCCTAATTGCCTCTGATTTTACATGCTCCCTCTTCCAATCTATTCTCCACACTCTAGTAAAGTGATTGTTCCAAAAAACAAACCTGATCACAGTGACTTGTCTGCTAAAATCTTGCCAATATTTCTCCAGAGCCTTCAGGATAAAACATAAGCTCTTTAGTAAATAATGCAGAGTCCTAGGTGGTCTATGTCAGCCTTCTTCCCCAGTTTGGTGAAAACTAAATTTCTACAATGAACTTCATCCTGTCTTAATTTTTTTTGCCTGGAAGGATCTTCTCAACCCCATTTTTCCACCTGATGAGACTTCTGCTTGCCAGTCTGAATTATGTACCTTTTCTCTTATGTTTTCCCACAGTGTTCCAATATTAGCACTTTATAACAATTGTCGACTAAGACTGCAATTGTCTTTTCCACTCTCTAGTCTCCCTGGTAGACTCTATGCCATGGAAGGGTTAAATACAGGACACATGGTTAATTATAACCATGTGTTTTTGTTTTTCTAATTTGTTTTTCTAATCTTTAATATACACTATTTGACAGTTCTTTTAAGTGGGTTGAATGAAGAAAGAGATTTCTAGTTAAACAATATATTAGGATAGCAAGGTAAGATGAAAAAAGAGAATTGTGAAAAGCTATAATATCAAAAATAAGGCACAATTTTTAGTGTGCTCTTATGTTTTGTCCACCTTTGATTATTTATTGGTGGCATAGTTCTTTTTTTATCTGAAAAGTAAAAACTATGTACATTTATGGCATATATGCTGTTTCAATATATGTATATTCTGTCTAATGGCTAAATCAAGCTATTTAACGTATGATAACACATACTTATAATTTTTGTGTGTGATGAGAACACTTAAAATCTACTATCTTAGCAGTTTTCAATACAATGTACTATTATTAGCTATGTTATTAGTTACCATGATATAGGGTAGTTCTCTTGAACATATTCCTTCTGTGTAACTGACATTTTGTGTCCTTTGAGGAGTATCTTCTCAATATCTGCAGCCCACAGCCTCTGGTAACCAATATTTTACTCTCTGTTTCTATGAGCTCAAACTTTTTACATTGCCCTTGTAAGTGAGATCATGTGGTGTTTGTTTTTCTGAGCCTGGCTTATTTCCCTTACCATAATGTCATTCAGATTCATCTGTGTTGCACAAATGACAGGATTTACTTCTGTCTGGCTTCTTTTGTAAGGCTAAATTATATTCCATTGTGTATATATACTACATTGTCTTTATCCATTCATCCATCGATGGTGTAAACCAAAAAGTATCTGAGACAGGTCTCAGTGAATTTAGAATTTATTTTGCCAAGGTGAAGGGTCATAGCTCATGACAAGGCTTCAGGAGATGCTGAGAATATGTGCTCAAGGTGGTTAGGCTACAGTTTAGTTTTGTACATTTTCTTGGGAAATTTCAAAGTGGGATGGGTCGGGGGCAGGGCTTCCAGGTCATAGGTGGATTTAAAGATTTTCTTATTGGCAGTTGGTTGCAAGGAATAAGCTCTGCCTGAAGAGTTGAAAACAGCTTGAATTAAGATATAGGGTTGGAGATTGCGGAAGCAAGGTTCTTGTCATGTAGGTGAAGCCTCTAGGTAACAAACTTCAGAGAGAATAGATGCAAATGTATTTTATCAAAGATGTCAGACTCTTTGGAGGGACCTAGTAAGGGAAGGAGATTCTCTAAAGAATGCAGTCTCCCCAAGAGATAGCTTTGCAGTGTCATTTCAAAATATGTCAAGCAGTATGTTATGGGGTAAACTACTTTATCTCCATTTAGGGTCTGTTATCTGTTATACAGTGCTGTACCAGAGTCAGACTGGAGTTGGTATCCTATTGCTACAGTCTGTTCTGTCACTCTTAGAATCTCTGTTTTAATGTAAATGCCAGTTAATTGTGCCTGAACTCCAAAAGGAGAAGAGTATAATGAGGCATGTCTGACCTCCCCATTCCAATAATATCATGGCCTGAACTAGTTTTTCAGGTTTGATGGGGTCCCCTTGGCTGAGAGGGGTGGTCCATTCAGTCAGTGGAAGGAATTAGAAATTTGCAGTGGACGTTTGGGTTGATTCCATATCTTGGCTATAGTGAATTATTTCTTTACATGAACATGGATGTGCAGGTTGCACATTTCTTGGCATACGAGGTAAATAACTTCCAATTATTTGTTTAAAAACTGAAAGGATTTATAAGTAACAATATCTCATTTTTGTAAGCATTGAAGATAGATGTGAACTAAATAACATGAACAGAGAAAGAATTCCTTAACTTCTAACCAGGATATTTTAAAATGTGACATAAAACAATGCATTTTTAATGAATAACATATACACAGTGTTTAAAAAGTACAGAAAGCACCCCGTCCTGCTCACCCAGCCATTGACTGCCTGTCCCAGAGATAACCATCTGCAGAGTTCCCCAAGTGCCCTTCCAGAGACCATTTATGCAAATATAAGCAAATATATGCAAATAGAAGCACATATACATTTCCATTGTTTCTAAGGATAATTAAATCTTCAACCAATAAAGAATATAAAGTTATAAAGCTTTCATCTGACCTATTCAAGCAGTCGATTTTATAAGAATAATTATTTTTTACTTGGTTTCACTGTTTCAATCAGTAATTAAGTAATTAAATATTCATTAATAAAGAATTTGTAATGTCCTGATTGCAAATTTTAAGTGGGTCATGCTCTCAAAAAATAAACTCCTTTTCATTGTCTGAAGTTCTTAAAAATTTAAGCAGACAGCCTCTCTAAAAATATATATATTTTCCTTTTATCAGTTTTTTCTTCTCATGTTGCATTTTTGAACTTTTTATTTCTCCAACAATCTTTGAATTCATTTTCAATGCTCAAAAAGATTCAAAATTATAGTTGTTTACAAAGTATATGAAATATATTTTCATCAAAAATATTTGTGAAAATAAAAGTATTAACTTATGAAAATAAGTTATTTTTCTTGTAAATTTTTTTTTTTTTTTTGAGACAGAGTCTTGCTCTGTCACCCAGGCTGGAGTGCAGTGGCCGGATCTCAGCTCACTGCAAGCTCCGCCTCCCGGGTTTACGCCGTTCTCCTGCCTCAGCCTCCCGAGTAGCTGGGACTACAGGCGCCCGCCACCTCGCCCGGCTAGTTTTTTTGTATTTTTTAGTAGAGACGGGGTTTCACCGTGTTAGCCGGGATCGTCTCTCGATCTCCTGGCCTCGTGATCCGCCCGTCTCGGCCTCCCAAAGTGCTGGGATTACAGGCTTGAGCCACCGCGCCCGGCCGTAAAATATTTAATATTATATTTTACAATTTGTTTTAGCCTCTTAATTTTAATTTTGAAAATAATAATCATCATACATAATATTAGTTGACATTTTAAAGATAAATTAAATTTATAACATATTTAATAATAACAAAGGTATTTATAATTTTACCTTGCTAGAATATAAAGAACACTTTGGTTGTTATTGTTAAGAACAGAAATGATGCTTCACATATGTTATGTCTAAATCTTCATATATACATATTTACCAGGGGAGAATTATAAAATAATTGTCAATTATTTTATAATTCAAGATGTTTCTTGACTGCCATGTGCAATTTGTATGAAAGTTGCATGAGTGTTTCGGTACTTTTGGAAACAAAATAAAATAAGATAAAACAAATAGATGTTCCCCAATTTTGAGAAATGATATTTTGTTATGCTAGAATCCATTGCCTTCATGGGAACTTTACTGGTAAATATGTATGCCTTTTTTCCTACCTAAGCCCATCCACTGCTCTTTTCTCTCCGTAGTGTTTAAATGTTGTTTATCTTCCAATAAAGTATAGCACACACATTTTTTTCAGCACTCAGATACACTTAACTTTGTTTTAAAATGAGTAAGACAAATGTTGAAAAGTGTTTCCTGGGGTCTGAGCAGTGTTAATATGAAAGGAAACATTTAAGCATTGTCTTATGCTGCACTTGAATGTAAGATTCTGAGTGACAAGGTGGCCATATGTTCTTTAGTACATGTCCTGAATGTGTTCTTTGTGAAAGGTCAAGTATTCTTTAAGGTAATGGACCCAGGACAGGGACCCTTCTTGCCCAGGTTTAAGGGTAGCACTGATGTGATCATCAGATTGTCTGTTTTTCCTGGGTACGATTCCCATAAATGCTCTCCATTAGATTCACATAACCTAGCAATGTCTGGCACATAATAGGTGCTCAAGAAATGGAAAGAAGAAAGGAAGGGAAGGAAGGAGGAAAAAAGAGGATGAAGGGAGAAAGGGAGGTTGACTCTTATGTTAACTTCTCCTGCTTGTGGGGTGATGGGGTGGGAGGAGTCTCTTAGATCATTTGGCAGTACTTTCTTGAAATAGACATTTTAAGCTCTTCTTGATAGGAGATAATTTTTAATATAGGGAACTATCAGTGTCTTTGAGATAATCAACCAGGAAATATATATGAATTATCCATCCAGTCTGCTAAATGAATAACATTTAACAATTCACAAATAACACAGACTTTATAGTCTTTTTGTTTTCTATCTAAACAAAGAGCTTATTAGTAAATAATCACCTTATAATCACCTGTCTGAAATCACTCACCTACTAGTTACTTTTGTCTTTTTTAACACGGTTTAATGGTTCTACCTTATCAAAAAACTTATTTAGCTTTATCTTTGGTGCTAGCTCTGAGAAAGACTTCAATGCCTTTTTGGCAGGTAGAATTTAACATCTAATCAAGTTCCTCAGACTTTACGAATTTGCTTTTGAAACAAAATCAAGCAATTTTCTGTCCTTTTAATTTTCTATCCTGTTGTTCGGTAGTTATATTAAATATAGGTATAATAAAAATACAGTTAATTAGGTTTGGATTAGCAGTAGGTTTGGCAGCTGTTAAAACAGTGATACACTTCAAAGTGGGATTGTAAATTTTCTCTCAGCATTTTTCAATGCCTAATAACACGATTTTCATAAAACTTAAAATACCTGTGGATACACTAATATTTTGTTGGACATTATGAAAAATCCTCCATTGTTTAGAATCTAACTCTTTCTGAATCCAGACTATCCTTAGAACTTCTCAATAAGTCATAACTTTTGTGAAATGGTTACATTATATTGATAGATATTTGGATCACCACATTACTAATTACAGAATACTTGTATTATATATGAAACTTTAAAGTAAAAATTATATATCCAAGAATATATATATTTATGTGAAATAACATGTATAAACACATACAGATATTTTTTATATATATATATTTCAGTGAATGACAATTAATGGCATAAAACAGATTCACCAGCATGACTGTGTTGGAAAACATTGACAAGGCTTATAGAAAACATCCAGTTAAGATCAAAATGTCAAATATGGTATACACCAAACTGAATCAGTACTATTTAATTAATAGGACTGTGAATGATTTGATACATATAAATAATGGTAATCAAAATAGATACTTCATAAACTATCCTAAAAGAAAAAAAAATTATAAATTTCAAAAACATTTACATTTAACTGCAACACAATTGCATGGAAAAAAATAATTTAATGGCTGCACTAAAGTGAAGAAAAGACACAATGAATGAAAGTGAGAAGCTCTCTCAGATTTATTTCCTCCAAGTCCAGGTAGCTATGACTCCAGACTCTTTTTGTATTGCTGTCATAGTTTTGAATGTCTGCTATAGAGAAATAATATGCTGGTCTTGTAGTTATGAGATCTTTTCCACCAACTGCATGGTGTGACCTTAAAGGGATTTGGACTAGATGATATTTATATCTAATCTAATCCTTTCTGTGACGATTCATTTTGTTCACTTCTCCACACATAGAACCTAAATAACTGTTCGCTTTGAGGAACCCTTACTTTTTTTTTTTTTTTTTAAGATCGAAGTCACTAATCTGACTTTTCCTTCTCTGAAGATGGTCATGTTCCTCAGTCCCCCATCACACTCTCAGGCAAATCAATTTACCACGCGATGACAACAAGACTTCCTCTAGTCCATACCATGAAACCTGCATCAAAGGAGGGATTTGAGCAGAAAAAGAAAAAGAACCTGATGTTATCCCGTCATGTGAAAATATGAAGTAGAGAATATTTAAATATCCTGATCAATATTATTTTTTACTATCAATGAAGTGGAATGTCATAAAAATTTGAGGACATTTTAATAGTATGATCTTTATTCAAAAAACATAATATCATGAAGAAACCTCATTAACTATTAGCTGTACGCTTTCCAACTCATTACCATTTTCCTGCTTTTTAAGTAATTTTCCTCATCAGGTAGAATGAATTGCCTTTAGGTAAGCTAGTCCTTGTCAAGAACTGTGAAGGGCCTGAGATGTTAGCCTGCGTGCAAGCTGACAAGTTATCCTGACCAACTTTCATAGAAGCTGGCAGAAGACACATGAAGAGTCAAGGCAAAGCAGGCAGCATGAATTGTGTGTTCACGTGGGCTCCCCTTGCCCATCCCTGATTCCCAAAAGTAATGCAAAGTAGGCCAGCTTAATGGTGTGCATGTACTGGCTTTGTGTGACAACTGAGAAACCTTGAGTGTAAGAAACCCCAGTCTTGTAAAGAGGGCTGCTAGAAACCCTGCCAAAACTTTGCCCCAGAGGGAGACATACTGGTTAGCAAGCAACCTGCCCTTTGCTCAGAAGACATACAGGAACATGAGAAATCCATGGTGGATTACCTCCCACAGTCCGCAAACAAACAAACAAAAATCAAAAACAAAAATTTAGAAAGTTTCCCTTGGTTTACAAATGAGCAAGCTCATATATATCAGTATGTCCCCTTTCCTGAGCAAAAGGCACAGAAATGCCATAATCAATCAAATATAATCACATCTAACATCTATAATGCCTGTAGTATTTCAAGCATTTTCATATATACTTTCATTCTAATTCTTAAAGCATCTCCCTAAGGAATATTATACTGTTCTCAATTGCATAGGTAGGGAAAGTACACTTCATGCAGGGAATATTGCCTGCCTCTCAGTCATGAAACCATTCCATAGTGGCACTGGGCTTCAAATCCAGGACAGTAAATTGAGAAGGAATTAGCATGAGACCTTAAAATTGAGTGAATGTAATGACCAACTTTTTTTTTTTTTTAAGTTCTGGGATACCTCTGCGGAACGTGTAGTTTTGTTACATAGATGTACATGTGCCATGGTGGTTTGCTGCACTATCAACCCAATAGCTAGGTTTTAAGCTCCACATGCATTAAGTATTTGTCCTAATGCTCTCCCTCCTCTTGCCCCCAACCTCCCGACAGGCCCTGGTGTGTGATGTTCCCCTCCCGGTGTCCACATGTTCTCACTGTTCAACTCCCATTTATGAGTGAGAACATGCGGTATTTGGTTTTCTGTGGAAGACAGTGTGGCGACTCCTCAAGAATCTAGAACAAGAAATACCATTTGACCCAGTAATCCCATTACTTTCTACATATGGCTTTCTACATATGGCTAGCCAGTTTTCACAGCACCATTTATTAAATAGGGCATCCTTTCCCCATTTCTTGTTTTTGTCAGGTTTGCCAAAGACCAGATGGTTGTAGATGTGTGGTATTATTTCTGAGGGCTTTGTTCTGTTCCATTGGTCTATATGTCTGTTTTGGTACCAGTTCCATGCTGTTTTGGTTACTGTAGCCTTGTAGTATAGTTTGAAGTTAGGTAGCATGATGCCTCCAGCTTTGTTCTATTTTCCAAAGCCAACAATAGCTAAGAGGATTTCTTCTTTCCAGTGAATCTGCTTGGAAAATCTCTTTGGAAGCACAGTAAACACAGTTGTTTTCTCTTGCCTATTGTTAATGTAGTTGTTAGTTGACTTAATATTGGCTGAGCCCTAAGGACAAAAGGTTGGGAAATGTACAGTTAAAATTATTAATGGAACTTATAAAATCAAATTGTTCATTAGAGTGCAATGTAGTGCAGATCCATTTTGAAAAATTCTATTTTCTATTATCTTGTGATCTGTTTCTCAGGCACAAGTTTTAGCCTACAGATATTCACTGTGATTGGTGATCGTTACTTTTAAAAATATGTTACAATAACAATGTTATTATTTACCTTTCTAACAGTATTTTCATTCTTCCCTTTATGTTTTCTTTTTATGCAATTTTAGCTTGGCATGGCATTTAGATAATTAAAATAATTCTGGTTATAACTGGTAAATAATTGGTTCTCTGTAAATACCTACTGCTTGAATATTATAATATTTGCGGGTTTGCTATAGCATATTTGTATAACATGAAATTTGTCTTTGGTAGAGGTGGATTTTGGTTTATAGCAAGATAAAGTTCACATATGCTAACTTTAAATCTGAACTTGATCCATTTTCACCTACTTTCCTTTACAGATTTGTTATTCCATCAACAATGGTTTATTTACTTTCCCAGAAATATTATTTCAGATTTATCTTTTTACCAATTCCTTTTCCTTTTGCCAGAGAGAGATAAAAAGAGATAAAAGCCAATTTGAGTTCTATCTTTTCTTTAATCTTTTCCTTAAACATCCAAGTTTTCAATGATCTTTCAGTTTCAACTTCTAAATGCCATTTTTTTCATTTAATTTGGTCATGAGGATCTTAGTGTAAACCTGTCTATTGCTAGTAGTAATACTGTTACTAATGGTAACAGTAACAGTAGTAAGCAAAGTAATGATAAGTAATTAATATTTATTAAGAGTTTAATGTATGTAATACATTGTACAAAACACACATTTTCTTTTTCTTTTTTTTTTTTTTTGAGACAGAGTCTTGCTCTGTGCCCCAGGCTGGAGTGCAGTGGCGCGATCTCGGCTCACTGCAAGCTCCGCCCCCCCGGGTTCACGCCATTCTCCTGCCTCAGCCTCCTGAGTAGCTGGGACTACAGGCGCCCGCCACGGTGCCCGGCTAATTTTCTTGTATTTTTAGTAGAGACGGGGTTTCACCATGTTAGCCAGGATGGTCTCGATCTCCTGACCTCGTGATCCGCCCGTCTCGGCCTCCCAAAGTGCTGGGATTACAGGCTTGAGCCACCGCGCCCGGCAACATTTTCTTATTTCTTATAATATTCTAACACATTGAGTTCTTTAAGAAAGATTGAGATACTGAGTTTTTGAATAGTCACATAACTTGGGTCACGTCACACAGCTTATCAATACTGAAATTCAAATTCAAATTTTTTTTATTTCAAGACTTCACATTCTACACTATCAAACTATATGTTGTGTTTAGTGAATTAAAAAAATATCTTTATCTGATGAGTGCAGCACAGCAACATGGCACAAGTATACATATGTAACAAACCTGCACATTATGCACATGTACCCTAGAACTTAAAGTATAATAATAATAAAAAATAAAAAATTAAAAATTAAAAAAATTAAAAAAAGAACTGAAAAAAATATCTTTATCTACCTAATATAATACAAGTTTTTTGAGGGAAATGACAATATCTGATATATTTCTGGCTCCATCATAGAGCTTAATTTCCTGTATACTAAAAATCCATAAGGAATATGAAGTCATTAATTGAACAACTGATATAGTTAGTTATAAAACTCATTTTTAACAAAAGGCAAATATTAAGAGTGATACTAAAATAATCTGTTAGCCTTACTTACTCAAACGTTTTCTCTGTCATGCATTTATATCCAGCTCTGTATTAAATTAAGCTCTGAAAGAGTACAGCCTGGTGTAGTGGTTCTCTTACCTGAGCTTGCATCAGAATTCTCTTCAGGTCTTAATGAATCAGATTACTGGGCCCCACCACTGAAGTAGATTTGAGGTCTTTGAGGTCTCATTCAGCAGATTTGAGGTCTTTGAGAACTACTTGTCAGTACTTCCAGAATCAGAAAGTTTGAGCTAGAATCCTAGCTGTGCCATTTATAAGCTGTCTGAACTTGAACAAGTGATAAATATCTCTGGGCCTTAGTTTTTTCCACCTATGTGAAGGGTATATTAGAATTTTTGTGTGTATTAAATGACACAACATATGCAAATTGCTTTAAGCAGAACCTGGGACATATATAATAAGCACTTAATAATTATTAACCATATTCATTTTGTATTAACTATAATTATTAATTGCAAACATATTACCAACTCCTTATTAGACTGCCTTTTGTGTCGTAGTGGGAAAATCAAAGCTCTGAGAAATAAATGCTGAGGTGTGATTTTCAGAATAGAGGAGAAGAAAAGGATCACGTTTAAGAAAGTTATGACAAAGGCCTTAGTAGAAGAAAGATCATTCAGATATTTAGATCCAAAACAATTGTACAAAGGACACAGAAAACCCCACAGGAAAAAAAAGTGTCTGTAAGAAGAAGCAGAAAACAGAATGATTTAAAATGAAACAGAGCAGAGGTCAAGAAAATTTTAGTTAACATGGTACCCAATCTGAAAGGTACACAATTCAAGATGAATTCATCTAAACATAAAATTATTACTACTTTATAAATAGTAACATAATGTTAGTTTACTCAACCATTTTACTTTAGAGTATGAAACATGGCATTGGTGTAATTTCTGTACTTAATTTGAGGTACCAAACTATACCAAATATTCTCAATATCCCCTGAATATGTTGTCTATAAAATGAGAGACTAGGGGAATTTTTGCAATTTACCACTCCAAATGGAAAACACCAGCAGCTCTGAATCTGTATATTTTCTTAGCAACAGAATAGATTATATCAGGGCTCCACTCAAGTCAGTTTTTTAAATAGCAAATGCTTAAGAGATGAAGGATGTGGATTTTGGTATGGCTAGTCCCTCACCAACTGGCCCATTTTCAGGTTAGATCTCATGTACTCTTAGATTCAATTTAATTAAAAAATTTAAAAAGGTGAAAATTATTTCCTTCAGTTTTTAACAAGATCAATTTATTCTAATCTAAAATAATCTGAGCAGAAAATGCAGCAGGGGCCTAATTTCCCACTAAACAGTTTTAGGTAAAAGGTCATTTTATGGTCACTGTTGTGACTATAAGTTTCTAATTGTTTTTGTATATGTCATGAAGCAGACAATAGGGAAATAAAGCAGAGTAACATTGCCAAGACTTAAGGAAAGAACTATCACTTCCACAATTTTTCCTCAGAATGTAGTCTCTGGGTGTCTACCCAAGAATAACATAAGAGGTTTGTGAGAAATTTTGGGGACATCTCTAAGGCCCTCTGACTTACAATTTCTTGGGTGTAGACTCATAAATTAGTTGCTTTAGAGGTTTCACAGATAATTCCCTTTATCCAGAGCCTGTAGCTATCTGATGTTGACAAGCACAGGGTTTCTGGGAGAAATTATGTGGTTAAAAGCAAATTACATTTTCTTTCTTTAGGTTAAAGTGTGCAAATAAATTAAACACACCATCAGTGATAATATATTTGCTGAGAGAACAAAGCACAAGGTAAACAATGCTTTACTTTATATTTAGCAGACCTGCCATATTTTTATGTATGCCCTAGATTCAGTGTAGAAAAGTATTCAGAGAGTATGATAAGCCTAGATACTTGAGCCTTGACCATAGTTTAGAAGACAAGAACACCATTTTAGGAAAATGTTCCCCTTATGCAAGCGTTCTTATCTGGAAAATATCTAAATAGATATCCATATCACATGATAACAATGCAGATGAAAATGCATCATATAGCTTATTAATATTCCAATTGAAAAGCTAAAATGTCTCATATAGTTGTTATTTATTATATATACCATATTATAAATGGCATGTAAATAAGTTCCTTCTTTTCCAAAAGAAGGGAGACAACAATAAAAATACATTATCTTGTCATAAGAATATAAGATTAGTGTCATATACTTTTTATCCACATAAGATGTATATGTATAGCTGTAGAATAAATATCTAGAAGTGGGTTTAATGGATATTATTTTTCAAAATGTCACTACATCATCTACTAAAAAGCTTATGACAACTTGAACTTTCATCAAAACATTAAGATAATCAATTATTTTTCCTAATTCTCTTATCTATAGTAGGTATTAATACTTTTTAAAATCTTTATCATATGAAGATAAATGTTACGTATTTATTATAATTTTATTTATTTATGGCTGAGATTACAGATTTCGTATGCCTATTCACTATTTCTATAGTTATTGACCAATTCTGCTACTAGTCTGTATGACTCTTACTGATTTGTAAAATCTTTTAGTGTTAAAGCAATTCGCTCCCTTGCTGTTATACGGCTGCTCCTTTTTCTTTGTCATTTGTCATTTGGCTTGGTTAATGATATTATCTATACAAGAGATTTAAACTTTTGTGTAATCAAATTCACTAATATTTTATTTTCTGCTTTTGGTATATGTAACATTTGTAGAGAGCCTGTTAACTTCTGTAATCTCTTATAAATATATTTTTGGTGCTTTCAATATATTAATAATAATTTATACTATATATTACAAAGATGTAGTTTGTATCTATTCTTCATATGTTTATTGTGCTTCCATTCCAACAAGCCAAAATTTACAGAAAATAATATGTTTATTGTGTTTCACTTAATCAAAATAACTGCTTTATGCTATCATATGGATAATTCACATAAAAAGGTTAGAAAATTCAAAAAAGAAAAATTAGAATTATTCATAATAGTAACAACCAGATACTAAACGGCCACTAGTTATTGTATATCATTCACTTCATTTATTCATTTATTATTTTTTATCTGTCTATTGATTTTCTCATTTAAAATAGTTCTCTGAATAATTTTTAAAAATACAATATATCTCATTTCACCTGATGTTCCTTAGAAATATTACTTTAGAAAATACATAAGAACTTAATTATATAGTATACCTTAAGCCCTTTTCCTTTTTTTTTTTTTTTCTTTGAGATGGAGTCTCACTCGGTCGCCCAGGTTGGAGTGCAGGGGCGCGATCTTGGTTCACTACATCCTCTGCCTCTAGGATTCAAGCAATTCTCCTGCCTTAGCCTCCCTAGTAGCTGAGATTACAGGCACGCACCTCCGGGCCCAGCTAATTTTTGTATTTTTAGTACAGACAGGGTTTTACCATATTGGCCAGATGGTCTCGAACTCCTGACCTCAAGTGATCTGCCCACCTTGGCCTCCCAAAGTGCTGAGATTACAGGCATGAGCCACCACAGCTGGCCTACCATAAGTTTTAAACATGCTACTTCAAGTTTAAATTTTTGCTATTTTACTAAAATTGTGTTTAGTATCCTTTTACATAGACTACTTAAGGAAATAATCATTATGAAAAATTCTTGGAAGCTGAATTCCTGGGTCAAATTTTGTTAATATATTTCTAGGTTTTTCCATATGTTGCCAAATTGTCCTTAAGAGATTTTTACTTACTGTTAGCTCATGAACTGTGCATGAGGCTTTCCATTTGAATAAAACCTTGCCAACACTTAATAGTGCTTTTAAAGTTAAATATGTAAAAATAAAAATCTTTGAAAATCTAATGCGCAAATAGTATTTTTTTGGGGGGGGGAGGGTGGGGGACGGAGTCCTGCTCTGTTGCCCAGGCTGGAGTGCAGTGGCCGGATCTCAGCTCACTGCAAGCTACGCCTCCCGGTTTTACACCATTCTCCTGCCTCAGTCTCCCGAGTAGCTGGGACTACAGGCGCCCGCCAGCTCGCCCGGCTAGTTTTTTGTGGTTTTTTTAGTAGAGACGGGGTTTCACCGTGTTAGCCAGGATGGTCTCATCGCCTGACCTCGTGATCCGCCCGTCTTGGCCTCCCAAAATGCTGGGATTACAGGCTTGAGCCACCGCGCCTGGACGCAAATAGTATTTTTAAATCTAATTATAGATTCCATGCAATAGTTGTCCTTGTTGTAAAGTAAGTCACAAGATAATCCGTAAGTCATAATCAGTCGTAAAATAATCATTCATAAGAAAATCTATATACTATTTGCTATTATTTGCATAGTCTACTGGCTTAAGAAGTATTATCTAATGAAATGTAAGCTACATATGCCTTCTTATTGCTTGCTATGTGAAATAAATACGTTGTTATGAAACTGTAAATTATGAAACACTAAATAAAACTTTTAAAAGCAACCTGAGATAAAGATAGACCAACTACAAATTAGCAGCAATGAGACTGAGTAGATTTCTGAACTTCAAAGGAAAGGTCAGAAAATACTGAAATTATATTTTTAACCTGTTGGGAAAAATAATTGCCAGTCTTCTGTTTGATATCTAAATGGAAAGATGGCAAAATTAAAAACAAAACAGAATTTATTCATAGCCCTTAACTAAAGAATTATCACAAAGGTAAAATTGAAAAGGAAAAGGAAAAATAACCCAATAGAGAATATAGTTAAATAAAAATTAACAAAGATATTGATAGTCATGTAGTGAAATTTATAAATAATTAACTGTAAATGTGAATATTAATAGCAGAAACTAGTGAGGGAGATTGAATTCAAGGTAGAGGTAAAATAAAGGACAGCAACAACATGCCATATGTGAGGAGAGTCACTGGAGTTAAGCTAATCTGAATGTCAGATATAATTGGAGAAGAGAGTGTAGCTGCATATTTTCTTTGTATATTGCCATGCCAAATATTTATCATAAAATGCACCTAAGCATTAATATCACATAAATCTAATGTATTATTTTCAAACCAGTGACAAGATAGAGGAGGAAAAGTAATTAATAAAGAAAATTCTCTGGAAAACCAGATAGCCAAAACAGGGGAGGGTGGGAATAACCACTGCCAATAAAATTTCAATATAGAGCAAAATAAATCCCCAAAATGGTAACTAAAATAGGTAAAACAAAATCTACTCTGGAAATAAATACATAGTAGATGAATATATTATACATATCACTATATAAGTACAATCATTGAAACAGAACGCCTCTGAAATATATAAAGATTAAAAGCAAAAGAATGAAAAAATACACTAAGCAATTATGGACAAATGACAACAATATTAGATAAAATGAACAAAAAACATTTCTAGTGATAATGAACATCGTTTATGCCTAATGACAAAAGGAAGAGTTAACCAGGAAGATTTAATATTTCTGAGCACTTGTGTGTAAAGGTGAACACTGTCACCTCAACACGTTCCAGGTAAACCTCCAGTGGTTTCATTTGCTCAGTATTTACCATAACCAGACAGGAGGGTCCATTGTGCAATTGAGAACACTGAGGCAGGTGAAATTGTAAATGCCCTTCCTGTTCTTACATATCTAGCCATGGGCACAGCCACATGTGTACCCAGTAAGCCTGGCTTCAAAGCTTGTGCTGGTGGATGACATAAGGTGAAGCTACCTCAATCATAGCAGGAGACTTTTACCTCACATCTGAAAGAATACAGATTGTATCCAAGCACAAGTTGAACTTTTAATGCCTAATTAGGTCCCAGGTTACAAATAAAGTCTTAAAAATTACCCAGTTGTTGAAAATATATATAATGTATTCTCACTGCTCTCAGTAAATTTTCTTTTAAAAGATGATAGATCCCAAAATCTTATATAGAGATAAATTTTGAAAAGACACACATATCTGGGATGAATTTAAAGTAGCATTTAAAATAAAATTATAGCCTTAGGTGTAACAGAACAAGATAGAAAATCAAATAAATTTTTTATCACAAGATGACAAGGGGAGATACTCCCCAAACTAGAAATAAATTGATAAAAGCAGGTTAATAAAGTGGAGAATGAATTGAAATATAGAGACTAATTCATACTCCAGAATTTATAATTTAGAAAGTAAAATAAAACAGATAAATATATGGCAAGATCCAAAGAGAAAAAAAAAGATAGAAATTTCTACAAAATAATATTGAATGGGAGTAGGTATTGTAATTTGTAATTACAGATGCAGTTTTAAAAATTATAAAAGAATACTGTTAATAGTTATGAGCAAAGAAGTCTGAAAACCTGTGCAAAATGAACTTTTTTTAGAGAAACTAAATTACCAAAGTATTTTTAAAAGCTGTACAATTTTGATAGGAATACAGACTTTAAAGAAATTAGTTTTTAAAAGATTAATAAGTTGATTTTTTAAAGAAATTTGATGTGAAAAGACAAAATAATGTGTTTACAGGTTCTATAGAGGAATGAAGAAATAAATACCTTCTGACCAAATAGATATTATCTGAAACATGGAGAGGTGTCTCAGTATTACACAATCTATTCATATAATTTATCACATAAACTGATTAAAGAGAGTAAATAAAAGTGATCTTCAGAGAATCTGAAAAGGACTTTATAATATTCAGTACCTCTGTAAGATTTATTTTTTAGCTGTTTGTAGATAGATTACTTATTTAACCTGATTAGTATTATCAAACAGTTGCAGAAAATGTCTCACTTAATGGGAGACATTAGAACATTCATTAAAAGTCACATACACAGAAAAGATGCCACAGTTGACATTGACCTAGAGATCCTATCCAAAACAATAAGACTAAAAATAAGGTAAAAGATGTAAGAATTAGAAAGAAGAAATAAAGTTGTCAAGAATAGTGTAAATATTCATATAGTATATCCAACTATTACCTGAAGAATAATATTACACATAAAATTTTAGAACTAATATTGGCATTTTTAAGATCAGTATACACACATCAGTAGTGATCTAATGTAGTATAAATAAAAACATAGAAAACTTAATTTTAAAAAATAACAGCTTTCCAGTGCCCAGATCTTGATTTCTAATACCATTCTTCAAGAAAAGGAATGAAAGATTCTTGGAAAAATGAACAGAATTAGTCTAGTATAACTTTTAATGCCAGAAAATAAAAGTGTTTAAAACACAAAACCATAAAGGCATTTCAATGGAATACAGGAGCAATGTATATTGATTTTCACTAGCCAAAGCTGGAACAGTTTCAGCAGCTAACTAAATAACACGATATTACATCATCACTCATAATATAAAATAAACATGCCCCTAGTGATATAAATAATTGATTGAATAAATAAATAGAAACATATGGAGAAAGAGATAAATCTCCCATAAGGAATAATTAAAAATATTTCTTGTAGTTATTCTCTGTACTTCAAGAATAGAAGCTTAATTTCCCATTCCTTCAGTATGGGATGTGCTTAGTGATTGGTTTCCAAAGAGTAGAGTATTGAAAGTACTGGAAAATAGCTTTACAGAGGAGAAACTTCACATATATCACCTCAGAAAGGTGATTAAGACTAACATCACTAGTGATAAATATTGTTGATGGCATGACAAATCATGATAGTTGATAAATTATGAGAATAGCACTTTGCCTCTGCAGCCTTCTCATACAAAACCCATAACCTCAGTGTAATTGTGAGAAAAGCGTCAGAGAGAGATCAATTGGCCTAAGATTGAGATCAATTGAGGGACGTTCGAAAATATAACTGACCATTTTTTTTCTCAAAACCGTCATCCAAACAAAGTCTGAAGAACTGTCACAGATTACAGGATGTTAAGGAGATATGAGGATATGTCATGTGGTATCTAGGATGGTATTGGGGATGGGGACTGAAAAAGGATATTAGCAAAACAAACAAACAAACAAACAAACTTGTGAAATCAGCACAAACTGTGGAGTTGAGTTAATAGTAGCATGGCAATACTGGTTTCTCACTTGTGACAAATGTAATACTGTTTTGTGAAAAGATGTCAAAAGGGGAAATTAGGTAAGAGTTATACCGGAACTCTTGGTACGACATTTTCAACGTTTTTTTTTTTTTTTTTGGTAAATCTAAAACTATTCTAATATAAAACAGTTAGATATATTATTAAATGGAAAAATTTCTCATAACCAGAAGATCTTTATGCCTAAGACTAAATCTTACACAATAGGTAGAACTATCATACAAAAATAATTTAGTTTCGTCTTTTCTTTCAGAGAAAGCTAAAGACAACCATAGCAAGATATTAACAAGTTCTATTTTCTAGGAACAGCCACAGCCAGCCACAACAGGAACAAGTACTGCATGATTCTATTTGTATGAACGATTTAAAATAGAAGCAGAGAGAATGGTGGTTGCCAGGGATTTAGGGAAAGGGGAAATGGGGAATTGCTATTCAATGGATATGAAGTTTCAGTTATGCAAGGTGATTTCTATAGCCAAGATGCAGAAACAGCTTAAATGTCAATAGACAGTTAAGTAGATAAAGGGAATGTGGTACATATGTGCAATGAATACTATTCAAAATTGGAAAAGAAAGAAATCCTGCCGTGTGCAACAACATTGATGAAACTACATTATGCTGGGTGGTATAAGCCAGAGGAGAAATACTGCATGATTCCACTTATATGAGTTTTCTATGATAGTTAAACTCATGGAAGCAGAGAATAGAATGGTGGTTGCAAGGGGCTGGGGATAAAAGGAAATGAAAAGTTGTTATTCAGTTATATATTTTCGGTTATACAAGATGATTAAGTTCTAGAGATCTGCTATACAGTATTGTGCCTATAGATAGCAGTACTATTTGTTCCCTTAAATTTGTCAAGAGAGTATATCTCATGTTAAGGCTTCTTATCACAAAATAGAACAAACAAACAAGAAGATGTGCAAGGAAACTTTTGGAGGTGATGGATATGTTTATTATCTTCATTGTGATAATAGTTTCATGGGTATATGCATATGTCAAAAATCATTAAATTATATTAATTAAACATATACAGTTATTTCATATATCAAAAATACTTTTAAAAACCTGATAATAGAAAAAGAGGGAGGATATCATATTATCTGTTCCTAGTAGAATTTACAAAGTACATCTTAGAAAATAAGTTAAAACATTCCTCCTGAATCTGAAAATATGGAAATCTGAAATTTGTACTACTTAAACTCTCACAGATTGGTGGAGCATGCACAGAGAGAAAAAAGGCAAGAAGGAAGAAAAGAGTGAATGTATTTTTAAATACATTTTAAATACAGACTTTTAAAAATGTATTTTAAATACAGACTTTAAAAATTTTGGACTAAGATTCAGAAAAAAATAGGAAAAAATGAAATGTAGAAAGCTTAGAAAATTAGAAGAAATTTAGAAAACTGACTGATAGACTAGTAGGATTGTTCAGTAATTTCTGGAGGAGGTTCTTCTAGAAACTGAAATTTCACAGTAGAAAAAAGTTAGTAACTTTTTTCCATTTCACAGAAAGAGATGAGAGAGTTTTTCACTTTAAGATGACTTTTGGAACTTAAAATTTATGGCAACAAGATCAAGTAGTGGTACAACCACAGAATATTTGATACCGCATTTGTAAACTAGGTATAGATAAATCTTTGAGACCAGATGGTCTCTAGTAAAGAATTTTGAAGGCAATTAAGGCTGACATTAAACTTTTACCAATAAATTTATACAGCCATTGAAAGTAATCGCTCTGCTGGAAACATTCTGGCTTGAGGAGTGGGTTGACTCTCATACAAAAATAAAGTCTCACTGTAAAGTCTAGAATGACCACCTAGTGAACTTCAGTTCCATATAAGAGATGATGAAATCTATGCAAATATATTGATGTCATTCACATTTTAACAAATACTTTTGAGAAGAGAAAGGGTTTATTTATTTGTTTGTTTGTGAAAACCGTATCTGTCTAAAGTGGAAACCATAGGGAAATGGGTACCGTGTGTTAGAACCTGGGATATCATTTTTTAACATCTTCATAAAATATGGAGAGAAGTCCACTGCCTAATTGTATTGCATTCTCTGCATAACAGTTTACTCTTCTCCTTTCAATATGTTTATTTCCATTCACTCTTAAATTCTTTCTTAGTTCCTCAGTCTTAAATTACATCCCATGCTTGTTCACTTTTAATTTCAGTCTTTTATTTTCTACAGCTATTTCCTCCCATATCACATCTTCACATCTTCCTATACTCTTGACTGTGCCAAGCTTCCTGAAATTTTTTTATCTTTCTGCAGCAGTAGAAATGGTAAACAGGCGGGTTGTGGATATAAGCTTGCCTTCTTGCTTCAGATCTTAGCCAGTGGAAAAGTGAAGGTCAAAATCTCCCCGTACAGTTTCTCATTTCCAGCAAGGCTTTGTCTTGTTTGACTCTGTTAACCTAGCAAGCTCATCTTCATTTTCCACTATATGATTTTCTGGCACTGTCACCTGAAGGGCATAAGAAAAAAATACAGGCTTTTCATTAGGCATTAACCTGAGCTGTTTCCACTCTTGCATAGACTTTTCTAGCTCTGTGTTAACAGGAATGTACCTCTGCAAGAAACCCCCTGATTTCTACTGTCACATTCTCACCTTACTTCCTGGCTATTTTCTGAGTTTTATATCTAAGAATAGCTTTAACAATGAAGGAGGGTCAGAAAAGTAATGGAGTCCAAATAATATCTGTGATTTTGTTAATAGCATAGGGTGCCTTTGTCAAATTCCTATTTTTGATATCACATGTTTATATAAAATGTTTTCATTAGGGGATGCCGGGTGTAGGGTTCCAAAAAACTTTCTATGCTAATTTTACAGTTTGTTATAAGTCTTATTGTTTTTCAAAATAAAAAGTTAAAAAAATAAAGGAGGAGAAGACCTTAAAATATATCACCAGTTTTATAAAAGGACAACTGCCCCATTCTATGTTTTGTGCTAGCTTTGGATTTCTGAGTCTGGAAGCAAACAGCAATTTAAGACAAATGATTTTTTTTTTTCAGTACTGTTCTCCCAAGTGAGCTTTATTTCAGAAAACAAATTTGAGTTTTCTATAATGTAACAACTAAATATATTATTTGTTTACACAATAATATAATAAACACAATCTGTTTATTACTCATTTGTTTCTAAAAAGTCTTCAAAAATTCCTATTACAAGTTGCCTATCAATTGAAATTCTAGATACTTTAAGTGACTCTTCATCTTTTAAAAAAAACTTTCTAATTTTTGTTTTTGAATATATATATATATATGTTTTTGTAAAATTGTTGTTTTGCTTTTGAGGACTGAGAAGTGTTACATCAGAGTTTATATGCAGATGCCATTTTAAGCCAAAGTATCCTAAATCTAGTGATATTCCTTATGACCGTTTTTACTAAGCCTTTTTTTTTTATTCAGAAATCATTAAGTTTGTTTCTGTGAGCAAGTAAATTGTGTTTGACCAGCTGTTCTATTACACTCATTTCCAGAAAGAATTGAATTTGCTTCTGAACTCTGAACTCACAATGCTAAACTTGGCAAAATGTGTTTTCTCATCCCTACCCCAAAAGACCAAACACACACAGTTATTTAATATAATGTGATTTTGAGTCTTGGCTTAAAATGAAATAGAGGCTTACAGCAACTAGAGTATATTTTCCATGAAGGTCCATTTGTATGTCTTATAGAGTGAAGAAAACACCATTAATGCTCAAGTATTATTTGCAATTTATTCTTTATTGGATCAATTGTAATGTAAGTGGAAAATTTTTTTACTAGACCACAATGCCTAGTACCCTTTCAGCAGTTTGTAATGAAATGACTACATGTGATTTATGATTTATTATTAAGGGTATTCCAAAATCAGTATTATTCTTGAAATGTGCTATCAGGCTCATGGTGTCCATTAAAAATTAAATAGGATTCTTAAAGTCTGGTAGTGTGCTTCCCACCTAGCAAAATGTATAACAGATAGAGACTATTCAGTCAACTTACCAAAAATTTATTAAGAATATAAATACATGAAAGGCAACCTATGGATGAGCAAGTTTCTATGGCACATCTGTATGTCTCTGGGCAGTTTTGTCCTACATTGTCTTTTCAAGGATGTTTATATAACAAAATGCCTTGGAAGGTAGAGATTAATTCTCCCTCTAAGACAGATGGCAGATTTGTTCCTAACCAGAATAACAAACCTAATGTCTTCCTCCTGTACAAAGTTGGACAAGTTTGCCAGGAGCCTATTGTCATACATATTTTTAAAAACTATGGTGTCTCCTTAGCTGTAACACAAATCTACTGTGTGCACAGTACCACATGCACCATTTGCATCACTGCTGTGGGACTTGAGGGGCATGGAGAACCAATGCAAACATAAACTTCGTGTGTCTTATTTCCTGGGAATAAAGTCCTTTGCTTCTTACCCACAAATTTTGTGTCTTCTGCCAGTAAGTATGAAACTCTAGCAGATTAGTTTGTTAGTCTTCAAGTAGAGTGAAATCTCCTTCCCTTCAAAGGTTCTTGATATGACCATTTAGTGGGGAGCACATTTTGACTGTGTGAGTAGCTGGTGAGAACATGGGGCCAAGTAAGGTCATTAGGATTAAGGGGATGAAGTTGAGAGGGAGGAGCCAATAGAAAAAAGAAATTGGAGATTTGTAAAGGAAATAAGGTTAATTAGTGTAGTCAGGTCTTATAGCAGAAAGGAGAACCCCCAAAAACCAGAGCAAAGCATGGCTTAGAACAAGAAGAAGGTCACTTCATTCTGCGTGATTGGTGAAAAGAGAGAAAGGATGGTTGTGGCAGTAGAAGTGTAATAGATAAAGAGGTGGAATGTTGAGGGAAATCAAGCCTGATAGCCACAAGTGTCTAGGTTGTCATGCTAGCTGCTTAAATTAAGTGGGGTAGAAATTTAGTACAGAGAAAATTTGAGGAAAAAGGACAGTTCTGCAATTCTCAGGAGGAGAATGGTAAAAGTAGCTGACAGAAGATAGATAACAGAATTGGCAGATGGTGCTGAAGGCCTAGCTGAATTCAGAGAATATCAGTCTGTAGAGTTTTTAATACAAATGGTTCTATGATGGTCTTTGGCAGAATTAAGTTGCTCTGAAATAAGAGAGAAGGCCAATTTTAGAAGTTTACTTTCCTGATAAGTAGTAAGGATAATATTCATTATTGGGTATCTTGAGATAAACCTAAGAGTTACCTGTCTGTCTCACATCTTAACTAATGGTACATTCACATATGTAAGTTGACCATTGAAATAATGGATGAGTAACATTCCATTAGAGAGGGACTCACCTTTGATTTGCAAGAGTTGAGATCAACATACATTTTCTGACATTTTTCTACTATTTGATATGGTCCTCCCCATCCAACTAATTGTATTACAGATTAAGCCCACCTTCATTTGAAATCATATATTAATGAGAGACCTAGGGCATGAAACTAGTGTTAATTTGCATGGATGCCTCAGTTCCTTTTATCATTGAAAACTAGCCAGACCATGTCACCAAAGAGCTGTGACTGATGGGAACTTCAAAGAGGCACTCGGCAAATGCATGTCAGAGGAATTCTTAATAATAATAAATCTTCTGACAAGACAAGAGCACTTAAGTCTGATGGTGACAGTTTAGTTTACAGAAATAAAGCCAATGTTCTCTGCTCCATTTTCAGGGTCTGAATGGTTTTAATCATGCTGTTTGGCAGATAGCTACATCAATCCATCTCATCATATCTAAATTCTGCCATCTTTGGCTAGTCATCCATAGACATATTTCTAAACTTCAAAAACAAATCAAACCTCATTTTTTTTTTTCATTTTTGCTCAGCAGCCATATATTCTCTCATTTACAGTTTGAAAATGAATGAAGCCACTGAGAAATGAAACAATGCTCTATTTTCTTCAAATTAGAAGCATTGAGATTACTATCAAATCAACTTTCTGCAAAGGTTTATGTTTCAGAAAGTAGCATTGCTGGGGGCAGTAGTTATTATGCTGAAACTTGGTAAGTTAGTGGGCTCTCTACAGTCCAGGATTTATCTCAATTTTCTACTCCTTTTGTGACTTCATCAAGCCAAGATTAACTTCTTTTCTTGATTATTTCTGGGCATGAGTTTGAATTAGCCTTAGGGGAGTCCTTCTCTCTGGAAATGCCAGGTTGTAAGTAATTGGACCTAATATCTGACCCATTGTCTTCTGTGAGTTTCTCAACTCCGGTCTTCTCAACTTCTCCTGATACGTTGCTTGTGTTAGTCAGAAAAGTTTGGGTTTTACCCCAGTCTTAGACTTTTCCAGAGATCCCCTACATTATGCACACTGGCCTACATTAATATCCATTTTTAAATAAAATAAATCATATTGTGTATGTTTAAGGTATACATCATGACGATTAAGATATATAGAGAGAGTCATGCATCATAACAACTTCTCAGTCGATGATGAACTGCATATACAATGGTGGTACCATAAGATTATAATACTGTATTTTCACTATACCTTTTCTATGTTTAGATACACAAATACTATCCATGTGTTACAATTGCCTACAGTATTTGTTACTGTTGCCTACAGTATTCAGTATAGTAAGATGCTCTAAAGATTTCTAGCCTAGGAGTAATAGGTATACCGTATAGCTTAGGTGTGTAGTAGGCTATGCCATTTATGTTTATATAAATACAATCTATGATAGTTACAGAAAGATGAAATTGCCTAATGATGCATTTTGGGACTGTATCCCTGTAGTGAAGCACCCTTAACTGTATAGTAAAATGGCTTCTATAGCGGAACAAATTAACATATCCATTATCTCACATAGTTACCTACCCACCACCCTGGCAGCTATCATCTACATATTTAGAGAAAATTCTGAATGCAATTAACTATTGTCAACTGTCGTCTTCATGTTGTAGATTATATTTTTTGCCTTATTTATCCTACATATTTGCTACTTTGTATTTTTGACCTACATCTCCCCATTCTCTCCACTCTACCCAGACACCGGTAACAACTGCTTTATTCTTATTTGACAGGTTTGTGTTTGTTTGTTTGTTTTCAGATCCCACAGGCAACAAAAGCAAAAATAAATAAATGGGACTACATCAGACTAACAATGTTCTGTACAGCAAAAGTAATAATAATAATAATAATAACAAAATGAAAAAGCAGCCTACAGACTGGGAAAATACGTATTTGGAAATAGCGAGAAAACATAAAACCAGATTAAAGGAATCAACTAAGAATTTGGATATGCATTTTCCCAAAGATAATGTAAAAATGGCCTACAGGTACATAAAAAGGTGTTCAATGTCACTAATTTTCAGGGTAATGGAAATCAAAACCACAAGGAGCTATTACCTCATACCTGTTTGAATTGCCATTATCAAAAAGACAAGAGATAACATGTGTTCGTGAGGGTGTGGAGAAAAGAGAATGTTTGTTCCCTGTTAGTGGGAATGTAGATTGGTGAAGCCATTATCAAAAATAGTGTGGAGATTCCTAAAGAAATTAAAAATAGAACTACCATGCAATCCAGCAATTCCTCCTCTGCGTATATCACCAAAGGAAATAAAATCACTACATCATAAAGATAGCTATACTCCTACATTCACTTCAGCATTATTCATAATAGCCGATAGTTGGATGTCTTCCTAATCTCTATTCCCTTCCTTTCATTTGGACCTCAATGGAGTAAGACTGTAACTAACCAAGAGTCATTCCTTAATTAATTTCTTTATTTTCAGATTCCAGCATAAACTTGTACCTTACGAATATTATAGCATAACGCAAATATGATGTTTTCAATTTATATAAGCCATATAGATTTGAATCCATGCTCTACTACTAATCTTAATCTCAGTAAACCCAAAGATTCCTCATCTGTAAGTAGGAATATTGAACTATAACACTTCATGGTTTATTATGAGGATTAAATGAAGGCTACTCAAGCTAGATTTTGTTTTCTAAAAAGGCAGCTTATGTTTGAGGATTCAGGAATACCTCATAGTACCTCAAAGACAAGGGAAAAGAAAGAATTAAAACCAAACTGCATGCCCCTCTAATAACTGGTTTATGTCACGTATGTTTTCTTCTTTATTCCTTGAATCCAGTTCTTCTGCCTCTCCAAACCACAATGTAGAAATCGTAGTTGAGTCACCTATACAGAAAGTGATTTTTCTTTTCTTCAGTTCGAATTCCAAATTCCATGATAAAATATGGGTTCTTCTAGCTAGGGCACCTGCCCATGCCTGTTCCTGGATGAGCGAGGAAAATAATCCTGCAGGAACACAACAGAAAGCTGGTTTTCCTAAGCCACCACCAAGAGCATATAGATTAGAAGGCAAATCTAGGTTTAAGTCAGAAGAAAGCAATATTTTTCCACTACAGAGTTTATGTATTAAAACACAGATTATAGAACAACATTGTCCAATGGGGCTTTATAATGATGAAAAAAGGCACCTAAAATGTAGCTAGTGCAAACAAAGAAAAATTATTTGATTTTAGTTAATTTACATGTAAGCAGCCATATGTGACTATTAACTACTGTATTGAACAGTGCAGCTACAGAATCTTGTAGTCAACAAATGGAAGTTGTTAATATGAGGTAATCTGCAATTGTTTAATAAGTCTATAAAATTGACTGAATGGATGAGACTCTCTCAAACAAGACCTTGGAGGCCACAAAGCAAATTGACCTACCATCTCTTATCATTCAGAAATGGAAACAATCAATTCTGTTATTTTTACTTTTTCTGTAATTGCCTCTGTTCTTTAGATACCTGGAAACAGAAATATCCTTGGAATGCTTAGAAAGAGTAGAGCTAGATGAAGGCTGACCGAAACACAGTTTTCAAGAGTAAAGGGAATTGTCAGAAGTTCAGAAGTTGGAGGAGAAAAGGGTGGAAAGAGCAGATGGATTAATAATAATTACCTATTCCACAGTTTCACCTGAGATACACTTTGTACACAAGTACTTTGGTCAAGGACTTAAATTCTAAACAAGTTGCTAATAATTCAACTGGAAAATTAGATATTTACAATTAATCATTTTATCGGGTACATGTTCTCATGATAATAGCTGGTGTTGCAATCGTGAACAAAAATTGACAGTCTTGCTTTCATGTAGCTTATTATCTAGTAAGTGACATTAAAAAAATCAAATAATGACACCAATATGTGTGAGTGCCCTGGAAACCTATTTGGGGGCAGGAGGGGCATTCACAGAGGTTAGGAGAATAGGAAAACTTCTTAGCTAATAACTGTAAAAGGAGTACAAGATAATTAGGTGAGGAAGACAAGGAAGGTCATTCCAAGCAGAGAAATCAATACATTCAAGCTCTAATGGTGATGGAGGACATTGAGAATATGAGAGATTGACAAATAGCCAGTATGCATTAAATGGAAAGGGAATTATGTGGCAGGGATAGAGAAAGAAGAGAATGGAAAGGTAATCCCAAGTGAATGAGTTTATCTTCAGAAGGAGTTCATTAATGAAGGAGAGTAGAAAGACGGATTTGTGATTTTTAAAAAGTGACTTTGGAGTTTGGAAAGACAGATGGGGGGCTAAATGACTAACACAGTATCTGAGACAGAGATGGTGATAACTTGACCCAGGATGCTGTGAAGATAGAGATTAATTGGTGCATATGAATGATGTTTAATAAATATAGTTCCTGAGACTAGAGAACCTATTGAATATTGTAAATCTGTGAGGTAAACAAATGATCACTTTTCTGTGTCTAACTGCATGGATGGTGGTATTTTTTACTCAGATAAGAGTCACTGGAAGTGATCAGGTTTTAGGGGCAGTAAGAGGGATTATGGATTCATTTTTGATGAGCGTGGCCTTTGAGACATTCAAGTGAGATATAAGAAAGTTAATATAATAGCTTAAAGCTTTTAGGAGTAATCTGGGCTGGAGACATAAATCTGTGTCATTTGCTTACAGAGACAAGCAAAGCTTGGGGTAGAAACAAGAATACCCAGGGAGATAATACAAAGTAAGAAAAGGAGGCCACTTAGGAATAAGTCTTGAAGTATTTGAGTAGTGAATGATTAGGTAAAAAGTACTATGACTGCAAAGACAGAAGGAATAACTAGAGAAAAATAAGGACAAAAACATGTCTTGGAAGCCAAGTTAAAAAGAATGGTCAATCAGGTTGAATTCAACTAGGAAATTAAGTTGAGTATTGTAAAATGACCATTAGATCTGGTTAATACAGTTGTCAAGGAGGACAGTAAAAGAGGCCAGATTGGATTGGGTGAATGTTTGAGGGGTAGGTAGAGCAATAGAGGTAGAAATTATTAATGATTCTTCTAATAAAGTTGTCTATGACTAGGAGATTCATTATATTCATTGATGTTTATATGCTAGACTTAACTTTCAAAGAAATACATCAATCTGGCATATTTTATTTCCCTTATATCTATCAAGGGTCCGTAATTACTATTCTACCAAGAAGTAGAAATTAATTAGAATATATATATATATATATAATGTAGGAAAAATAAATATTAAAAATTACACAGTCCCAACACTCTAAAACATTGCTTGTATTTTGGCTTCTCCTAGTCTTAAGTATATACATTTCCATCAAATAGAGTTATGCTACTTTAAAGATTCTAGTTCAAGTTTTTTTCACAAACATACCCAAATTTTTACCTTACTGTAATAAAATTTTCTGATATATATTTAATGGTATAGTATTCCATAGAGTTTATTAAACCAAAATGTTATAAAAGACACATAACTGTTAACTGTATGTATAAAACATATTTTATGTGCATATATTAATAGGTATTTGTATTTATATATTGATAAAGTAACTTCGGTAAATTCTTCTTGATTCTCTTCTCTTCTACATATGTGGAATTCTTACAAATTATTTTAGAGAGATTCCCAATCTTAAATGATTTACCTTTATTAAAATAATCTATGCCAAAAGAAAACTATGAGAGCTTTTCAGGTTGCTTGATTACTGCATGACTCTTTAGTTTATTCATAGTTATTTTCTGTAATTAAAAAATGTGTTTCACAGAGCTGGAACACAGGCTTAGAAGGATGTAGTTAAGCATTATATTCTGGAAATAGAGCTAAACTTTGTGATATATGAGACATAACTAGGTGACGAAACTTTGTCCTTTGATTGCAGCATTTCTCTGAGAACATTAGTATTCAGTAAACATGTTCTGCGTAAATTTTTATTCCACTTAAGGCTATTTTTATGTTAAGAATCAAAATATAGATTTTGATTTTACCTGTGAAAAGAGAAGATGGTGCTCTTTTATTATTTTTTCCTTTAAAGGTTATGAGTTCTTAAATCTCATTAGTGTTCAACTTCTACCCTGAAGATAGAAAATTTAGTACATAGGGGTTTGGGCACTGGGTTGATGGAATCTATAAAAGTGGAATCCTTCTCACTGGTAGGATTAATGTTTGTTTTGAAAGTTTTATTTAAATAAATGTTGTTTATTTATCTGATAAGAGGTAGGATTATGTGATTATTGGGGATTTGTTCTACTCTGGTGAATCTAAAAGCAGTGTTTTTCCCGCACAAAAATTACTATAACAATGATAATAACAAAAATAATAGAGAGAGTTCGGCTTATGATTGTGATTCTATGATCTCTAGACTCATTTTATATGCCCCCTTACTATTAAGACAGTATTTATTGGAATGGATTTTGTTAGACTGCTGTCTTCCTTCTGGGGGTAGAAACTGCATTAAAGACTATTGACTAGCAGAGGGTGAGGCAAACTGCCAGGGGATGGAGGATGTAGCAAAAGGAGGGAGTGAAAGGGCGCTATGGGAATTACAGAGGATGCAATAGGAATTCAGCCAGCACCATAAATTCAGGGAGAGGGGTATCCAATTTTCATTATGACTGCTAGGTTGTTAGAGAGTTGTCTCTTTAAAATATGTCCAGATAGAGGTTTTGCCTGTAAGTGAGCATTTAGTCCTCTGCTGGTAACACATCCTTTCTTGTTTGACTTGAATCCACAATTTCCTATAGTTCTCTAAGTCCTTTAAAATTGAATCAACATTGTAGCTTTCTCCAAATACAGCCCTTATATATAGCATTTATTTTGAAGACTCAATTTTTAGAGGAATTTTAAACAAATGTGTACTGAGGAGCAGAAGGTAAACATTCATGTGCTCAGAAGCCACTTGTCCTGCTACGATGTGGCAGGTGTGCTGATGGTGAATGCAAATATTCATACAAACACAGAGGGATAAACAAGAACTTTTTGTTTGTTTGTTTGTTTGTTTGTTTTTGCTAGTCATCCATGGCATACTCTGCTTCTAAATATATGGTTGAGAAGAGAGCCTTTTCCAATGAAAATTTCCCTTTTGGGATTCAAATTTAGGTGTGTTGAGAGGGAACACATGCAGCTCATTTATCTTCAGTAATCATAACTGTGGTAAATGTGTCAATCATATGGGGAATTATACATCACTTGTAATTGAAGCTTTCCATTATGCCAAAAAGGACTTCAGTTCAATTATTTTAAAGATTTTTCTTTTCATTTTTGAATTCAGAGAGTTATATAATATGTTTTAATAAAATTCCAAAGCACTGCTCCTAATACCTACTTGAAAAGGAGGAGATAAATATATACATAATCTGTGTTTAGTTAGAGCTGTGGTCTTCACATAGGGAATCAATTATTTAAAGTAAATTTGCCCCTTTTTATCAAGGACTTCATGCTAATGAGAAAGCATTTTGAAGAGCACATTCATTAGTCATTTACTATTTATTTCACAATTCTGAGTCAGAATAGAATTTCGGATTGGATGCAAAGCTCAGTAAACCATATCAGGATGACAGGACACAGAATACATGCAATTATGCATGGTCCTGATTCCTTAAAGGACAAGGGAAATTACCGCCACTGCTTCTGTTCAGTGAGATGACAGGAATAATACTTGGCTTTGTAAGTTTCCATCTCATTGTTGTCATTAGGGACAACGCTGGAGTCTGTCAGTTCAAGACGAGATGCTATATTCTTGGGAGCATATTTTTCTTTTCCTTCTGCTTTCTTGACTACAGTTTTATTACTTTTTTCCTTACCTCCTACTCCTTTTTTTCTTTTTAATATTCAGTTCCAAGGACTGAAAATATTTATATAGTCAATGACAACTACATATTATAAAATGTGGATCCATTGTATATTTTTTTATTATAAGTCATGGTAAAATTTACTGTGAATTTGAATTATGGAGATAGTATAAATTCTAAAGGGACAGATAACACTGTAGTTAAGAATATAGATTCACGAGGTAAACTTCCTGGCTTCCAGTCTTCACCTTTGCTGCTTAACCCTTACTGATCTTAGACAAGTTATTTAACCTTTTCCTTTGTGCCTCAATGTTCTCATCAGAAAAATGGTGGACAATAATACTACTCATATGGATGCTTATAAAGAGTCATGGTTAAATACATAAAATCAAACATTAAAAATTAAATTAAACTTATGTTTTCTTTTCAAATTAAGAAATGGGCTAATATTGACTCTGGGTCAGCTTGAGTTCTTTACAGATGACAGTTTCAGCGCTCTTAATCCTACAGGCATGTTTTGTCTTGCCTAAGAAATCTGTAAATCAGACACTGAAAAAAGGACTCACTTATTTGATTGTTACAAACAAAAAGTAAAAGAAAGGAAGGAGTAGCCACAGTCTTATGGCCCTGATGGAAGGACAGAGCCAGTTAGACTATCCTCATCACTGGTCGGGTTTTACTTCCCATTAGATGGGCTTCTCTGGGACAAAAGACGAATTGAACCAGTCCCCAAATGACTGTTCGCAGGGCAGAAGGAGGAATAGGATCAGTTTTAGGGTGATATCTGAACAGATTGGGGTAACACAGACCACAGCAACAGCTTGTGATCATAGTTTAACTTTTTCTAATATTCTGTTTTTAGTTTTTGTCTTTCAAATCAACTAGTTTCTCCTTCAAAGGTGTTACATTAGAGAACTGTTGGACTAATTTCTGACTAGTTTCTCTCAGACAGAATGAAGTATATCTCGTTCTGTGTACTTAGAACTATACTCTTTATCTTACTTAGGCACACCAGTCTCATATACTAGAACTTCTTCTGCCCAAGAAATGATGGACATAAGTGAGAGGCAGAAATGTGTTGGTTAAGACTATGGACTCCAGAGCCAGTCTGCCTCGGAATTAAGTCTGGGATAAGCCTCTTTCACCTCTTTCAGGACATTAAGGACTCTTTCTTGTTTTCTTTCTTTCTTTTTTCCTTTTTTGACACTGAGTCTAGCTCTGTCACAAGGCTGGTGTGCAGTGATGCGATCTTGGCTCACTGCAACTCCCACTTCCTGTACCCAAGCGATTCTCTTGCCTCAGCATCCTGAGTGAATAGCTGGGACTACAGGCATGCACCACCACACCCAGCCAATTTTTGTAGTTTTAGTAGAGATGGGGTTTCACCATGTTGGCCAGGCTTGGTCTTGATCTCCTGGCCTCTAGTGAAAGAACTCTTTCCGAATCCTAGATTTGTCACCTGTAAAATGTCAATGATTGTAGTGATAGAAACGGAGTAAGAAAGATAGAGTTAAGAAGTATTAAAGAGGTAAACTATTTGATGTAAAAGTGGAATGATCCTAACGGGGCATCCAGACTTCAACCTATGTCACCCATCCTACATTTTGCCATTTTTGTCTATTTGTATTTATTTTTATACCTAGTTTATATCAGGCATAGTTATTCCATGGGGAAGATAAAGGACATGTTTTCTAGACAATTCTTTCAAGTAGCTAAGCTGTGAAAAGGATATGTGGGACCACAGTTAGCAGAGAACATAGATGTGAGGAAACAGTTTTTTTAAGGATGAAGTTTGAGCATTCTAATTTGTCTAAGAGATTAAGCCAAAAAAGACAGGAAAAAAGGATTAAGACAATGAAGATGATTAAAACAGCCCAATGTCTTAGAAAGCAACAGGAAAGAAAAGTTAAAAAAAAAAAAAGGGTAGAGTTTAGCTTGGGGAGGAAGTTTCTTTAGCCTAAATGGGAAGGAAGAATGGAAGAATGCAGAGTTTGATTTCTTTTACCAGTGGCAAAAGGAGGAAATTTTAAAAAGTTATTACCCAATTGACTTTTTTTTTTTTTTAATGAAGGAGGAAAGATCATGTGCTAAGAGTAGTGAGTGGGTGAAACACATGGGATTTGAGAAAAGAAATCAATATTTAGAAGGGTTACTGAAGGAGCTGATAAAGAACCAACTAGAGACTATTGAGGAGGATCTGGCATAGTTTAGAATCCAGATAAAATTGGTTATTTTATGAGGCTATAATAAGATGGTGAGATTTTTCTCACGTATTCAGTCAGCTGTCCAAGACCAGAAACAGAGAGGCACAGTGGATTGATTCATCCTAGTCTGGGACAAATGGAGGGTATGTAAACAAGAAAGTTAAGCCCAATAATAATGATAACAATGGCAGCCTATGCGATGGTTTCTGAGTTAAATATTGAGGGAAAATAATTCGTGGATTGGGGAGAAAATTACAAAGTAAAAACAGGTAATAGAATAAGGGTATCCTGGAGAGATCAATGGCGACTGACTATTAAAAATTTACCTTTCTGATTTATTTGTTGAATTTCATTCAATTCCATTCAGTTATGTCATAATGCTTTGAAATATTGGAAAGAGTCTTAATCTCAAGATCTCACTTCTGCTCTGCTACTCTCTACTAAGGAGACATTTAGGGAAGTCAAGTTGCTTTTGTGGGCTAGTTCATTTATCCGCAAATGACAAGTGCTATTTATTATTGGGTGGCATTCAACTCATATCAGCTGAATGAATGAGTGTATACAATCATTACAGTTTAAGATAAAATTGATGTGAGTTATCATACACTTATCTAAAAAACATAAGATTTCTCTTACTCAAATACATGAACAAATTTTTTTTTTAAAGGATTCAGAGAAGACTTCATGTTCTATAACAGTAACTAGGTTAGCACTTGTAAAAATTTTGGTATCTTTAATGTCTCCTTTAACTGTCTTAAATTTGTCATAATGTATCTCAAGTTAATTTATCCTGTTGAATAGAAGTGCAAAGAAATGTGTAAAACAAATACTGTGTACCAGGCACTTTGCATATCTTATCTGTGTCTCCCTTAATTCACAAAAACATTATTTGAGAGAAGTATGACTGTCCACATCTTTTAGTTGAAAAGGAAAAATTAGGCTTAGGGCAATTGGGTATAGTGGCAGATACAAGATTCAATCCTTGGCCAATGAAAAATGTGTGACTCAAAATCTCAGCTTTTTGTACTGTGCAACATTGCTTTTAGTTGACAGAAGGACTGAAAAACCTTAATGATCATGTAATTTACAACACTATATTTCATAAAACCTAAGCATATTATGTAGTAAAGAGCATCACATTTTTGACTAATTAGAAAAGAGCTTAGAATGATCAGGAGATGGAGGAGGGAAATTATCAGGGCAACATAATTTCTCTTTTAACTACAATAGTTAACATAATGTAGTATTGATGAAAAATAGAAAGACAAACTCAGAGAGAGACTGAAAATTTCTAAGAAGTTTATATATGCCTTTTTACCTGAGAGAGAAAATGATTGATTATATAAAAATCTCATTTGAATAGTTAGTTTGGGTTGCGGGGACATCTAGAAGACCCCTGCTTTAAAACACGCAACAAAATGAATTTCTCTTACTTAAGACTAAAAGGTTATAAAGTCATAAAGCAAGAACATAAAATAATTAGAAACAAAGATGGTTAGTTATCTGACCTTAGGTGTGAAAAGTCTGTGACCGAGTCCAAACAGAAAATGATAAAATTTTCATACATTTCATACATTATGTAAAACTTAAAAAACTTAGTTATTAAAAGCATCAAAAACAGAGAGAGTACACTAGGAAAATACTGTAATTAGATGAAAAATAAAAGATTAATATAATTAAAATGTAAAATCCTTTCATCATTCAATAAGAAAAAGTTGTATTAGTTGAATTACCTAGTAGGGGAAATAAACCAAGTTTCAAGAGAGGTACTTTACAAAAAAGATTATGTGTTGGCCAAGTCTTGGATCTGCCACCATACACAATTGCCCTAAGCCCTAGTATAAGGTAGATATTAAATATTTGTATGTCACTAGTAAGGAAATGCATTTTTAATTAAACTGGCAACTATTTCAAAGTTTTAAAATATCTGTTACCGAAGCCATAAGGCAATGGGGAATTTCATTCACTGTTGTTGGGATGATATATCGGAAATATCTCTCATGAATGAAATTTGTTATTGGACATTCAGAATTCGTATTTTTTGACATAGTACTTCAACATCTGATAATTATCTTATTAAAAATATTCAAAGATGTGGGAAAATTATGCATTGAAACGACTATGGTTCAAATATTTGTCCCCTCCAAATCTCATGTTGAAACTTGATTCCCAGTGTTGGAGGTGGGGTCTAATGAGATGTGTTTGGGCTGGATTCCTTATGAGTGGCTTGGTGCCAGGCTTTTGGTGGTGAGATCTCCCTCTTAAGAGACTTGGTTTGTTGGCGATGGCAGGAAGGATGGAAGGAAGGAAGGAAGGAAGGAAGGAAGGAAGGAAGGAAGGAAGGAAGGAAGGAAGGGAATGGATTAGTTCCTGCAAGAGTGGATTGTTACAAAGCCAGGATGCCTCTTGGCTTTGCTCTCCTAGGCACATAATCATTTTGCCTTTCATCTTCTCCACCATGTTTTTACTCAGCAAAGAAGCCAGGCAGATACTGGCACCATGCTTCTCATACCGTCTGCAGAACCATGAGTCAAGTAAACTTCTTTTCTTTATAAATTACCCGGGCTCAGATGTTCTTTCATATCAACAAAAAACTAAGACAGAAATTTATACTATTAAAAATATAAACAAAAGACAACAATGTTTTTCTTAAGATAAAATCATCATGCTTTAGGAGAAAGGTTAAAGAAATGATTTAAGTATATATGAAATGAGGGAAACCCTGTGTGTGTGTGTGTGTGTGTGTGTGTGTATATATGTGTGTATATATATATATATATATCATGTATACCCTGATTCTAAATGAGTATACATGGTTTATATTCTAATTTTTTCCAAAGTATAGATATTTAAACACATTATTCATGAACATAGAAAAATGCAGGGAGAAAATAAAATAATAAGAATCCCTCTGAGTGGAAAGTTTTTTTTCTATTATTTTTTAACCATCTCTGTTTATTAAGATTTTATAGTGAGCGTTCATTACTTTAAACATTGTGTGTGCATATATGTGTATGTGCACACTAATGTTATACTCATTAAAAAGTACAAGATTTTTCTTAAAAAAGATATAAAGTCATTTAGTAAAGTAAGTCATACATCATTTTTATCTTAAATTTATAAAATTTTTCATTAAGTTTCCAAGTTTGCCGTGATGACACCATGTCTTTTAAATGCCTTTGTCTTAACACCTTATACAGCTCCCGACATAGAGTGAACAATCAAATTTGGTTTGGCAAATGAAGAAGTTCATATTTATATGCATAACCCATGGGAAGATTTGAAGCAGACATTTAGCCTAACTAGATGCTTTTCATTTAATTAGTATTCAGGAGGACCAGGAATATCGGGAAAGGATTTTTCTAAGCAATGATTAAAATACCAAAGTAAAATTGAATATGTGGCCATGATTCTGTATTTTCTATAGAATGTTCCAGCTGTGCTAATTTATAATGTATTGTGGGAAACAGAAAAAGGTCAGGATCGTCGTAACTGATTTTGCAGCGGTATAATGACATTTTTTCGTGTGATGTTATTCTTATTTTAGGTTTCATTTTGTTTGTTTTTCTTCTTCAAAGACTTTTGAAATTATCATTCACTTCAATTATCTAAACAAAAATGAAGTCAATTTAAATTTTTTGAAATTAGAAAACAGGAATACGAGTGTCATGACTACTCATAATAAAATATCTCAGGCATGACATAATTTAATCTGGTTTGAGTTCATAACCATGAAGAGTAAATGTATAGTATCTCGATATTATTTTCAATTACTAATGACTTAGGACGCCATTGTAAACTACTTCAAATTGAGAAGAGGAAAGTATAGTGAATTCCTAGGTATCAGTGTTTCATAATTATGACCTTTAAAAGACACATTATACTCTTTCAAAAAATCAAATATGTTAATTAATTAGACCTTCACAACAATTTTAGTAACTAGAACATAGCACGCGCCCTTGTGTGCAGATAGGAAAACTGACACTCTGAAAGATTGAGTGATACCTATAAAATCTCAATACCAATTGGCCCTGGTGTTTGGACTGGATTTCAGGTTTTTGGTTTTATCACAATTTCAAGTGGAAATTTAGACTTAGTATTAACTATTGACCCTTGTAGTCATTATACACATTTGTGTGAATCTTTATGCTGAAATGATAGCATAGGCACTACAGATACATGGACAAATTGTCTTAATGATTCATTTTAACAGCATTCTTCTAAACAAATTGAATCCTGTACTCTATTTCAACCAACTAAATTGAAGATACCTTCTACCTTTTATGTGATTTTTGATACTTCTGTTCCGTTTGATACTTCTGCATTTTTTCTAACTCTGAGGTCAATTTCAGAGTGAGTTTTGAAGTTCCCTTCTCTTAGTTTCTTCCATCTTTATATGTTTTCAGTTATTATTTCTCATTGAGTTATGTATGCCTTTCATTGAAATCTCACCATCACACTAGTAGAGACTTACAACCTCAAGCCTGGGATACTTCTGGAATCTCCAAATGGTCTAATTTTCTTTGAAATGTTCTTCAGATTATCATAAAGGATAGTATCTAATAAGTATTCCTAAATTATTATTATGATCATGTTACTGTTATGAATAAGATCTTGAATGTTTCAATTAATCTATTATCTCATTAAAAAAAAACCAACACTTTATCCTGGCATTCAAGGCCCACTTATAATTTTTTGTCATTGTTTTAAGACAGGGTCTCGCTTTGTTGCCTAACCTGGAGTGTAGTGGCACATTAATGGTTCACTGCAGCCTCTACCTTCCTGGGCTCCAGTGATCCTCCTATCTCAGTCTCCCATGTAGCTGGGACTACAGGCACATGCCATCATGCCCAGCTAATTTCTTTTTGTATTTTGTAAAATTGGGCTTTTGTCATGTTGCTCAGGCTGGTCTCAAACTCCTGGGTTCAAGCAATCTGTCCACTTTGGTCTCCCAAAGTGCTGGGACTACAGGAATGAGCCACTGTGCCTGGCCCCATCTATAATTTATTTCCAAAATAAACTCCAAAGAGAGTTGACACATGTTTCATTGCACTACACTGGAGCCAATTAGAGGAACTGGATTCTCTCAGCAGGTGTCACTTGATGGACTCTTTATCTTTGCTCCTTCAGAGTATCTTTCCCAATCACAAGGGTGTGATTTTTCTCTTTTTAGGTTTATTCTCCTTGGTTGAACATTTTGATATGGAGAAAAACAAATGGAATCCATGTTTTCATTGTCCTTTTCCTGAGTGTTGTATTGTTCTCCAGTGATAGCATTATTGTAGCAATTGGTTGCCCTGAAAGTAATTAGAGCAACTGGTGATTAGTAAGAATGAATCATTTTGGCATAGGAAATAACTTTTTCAATATGGATACTTTACTCTGAGTGGTAAGAAGTCCTCAAAGCAACCCTATGAGGGCTTCTGGATACAGAAAGCAAACTACTGGAAATTTACTCTCTACTGTCCAATATAAGTTATTAAGGAGGGAATAGTTGATGTTATATTATTTATACTTAATTTCAAAAACACAGTGTCAATTGTTATTTTGATATGAACTGTAATTATGAGGGGTGGCATCCAAAAGATGCTATCCTACATTACTTACCTACATCTACATATGGTATAATAAATAACACTTTCATTTTATTCATTAGACCATGACATGGTAAACATCAGTGGCCAGTTATTAGAAATTGGAGTGTTTGTAATATAGAATCCATGCATGAGAGGATCATGTTCTTTCTCATATTCGATAGTACATTTCTGTAAAATAGAGGATTTTACAGAGTGATGAGAGATTACGCAGTTGTATAAGTTGTTTTCATTCCCTTCTATTTTTATGTCTATATATATGTAAAACCACTGTAAGCCAATTGAGGAAACAGGGGCCCTTAACTAATGAGGGACCAAGAGAAGTGGGCTTTGTGTACCACCCAGGGTGCTGTGGATTTGTAACTCTGTTCTGAGCACTGCCATTTGCCTGTAGATTGAGAGGTAGAAGACCTGGGAGTATACATATTCTGCCCTGCCCTTAGTCAGTGGCTGATGAGTGTGGAAGTGTGAAAGGCCAGCTTCCTTGTCTAGAGCTGAAAATACCTCTGAGGTATAATTTATATCCTGGAAACCCCCATCATACCTGCGTAAAGCTGAGATTGCCTGAAATCATGAGTGCTGTCTTTTTTTTTTTGCTTTCCTGGTCCTGCTTCTGTGACTCCCTTACAGTCTCCTGGGAGTACTCTAATAAAATACTTGCCCATGATGGCTGGTTTCAAGGTTTGCTTCTGGGAAACTTACTGAGTCACATAGTTGTTTAGTCATAGTCAAGTTTGAAATATGCTACTCAAACCAACTGCATCAGCATTACCTGAGAGTTCATTACAAATGCAAATTCTATGGTCCCATCCCCCACCCAATAAATATAATTTCTAGGAAGTATGTCCAAGATATCTGCATTTTAAGAAGATCTCCAGATGATTTTTATACGTGCTAAAATTTAAGAACCTCTCGTCTGGACATGCATCCTTTAACTCCTAGCCTGGAGCTCTTTTATAGCTTTATTTCTCTCCTCTACTCATGGCTTCTCTACTGAAGTAGGAGATGGGACTTTGGACCAGATTAAACACCAGCTGAAACAGGAAAGAGGCAAAAGCACCTCTCGATAAGACATGACCACCAGTGCCATATCAGTTTACCATTGCCATGGCAACACCTGAAAGTTACTGCCCCTTTCCATAGCAGTGACCCAGAAGTTAACACTCCTTTTCCAGAGATTGTAGAATAACCCACCCCTTAATTTGCATGCAATGAAAAGTGGGTATAAATATGACTACAGAACTGTCTCTGAGTTGCTACTCTCAGCACACTGCCTGTGGAGTAGCCCTGCTCTACAGATGCAGTCATGGAACTGTAACACTGATGCCTCGATAAAGCTGTTTTCTTCCATCTTCCACCACTGGCTTGCTCTTGAATCCTTTCCAGTGAAGCCAATAACCTTCCTGGGCTAAGCCCCAGATTTAGGGCTCACCTGCCTTGCATCAGCTGCATTTCATCTCAGTTGGGGGTACATTATTCAATAAGTTATATTAGGATTTAGATAATAATTTAGTTTAAAAAATTAAACTGTATTCTTATACACAAAAAGCTTCAAAAGGTAAAAAAGAATTATAAAATAAGTAGATGAAAATATAGATATTTATGTAACTTCAGCAATGGTGTCATTATCCCCCTACAAAAAGTTCAGAAAAAATATATGTGCAAGGATGTTCATTACAGTTTTATATGAAATACGGAGAAAGTGGAAAGCATCTGAAAGCCTAATAGTAGGTAATAGATTTTTGTATTATGAGTTAGCCACATAATAGAAAAGTATTTCATCTTCAACCATGGCATTGAAGAATTTACAAACAAGAGATATACAATACACAACAAAGGTATATCTTTCTAGCAGGGCTACCCCACAGGCAGTGTGCTGAGAGTAGCAACTCAGAGGCAGTTCTGTAGTCATATTTATACCCACTTTTTAATTTTATTTTATTTGTGCAAATCAAAAGGAAAAGAAAACCTTGAGAACTATACATCAGATGTTAACACCTATTAATTGAAAAAATAACATTATCTTGATTATGCTTTTATTTGTAAATTCTGTTGAGTTTTGCATTTTCTAATATTACTACATCTTACCTTTATTTCGTGATGTAAGTAATAACATTTTAAATAATAGTTTGAATTTCATTTTTTCACATGTGTTAAACTTCTCATACTTAAAAATGAGGAAATCAACATTTTATAATGCTTAATTTAAGTGTGTAATTCATATTCATAGAATAACATTAGCCATAAATTTTATCTTTAAAAATATTCATAAGGACAAATATGTAAATTAATTATATCTACTTGTTTTGATTTGTTTAATGTTACCAATTAGGCTTCTTGCTAAAAATCTTGCAACAGGCTTTCAGTCTTTATGTTACTTTTTGTTTCTCTATTAGTCTACTTTCACTGAAAAGGCATTTGTAATAACTTGTACTAAGGAAAAACAAAAATAATTGTTCTTCCTTATTCTCTTTCTCTGGAATTTGCAAACCAGTTTGCAAAATAAATTTATTTTGGTTTGGAAAATGAAATCATGCGGCTTAACGGATTTCTATGTTGTCATACTTAGACCAATAACTCACATTAAAATATAGCTCTATCAAGCAGGGACAAACTTGGTCTCTCCTCAAATGTAAACACCCGGAGCAATGAGAACTTCTGGTTACAACTCTGTCCAAGCAATTTCCTGGGATAGTGAGTACTTTAAATAAGGTGGGCCATGCATAAAATTAATTGCAATTCCTGGAGTTGACAAAATGATCCAAGAGTAATGAGGATCACTTAATAGTTACCAGAATAATCTGTCTTCAGTGTGTTAGGTAACTGAGAGAGAGCTTGAATTTACTCTTCATTGCGGTCAAATGTAGGAAACTAACACATTTTCCTCTGACCATCTGGTGGGTTGTACATCAAATCAGTAAAATGACTTCACTCCTAAAATCTAATTATTATTCAAACATAGATAAGAATAACTGAACAAATAGCTTTAAACTCTTATTCCATAAAATGGAAGATTAGGCTCAGCATCAAAAGGCGAGAACAGCTTCTTATGAATGCTAAACAGAAGAAAAGAAAAGTTGTCCTATAATAATAGAATCTTCCCTCATTGTCAATTGATGCTCATGATTGACTATGGATTATGACATCTTTATGCACCTTGACCTTTAATTTCTCACTTTGACACTGTCACATATTTCAAACATGTGATGAAGGTGACTTCATTAATAAAGTTGTACAAAATGAAGAAAGGAGGATACTCAGAGAATTGTAAACCAGAGTATCATCAACCATTTCTAAATACATTACACAGTAATTATTATTTGGGTTTAAAAATAATGTTCCAAACACAATTACATACACCCCCCCTACACACACACACCACAGGAAAAATATGTTTGTGATAGTGTGATCTTCTTTTTGTTCCTCATTTTACTTGGCCATTTCCTCCTGTTCACACACATTAACTACCAAGTAGTCTGAATTCATGACTTAATATAAATCACTCTATATCTTTCTCTATGCTCATACAATTATGTACAAGTATACTTGTGTACACACTGATTCACATTAACTATGTATATATACAAATTTGTCATTGTTTCACAAAAGCATGTTGATTTTTGCTTTTTAAAATTGTTTTAAAATATCTCATGGAAATATTTCCAAATCATTTGGTTTATTTCTGAATATTCTTTAATATTCCAGGGATCAGATGTATCATAAGGTTTTCAACTATCCTACTGCTGATGGGAATTCAATTGGTTTCAAGTCTTTCACCATTATATTTTAACAAATACTGCAATAAACATCATTACACTTACATCTTCAAATATAGCTGTTGTTATTGCTATGAAATACAATACTTAAATTGGGAATACCTTGTCAAACTAGGCATGTCTTTCTGAATTTTATGGGTTTTTTTTTTCCTACTTTATTTCACAGTGAGATATATCAATGTGTGTTTCCTCCAGTAGAAGGAGTTGGTGGTCATTATTCGTAGCAAACAAATGCAGGAACTGAAAACCAAATACTCTATGTTTTCACTTTTAAGTGGGAGCTAAATGGTGATAACACATGAGCACATAGAGAGGAACAACAGGCACTGGGGCCTACGTGAGCGTACAGGGTAGGAGGAAGGAGAGGATCAGGGAAAGTAACGAATGGGTACTAGGCTGAATACCTGGGTGACAAAATAATCTCTAAAGAAACCCCTATTACATGCATTTACCTATAAAACAAACCTTAATGTGTACCATGTGTACCCCTGAACTTAAAATGCAATTTAAAAAGTTTTGTTTATTTGTTTAATTTTTTTTTTCAGTAATATGCTTATAGTGGTATTTCACTACAGTGAAGTCTTTTATACATGGCATATTTCTGAGTACTGGTGAGTCAGAACAACATTTCATATGGTTTCTGAATATTTTAGATTGTTTTCTTCAGTAATTGCCAATTCATATCCTTTATTATTTTTCCTTTAGAAAATAAAGGATTGTTTTAGTCTGTTTATAAGAGTTCTTGCATTTTATAGATATTATAAAGGATTGCTTGCTGGTAGAAATAAGTTTTCCAAGTCAATTGTTTGGCCTTTTAACTTTTCTATTGCACTTCCATAAATGGTTTTTAATTAGTTTTATATTCAAATATATCTCCATTTCCTTTCATAGATTTTTGGATTTCAAGTCTTGATTACAAAGTTATAGCTTAATACTGGACTATACATATTATTTTAGAAAAATTCTAGAAGAAATTTTAGAAAGCCATTTAAATATTTATTTCAAATATATTGTTTTCTCAATTTTTTTCTAAATTCATATTGTAACAACTAGGCATTTCCAATTTCTTCATGATAAAAATTTATGAGTGAAAAAGTTGAAGTTCCTGAAGTTAAATTTCCCATTTATAAAGATTCTGAACCTAGTTCCAGGGAACTAACTGGAATTTATTATTGTATATAGTGTAAGATAGGGGTATAATGTTATATTCTCCTAACTAGCTAGCTAGCTTTAAAAACAATGCTAGTTAAGTAATTTATAATCTGGTATTTATGTACTAAATTGGAATAACACTACTTTCATTTTTTCATATACACTGGAAATTTATTTGTATTTTGTATGGTATTCTTATCCTAATCCATTAATGTGTCATTATTTCTTTACAACTTCTACATGGATTTGACTACAGTAAATGTATGTATTTTCTAATGTCTGATAGAACATATGTACTCATTTTCCTTTGTTCTATAGCAAAAATGTTGTCATTTTACAAATTCATTCTTTATTATAAACTTTAAGGTTCTCTTATCTCTCCCTTCCCAATGAAAAAACAAACAACAAAACTCTCACAGTTACCTTCATAATTATATGACATTTTTAGTACGTTTTGGGGAAATAAGTTCCAGTCAGTAGTATAGTATCACTTTCCATTTGTTTAAATCTTATTTATGTTTTACAAAAAGATGTTAGAGTTTCTGTTACTATTTCTGCTAGACTTTTCTTATAAAATTCATTCATAAGCATTTTCTAGGTATTTTTTTTTTGTTATTGTTGTTGTAGTTGTGAATGGAAGATGTTTTATTCCCATCTGTTTTTCTAAGTAACTGCTGCCAGAATAGAGATGAGCTAGAGTTTTATTTTTTAATGTATTTACTTTATATGCAGCCAAGGAACAAAAGTCAATAATTAATTTTAATGGCTTTTCACTAATCTCTAATTTCATCACCAAAATAGGTATTATCTCTACTTGTCTGATGTTATTTTCTCATTGCATTCACTATGTCCTCCAAAACACTGTTGATTAAAAAAAAAATGGAGCTATCCAGCATCTCTGCCCACCTCCTGATATTACTGGAAATGCTTTCAGTGGTTTGACATTTATAATCATATTTGCTGTCAGTTTTAATGGTCTTCTATTTTTGTTTTCTTCAGAGTTTTTTATTATAAGTGGCTGGTATAGTTTATCAAATGCCTTTTCATTTGATTTTCTCATTAATTTGTTGATGTAAGATTATGCTGATAGTTTTTTTATATCTAACCACCTTTGCACTCACCTGATAATGAGTTCTGCTTGAATATATATATATATAGTATTAATGTTTACTCTTTGTTATTATTTTTGTAATTTTTATAAATATATATGTAAGATGTGGTTATAATTAATTTATTTGTATTCATTCAAAATATAGGTTCATTGAAGAAATTTAAAGATTATATATAAGCAAAATACTAATTTTTTTCAAAAATCATAATTCCAATAACAGAAATGAATGTTTTTTATATTCTTACAGATACATTCTTTAAATATATTCTTTAAAATATTATATTTAGCTTTGTATATTTGTAAGGCATATTTCACTTGACAATTATTTTGTATCTTTTCATAACATTGTATGTATATATAAAATTATATAACTTATAAAATTATATTTTATAATATTAAATGTGTGTACATATAATTTTCCCTTTTTCTTGAAAATATTATATTTCATTTTCCAGAAATATAATGCAGCACAATACAGACTATAAAATAAAATTTAAAATAAAATTTCCTTTTTAAAATTTTTTAAAATTTTTTGTATTGTATTGTATTATGAAAGCCTTTCAAACTCTACTTTGAATCCTTTTATAATTTCTCCCATTTTTTGTCTAGTGTAGTGAATAATACTGTTAAGTTTAACAGTATATTTGACTTATCTAAATGGTTAAATGAGCATACAGGTCAAAAAGTATGCTCACTTAACCACTTAGATAGGTTTTGACTATTTTCCAGCCCTGTAGAAGTATATGACAGAGTGCTACCTCTGAAACTTTAGAAATAAAAAACATATATAAGTAAATATATATATATGTGTGTTTTTGTGTGTGTGTGTGTATGTACTTGTGTTTTGTTAGTTGATTTTTTTTTCAAGTTTGATCATTTATATGTTCAACAAATATTTATAGAGCACCCAATAGGTAACATCACCTGGTTCAAGCATCATTAATTATGTACATGTTTAGATAGATATAAGTATATATACAAAGAAATAGATGATATAGATACAGATATTTACGTGCCATATTATTTGATGATTTTTGTGTTCATATTTTAGACCACAGCGTCCAAAAATATGGGCTGCAAACTGATACAAGTTCATGAACACAATAAAAATCAAGTTTAGAAACTTTTATAGCAATTTAACAGAGTAATTTTATGTCTGTGGAATTTGAATTTGAAAAATGAAGACTTGTATATTTTTAAAACTTTATATTTTGCAATTCATGTTTATTATATTCTACTAAACTGTATATCCATGATTTATTTTAAAAACACAACTAATCTGTCACTACAGATAATTTTATAAATATTATTTTAGTAAATTATGTATTTTTAATTCTGTGATGAGTCCACTTAATAGTGTAATTTAGTGTTCTACAGTTTATTGATAATATTATACATAATGTTCCAAATAAGAGTATGGTATAAAAAAATAGTAGTCCAATAGTACTCCAAATATTCTGTTAATACATTTCTGTAAATATTTTTCAGGATCCTGGCTAGAAATAAATGTTAATTAAAATGAAGTGATTAAAGAAAGTTTTACAACGGTGCTACTTACAAAGGCAGTGAGAGACAATGACAAGGGATATTGAAAACCCCTAGGATTGAACCGTTGTGAAGCTATCACAGCTCCTGGGTCTGAATAGGAGGCCATAGTGAGGGGGTATCTGTCAAAACTATTGCTTTAAAGTTTAGCCACTTGATAGGAGTTATGGTCTTTTGTCAAGGCATGTAACCGTTATCAAATCAAGACAGTGGAGAGAGAATTGAGGAATAAATACTTTCAATAACCTTCTTTGCTTCAATTCTGCCACCCTATATTGGCCAAACAAGTTGAGAGCTGGAGTGTCAGGGAGTTGTTCGATGCTGTCCCAGGGCAAGGAAGAGGGAGTGCGGAGTGCATCTGTGGGAGAGAATGGAGACTATATCGCATCATACACATAATTTTTTCATGTTTTCAGTGGTGCATATTTAAGAAATATAAATATTCATTCCCCAAATTTTCAAGCCATCCTTTTATTCTGCAACTATTTTTTTTAAATCAATCTATTGTGATTATTTTCACTTAAGTAACTATTTTTAGCATTATTTCAAGGGCTCCTTTTATTATTATTTCTCAATGAAACCCCTATTATTGCTTAGTTATATTTTATTAGATTAAACAATGTTAAAATTAATTTTGCAATTAAAAACCTCATAGCTACATTTTTGTCTATATCCATGATTGTTTTCTTATTTTATTTCTAGAGGAAGGTTTCTACAAATTTTTGAAAAACTTTAAGGAATATTGTACCAATGTAAAATTCCTGCTGACAATTATATGAATGTCTCTTTTTCCACATTCCAGTGTTCACATCCCCATGTAAGTACATAGACCCCAGCACACAAATGTATACACAAGTACTTGCACATGTACATTTCTGTCATTGTTTTGGCAAATATACCTTTTACATTTATATTTAATTGATAGTGAGATGAAACATTTATCGTATATCAGCCATTTCTAATTCAGTTTTCTATGAATTATCTTAATGTGAATTTTCCCTTTTTTATTTGGGTATAATTGGGAGATACAGCAGCTCCATCACCTCACCAAGTACCACTTTTTGTAGTTAAACTCTGCCCCATGCCTATTATTGTATCAACTTGTCCCTAGGCTAGGCAAAGTACTAATCTGTTCCTTGTTCCTATATTTTACCATTCCCAGAACGCCACATAACGGAATCATACATTTTGTAAACTTTTGAGAATGGCTTATTTTACTCACCATAGTAACTCCTTTTGTTCATAAGGGTGGCACGAGTACCTATAGTTTATTTCTTCTTTTTTTTGATAAGTAGTATTCTATTGTAAAAAATACTAGTTTGTTTTATCCACTCAGTCAGAAGGGATATTTGGATTGTTTTAAATGTTTGTGATTTTAGATGTAACTGCTGTCAGTATCATGTACAACTTTTGTTTGTGTGTGTGTGTATGTGTACATATATGTGTGTGTGTGTGTGTGTTTCCTCAGGGGTAAATATCTGAGAGTGAGATCACAAATTCATATGGTGAATGTATATTTAACTTTAAAAAAACTGCCAGAGACTCTAGAATTTACTCTCACATTTACTATTTAGTTTCCAGCAGTTTGATTGGGATATAACTCAGCATGGACTTATTTGCTTCCATCCTATTTTTGATTCACTGAGCTTCTTAAATTTGTAAGTTTATCACTTTCACCAAATTTTGGAAATTTTCAGTAATTATTTGTTTAGCTTTTTCTTCTATATCATAATCTTTCTTCTGGTACTACAATAATACAAATATTAAACTTTTGGTGTTGACCTAAAGGTTCATAAGACTTGATATGTTCATTTTTCCCTGATCTTGTTTGATGTTGTTGTTCTGACTGAGTAATTTTATTACATATCTTCAGTTTCATTGACGTTTTCCTACATAAATTCTATTCTTCTATGAAGCTCATGCTATTGTTTTTAGTTCTAAAATTTCCATTTAGCTATTCTTTATATTTTCTGCTTAAACTTGCTTTGTCTTTATTTATTTCAAGAGTGTTTACCCTTACCTCCTAGAGCATGATTGTAATGGCTGTTTATAGTCTTTGTCAGATAATTTCAACACCTGTACCATCTCAGAATTAATTGGTATATGTTAATTATATGTTTTATTATGAAATAAAATTTTCATTGTTATTTTTCATGTTCTTTTGACTTGTTTCTTGAATATTTTAATATTATGTTATGGAATTCTAGGCCCTGTTTACCTCATATAGAGGATGCTGATTCCTTTTTTGTTTGTTTTACATGCTTGTATAAGCACAAATCAGAGACCAGATGGCACAGATTTTAATATTGATCTTTTTTTTTCCAGATCTTTTATTCTCTTTAAAGCCATCGTATCCTTCCTTCTATTTCTCCACTGCAATAATCTAATTCCCTGAGGACATTAGTACTAAGTATTCCAATTTCTTGGAGTGCTCTCCCAGCAGTCTGACTTGTGTTACTTTTTCTTTACTTTTAGATAGCAGCTTAATTTTTCTTCAGAGAAGCTGTCCCTGACCACTTGCATACTTATATTTATATCACAATCTCTTATTTATTTACCTTATAGCACAAACTACAAAGGTTTTGTCTTGATTATTATATATCTCCACTGTTAAGATGAACATATCAGCTTTTCACAACAGTAAATGATACTTAGTAGGTGCTTCATAAACAAGTACTTAATGAATGAATAAATCTGCTAAATGCAGCTGGAGATTCTTTAGTGATTTTAGATTATATAATAGCTATGATAATTGATATCTTTTGCCTTTTAAAAATACTTTTTGGAAAATTCAGTACAGGTTACCCAAGTACTAATATCCAGATATGACTAAAATTAAAAACCAAATTTTAAAAGTAGAATACAGAATAAAAGATATTGATTACTACTAGTTCAGAGCAACTAGGCTTCAAGAGTCAATATACATAAAATAAAATCCAAAAATTAATTTGGGGTTTGAGAAATCCTAATGTTTTAATTCAATAATAAAATTTGTTCTTTTCTTCTGTGAAACATTAAAATGTGTTATCCATAGAAAATCTATTTTATGACAAGACCAAGCAAGTTACCTAGGAGAACTGTTTTGTAGCATGTGTTAAAAAGTATGAGAGCTTTCCATTTTCTACAGAAAAAATATCTTTTCCTGTGTCTGTTAGAGCTCTTTTGGTTGTAAGTGACAGAAACTCAATGAGTTAGCTAAAGTAAAATAGAGGTTGAAATGTCTCTACTTACCTCAAACAACCTGGGGGAACTGGCTTCAATGATGACTAGATATAGTGTATTAATTTGCTTTCCTCTTAATACCAGCTTCCATCTGTCTTACTGCAAAAGAGCTTTAGTCATAACCAGAAACATTTTATCACAGTCTTTTGACAAAAGAAAAAGACTATCATTATGTCAAGTTTGGAATCCTTGAGAGAGCTGCTTAAGGCCCAGTTTGGATAATCTACTCATTCTCAGGATTCTAATTGTGATTCATAGCATACAGTCCTCAGTTTGAACTTGCCTGGGGAACATACCACTGGTATACTTACAGAGTAGCTGCTTTTTGCAGTAGACAACTCTGCTTTTATATTAGGAGCAGAGAGAATACATTTGCTAGGTATAGAGGAAAATCAAACAAACAAAATAACCTACATCACCTAACTTCAACAGTTTTAATTTATTAAATGAGTGTTCTCTGGAAGATATTTTGTTATATAATTTTATGTACATTATCTTTTAAAAATAACTTTATTCTCCAAATTAAGTAATTTTATTTCTATTTTCCCATGAAGCATCTGTGTTCTAGGTATTAAATAATTTGTTTAAGATCTAAAAGTTATGAAGTGGCAAAAAGGTGACTTTAAGTCCCATCTGTATCCACAGCTGTTGCTCTTTACACTACACTAGGGCTTCTCAAGTTTGCCACTATTGATATTTTGGGGCAGATGATTATTTGTTGTAGAAGCTGTCTCTTATATATTGGAGTATGTTAATAGCATTCCTGGCCTATACTCACTAGTAATGAGTAACAATTCCTGACCTGCACAGTTGTCATAACCCAAAATATCTCCAGCCATTGCCAAATATCCTCTCAGGGTAAAACCACTGACATATACTATAGACTTCTAACATTTGTTCTATGGGCAAAAATCATTGATGGTGCTCCATGAAAGAGTACTCTATAAGCAAACATATTTAAAATACTTTTCATATACTATAACTTCATAGTAAAGTGCATTGGTATAGGACATTGGTATAGCACAATGGTATAGCAAAAGGCTCTGAGAAATTATGCAGTAATAAAATGTACCCGAATTTATTTAACTTAAATGTTTTTAAGTCTCTGGTACACCCACTAACTGACATTGAACTTCTGTGATAGTGTATTATTTCATCCATCTTGATCCCAATGCCTTTGTATATTCTGTTAAACCCCTTACAATGTCTTTCACAGACTTTTATTCTTACAGGGACCTTCCCAAGTGAAATTGGTCACACAGCTTTGTTTTTACAAGTGGTTTCTTTCTTCCCATAAATGCCCTTCTCCTTTACCCAAATTGAGAAACTCCTATCCATGCCTAAAACACTCGTATTAAAGGGTCACAACTTAATATAAACTTCCTAGTTTTCCCCAGAAAGAAATTATTTTACTATAGAAATCTCTCAGCATTTAACCTAAATTGCAAAGGCATTAATTTTTTCATTCATTCAACAGATAATTACTGAATCCATTCTCTTATGCTAGACCGCAGCCTGCGTGGTTCTTGTCTCATAGGGCATATCAGCCAGTAGCAAGGGAAAAGTTCATGTATAATTATCCACGGAAATGTGATAAACATTGTTTGAGAGGAAATATGGACTCTTCAATAGTAACTGAAATAATGTAGGATATGGTAAGGAAAGGCTTACATGAAGGAGTAGTGTTTAAGCAGAGTCAAAGCTAAGCAGAGTTCACCAGGAAAATGAGAACAGTGATGATGGAGCAGGGAATATACCAGGCAAAGCAAAAACATAAACAAAGGCAAGAAAGAACATGACTCATTCATGGGTACTGAGCAACAACAAAAAGCCTAGGAAAATTTGATCATAGATTTTGAACATGAGAAGAGAAATCTAGTAAGGATGAGGATATGTATTTCCTACCTGGGTGTGTTCAGCTATACATTAAGGACTCTGTCCTCATCTTTATGGCCCTCTCTGGGTAGCAGAGTGAGCGGCTCATGTTAAGTATTAATAAAGGAGTTTGAGTAAATGGACTCTTATGTTCTAGATATTCCAGGGAATAATAGGAGACATCCACGATAGCCACTGTGTCCATGGAAGATTTCATTTCTCTGGTAGAACATCTAAAAATTGGAATTGCAAAATGCTTTATATCAGGGTTTCACACCCGCTTGAATTTTCTCTGACTCAGAGGTATTTTATGAGATTGTGTGATGTGCACTGTTAAACTTTCTCTCTATAATCTCACCAACTAACTTTTAAAAAAATCTTCTTTACTTTGAAATTTAGATCATGTTCCCTGAGCAAGGTCTATATTTTTATTCTATTGAACAACTTGTAGTGTCAGATGCCTGAAAAGAATATTGAAATCATGAGTTATGGAAGCCAAAATGAAATCCTTTCTGATGCTCAGTAAATGATAAATCAAGAGAGTACAAACACAGTGGCACTATAAATTCTTTTATTTCTACACTAACTAAAATTCTTGGCTCATAATTCCGTCCCTACCAATTCTTTTTACTCCTTGTTCTCTGCATGTGACAATAAAAGTGTTTTAAAGGTCAACAAACCATGTATGAGTTTTATTGTGGTTAATTTGCTATTTCAGCATTTAAGTTTATATTTGATGTTCCAAATGTGGATATCTAATCTTTAGTGAGAACTTACACTGTGCCAGGTAGTGTATTAACCTCAAAATGTATTGTCATGTAATCTTTATAGCAGTCTTATAGAGCAGATTCTATTATTATGCCAATTTTATGATTGAAAATACCAACTTAGAGTGTTTTTTTGTTTTTGTTTTTGTTTTTGTTTTTTAACCCCAAGATCTGTGAACTCATAAATTGTGGACCTATGCTCTTCTGACTCTCAAGTCAGGTTTTCAACCACTACTCTATGTTGCCACCTCTAGCAATGCATGGTTGAGACTATATATTTAAAATATATATTTTAGTGGTACCAAACAGATGCATATCTAACTGCCTAGTAGAAAGAAAATTTATTCCATGCAATCTTTCCTTTGGAAAACTGCATTGAAAATATGTTATCATTTTTTAAAAATCTACCAGCATAATGTGCATCAAGTTTCTCATGGCATCTGTTTTATCCTAGCATTCCTTTAGTTTCATGTAGACTTTTTTATATTCAAAATATAGATTTATGGCCTTTAAGTTTTGTCCTCTTTCTTGGTCCCAGTTGTCAACGTGCATCATTCTATTTAGGATATGAAGCAAAATGAATTGCAGAGGATAAAATCAGATGTGAGGAATAAAACTACACAAGCTTCCCCTGATACAACCTTTACTCTGCTCAGGAGAGTGAGCCCCTTCTTCCCCTTCACTCCTCACATTATGCCTGGCCTGTGAAAAAGGAGATTTAGCTCTGTCTTCCTCTTACCTTCCACCTTTTCTTTATATATCTGCCTTGGATGCAAATTACATTCAAGAGAGGGAATCAGTGTAATATAGTGGAGCGGGGTGGGTTGGGGGGGAGGTGGTTAAGGACTAAGACTCTGGAAATTATAGTAATTAGCTGTATGGTCTTCACCACTTCCTTTTTACTTCAAGTGTCTAATTTCTTAATCTCTAATTGAAGGCACTAACATATACATTATCAATTGACAAAGTAGTCAGTCATTTAACGAGTATTCATTGAACACCTGCTACATGCCAGTACAATTTATATGCTAGAGAAATCTTTGTTTTCACCATCCTGGCTTTATAGAATTAAAGGGGAGAAAAGAAAAAAATGTGTCCTAAAATTAAACAAATTTGAGAAACATAATTGCATATAAATTATATTTAAAATATTTTTATAAAATCATTTGAAAAAATTCTTAAGAAAATTTAAATATACCTTAAGTAAATTGCAGTAAAAACAATGACAGTTTTTTGAAAAGTTTAGATTCAGGATGTACTTGTGCAGGTTTGTTATTTGAGTATATTGCATGATGCCGAGGTTTGGGCTTCAATTGTTCCCATCACCCAAAAGTGAACACAATCCTCAAAAGGTAGTTTATTTTTAATCCTTGTTCCTCTCCATTCCCTCTTTTTGGAGTCTCTGTATCTATTATTCCCATGTTTATGTTTTTGTACCCACAGTTTTCCTTCCACTTATAAATGGGAACATGTGATATTTGGTTTTCTGTTACTGCATTAACTTAGGATTATGGTCTCCAACTGCATCTATGTTGTTGCAAAAAACATAAGTTTGTTCTTTTTATGGCTGCATAATATTCCATGGTATAATATGTAGCATATTTTCTTCATCCAATCCACCATTGGTAGACACCTAAGTGGATTCCATGGCTTTGATATTGTGAATAGTGCTGCAATAAACATACAAGTGCAGGTGTCTTTGTGGTACGACGATTTATTTTCATTTGGGTATATACTTAGCAATGGGATTGCTGAGTCGAATGGTAATTCCATTTTTAGGTATATGAGAAATCACCAAACTGCTTTCCATTAGGGCTAAATTAATTTACATTCCCATTAACAGTGTATGAGTGTTTCCTTTTCTCTACAACCTCATCAACATCTGTTTTTTTGTTGTTATTTTTTGTTTTTTTTCTTTTTAGTAATAGCCATTCTGACTGGTATGAGATGACATCTCATGGTGGTTTTGATTTGCATTTTTCTCACGATTAATGATGATGATAATTTTTTTCATATGTTTGTTAGCCACTTCTATGTCTTTTTTGAGAAGTGTCTGTTTATCTTCTTTGCCCACTTTTTAATGTGGTTATTTGATTTTTTTGTGGATTTGTCTAAGTTTCTTATAGATTCTAAGCATTAGTCCTTCATTGGATGCATAGTTGATGTATTTTCTCCCTTTCTGTAGTTTGTCTGTTTACTCTGTTGATAGTTGTGTTTGCTGTGCAGAAGCTTTTTAGTTTAATACGGTCCCATTTGTCCATTTTGGCTTATGTTGCAATTGCTGTTGAGGACTTAGTCATATATTACTTCTCAAGGGCAATGGCCAGAATGGTGTTGCCTATGTTGTCTTCCAGGGATTCTATAGTTTTGGGTTTATATTCAAGTATTTTATCTATCTTGAGTTGATTTTTGTATATGGTATAAGGAAAGGTTTCGCTTTCAATCTTCTGCATATGGCTAACCAGTTATTCCAGCACCATTTATTTAGTGAGGATTCCTTTCCCCATTGCTTAGTTTTGTTGACTTTGTCAAAGATCAGAGGGCTGTAGGTGTGCATCTTTATTTCTGGGTTCTCTGTTTTGTTCCATTGGTCTATGTTTCTATTTTTGTACCAGTACTATATTTTGCCTTGTAGTATAGTTTGAAGTCAGGTAAAGTGATGCTTCCGACTTTGTTCTTTTTGCTTAGGACTGCTTTGGCTATTCAGGCTCTGTATTAGCTCATTCTCACACTGCTATAAAGAAATACCAGAGACTGGGTAATGTATAAAGGAAAGAGGTTTAATTGACTTACAGTTCTGCATGGCTGGGGAAGCCTCAGGAAACTTACAATCATGGTGGAAGGCAAAGGAGAAGCAAGTACCTTCTTCACAAGGTGACAGGAAAGAGTGGGAGCTAAGGGGGAAGAGCCCCTTATAAAACCACCAGATCTCACGAGAACTCACTCACTATCAGGAGAACAGCATGGGAGAAAACACTCCATGATCCTGTCACCTCCTACCAGGTCCCTTCCTCAACACGTGGAGATTATTGGGATTACAATTCTAGATGAGATTTTAATGGAAACACAGTCAAACCGTATCTTTCTTGGATCCATATGAATTGTCAAATTTTTTTTATTCTAATTCTGTGAAAAAAAATGTCATTGATCATTTGAAAGGAATAGCATTAAATTTGGAGATTCCTTTGGACACTGTGGACATTTTAATGACCTTGATTCTTCCCAACAATGAGCATGAAATGATTTTCTGTTTACTTGTGTCATGTATGATTTCTTTCAGAAGTGTTTTGTAAATGTCTTCGAAGATAACTTTCACCTCCTTGGTTACATGTAATCCTAGATATTTTATTATTTTTGTGTCTGTTGTAAATGGAATTGCAGTCTTAAATTGGTTCTCAGTTTGAACATTATTGGTGGATGGAAATGCTACTGATTTTTGTCCATTGATTTTGTATCCTTAAACTTTGCAGAAGTCATTTATCCTCAGGTCTAAAAGCAGTTTGTCAGAATCTTGAGTGTTCTATGTAGAGAATCACACCATCTGCAAACAGACACATAATTTGACTTATTCTTTTCCTATCTGGATGCCTTTTGGTTCATTGTCCTGTCTGATTTCTCTTGTGAGGACTTCCAGTACTATGCTGAATAGGAGGGAGGAGAATGAACAACCTTCTCTTGTTCCACTCATTAGGGGAGTGCTTCAAACTTTTGCCCATTCAGTATATGATCTTAGCTGTGAGTTTGTCATAGATGGGTCTTACTATTTTGAAGTGTATTCCTTCAAAGCCAGGTTTGTTGAAGGTTTTTGTCATTAAGTAATATTAGATTTTACTAAATGCCTTTTCTCCATCTACTGAGACAAGCATATAGCTTTTTGCTTTTACTTCTATGTGGTGACTCACATTTTTTGATTTGCATATGTTGAACCATCGTTGCATCTCAGGAATAAAGCCCCCTTAACCATACTGAATTATCTTTTTGGTGTGCTGTTAGATTCAGTTTGCTAGTATGCTGTTGAGGATTCCTGCATCTATGTTAATCTGGGGTATTGGCCTGTAGTTTCCTTTAAAACTATAATTTTGTAAAAAAATCATTTATGAGCTAACTGGTAAAAGTGCAAGCCTCTCATAGGAGATAGTAAAAATGTGCCCGCTCCTTCCTTCCTTTCTTCCTTCCCTCCTTCCTTCCTTCCTTCCAAAATAATTTCATGGAAGAATAACTAAAACCACTAGATCAGTAGTTTGCAACTACTCTGACCTGCAGATGAAATCTAGCCCACTGACTATTTCTGTAAGTGAACCCAGTTACTTCCATTCATTTTTGTATTGCTTAGAGTTGCTATTGTGCTACAACAGTGGAGTTGAGGACTTGGGCCAGAGGCTGTGTGGTCCATGAAGCCTACAATATTTGCTCTCTACCTCTTCAGAGAAATAGTTTGCTGATTCCTACAAAACTGTTATGAAAATTATAAGAATAAGCCTAATTTGGGCAAATTTATTCATGCATTCAAAATATTATTGTTGAGTGCCTGCTATAAGTCAGAGAGCAGAGATTCATCAATGTTCAAAATAGACCTAACACCTTGCCCCCATGTGGTTTAAACTCCAAGAACAATAATTACAATAAATAAATATTATTTAGAAGTAACAAATAAAATAAGCAAATTATTTATGCTGGATACAAGAACAAATTCCAAAAGACAAGAGTAAGTGGATATGCTGGGGCAAGGTGCGGCTTAAATAGTAAGATATACATGGGCGTTTCTGAATAGGTGCAACTTGAGAACGTACTTAAAGAAGATGAGCATTGGTTATGAGAAAATTCAAAGTCTTAGCATTTCAGGCAGTGGGGAAAGCAAGTGCAAAAGTCCTGAGTCAGGAGCATGCGTGTTTGTTAGAGGATCAACAAGGAAGAACCCAGCCTGAATGAAGGTGACTGAACAAGAGGAAGGGTAGGTGAAATAGAGGTCATAAAATCAGTACAGGAACCAGATTGTTTAGCATCTTATAGCCATTTCAAGCTAATAATTTTTATGCTTAAGTGGGAAGTGATTTGGAGGTTTTCATAAAATAGACAGATCGAATCTGGATAAATGCACCACAAGTTCTATTTCCATGCTATATCAATTGGTAGATTCTATAACAAAATAAAATACTATATAACATCCAATATAAGCTGGTTGCAAAAGGTAACATGTTACTAGTATCTATAAGAACTTAGAGGCCTTAAAACGAGAAAGTAAAAGGAAAAAGCTAAAGAAAGAACTATGAGAACGTAAAGAGGGGGAGTGAGAGTATTCAAATAGAAACTAACATTTACTAAATGTCTGTCATATGCTAGACATACAAGCATTTTAGATATATTATTGGCCAAAGCACACATTCAAGAGAGTTATTTCTATTTTGAAAATGAGGGCAACTGCCCAGTGGGAGTTAGAAGTCTAAAAGAAAGTGAAAGACTAGTATCCTATCTTTGACTAAAACACAGTTCATCTCTAGAGTACCATGCTACAAGAAGGATGGAAAGAAATTGTAGAGAATGAAGATAAACATACCAAGAGGAAATCCAACTGTACTTGTATTAGTCCATTTACATGCTATTGATAAAGACATACTGAAGACTGGGCAATTTACAAAAAACAGTTTTTTTGGACTTGTAGTTCAATGGTGGAAGGTGAAAGTCAAGGAGGAGTAAGTCACATCTTATGTGGATGGCAGCAGGCAAAGAGAGAGCTTGTGCAGGAAATTACAGTTTTTAAAACAATCAGATATCATGAGACTCACTCACTATCACGAGAACAGCCTGGGAAAGACCCTGCCCCCATAATTCAATCACTTGTGGCCTTGTTCCTCCCATGAAATGTGGGAATTGTGGGAATTAAAATTCAAGATGAGATTTGGGTGGGGACGCAGCTGAACCATATCATTCCTCCCCTGGCCCACCCCAAATCTCATCTCCTCACATTTCAAAACTAATCATGCCTTCCCAATAGTCCTCCAAAATCTTAACTCATTTCAGCACTAACTCAAAAGTCCACATTCCAACATCTCATTTGAGACAAGGCAAGTCCCTACTGCCTATGAGTCTGTAATATCAAAAGCAAGTTAGGTACTTCCTAGATACAATGGGGGTACAGTCATTGGGTAAATATAGCCATTCCAAATGGGAGAAATTGGCCAAAACAAAGAGGCTATGCGTGCCATTTAAGTCCAAAATCCAGCGGGGCAGTTAAATATTAAAGCTCCAAAATGATCTCCTTTGACTGCATGTCTCGCATTCAGGTCATGCTGATGCAAGAGGTGGGTTGCCATGGTCTTGGGCAGTTCTGCCTCTGTGGCTTTGCAGGGTACAACTACCATGTCAGCTGCTTTCATGGGCTACGCTGAGTGTCTGCAGCTTTTCCAGGTGCATGGTGCACGTTATCAGTGGATCCACAACTCTGGGGTCTGGAGAATGGTGGTCCACTTCTCAGATTTACTAGGTGGTGCCTCAGTAGGAACTCTGTGTGGGGGCTCCAATCCCACATTTCCCTTTTGCACTGCCCTAGCAGAAGTTCTCCATGAGGGCTCTGCCCCTGCATCAAACTTCTGTCTAGACATCCAGGCATTTCCACACATCCTCTGAAATCTAGGCTAAGATTCTCAAAATGCCACCAGTCTCTTTGCTAAAACATAACAAGAGTCACTTTTGTTCCAGTTCCCAAGTTCCCTATCTCCAACTGAGACCATATCAGCCTGATTTCATCGTCCATAGCATTATTAGCATTTTGGTTAAAGCCATTCAAAGACTCTAGGTAATTCAAAGTCGCTAGGGAATTCTAAACTTTCTCATGTTTTTCTAACTTCTTCTGAGCCTTCCAAACTGTTCCAACCTCTGCCTGTTCCCCAGTTCCAAAGTTGTTTCCACATTTTTGGGTATCTACAGAAGCACCCCACTCCTAGTATCAATTTACTGTATTAGTTTCCTTTCACTCTGCTGTTAAGACATACCCAAGACTGGGCAATTTACAAAAGAAAGAGGTGTATTGGACTTACAGTTCCATATGACTGGGAAGGCCTTAAAATAATGGCAGAAGGTGAAAGGCAAGGAAGAACAAGTCACATCTTATGTAAATGACAGCAGGAGAAGAGAGAGTTTGTGCAGAAAAAACTGCCATTTTTAAAACCATCAGATATCATGAGACTCATTCACTAACACGAGAACAGCCCAGGAAAGACCCGCCACTGTAATTAAATTACCTCCCACCTAGTTCCTCCCAAGACACGTGGGAATTGTGGAATTACAGTTCAAGATGAGATTTGGGTGGTGACACAGTCAATTCATATCAGTACTGTACTAAACCAAAGGTGAGGGCTTCCAAAAATTAAAATGTGAATACCTACAATTGTGACAAATTGAAACTATAGAATTCTATAGTGTAGGTGTAAGACAACATGCAGTAAAACAATTAGTGACTATTACATTATGCATGTGAGTATAAACCCAATTAAGTGTTAAAAATATGTAATAGATTTAGGAATGAAGCAGATTTTTAATATTATTACTGAGGAAGATAATATATTTGGGGCTATAATCTGATCCTTCTCTGATTGATCTCTAAAAATAAATATGATTGGCAAGGTTTCCTTGAAGCCAATCTAAAGATAGAAGCCAGGTGGAATTTGGTATCTGATTTGGCTAAGGGAAGAAATCCTCATGACCTATTCTCATATTATCACTATGCATACATACACCAGTTTTTAGAGCACTACTTTTTCAAGTGGGAATAAATCAAGTTTATAATTATAGAGGAAGGTTATTCTAAAATGTGTGTGAATAATTGGGACGATAATGTACTAATTATGTAGCTCCTGATTTCTGTCTTCTGTTGACTCTCACCAGAAGTTCTCAAATTCCCAACCAATTACCTTTTGTGAAATACATATTTATTGTTTGGTTGATTTATGTAAAAATTCCCATTGTCCAAGTCCTATTTGAGGAAAGAGTGCAAGTAAACCTAAAAAAATTTGTTTTGTTTTTTACTAGATTGAATTTTGAAGAGGTTACCTTGCATTTCAAAGAAATCCAATCCAGAAATTTGGACAGCTTAAAATATGAAAATGATTTTTTCTAGAAAACTGGGAATGAAAGTTCTTCCTAAGAAACATATTTGCATCTCTATTATTTATGATACTATCTGTCACTTTGCCTTGACAAAAAATTGATCTTAATTAATTAAATTATACTTTCTATTCTGTAAGTTCTTCAATATATGACTGATATTCAGAATTTTTTTCAAAAATAATTAAATTGTGTATATCTACTTGTTTCTTTAGGGAACTATCCAACCACCATTGCACATGTTTCTGGCAGGGCTTAACACAAAGGATTGGATTGTCAAATAACACTAGAAAAAAAAACACAGAGATTTTACCCAGTATCAACTGCTATTAAAGTGTCTGAGAATAGAAGTAATCATGAAATACAATAAAAGGATGGAAAAATCTAGAACCTCAAACACCAGTCTTCAAATCTGTTCTCACCACATCAGGATTTACTCCAGGACCAGATTGACATAGGGGGTTTTGAAATATGGTGTGCATTCAAATAACATATAGAAGAGCAGTTGATTTGTTCATGGAACACTGTTTTCATTTAGATATGTTCAAAAGCTATATGTCCTATCTCTTCCAAGGGCAGCCCCCAATAAAAGGAGAGAATGTCTGGCAGGACTCCTACTTAATCATTTAGTACATAGCTTCCAACTACAGTGTCTTTCCCTGTCCAATTCTTAGAGTAGGCCTGGACAATCGCTGCCCTACATCCCATTACCCTAGCAACACTGCTTGGCACAATGAAGGGTATATAAACCAAAAAAGGGCAGCCCTTGGATTGATATATAATCCTGGGAGATTTTATGTTGCTTTGTCTGGTTTTCTTTTGGTTTGTCTACTGGGATTGCTAAACCTATATTATGGAAAGAATATACATCTGTCATAAGAAAGAATAATGCTAACATGAAGAAAAATGCAAATCGGAAAGAGAAATAGAAAAACAGAATAAGAGGAAACAAGATAAGAATATTGTCTCCTGAGTTAGATTCCTAAAGTTGTGTTTTCTTTGCATCTCTAGACCACCCATCAGTTGCACATTTTGTCTTTCAAATTACATAAACCATTTTTTGAAATGGATTGCTGTCACTTTCACACAAACATTCTTAATGAATAAAAGTATATATACATATAAATCTTAATTTGAGTCATCCTACTTTATTTTTATAATGGATAAAAGTGCCCTTTTGATATTTTGAAAAGTTAATCATTTTCTATACCCATAAGAAGCGTTACAAAATGCTGAGATATGAAAACAATTTCACAATAGAGGAGAATTAAATACATGACATTTCCTATATTTTATTTTTTCAAATTAATGGTTTTACTGATAGAATGTTTAGAACATATTTTTGTCAGTAAAAAAGATGAGTATAAAAGCAAAAACAACCTATTCATCCAAATAGGTGAAGATAGCAATGATTAAATTTATCATATTTTATTAGTATGTATAAAATAAACATATATACACATGCATATGCATATAAAATAGAACTCAGATTATACATGCAAATTTTTCATTTTATTTCCGATGCTGTAGGAATTTTTTAACATCATTAAAATTCTTTGTAAACATAGTTTTGGATGGCAGCTTATCAGCTTTTTTTTTTGTTTTTAATTTAGTGTAGGATGAAACTCATTGAAGGATCTCTTCTCTCCTCACTCAACAAAATACAAACAATTAGTAATATTTGAAATATCACTCTTTTGATTGCAATCAGTACTATTGAATAAAGCATTATTAATTGGATAGATGTCAGCTCCTTCTGTGAGTAGTTAGCAAGTCATTTGAACCATGTGGGCACATTAGAAGCAATGAAGATTAGGGAAGCCAACAATTAAGAGTAACAAAACAACTCTCAAACTTTTGCTGAATGCCTATTCTGCACTGAGCAAATGGTCTCCCCACCTACAGTCCTGCACCCCCCCCAGATTACTCCTCTCCAAGTGACATTTATTTATCAAGTGACATTTCAAACATACAAACCTGAGCCAGTTACTGTATCACCCGAGGTTCCAGCCAAATCAAGTTTGCTATTTCACAAAGAAGAGGAGCAGGTGTGATCTGAGACTGCCTTCCACGGTCCTTTGCCTCCTCTCTCATATGCCAATCAAACCCAGATCAGCTCCTTTCTTCAGTTTCCTGGCTTATCCTTGCCCAAATAAATTCACAACTTCTGGCTGAATTCAGCCTATGATTATAGTGATGGGACTCTTGTCTACCCCTGTAATGCATTCACCTTTGTCAATTTGGCCATCTGGAAGAATTTTCTACCTCTCTCAAGACCCAAAACAAATGCTGCCCCCTCTGTAAGTTATCCTTCATTCTCTTCTCCACCTCTTACCTACATTCCAGTCACACATAAGTATCCTGTCCACTCCCCTCCCAGAAGTCCTCTTGCATCCTGCTGTTGGCAGGCATTTATGGTCCATGTGCCACATGTGTTGACCTACATGACACTCCCTTACTAACCGGAGCACCTTCAGTCCAGGGGCCACGCTGTATACTTCTTTAAAGCCTCTGTGCAAAGGGAGTACGGGGAGCCTTCCCTAGATTTATCTTTTTCTTAGAATTTAGCACTATTCAGCATACTCTAGATTTACCAAGCTGGCTTTTCTTTTTTTAAAATTGATAATCATCCCTTCTAAGATGTAAACTCCTTGAGGATAAGATTTTGTTTCCAGTGTGTTCATGGTAGTATTCTTCATGGATAAACTGCCATCCAAAACCATATTTATGAAGAATTTTAATGATGTAAGGAAATTCCTAGAAGGATTCCTAGCCCAGCACACATTAGGCATTCACTCAATATCCACGGAATGAAAACCTGTTTGGTTTAGAAATTCAGAGGGCACAGAAAGTAAAGGTACAATTTTATGTAAACAATTTTTCGGTAATTTGAGCTGAATTCTGTAAAGTCATTCTTAGCTGAGTCTATTATAACCAGTAACTGAAACTGCACAGACTCCTCTGTGATGAGCAGGTTGCTGACCTATGGTTAGTCTTAGCTTGGGACAAACTATCTTGGAAGTACTGTAAGCTCAGGAGACCCTCTGTTGATATCAGTGTTCAGCAGCCACCTCAGACAAGATTCTTGAAATCCTGGCTATTCCTTATATTTTACAGATGAGAAAACTCAGTTCAGAAACACCCCAGGTACCAGGCCAAGGTTACCAGGTAACTGTCAGAGCATTCATCCTATTACTGTCTCACATAGCTCTCAGAGATCCCTGCTCCAAAGGATTCTATACCTGGAGCACGTGCAATGCCTTTTGAGATATCAGCGCTGAAGCATAGAAGCCATTTGTCACCTTGTTTCAATTTATGTGCTTGTAGTGAAGCCCGAAATCCCTAAATAGGAATAAATCACCTGCCGAGTTATGTGAAGAGTCCTGTGTAACTTCTCCCAACGACAGCACTTGTAAACCATAGATCGTAGCTCACTGCACTCTCCCCGAGGGCTTCACATTTTGCACATGAATGTATAATATATTTAAGAAGTTACAGTTTTAGAAACTGTCATGACAAAGCTCTAATCGTTGTATCCTCAAACTGTGGCCTGAACATTTTCTAATGAAATGGTTGTAATCAATGAAAGAAAGAGAGAGAGAGAGAGAGAGAGAGAGAGAGAGAGAGAGAGAGAGAGAGACAGAAAGAAAGAAAGAAAGAAAGAAAGAAAGAAAGAAAGAAAGAAAGAAAGAAAGAAAGAAAGAAAGAAAGAAAGAAAGAAAGAAAGAAAGAAAGGAAGAAAGGAAGGAAGGAAGGAAGGAAGGAAGGAAGGAAGGAAGGAAGAAAGAGAATGACACAAAGAGTGAAAGGAAGAAAGGAAAGAAGGAAGTGGGGGGAGCATTACGGCAAATCTCCCGTTTCAACTACACAGTTGTAAAAACGTCAACCCAGACAGCAAGCTCCAGGATTCTCCATGGAAAAATCAGTGAACTCTCTGTCAGCAATCACATCCAAAGCTGGCAAGGTTGCTATGACTGCCAGAGCAGGACTTTTATGTGGCTGGGATTTTGCAGAGAGCTATTATTCCAGTTAGACCTAATAGCAACAACCTTCACCTACACCTTTGAGCTCACTTGGACTTTAAATTTAACTTAATCTCAGGTTATATCAAGGAGGCTATGGAGTTAATGGATAAAACCTATTTGCTGAAATTATAACTTTTATTACCAAAAATAAGAGGTCATCTAGGGTTTAGCACAGTATGTAATAAGAAATGCAATGCTATGTCTCTCAACACATGTATTTTGATAAAAGGTAGATGCCAGTTGTAAATCTGTGAAATGACAAATCCACCAAGGACCCTTTCTTTCCCTCTGTGTTTTCAGTTTCTTGTCCTTTGTTCTCTTCTGCCCTCTTTCTATGATTGCCTCCACCGCTCCCTTTCAAAAATTTCCTCTGCTTTTGCCTCCTTCTCAGTTCCTCTCTTTACTCTTTTCCTGCTTTCTTGGCTTCTTATTTTCTTTCATTCTGTTTTTCTTCCTTTTTTTCTAAGTCATATTTGCGTTTCTCCTTACATTTTTCTTTCTACACACCAGCTACTGACATTGGTTTGAAAGGGGATAACCCTGTGAATATCACTGGGTCGCCTTCTCCCAAGGAAATGTACTGCCTAGAGAAGGTAGGTCTTTCTATGATTAAATGGTGAAAAACAGAAGGCAACAAATAACATCAGTCTCAAATCCTGTAATTATGTAAAAGAATAAGAAATCCCTCAATTTTTCTCCTTTTCATTCCTACCTGTACAACATTTAACCTTTTGTTCTTTTATTTCCTTACCTATAAGGGAATTTGAATTGCTTCTTTAAATAAAAAATGTACCACGCTGAAAGAATAGTTTTGCATAACAGTCTTTATTATACATGGCCAAATAGCTTCTCATTGTTACTGATAGGTTACTAATCACCCTGTAAAAAATGAACTCTACGCCCACCTAAGTAGTACGTAATATTGGAAAGCCATGGGAGCTGAGAGTCTTGAAATTGTACATAAACATTATTTATATCACATTCTTGGGTTACTCCATTTTCTTTTTAAAATCTATCATAGCATTTTTATATTTTATACAGTATAATTAGGCTTACAAGTTATTGGAATTCATACAAAGTTATCCTTTAGTACCACAATAGGTATAAGTAGTTTAATATAAATAATTAGCTTGACTGCTATCCTTTTGCCCAAGTGAAGAGCTATCCTACTTCTTTCTTTCAGGAGGAAAATCTTTTTCCCTGCTCCTTTACTGTATCCATCATAGAAGAGAAAACTCCAGATTAAAGAACAAAACAAACATCCTTTTGCCTACAACATTTCCTGTAGCAGAAACAGCCGAGGTGAAGGTTTAGGAAACTTTTTGGTTTCTGAAATTAAAATTGCAGGAGAGGAAAATGGAAGCACATAAACAGCATCCAAGGAAAAATTTTGTCAAGTGATGGTCTCAAACATATGTGAAGACATTTTTGTGACAAGATGGCAGCAGAGAAAGGGAAACTAGGCCAGTAGGATATAACATGCTGTCTTTCCATTCATTGGCTGGAAATAAGGTTAGATTCTACTGATCCTATTCAATTTAGAGATGACGAGAAGAGTTACCTGTTTTGACTATAAAGAGTTATGGGGGAGCCGAGTACAGTCCTTCATACCTGTAATCCTAGCACTTTGGGAGGCCAAGGTGGAACAACTGCTTGAGGCCAGGAGTTCAATGCCAGCCTGGGCAAAAGAGTGAGATCCTGTCTCTACAAAAGTTAAAAAAAAACAATAGCCAGAAATGGTGGCTCATGCCTGTAGTCCTAGCTACTCAGGAGGCTGAGGTGGGAGGGAAGCTTCAGCCTAGGAGTTTGAGGCTATCATGAGCAATGATCATACTACTGCTCTCCAGCCTAGGAGACAGAGCAAGATCCCAACTCTAAAACTAAAATGAAAGTAAAATTAATAACAGGTATAAGGGAGGAAATATTTATTTTCTTTTCAATTTCTAGGTTTGTGCCTGAGGCTCCTATAACAGAAGACAGATTAACAAGAGAAAAGTAGATACATTTATTTAATACAAGTTCTACATGACATGAGAGAATTTGTAAGGAAAGAAACACCGAAGAATTAGGTAAACTTGTGTGTTTTTATGCTTAAATTTGATTAAGAGAGAACAGTCATGGAACAAAATGGTATGATCTAATGATAATAAACTGGGGACAATTTAGTAAGATCTGTTTGTTGGCATTTCTCATGGCATTTCTGTGTCTTTGGCTCCTTTCCTCTAGATAAAAGGAGCACACTTCTCGAATGAGGATCTTGTGACCTGCTCCGGGGAAGGAGAGTGAGGGAAGGTCAGAAAATTACCTTCCTAGGTTTTGTGACCTGCTTCACAGGAAAAAAGCAAGGCAAAGCTGAGAGTAGCCTTCTTGCTTCTACTGTTTTCTCAAATGCCAAGGTGCCATATTTGGGGTAATGTGTCCTGAACCTCTTCAGAAGCAAACTAGTAATGGTATAAAAATAATCCATAATGGTTTTGCCTTTAGAGTCAACCATAGATAAAGCTGATGGGCTGCAAAGGTGGGGAAAAAAGCTTTCACACTTTTTTTTTTTTTTTCTGATACATAGTACAAAGAACTGAAAGCTGTGAAAGTACTTGATATTATTTCAGAAATAACCTCCACACCCAAACAAACCAAAAGGGTAAAGTTCTCACACTCAACATAAAAGGGCCCTTAGAGAGGAAGTAGAGAGAATTGTGTTAGCAAATGGCTCACTGCCAATTACACATCTTCAAGAGGAGTCTTGACCCTTCTCTCACACTACTCTCTCTCCCATTCCCACGCTGCCTTTACTTTTTATGATATCAATACACTCTAATTTTATTTCCAGTCCTTTCTGAAATCCAGAGACCTGTATAGTTAAGTAACAACTTGACATCTCTACTTGGTTTGTTCTTACAGGTCTCAAACCCAACGTGTCCCAAACGGAACTCATGTCTTGGCCAGTTCCACCCACAGTGCAAGTAAAAGTTGCTTTGATAAAAATATTGAGAATCATTCTGGTAATCTTTTTGTCCTTGGCCAAGTGCTCAACTATCTTTTTTTTTTTTTGGTTCCCTAGAACCAGAGGCTGATACAGGATTTGGATATAGAAGATATTCTCTTTGAAGGGGGGCAGACCTTTGGCGATTTCATCATTGTCTGGGAGTATAGTATGAGGAATGTAGAGTGGTATATCACTTCTAAGAAATATCTTGTGTTTCTCTGCAGAAAGGATAAATTGTGAGCCAAGCAAGCAACTAAATAGTAGTTGCTTCAATAGAAGGGATGTACATGGAATACCATAACATCTAGTCCATCAACTGACTACATTTAGTTCATTATCAAGTTTCATTAATTCAAATTCTTAAATAATTATTGATTCAGCTACCTTCCTTTATCAGTCTACCATGACCTTGGTTCAAATCTCCTACAGGTATTTGTACTCTTCAAGACAAACAAACTCTCCTCCCAATTGTTCTTTGCAAATCCGCTTGTATGTCTGTCCAATCAATTCTTCACAAAATTGTCACTGACTTCTTAAACATAATGAAACCATACCATGGCCTTACTTAAGATTCTTGGGGCATATTCCAAAATCTATAAGATGGCCAACAAAATGGAGATAATCTTGTTTTTGTCAACCTCTCCAGCCACTTTAGTAGCCATATAAATTCCATACCTCACTCTATTTTAACTAAAAGAAGATGTTAAGGGTTTCCCAAGAGCACAAAGTTATCTCGTGTCTGAGGGCTGATGTGAATGCTGTTGTCCTTCTCCTAAACCCTTTTCTAGATTAAAAAAAAAATCCAGAAAATTGTTTAGGGGAAAGATAAAAATCACATCTTCGGGGGATCCTTATTTCCTGGACTACATTTGAGCCTCCATTTATATGCTCTCATACTAGTCCTTAATTTGGTAGCACTTCTGTCAGAAATATATTTGTGTACATATGAGCTTACCTATTTAATCATCTGTCTCTTCCTCCAGCCCACAGGACTGGTAAGTCCCAAGAAGGTAAAAACCTTATCTGCTTTATGTTTGCTACTCTGTTTCCCATCTCCAATACACCTTAACACAAGCTAAGCTCTTAATAAATATTTGTCGAGAAAAAATATCTATGAAGTCAAATACATGTGGGATAGGGAGAGAACACCAGAAATATTGCAAGCATTTTAGCCTGAGTTCTATGAAAATGAAAACCCCATGTTACCATGTTTATTTAGGACTGTTAGGAGGTAGTGGTGATGTGCCTGAAGAATCTCTATTCTGTTGGCTAGAAAACATAATCTGAAAATGAATAAATGCAAGCCTAGTAATTATAAGATGATCTAATAGTTATTGTCTAATATTTATTATATGGGTAATTTTCTAAGAATTTTATATACGTTAGCTCCTTTAATTTTTATATAAGCTAGGGACTATTATTTTCCCCAATTTATGGTTAAGGAAATTAAGAACCATTGAAGTTAAATAACTCATCCAAGACCACACAGCTAGATATTGTGACATCAAAGTTTAAGCCCATTGTCTCATCCACGGTGGAAGGTTCAAATGTATGAAATTTATCATCAGAAAGATGCAGTTTGAATTGCAACTCTGACGTCTTTCAAATGTGTGATTTTAAGTAAGCCATTTAACCTCTCCTAATCTGTTTGCTTGTCTATGAAATGGAGGTAATAAAAGTATCGGCCACCCAACGAACGATTTAGCACAATGCCTTTTGACCAGCAATTACTTGAATAATATCTACTATTAATGCCATTGTGATTAGGTATTCATTTTCAAGCAACAGAAAAGCTGAATGAAACTGGCATAAGAAAAAAAGAGAAACGTTTGTCTTACTCAACAGAAAAGCTCAAATGTAGGGTGGACTCCAAGCAAACGTTAGAGCCTCAACACTATTTCTCAGCATTCAAATTTTTTCCAACTCTAACCTTTGTCATTAACAACTTGATGCAAAGACTAGATCCCATTATGTTCTCAATATGGCAGCAAACAATAAAATGCTGGCCTCTTTCTAGTTCAGAGACTGCTCCTCCTTTGACCACCAAAAAATTCTGGGGAAAAATTTCTGGCATTTAATCTGTTTGGAATAACTTTAATCAGAAAGCAATCACAGTGGACAGGGGATTGTCATATGACAGTTAGAAAGGTCTGGGTGACTGCTAATTGGAGCAAGAGGAATAGAAGCACAGAGACGGGTGTGTCATAATCAGGGTTCTCCCCAGAAGCCGGTGCCACCAACATCTTTTGTCTATGATTTGTGAAGAAAAAGTGACACCTCCAGGAAACATCCAGATACTATTGAGAGGCAATAAATGTTGGATGGATAACAGATCAATTTTGACCAAAATTATTTCTATCGTAGTGTTTTTATTACAATATAAATATCCATATAACATATATCAGATGCTGACATTGGTATTTTGAAAAACTGGTTACATGCAATAAGCTGGGGTGGGAGAAAGAGAGAGAGAGTTTATGTAGTTCCAACATCCTAACCTTCAATCTTGGACTTTCTCTAGTATACGCATAACAAAATCAGATAGATTTTTAAAATTGTATGTGAACTGTAGATATATCACTTTTTAAAACATACTTTGGCATCTGTTTGATGGAGACTGCTTACTGATATTGGATCTGTGAAGGTTATTTTTACCCTAGAACTAAGTAAGTGTTCCTGGCAGAAGCAGTTTTCCCCCGAAGCCACTCCAAACCCTTGTTTTTATCATTGACTACAAAATTTGTATGAATGCATTTTTCTCCTTATTGGATATAGAAATGTTCTAACACTTAGGAAAGTATCTGTTGAATGAATTGTTAAACTTTCCCTATCATGTAGTGAAAGCAGAATAATTTTTAGTTTAACTGTGATATGAGATCACATCTTGAAATACTAAGAGTTTATCCTCAAAGTGGTTAGAGAAGTCAGATGCAGAGTAAACAGTCTTAATGTCAACTATGTTACTTAAAGAGATATATTTGGATCACACAGAAGGAGTGGTGAAATAACACAGTGATATTTAGAGGAAGTTACCCATATATAAAGTCACATTCTTCCTCATCTACCCATCTCCCAAACCATCAGAAAAATCTATTCCTGTAATTGCGAACCTTCTTCACAATGCTGAAAAACAGTGCTTTGGAAACAAACGACCTGAACTCAAAAGTCAACTCCACCACTTCTACCTGTGTGAACTGATTTTACTAGATTGCCCTTGAAACTCAATTTCTCCATTTGTAATGTGGAAAATTAATTTTCTTTTTTTTTTTTTCTGTTTTCAGACTTTTTTTTCTTTTTTTTTAATTTATTTTTTAAATTTATTATTATTATACTTTAAGTTGTAGGGTACATGTGCATAACGTGCAGGTTTGTTACATATGTATACTTGTGCCATGTTGGTGTGCTGCACCCATCAACTCGTCATTTACATCAGGTATAACTCCCAATGCAATCCCTCCCCCCTCCCCCTCCCCATGATAGGCCCCGGTGTGTGATGTTCCCCTTCCTGAGTCCAAGTGATCTCACTGTTCAGTTCCCACCTATGAGTGAGAACATGCGGTGTTTGGTTTTCTGTTCTTGTGATAGTTTGCTAAGAATGATGGTTTCCAGCTGCATCCATGTCCCTACAAAGGACACAAACTCATCCTTTTTGATGGCTGCATAGTATTCCATGGTGTATATGTGCCACATTTTCTTAATCCAGTCTGTCACTGATGGACATTTGGGTTGATTCCAAGTCTTTGCTATTGTGAATAGTGCTGCAATAAACATACGTGTGCATGTGTCTTTATAGCAGCATAATTTATAATCCTTTGGGTATATACCCAGTAATGGGATGGCTGGGTCATATGGTACATCTAGTTCTAGATCCTTGAGGAATCGCCATACTGTTTTCCATAATGGTTGAACTAGTTTACAATCCCACCAACAGTGTAAAAGTGTTCCTATTTCTCCACATCCTCTCTAGCACCTGTTGTTTCCTGACTTTTTAATGATCGCCATTCTAACTGGTGTGAGATGGTATCTCATTATGGTTTTGATTTGCATTTCTCTGATGGCCAGTGATGATGAGCATTTTTTCATGTGTCTATTGGCTGTATGAATGTCTTCTTTTGAGAAATGTCTGTTCATATCCTTTGCCCACTTTTTGATGGGGTTGTTTGTTTTTTTCTTGTAAATTTGTTTGAGTTCTTTGTAGGTTCTGGATATTAGCCCTTTGTCAGATGAGTAGATTGCAAAAATTTTCTTCCATTCTGTAGGTTGCCTGTTCACTCTGATGGTAGTTTCTTTTGCTGTGCAGAAGCTCTTTAGTTTAATATGATCCCATTTGTCAATTTTGGCTTTTGCTGCTGTTGCTTTTGGTGTTTTAGACATGAAGTCTTTGCCCATGCCTATGTCCTGAATGGTACTACCTAGGCTTTCCTCTAGGATTTTTATGGTATTAGGTCTAACATTTAAGTCTCTGATCCATCTTGAATTAATTTTCGTATAAGGAGTAAGGAAAGGATCCAGTTTCAGCTTTCTACTTATGGCTAGCCAATTTTCCCAGCACCATTTATTAAATAGGGAATCCTTTCCCCACTTCTTGTTTCTCTCAGGTTTGTCAAAGATCAGATGGCTGTAGATGTGTGGTATTATTTCTGAGGACTCTGTTCTGTTCCATTGGTCTATATGTCTGTTTTGGTACCAGTACCATGCTGTTTTGGTTACTGTAGCCTTGTAGTAGAGTTTGAAGTCAGGTAGCGTGATGCCTCCAGCTTTGTTCTTTTGACTTAGGATTGTCTTGGATATGTGGGCTTTTTTTTGGTTCCATATGAACTTTAAAGCAGCTTTTTCCAATTCTGTGAAGAAACTCATTGGTAGCTTGATGGGGATGGCATTGAATCTATAAATTACCTTGGGCAGTATGGCCATTTTCACGATATTGATTCTTCCTATCTATGAGCATGGTATGTTCTTCCATTTGTTTGTGTCCTCTTTTATTTCACTGAGCAGTGGTTTGTAGTTCTCCTTGAAGAGGTCCTTCACATCCCTTGTAAGTTGGATTCCTAGGTATTTTATTCTCTTTGAAGCAATTGTGAATGCAAGTTCATTCCTGATTTGGCTCTCTGTTTGTCTGTTACTGGTGTATAAGAATGCTTGTGATTTTTGCACATTAATTTTGTATCCTGAGACTTTGCTGAAGTTGCTTATCAGCTTAAGGAGATTTTGGGCTGAGACAATGGGGTTTTCTAAATATACAATCATGTCATCTGCAAACAGGGACAATTTGACTTCTTCTTTTCCTAACTGAATACCCTTGATTTCTTTCTCTTGCCTGATTGCCCTAGCCAGAACTTCCAACACTATGTTGAATAGGAGTGGTGAGAGAGGGCATCCCTGTCTTGTGCCAGTTTTCAAAGGGAATTTTTCCAGTTTTTGCCCATTCAGTATGATATTGGCTGTGGGTTTGTCATAAATAGCTCTTATTATTTTGAGGTACGTTCCATCAATACCGAATTTATTGAGCATTTTTAGCATAAAGGGCTGTTGAATTTTGTCAAAAGCCTTTTCTGCATCTATTGAGATAATCATGTGGTTCTTGTCTTTGGTTCTGTTTATATGCTGGATTATGTTTACTGATTTGCGTATGTTGAACCAGCCTTGCATCCCAGGGATGAAGCCCACTTGATCGTGGTGGATAAGCTTTTTGATGTGTTGCTGAATCCGGTTTGCCAGTATTTTATTGAGGATTTTTGCATCGATGTTCATCAGGGATATTGGTCTAAAATTCTCTTTTTTTGTTGTGTCTCTGCCAGGCTTTGGTATCAGGATGATGTTGGCCTCATAAAATGAGTTAGGGAGGATTCCCTCTTTTTCTATTGATTGGAATAGTTTCAGAAGCAATGGTACCAACTCCTCCTTGTACCTCTGATAGAAATCAGCTGTGAATCCATCTGGTCCTGGACTTTTTTTGGTTGGTAGGCTATTAATTATTGCCTCAATTTCAGAGCCTGCTATTGGTCTATTCAGGGATTCGACTTCTTCCTGGTTTAGTCTTGGAAGAGTGTAAGTGTCCAGGAAATTATCCATTTCTTCTAGATTTTCCAGTTTATTTGCATAGAGGTGTTTATAGTATTCTCTGATGGTAGTTTGTATTTCTGTGGGGTCGGTGGTGATATCCCCTTTATCATTTTTAATTGCGTCGATTTGATTCTTCTCTCTTTTCTTCTTTATTAGTCTTGCTAGTGGTCTGTCAATTTTGTTGATCTTTTCAAAAAACCAACTCCTGGATTCATTGATTTTTTGGAGGGTTTTTTGTGTCTCTATCTCCTTCAGTTCTGCTCTCATCTTAGTTATTTCTTGCCTTCTGCTAGCTTTCGAATGTGTTTGCTCTTGCTTCTCTAGTTCTTTTAATTGCGATGTTAGAGTGTCAATTTTAGACCTTTCCTGCTTTCTCTTGTGGGCATTTAGTGCTATAAATTTCCCTCTACACACTGCTTTAAATGTGTCCCAGAGATTCTGGTATGTTGTATCTTTGTTCTCATTGGTTTCAAAGAACATCTTTATTTCTGCCTTCATTTCGTTATATACCCAGTAGTCATTCAGGAGCAAGTTGTTCAGTTTCCATGTAGTTGAGCGGTTTTGATTGAGTTTCTTAGTCCTGAGTTCTAGTTTGATTGCATTGTGGTCTGAGAGACAGTTTGTTATAATTTCTGTTCTTGTACATTTGCTGAGGAGTGCTTTACTTCCAATTACGTGGTCGATTTTGGAGTAAGTACGATGTGGTGCTGAGAAGAATGTATATTCTGTTGACTTGGGGTGGAGAGTTCTATAGATGTCTATTAGGTCTGCTTGCTGCAGAGATGAGTTCAATTCCTGGATATCCTTGTTGACTTTCTGTCTCGTTGATCTGTCTAATGTTGACAGTGGAGTGTTGAAGTCTCCCATTTTTATTGTATGGGAGTCTAAGTCTCTTTGTAAGTCTCTAAGGACTTGCTTTATGAATCTGGGTTCTCCTGTATTGAGTGCATATATATTTAGGATAGTTAGCTCTTCCTGTTGAATTGATCCCTTTACCATTATGTAATGGCCTTCTTTGTCTCTTTTGATCTTTGATGGTCTAAAGTCTGTTTTATCAGAGACTAGTTTTGCAAAACCCGCTTTTTTTTGTTCTCCATTTGCTTGGTAAATCTTCCTCCATCCCTTTATTTTGAGCCTATATATGTCTCTGCATGTGAGATGGGTCTCCTGAATACAGCAGACTGATGGGTCTTGACGCTTTATCCAGTTTGCCAGTCTGTGTCTTTTAATTGGAGCATTTAGTCCATTTACATTTAAGGTTAAGATTGTTATGTATGAACTTGATCCTGCCATTATGATATTAACTGGTTATTTTGCTCGTTAGTTGATGCAGTTTCTTCCTAGCCTCGATGGTCTTTACATTTTGGCATGTTTTTGCAATGGCTGGTACCGGTTGTTCCTTTCCATGTTTAGTGCTTCCTTCAGGGTCTCTTGTAAGGCAGGCCTAGTGGTGACAAAATCTCTAAGCATTTGCTTATCTGTAAAGGATTTTATTTCTCCTTCCCTTATGAAACTTAGTTTGGCTGGATATGAAATTCTGGGTTTAAAATTCTTTTCTTTAAGAATGTTGAATATTGGCCCCCATTCTCTTCTGGCTTGGAGAGTTTCTGCCGAGAGATCTGCTGTTAGTCTGATGGGCTTCCCTTTGTGGGTAACCCGACCTTTCTCTCTGGCTGCCCTTAAGATTTTTTCCTTCATTTCAACTTTGGTGAATCTGGCAATTATGTGTCTTGGAGTTGCTCTTCTCGAGGAGTATCTTTGTGGCGTTCTCTGTATTTCCTGGATTTGAATGTTGGCCTGCCCTACTAGGTTGGGGAAGTTCTCCTGGATGATATCCTGAAGAGTGTTTTCCAACTTGGTTCCATTTTCCCCCTCACTTTCAGGCACCCCAATCAGACGTAGATTTGGTCTTTTTACATAATCCCGTACTTCTTGCAGGCTTTGTTCATTTCTTTTTCTTCTTTTTTCTTTTGGTTTCTCTTCTCGCTTCATTTCATTCATTTGATCCTCAATCGCTGACACTCCTTCTTCCAGTTGATCGAGTCGGTTACTGAAGCTTGTGCATTTGTCACGTATTTCTCGTGTCATGGTTTTCATCTCTTTCACTTCGTTTATGACCTTCTCTGCATTAATTACTCTAGCCATCAATGTTTCCACTTTTTTTTCAAGATTTTTAGTTTCTTTGCGCTGGGTATGTAATTCCTCTTTTAGCTCTGAGAAATTTGATGGACTGAAGCCTTCTTCTCTCATCTCGTCAAAGTCATTCTCCGTCCAGCTTTGATCCGTTGCTGGCGATGAGCTGCGCTCCTTTGCCAGGAGAGATGCGCTCTTATTTTTTGAATTTCCAGCTTTTCTGCCCTGCTTTTTCCCCATCTTTGTGGTTTTATCTGCCTCTGGTCTTTGATGATGGTGATGTACTGATGGGGTTTTGGTGTAGGTGTCCTTCCTGTTTGATAGTTTTCCTTCTAACAGTCAGGACCCTCAGCTGTAGGTCTGTTGGAGATTGCTTGAGGTCCACTCCAGACCCTGTTTGCCTGGGTATCAGCAGCAGAGGCTGCAGAAGATAGAATATTTCTGAACAGCAAGTGTACCTGTCTGATTCTTGCTTTGGAAGCTTCCTCTCAGGGGTGTACTCCACCCTGTGAGGTGTGGGGTGTCAGACTGCCCCTAGTGGGGGATGTCTCCCAGTTAGGCTACTCAGGGGTCAGGGACCCACTTGAGCAGGGAGTCTGTCCCTTCTCAGATCTCAACCTCCGTGTTGGGAGATCCACTGCTCTCTTCAAAGCTGTCAGACAGTGTCGCTTGCGTCTGCAGAGGTTTCTGTTGCGTTTGTTATTGTTTACTGTGCCCTGTCCCCAGAGGTGGAGTCTACAGAGACAGGCAGGTTTCCTTGAGCTGCTGTGAGCTCCACCCAGTTCGAGCTTCCCAGCAGCTTTGTTTACATACTTAAGCCTCAGCAATGGCGGGCGCCCCTCCCCCAGCCTCGCTGCTGCCTTGCCGCGAGATTGCAGACTGCTGTGCTAGCAATGAGGGAGGCTCCGTGGGTGTGGGACCCTCCTGGCCAGGTGTGGGATATGATCTCCTGGTGTGCCTGTTTGCTTAAAGCGCAGTATTGGGGTGGGAGTTACCCGATTTTCCAGGTGTTGTGTGTCTCAGTTCCCCTGGCTAGGAAAAGGGATTCCCTTCCCCCTTGCGCTTCCCAGGTGTGGCAATGCCTCGCCCTGCTTCAGCTCTCGCTGGTCGGGCTGCAGCAGCTGACCAGCACCAATTGTCCGGCACTCCCTAGTGAGATGAACCCAGTACCTCAGTTGAAAATGCAGAAATCACCGGTCTTCTGTGTCGCTCGCGCTGGGAGTTGGAGACTGGAGCTGTTCCTATTCGGCCATCTTGCTCTGCCCCCCCGGAAAATTAATTTTCAAAGAAGAAAAAGTAAAAACCTTTTACCCTCCTATAGCTCAGGATTTCATATCTTAAATTTCAATTTGAAATAATCTTCTTCAGTCCTCTCAAGAGAATGCAGAAAATGAGTTCTCTTGAATTCACAACAAAGCTATGTAGAACAGAAGATCTCTTTGTTCCGTGTTTATAATTCATTAGGTCAAATGCTCATACTAATAGTCTTTTAAAACTCCCAGAATTAATATCTTACCATATTTTTGAAATCTCAAAAAAATAATAAATTTATTCATTACACGATGATCTTTCCTTAAAAATAAAAAGCATCACTCCTTTCCTGCTAATGTTAAATTCACACATCAAATTTGGCATGGTTAAAAATATCTAATGAATATAAAATATGAGGATATTTCCCTCTGGTTTTGTCTTATCTCACATTAAGTCATAGCAATTCATTTGTATTTTTTTTCCTTTTTCTTTTTTTTTTTTTTTTTCATTTACCCAATACTTATTTAGAACCTACTGCGTTCTAGAATTAGGTAATAACCTGGGCAAGTTAAAACACTTCAGTTTGGATTTTCTAATGTTCCCTGTGTGAGAGACCTTTCTAATTCCTGAACTCATAATTGCTTTCTGGTTATGTAAAACTGATTTAGATCAGAAGATACTGTTATTTATATACCTAAGGTTTCTAATAAAAGGGAAGCTGAAAAATTGATTTTATTGCATGCACACACACATAGACTAAAGCATTCTACAAATAAAATCCACCTTCTGCTTCTCTAGGCTTATAATTTCAATATGCAGAGTGGAATCTCTGTCAGCATGCAAGAGAGAAATATTTTTCTATTGTTTTATCAAAAGATCTAAAGACAGAAAGATTGAAATGCATCAATTTCTAGTAACCACCAGATGGTGCTTTTAGTAATAAAGCTATGAGTTTACTGGAGTATTCTTTTTGTCCTTTTTTTAAAAAAATAAAACTAACCAGAAATGAGGATAGTATTTTGCCATGACATAATGCAAAGTCTATCTCTTTTATTCTTATTAACATGTGTACTTGCAAAGCTCAGTACAATGTTTTTCTATATCCCTATCAGGTGTGTCAAATAACGACAGAGATGAAATACCAAAAAAGCTGAAGTTAATATAAGTATTCAAGCTCAATAATGTATTTAAATATTCTATGTTTATATAGTTGGAGTAATATAATTCCCATTACATAGAGATTCACATCTGTTGTTTTAATTCATGCCAGTTTGGTAACACTTTTTTTCCTCTGTGTATTTAATATTTTAAAATAATAAACATTAAAAATTTTAAATAACTCATATAGGTATAACGACCATGAATATAAGATTTCTGATCTTTCATAACAATAACTTTATTAACATTTGTTCTTAGCATATTTTATTTGGCCTCCATTTCTCTTATATCAGCTTAATTGCCTTATGTTGTTCTGGTCAGCCACCTTGAGTCCTTTTGAGACTGAATTTCTTAATTCGAAATAAGTAGACAAATAACAAGGGGCAGTATTTTAATAATAATCATAATTTCAAATATGTCATGCAAGGACATCAGAAAAGAAAAAGCCATATTATAATACCCATGAAGAGTTTCATTCTCCTTCCATTACCACTGTCTATTAGGTGGGACCTCCCTTATGGGAAATTAAGGGTGTGGGTGAGATTATCTGACAACTCATAACTCATCTGTACCAGTTGTAACATGGGAGACTACTTTTATTTTATTTTTTTCCTTTTAATCTCTAGTCTCCTGTTAAAGTACCCTCATGCCTGTCTGTGGTAGTCATGTTATCTTTCATTTTTGACTTGAGTATGAATGGATTTAGCAGATCTGACATTAGTAAGGAAAAGGGAGGGCAGAGGCCTCAGAGTACATAGCATCTAAGAAGTCTGAACAAATAGCATAGTAGGGACAATGGAGAGTGACTCGGGAAGCCTGAAATTAATAGGCCAGTTTCCCCTAAAAAACAACAGGTAGAGGATCATATTACATTTTCTTTTTCACTGTTTATTGAAAGTTAATGAAAAAGGAGTTTAACTTCTAAGTGAACAATGCTAGAAAGGATGTTCTATGATGGTTCTTAGAAAAATTATCCAAATATGCAAGCCTAGATTTTGAACCCCAGATGTAAAGCATTTATGAATCTTCCTTTGGGGAAACAATAACACATCTTTAATAAAAAACAAAACTTTATTTCAGTGGATGTCAAATCCATGTAGTATGGTTATTTCAAAATGTAGTTGTGCGGAAAGTGCTGCATTTGTATGACATACACTCCTATTTAAGAAATTGTGTGGCCGGGCGCGGTGGCTCAAGCCTGTAATCCCAGCACTTTGGGAGGCCGAGAGGGGCGGATCACGAGGTCAGGAGATCGAGACCATCCTGGCGAACACGGTGAAACCCCGTCTCTACTAAAAAGTACAAAAAAAGTAGCTGGGCGAGGTGGCGGGCGCCTGTAGTCCCAGCTACTCGGGAGGCTGAGGCAGGAGAATGGCGTAAACCCGGGAGGCGGAGCTTGCAGTGAGCCGAGATCGCGCCACTGCTCTCCAGCCTGGGCGACAGAGCGAGACTCCGTCTCAAAAAAAAAAAAAAAAAAAAAAAAGAAAAAAAAAAAAGAAATTGTGTAAGGCTGTACGCCAGAAAATCTGAGATGTTTACTCCCCTAAAATCCCATATTGCCTTATTCTATATGATGTAGGAGAAGGGCACATAAGGATAAGTTGAAAGCATTCAAAAACTCCCTGCTCCCTGACCCACTCACTCCCGGAGGCTCCCTAGTGAGAACCAAATCAGCTTGAAGGGGTGGAGCAAGAGAGGGTTGAGTGAAATCAAGTAGCAGATAGGTTTTAGATAATTATTTAATTTTTACTCAAACTCGAGGCTGATTTTTTTTTCTCTGAGATGGAGTTCAGCTCTTGTTGCCTAGGCTGGAGTGCAGTGCGTAACCCCAGCTCTTTGCAACCCCTGCCTCTTAGATTCAAGCAGTCCTCCTGCCTCAGCCTCCCTGATAGCTGGGATTACAGGAGTCCGCCACCACACCCAACTAATTTTTTGTATTTTTAGTAGAGACAAGGTTTCACCATTTTGGCCAAGCTGGCCTTGAACTCCCGACCTCAGATGATCCGGCCGCTTTGGTCTCCCAAAGTGCTGGGATTACAGGCGTGAGCCACCATGCCTTGCCTGGGGTGGATATCAATATAGATGTGTACCAAACTATACCCATGATAATTAACTGTAGTCCCTGAGTAACCCTGTTAAAAATATTTTCTCTGTCTGTAGATGGAAAAAATAGCTGTGTCCAGTTATCCTTGACTACCTCAGTTGAAAACAATAAATTGCACCCTAAATATACAGAGAGAATCCAGCTTCTTAAGTTGGACAGGAGAGACTTCTGATTGTAAGAGTGATAGTAAAATCTAAAATATTAATATTTTAGTTCATCCTAATGCCTATTACTCATATTTCATTTGAGGTGTGGAGAAATGTGTTTGAAAATAGGTTCTTTTATTTCCTGCCCAGTTAACCATATCAGACATCCCTTCAAATGAGTATTATATCTCCATCTTTAATATATGTAATTATGAATTAGTTATTGGAATCATCATACACTAATATCAAAATATCGAGTCACACTAATTTCCTCACAGCTTAAAATTCACATAGTTTCTGGTAAACTAAGCTCTGTGTGTGTGTGTGTGTGCGCGCGCGCGTGTGTGTATATATATATGTAGCTTATACATACATATGTAACTTTTTCCTCTCTCTCCACTCTCCCAAAGTCCCAAATATAATAGAGAAATTTCTCTTCTGAAGATGCACCATTCTGTTGATTTGTTTTGTTTATCTACATAATAGCCTCACTTTCAGTTTAATAGAAAAACATTGATACCTGTGACTTGACATTTTAAATGTGAGGGGTGAACCAAAAATATGCCTGTTCTTTTTTCTTAATAGTAATCTCTGACCAGGTTTCATATGAATTATTCTCTATGAACATTTTGGGATAGTCATTTGCCAACATTCAGCTCTATGACAGTCCCATGAAAATAACCTACTCCAAAAAGCAAGGATACGATAAGTTGGATGGTTCACATTATGTAGTCCCATAATGGGATGTGCTGAGAATAGCTCCACATCACTTCTGTGTGCTCTTACCAAAAATCCATAACCATAATCTAGCAATGTGAAAATATCAGATAAACACAATTGAGGGATATTGTACAAAATAACTGACTAGTATTCATTAAGAGTATCCCAGTGATGGCAGAAGAAGAAAGTCTGAGGAATTGTCACAGATTGGTGGAACTAAGGAGATATGACAACTCCATGCAATATAGGATTCTGGATTAGATCCTGGGCCTAAAAGGTACATTAAAGGCAAAACTGACAAAATTGAAATAATATCTATAAACAAGTTTAAAATGCTGTAGTAATGTATTTGTCTAGTTTCTATCATTTTTCTATAGTTTTGTAAACTGTTAACATTAGGGGAAGCTGGGTGAGAGTGTAAGTAAACAGTACTATTTTTGTAACTTTTCTTTAATCTTACATTGTTTCAAGATTAAAAAAAAAAAGAGCAAGTAGGTATTTTAAAAATCTACAACACTCAGAACTTTACAGAAGTCAATCAGATTTACCTTAGTTTTCTAGTGTTAATTCTTACAAATGTTTATATTGGTTTAGCTTCAAATGAGAGTCCATTGATGAAAAGAGGAGTGTTATTCTCCTTTAAGAAACTACCCATTCTAAAATTATAATGATCACTTTTGTATGCAAATAAAACAGTATTCATGCCACATAAATGAATTCATACTGCCTCTTCCTTTACTCAAATTGGTTAAGCTATCTTATTTCAGGCCACAGTGGTATTAAGTAGGGAGGTTATTTGATTTGGGCTTTGTCCCTTGAAAAGCGTAGTTGTATTTTCCAGGTGTCATTTTAATTTTCAGCCGGAAGATAATGTGACCTGCAGCAGTTCCATGAAAGTTTTGGGTCTGAGTTTGCTTTTTCGAGGTGTTGCCAAGTCCATAAATGTTTACTTTGAGCTTCCTGTTCGTCTCAACATGAGTCAGATCTAACAATTTTAAAAATACGTTGTTCATGCCAACTAATTTACCATGCAAATGTGTTTAAAAAAAAAGTGTTAGGAATTTAAAGGAAAATGTTGGTTTGGAGAGAAAAACAATAATTCATTAGTCTTACATCTTTTGAGAAAATAAAATCCTTCATGTGAGCCTATGTTAACATTCTCACTAACCTATAGTAAGTCCATGTTTTTTGATAGTTCTTAGATATGAAGTGCTTTTTTTTGGGTAATTGATAGGCAATATTCAGTCAGTGGTAGGTTTTATCTATATAGGGAACAGAAATAAGCCAATAAGCCAAATGTGTTTATTAAAAAATGCGATCATACTGACTTCCAGCCCCTTACCAGTCCCCTCACCCCACCACAGTGTCCTGGCCATATTGATTGTAGTCTGCCTATTCTGTGTGAACAACATCAGATGGTGTCATCTAATTTTAGGAATAACACTGACATCTTCATGAAGAAAAGACACATGGGGGAAAAATGTCTATTCAGTATTTGGGATAATCTTTCAAATAAAAAAACAGTGAAAATTATTATGTTTATTTGGAGATAACACAATTTATGACAAACTTATATAAAAGTTAATGAAAGCTCATAGAACTAAAGTCAGAAAAGCTAAAAGAAAGCAAGAAGAGCCTAAAGAGAAGATAGAAAACAACACAGAAATATTTATTTTAATTCTTGATAGAGATAAAATGGCCTAAAAGAAAACCTTGCTTTTTAACTGGAGAATGAATACCAAAACTGGTTATTTTGATTATATTCACATTATTTGTCCATTATTTATAAATTACAAAAAACTGCAAAAAAAATGATGATTACAGTTAATATTTGTCATATGTTATTTTAGAACCCTAACTTCTTTGATATAGAATATTTGGATGGCTATATATGCTATTTAACTTTTTTCACTTTACATTTTATCATGAAGATTGTCTCAACTATAAAAGGCTCTTAAGTGTGATTCTAAATGTTTATATAGTATATTCTCTTGTATAATTGTACAATTATTTATTTATTTTCTATGATTTGATTTCTTAGGTCAGTTCCAAATTTCATTATTAGAAATATGACTATGAAAAACTTTCGTGTTTATAAAAATTCACTAATGTTCAACTATTTCTTATCTAAAAGTAGAATTGCAAGGCAGGCACAATTTAAAGATTTCTGATACTTAATTGGCAAATTGCCTTCCAAAAAGAGAATAGGTCAGGTGCGGTGGCTCACGCGTATCATACCATCATTTTGAGAGGCCGAGCAGGTGGATCGTTTGAGGTCAGGAGTTTGAGACTAGCTTGGGCAACATGACAAAACACCATCTCTACAAAATATCCAAAAAAAGTAGGTGTGGTGGCACCTGCTTGTGGTCCCAGCTACCCAGGAGGCTGAGGCAGGAGGACTGCTTGAATCTAGGAGGCAGGGGTTGCAAAGAGCTGGAGTTAACGCACTGCACTCCAGCCTGGGTGACAGAGTGAAACTTCTGTCTCAAAAAAAAAAAAAAAAAAAGCAATTTGTATTTCCATTACATTTTCAGCCCTGGTATATAGGCATATATGTTTTGCCAAACACTGGCCAGCTCTGTAGAGAAGTTTTAAAAAATCTATGTCCCAATGCAATCCCTCCCCCCTCCCCCCTCCCCATGATAGGCCCCTGTGTGGGAGTTATACCTGATGTAAATGACGAGTTGATGGGTGCAGCACACCAACATGGCGCAAGTATACATATGTAACAAACCTGCACATTATGCACATGTACCGTACAACTTAAAGTATAATAATAATAAATAAATTAAAAAAAAATCTATGTCACATCGATTGTTTAAAACTAATATTGTACTGTTATTTCAATTTACTTTAAAAACTTTGCAGTTGAACATTTTTCTTAATATGTTTATTGGCAGAGTCTTTTCATAATTGTCTGTTTAATCTCTTAGATCTTTTTAATTTTCAGGCTTGCTGAGAACTTACGCATCATTCTGTAAAGTGCTTTACATATATTATCTCCTTTCGTTTGGATGACTGCTGTAATTGGGAGGTGTTGAAAGTTCCCATTTATAAATTGGAAATAAAAGTTTACCATGTAACTGGCCCCAAATTATAGAGCAAGCAGCAAGAATCTAGAACCATTATGTCTCTAATAAAGAGAACAATCACACTGGACAAGATGGACAGACAGAAGTTGATGTTATTGCCAACAATAGAGGAGAGACCACCAAATGTAGAGTCCCTGTTCCAGTAAGAAAAAAAGTCTGGAGAGTTTTTAAGAACTAGCGTAGGGGGCTGACAGGTTACCTGTGTTTGCTAATTACTTTGCCCAAAGGAAAAGTAAATGTTCTTATATCTTCATGGCAGGAGGTAGTTTGACAACTTGGAGCAAGGCTCCAGCCAAAGTTGGCTTCTACCCTCTCATAGAAGCTAAGAGAAAGGGCAGTATCTTCTGTGATGATTACATTTTGAGGAGTTGGTTCCCAGATCCTTGAGAAAGACAGACAGCCATGGGTTGTAAAACTGGCAAGAGCCTTTAAAAATATTTACATCTCAAAAGGGCAGAGAGAGAAAGTATAATTAAATTGCTCTTACCACCCCCAACCAAAAAAAAATTGCTCAAAGGAAAAGAAGGTTAGGATCTAGAGTCGGGAAGAAACCTGAGTAAAGTTTAGTCAAGCACTCATAATACATTTTGATATTCAAAGAAATTAATACTCATTCGTCATAATTATTACAAATAATTTTTTAAAAATATATTTTACTTTATAATTTAGTAAATTTTATAGCACTAGCAATCTGTATTTGTTATAGAAAAATGGTAAAACCTTCAGTGACAAAAACTATACTAGTTATGTATATGAGATATATATATATAAATGTATGTGTTATATGAATGAACAAGACCTTTTAAATATTATTCCTTGTAAACAAACACTTTTATAATGTCATCCTAAATTTCATCGTAACACTTTATCAGTGTTTAATTATTTTTAAGCAAACTTTACTGGTTCACATAGATTGGTGTCGACCTAGTCATAACTGTGTAGATGCCACACACTATTCCAGAAAAAAAACTTTAATTTTGCATAATAACATATTATTGTTATTCTTTAATACATGCAACACTGTACAAATAGATGCTTATCTCCTTACAATGGGGTTACTTCCTAATAAACCTGTTGTAATTTGAAAATATAATGTCAAGAATGCATTTAGTAAACCTAACCTACAGAGCCTCATAGCTTAGCCTAGCCTAACTTAAGCATGCTCAGAACAATTCCATCAGCCTACAGTTGGGCAAAATCATTTGGCAGCATAGTACACTGCAGAGATCGAGTGTTTACCCTCATGATTGCCTGGCTAGCTGGAAGCTTTGACTCTCTGCTATGGTCTAGCATCACTAGAGAGGATTGTAGAGCATATTGCTAGCCCAGACAAAGATCAAAATAAAATTCTAAGTAAGGTTTCTACTAAATATGTATCACTTTCACACTATCATAAAGTAGAAAAATCAAACCATTCTTTAGTTGGGGATCCTCTGTATATCGTGGGTAATTTGCATGTAATCCTCTAAAGAGCCCTAAGGGTAAGGTACTATTTTCATCTCTATCTTTCAGATAGGAAAATTTAATCACAGAGATATTAAGTTATTCCCCTAGAGTCACACAGCTAGTAAAACAATTCTGCAGAATAACTTTTAATTAGTAAACCTGCCAAACATAGGTCATACATTAAATGAAAACAGCTGATTGAAAAGTGATAAATATGATAAGATCCTATTCTTAAAAAACTAATTTAGATAGATCTATAAAGTATAAAAGGTTATAAATCAAGATCTGAACAGTGCTTCTCTCTGTTGATAAACATTTTGTTTTCTTACTTTTGTTAATTATTATTTAAGCATGAAATGCACTTATATTTATTTTTGAAAATAGATGATTGATGAATCTTCATTCACTGAATACTAAAACACAGCAAATTTATATAAAACAAACCAAGAAAGATGTACCTAGAATATGAAGAGTTAAATATTTATGGACAGCATCTACTGCAACTTTTTTAGTATTTGAACATTTAAAAAAAAATAAGCTCTTAGAAGCTTTGAATATGATAAACAAGCTTGATCTAAAATATGGGTGAGTTTGCTCCCTACAATGATCTGAAATCTAGACATTCTCTAAAAATTGCCTCTTTAGCCAAAGAGGATATTGTAAGTTGCATTACAAACTACTTGGTGATAGCAAGGAATATTTGGTTCAAAATTAGGCATAATGATTACCATTGCAACGTGTCTTCATTTTATTTTGTAATAAAAATATTTTAAAAAACAAATTTTCATTTAAGGAAAAAGTAACAATGCATTAAAATATTTATTTTTGAGTGGGGTGTGGTTTCCTAAGGAATTTGAATGACACTGGGTAGTCTTTGAAGAATCATTGATGTTTAGGAATACTTTTGTCTTCAGGGAGAAGAATGTTGGCATTTTCAGAGTTAGGCTTCAGGAAGAACACTCTATCAACTGTATGTAGGAGAAGAAATTGGGGACAGGAATACCACACAGACGATCATGATAACAATTGATTAGCAAGAGTGATAATATGTGCTAGGACTTCAAAGCAAATGAAAACAAATATAGGGCAGAAGAAAACTAGGAAGGATGCTCAGGGGTGCCGGGATGAAGGAAAAGGTAGGGAGGCACATCATGGCACCAGGTCCCAGGAAAAGGTAGGGTGGCACATCCCAGCCCCAGGTCCCAGGGAAAGATAGGGAGGCACATCCCAGCCCCAGGTCCCAGGGAAAGGTAGGGAGACACATTACAGTAACAGGTCCTAGGAAAAGGTAGGGGGGCACATCCCAGAATCAGGTCTCAGGAAAAAGTAGGGAGGCACATCCCAGCACCAGGTCCCAGGAAATAATAGGGAGGCAGTCACAGCAATAGGTCTCAGGAAAAGGTAGGGAGGCACATCACAGCACCAGGTTCCAGGAAAGGGTAGGGAGGCACATGCAAGCACCAGGTTCCTAAGAAAAGGTAGGAAGGCACATCCCAGCACCAGGTCCCTAAAAAAAGGTAGGGAGGCACACCCCAGCACCAGGTCCCAGCAGGCTGATTTTCATTTAAAGTTTTGATTTTAACTTTCTCAAAATCTATCTCTATGGGTTAAAGTTTTCTAGTGATGGAAGGAAATAAAACAACCTAAAAAGATGGTACTCAATTTTTATATAACTGTATTTACTCTAACTCTTGGCATGCACCCTTATCTTTCTCAAGTGTTTTCCCTCTGTTCCCACAACTCGGATCAAGTAAGAGGCGTCTGTGCTAACTCACTTGACCTCATTTGCGTGACTTCAATATTTCAAAATTCTCCCTTAACATATTCTACAAAGGTTATATCAAATCTCTATCATAATTAGACTTATTTCAGTTGGTATTTACATTATTTTTTCTTTTATTCAAATAGGTCAAGCTTATTGGATGACTAGTTTCCATTTAGTTAGAAAAGATTTTAGGAAAGACAACATCTAAGCTATGATCTGAAAATGGAAGAGAGAGAGACAGAGAGAGGAGAGAGAGAGAGAGAGAGAGAGAGAGAGAGAGAGTGTGTGTGTGTGTGTGTGGTCTGCTTTAAGAACCAAATACATAATTATGCAGAGTTGAACTAATTGAAGTATAGGTTTTACAAATAAAAGAGAAATAAATACAATGAATACTAATGTATTAATTAACAAAAATCTATTAAGAAATGTATTTGTCTTTAAATTTTAGATTTTTAAGTTGAAGTTCAAAGTAAATCACTGAAGCCATGCCTACTGATCTAAAATTATCTGGTAGTGTCAGAAAAATAAAATTGTATTTACATAATTATGGGTGATACCTCATTGATATAACTAAATAGGATTCAATAGCAGCATTTTTCAGTAATTGAAACAATCACAGTCCAAAAGAGGTTGAAAGGCAACATGAATAAAAGAGTCAGTTGTACATCATTAGAAAGATTTAAGTGACACCCAGTTAATACTGTGGAATTACACACTTTTGTAGAACAGAATATATTTTGAGAAATGGATGAGAAAAAAATTGATATTAATGACAGGGATCTGTGGGCAGTGAAAAGGATTGAAGTCAAATGACATATAAAAGAAACACCACATGTTTCAACAGTTTGTGTGTCCAAGGTGGGTGTGTGGAGAGTGGGTGGGGGTTATGGGAACTCATCAACACTCCAATATTGAGGGATGACAAAAGGGAAAATACACTGTGTCTGCTATTTATTTGTGGGATAGGAAAGAGGAAACAAACCCAGAGTCCATTGAGCTCCACGTGCTTTGCCTCATATCCATTTAGAAAGGCCAGGGTAAAAGTAAAACTGAATTGACTCCCAAGTCTCCTGACTACTCTAATTTTATTTTTTAACAAAGCCAGAATTCTCAACGGTTTTGGGTCTTTTGTGTGTGTGTGTGTTTTTTTCTCTCTCTCTCTTTCTTAAATTTGTGTCTGACCTGTGTCTTGGGTTTGCAGTCAAATATGTCTTCCCATCATTATTGCTCACTTCTTCTAGTGGCTTGACTGCAGTGGCTCACTACGGGCTTCAGATCAGCATCACACCTGCTGCCATTTATTTAACCAATTCATATAACCTTTCATATATGGCACCTACTAGGCTAGACACTTTACAAATTTTAACCCATTTGATTGTCAAAGTAACTTTATGAGGGAGACAGGCAGTAGTGTCATCAATCACCCACACTTTAACGATGTGCAAAGCAAGGACTTGAAGCTTGCCTCATTTCCCACAGCTGGTAAACACGATTCAATGTTGTGTTCGCACTCCTGAGACTATGCTCTTCACCCAGCTACTCCGTTTTCTCCCACATCAACATTCATCTCTTAGATGCTTTAAATTAAATAATTCCTCCTGAGCCCCAGAAGAAAAATGTTTTAAAAATGCATTCAAATTCAACTGGTCCAAGTGGTTCTTTTATTTTTTCCAAGAAAACTCAGTGCCCTCATGTGACATAGAATTTCTGTAGCAACATTTGCAAACCTCTGCTTACCAGTGAAAAGCAAACTTTGCAGTTCAAGACCTAAGTTCATGAAGAAATTAAAAACACATGAATTATGTGAGATTTAAATCTTTCAAATACATTATCACGTTCCTACTTTAAAAGTCTATTTTAGGTCAATGATATATGTATATGTGTGTGTGTATATAAATATCTCTCTTACACATACATATCACACACACATAATATTCTCTCTCTCTCTATATATATATGTACGTATGTAAATATATCTCACACACACCACACACACAATATTCTCTCTCTCTCTATGTGTGTGTGTGTGTGTGTATGTACATATGACATCACAGAATATTGCCATGATTATTATTACCAACGCTGCAATGCTCAGTATTATTAAAAAAATCATGGTGGTCTGGTACAGGTATTGACATATTGGTTGTAGTTGTCTGATCTTTCCAGCAGCAGCTGCTGGGCTTTTCGATGGAGAGAAGCCTTTGCTGCCACATCAGACAATAGTTTTGTGACAGATGTTTCATGTTCGATTGAAGGAGCACAGATGAAAATAACAGTCTCTCCATGCTTGTGAGACCACAGTTGAAAATGAGCAGTTGTCCTCCTTCCAGACAACTGCTATCAAACCCACAGAACCTTGAAATAATTTGCAGCCTGCTCTGCACTAAAATGAGGCCCACATAGTCCATGAGGCTGGCGAGCTGTGGTCTACAAAAACACAGAAGAGTCCATTTTCCTTTTCTGAAAATTCAGCTGTTACAACCAATGATTGACAACTAATGATAAAAACTGTCTCGAAGATTTTGGTTATTTGCTGTTTTCAAATTTATACATATATATGTGTGTGTTTCTATATACACATATATGTATAAATTGTTATTATGTATAAATTTTAAAAAACAGATAATTATGACAAAAAGAAGTCATTAATAATCCTAGTAGAGATAGCCATTTTTAACATCATGGTGTTTGTCCTTCCCCATACACACACACGCAAATGCCCTTTTAGCTATAAACATATGAGCTTAGCATACGTAGTTTTATAACTTCATTTTTCAGTTTTTTTTGTAAAGAGCAAGATAGCAAATATTTTAGGATTTGCTGCCTAGAGAGTCTCTGTCACAGCTGCTCAAGTTGGCCATTGTGTGGTAAAAGCAGCCACAGACAATGGTTAAATAAATGGGTGTGGCTGCATTCCAATAAAACTTTATTGACACAAAGAGAAAATGTTCCAGAATTGGCCTGTGTGTCATGATTACCCATGTTGGCCTATACTGCTATTTTAATGGCTACATAATCTTCCATACTATGGAGATGGCATGATTTATTTTAGCTTTTTGCTCTGGTGAGATATTTCTTGTGCTTTTAGCCTTTTGTTATATCTATCTGTCTGTCTGTCTATCTATCTATCTATCTATCTATCTATCTATCTATCTATCTATCTATCTATCTATCTATCTATCTAAGCTTCTGGCCTGCCAAGGATTCTACTGCAGTCATGTTGCCCAGTGCAATGGCTAGTATACCAGGGGCCTAGCTTTCCTACCCATTAACAACTCTTCCAACCTAATTGGACTTCCAGGCCTTTTCCTTCTCAGCCAAAGGGCCTTGGTAAGCCTTGGATTACCTCCATTGATTGTCTCAAGTGTATACCACTTTATGAGAGAGATTGATTACAAGACATTCTTTAATTGGTATGCTATTTTATTATGGCCCTATCTGCACCAATTTTGCAGATATTCTGCAAATTTTTCAGCCTTTTTCAGCTAGGTTTTTACATAGCTTAGAAGGTCAACAACGTTTATTTCTCATATTCTCACATTTCCCGAGTCTTAAGGACAGGAGGGAGAGTCAAACATTTGTCACTCTACTCTTCCTGAAAGACCTGTCCATTTGGTTTTTCAGTCCATGTTTCTATGCTAATGTTATTTAAAAGTGCATTATTTGAACTGTGCCTCAGTGTCTGCATTACTGCGTTGAAAATGATAGGAAAAGGTTACCATAAAGTGTCTCTGTTTCTCCTTTTTTAATTTCTAGCTCACATTATTCTTTTTGTTGAATACGTTAATAGAATTGTTTGGCCTGTTTTTACATATCTGTTTGTTTTGCAATTTGTATTATCTATGCCAGGAAATTCTGGGTTTGAAAATGAGATCTTTTGTGATATTGAGTTTATGGTTAGTGTTTTTATTTTTGTTGTTTCTTGAGTCATGGTTTGTGTATTCTACAGAGATGTAGAGTTTGCTTAACTGACCCCAACCCCCACCCTCATGCCCCAATAAAGCATAATTGGATAGAGGCTGCTACCAAAAACAAAGACAAAAAACAAACCAAAATAAAACAAAACAAAAGAATGGAAAAGAAAACAAAACAGTTTAGCCTAAGAGACAGTAGGTCTTTCAGCAAACTTTGTCAATGTACATGGATTGCTGTGGTGATAGATGTCAGGAAGTAGGAGTGATGGAAGAAAAATGGGGAGATAAAATGGCATTTATTTCTTCACTTACATAGTGTGGATTAAGAGACATTATCTCAAGGTAACAGAAGAATACACAGAGGCTTATATATGTTATTTAAAAGGACAAAGATAAAAAAGAAATGCCTATCTACAAAACTCACATGAGGAAAGGAAATATGATCAAAATTCCTCAAATTAAAAGGGGCTAGTCAGTTGATAATATTTGAGCTAAAATTTAAAAAGTCGAGGTGTTAGTCGATTGTTTACAATTATAGCAGTAACTAATGCAAGAATCAAAACAAGATGGAATGGTGCTGAATATTGAAACTTAAATTGTAAAGCAAAGGTATTGGTATCTTTCAATTTTTGTGTTGTGTTACTCTTTACCATTTGGGTATTTTAACATGAGTCTGAATTTCATTTTATTAATGATAAATCCCTTTATTTCATACCAAATATTTTATTATTATTGCTCATTCCTTTTAATCCTTTACCTATGCAGAAGCAAATAAAATGTTAAAACTATCTATAGATAAAATTATATATAGATATATAATTATATAGATATATAATGTATATTATATATTGTATAATATATCTACAAAAATTTTAGCTATATTTATATCTATAATTATATAGATGTATATTATAATATACATAATATACAATAATATTATATATTATATATTATATAGCTATATAATATATAATTATATAGATGTATATTATATAATATATAATATATAATATATAATTATATTACATATTATAGTTATATAATATATAATTATATTACATATTATAGTTATATAATATATAATTATATTACATATTATAGTTATATAATATATAATTATATGTTATAATATTGTACATATATAATTATATCTAATTGTATAATTGTATATTACAAAAATATAATTATATGTAATATAATATTATATGTAATATATACACATAAAATTATACATATCTATATATAATATAGATATTATAGACTATTATAGATATTAAATAATATTGTTATTATAGATACTGCATTCCAGGATGGGCAACAAGAGCGAAACTCCATCTCAAAAACAAAAACAAAGGTGTCCTTTCTTGTTTTCCAGAATAAAATTGATTGTCACAGGTTGATTAATATGTATTCAAAAGTAGATTTGACTGAAGTCAGTGGATTTTAGCGGAGAAGACATTTATCATTTATATTTCCAACAAAATAAAGGCTTCCATAGACTTCTTTTGATAGGGAAGAAGAAAAAGTAATAAATTAGAACAAGCATGATTACGTTAATATATCTATATTATCTATAAATATATACTATATATAATATATCTATATAATATATATCTATATGTTATATATTATATGTTATATATTATAATATGTTATATATTATAATATATGTTATATAACATAACATATATTATAGCTCTATATTATATATTAGATAATATATAGCTATATATTATATACTATATATAGATATATAATATATAGAGATATATAATATCTAATATATAACATATTATGTGTATCTATATGTAATTATATATCTATATATCTATATATTGTGTGTGTGTAATAGAAGTGACATATATTGTGTATGATATAAACATTGAATTATTAAATTGTAGAAACAAGCACAAATCCTAAACATTACATATCATATATATCATATACAGGGAAAATATCTGATTTTTTTAATGTATGTGTAAATTCCTGAAATATGAAATATTGGATGGATAAATATAATGAGAAAAGCACAGCTGAAAGGCAAAAAAGTAACTAGTCATTCACGTTTCAGAGAAAATTTCAGATTGGTCTCTAATGTGTTTATATTCTATCAAATTTTAGAACTCAACGTAGACTACGAAAATATAGAAAAGCAGTATTTTAGAAAAGTATATGAAATAATGAATAGTATTTAGTTTTACTTTTAAATGATTGCAAACATTTCAACTCATTAATTATAATTTACTGGCATTTAATGTTTTTCCCTTTATTTCATTACTTTATAAACTGATTGAGTGGAGGAAAAACAGCATATTTCAAAGTCAGGGTCAATGTATTGAACCTATCCTCAAATATAATTGTTTTTCACATCCCAACTTGGAAAGGTATCAGCATCACAGAAAATTGCAATGACTTTATCACTAATTGGTCTCAGGTTAACTGCTTTAGGAAGAAGAAGAGAGAGATATTAAAGATTTATAAGCAGCAAAAGCTGAATAATCATTTGAATACTAGAGGCATCACATTTGCATAACATTTTGGGATATGTCTGCTCCCAAAGTCTCAGGTGTGACTTAACAGAAACTATTAAGTTTAGGGTTTTGCAATGGAGGGCCAATCAGCAATATCCAAAAGCCATGCTAAGTTGCAGTAGAGCTATTGAAGGAGGTTACATACCAACCTGATATAAGCCATTGTTCCTGCAACTTGTGAGGTTGTGTTGTTCAATGACCTTTCAGATGCCAAAGTATGCAAAAGAACACAAAATTTTATTTCGATTTCTTATACATCACAAGGCAACACACATTAAAATTCCTTTAAAAATATACCTTTGATTTGGTAATTCCACTTAAGATAGTTTATCTTCTGTAATTAGAAAATTAAGGAATGGAAGACAACATTAAAAAATTGAATCTAATTATATATACACAAACATCTGGGATTGGATTCACAAATTATGGCACATTCATACAATGAATAACATGTAGACATTAAGAAGATGTAAACGTGGACACATGGTCATAATACTTAGTTACATTTAAGTGAAATGTAGGTTACAAAATGATGTAATCCAATATATACATAAAAATAGATGTACATACTATTATTCTGGCTTATGTATGCCTTCAAAATATTCTATGCTGAATCAGTGACAACAATTTCATTAATATATTTTTTAAAGTTTAAGACGTTCCAGGATTATTTTATTATTAAAATATAAAGTAGATAATTCTGCTCGTATTATTTAAATGTAATACTTAGCACATTTCTCAGAAACTACAACATCAACCTTTTTCACTTTAAATTTAAGGTATCATATCAAAAACTCATCTTACCAACTTTTAGTAGCATAACAAAGCAATGATTTTAAGAGCTCTGCAGTAACACATGGATATGCAATGAAAATTTTAAAACATGCATTGACTTTTAGGACTATGCCTATTGAATATTAAACACCTGAAATTGCTAGTGCCTAAAGCACTTCATTCAGCAAAATGTATATAAACTTTGGAATGGTTTTAAAGGCACAAGTCTTCATAACCGAAGAGTAAGGTTGAGAAGAAAGTTAACCAAAAAATTGTTTTAGTATAATCAACTTTTTAGCTACTACCTTATTGAAACTGAAATTAGTATTTTAACATTTTGAGAATTTAAATTAAATTCAAGCACACCTCTTAACATGTTCCTAAGAGTCTCAAAACTGTTTGCAATTTAATTTTTATAAATTAAAAATTACAGCATATAGGATTTGTGTTTATAACATAAATATATAAGAAATTTGAAAATTTAATTTCTGTATATCAACAAAGAAAACTAGATAATTGATGTTTTGGTGTTCAATTAACTAGTTTGGGTTTAGAAAAAATAATTAAACCATAATCTCGAATAATTAAGATTTATGTGTACTTTCTCAACCTCAGCTTACACAGTACAACATTCTCTGAGTTTAATGTGCATTAAAATGTTTGTTTTTCTCATACATACATATGACATGATCCTCTATGGTGAATTAATCTACAACGAATGGATGAAAAGATTGGCTAATTTAGACTCTGCACAATTCTTGGTATATTATAAAGGGACCTTAAGTGACATTTTTTACCAGCATTAAATATACCATAATATTTTAAGAAGTTTTGGATTCAGAAAGCCATTCACTTGAACCTTGACTGCACTGTGGACTGTGTGATCCTGAAAAAGGTAATCAATTTACTCCAAGCATAAATTTACTTATATGTAAAATGGACATAATAATACCAATTTCACATGGTTTAAGAGTAAATGAGATAATGTAAGGAAAACACTGAGCATAATGACTGATCACACACTAATTGCTTAGTACATGCTGGTTAATATATTAACTCAATTATTAGCTATTGGGGCATTAGTACACAGAGCTGATAGCCATTGTAATAAATCAGAGGCAAGATAAATCCCCCCCCCCTCCGCCCGACCCTTGCTTTCTGTTTGACTTCTATACATCCTATGTCTCAAGTATTTTTTTCAGGTTTGCAGGCTGACTATTTTTTTTGCATGTATTCTCAGTTGTTTTATGGATAAAAGAAGTTCCATTGAAGTGGTCTAGATGAACGACCACTAAACACAATACCTCTTGCCACTAAACACAATACCTCTTCTTTCTAGATTCAGGAACTTGGCATTCACTTCTCTTTATAAGATAAAATATTTATAAACTATACATGTGATAAAGGCTTAATATCCAAACAAAATCAGGAATTCAAACAATTCAATAGCAAGAAGTCAAATAAACTGATTTTAAAAATGGGCAAAAGACCTAAACAGACGTCTTTCAAAAGACATACAAACGGCCAACATGTATATGAAAAAGTGCTCAGCATCACTAATAATTAGGGAAATGCAGAACAAAATCCCAATGAGATATCACTTCATTTCTGTTAGAATGACCACTATCCAAAAGACAAAAAGTAGTATGTATTGGTGGAGAAAAAGGAACCCTTGCACACTGTTGGTGAGCATGTAAATTAATACAGCCATTACGAAAAACAGTATGGAGGTTTCTCAAAAAGTTAAAAATAAAATGATCATATAATCCAGCAGTCTCACTACTGGGTTTACATCCAAAGGAAATGAAGTCAGTATATCAATGAGATTCCTGCGCTCCCATGTTCACTGCAGCACTAGTCACAGTAGCCAAGATATGGAATCAATCTAAGTGTCTGTCGACAGATAAATGGATAAAGATAATGTGATATATATAAACAATGGGGTATTATTCAGCCATAAAAAGAAGGAAATCATGTCTTTTGTGACAACATGAATGAATCTGGAGAACATTATATTATATGAACTAAACTAGGTATAGAAAGATAAATACCTGAAGACCTCACTTATATGTGAAATCTATAAAAGTTGATCTCATAGAAGTAAAGAATGGAATGGTAGTCACTCATTCAACAATTTTTTGTTGAGTGCCTACCATGTGATCAGAATTCAAATGTATTGAGGACAGAGTAGTGTGCCGTATGGGACACTAATGGTGTTTGATAAAGTCTGAGACAGCAATCAAACCCTGTTAGAGACTTACCATTTAAAGTAATCATGCTTGTTCTAATTTATTACTTTTCCTTCCCTATCAAAAGAAGTGTATGGAAGCCTTTATTTTGTTGGAAATATAAATTACAAATGTCTTCTCTGCTAAAATTCACTGGCTTCGGTCAAGTCTACTTTTAAGTACATACTAATCAACCTGTGACAATCAATTTTATTCTGGAAAACAATACACAGGTTTTTGTTTTTGTTTTTGTTTTTTTTTGAGATGGAGTTTCGCTCTTGGTGTCCAGGCTGGAGTGCAATGGTGTGATCTCAGCTCACTGCAACCTCCGCCTCTAAGACACCGGGTTTTAAGCAGATGACTACAAATTTCAGTTTTATATTTGAGGAAGATTTTTCTGGGAACATTATAGAGGGGATGAGACAGATACTTAGCATTGCGCTCATGCAGGAAAAGCAAAAATTGTCAGGGCCTCAGCAATGGTGGAGTCTAATTTATATATTAGTAGATAAATCTTTTTATGTTAACATTAAATAGTTTTGTCATTTCTGTTTCTAGGAGCGTCCACCTACTTTGCTAAGTTGTATTCCTCTTTTACCCTCCCACCCATGCCATGCAAAATGGCTTTCATCCAAAGGCTAGGCTGTATTAAGACAGAGTGCTTTATCCTGACGTCATCTTCACACAAAGTAGCTCTGTCTCCTCCCTTTCCTAATATCTCACTGATAGACGTTCCCGCAACCTCATTCCAGTCTCAGGAAGGGCTATGTGCATGTGTGGATGTTTTACTCAAAAGCACTGTAGAAGACACGTAAAGGTAGTTTGATACATCAAGTAGCTTCTTCTGCTATAACCAACACAAATACCCTCTGCTCTTGAAATAATTCCCATGGGATATTATACATCAGTAAGATTGACCAAGTATTTATTGAAATTATCTCCTCATACACAAAGAAGCTGTGTTGTTTACTTTTTATTTAATTCTCAAAACAACACTGCTAAGCATATTTTTACTTGCAACCCTGTGATATTTTTCATTATATTCCATGCCTTTAAGGAACTCTTGAATCCCAGTATTAATGCTTTAGAGAGCCATTTGCAAGGAAAACAGCATCTGAATTGTCATGTTCAGTGATTAAAAATAAGTGTATATTTGAAATAGCAAACTGTTTAATTTTTAACATAAAAAGTAGATCTATTTACTATTTCTTGAAATAAATAAAAAGGCCTAGAAACGATGTCATGGATGCCACACTGAAGCAAGACAGCATGGTGTTGTAACTCAATTATTTTTGTATTAGATGCATATTTTATTACTTTAAATTTAAACTCAGTTTGAAATATTTTTGATGGAAATTTTACTGCCCTGATACGAGTTTGCAGTGATGACTAGAAAAGTATGTCTTTATTTCTATCTATTCCTCTATTGCTTTTCTGATGCATGGAAAATGAGCCAATTTCTGCTTAGCTCTCTTTTTCTATCTAGATGACATAGAAACTAAGAAACTATGTCTAAGATAGTTTTTAAATGATTTCACCTTTTCTCATTCCTGGTGAGTCTTCTATGACTTTAATATTTTCAAGTGTTGCTAGGCAATATCTTAACTTTTCTTTATTTCTTGCAATTCCTTAACTTCTCTGTTACTGATGAGTTATGAGTGGAGGTCAGAGACATACAATATGTGATGTCTGTGCTGTGCTGGAAATCTCTCTACAGCCCACTAATAAGTGAGTTTAATATAAAGAGACTAGGATACTACTCATTTGCAGCTCTATTAGCAAAAATTCTGCCTAATAATTCAAACATAGGGAGAAATATAATTACATGAGTAGATTGCCAGCTGCCTCCTGCATTCCTCTTGTGTCTCATGGGGCAGAATAAAAGCGACTACAATTATAGTTCAAATCTCAGAGGAATATTAATGTGATAGTTTTAGCAATAGCTTTCTTATTTTTTATCAAGTTGTGTTAATAAAAAGGATGGCTTTGGTAATTTGTGCAGTATTACTTTTTGTTAGTAGTAATTACTACTTAATATAGTCTCTGTGACATAATGTCATAAAGAAATTCTTCCCAGGACATGCACCATCTGAATGGAAAACCTCATGAAATGTCATTCTTATTTACTAAATATCATAATATTTTATGTTGGTAGTGCCTGCTTAAATTCTTTTTAGCAATAATTTGTTTTATCAACTATGGTGTTGTTATATCTTTCAAATTCAGTTATGCCATTTTATAAACTCAAAATTACCAATTCCTGGCACAGTTACAATATTCTGAAGCATAAAAATTATCTATTTTTATAAACCTGTTTAAGTATTTAAGGTTGAAGAGAAAAGCAACCTAAAAAATTCCATGAAGCATCTAATTCTGAAGTATATTGAATATGTGTAAAGTGTATTTTTCTATGATAGGTTTATGTCTGTGCTATTTACTCTAGATAAACTAGAAAGTCCCAGCAACTTTAAAAGATATATAGCATGGTTTCATATCCTGTTAATTTAAAACAAGTAAAAGAAAAAAGTGCATCTATCTAGAGTCGTTTAAGGTGCTTTTCCATCTACCACAACTGAAAAATAGAAAAAACACCCTGATGACTTACATCTGCCTTTTACTTAGTACGTATTGCAATTTTTGACTATGAAGAAACAGAAAGCACAGAGTAACATATATTAAATAATGCAAGTTGCTATCTTAATCAAATGGATGAAGCTAATAGATAAGCACTAAATATAATTGCTAAGTACTAAGTGAACATATGAGCAAGCATATTAAATATGTTAAATATATGTGTCAGATCCTTTTCTAAGAAGTAGTAATTAATCAATACATGAAGATACGCTTGCATGTTATATTATATACACGTGATTTACAGCAGCTGCAGCTCTTTGTTGAGGTTGTCCTATGTGCTAGGTGCATTAAATGTAATGTGTACTTGTTATCATTTTTTCTTCACTACTTATGCTACTTATTATAAACTCAATATTACAAATAAAGAATTGAGCCACATATGAAGCAATTAGCTCTAAATTACCTATCTAGTCTTTGGTAGAACTCAGTCTCGATCCTAGGTTCTAATGCTAAAGTCTCTTAACTCTTAGTTATTTTGTCCTCTTCTTTGAGGACTCTGACCAACGTTTAAAATATTTCCCATTTCCACCTAGGTAGTAGCATTAAAGATTAGTACAAATCTTATAGCTATGGTAACAGTTCTAATGAAAGAAAATGGTGAATAATCGCTTCTGCAAATTAGATATAAAATAACCTATGTTTCCTAGAAGTCATTGCTTTTAGGTACTCTATTGAACTGTTGACTTCAAATAAACTTTTAAAAATCATCATTGGCCAGGTGCAGTGACTCATGCCTGTAATTCCAGCACTTTGGGAGGCTGAGGCAGGTAGATCACAAGGTCAAGAGATCGAGAGCATCCTGGTCAACATGGTGAAACCCCACCTCTACTAAAAATACAAAAATTAGCTTGGCATGGTGGCACGTGCCTGTAGTCCCAGCTACTCGGGAGGCTGAGGCAGGAGAATAATTTGAACCCATGAGGCGGAGGTTGCAGTGAGCCGCCACTGCACTCCAGCCTGGCAAAGAACGAGACTCCATCTCAAAAAAAAAAAAAAAAAAATCATTACCTTATATCATGTCCTCACACTCAGTGACAATGTGTTGTTAGATTTCCATATATCTGTCAACATGTTTTCTTTGAAAGGTTAAAAGTCTTTCTTTTCAATAACTTATGATGGATAAACTCCTTGAGATTTCTTGCCCTCTTCCTAGAGTCTCAGTGTGTCTTACAATAGAGACTGAAACAGTTTTACTCAGGCTTTCATTTTTCCTTCATTCTATTTTGGAACTAGATGACCAAAATAAACAAGCATATTTTGGTCATCTAGTTCCAAAATAGAATGCTACCATACAAAAGGAAAACAATTTCCCAGTTCTTAGAATTCATGATGAGTTTTGAAGAATCTGTTATTTAGTTCGGAAATCTTCTGGGAATTATTTTAAAGTTGAATTAATTATCCTTTACCACTTATAATATGGAAATAATGAAAATGTAAATAAGACTGATTGTGATGTCTGTGTGTGTGTATATATACTATGTGTGTATATATATGTATATACATTTATATATATTTACATATACATATATATGTGTGTGTTTCTGTGTGTGTATACATATACATATATATATATATAGAGAGAGAGAGAGATTGTAGGAAGAGCTAGTATTTCTCTTCCTTCTTTCTAAAGCTGGTCTACATTGCTGCAAGTGACCATGTAGAGTGTCATATTAAAATGTAATTGCTAATCCTATATTTGTGCTCTTATTTTATACTTTGGTCAGAAAGGAACCTCCCTCTGTCTCATTAAATATAGAACTTTTTTATACATTATGTAAACCTTCTTGTATACTGTTTTGTATTATGTTTTATATAAACAATTTATACATCATCCTCTATACATCTTAAAAATTATCTTAATTGTTTCTCATAGAGCTTGATCAATAGTAAATATTTGTCACTAGGAGGTTAGAATTACAATTAGTAGTAAGAAAAAATAATTTAAACTATCAACAAAATTCAATTTTGTATTGGAGAATAAATGCAGAAAATAGCATTGTTTTCATTTAAGTTATTTTTCCTCTCTAATGATAGCAGCAGGATATTTTCTGATGAATGCAACATTAATTAGTTAATTGCAAATGTCATGAGGTTAAATTAGGGAGTATTGGCAAATTGCATTACTAGTTCATGATTTTGGTTTATCATCTATACAATGGTTTTCATCTCTGGCAGGGCATAAAAATTGTCTCTGGAATTTTAGACATCTGTTCATGGGTTCCACCATTTAAAAGAGAGAGTGATTTAGTAAGTCTGGTGTGAGACTCAGAAATTGATTTTAAATTTTCCTTTAAGACCTGTAATCCCAGCACTTTGGGAGGCCGAGGCGGGCAGATCACGAGGTCAGGAGATCGAGACCATCCTGGCTAACACGGTGAAACCCCATCTCTAGTAAAAATACAAAAAAATTAACTAGGCGTGGTGGCGGGCGCCTATAGTCCCAGCTACTTGAGAGACTGAGGCAGAAGAATGGCGTGAACCTCGGAGGCGGAGCTTGCAGTGAGCCAAGATCAGGCCACTGCACTCCAGCCTGGGCGACAGAGCCAGACTCTGTCTCAAACCTCCCCCCCACCAAAAAAAAAAGTTCCTTTAGTGGTTGTCAAGTGAAATAATTTTTAGAAGTACTTGTCTGCCTTTATTAGAATGTATTCGTTTGATAATAGATTCACACATAAAATTGGGGGCTATTATTCCTACTGACTGATTAATCCATTTGTCTCTTGATCTTGGATGAGAGGCAGAATTTACTCTCTCTTTACTTTCTCTCTCTCTCTCTGTCCTCTCTCTCTCTCTCTTTTAGTTTCTTACAGATCACATCTCATCCATCATGCTTAATTCGAAAGGGTGCTGTTTATAATTTGAAATTTACACCATACAGATTTTCTTTGGAAACAATGCAAGATTTAAAAACAAAACACAAATTATCTTTGTAGGTGAATAAATCTTTGACCATGTAATCTAGTGTCAGTCCTAAAGCAGCATTGTAACAAAAGTGGATCTTTTGGAGAACCTCAAATTGATGAATTAAGAGCATGAAGAACCATAAAGTGGAAAACTTCTCTCATGACATCATTATTAATTGATTTTAAAGCTTTACTCTCTTGGCTCTTAATAAAAGAGTGAAAGTCTGAGAATCCCTGATATTACTGCCATAGGGACAGCATAGAGAGGCTCCTGGGAAGACTGTACTCAGGCTTGGTAGAAGAACCCCAAGGTATAAAATGGACCAAAGAACAACCCAGACTTAATTAATCCCTGGTTCCAAAGGCATAGAAATAAAGAAGAAAACATTGACTAGCTCGTGCATGAGGAAGATGCCTAAAGATCAAGCTTCTAAAGTCTGTGTGTACTTCTCTTTCTCTAACTCTCTCTTTTTAGATAATGCCTCTAAATTGGAACCAGTAGCCTCATTAGAGGCACAATAGAGCATAGTGACTATAAAATAATTAGGATGGTCTCTGTAAATCAAAACAATAATCAGTCTCATTAAATTTTAGCTAACTTTTTATAGACCTAAATAAACTAAATGGTCAATTATTTTTACTATGATATAAAATTCATAAAGGAGGAAAATTTCTTTTGAATAGTAAAAGATCAGAAGGGCCTTCTACAGCCCCCTTGTGGCTTCTAAAATGCTGGAAGAAAACTTCCGTGTAGATGCAAAAGACAAAATGAAAACAAAAAGAACCATCACCACCACAACATCAACAACCACGAAAAAACCAATGACGAAAAAAACAAAAAGAAACAGGCAACAAAACAATAAAAAGATTTACTAATGCCAGCATACTGGAGGAATTTCCATTCATTACCCCAGGGAGCCATGATGAGAGTCGAGCTTTAGGGAACCCGCTCTCCTGTGCTGAGCCTAGATCTCACTTTCTGAAACAGAAACAAAATGAGAGGCACAGAAGCTTAGCCTTTGTCACTATGCATCCTCACTCAGAACAAGAAAAGTGGACAGGAATTCCTTTACCAAAGTAATGCTTATTCTCACCTCGGGCATCGTTCTGCATTTATGAGAGAAAAGCAATATCCAGGACACAGGTAAGAAGGAGGTGTGGCTGGGGGTGGCCCAGCTCACTCTGGGGAGTGCAATTCCTGAGGCAAAGCACTAACTTACAGCAGGCAAAGTTCCTAATTTAAAAATGATGCTCCTGTTATTTTTTTTAAATTTATTTATTATTATTATACTTTAAGTTCTAGGGTACATGTGCATAACGTGCAGGTTTGTTACACATGTATACTTGTGCCATGTTGGTGTGCTGCACCCATCAACTCGTCAGCACCCATCAACTCGTCATTTACATCAGGTATAACTCTCAATGCAATCCCTCCCCCCTCCCCCTCCCCATGATAGGCCCCTGTGTGTGATGTTCCCCTTCCTGAGTCCAAGTGCTCTCATTCTTCAGTTCCCACCTATGAGTGAGAACATGCGGTGTTTGTTTTTCTGTTCTTGTGATAGTTTGCTGAGAATGATGGTTTCCAGCTGCATCCATGTCCCTACAAAGGACAGAAACTCATCCTTTTTGATGGCTGCATAGTATTCCATGGTGTATATGTGCCACATTTTCTTAATCCAGTCTGTCACTGATGGACATTTGGGTTGATTCCAAGTCTTTGCTATTGTGAATAGTGCCGCAATAAACATACGTGTGCATGTGTCTTTATAGCAGCATAATTTATAATCCTTTGGGTATATACCCAGTAATGGGATGGCTGGGTCATATGGTACATCTAGTTCTAGATCCTTGAGGAATCGCCATACTGTTTTCCATAATGGTTGAACTAGTTTACAATCCCACCAACAGTGTGAAAGTGTTCCTATTTCTCCACATCCTCTCTAGCACCTGTTGTTTCCTGACTTTTTAATGATCGCCATTCTAACTGGTGTGAAATGGTATCTCATTGTGGTTTTGATTTGCATTTCTCTGATGGCCAGTGATGATGAGCATTTTTTCATGTGTCTGTTGGCTGAATGAATGTCTTCTTTTGAGAAATATCTGTTCATATCCTTTGTCCACTTTTTGATGGGGTTGTTTGTTTTTTTCTTGTAAATGTGTTTGAGTTCTTTGTAAGTTCTGCATATTAGCCCTTTGTCAGATGAGTAGATTGCAAAAATGTTCTTCCATTCTGTAGGTTGCCTGTTCACTCTGATGGTAGTTTCATTTGCTGTGCAGAAGCTCTTTAGTTGAATGAGATCCCGTTTGTCAATTTTGGCTTTTGCTGCCGTTGCTTTTGGTGTTTTAGACATGAAGTCTTTGCCCATGCCTATGTCCTGAATGGTACTACCTAGGTTTTCCTCTAGGATTTTTATGGTATTAGGTCTAACATTTAAGTCTCTAATCCATCTTGAATTAATTTTCATATAAGGAGTAAGGAAAGGATCCAGTTTCAGCTTTCTACTTATGGCTAGCCAATTTTCCCAGCACCATTTATTAAATAGGGAATCCTTTCCCCATTTCTTGTTTTTGTCAGGTTTGTCAAAGATCAGATGGCTGTAGATGTGTGGTATTATTTCTGAGGACTCTGTTCTGTTCCATTGGTCCATATCTCTGTTTTGGTACCAGTACCATGCTGTTTTGGTTACTGTAGCCTTGTAGTATAGTTTGAAGTCAGGTAGCGTGATGCCTCCAGCTTTGTTCTTTTGACTTAGGATTGTCTTGGAGATGCGGGCTCTTTTTTGGTTCCATATGAACTTTAAAGCAGTTTTTTTCCAATTCTGTGAAGAGACTCATTGGTAGCTTGATGGGGATGGCATTGAATCTATAAATTACCTTGGGCAGTATGGCCATTTTCACGATATTAATTCTTCCTATCCATGAGCATGTATGTTCTTCCATTTGCTTGTGTCCTCTTTTATTTCACTGAGCAGTGGTTTGTAGTTCTCCTTGAAGAGGTCCTTCACATCCCTTGTAAGTTGGATTCCTAGGTATTTTATTCTCTTTGAAGCAATTGTGAATGGAAGTTCATTCCTGATTTGGCTATCTGTTTGTCTGTTACTGGTGTATAAGAATGCTTGTGATTTTTGCACATTAATTTTGTATCCTGAGACTTTGCTGAAGTTGCTTATCAGCTTAAGGAGATTTTGGGCTGAGACAATGGGATTTTCTAAATATACAATCATGTCATCTGCAAACAGGGACAATTTGACTTCTTCTTTTCCTAACTGAATACCCTTGATTTCTTTCTCTTGCCTAATTGCCCTAGCCAGAACTTCCAACACTATGTTGAATAGGAGTGGTGAGAGAGGGCATCCCTGTCTTGTGCCAGTTTTCAAAGGGAATTTTTCCAGTTTTGCCCATTCAGTATGATATTGGCTGTGGGATTGTCATAAATAGCTCTTATTATTTTGAGGTACGTTCCATCAATACCGAATTTATTGAGCGTTTTTAGCATGAAGGGCTGTTGAATTTTGTCAAAAGCCTTTTCTGCATCTATTGAGATAATCATGTGGTTCTTGTCTTTGGTTCTGTTTATATGCTGGATTATGTTTATTGATTTGTGAATGTTGAACCAGCCTTGCATCCCAGGGATGAAGCCCACTTGATCATGGTGGATAAACTTTTTGATGTGTTGCTGAATCCGGTTTGCCAGTATTTTATTGAGGATTTTTGCATCGATGTTCATCAGGGATATTGGTCTAAAATTCTCTTTTTTTGTTGTGTCTCTGCCAGGCTTTGGTATCAGGATGATGTTGGCCTCATAAAATGAGTTAGGGAGGATTCCCTCTTTTTCTATTGATTGGAATAGTTTCAGAAGGAAGGGTACCAACTCCTCCTTGTACCTCTGGTAGAATTCAGCTGTGAATCCATCTGGTCCTGGACTTTTTTTGGTTGGTAGGCTATTAATTATTGCCTCAATTTCAGAGCCTGCTATTAGTCTATTCAGGGATTCAACTTCTTCCTGGTTTAGTCTTGGAAGAGTGTAAGTGTCCAGGAAATTATCCATTTCTTCTAGATTTTCCAGTTTATTTGCGTAGAGGTGTTTATAGTATTCTCTGATGGTAGTTTGTATTTCTGTGGGGTCGGTGGTGATATCCCCTTTATCATTTTTAATGCATCAATTTGATTCTTCTCTCTTTTCTTCTTTATTAGTCTTGCTAGTGGTCTGTCAATTTCGTTGATCTTTTCAAAAAACCAACTCCTGGATTCATTGATTTTTTGGAGGGTTTTTTTGTGTCTCTATCTCCTTCAGTTCTGCTCTCATCTTAGTTATTTCTTGCCTTCTGCTAGCTTTCGAATGTGTTTGCTCTTGCTTCTCTAGTTCTTTTAATTGCGATGTTAGAGTGTCAATTTTAGATCTTTCCTGCTTTCTCTTGTGGGCATTTAGTGCTATAAATTTCCCTCTACACACTGCTTTAAATGTGTCCCAGAGATTCTGGTATGTTGTATCTTTGTTCTCATTGGTTTCAAAGAACATCTTTATTTCTGCCTTCATTTCGTTATGTACCCAGTAGTCATTCAGGAGCAAGTTGTTCAGTTTCCATGTAGTTGAGCGGTTTTGATTGAGTTTCTTAGTCCTGAGTTCTAGTTTGATTGCACTGTGGTCTGAGAGACAGTTTGTTATAATTTCTGTTCTTGTACATTTGCTGAGGAGTGCTTTACTTCCAATTACGTGGTCAATTTTGGAGTAAGTACGATGTGGTGCTGAGAGGAATGTATATTCTGTTGATTTGGGGTAGAGAGTTCTATAGATGTCTATTAGGTCTGCTTGCTGCAGAGATGAGTTCAATTCCTGGATATCCTTGTTAACTTTTTGTCTTGTTGATCTGTCTAATGTTGACAGTGGAGTGTTGAAGTCTCCCATTATTATTGTATGGGAGTCTAAGTCTCTTTGTAAGTCTCTAAGGACTTGCTTGATGAATCTGGGTGCTCCTGTATTGGGTGCATATATATTTAGGATAGTTAGCTCTTCCTGTTGAATTGATCCCTTTACCATTATGTAATGGCCTTCTTTGTCTCTTTTGATCTTTGATTTTTTAAAGTCTGTTTTATCAGAGACTAGTATTGCAAGCCCTGCTTTTTTTTGTTCTCCATTTGCTTGGTAAATCTTCCTCCATCCCTTTATTTTGAGCCTATGTATGTCTCTGCGTGTGAGATGGGTCTCCTGAATACAGCAGACTGATGGGTCTTGACTCTTTATCCAGTTTGCCAGTCTGTGTCTTTTAATTGGAGCATTTAGTCCATTTACATTTAAGGTTAATATTGTTATGTGTGAACTTGATCCTGCCATTATGATATTAACTGGTTATTTTGCTCGTTAGTTGATGCAGTTTCTTCCTAGCCTCGATGGTCTTTACATTTTGGCATGTTTTTGCAATGGCTGGTACCGGTTGTTCCTTTCCATGTTTAGTGCTTTCTTCAGGGTCTCTTGTAAGGCAGGCCTAGTGGTGACAAAGTCTCTAAGCATTTGCTTATCTGTAAAGGATTTTATTTCTCCTTCACTTATGAAACTTAGTTTGGCTGGATATGAAATTCTGGGTTTAAAATCCTTTTCTTTAAGAATGTTGAATATTGGCCCCCACTCTCTTCTGGCTTGGAGAGTTTCTGCCGAGAGATCTGCTGTTAGTCTGATGGGCTTCCCTTTGTGGGTAACCCGACCTTTCTCTCTGGCTGCCCTTAAGATTTTTTCCTTCATTTCAACTTTGGTGAATCTGGCAATTATGTGTCTTGGAGCTGCTCTTCTCGAGGAGTATCTTTGTGGCGTTCTCTGTATTTCCTGGATTTGAATGTTGGCCTGCCCTACTAGGTTGGGGAAGTTCTCCTGGATGATATCCTGAAGAGTGTTTTCCAACTTGGTTCCATTTTCCCCCTCACTTTCAGGCACCCCAATCAGACGTAGATTTGGTCTTTTTACATAATCCCGTACTTCTTGCAGTCTTTGTTCATTTCTTTTTCTTCTTTTTACTTTTGGTTTCTCTTCTCGCTTCATTTCATTCATTTGATCCTCAGTCGCTGATACTCTTTCTTCCAGTTGATCGAGTTGGTTACTGAAGCTTGTGCATTTGTCACGTATTTCTCGTGTCATGGTTTTCATCTCTTTCATTTCGTTTATGACCTTCTCTGCATTAATTACTCTAGCCATCAATTCTTCTACTTTTTTTTCAAGATTTTTCGTTTCTTTGCGCTGGGTACGTAATTCCTCCTTTAGCTCTGAGAAATTTGATGGACTGAAGCCTTCTTCTCTCATCTCGTCAAAGTCATTCTCCGTCCAGCTTTGATCCGTTGCTGGCGATGAGCTGCGCTCCTTTGCCGGGGGAGATGCGCTCTTATTTTTTGAATTTCCAGCTTTTCTGCCCTGCTTTTTCCCCATCTTTGTGGTTTTATCTGCCTCTGGTCTTTGATGATGTAGACGTACTGATGGGGTTTTGGTGTAGGTGTCCTTCCTGTTTGATAGTTTTCCTTCTAACAGTCAGGACCCTCAGCTGTAGGTCTGTTGGAGATTGCTTGAGGTCCACTCCAGACCCTGTTTGCCTGGGTATCAGCAGCAGAGGCTGCAGAAGATAGAATATTTCTGAACAGCAAGTGTACCTGTCTGATTCTTGCTTTGGAAGCTTCCTCTCAGGGGTGTACTCTACCCTGTGAGGTGTGAGGTGTCAGACTGCCCCTAGTGGGGGATGTCTCCCAGTTAGGCTACTCAGGGGTCAGGGACCCACTTGAGCAGGGAGTCTGTCCCTTCTCAGATCTCAACCTCCATGTTGGGAGATCCACTGCTCTCTTCAAAGCTGTTAGACAGAGTCATTTGTGTCTGCAGAGGTTTCTGCTGCTTTTGTTATTGTTTACTGTGCCCTGTCCCCATAGGTGGAGTCTACAGAGACAGGCAGGTTTCCTTGAGCTGCTGTGAGCTCCACCCAGTTCGAGCTTCCCAGCAGCTTTGTTTACCTACTTAAGCCTCAGCAATGGCGTGCGCCCCTCCCCCAGCCTCGCTGCTGCCTTGCCGGTAGATCACAGACTGCTGTGCTAGCAATGAGGGAGGCTCCGTGGGTGTGGGACCCTCCCGGCCAGGTGTGGGATATGATCTCCTGGTGTGCCTGTTTGCTTAACGCGCAGTATTGGGGTGGGAGTTACCCGATTTTCCAGGTGTTGTGTGTCTCAGTTCCCCTGGCTAGGAAAAGGGATTCCCTTCCCCCTTGCGCTTCCCAGGTGAGGCAATGCCTTGCCCTGCTTCAGCTCTCACTGGTTGTGCTGCAGCAGCTGACCAGCACTGATCGTCCGGCACTCCCTAGTGAGATGAACCCAGTACCTCAGTTGAAAATGTAGAAATCACTGGTCTTCTGTGTCGCTTGTGGTGGGTGTTGGAGACTGGAGCTGCTCCTATTCGGCCATCTTGCTCTGCCCCCCCGCTGCTGTTATTTTGACAAGAGACAAAATCCAATTATACCTTGTTTGCTTCTCCCTAATAAATGTATGCATTTTATATAAATTAACCATACCACCAAATGGAGTAAGTGTTACAAGGAAAAAGAGTGTTGTTTTCTGAATTTAGTTCATAAATTTAAAAAATTGTGTTCAGGAACAACACACCATAAATAAAATTAAAAGGCATACCCAAAACCCAAGAAAACTGCTGTAATATATCTTATTACAAAGACTGTTACTGAATAAATAGGCCAAAAAACTTAAACATGCTATTTCTCACCTTCAAAAATGAAATGCAAATTACTTACATAAAAACCATTTAATGCCATTGGTACTTTAGAAATGCAAATTGAAATAATTATATGCTATTTTGTTTTCTTATAAGAGAGGAAATATTAAATTGTTAAAATATATTTAGTATTGGGAAAATATTGGGGAATAATTTCTCAAATATTTCTCTTGTATCTACAAATTGCTATGTATTTTCAGGTTGGAATTTTTCAGTAAGTTGAACAGCTTAGGAAATATTTGCATTCGTTAATCTAATATATCTGTCAGAGCACAACAGTATATAAAAAATTAAGGATATATACCAAGAATTAACTACCCAGATATTTGCTGTAGAATTTGTAGAACAATAAGAGCATTGGAAACAAATATTTTTGACAGGTTATGTTATCAAATCAAATGATTGTCATGGCATGAATTGTGCCCCCTCAAGATTCATATGTTCAATTACTAATTCCTTGTACCTCAGAATGTCTAACTATCTCAATATTTGGAGATTAAGTCTCTAAAGAAGCAATTAAGCTAAAATGAGGTAATTGGAGTGGGCCCTCATCTAATATGATTGCTGTCCCTTTAGGACTAAATTTAGACACAAGAAATAGATAAGAAAGACAATGTGAAAGTTGATGTGAAAGGGAGAAGATGGCCACCTACAAGCCTGGGAGAGGACTGGACTAGGTCCTTTTCTCAGTCTTCAGAAAGTGCCAACCCTGCTGACACCTTCATTTTGGACTTCTAAACCTCCAGAACCATGAGAAAATACATTCTCGTTGTTTAAACAACTCAATCTGCAGTACTTCTTGTGGCAGCCCTAGCAAACTAATGCAATGATGGTCATGTCATACAATCAAATATAGCAATTTTCCCATATCTTCTTTGGGAGAAGAATTTGCCTGGACTTGCTAATGTGGGCATAAACATGGTGACAAACGTAAGAGCTCCTAACTGTCTATCTTCTTTTAGTAATGTATGCTTTTAATTTAAGGGAAAAATATATCTTTGTAAGAAATATTATAAATAGCAGAAAGTTTCTTGATCAAGAAAGGAATCTGAGTATAGAGTAAAACAAGTACTAAGACAAAAACTTACTATATCCAATGTAATATAAGAGGATACTGTAAGTGTGTTCTTAAAGTAATATGTAAAATAAAAGAAACTATGTTTGCTTTAAATTAAATACTTAAAAAGAATGACCATATCTGCATTTCCAGAAAGCTCATTAAATTTATAACAAGTGCCGTAATATAAGCACTATGGCTAGAAATGCTAGTATTATTGCTAATATGTAAAGTTGTCAGTACCCTTGAAATGAGATTATTTTGATTCACCTGGAATCATTTTTATGAATTTTTCGTGATGATTACATAAGTGTAATTTGCATTATATTTAAATGTTGCTTTAATGTAACACATGAGTTAAATACAAAAAAAATCATATATACTGTTTAGATTTTTTCAGTTCTAAAATATAGATGGTTATAAAATATAAATCCTATGTACATAACCCATTGCAACTGAGCTCAATTCTTTTCCAGTGTCATTTCGAGTTCCCTGTTGCCATAGTTGCTGCAAAGAAGATACGTTTTTCTAAAAGATTTATAAATAATGATTGCAATGTTTTTAGCTCTTTGTAGTGAAATACAATATCCAATACCTCTGAGTCGAATATAAATCTAAGCACCAGGGAGCCATTCAGGTCACACTTGAGTCTTATTACAAGTAGGGCAAGAAAATTCTCTCAGTGGTATCCATTAATGTGCATTCTCCTGCCCACTGAAAAGATAAATCCCATGTAGTTAGCTTCTGAAGACATATGTAAGACTGTCTTTAAACTATATATCAGCTTTTGTTACTCCAAGATCTGGTCAAACACAAAGAGGTTGCAATTTATTGACCTTTCTAAATACTACATCAAAATATTTAACTTCTATGAATACATTCTGACTAAAGCCTGAATTCTTACTGTATCTAAATATCAAGTAAATTCTAATTTTTGTTTAGCAGGGAAATAAAGATATTTATATTTGATAACTGATATTAATTATGGCTCTTCACATAACTGAGAAATCAATGTTCCAGAGTCATTTTCCTCCTGATTTTCCAAAAAAGTCACTGTTGATTGAATAGTTGATAATATTACTCCAAATACACCATCTGAAATAGAAAATATACTTTAATAAAAATTCAAAAAACGAAAACAGAGAATAATGATAAAATAATAAATAAGGGTCTACAATCCAGAGATTAAAAAAACATGTTTTTGGTGTACACACATGTATATATGCATACACACATGCATCTATGTGGTATACATATATGTATTTGGCACACACACATTACATGGCTGGTCTAGACCACGATGCAGTAAGAAAATCTTATTTCAATGACTTAAAACAATAAGTTTATTTGTTATTCATATATACATTCAACACTGTTTAATAAAAGTGTTTGCTCCCTTTTGTCATTCAGGGACCACAGGCTGATCAAGTTTTACCTCTATGACATCACATCTCATCATGAGAGTCCAGGGCTTACTTACCATGGTAGGGAATAGAGGATTAGTGTCCCACACCAGCAATTAAATTCTTTGGCCATAGTCCTTAAGTTAGTCACATGGCCTTGTCTAATTGCAAGGGATTTAAAATTATATTCCTCTCATGACACTGAAAAGAGAATAAGTGGCTGTGAATCAGCACCAAAAGGACAATCACAATGTTCTTTCACAAAAATATTTGTGTTCTTTTTTATTCTTCTATTCTTTCTTCTTGTCTGTCTGTCAAAAATGCATATGAGCTTAGACTTTAGCTTATTTGTGTGTTGATCAAGAGAATGTCAATAATAACACTGGATATTTTTGTCTTAAAAAGTAGATTTCTGTATTATTTTAATGATTCCCTGATTTTCCATTATAGGGATTTCTGGACAAACTGTCCACTTTGTTCATTTACCCTCTTCCCTAGGTTTCTCTTAATGGGTTGAACCCTGTCTTGGTAACTGCGTGAAACACGCTGTGTCTAATGAATCACAGAGTTTGAATTCTTCTTTCTGTCTTATGTATGTTTTTATTGGCATAAACTAAGTTCTCAACAAATATTCTTACTACTTTTGCTTATAGTCACAACTTCCTTCATTTGGGTTTTACTTGCACTGTACCTTGTGAAAAGTCCTCAATTTCTTATTTAATGACACTTTTTTCTTCCTGATTGTACATTTTCATTCTACTTTCCAAATATGTCAAATTTTTTTCTGTACATTTCCAAGATAATTTGACAAGGGAAGCCATCAAATATACAAGCTCAATGTACTGATTTTATGTCAAACTGAAAAATTTTCTCTTGACACAATATGGCATATTTTTAAGGCAATGTAAACTTAAAGTCATGCAATCTAAATTAGGTTTCTAATTCTGCTATTAACTAGTGATGTGTTTTAGAGAAGTAATCGAATGGAACATAATTTTTACTTCATCATTCAAAATAAAAAGATAATAACAGGTTTATCTAAGATCTATCAAAATAGCAAAATACAGACCATGGTGCTAAAGTATAATGGTCACTAAATACAATGCTTTTTAAATTTTTTTCTTTTCACAAACAATTTTATCTCATTAAGATTTTCAGTTTTCTCTCATTTGAAGAAACTCTGCTAAATATTTGTATGTGAATGCTGTTATATTACTTTCAAGGTTTTGAACTTTACTGGCAATCTTTTTTTCTAGTGATATCAACTTAAATAAGATAGACCTATATACATGCAAATGAAATTATAATTTCATGGCTTCTTAAACTTTGAAATGTGCTTTTGAATTAAGAATTTGTAAAAAAATACACATGGTAGAATTTGAGAAATAAGTAGTTTAAATTAATACTAAAATCTTTGTTGACTCCTCAGTTTTCAATAGTTTTAATACTTTGACAAAACTTTCTTCCATTTTTTCTCACAAAACTTCACTTTTTATATGAAATTTGTTTGAATTATATTACAATTTTTATTAACCCCCAATTTGCATACCAGAGAGGCCTAATAAAACCTTCTTTTCTTTTTTTTTTTAAATTTATTTATTATTATTATACTTTAAGTTGTAGGGTACATGTGCATAACGTGCAGGTTTGTTACATATGTATACTTGCGCCATGTTGGTGTGCTGCACCCATCAACTCGTCATTTACATCAGGTATAACTCCCAATGCAATCCCTCCCCCCTCCCCCTTCCCCATGATAGGCCCCTGTGTGTGATGTTCCCCTTCCTGAGTCCAAGTGATCTCATTGTTCAGTTCCCACCTATGAGTGAGAACATGCGGTGTTTGGTTTTCTGTTCTTGTGATAGTTTGCTAAGAATGATGGTTTCCAGCTGCATCCATGTCCCTACAAAGGACACAAACTCATCCTTTTTGATGGCTGCATAGTATTCCATGGTGTATATGTGCCTTAACACAGCTATAGTTTACTTCCATCTCTCATCTGTATAATAAAATCTCAAACAGTTTTTTCTAGTATTAAGAAAATCTATGGCACCTACTAAATATATGCACTGAGAACATAATATTGAATAAAGCACCACTGTTACCTTATTCAATAGGACAGAATATGGAGGTTATCTGTAGGCCGTGAGAGCAGAAAAGCCCGGCAGTAATATTCTCCTCTGGGACACTTATGTATATTGAGATTGGAAGATGCTTGAACTGGATGATCACAGGACACTAAGGAGGCATGAACCACAGATCAGGGAGCAGATGCAACTCAGAAGAGCACAAATTCTAAGAACTCTAAAATAGTCATGGATAGCTGGAAAATATTTTAAAAATCATGAAACTGTAGGAAACACAAGAGGAAAAGGAAGCTAGAATTACAGATATGGCTCTGTTGTGAAGGAATTTAGAGGCTAATCCTAGAAGCTGGATTTAATTTTTAAAAATTTTCATTATTACAGATACTGAATAATAGTATATATTTATGGGGTACATGTGATATTTTGATACAAGCACAGGATACCTCAAATTAAGGTAATTGGATATCCATCATCTTAAGCATATATCATTTTTTTGTGTTTGAAACATTTCATTTTTTCTTTTAGTTATTTTGATATATACAATAAATTTTTTGTTAACTATAGTTGACCTATTATGCTACCAAATATTAAGTCTTATTCCTTTTGTTTAACTGTATTTTTGTATCCATTAACTATCTCCTCTTTATGCTCCCCTCCCTATACCCTTCCCAGCCTCTGGTAACCATCATTCTACTCTCAATCTCCATGAGTTTATTTATTTATTTTTACCTCCAACATATTAGTGAGAACATGAGACATACATCAAATGAAGGCATATGCCACTTTGAAGGCAATGAGACACCATTGAATTCAAGCATCCAAACAAAACTATTAGATTCATATTTAATCTCTCTTGAATTAATATCATATAGTGACTGGGAAAGTTTCACCTAATAGTTACTGCTACTTGATGATATTAGCGTTTACATTAGTGTGGACTGGGCTTTTTATTTCCTCTAGTTTGTTTCATGAGTCACACAGTTTAAAATTCTCCTTCAATTTTATATGTTTCATTGATTTCTATCCTGTTTTATCCTATAAAATAGTTGATTGCTTATAAGGTATTAAAAACTGTAAAAAAAAAAAAAAAAAGCAAACCAACTGTTAAAGAAGAAATAGTATCCTCCCTAATACTACAATCAGAAAATAATTCCTCCTGGATGTTTTTCCTGAAAGTTCTTTGAGGAATTAAGAGATAAATTAACTGGGAGAGAGGGGCCAAGAGGAAAGCTAAAGGGACACTATTTTGAGAAACATAGACAGTAAGATAGATTAAATATTGGGTGATTCTTCATATTAAACAAATATTTCACCTCAGAGGTTTTAAATATTGAGATATTTTTAATTTCAAACATAATTAAATTGGCAAAAATCGTATATAACCTTGAATGCAAAATTCAATCAATCTGCCTACATTGTAGACAGAAATAGAGCTGTTTGAGTACAAGCCTGGAGTCCAAATTGTCAGTAGTAACCTAACTTGCACTCCAAATAACCATTTCTAAAAAAAACCTACAAACATATTTTCTTGATCCTGCCTGTGTTATTATTGGCATGAGAGAAAATAACAAGTTTCTTTGTCAGCTGTGCATTCTGAAGCCCATGGTTAATATAAATGTTAATCAGGGTTATGAGAGTAGCTCAGGGATTCTGGTAATTGTACAGCATATAAGGCATGCATGGATGTTTCCATTCAAGTATAAACATGTAGTTAATGAAGTGTACAATCACTTAAAAAACTGTTTTCATACGCTCAGATTTAGAAATGTTGGGGATAGATAAATCCATTACCTTTCAAATTTTCCTTTTAAAAATAAAAACTATTCTGTATTAGTACCTAAATTAAGACATGTTGTTGTAAGAAAAAAAAAGATAAAGGACTGAATTAAGAAAGGAACTATAAAAATATGCATAATGCTACCACTGTATAAATTCATTTCACATATTCATGATATTGGTCAAGATCCAGTTCATGCATATAGTATTTTTTAATAAAAGGATACGGCTATTCAAATATTTAACCTGCTTTAAAAAACATAAACTCCATATTATAAATGTATTTGTATATCAGCAAACAACTATTCATTTTCAGAAAATTGCAGATGCCAAATGGTTTTTCATTATGTGGGTGAACAGTACATTAATTGATTAATTGTTTTATTTTTTCCCAGTGTTTAAAGATAACAAGTAATGTGATAATAGCCTCGTAACTTTATTTTTGTGGCTCCATCCCAGCTGGCTTCTCCTGAGATACCGCTGTGGAGAAACATGACAAAAGTTATCTCTAACTGCAAGAAAGTCTGGGAAATTGGGAAACAGGTTACATAGGATGAGTTTGACTGTATCATAGTATCTATTTCCTGAGACTTACATACATATTATTGAAGTTTCTTCTAAAGATTAGATTCTGCCTGTAAAAATTTGAAGACAGATAAATGTTTATTTCATTGTGTGTATTTTTTGCCTGGCTGCGTGCTTATGAATGATGTCTTTATAGATAAAATGCAATGGTATGTTTATATGTTGGACATATTACCTTGGAAAATGATGAGTTCTTAAAATCAATACATATAATCTTTTCATAGTTTATGAATATTATCTTCTAAGATGATATTGACTTTTCAGTTTTGTTCCTTTTATATTTACCTTTCCTTCAGAAAGATCAGCTTTTCAGATATTGTTCTTTCTGCAATATCTTCTCACACTCCATTTCATTAATCTAATTTTTTACTGTTTTTCAAACAAGTTTTTCATATCATTTTCAGCAATATTAAGATATTTATTGTCTTCAAAATGTATTGCAATTCCATTGTTTTGTTTTTAACTTTTCTTACCTATCCCTTCTTTTATGTTTATCTTACAAATTTATTATTTTATCTAATTTATAAATTATTTTTTCTGCTTGACACTCTGCTTCTGATTAATAGTGGCCATGCTCTATTGTAATTTATTTGGTAAGTCAGTTTTCTGTGTTTTCCTTCTGGAACTTCTCTAGGGTCATATTTGCTTTTATATTAGTTCATACTGCTTTTGTTTTTCCTTTCTTTCTGAACATAGACCAATGTTGTTATAACTGGCTGCCTTTTGTTTGTTTTTCCTTGAAGAATGTTGAGACAACAGATTTGTTGAATGATACGAATACATTACCCTTTATTGTACACAGCAGTGCCCCTTTATCCATGGAGGGTAGCTTCCAAAACCCCCAGTGGATGCTCAAGGAACGGATACTACCAAACCCTATATACACTATGTTGTTTTTCCTATACATATGTACCTATGATAAAGTTTAATTTATAAATCAGGCATAGCAAGAGATTACCCACAAAAACTAACTGTAAGATAGGACAATTATAACAGTATACTGTAATAAAAGTTATGTAAATGTGGTTTTTCCTCTCAACTACTAAGTTACTGACAGGTGGGTAATATCCACTCTGTAGTGGATAACAGAGTAGATATTATTTATCTACTCTGTAGTGGATAAAGAAATAATTCATGTCCTGCACTGGATAGAGGGAAATGGCGCAAGATTTCATCACACTACTCAGAGTTGCACATCATTTAATACTCATGAATTGTTTATTTCTGGAATTTTCTATTTGTTATTTTCAGACTGGGGTTGACCTGAGGTAACTCAGACCTTGGGAAAAAAAATGGGTAAAAGGAGACTACTGTACTTGTGTTTAAATAAGATTTTATATATCTAATATGTACATATGATATATATATATATATATATTTTAAATTTTAAAGTAAAGCATGAGTAGATATGAGGAGCTCCCCATGTGTAATATATTTTTACTATAATTCCTGTTGTTCTAGGGCGATGTCTTTTTTCCCCATTGTTCCATTCCCTAAGTTCTAAAACAACACAAGGTAAAGCGAACAAGCCAAACACAAGTGCTAGGTCTCTGCCTGAATTTCCACTGTATCCCTCCTTTCTGCTTGTCTCCTCAGTAACCTACACTGGCTTATCTATGCAGAGATGCTACATTGTGTAACCCACATTTCCACACCCAGTGAATGATACAGAGGTCCTTCTTCTGGCACTGTGGCCTTGAACATGTTATTATTTTATGTTTTTCCTATCTACTCTCCCCATTTGTGCAAACACAGAGAGGCTACATTAGGATTGAGCAAGAAAAAAGCAGTTGTACTCTCCCAGACTAGAAGAATGAAAGAGAAGCAGAATTTATTTATGAACATCTTCTGATTCTGAGAACGGATACTGTGGAGTGCGTGAAGTATTTTCTTATCTTTATATAAACCAAATCTAAGATAGTCAATAAAATTAATTCTCAGTAGGTTTTCCTTCAGGTAGCCCATAATCCTCAATTAGAGTTATTTTATTCATTAAAAATATGACAATAGTTAGATTTTTTTATTGTAATGTCTTTGTATTTTTAATGACTACTTTTATGAAGTCTGGACTAAACTGGAGTCTCATATCAAGATACTAATTTGAAATAGAAGCCCTCTGTTTAGTGTGTACCCCTTGTAGTTTCTACAGTGTGACTTTTTTCTTTACTAGCGCTTTTTTTCCTCATATATATATATATATAGTTGGTGGTAATTTAGTGAAGAAAAAAATGCCAATTAAGAAAAAATCATTAGCATTTTATAATGCTAAAATAGCAGATGCTTAAAGGCCAAAATGTTAACATTTAGTATATTTTAATCAGCTAGGCTAGTTTTATGATTTTTAAAAGATTTTAACTATTTTTAATTAAAGAGTATGATTATTAATAATTATCAATGTTTAACAATTAAAAAATTAATATCATAAAATGATTTGGTATAATTTATTAATGTAAGCTTTGACTACATTGTATTTTATGTGTTTAAAAGCATATTTTCCTTTTATTAAATTATTGGCTGAGATAAATATGAAGAACAAGCTCTTAACCAATTCAAAAATCTGGATTTTAACCTACATACTCCATCAGAATTCTCATGATGGAAGCAAGATTGAGGCAACTTGACTGGTCCACATAAGTTTTTCAACTCTGAAAATAACAGGAAACATCCAATTTCACCATATAGAAGATTAATCTGTACAAAGTTTATTAGAGTCGAATAATTTCAGTGGCCATATTCAGTGCAGTTTAGCACACCTTGAAATATACAGTTGATGTCTATAATTATGTATAAGAAAAAGTTATTGTGTTTAAGGAAAATGTTTTATTACTTTAGTAGCATAGACTTTTTATAATTACTTCCTTAAGGTTAGATTTATATCATTTTATTAGTGTTACTAACCAATATGACTTGTCCTATCCAACATTGTGAAGATACTGATATATCATAATGGTAAAATTTGGAAGGCATAGAATGCCTAAAAATATATATTGCTTGTCTTCTTTTATTTTAGACTATCAGGATTTTTTTTATTGTTTTTTTGAGATGGAGTCTTCCTTTTGTCACCCAGGCTGGAGTGCAATGGTACAATCTCGGCTCACTGCAGCCTCAGCCTCCTGAGTAACTGAGATTACAGACACGCGACAACACATCCAGCTAATTTTTGTATTTTTGGTAGAGATGGGGTTTCACCATGCTGGCCAAACTGGTCTTAAACTCCTGACCTCAGGCGATTTGCCCGCCTCAGCCTCCCAAACTGCTGGGATTACAGGCGTGAGTCACTGCACCTGGCCAGGATCTATTTTTAATAATTCTCTTTCTTATGGGATTTCTCAAATATTTGCTTGCAATACCTCATATAACTATATTTTTTAGTATTTCTATTGCCATATATATTTTTTTCTATTTTATGCTGAGTAGAATTAACTTACATAGATTTAATTGTACTCAACAATTATTTAAACCTAGTACTAAGACATTTCCTTTTACTGTGAGTTGAAAATATCCCCATTATTTTTTAAAGAGAATTTGTGCTGGAATGATCTCAAATAAGTATTGGTGTTGCTTTATATTGCAAGAAAATGAAAAAGCAGGAAAATAACCCACAAAAGTGTTATTAGAATAAAATTTTCCAGCTCAGTTTTACAGATATCAGAGGTTTATATCATTTGGCCTTTAGTTAAATACCCTGAACCGCCAGGAATAAAGGCTCTACAGTAGCATTAAGTATTATTGCTCTTATCTTCATCACCTAAATTCAATCCTTAAGCTACTTAAGATTCACCTCTCACTGTTGGACACCCTCTTTAATACCTGTATAATTGTAAAGAGGGCTTAGATGAATACATTAAGTTTTTTTCAGCTTCTGAGTGAATTGCTTGTTTAACAGTAGATATGCAGACTTAAAGGACTGTTGAGATTGTCAACATACAGTTTCCTTTGATTTTTTAGTTTTCTAATTTCTTTATAATTCACCTCTTCCTCACTACAGCAAAATCATGCAAGCAAGCATCATATTGAGGTGAAAGGAGCACAAAAGGACTGTGAAGAAATAAATTACATTTTTAACTCCTTCATTAACTTCTAGTAGATCTTAAGAAAAATTACTTAATTACCTGCAGAATAGAGGAACAGCATCAGAGACCATCTGACTGGGAAATACTAGAAATTGTCAAGAATGTATTTAATGATGACTATATATTTAATCATCTTTTTAGTGATTCATAGATATTAAATAAATTCATATGTATCACCTGTCCAATGGAATTTTAACTCTAGTTGTAATTTTTTACTACTTTCTATATTTAATGAAAAAACAAAATATCAAAAAGCAAAGCATTTTACCTGTGAAATAAAATGTAATTACCCACTAGTTTAAATTTGGGCTTCTATTAATAGAATATGTTATTATCTAACAATAATCTATATTAACAGAACATTATTTTATGGGACAATATGTAAGTATACTGTGAGAATTATCACTAACAGACCATTGTGTGTATACCCATGACCATAGGTGTACATCCATCCCATGAGAAACACATCCCAAGGAAAGATTTGGGATATATGTAACTATTATCTATTAACTCTCAAATCGTAATGAGCTTCACTTGTTGGACAAAGAAGGGAACACAACACAATTTCAAATTACATCTAAGAGATCTAAAAGTGTTATTTTTAGATATACAGGAGACAACACAGGAATGAGATGCTCTATTTGTTCCATATTTATTTACTTATTTGTGCCTTCAAGCTTGTTTTCAACTTGCATTTTCTATTCAGAGGCTTCATGTGCAGGTTTGTTGAATGAACATGTTGAGTAATGCTGAGGTTTGGGACACAAATGACCCCATCACTCAGCTATTGAGCATAGTGGCCAATAGGTAGTTTTTCAACCCTTGCTGCTTACCTTCCCTCCCCTTCTAGTAATCCCCAGTTTTTATTGTTGCCAACTTGTGTCCATGAGTATCTAATGTTTAGGTTCCCACTTATAATTGAGAACATGTGGTATTTTGATTTTTTGCTCCTGCATTAATTTGCTTAGGATAATGGCCTCCAGCTGCATCCACGTTATTGCAAAAGATATGATTTCATTATTTTTTATGGCTGCATAGCATTCCATGGTGTATATGAACCATATTTTCTTAATCCAGTCTGCCATTGCGTGCCACCTAGGTTGATTCCATGACTATGCTATTGTGAATACTGCTGCAGTGGGCATCTGAATGCAGGTATTTTTTCTGATAGGAACATTTGTTTTCTTTTGGATATATACATAGTAATGGGATTGCTAGGTCGAATGGTAGTCTTAAGTTCTTTGAGAAATCTTCAATCTTCTTTCCACAGTGGTTGAACTAATTAACAACAGTATTACCAACAATGTATAACTAATTACTAACAGTATATAAGTGTTTTCTTTTCTCTGCAACCCCACCAGAATCTGTTGTTTTTTGACTTTTTAGTAATAGCCATTCTGACTGGTGTGAGACGGTATGTCATTGTAGTTTTGGTTTGCATTTCTCTGATGATTAGGGATGATGAGCTTTTTTTTTTTCTTGTTTGTTGACGACTTGGATGTCTTCTTTTGAGAAGTGTCTGTTTATGTATTTTATCCATTTTTAATAAGGTTATTTGGGTTTTGCTTGTTAATTTGTGTAAGTTCCTTATAGAATCTGGGTATTAGTCTTTTGTTGGATGGATAGTTTGTGAATATTTTCTCCTATTCTGTAGGTTGTCTGTTTACTCTGTTGAGAGTTTCTTTGGCTGTGTAGAAGCTCCCTTTTGTCAATTTTTGTTTTCGTTGCAATTGCTGTTGAGGACCTAGTCATTAATCCTTTCTCAAAGCTGATGCCCAGAATGGTGTTACCTAGGTTTACTTCTAGGATTCTTATAGTTCGAGGTCTTACATTTAAATCTTTAATCCATCTTGAGTTAATGTTTGCATATGATGAAAGATAGGGGTCCAGTTTCATTCTGTATATGGATAACCAGCTATCTCAGCACCATTTATTGACTAGGGAGTCCTTTCTCCATTGCTTATTTTTGTTGACTTTGTAAAAAATTAGATGGTTGTATGTGTTCAGTTTGTTTTCTGGGTTTTCTATTCTGTTCTATTGGTCTATGTGTCTGTTTATGTACCAGTATCATGCTGTTGTGGTTACTGTAGCCTTATAGGATAGTTTGAAATTGGGTTATATAATGCCTCTGGCTTTATTTTTTTGGCTTAGGATTGATTTGGTTCTTTTTCTGTTTCATATGAATGCCCACTTTTACCATTTCTATTTAACATAATACTGGAAGTCCTAGCCAGAGCAATCAAGGAAAAGAAAAAAAATAAATAAAAGGCATCCAAATGGGAAAAAAATAAGTCAAACTATCTCTCTTTATAGATAATATGATTCTATGCCCAGAAAACCCTAAAGACTCTGCCAAAAGGTTCCTATAAATGATAAACAACTTCAGTAAAGTTTCAGGTTACAAAATACATGTACACAAATAAGTAGCATTTTTATGCACCAATAAAATTGAAGCTGAGAGCTAAATCAAGTATGCAATTCCATTTACAATAGCCACCAAAAAATGAAGTATCCAGGAATGCATCTAACCAAGGAGGTGAAATATCTCTACAAGGACAACTATAAGACACTCTTAAAATAAATAACATATGACACATAAACAATTTGAAAAGTATTCCATGCTCATGGATTGGAAGAATCAATATTGTTAAAGTGGCCATACTATTCAAAGCAATGTACAGCTTCAATACTGTTCCTGTCAAACTACCAACATAATTTGTTCACAGAACTAGCAAGATGCTCTATTTAAAAAGTCTACAATGTGAATTTTTAAAATATTTGTTACCTGCATCTTATTTTAATTATTTTATGTAGCAGGCCCAAAGCCAGAAAACTAACATAGTCTACATGGTCAAACTTTTATTTTTGTGTACTTTCTCTTCTTGACTATTTTTGTGACTTTATTTTCATGTTTTCCTTAATATATTTACCTACATCTGAGCTTCTATCACATGCATTTTCATGTACCTCCCCATTCTTGAAAGGCTAAAGGTATTTGGATGTAACACTTACCATTCTGCCATGCTCATTTTTTTTTATACCAAGAATTTAGCAGTTGAGAACAGCTGCAAATTGCCTTATTACCAAAGCACAAATGAGACTGGTTCTTTCTTTTACCATAAAAGCTGAGTCATGTAGGAAATTTTCTACTTCACCCCTACTAATTTTTAGATTTACCTTTATTATTTGTCTAAAAAATAAATTGCTACTTAAGACACGGTAGCTCATTGTTCTTTACATGTTTGGAGACAGAAAGCAAGAGAGGACAATGTTGTTGATAGTAATAGATAGACGCTCCAATTAAGAAACAAATCGTGAAATTATAAAGTCTGGAAACACTGTTATATTCTAGGCATTGTAGATCATAACCATCTACAGAAATCATGAATAATTTGAGATTCTTCAATCCTAAGAAGAACATTTGATAGACCATGAGCTTCTTGTAGGCATTTGCAAGACCTGTATCATGAGAAGCACTAAGCATGGCTTCTGGAATTAAGCAGCATGGAGGATAGAAGGGCACTGGCAAATCTTAGCCAAATAAGATTGACATTGATTTCAGATAAAACTCTTGAACCAATTATGAATGAATCTGAAAGAAGAAACAGATACAACTCTGCTTCAATATGGGTTCACAAAGACTAAGTCATGTTAGACTAATTTAAATTATTCTTTTAATAGGGTTAGTAGCTTAATAGATCAGGGGATATTAGATACACTACAGACAGGGACTGGATTTAAGCCAGGCATTTGACAAGTCTTCTGATATTTTTCTTGTTGACAAGACAATTAACATAAGCTGGATTTCAAGCAATTTCTGCTTAAGGAAAAGTTGATGATAATGTGTAAATGATTTGAAAAATCAAAATAACGATAACTATATATTTAGAATTATTCATATGCAAGCCACTGCCATATGCTTTACATGTATGCTTTAACATTCTTAATTCTCATAGTCTATGAAATCTTATACACATCCTTTATATTAGAAAACTGAGGCAAAATGAGGTTAAATACTTTGTATAAAGTAATGTGAATAGTTACAGGCAAAGTCACACTGCAAACCCAGTAAATTTAATTTCAAAATTACACCCTTAACTGCTATGTGATATAACACTTCCCTTGTTCTGCACTTTTAGTCATTTTAATTAATTATAGTAATGAAAACTGTGGCATAACGTGTATCTGAAGTATTAGAAGATATTCTGAGCAATGCAATTAACATTAAAGTTAGCTCCTTTGCATTTATTTTCTATAACTAGTGTAACAAAGTCTCACAAATTCAATATCTCAAAACAGCACAAATTTATTCTCTTACATTTCTGTAGTTTTGAAGTCAAACTCAGATCCCACTAGACTAAAATCAAGGTATGAGTAAGTCTACATTTCTTCTGGAGTCTCTAGGGGACAATCTGATTTATTTCCTTTTCCAGCTTCTAGAGGCTGCCCACATTCCTTGGGTCATGGCCCCATTTTACCTCCAAAGCCAGCCATGGTGTATTTCTCTCTGCTTTCCTTCCATATTTACATTTTCCCTGACTTCTGTTCCCATATGTGATTATTATATTGGGTTCACACAAGTAATTCAGGATCATCTCCCTACTTAATGGCAGCTGATTATTTTCATCTGCAAACTTAATTCTCCTTTGCCATGCAAACTAGCATGGTCATAGGTTCTGGAGGTTAGGTATGGACATCTTCGAGTGGGGAGTATTATATTATTCTATCTACCACATTCCTTATAATTCATTTTCTATGTTATAGCAAGAGTGAAATTCTAAGACATGTATTGTTTTTTTCCTCCCATAGCCACTTGCACAAGCTCAATAGTTCAAATCCTAGTTAAATATGTCCTGCTTCTCTCTTCATTTCCTTATAGATAATATTCAACCAACTTCATGTCTTATTATAATACTCTGTAAGTTGAAATTGTTGAAGGTGAGTGACAGACATAGGGGGTTTTATTATATTAGTGTAATTTTTATACATTAAAAATTTTTCATAATAATTTTAAAATAGACTGAAGGGTTTCATTAGGCCCTATCCCTATCATAGCTAGCTATATTATTAGAATAATAAAAGCTAATACAGTATGTGTTAAATTAATGGAATTATAATACCTAGAATAAGAAAGCATGTTATCCTATAGTTTTATAATGGCTGAACAGCAAATGAATTACAATATGCTCTTTTGAATACCACAATGGAAAGAAATGTAGACAATTGGAACATATTTATAGGAGAACAGCTAAAATGATGTATGAATAGGAATATACATAAATTTGTTTGAAGAAATAATATTTAGGTTGACTGAAAACGAAACAAACAAGCAAACAACAAAAAAAACTAGGATAATATTACCAAAGTTTTAAAGAATTATCGTGATAAAAAAGAAGTAGATTTGTTTTTTCTGTCCCCTGATAAAACTTAATATGTATTTAGCAGGTCCACGGAAAGAACTTTTGGAGTCTATAATAATTGGAGTTGTCCAAAGATGAAAGGAACTGTCTTGAAATGCAGTGAGTTAGATGATCCCATGAGGAAGATAAAAGCAACAGCTTATTTGTTGGACCTGCAATGTTTACAGTTTCTTCTAACAGAGGTGTCTTAGAATGTGGTAATGGATGAAACTTCAGCCCTTTCAGCTAGCAACAATCTCCAAAGCCATGCATCATACTCCACTTTGTTTCTCAGTTTACAGAGTCATCATTACCTATTAAAATCACACTTAATTATTTAGACATGTAAAGTCTCATTGTTTTGAGCCAAAGTACAAAGGGCACACTATGCAGGCTACTCAAACAAGGATAATGGTAGGTAATGAACGGTGAAGCCCATGAGGGTGGTCATGGGAGGAAAATCTAATACTTGCCAAAGGATAAGTCAGAAAGTGGTAGAGTCCACATGATATACACACTTTCTAACATGAAGTGTGCAAATTGATAAAGTAAGATGTTGTGAATGAGGTAGCTATATCTCTTTCACACATATTAGTCCTTCCTCTTCGGCTATATCGGGATAAATGGCCCCTTTGCCCCGCCTTAACCATGCCCTGAAAGTCACATTTTTGACTTTTCATATTTTCTTGCCAATTCTTCCTATATACATTTTGGGGAACATCAGTTTTGGGATTTTTTTTTTCAAGTGATGTGAAGACCACCATTATTTCCAGGCAAACTTAATCCCTTATCCACTGCTATAAAATGCTTGAAGAATAAAAAGCACATTTAAAAGTCTGATCAACACGCACAGACATAAGTATGGTGAATTTTTAAGCTCCTTCTAGCTGTTATAGGACAATGTTACATGCAAAGAAAATGTTTTTTAACTAAACCATTGGTTTGTAATCTCATTTATGGATAAATTTAATATTTTTGAAATGTTTCACATTTAGAAAATTTTTCTGGTGATTATAAGAACTGTTAACAATGGAAAGGGCTCCTGAGGAAATGAAAACATACTGGTTTTGCCCATGGTGACATTGCTGACTAAAGGTGAGCAGGACTGAAGAGGTGCTAGACAGGAGGAGAACCCAGCTTTGAACCTTGGACTTCTAATTATAAGTTTAGTGCTCTTTTCACTATGCCATGTGACCTTTCCAAGTAAAATGCCACATCTCTCCAACATGGTAATTAGCCTTCAGTGTGACTTTGCAGCAGCAATTCTTCTGGGGAAAAGAAAGAGAGAGAGACACAGAGAAAAACTCAAGCGAAATAACTCTAGTCAACCCTAGCAAACGAGTTTAATTCATTTTTCTTATGGACCTAATAAGGGCTAGAATTAATATGAAATGAAGAGCTGGAGTTTTCTAATCTTTTGTGTGCCACACAGAGCTACTTTAAAGAGTACTCAGTGACATTTTAGAGTAAATATGACAAGCAAATGTAAATGTAATTACACAAGTCATGTATGGTGTGAGTCATTTGTAAAGTTCACTACGAATGAGCTATACTCACAGAATTCATTTGTCATTTAAGAAAATGAGATCATCTGCTTTTACATATGAACGGAGAAATTTAAGAGTTCACTAAGCTTTATCAAAGCCAGAAAATATCCAAATTACCATTCTCCAGTGGCTCAGGTTCAAATAATCAAACTGTGAGGATATTCCATTCACTTTCTCTTGATGAAAGCTAGTAGAGAAAAGAAATGGAAAATCTAAAGAATATATATATATATAACCTTAATATTTTGAGTATTTGAAAAGATTTTTGAATAAAAGATGGATAATACCTTTGCTTTTTAATCTCTTTATTATTTTATAACTCTATAGTATAAATTTTTATAATACACAAGTTCAAATTTTATGTGAAATGATATGCAATTAGCAAATGATTTTTTTCTATTTGATATAAGAGAATAGTAAAACTTATACTGAACTAAAACAAAGTATTTTTCATTGCTATACAAAGCTACACTAAAAATAGTAAAATTTATTTTCTCAGAAATTATGTCTTCTGTGGGATTGTTGATAACTATATGTAATTGGTTTTACATGTAACTGTTTCCAAAGAGTGAAAGTATAGAACAATGAGGTATGTGGCACATTATAGAAAATCATGTCAAAATGCACACATTGTGTTGTTCCCTCTGCCCTGACATATACTGTGTAGTTGTAAGTCACGGACCTTGCCTAGTATTTTTTAAAGAGCGAACATAGGAGAGCACAGAATACTGATAGAGAATATACAGCCATTATCTCAAAGACAACATGAAATAAGGCAACCAATACACTTACCCACACCTTGCCCTCTTTTCCTGATTATTTCCTGTCTTCTGAAAACTAGAAGACAAAAGTTTCAGTTTTCTGTGTGTTCTTCCTTCTAAGTTTTTCCCTTTAGAAATCACTTTGGCAGCTCGGGTTAGAAATAAACATGTCTCCAGAAAAGGAAAATACATATATGTAGTATATGTATATATACACACACACACATATATATGTATATGTATATATATGCATCCACAAATTTATATACAAGAACATTTACTGATCTTCTATTGATTGCATCAGGCTATATTTGGTTCTATACAAATAATCCAACAAATATTTAGCACTAATTATGCAAGACATTAATAAATGCATTGGAGTTGGGGGAAATCAAAACCTCTCTCTCTCTATATATATATATATACACACACACAACACACATATATATTATATATCACACTATAGTTGTATGTCTAGATATATTTCCTATGACAAGAGTCCTTCCTTTCTTTTTTCTTCCTTTCTCTCTTTTTCTCCTTCCTTCTTTTCTTCTTCTCCCTTCCCTTCCCTTCCTTCTCTTGCTTTCATTCTCATTTGCTTTAAAAATACTGTAGGTTTTCACATTGCAATGTTTCCTTGAGGCTCTGAAATAGGCAATTTTGGGGCTTTATGGCCAATCCAAAACCAGTGACTTATTTTTAATGGTTAGAATTATAATTTATTGATAAAAGTATAGGAGAACATGGAGCTCTTTAACTTAATAAACTTAGCCCTGCGAGCAAAAGTTGAAGACAGATTGAATACCATTTTTGTATTTGTTTGTTGGTTTTAGGATTCTACCCCTTACATTTCAGTTTTTTTTTCTACTCAATGACTATGTGTTTTCCATAGTTCCAAAACTCCCATTTTTTGAAAATTAGTTATTTCCTGAAGGCTAAACAGGAAAGGAATTGTCATCTTAATTGTGGGGACTCGGATGAAAGTTCATGATAAAAACTGAACACATTAACATTTTTCCCCAGAGAAAAACACTGAGAAAAGCCCTTATTACCTTATTCATCTCTACTTCTTTATCTATATTATTTATCTCTTTGATTTGGTATCACATTAATCTTGAAGGTCCAGGAACTTTCTAATACCTGCCTTTAAAAGCAATGTACAAGCTTGGCTAGCACTGCTACATAGATTGAGTAAAGGCCAGCCCAGGTGAGGTCCAGCGGAAGAGGAACACATCACAGGTGCCTAGAAGCCTGAATCCTGCGGAAAGCTAAGCAAGATATACAGTAGTTTTAAAAAGCCTTAGGTCTATTTATATAGTTATGTTTCTTGAATTGATTTGTATGCTCCTAATTTTATTTTGGGGACCTTTTTACAATAACATTGCCTACAGAATAATTTTGCCTGATTATCAATTATATTTTAAACTTATATTCAAGAACATTTACTGGGCTTCTATTGATTGCATAAGGCTATATTTAGTTCTATAAAAATAATTCAGTACATATTTATGTAGCACTAATTATGGAAGACATTAATAAATACGTTGGAGGTAGGGAGAAATCAAAACCTTATAAACCACCAACCTTGTCTTATAGGATTTTATACTCTAGCTTAAAAAGTTATAACGTAATCTTTGCAGGAATAAATAACAATGCAAATCAGTGTAGGTGGGTACTAAATGTGTGGCACAGAGAAATGCTATGGAGGTTTTAAGGAAAGAGATTATTTATAGTCAGTAGTACTTTACATAAGTCAGGATGAGTTTAAATGGCCTATGGCAACCACTTACCATTTTTTCTCTTATGTCTCTTTCTCTCTCCTTTCTTTCTTTTCTTTTTTTTTTTTTAAGAGTTAAACTTTACATTTGGACAGCATGTAGTTTCTATACCATCAGGATTCTTGTGTTTTGCACACTAATGACTGTGTGTCTTTAGTGGCCCACATAGACCTGACACAAGCAATTATGCCCATGGTTTATGTGATGGAACCCATTCACAATGAGGGCTGGCAAATCCTTCTTCTGTTTCTTCTTCAAGCTAAAAATCCTGTCAAGGTATCTGGGTTTTGAAATTTTAGGAAGGAAGGGAGAACCTAATGAAAGTTATTATTTGTTAACTCTTCTGTGGTTCCTTTTATCTCTATTTTAGTAATCCCATATGAAGGTTTTAGTCGATATTGGAATGAGCTATGCTATTAAAAACCCAAAAGCTATTGTATTGTAGAGCCAAAAAATCTCTGAGACCAATACTTTTAATACAATTGTGATAATAGGTTGTTGGGATTTTTTAAGTCAAAACCTTTTGACACATTCTAATTTGGTTTTATTAATGTCACTTTGAAATTACTGATCTAGTACCTAAATTGCAGTCTTTAACTACACTAGAAAAAAGCCACAGGATTATTAAATATTTTCTGATACGACATTGGAAGCATATCTATTAGTTCTTTAAACAAAAAAAAATTCTCCCCATAAGAGATACGGATAGTTAGGTGAGCAAATTTATCATCCAAACACTATGACCTTTATTGCATCTGTGGTTTCACCATGTTTCTCTGCAATTTGAGATATAGATACAGCAGGAAGCCAAGGCTACATTTAAAATCACTGAAAGAACATTTAAAACCCTTGGGTTTCATCTCATCTAGATGCTCATTAACCTTTTTGTGATAAATTATTGGGTATCTTAATATATAGAATGGTAAATGAGACAAATATCTTGCCTGGTTGCCAAATGTCTTCATAGTGTGTGTGTGTGTGTGTACGTGTGTGTGTGTGCGTGCGCGCTCACGTGTGTGTGTGTGAATGTGTTCATATATGAGAGAAAGACGGAGAAAGCAATACATAACAGAGTGTGAGGGCTTTGAAAATATAAAATGTGGCATTATTTCCACAGAGTGAACATAAAGAATTCCAGGGTAATCAAACTAATGAATCTCAAGCATTGTTACTCTCTATTTTTAGGAGACACTTAAAAAAGGGATTTCATGAAGGTCATTTCCTAAGAATTTTCTAACTACTGAAATAAGTAAGAAATATGTGTGCTGCATTTACTAGTAAGAAAAAAAATGCTGATTAAGGAATATGATTATATCTAAACATCCACTATTTTGTAAAGTCAATCACTACATGATAAACATATGATTAACAGTTTATGAATCTTACTAGTTGTGTCTTTTTCTAAATGACTTCAAATATCAAATGCAAAACAGAAAACTACAACACATTTAAAATTTCTACTGCTGATTTTGCGCATTGGTCATGTAATTTTGTTTGCAAAGGGGAAGCATCAAATTTGAAGAGTGTCTTGTACATTTATCCTCTTTAAACATTTGAAAATCCTAAACTCTGATTCCCAGAAACTTCTGAAATTTCTGCTAGTTTTACTATAGTTTTCCTGAATGATAACCCCCACTTATAGTCTACCCAAATCCATGGGTTATTTTTTGAAAGTGTGGTTTATATGGGTTTGACTGTTAGCTTATACTCTTCCTTGTGCTAAATTCATACTAAAATAAAAATAGAATTACATTAATTAAACATTTTGCCATAGTGATTAAAAAATTAAGGTAATAGAGAATACAGGGTAAAGGTTTGTTTTCTTCAGAGTGCTTGTTCACTCAATAAAAGAATCTAAACTGTTGAAAGTAAAACAGGTGCTCTGAAAATTATTGGTCTTCTCGTAATTGATGCATTTTTCCCATTAATAGGATTATCTATTTAACACATCCATTACATATCTTCAGTGTTAATTTAGACAGAAAAAAACGTAGCAACTTCAGAAGGAAATCTTCCATTAAATTAAGGATATTGACTTTAATGGATGTCCCAAATAGACTTGGAAATTAACAGGATGAAAAAACAAGTTGATTAAAGTGGTCCCATTATAATTTGTTATGCCACATAGAATGAAAATATTAAGATGGAATTCACAAAAAAAGTACCGCCATCAAAATTTCTTTGTACTCTAAAATACACGACTTTAGAAACTGTCAAATTAGAGAACATATATAAAAATTTGGCTCTCCACAATTCTGAATAAATCTGTCTTGGTCCACTGTATTGCTCTAAAGGAATATGTGAGGCTGGGCACTTTACAAGAAAAAAGGTTAATCTGGCTCATAATTCTCCAGTATGTGCAAGAAATCACATGGCAACAGAGGAAGAAAAAAAAAAAAAAGGAGGGCGGTGCCAGGCTCTTTTTAAGAACCAGCTCTCGTGGGATCAAATAGTGTGAGAATTCACTCACTCCCAAGTGCAAAAATTATTCATGAAGGACCTGCCCCAATGACCCAAACACTTCTGGACCCCATCTCCAAGCTCAAGGATTACATTTCATCATGAGGTTTAGAGGGGACAAATATCCAAACTATAGCAATCTCTATCTTGAAAATAAAACTTAATATTTATAAGTCTAACTTTGTTTTGATGGTCAAGGAATTAGAAATGATGATCGATACACTTGTTTAATGACCTCATTTTATGTGAGATCTCTGTATCTTCTCAGGCATGATAAATTGATGCTGCTTTCCCTTCTCCCTTCTTCCTTTCCCAACATCCCACACCTTCAAAAATGGCCATTACTATGTTCATTATATTGCTTGAAATTAATTTTTAGTGATTCATTCATTGAAACTTAAAATCTTTCTATTTTTCAAGACATCCTTATTAAAGTGCCAATTTGCCTGAGCCATCCACTAACAAATGGCTCAACAAAAGTCACAAACGGCAAGGTTTATCAATAAACCCCAAAATTATACCAAAATCCATATAATATATTATATGTTGATAGATGCATGGAGAAAACAAGAGTGTTACAGAGGGAATGATTATAATGCTCACTGAGAAGAAAGGAGAGATAGATGGGGAAGGTTTCAAAAAGAAGTTGGAATATGAGACATGTTGAAGGAGGACTAAGAATTAACGAAGCAAAAAACTGTAGGAAAGGGATAGGACATTTTGGGCAAATGAACACAGCAAGTATAATGGCTTGAAAGTGTTAAACGAGATGATATAGTCAAAGACACTTAAGTAATGTCTTATGTTTGAACTACCTGTGCCTGTGGAGTGAGTACTCGTGATACATGGTGGGTGGAGGCATATTTTCATGGGAAATAAGAATGAATAAGAAATCTGCTATTGGATCAGAGAAAAAATTTAATCTTATGATAAGGAATCTGGCCATTAGCTGAAAGTAAGTGGTAGCTAAAACAGGAAGGATGGGCATAATCAGAGCAATATTATAGAAACTTTAACCTGAGTAGCAGCCTGGAAAGTTAATTAGAGGGGGAACAGCAGAAGTCAAAAAGATCCTTTAGGAAGCTATGATATGGTGTAGACTCTAGGTGGCTAAAGAAGTATGAACTAATGATGCAGGATTTTTCTTGGCCCCTCTGCTAGACTCATGGCAGGGGTGCCCCCTCTACTTGGCCAACCACACTCAACCTCTTTTGGGAGGGAGCACGTGAGTGAGCGAGTGCAGGATCTGGATGACTGCTCCAAGTGCTGGCAAAGGAACAAGCTCCATGCAGGACCCACAGCCAGACAAGGCACAAGCGAGCAAGTGCGGGACCTGGAAGCCCCGGATGGGGTGTTACAGTGCTCTTTTAGTTCCACCGTCCGCAGTCCAATAGATGGTGGTGTATTAGCAGCTTAGTTGGCCCCTTGCCTCATCTCATGGGTTGGCTGCCCTCTGCCAGTGAGGGCAAGAGCCAATATGACAGCCTTGTCTGGGTACCCATATTCAGTGGGTCCTGAGCTTTTGTCCGACATCCAAGAAGAGTGAGGTCACATGGATAGTTGAAGGGTTGTGAAGGTGAAGAATTTTATTGATTGACAAAAATGGCTCTTAGTGGAGACTGGAGCTGGAGAGGGTATGACAAGGGCAGATTGTCTTCTCTCAAGTCAGGTTGTCTCTTCACCGAAGTCAAGCTTTCTCTTCCCTGAAATCAGGCTGTCTCTCCCTCTACCGACTGAGTCTGGGGTCTTCATAGGACTCAGAATGCGGATTGCATGCTGATTGGTTTTTGAGTATGCAAAAAAGGTTAAAGCAAAGATACAACTCTAAAGTGGGCAGGACAGTGTAGAAAAACAATTAGAAAAAGGTAGTTATACGTAAAATAGGTGAAGGGTGGGGATCAACCAGAGGAAAGTGCACCAGACAGGAAGATACGTTCTCAATCTGGTCCAAGGAATTAACTTGTAGCTTGGCTTTCAGGCTTTAAACTGTCTTCGACTTGGAGACAGGGATTTACCAGAGACATGTGCCCTATCTGCCTAGGCATTTGGCTGCCTCCTGTCACTATCATGAAGAAGAGAGCGTGGGGATAGTATCAGAAATGTTAACGGCCAAATAAGAATGAGGAAGTAGAATAGTAACAGAGATTATGAAAGAAGTTCATTTGAGTTTCAGGTTTATAAAAAGGAGCAGACATTTTCTTCTAGAAAATACCCTAGTAGGTGTTAATTCCATAGGGCGTTTTACTACACATTTATTGTGATACCAAATTAGAAATATATTTTTCACAGAAAAGAGCATTTGGAGGAGAACCAAGCAAGGGTGACCTTATTTTCACACCAGTCATCATTGAGAGATCCCAATATAAATAATCTCCTTTCAGTGAGTGTAAAGAAAGGGCAAGAGGATACAATTTCACAACCTTCTTTGGCAAACCGAGAGCAAGACCTATTACCTTTTCATTTTTTTCTTCCAATTAAGTCCTAACTTTTCAATTTTCTAGGTCACTTTTCCAAGCTGTCTCTTTCTTAAAACCAGTGACCCAAATACATAACTTATTAAGATAGAGGTTTTTACTTTGGCCCAAGCCTCTGTAGAGGGATGCAGATGTGTAAGTGCTGCCTTCTCAGTAAATCCAGACATCTTGCTACAGTTCAGATCTTAAATCATCATCTTTCAACTTTAGTGAATGCCTATGGCTAGAGGACGTCAGCTTCTGTGTCTTTCAGCAATCACTGGTAGAAAACATACAGCTGAATCAATGTTGGAAGCACGGTCCTCCATGAAAGTGCCTATGTTACTTAGTTACCAGGCAACATAATTCAGAATGTGAGGAACCAGGGATCCTGGAGTTTAGTTCAAGCTCTTTCCAATAAATTACTGTTACCAAGGATAAAACATTGGACTATTTAGTCTCTTTTATTATTTGCTTTTTGTTGAACATTATAATATTCTTATTTAAAACACATGCAAAACAAGCATAGTTGAACAAAGGCCTTTGTGCACTGAAAGAAAAATAACTTAAGAAAAATAATTTAACAAAGATCCTTGTTTATAAATGAGCCCTGTATAATCATGCTATGAATAACTAAAGCCTTTTTTCTTTCATTAAATTATTAGAGATTATCAGCAATTGGTGTATTTAATTTAATTTGTATTTGTAAATGGCACTTGCTTAGAATGTTTAGCAGACACTTTAATTCAGTAAGTTTTATATAATGACATATAATCTATTGTCTTAAATCAGTGAATACTTGTCATGAACAATACAATGTGTTGTCTTCTTTTTATCATGTACTTTTGTAACTCTTTTATTTCTATGTTTAACTTAGTCACAGTAATTTAATGATACTTATTCAGCATTTTTTATGTGCCACCATTCTTGAAAATTTGTGAGTCAATCTAACCAGGTCCAGGCCCTCTTATTGTGTAATATCTTAGGGAAATAGATATTTAATCAAATAATCACATAAATATATAAATATATAATCATATATTGTAATAGCTGTTTGGAAAGAAAATGCACAAATAAATACCAGTTTATTAAATGAAATTCTTAACTAAATATAGGAAAAGATGGAAGGTCAAAGAAAAGGTCCAAGAAAAAACAAAATTGCAGCTGAGATTTAGAAAATTTTTAGAAAGTGAGAGTAATGGAGAAAGAAGGCAATTGTAAGGGAATAAATTAGTGTGTGCAAAGGTTCAGCGGTTCTCAAGCCACAGCATGCATCAGAATCACCTGGAAGGCTTCTGCAAAAAAGGCATTTCTGGGCTCTGCCATGGATCTTATGATTTAGCAGACTGGGGCAGGGTACAAGTATTCCCAGGGAGGCATTTCAAACACATGCCAGGGTGATGCTGTTGTTTTTGGTCCAGAAACCACACTTTGAAAACCACTAGATGAGAGAAACTGAAGAAAAGTCGTTATGGCTAGTTTAGTGTAACTATGAACATGAGTGATTCAGAATACAGAAATGTGGGGCGAAGACGGATTACTTAAGACCTGATAAGATTTTTGTTTGTTTGTTTTCCTACTATTAAAATAAATTGAGTACAACTACTGTATATCCGTTTTTTTAAAAGAGCAATTGGGATGACCCTAGTGGACTTTAAGTGAGGAATTGATGTGATCACATCTGTAATTTAAAAAGATCACTTGATAAACAGCGTGCAGAATGGATTGGAGGAGAAGCAAGAATTCATGGTGGAAAAGCAGTTAGAAGACTCTTCTAGGAGTTCAGCTGAGACCAAGGCAGTATGGTCAGAGTGATGATACAAAGGCTTAGAGAGACACAGGGGATATTCAGAAGGAATTAATCAATAAGACTTGGTGGTGAATTAAATATAAAGGTAATGAAGAGGGAAGGGCCAAAAAGATGACTAAGAATACTGCCTTCTGCAACTTAGTGTTGCTATTCAGTGAAGAAGATTCCTGGAAAAGGGCCAAGTTGGAGATGAAGGGAATGAAAGAAGGAGGGAAATATGATGGGTATTGAAGATATTTAGATATCTCTTAGTGCAAATGTCTAGTGGGCATTTGGATATATTTGGACCTGGGGCTCAATTGGAAAATATGTGCTAAACATAGAAATTGGAAAGTCATTGACTTATTGATGAAATTTGAAGTCGTGGTTATAGATCAAATTATCTTAGGGTAAAGTATAGATTGGGAAGCTGAAAGAGCATAAGTATAAATTTATGAAAGAAAAACTAGACTGTGAAGAAACTGAGCTGTTAAAGGAAGCTGACAGACAATAGCCAGAGATGCCAAAAGGAAAAAAAAAAATGTTATAATGCCTAATCATTTTCATAAGGATATTTTTAGTTTTGTTTTTCCCTTCTGAGCATGTTTAGGACTTCAATTTAGCCTCAGTGTTATGACATTTCACCAGCCCATACTAAGACCTTTTCTCATTCAAAATTTTTCTATTCTCTTTTCTTGGAGATTCTAATTGTCTGACAGTGTGATCATATAATTTATAGTCCAAGCTAGGATAATTTTGAACTTGAAAGGGACATTATAAAAAAAAATTCTGAAAAACAGTTTGAAATAGGACCATCCAGGTAGGTAGAGTGGGCTCTAATGGTGTTAAGAAGTAAGTGTTGGCCGGGCGCGGTGGCTCACGCCTGTAATCCCTGCACTTTGGGAGGCCGAGGCGGGCGGATCACGAGGTCAGTAGATCGAGACCATCCTGGCTAACACGGTGAAACCCCGTCTCTACTAAAATACAAAAAATTAGCCGGGCGCGGTGGCGGGCGCCTGTAGTCCCAGCTACTCCGGAGGCTGAGGCAGGAGAATGGCGCGAACCCGGGAGGCGGAGCTTGCAGTGAGCCGAGATGGTGCCACTGCACTCCAGCCTGGGCGACAGAGTGAAGACTCCGCCTCAAAAAAAAAAAAAAAAAAAAAAAAAAAAAAAAAAAAAGAAGTAAGTGTTTTTTTCCTTTCCAAAACTCATGTTAAAACTTAATCCCCAGTATAGTAGTTTTGAGGGGGTGAGGCCTAATGCGACGTATTCAAGTCATGAAGGCTATGCCCTCATAAATGTATTAATGCTACTATAAAAAGAACTTTCAGGAACGAGTTCACACTCTCTCTGTTCTTCTGCCATGTGGGGAACGGTGTTTCCCTCCTCCAGAGGGTGGAGTATTCAAGGTGACATCCTAGAAGCAAAACCAAGACCTAACCAGACAGCAAACCTGCAGGTGCCTTGATCTTATCCTCCAGAATCATGAGAAAGAAAGTTCTATTGTTCATAAATTACCCAGTCTGTGGTCATCTATGGCAGTACAAAATTGGACTAAGGCAAGTGGCCTCTCTAGATTAGTAATATGTTGGACTTCCTGGATTAATCCTTTAAATATTCGATTCTATTCTCCTTATTTCCATTGCTTCATTTTCTGCTTTCTCAGGGATTTCTTCAGTTAATAATTGAAGCACTAAAAGGCTTATTGGAAAATTTGTATGGGGACGTTGTTTTTTCCTTGTGGCTTTACTGTGCAGGGAGCAGGAAGAAAGCAGGGTATTTTTGATTTTCGTTTCTGTTCGTTTGGTGGGAAAGGACCCCTTTGATCAAATGTCAGTATATTTCCATATTTTTGCTTATTTCTTTGTTTCCTCAGAATTGTACAATTTATTTAACAACCTTTTATTCTCCAACTCACTTTCAGGAGTAGGTTGTGAGAAGAGGGAATGGTCTCTGTGCTCAGCGTGTTGACTTACATTTACTCCCTGTTCCAGCCTTAAGCTTCATCCTGCCCTCTCTTGTGCCTGAAGTCCTGCAGTGTGGAGCCCCAACAGTTCTGTTGATTTGCAGAATTGTCCTCCTGCTTTCTGCAGTCAGAAACACTGGGCCTTTCAAACATATTTTTAGCACCCACTATTCACTATTACTTCTGCTGCACTGTCTCAGGTGATTGGTGGGACTACTAGGCCTTTTTCTCATCAGAATCCCCTCTGTAGACTTTTGGAATGCAATTTCCTCCACTCTACTCAATCATTTAACACTCTTTTACCTTCTTTTTTTCCCCCAAAAAAATCAGTTAAAGTATTTGGCTTCTGATATCTGCTCTTTTTTCTTCTTCTTTATTTTCTAATCATTATGGCAATATTTTTTATTCTCTTACTTTCACTTTTGGTATTTGGGAAATGAGAGGATATGATCTCATGCATTTTTACCACGAGGTTATTATCGCATTTTATCTTTGCCTTTTGAATTCGCATAAGTGGTTGAGTTTTACATGCAGAAATTTTACTTACTTCATCAGCCAAGACATCTGAATAATATTCCTTTATGGTGTCTCTCTACCATCATGTTTTAAAGGGTCTCCCTTTACATCTGCAATCTTTTTCTATTCAGACCGGTATAGTAATTCTTTAAGGCTTTGTGGGCCATATGATCTCTGTCATAACTACTCACCTCTGCTATTACAGTACAAAAGTGGCCATCAACAATATGTAAAGGAGTAATCATGACTGTGTTCCAATAAATATTCATTTACAAAATCAGATGGCAGACCAAATTTGGCCTGTGGGCCACAGTTTACCAACCTCTGCTCTAGAGTACAGTAATACTAACTTATGTTTTCAACAAGTAATGTCATGCTTACCTTTTTACATTTAAATCTTATGTCATCTGAAATTTATTTTGTAATGTAAAATTTGGTCAGAATCTGACTGAATATTTTTTCCAAAATAATCAACTATTCTAATATAATATATTTTATTATTCATTATGTTTTACAAATTTGTAATTCTAACTTTTTAATATACTAAAACTTTTATATACTTCCTCCAATTTGAAAAGCCTTTTCTCAAGATTTTATATTGATTAAATCTATTGAAGTTGTATGTAAAATCTCATAGTACCATTCTTTGTACATATTACTAATGCAACAGTGTCAGTATTAGTCTTGTCTTAGTTTGTTTTGTGCTGTTATAACAGAATGCCACAGATAGATAATTTATAATAAACAGAAATTTATTTGGCTCATGGTTCTGGAGACTGGGAAGTTCAAGATCCATGACATCCAGCGAAGGTCTTTTTGCTGCATCATAACAAGGAAAATGGCAACACAGGGGCAGCAGGAAGGTCGAGAGAAAGAGAGTGAGAGAAAATGCCAAACTCATTCTTTTATAAGAATTTCACACCCAGAATATTAGCATTCATTTGTTTATGAGGGCAGAGACCTCATGACTGAATTATCTCTTAAAGTTTCCACCTATCAACGCTGTTGTACTGGGGATAGCTTACAACATATGAACTCTGGGGACACGTTCAAACCATAGCAAACATATCAGTGTACTGATTCCTCAAATATGATACATAAAATAGTTAAAATACAACTGAAAATATGGTGAAAAATTAGGAAATAGATAAAATCACCTTTTATATCCTTGTTGCCTTTTTCCTCTATTGTATGTGAAACTTCTTTTTTGTCTTTTTCCTAGCATATTATGGTGACATGATCTCCCTTTTGGTTTAAGGCTTTCTCAACATATAAAAGCCATTCACTGTGACTTTTCTTGGTGAATGGCTCATTGTAATTTCCAAGATCCTGTTGTTTTACCATCTTGGAAAACAAATAAAAATGACACTGGTGAACACTCCACTGAAACAAACTTGATTTATTCTGAAGAGTTCAGTGAACAGCATTTTGAATGAGATCCATAATGGGCTTTTTAATTAAATGAATATAGTCATTTCATAGAGGCAATTCTCATTAGTAGAGCCGTATCAAGATGACCATTTCATTCTAATTGTGCTGTGTGTTTATATAAGGGGCCTCATTTTAGGGTTGGTTTGAATAGATTTATATCTAATCATGTCATGACATCTAATACATTTGAAAGGTAAATATTATTGCTTTTGTTTTTTTTTTTTTTTTTTTTTTGAGACGGAGTCTCGCTCTGTCGCCCAGGCTGGAGTGCAGTGGCGCGATCTCGGCTCACTGCAAGCTCCGCCTCCCGGGTTCACGCCATTCTCCTGCCTCAGCCTCCCGAGTAGCTGGGACTACAGGCGCCCACAACTGCGCCTGGCTAATTTTTTGTATTTTTAGTAGAGACGGGGTTTCACCGTGGTCTCGATCTGCTGACCTTGTGATCCGCCCGCCTCGGCCTCCCAAAGTGCTGGGATTACAGGCGTGAGCCACCGCGCCCGGCCATATTATTGCTTTTCTAAAGACAAATAATCTCAATAAAAATAAAATGCTTTTCCCAGTGATTTGCTGTTCTTTTGTTTCTACTGAATGAGATATTTCACACATTGCCTTAATTCTTTGAGTTGTCTTAGATTTATTTACTTTCTATTATAGACTGAAGTTTGTGTACTCCAAAATTTGTAAGTTGAAGCCCTAACCCACAGTATGGCTGTAGTTAGAGATAGGATCTCTAAATAAGACACTGGATTTACATGAGGTTATAAGGATGGGGTATGGATCTGATAGGATAAGTATCTTTATACATAAATAAACCAGAGAGCCCGCTTGCATGCATGGTTGTGCGCCCTCTCTCTCTCTCTCTCTCTGTGTGTGTATCTCTTGCTTTCTTAGTGCATAAGCACTGAGGAAAGGCTATGTGAGAACAAAGGGTAAAAATGACTGCCTACAAGCCAGGAGGAAAGTTCTTGCCAGAAACTGACACTGTCCTTAGATTTCCAGCCTCCAGAACTGAGAGAAATTACCTTTCTGTTGTTGAAGCCACCCATTCTCTGGTATTTTTTATGGATGCGTGAACTCAGTAATACACTTTCCCTTACGCAATTCTTAAATAGCAATATTCTGAGATGCTGTGAGAGGTATGCAAGTATTGGATAAAATTATATATATACATATATACATATATATACACACACACTCTCATATATATATATATAAACTTAAAGAAGTTTGAGTTTAACATGTCTTTCTCTAACAAGTTATATCTTTTAATACCTGAAGGTCTTCCTTTGTATAGACACCATCAGGAAAAGGTATCATTAAACATTAGAGCCTTCCTCAAGAGGAAAATGAGACTCCAGTTTGAATGGTTGGACCATGTGAAATCTAGGTGTCAAAACATATATGCAAGTAACTTCCTTCTATAAGATATAGTAGGGAAAGAGAGATAAAGTATAACTTTACAGTAAAAGAAGTTTTATACTACATTAGCCAGGGGATTAAGAAGAACATCATCAGTGCCGTTATTTTAATGGGGTGTATATGTATAGCAGGAAAAACAAAAACTGTTTTCTTCTACAATACTCTTAACACTCACTTAACACTTTACTTCTGATACCAGATGTAGGAGTGTTTTCCCCACATCAACCAATTTTCTGACACCAGCTGGGTGTCCTACCATTCAATTCAATTTTGAAACTATCCACCTGGAAATAGTATCATATCCCACAGTTTAAAGACTTAAATTCACAAGATACCTCCACTGCAGATGTTAATCAAAGTAGTAGGTCTCAAGATTCCCCACAATGTCTGTGCAACTTGGCTACCAATCACAGGTCCCTATTCCCTGCTTCTCAGGTTCAATCACTTGCTAGAGTGGCTTGCGGAACTCAAAACCACAATTTACCTATTAGATTGCTGATTTATTGCAAAGGATGTAAATAGGGAACAGCCAGATGGAAGAGATGCAAGGGACAAGGTATGAAGAAAGGGGAGTGGAGTTCCCTGGCCTCTCCAGGTGCACCACTCTCAAGGAATCTCCATGTGTTCAGCAGCCCAGAAGCTCTCCAAACCCCATACTTTTAGGGGTTTATGGTGGCTTTATTACTTAGGCATGATTGACTAAATCATTGGCCTTAAGTGATTAACTCAACCTTCGACCCCTATCTCCTCCCTGGAGGTCTGGGGATGGAGCTGGAAATTTTAACCTTCTAATCACTTGTAATCCTAAGATTTGTTCCCTTGGCAACCAACCCCCCATCACAACGGTTTTTCCAAAGCTACCTATTGACATAAACTCTAGTATGGTTGAAAGGTGTTTATTCTGAATAACAAAAGACCTTCCTTTTACCTTTATCACTCTCATCATTTAGGAAATTTTCAGAATTCTAGGAGATCTGTGCCAGGATTAGGAACAAATACATTATTATAAGTCACAATATTGCAGTACTCTTGGTACGATGTGATATCCCTGCCCAAAACCCATAATCACAGTTTAACCATGAGATAAATGTTGGAAAAACCAAAATTGAAAGACACTTTACAAAATGCCCAACCAGTACCCCTCAAAATTGTAAAGGTCATCAAAGGTAAGTAAAGTCTGAGAAACTCACAGTCCAACAAAGTCTAAGAAAACATGAAAATAAACATGTTATTTTGGATGGGATCCTAGAAGAGAAAAAAAAGACATTAGGTAAAAACTAAACAAAGGTAAATAAACTACAGATTTTAATTAAACATGATGTATCCATAATCACTAGTTATAACAAATGTACCATACTAATGTGAGATGTTAATAATAGGGGAAATAGGAAGGGATGTCTAGCAGTGGTCTCCAACCTTTCTGGCAGCAAGGACCAGTTTTGTAGAAGACAATTTTTCTATGGACTGGGATGGGGGAACGGTTTTGGGATGCTTCAAGTGCATTACATTTATGGTGCACTTTATTTCTATTATTATTACATTGTAAGATGTAATGAAATAATTATACAACTCCCCTAATGTAGAAAAAGTAGGAGCCCTGAACTTGTCTTCCTGCAACTGGACGGTCCCATCTAGGGTTGATGGGAGACACTGACAGATTATGAGGCATTAGGTTTTCATAAGGACAAGTAGGAGCCCTGAACTTGTCTTCCTGCAACTAGACGGTCCCATCTGGGGGTGATGGGAGACACTGACAGATTGTGAGGCATTAGGTTTTCATAAGGAGTGTGCAACCTCGATCCTTTGCATGCTCAGTTCACAACAGGGTTCATGTTCCTGTGAGAGTCTAATGCCACCGCTGATTTGACAGGAGATGGAGCTCAGGTGGCAGTGCTGGAGAGTGGCTGCAAATACAGAGAAAGCTTCGCTCAATCACCTGCTGCTCACCTGCTGCTGTGAGGCCTGGTTCCTTACAGGCCATGTACCAGTCCGTAATCCAGGCTGGGTTGGGAACCCCTGTTGTATAGGACCTCTACTGTGATGAGATTAAGTAAATCAGAAAGGACTAAAAAATTTTAAGTTAAAAATGTGTAGACAGGGGATTGTATTTTATTGTTGTTGTTCATTTGATTTTTACACAAATATCAATAGGAACCACAGACCAGGATGAAGAACCCTCTGTCTCAACCATGATCAGTTATCCTAATGCTGTCAGGCATCCTGTTAGATCCTGGGACCCTTTTCCGGGACCCCAGGTGTATTAGTCAGGAAAGGCTAGGTTTAGCAATTCAAAAAATAATAAGGACTTAATGCAATCCAGCTTTATTTATTTCTCATGTTTTATTTCCAGTTTGAGACACTAGCAGAATTTTCTTATTCAGGGACCGAGACTGACAAAAGCTTCACACGACACCACCATCTCGAACAAGGTTCTAGTTTCACCAGAATGAGAAAAGATAACCTGGATGATTACAAAAAGACTTTTCACTGCCCTTGTCCAGAAATGTCTAACGTCACTTCTCTTCACAGCCCATTGACTAGAGCATATATGACCATGGCTAGCTGTGAGAGGACTGGGAAATGCAGGGAAAATAATAGAATATTTGGTGAGTGGTAAATTTACCACACATTCTTATTTTCTCTTTCTGCATTACCCTTTGGCTTACTTTTATCCAATTTCTTTTTTTATTACTACTCCCAAAATATTTGAGAACTCTGTTTTTATAAACTCTGCTTTATATTCTGTGCTCACAATATGCTCAATCCTTTCTTTAGAGAAACTATGAATACCACTATAGATCTCAATTTTTCACCTATAGGCTAAACACAATACTCATGCTTCCTCCAATTTGTGTCTGCCTAAGACTTATCAATGAAAAAAATAGGAAATATGGAATAAGTATAATATGTGTGAATATAGGAGGCTATATTATTTTGAAGTGATAGGGGATAGTACAGGTTACCCTATGGTTCATCTCCTGAAATCATTACTCTAAAATCGTCACCTTAAGTTGTAGGGTACATGTGCATAACGTGCAGATTTGTTACATATGTATACTTGTGCCATGTTGGTGTGCTGCACCCATCAACTCGTCATTTACATCAGGTATAACTCCCAATGCAATCCCTCCCCCCTCCCCCCTCCCCATGATAGGCCCCGGTGTGTGCTGTTCCCCTTCCTGAGTCCAAGTGATCTCATTGTTCAGTTCCCACCTATGAGTGAGAACATGCGGTAATTAGCAATACTGTATTGTACACTTAAAATGTGTTAAGAAGATAGATGTCATGTTGAGTATTCTTACCACAATAAAAAATATATAATATGAAAAAAAATAAAATAAAAAAAAATAAAATCGTCACCAATTCTAGTGTCATACATTCACATAAGGTTCCCAACTGCATTTTGATCAGGCTTGGTGAGGCTTTATTTTCATAAGGAGATTGTTCTCTTGCCTTCTAAATTGGATAATTACTATTTTAACAACCCACTCCAAATCTAAATGCCCAATCACCTATGAAAATGCTATGTTTTGACAGCATTTATTGCATGTGTGCCCTTGAATTTAGTTGAATTAGCTGTTGCATCCTGGTGCAAATTCAGTCTACATTTACTTTTCTTAATTGCATCAAGAACTAAATGATGACAAATTAGAATCTCTTTCATAATGTTGTAGTTAATAGCTATTAGAAAAACATATTGTTAACTTGTGCTAAGGAGTGGTTTGGTATCTAAATATTGTTATCCACTTGTATAGTAGTGTATTATAAATCACAACTGCTCATTGATAGCAGCCAATCAACTATCTGCACAAACACACACGATTTCTTGGTAGTACTCCCAATTTCTTCAATGATAGGTGAAGTATTAGAGAAAATCTATATAAGTGCCTGGAGACTGCCCTATGCATTTTTGCTCTGTTCATATTTTCTATCTCTTCAACCTCTTCTAAGAAATTTTGGATGAGTTTATTCTTTCACTGTATAAGCTGTGCCTTGCCCACATATTTGTTAAACTGAATATTTTGTAAATTTGAGAAATATAACCTCTCTTAAAAATCTAGTAAAGACCTTCTATAATCATCTAATACAGAATTATATCTTGCTAGTTGCAGAAGAAACCCTATCATCTATTAGACTGCTTCTTTTAATTTACATCTTAAACTTCCTGACACTAATTTTCTTTTCACTTCACACCTCTCCACATGGAATGCCCTCTCCTTTCCTTTCTGTGTTTCTCTTAAAATTCACAACAATCAATTGAAGAGACATGACTTTATTTTGACCTACAAGGCTCTTGAGATGGGCTGATCTATTGAACCTCTTTGTTCATCAAACAAGTAAGTGTTATATATGGAAGGAATGAAAACTAAACTGATTATATCAATACTGTAAAAATTATTTTCTTTTGGCCTTGCATATGATATATCCTTTGTACTGAATCATGCTCACTATCTTAGCTCATTTTTCTCCATTCCTGGGTACTCACCTAGACCACTCACTCATCCTTCATATATAACTTTAGGGAACACTCACTTTGGAAAAGATGTGCCTACGTTTTAACCCTGGATCTGCTTTCCTACCTATTGAACACCACACTTCCAAAACTTGTTTTATTTTACCATAACTATTTATGTCTATTCGTCTGTATCCTTTTCAGATTTTCCACAAAAGTGAGTATGTCCTGATTATTAATGCCTCACCAGTGTGGTGATATATAGTCCTTGAAACATAGATAGCCCTCAAAAAATGTTGTTAAATGAATTAAAATTATAAATAATGATGATTATGACAGCTCATATATATTGAGAAATTGCTGTTTGTCAAGTACTCAGCATATTGTGTGCATTGTCTCAATTGACACTCATAACGCTTTTTAAGGACAGCATTATTGTTTCCACTTTACGAGCGTTTACAAAATGTTTTTGAGAGATTAAAAAATTTGCTCAATGTCATACAGCCAGTTACTGAAAGAGCCAGAATTCACATCTAAGTTTACTGAATTCTTAAGCCCATATTATTGACTCAGCATATTCTGTTTCTAATATTAGTACTTTAAAATACACAAAATTATTTTTTAAGTTTTTTATATTTGTTTTTGAGCATTCTGATTAGTGTCAAATATCTCCATACTAATTTCTGGTCAATAGTGTACACATTTAATTATAGTAATTTTAAAATGTGTTTTGATGTTTCCTAGTAAAAATCTGTAACCCTGCTTCTTCAGGCCTCCTTCTCTAAATACTAAGATGTTATACATCTTTGCAATTATCTTGCTTTTTTGTTTGTTTTAATTTTTGCCTGGTATGTTTTTAAAAATATCACTCTTCTATTATTATTATTAATAGATGAACTTTATCAGAATATAGTTGTTTCAGCGAAAGTCTCACTGAGATTTCTATTTGAGTTGTGGAACTTGTGTTTAAAAAAAAAATAACAATGCTGAGAATATGCAGCTAATCATTTGCCCTATTTCCACGTTTTTAATAATTTTCTTTAATATAACCAATAATTTAACCATAACAAAAAGGGTTTACTAGTTTACTGTCTCAGTGCCATGTTTGTTTTATTGAATTATTTTGTTTCTTTTTCCTAATTTTTAATTTTGAAATAATTATACATTCACAGGAAGTTGCAAAGATAGTACAGAGAGTTATCAGGTACTATATATCCAGGGTCCCTCATGGATTATACATTATATAACTATAAATGCAACAGCAAATCCAGTAAACTGATGGTGTTATAAAATGTGATTGTAGATCTATGTCATTTTATTGCATGAGTACATTCATGAAACCACCACTACAAAACACAATCGAGATACAGAACTATTGCATCACCATAAATATCTCCATTTTGCAATGATCTGTGGTATGGTAATGTGTGCTTAGCTTTTTGAAAAACTGTCAAGCTATAGTGACTTTGCCATACATATTACATGTTCATTGGCAGTAAAAGGGACATTTTCTTCACATCCTCATCAGCATTTGGTGGTGTCACTATTTTTACCTTTAGTTATTTTACTAGATGTGTAGTGATGTTTCTTTATAGTCCTTTTTTTTTCTTTTTTCTTTTTCTTTTTTTTTTTTTTTTTGAGACAGAGTTTTGGTCTTGTTGCTCAGGCTACAGTGTAATGGCACGAACTCAGCTCACCACAACTTCTGCCTCCCAAGTTCAAGTGATTCTCCTGCCTCAGCCTCCCGAGTAGCTAAGATTACAGACATGTGCCACCATGCCCAGCTAATTTTTTGTATTTTTCGTAGAGATGGGGTTTCTCCATGTTGGTCAGGCTGGTCTCGAACTCCAGACCGCTTCATTGTCTTAATTTACATTTCCCTTATGGGTATTGCTATTGAATATCTTCCCACATGGTCATTTGCCATTAATGTATTCTCTTCAGTAAAATGTCACTTGATGTTTTTCTCCATTTTCTAATTGGATTTGTGTGTGCGTGTTATATTTTTAAGTTTGTTATAAATTTTTGATCTAAGTTATTTATCAGCTTTATGATTTGCAAATATTTTCTCTCAGTCTATAACTTATATTTTTCTTGTCTTGTCAGGGCTTTCATAAAGCAAAAGAAAAATATATAAAAAGTCTTCTAATCTGTGCATATCATGACTTTCCATTTATAAAGATATTTTATTTCATCAGCAGTTGGACTTTCCAGCAAAAAAGTGCTCTGCCTGCTTTATTAAATGTACAACTATGTATTTCCCCTTTTATGAGTGGTTTTAACTGGTAGTGTACTTTTAATTTTGGTTTTCACATATTTATTGATGACATATTAAAATGCAAATTTTATAAAGTTTATTTTGCACTTTGTGAACTTTTTTTAAAATCATGTATTTATTCTAGAGTTTTTTTTTTTTTGTTTTGTTTTTTAAGATTATTTTACTTAGCTGATACTTGCAATTCTCTTTAAAATAGCAGTGGTGAGAGTCCATAGCCTTGCCTTATTCCCAGCCTTAGGAAAAAGCATTTGGCTTTTCACCATTAACTATGATGTTAGCGGTAGGATTTTTGTATCCTTCAGAAAAAGTATTATCAAGTTGAAGAAGTTCCCCTCTAGTACTAGTTTTCTGAGTTTTTGTCATGAATGGGTGCTGAAATTTGACAAAGCTGTTTTCTGTATCAAGTGATGTTACCATGCAATTTTTCTTCTTTAGCCTCTTAATATGGTGGGTTACATTTCTTGATTTTAAAATATTGATCCAGTGTTGCATTGCTGGAATAAACCCAATTTTGTCATGTTCTATACATCTTTTTATGTATTGCTTGTTAAGGGTTTTTGTGTCTGTTTTTCCTGAGAAACATTGTTTGGTTCCCTCCCTCCCTCCTTCCCTCCCTTCCTCCCTTTCTTCCTTTCCTCCCTGTGGACTTTATCAGCTGGTTTTGGTAACAGAATAATATCAGCTACATATAATGTTAACAAATTGTATGAGTCTGTTTTCATGCTGCTGATAAAGACATACCCGAGACTGAGTAATTTATAAAAGAAACAGGTTTTATTGACTTACAGTTTCACGTGGTTCACAATCATGGTAGAAGGCAAGGAGAAGCAGAGTCACTTCTTACAGGGAGTGTGGTAGTTGAGAGCTCGTGTAGGGAACCTCCCCCTTATAAAACCATCAGATCTCATGAAACTTATTCACTATCATGAGAACAGCTCTGGAAAGACCCACCCCTATGATTCAATTACCTCCCACGGGATCCCTCCCTCAACATGTTGGAATTGTGGGAGCTACAATTCAAGATGAGATTTGGGTGGGGGCATAGCCAAACAATATGAGAAATCTTCTCTTTTCTTCTGTTTTTTTTTTTTTTTTAGATGAGCTTATTTAAAATCATTAATTCTTCTTTAAATGTTTGGTATAGTTTACCAATGACACCATTCTAGATTGGAGATTTATTTTTTAGTATTTTTAAATAAACAATTAAATTCCTTAATTGATATTGGGTAAGTTACACTTTCTATTTCAAATTGACCGAGTAGTGATAATTTGTGCTTTCAGTAATTCGTCCATTTTACCTGTGTTGTAAAATTAATTTTTGTACAATTGTTTGTATCATTCTGTTATTAACCCTCTGATATTTGCTGAGACTATAAAGATAACCCCAGTATTATTCATGACATTGGTGTCTTTCCTCCTTTGCTGTCTCTCTCTCTCTCTGTCTCTCTCAGATATTAAACTAGAGGCTTATCAATTTTATCAGTCTTCTCAAAGAACCAAATTTTGTTACGTTGAATTTCTCTATTGTTCATTGTTTTTATTTCATTGATTTCTGCTTCTGTTGTCTCATTATTTTCTTCCTTCTTCATACTTTGGGTTTATTTTGCTCTTCTTTTTCTAGTTCCTTAAGGTGGGAATTTATATTGCTGATTTTAGACTTTTTGGTTAATGCTATACATTTTTTTAATGCTATAAATTTATCTTCCATCACTGCTTGAATTGATAGGAAATTTCATTTTTATTCAGTTAAATGTGTTATTTTTTCTGTTTCCCTTGGGATGTTCCCTTTGACACATGGATTATTTAGAAGTGTGGTTTAATTTCCAAATATTTGTGGATTTTCCTGTTACTGTGCTATTATTGATATGTACTCTGATGCCATTGCAGGCATAGTGTATGCTCTGTAAAATTTCAATGTGTTTCAATATTTTGAAGTGTGTTTCATGGACTAGATACAATCTATTTGATAAATGTTCTGTGAACATATGAAAATAATATGTAATCTCCTGTTGATGGGTAGAGTGGCCAATAAATGTCAATTAGATCCTGTAGTTTAATGATAGTGATACTGGTTCTTATATATACTTGCTGAACTTCTGTCTAGTTGTTTATCACCGCTTGAGAGATGGGAGTGGAAGAATTGACTGTAATTGTGCATAAGCCTATTTCTCCTTTTAATCTATCAGTTTTTGCTTCACATATTTTGTATCTCTGTTTGGTGAATGCATATTTAGGCTTAATGTCTTTCTGCTGGATTTGCCCTTTTATCACCATGTAATGACTTTCTCTGCTACTAGTAATTTTGTTTGCCATGAAGTATACTTTATAATATATTAATATAGCTATGACTGTTTTCTTTGATTATTCACATATTTTTATATATACTTTTACTTTTAACCCACATATATCATCATATTTTAAGTGAGTTTCTCATACACAACATGAAGTAGCATCACATTTTTAAATTCACTTCTTTAATCTTTGTCTTTTGTTTTATTTAGATTATTTACATTTAATGAATGTAATTATTAATATGTCATCGCTTATGATTGTCATTTTTTTTTCTGTTTGCCCTCTCTCTTTTCTATTTCTCTGTTTGCTTTTACTTCTCTTCCTGCAGGTTACTTGACCATTGTTTAAAATTCTGTTTTTATTTATCAATAGTGTTTTTAAGTATATCTCTTTGTATAGAATTTTTAAGTATTTGTTCTATGCATGACTTACTAAGTTCTACTGCTATCAATGTTTTAACAGTTCAACTGAAGTATAGAAAACGTTTATTCCTTTATTTTGTTTTACTCCCCCTTGATTATAAGCTAATTATGTTAAATTTATTTTCTTTACCTTTATTGAGAACTGCATTTGGCAGAGTTAAAATTTTTACTTCTACCATCAAAACTAATATAGAAAACTCAATAGATAAATGAAAGATCTATTTTATCTACCCATATTTTTACTTCTATTTTTCATCCTTCTTTCTTAATATTCCAAGATTTGTTCTTTTATTAATTCTCTTCTGTTTAGAGAATGCCCTAAGGCTGTTCTTTTAGGGTAAGTTTGGCAACATTTCCCTTTTGTTTTGTTTTGTTTTACCTTTTTGTTTATTTTATATTCCTCCATCAGACAATGGCTTGATATTCCTTTCATTCATGAAGAATAGTTTTGCTTGATATAGAATCTGGGATGACAGTTCTTTTACTAGCATTTTAAAAATGTGGTACCACTTTCTTTTTGCCTTTATTATTTCTGATGACAAATTCACTGCCATTTGAACGTTTTTCCTCTAAAGGTAAGGTGTCGTTTCTCTCTGCTTTCAATACTTTTTCCTTTCCTTAGTTTTCAGATGCTTTCTTTATCTATAGGTACACATATGTGTGTATACCTATATAGGTGTGTATATATATGTATGATGTGTGTATATATATAAAAACATATATATATTGTCCTGATTGAGATTTGCTCTTTTTGAATTTGTAAGTTTATATCTTGTCAATTTTGGAAAGTTTTCAGACTGTTTCTTTAACTACTTTTTCAACCCTCCTATATTTTCTTCTCCCAGGAGTATGAACATGAATGTTAGATCTTTTGCAATAGTCCCACAGATTCCTGAGATTTTGCTTTCTCCCCTAAGGCTATTTTTTCTGTTGTTCAGATTGGATAATTGTGTTTTTAAAAAATGAAGATTACATACTTTTGATTATACTCTCTTCATATTCTTTTTAATATATTTCTTCAAAATCTGTCTATTTTATAATTATATCACATCATAATCGCTCATAGAGGCAAATATATGTTGAACAATTTAAAATACTTATCAGATACTTCTCACATTCATATCATCTCAATGTTGGCATCTGTTAGTTGTCATTTCCTTTTCCAGTTGAGATTTTTCTGGTTCTCAATATGTCAAGGTATTTTGTAAAAGTTAAATTATGAATAACTGCAGGACTGGGTATGAGACTCTAGATATCATTTAAATATTGTTCAGGTTGGTCTCTCTGAAACAGCTTCAACAGAGGAAGGGAGAGTTCTTCTCATTACTGCTAGGTTGAAGCCCAGATTCCCTAATTGGCCTCTGTTGACAACTGGAGTATAAGAGAGAACTCTCTTTACTACTGGGTGGTGGCAAATTCCTACTCTACTAGGTCCATCCCAACTAAAAGTAGGGAAGAGTACCTTATAACCCTAAAGTATTAATAAAAGTACAGGATTCTCCCATTTTCAGTGTATGGGTGTTTGATTAATCATTTTATTTATTTTTATTTTTTCTTATATTTGATAATGGGAGGGCTAATAGCCACATTTTATATTAAGACCAATGTATACGACCAGTAAATAATGCAAGAGACAGAGAAGGCGAGGAAAATGTAACCACCCTGTTATTAGCATGGACACTTGGGAAACCATTGGTCTTCCAGGAACTATGAAATTTGGAAGATGGGGAGAGAATTATTGGGCACAGAAGAAATTTAAGGCAGTTTCTCTTAGATTTAAAAGCCAGGAATGGAACAACACAAAGACCATGTGAAGGCATAGGAAGAAGGCAACCATCTATAAGTCAAGGTGAGAGGCATGAAAAGAAACAATCCTTACAAGGCCTTGATCTTAGACTTCTAACATCCAGAACTTTAAGAGAATAAATTTCTCTTGTTTAAGCTCCATGTCATTTCCTCCCCCAAATCCAGGGATGTCCCCATCTCAGATGTAGGCAACTTTTTTCTTAGTCACAACTCTTTTCCCTCCCCATGGTTGACCGTCTTCTTTCAGAGACAGTGTTGCTTTTCTCCTTGCCCTTCCAGTTGTTTGCACTTTGTTGAAATTTTGGAAGGATCACCTTGAAGATTAGGTTTGTTTTGGTTTGAATGTGTTAAAATGAAATGAGGTAGGAAACAAAAAAGTTTAAATTCACTTTAATTTTCTTTTCTGATTCAGAGGCCCTCAAATCTAAGAAGAATTAGGAGGGTGGTGACATAGAGTCATAGCAGCAAGTGTGACATGGCTCTTCTGTCTCCATGTTGGTTGTGCCACTAAGTTGGTTAGGGCATTGCTCCTGTTCCTGCAGAGGTTAAGTTGACCTTGTTTGTTAGAAAAAAGACAAACAAAAATCCCAACCTCTATTTGCAAATATGGCTGCCCCAAGTATATGTAGGGTACAATATATGCCAATGCAGTATCCCTATACTGTGTCAGCTAAGGTATCTGATGACCTTCCCCAAGGCTATAATTGGATCAAGATTTACATCCCTTACATGCTCCAGCAACTTCCCTATCTCAAGTCTCAGATATTCTAAAGCAGACCTATTGGAATCTGCTTCACACACATTTCTCGTGCCAACTATTGTCTTCAATTTGGTGAATGATGGATTTGTTGACTTTTCATCAGATCCAACTATATCTTTATCTAAAGTTCTCAAAGTTTCTTGCATACTATTATCTGTCTGCAAGTCTTAGGGAATATTTTATTTTAAATATTTTTTAAATTAATGTATTCATGATTCTGAGCTCCCATTATAGTAGGCTTATGGAAAATGCAATCTCGGGAATTCTCAACCTGTAATTACCTCCACCCACCCACATATCATCAATCTCACGGAGACAAATTCTTGGGGTTTTATTTAGTGACACGACAGTGAAGAATTTGCCAACAAAATACCATGTAGGTGAAGCCTAGAACTCCATGCAGCCATTAGCAGTCACAGAGTATAGTGGGTGAGTGCAAGGGCAGTGGCACTAAGTAGTTCTGACTCAAATACAGTCTCTACTGTTAGTTCCATGGCCTTGGCTATTGTATAAACTCTCTCCATCTCAGTTTTCTTCATTTGTACAATTTATATTCTAATACTTGATCTCAAAAGATTTCTGTGGAGATTAAATGAATAAACACAGGTGAAGTTCACAGAGCAGGGATATGACACATAGCTAGCTTAAGACTCATGGTGGATATTATGACTTCTGAGGTCCTGTATTCTCCCTGAGGTGGATTCAAGTACACATATTACTTAGCTTCCTTTTCATCTCAGTTCCATTCCCACATAGTGACTTGTTCTCTTTCTTCCTCCATTTCCCTGGAACTCCTAGCAATCCTCTCTGCTGAGCTTAAAACTCTACAAAAGACAAGTGCATTAGCTTTTTTATGGTCATTCAAAATCTGTGGCTAAAAACCCCAAAACATATATATATATATATTTGCTCTTGTTGCCCAGGCTGGAGTGCAATGGCACGATCTTGCCTCACCGCAACCTCTGCCTCCCAGGTTCAAGCGATTCTCCTGCCTCAGCCTCCCAAGTAACTGGGATTACAGGAATGCATCACCATGCCCGGCTGATTTTGTATTTTTAGTGGAGACGGGGTTTCTCCATGTTGGTCAGGCTGGTCTCGAATTCCCCACATCAGGGGATTTGCCCGCATTGGCCTCCCAAAGTGCTGGGATTACAGGTGTGAGCCATCGCGCCCGACTGCTACTTTCTGAATATAGGAAGAAGAGGTAAGTATACAAGGACAATATATGAACATTTTCTTGCTCCACACAGTGTATGACTTTGATCATTTCAGTGGGAATATTGGAAAGGAAGGGAAATCAAATCCATGTGCTTAAGCCTTTACCTTTCTGAAAAGCTTTTATATTTTTCTGTACAATTTGTGTTCATATTTTACTTTACCAATTAATGCATATATGTACATTTAAATATATTTATGAAACCACTTAAAAAGACCAGTTTATGCACATATAAATTAGTATATGAATATATTTACATAGTGTATATATAATATTTCAGTAGTGTTTTATTTATTTTAATAACTTTATCTTTAGAGAAGTTTTAGATTCACTGTAAAATTGGACAGAAGGTACAGAGATTTCCCACATATCCCTCTACTCCCTCTATGCATATTCTCCGCTTTTTTCAACATCCTCCACCCAAGTAGTACATTTGTTACAACTGATAAATGTACATTGAAAACCATTATCATGCAAAGTTGATAATTTACAGTAGGGTCCACTCTTGGTGCCCATTCTATGAATTTTAGCAAATTTATTATGACATGTGATAGTTTCACTGCCCTATAAATCCTCTGTGCCCTGCCTTGATATACCTCCCTCCCTTCTAACCTATGGCAATTATGATTTTTTTCACTCCCTCCATCGTCTTGCTTTTTCCAAAACATCTTGCAGTTAGAATCATATAATGGGACAGGCGCAGTGGCTCACACCTGTAATCCCAGCACTTTGGAAGCCGCGGCAGGCAGATCACGAAGTCAGGAGATCGAGACCATCCTGGCTAACATGGTGAAACCCCATCTGTACTAAAAATACTAAAAATTAGCCGGGCGTGGTGGCGGGTGCCTGTAGTCCCAGCTACTTGGGAGGCTGAGGCAGGAGAATGGCGGGAACCCAGGAAGCGGAGCATGCAGTGAGCTAAGATCCCACCACTGCACCACTCCAGCCTGGGCTACAGAGAGAGATTCCGTCTCAAAAAAATAATAAAATAAAATAAAAAAAAAAGATTCATATAGTATGTAGCCTTTCAGGATGGTTTCTTTCATGTAATAATTTACATTTAAGTTTCCTTCATGTCTTTTCATGATTGGATAGCTCATTTCTTTTCAGCACTGAATTATATGCCATATATGAATGGACCATAGTTTATCCACTCAACTACTGATGGGCATCTTAGGCTCTTTCAAGTTTTGGCAATTATGAATAAACCTTCGATAAACATTTTTGTGCAAATTTTTGTGTGAATGTAAGGTTTTCACCCTTGAATAAATACAAAAGAGCATAACTGCTAGCTAAGTCATATGGTAAAAGTATGTTAGTTTTGTAAGAAACAGTTAAACTGTCCTCCAAAGTAGCTGTACTATTTTGCAGTCCCACAAGCAATAATTGAGAGTTAGAGTTACTGTTCCACCACATTCCTGTCAGCATTTGGTATTATCCGCGTTCTGGATTTTGGCTATTGTAATATATAGGTGGTGGTATCTTTTTGTTGTTTAATTTGCATTTCCTTACGACATATAACACGGAATATGGAATGTCTGTTTATATGCTTTTTTTTACCATCTCTATGTTCTGTTTTATATTGCTGATGTCTAAGAGGTTTTTTTTTTTTTTTTTTGTAATATTTTCTATAACAATGCAGTGTTAGATATGTCTTTTGCAAATATTTTCCTAGGGTTTGTGGCTTCTCATTTCATACTCTTGGCAGTGTCTTTGGTAGACCAAAAAAAATATTTTATTTTATTTATTTTATTTTTTTGAGATGGAGCTTGCTATTGTCACCCAGGCTGAAGTGTAATGGCGCAATCTCGGCTCACTGAAACCTCTGCCTCCGAGGTCCAAGCGATTCTCCTGCCTCAACCTCCTGAGTAGCTGGGATTACAGGCACTTGCCACCACACCCAGCTAATTTTTGTATTTTTAGTAGAGACGGAGTTTCACTATGGTGGCCAGACTGGTCTCATACTACTGACCTCAGGTGATCCACATGCCTCAGCCTCCCAAAGTGCTAGGATTACAGGCATGAGCCCCTGTGCCCAGCCCTCAAATTTTTAATTTTAATGAATTTCAGTTTATCAATTCTATCACGCATCATGCTTGCGGTGTTGTACCTAAAAATTTATCACCAACCCTACTTCATCTAAATTTTCTTCTATGTTATTTTTCTAAGAGTTTTATATTTTTTCTTTTATATTTGGGTTTATGACCCATTTGGAATAAATTTTTGTAAAGAGTATAAGGTCTCTGTTTAGATTCATTATCTTGTATGTGAATGTCCTGTTGTTCTGACATCATTTGTTGGAAAGATTGTTCTTCATTATATTGTCTTTGTTCCTTTGTCAAAGATCAGTTGACTATATTTATGTCGGTCTGTTTTGTTTTCTGTTCTCTTTCATTGGTCTATTTATCTATCATTTTGCCAGTACCATACTGTCACGATTGCTATAACTCTATGGTAAGTTTTGAAATGAGATAGTGTCAGACCTCCAAATTTCTTCTTCTCCTTCAGTATTGTGTTGGCTATTCAGGGTCTTTTATCTGTCTGTATAAAGTTTAGAGTTAGTTTATATCTACAATATAACCTTCTGGGATTTTGATCAGCATTACATTGAATTTATATATCACTTGGGAAGAACTGACATCTTGACAATACCAAGTCTTTCTATCCATAAACATGGAATATCTCTGTATTTATTTAGTTCTTGTTTGGTTTCATTAATCAGAATTTGCAGTTTTCCTCATGTCTCGTACATGTTTTGTTAGATTTATATCTATTTTATTGTTTCAAAATATACTGATTTTGTGTTCATATTTTAATTTGCCACTGAATATACATACACACATATTAAAAACATATACAAACACATATATACTCACATAAAACACACCATTATTTTGTATTCATGTATTATAAAAATGAATACATATATACATTTATATGTTCATAAAAACAGTTGAAATTAATGTGTATATAAAGTAATATATACATATTTATGTAACATAATACATAAAAATGTTGAAGTAAGTTTTACAGGTTATATTAGAATGTCTAATAATCATTCTGGTATATTAGCATAACCAGCTTACAAAGGAAAACATTCTCTAAGTAATATAAAGTCTTAAAATGATATACCAATAATATATTAATATTATTAATATCATATACCATATTATTAATTAGCATCATTAATATAAACAAAGTCATAATTTTAAAATCATCAATTGCATTTACATGAAGAACTAAACATAAAAGTACAATTACAAAATATGAATTCATCTCTATCTTTATGTGGAACTTTTCTTATTATAGACATAGGCCTAATAGTTTTTCTTTAGTATTTCCTGGGAAAAACATATTATTGGAAGAACAATATGACGTTTTTGTATTGCTCAATATTTTCTCTCCAACCTCTTAGCAATCACAGATGTTGGCAGAGTAATGAGCATAGGGAGCTGTGGTGAGCAACTAAGTTATGAAAAATAAGAGTCAATTTAGAGTTATTAGGTAGTTTGTAACTTTCAGGTACAGTATCTTCAAAATGGCAATGAATTCAGCAAAGTAGTTCTGTTCTGAGTGCAAGGTATAAAGAACAAATAGTCCTATTATTTCTAAAGCACCTGTCTAAGAGACAACATTGCTAGAAACTAGAAAATAGAGAGACGGTTTTTTCATGTATATAACAAAAAACGAGAAAACGTTTCAGTAAGTCATATGATAGTGTGGTTTCATCATCCTTCAATTCACCTACACCAAGTTTTAAGTGAATTAAAAACTGCAGGTACTCAATTCTGTACATTGCATATTCCTCACTCCTTGTGAAGTTATATTTTGCTTTCCTTGTATAATTATTCATATCTTATTAAATCATTCATATCTTATTAAAATGACTAGTGTATTATAAAGTGTTTACTATAGTACGAAAACAACCCATAACACACTTCTGCATTGCTGTTAAACAAAATGTTGTGTGACCTCTTTCAATATAATTAATAACAAACAGAGCTCATCCTTATTTAGAAAATGAAGTAAAAATTGCATGGATCACACAGGTGAAAATGTGATTTTGAAAGTATTAAAAATAGTAATTTATGGGTGTAAATATAAAACATATTTTGCAAACACATTTATATATGCTGGCATATTTGCCTCTGGGAATAGTACTATATATTCATCCAGAAGTTTTATATTTTGCTTAATAAAAAAGATAAAACAATGGACAAATGATAATAATATGTCTATATATGCATATATGTATACATGTATATACACATGTATATATGCCTATGTATATAGGCATATATACACACATATGTATATTATTATCATAACTCTACATATGTACACACATCCATATATCCATATAAATATCCATATATACATTCATTATGACATTTTATCATTACATCTATATTGTGAGGTAGATAGGGAATTTCAACTTGATTTTCAAGGTGGGAAAATCAGAGGATAATGTCTAAAGAAGCTTTCTAGAATAGAATTGTCTGTGATGATGCAAATGTTCTGCATCTGTGCTGTCCAATTTGGTAGCCTCTAAACCCATGTGGCTATTGAGCATTTAAATTATGTTTTGTGTGACTGAGAAATTAAATATTTAATTTAATTTGATTTTAATTTAAATGTTAATATTCACATGTGCCAATTTTGAACAGCACAGATGCACAATACTGTTCATTTATACACTGATCCAATTATTTACCTTTGTAGTGTTTATATATTGGCAAAATGTCACCAGAATTGGACCCATGCCTTCTGAGTAATTTCATCATGCTGATCACACTGTGAAGCTAGTGAAGTACTTTGTCTAATTCCCAATTTATGGGGAAGCAGAGATTAGAAAGCATATTCAGATGGAGATATCTCCTAAATGCTAAGCAATTAAATTGTAGAAAACAAACTGATGATCAGCCACTGAACCTAGTGAAATAAATTGTTTTGTCACTTGCAAATGTTTATATCTAGAATCACACACATTTCAAAGTACAGGAAGCTTTGCTTACTCATCAGTAAAGTTGGCTAGTCAAACCAGGATCAGAAACACCCAGAGAAGATAAGTAACTCAGCTAAGGATTTACAGAGTAGTTAGTGGCATTTAAGATTAATGGAATTGGTTAATCATGTTATGTGATTGACTAATGTAGATTCTTGGCAATTGGCAAAATCTCTATCTTCTCCTGTAAGATTCAGGCAGTACAAATGTTGCTTCACAGCCCGTGTTCACCCTGAAACTGGAGTAGGAATAACCATCTGAAATTGTACCTTTACAAATGACTGAGAAAGTTGTTTGAATCCTTTTCATTCTTTCCTATTCCGCAACTTCAAAAACCTAAACACACATGCTATGTGTAGATGTTAAAAATAACCTCTATTTTCATAAGCTAGATTGAGAGCTAGTTTGCTCTGAGAAAGAAACAAAGGAAGTTGCTTCATGTTAACACTAGAAGGTATCACAAAAAAAGTGTTTAAAATAAATCCTAGCTGTTTTTGTTCCTTTAGAAAATTCTGAACATCAATAAACTTCCTTTTTTTTTTTTTTTTTGGAGGCAGTGTCTTGCTCTGTCACCCAGGTGGGAGTGTCATGATTTTATCACTGCTCACTACAGCCTTGAACTCCTGGGCTCAAGTGACCCTCCTGTCTCATATTTGTTTTCTTTTGGTTTTTATTTTTTGTAGAGATGAGGTTTCACTATTTTGCCCAGAATAATCTCAAACTCCTGGACTCAAGCAATCCTCCCACCTCAACCTCCCAAAGTGCTAGGATTACAGGCATGAGACACCCGGCCCAGCCATGAACATCGATACCTTTTAAATTTAAAAACACACTGAGTTGTACATTTAAAGTATCATTTCTATCTGTTTCCTTGCCCTTGTAGATTACTGCCTTCTTAGAACTTTCTTGTAATCTGTAAGCACTTCCATTTTTTGTCTCTCTCAGTAGCATTTGTCATATATTAGTTTTCTATTTTGGTACAACAAAACAATCCAGAATTTAGTGATTTATAAAACCATGATCCTATACTTTAGGTAGGTCAGGAATCTGGGCTTGGCTTGACTGGGTCCTCTGGATCTCAAAATCTCTTATAGGACTTCAATCAAGGTGTTGACTAGGGTATCATATCAAGGCTCTATCAGGAAAGGATCTGCTTTCAAGTTTACGTACACGGATGTTGGCAGGATTTGTTTTTTCATGAACTTTGGGCTGAGACCCTTAATTCTTGACTTCCCTTAGTTCTCTGCCTGTGGGCTTCTTCATAGGGTAATTAAAAACATTGCAGGTTGTTTCATCAGACTGAGAAAGTGACAAGCAAAATATAGTGAGAACAAGAGGAAATTCACAGTTTTTTAGCCTAATCTTAAAAATGATTTTCCATAACTTTTGCCACATTTTATTTATTATGAACCTCTAGGTCTAGCCTACACCCATGCGGGAGGTGATGACATAAGGACATAAGTATCAGGAGGGGGTAGAGGGCATACTTGGGGGCTATTTCTGAAGCCGCTTTCCATAATCTCTATTTTCAGGTATCTACCAATCTCCTCAAACATTTTTTTCCATTCTTGTGGTGCAAAATCATTTTTTAATCTAGGTATTAGTGCCTGTTAATGATAATGACATTAGAATAACATTAAATAAAACTGAAAATGAATATGAACACTTTATTTCAAGGGATATGATATCAATTATCTCTTTTTAAAAATAAAAGTCTCATTTGGAAAAATAGGCATAAGAAAATACACAGTTTAACCATGTCTAGGTGTACAGGTCAGTGGTGTTAAGTACATTCACGTTGTTGTGCAACCATCTCTACCAACTATCTCTGGAACTCTTTTCAACTTGCAAAACTAAAACTCTATACCCGTTAATCAACACTCATTCTCCCTTTCCCACAGATGCCAGAAACCACCATTCTACTTTCTATCTCTATAAATTTAACTACTCTAATTACCTTATATAAGTAGAGTATTTATCTTTTTTATGACTGGCTTATTTCACTTACCATAATTTCCTCAAGGTTAATCTATGTTGTAGCATGTGTTAGAATTCTTTTAATATTGAATATTATTTCACTAACTGCATACACCACATTTGTTTATACATTCATCTATTAATAGATACGTGGGTTGTTTCTACCTTCTGGCTATTGTGAATAATGCTGCTATGAGCATGGGTGTATGAATACTTTTTCAAGACCACTCTAACAGTTATTTGTAGGTGTATACCTAGAAGTGGAATTCTTGGATTATAGGGTAATTCTACTTTCAAATTTTTGAGGAACTGCCATTTTGTTTTCATAGCAGCTTCATGATTTGGGTCCACCAATAGTGCAAAAGGGTTCAAATTTCTCCACACATCCTCATTAACATTAGTTATTTTATATTTTTGTTTGGTTTTAGTTTTTTGCTTTGCTTTTCTTTGGTTTTATTTTGTTTTGGTTTGGTTTTTTGGTAGTATCCACGTAATGGGCTGAGATGGTGTCTCATTGTGGTTTTGATTTATATTTCCCTAATGATTAGTGACGTTGGATATCTTTTCATGTACCTGTTGGTCATTTGTGTATGTATTTTAGAGAAATGTCTGTTCAAGTTATTTGTCCATTTTGAAAAAGAGATTTTTTTTGTGGTTGAGTTGTAGGAGTTTTTAAAATATATTTTAGATATGAATGTCTTATCCAGTATATGATTTGCAAACATGTTCTCCCATTTGGTTGGTTGCATTTTCACTCTGTTGATTGTGTCCTTTGATGCACAGAAGTTTTTAATTTTTATGTAATTCAATTTACTTATTTTTGGTTTGATTACCTGTGCTTTTGGTGTCATAGACAGAAATTTATTCCGACTTAATATTGTTAAGATGTCAATATTAACCGAAGCAATCTACACATGCAATGCAATTCTTATCCAAATTCCAATGATTTTGTTTTACAGAAATAGAAAGATTCATCATAAAATTTATATGGAAACTGAAGCAACCCCAAATTACCAAATAATCTTTAAAAAGAAGAACAATGCTGAGGTCTCATATTTCCAGATTTTCAAATTTGTTCTAAAGCTATTTCAGCAATCAAAACAAGGTGATAATGGCATAAAGACAGATGTATGGACTAACAGAATAGAACAGAAAACCCAGAAATAAGCCCTTTCACATATGGTCAATTGATTTTCAACAAAGGGAACAAGATCATTCAATGGGAAAAGAAAGGTCTTTTCAACCAACTGTGTTGTGGAAACTATATTGGACCTAAGACAATATACAAAATCAAACTCAAAATGGACCAAAGATCTAAACATAAGTGCTAAAACGATACAAGTCTTACCAGAAAATATAGGACAAAAGATTCATGTCACTGGATTGGAGATGTGTATATCTCAATAAAGTGAATATATTAGTGAATATTTGTATATTTGCTAATCCCCTTATCTGTGTCTTGTAATTATGCATATTCAAAGATAAAAGTTGTTTTTTTTTTCCCCCAGAGATTATTCCGTACCTAATCTCTATTCAATAGGTTATTTCATTTTGCTGGTTGTTTATTGCATTTTACTACATATGAACTATTTTGCTGTGAATCCTTTCAATTTGTTTATCTTTATGAAGTTTCCTTCAATAGAAATCATATTGTATTTATTACCGCCTTGTTATGATATCAGTTATGCTTATTACTGACTCATTTTGAACTAAATGTTTACATACAGTGCAAGATATGCATTGAGATATTTTGCATAAGGATATCTAAATTTCCAGTGTCTTTTCTCAAAAAATCTATTCTCTTTCCATTCAAATACCTTTGTGCCATCATCAGATCAATCAACCATTTATGTTTAGGTTTGTTTCTAGACCCATATATGTGTGTTTGTGTGTGTGTGTGTGTGTGTGTATTTCCAATTCCATGCTTTTGTTTACTCTAGCTTTGTTGAAAGTCTTGAATTCAGAAAATCAGGTCATCTGAGTCCTCCAACTTTGTTCTTTGATTTTTCAAACTTATTTTGTCTTTTCTAATTCCTTCTTTTTTATACAAATTTAGAATAATCTTCTCAATTTTTATTTTTTAAAATTCTAATATGATTTGGTTAAAAATGTATGCATTCTGTAGATCAATTTGGGGAAAATCAGCATTTTAACAATAGTCTTTCTGTCTATAAGCATGGTTCATATCTTAATGAAATTAGGTATTCTTTTTTTTTTTTTTTTTTGAGGCGGAGTCTCGCTCTGTCGCCCCGGCTGTAGTGTGGTGGCGCGATCTCTGCTCACTGCAAGCTCCGCCTCCCGGGTTCACGCCATTCTCCTGCCTCAGCCTCCGGAGTAGCTGGGACTACAGGCGCCCGCCACCTCGCCCGGTTAGTTTTTTTTTTTTTTTTTTTTTTTTTTTTTTTTTGTATTTTTTAGTAGAGACGGGGTTTCACCGTTTTAGCCAGGATGGTCTCGATCTCCTGACCTGGTGATCCACCCGTCTCGGCCTCCCAAAGTGCTGGGATTACAGGCTTGAGCCACCGCGCCCGGCCTGAAATTAGGTATTCTATAAACTTTTCATTATTGTTTTTTATTTGGCATAAAAGTCTTGTACATATTAACTTTATAATTAACAGTATTTCAGTTTTATTGTTATGTTAAATAGTACCATTTTATTACAAATTTCAAAATTTTCATTGCTAGTATGTAAAAATGCAATAAAATTTGATACATTGGGCCGGGTGCGGTGGCTCACGACTGTAATCCCAGCACTTCGGGAGGCCAAGGCGGGCGGATCACGAGGTCAGGAGATCGAGACCATCCTGGCTAACACGGTGAAACCCCGTCTCTACTAAAAATACAAAAAATTAGCCGGGCGCAGTGGCGGACTCCTGTGGTCTCAGCTACTCAGGAGGCTGAGGCAGGAGAATGGCGTGAACCTGGGAGGCGGAGCTTGCAGTGAGCCGAGATCACGCCACTGCACTCCAGCCTGGGCGACAGAGCGAGACTCTGCCTCAAAAAAATAAAAAATAAAATAATAAAAACATAAATACAATAAAATAAAATATAAAAAAAATTGATACATTGACCTTTTAACTGGCAACATTGCTAAACTCACGTATTAGTGGCAGTAGCATTTTTTAGATTCTTACGGATTTTTAACATAAATCATTATGTTGTCTTCAACTAAATACCATTGTATTTCTTCTTTATGTATTTCTTTTTCTTGTCTTATTATGCTGGAAAAGAACTTCAAGTATGATATCAAATAAGACTGAGGAAAGAACTTAAGACTTGACATTTTTATCTTAGAAAAAAGGCCTTTCACTCTTACGTATGTTAATATAGCTCTAGGGCAAGGAACACTTTTTGGAGATAAAAACTTTTTCTTTCATTTCTAGCTTGCTGAGGATTAAAGAATTCCTCAGCAAATATTTAAAATACATTCATTATAGAATGAATGGATGTTAAATTTGGCAAATGCATATTCTATATTTGTTGAGATGGTCATATGGTTTTTCTTCTTTACTCTATTGATTCCATCTACTAATTTCGATATATTGTGTTTACCTATTTATTCAATTAAAAATATTTTCTAATTTCCCTTGTGTCATTTTCTATGATGCTCTACTTATTTAGGAGTACTTTTTCATTTCCAAATATATGGAAATTGTATAGATAGTTTTCAATTATTTATGAGTAATTTAATTTGATTTTGGTCAGAGACACACTTTTTATTATTTCAATTATTGTAAATATCTTAAAGTTTATTTTATGACCCTGAGTGTGGTCTATCTTGATAGATGTTACATGTGCATGCACTTGAAAAAAAAAGTGTATTCTGATATTCAGTAGATTGTTCTGTAAACATCAATTCAAATAATTAATGTAATGACTTAATAAGGTGAGAACAAATAATGTTCTTAAGGGCTTCCATAATTATACTGATTTTCTATGGTCTTATTCTATCAATTACTAGATAGAAGTACTGAAGACCCCAACCAAATTTGTGGATTTTTTTTCTGCTTTCAATTCTATCAATTTTCCTGTATAAATCCAAAGCACTACTATCAGGTGCAACAATAGGGTTATTATATTTCCTTAATGATTTAACTCTTCATCATTCTGCAATTAACTTCATTATCCCTAATGATATTCCTATAGTATTAGTATAGCTACTCAAGTTTTCTTTTAGAAGAATACCTGTGAGGTATACTTTTCTTATTTTTTTTACTTTGAACCTATCTATAACTTTATATTTAAAACAGCTTTCTGTGGATAGCATATAGTTGGGGCTTAGTTTTATATCCAATCTGACAATCTCTTTCTTAATTGTAGTGTTTAGAACATTTATATTTAATACTATTTATACAGTTGGTTTAAAATCTAGAGCTTGCTAGTAGCTTTCTATTTGTTCCAACTGTTGATATAATTTTTCTTTTTTACTACATGCATTTAGAATGATGAAGCATATTTCTATTATTCCATTTGACTACAATATTTGCTTCTTATTTATACCTCACTATCAGTCTATATGCAAATAATTTTAAACTTCATGTAGTATGCACATTAGTATACTTACTTTTTTCTCTTCTTTGGTACTATTGTTGTCATATAATACAACACACAATAAACCTACCATATCTTGCTAATATTTTTACTTGGATATTCAATTACATTTACAGTGATTAAAAATAAGTATGAAATTATTTGCTCAATTATTTTTATTTTGACCATTTCTAAATCTCTTTCTTTAGTTCAGATTTCTATTTGATATTGTAGCTTTTTTACAAATTTCGTTATTTAAAAAAAATGTGGGTACATTTTAAGTTTATATATCTGTGGTTTACATTAAGAATGTCCTTTAACATTTCTTACAGTGCAGATTTAAGTGCTGATAATGAATTATTCCTAGCATTAGTTTGTCCTGAAAATATTTATTTTCATTTAAAGATTTTTTTTTTCCTGGATATACTACCCTGGTTTGACATTTTGATTTATTTCAAAACTTTAATAATGACATTTTTTGTTTTGTGGTTTGCATAGTTCTTTTATGAGAAGGTTCATCTAATTCTTACATTTGCTCTTCTGTCTGTATATGTGTTTTTTTAGATGGCTATCCATAAGGCTGACTCTTTAGCTTTGCTTTTAAGCAGTTTGAATATAATGTGTCTAGTAGTGTTTTAATTTGTATATTTATTCTACATGTATCTCTCTTCATGCTGTTTACCCACTCCCAGTAGCAGACTATTCTTGCATGTTACTTTGTGACTGCTAGCATGGTTTGAGGAAAGAGGGCAAGTCAACATGGGTAGTTCCCTGGTTTTCTAATCCCCATTTGAGTATTAGGAAGCCACTGTATGCCTATGTCTTTGAGGTGATGTCTCTTTTGAGGTGTCCCATCTCTGTGGCAGACAAACTCTGTTTTGATTTTTTGGTGTTCTTTTAAGGGAAAGCGTCCTGTTCTCCAAAGTTAAGACATTGCCAATGATATTGATATAGTTCCTTTAAAAAAATTTGTACTTATTTTTAATACATTTTATTTGTATATTAGAGGCTCACAACATGAATTATAGGATACATATAGATAGTAAAATAATTGTTATAGTCAAGCAGATTAACATGTCTAACATCTCAAATAATAGCTTTTTTGTGACAAGAACAACTAAAATCAACTTGTTTTTTATTTTAAAAAACCTAATATAATGCCATTTTATTAACTATGGTTATCATGTTTATTAGATGTTCAGACTTGTTCATTCCACATATCTGCTATTTTGTGTCTTTTAATCTATATCTCCTCATTTCCTCCCCACCCCATACCCATAGCAACCAGTTTATTATCAACCTATGTGTATATTTACACACATAAATACACACACACACACACATATATATATATAGAACCTGGACCCAGAACCAGCCCCATGGCCGGTGGTAGGGTTGTTACTTTATTTTGTTCTTCCTTCAGTCACAGGAGGTCTTTACTTGTGCCCTGCGGCAACAGGGTTTGCTATCTTTTCCTAGGTACCCTGCATCTTTTGTATAGTAAGGAATGATCTAGTTAGAGCTCTGTGTATTTCTTGCCATAATGTAGGTCTTTTCTCCAGATTTATTCCACCAAATGAGGCTTTCTCCAGGCCCTATATGATTCTGAATCTTATTAATAAACTTGGTGGAGGACCATGGAGATGAACCTATATGTGGATGTAAACACCCCCAAAGCTAGCAGAAGGATATAAATAACTAAATCGAATAACTAAAATCAAATCAGAACTCAATGAAATTGAGACCCAAACTTCCATACAAAGAATCAACAACAGTGAAAGTTGGTTCTATACGTGGTTCTGTAAAAAAGATTGACAGACTGTTAGATATACTTCAAAAGCAAAAAGAGAGAAGATCAAAATAAGCACAATCATAAATGACCAATGTGACGTTAAAACCAATCCCACAAAAATACAAAAGATCCACAGAGACTATTATCAACACTTCTTTGCACACAAACTAGAAAATCTAAAGGAAACGGTTAAAATCCTGGAAAGACACAATCTCCTAAGAATGAATCTGGAAGAAATCAAAACCCTGAACAGACTAATATCAAGTTATAAAATTGAAGCAGTAATGAAAAAACCTAGCTTATTCCATGAAGCCAGCATCACCTTGCTACCAAAACTTGTCAAAGATACAACAAACAAAGAAAACTACAGGCCAATACCCCTGATAAACAAAAACACAAAAATCCTCAACAAAATATGGATGGCAATCCAAATTCAGCAGCACATCAAAAAGCGAATTCACCATGATCAAGTAGGCTTAGTACATGGGATGCAAGATTTCTTTGACATATGCAAGTCAATAAATGTGATTCACCATATAAACAGAATTAAAAACAAGAATCATATGATCATGTCTCTAGATACAGAAAAAGCTTTCAATAAAATCCAGTATCACTTCATGATAAAAACACTCAACATCTAGACATTGAAGGAACATACATCAAAATAATAAGAGCCATCTATGACAAACCCACAGCTAATATCACACTGAATGATCAAAACATGGAAGCATTCCCCTTGAGAACTTTCTCATATTGAGAAATATGAGAAAAGGATGCTCATTCTCATCATATCTATTCAAAGTCATACTGGAAGTGGTAGTCAGAGAAGTCAGCCAAGAGAAAGAAATAAAAGGCATCCAAATGGAAAAAAAAAAAAAAAGAAAAAATGAAGTAAGGCTATCTCGCTTGCCAAAAAATATGATTCGATACCTAGAAAACCCTAAAGACTCTACCAAAAGGCTCTTATAACTAATATAACAACTTCACAAAAGTTTCAGAATACACAATAAATGTACAAAAATCAATGGCATTCCCATACACCAATAACATTCAAGTTGAGAGCCAAATCAAGAATGCAATTACATTTACAATAGCCACACAAAAAGTAAAGTAGGAAGACGTCTAATTAAGGAGATTAAAGATCTCTATAAGGGGAAAAACAAAACACTGTTAAAAGGAACTATAGGTGACACAAACAAATGGAAAAGCATTCCATGTTCATGGATTAGAAGAATCAATGTCATTACAATGACCATACTGCCCAAAGAAATCTACAGATTCAGCACTATTCTTATCAAATTACCAACATCATTTTTAACAAAATTAGAAAAAAATTCTAAAATTTACATGGAACAAAAAAAAGTTCAAATAGTCAAAGCAATCCTCGTTAAAAACAAAAGTAGAGGCATCACATTACCTAACTTCTAACTGTACTATAGGGCAGGGCTACAGTTAACAAAACAGTATAGAACAGATACAAAAGCAGACACATAGACCAATCGAAAAGAATGAAGAACCCAGAAATAAAGCTGCGCATCTACAGTCATCTGATCTTCAAAAAAGTAGACAAAAATAACCAATGAGGAAAGGACTCCCTAGTCAATAAATAGTGCTGGGATAGCTGGCTCACCATATGCAGAAGAATGAAACTGGACACTTACTCTTCACCATATACAGTAATTAACTCAAGATGGATTAAAAATTTAAATGTGAGATCTCCATCTCCATGAGAATCCTAGAACAAAACCCAAGAAACATTATTCTGGACACCAGCCTTGGAAAATCAATTATGACTATGTCCTCAAACATAATTGCAACAAAACAAAAATTGACAGTGGAATCTAATTAAAGAAGTTTCTATAGCAAAATAAACTATCAACAGAGTACCCCCAACAGAAGGGGGAAATATTCTCAACTCTAAATCCAGAAAGTTCTACTATTCAGAATCTGCAGGGCACAGACACAAATTAACAAGCAAAAACCAAATAACCCCATTAAAAATGGGCACAAGAAATGAACAGACACTTCTCAGAAGAAGATATATGAGCGGCCAACAAACATGGAAAAATCCTCAGCGTAACTAATCATCAGAGAAATGTAAATTAAAACAATGAGATACAATCCCAAACCAGTCAGAATGGGTATTATTATAGTAAAAAACCAACAGATGCTGGCCTCACATGTTCATTGTGGCACTATTCACAATAGCAAAGACATGGAGTCAGCCTATGTGCCCATCAATGGTGGATTGGATATAGAAAATGTGGTACATATGCACCATGGAATACTATGCAACCATATAAAAGAAAAAAATAATATCCTTTGCAGCAATATGGGTGCAGCTGAAGGCCATTATTTTAAGTAAATTACCGCAATAATGGAAAGCTAAATACTGCCTGTTATCCCTTATAAGCAGGAGCAAAACATTGGATACAAGCATATGTAAAGATGGCAACAGTAGACACTGGGGTGTACTATACAGAGGAGGGAGGGTAAGAGGTAAGGGTTGATAAACTAGGTTCATTATCTGAGTGATGAGATAATTCATACCCCAAACTTCAGCATCACACAATATCCCTAGGTAACAAACCTGCACTTATACCCCCAAATCTAATTTTTTTTTTTAAAGTTAGAAAACTGATAAAATATTGATGTCCAAGTCCTATCCACCAGAGATTCTTGATTTATCTGAACAGAGCCCCAGTCATGGGGCAATTTTTAAAAATCTACCCAGGTGATTTCAATGTGCAGCCAAGATTAAATCAGTCATTGCTCTAATAATTCCAAATGATCCTTTAAATCTGAACAAGTATATAAAATAACACATTTTAGCATATAATTATAATATTTGTAAATATATAATCATCATTTTTTAATATACTTGCTAATCCTACCTTTTACAGTGAAACTAAGTAAGGCTACATTTTTTACACTTGAAGACGTATATTCTACCACAGGCCATATGTAAACTGTAGTCACAGATTATTCGAAATCATTACAATGATTCTGTTTTTTGAGCTACGGAGAGAGGTGTCTTTTCCAAGGAGTTAAATCAACCCCTTTAGTCTCTTCTATTTTTATGGTTGGGTAGGCTATCAACTGAGGTTCCTTTGAATGATCTGCACAAAATATTAAAAATTGTGGGGGTGGTCAAAACATCATGAACATATATCTCCTTTTTATGATTTGAGTTTTCATAACCCAATTCAATAGATGTTACCAACACATTGTCAGATATATCTAGTACTGTATATCTGGCATATACATGCTACTCTAAAAATGGTCTTAGAGAAATAAATCAGGCTGGGAGTGGTGGCTCACGCCTGTAATCCCAGCATTTTGGGAGGCCGAGGCAGGTGGATCACCTGAGGTCAGGAGCTCAAGACCATCCTGGCCAACACGGTGAAATCCCGTCTCTACAAAAATGCAAACATTTGCCGGACATGATAGTGGGTGCCCGTAATCCCAGCTACTCGGAAGGCTGAGGCGGGAGAATCGCTTGAATGCGGAGGCTGAGGCGGAGGTTGCAGTGAGCCAAGATAGCGCCGTTGCACGCCAGGATGGGTGACAGAGCAAGACTCCGTCTAAAAAAGCAAGCAAACAAACAACAACAACAACAAACAGAAATAAGTCAAATAGTTTCCAGCAATGTTTCATGAATAGGAACTATCCTCTGAGGTTTTGATTTACAAAAATACACTTTAAATAGAATGTTTTCCATTGTTAAGCAATTGAACTATATTTGAACTTATTAGTGAGAAAAACACTGAAATGTTGTAGTTAAACTGTAAATAAATTGAGATATAGAAAACTTGAAATATAAACCTTCATATGTAGAAAATTAAATAAACAAAATATAGTAATATTTAGAGATAGAAACATCAAAATAATAAATATACATACATAAAAGTATAATTCCAAGATACCCCAGAATTTACACTATTAAAAAATTAACTGAGAAGTGTTATATCTCGATATTATGGAGGTGACTTTAATATTTCAACTTTTCTGTTATAACCCAGTTGGGAGTAAGGAGACTCCTGAGGCCCAGTTCTGCACAGTTTCAAGAAACAGCTGTAAAACCAATCTCCCAGTTGGGACTATGCCAAAGAGGATTAAAGAATGAGCAAAAAGGAGAGAAATGTGGTAGATTTTAACTTTCTAAAACACTTTTAGCAAGGCCCAATCTTCTAAATATTTCATAAACTCTGTGGTTTTCCTACAGAAGGATTCCATTGAAAATACTAATTTGTCACATGATTTGTGACCCTATAAAGATAGATTTCTTACTTGTGATTCATCCTAGAAAATTCTGACTTCATGGAACTCAGAAATGTCAAGCAATGCTATTTCTTTATCTATCAGCCTATCATCCACTAATTTATATTGCACAAATGTAATTTTCTTTTAAAGACTTTTTTTGTTATAGTTTTGCCACATTTTCTAAAGTCAAGTAATTACATTTAACAAATTCATCTGATAATTCCTCTCAGAACTAAAAGACATATTTTGATTCAAACTGCAAACATATTAATGAGAAATGATATGATCTTAAAATGCAAGTTAATTCCATGTCGAACCATTTATATCAAGGACATTTTAATTTTTTTTCTCCTAAAGTTCTAATTTAGTAATAGAAAAATACTCTTACACATAAGTATTGACTGTGATAATACATTCATAGTGCTTTTAATAAAACTTTAAAATTATGTCACATTTATGCCACTGGCAAAATAATAGGGAAATTTCAGAGAGTTCCTCTCTTATCTTTGTTTCATAACCAGAGCAAAGAAGTTCTGATTAAAGCAAACCTCTGTGGCTAAACATGCAGATTTAAGTGCCTGTGGAAGAAGGACCTGGACTTTTTTTCTGAAGGCACGAGAGAAAATTGTGAGGCTCATAAGAAACCCAGTCTAGAAACACAGGGCAATATTTCGTATCATGCTCTGTAGAGCGTGCCTGAAGTTGCTCTGTGGAGGTCACACTTTTCAAGAATAACATGGAAAAATACATGTTAAGTAGAATTTAAGGACTCAAACTCTGTTCCTAGGAAGAAATACTAATGTATAAATAACGAATCTCTGTTCTTTAAAATTAAATAACAAAGGAAAAAAGATGTTGATGACTTGGGAAAATATGTGAAGAGGAAGGTCAGATAAGAAATCTGTCATACAATGATATCTACCAACACACTCATAGGTAGTGTAGATTTGACAGGTCTGGATTTCAGTGTTTTTTCCCATTTATGTCTTACCACTCAATATGTGCCCTCCTAGAACCTACTTTTTTGATACAAGATGTTGACCTGGAAAACAAAGAGAATCATACTATGGTTAGTACACATGTAACAACTTTGCTTTGCTAGAATTTATTTGAAAATTTATCTGAACAAAGGAATAATTTGAAGAAAAGCAAAAGGTAAATAAAAAGTAAATTTGAATTAAGTATTTAAAATGAACACTTAGAAAATATAAAAGGATAAATCAGAAAATAGTTTTTCATCCTGGGTGGATCTAAATTAGTAGCTTCCAGTATAAATAAGTCAGAATACCTAATGTTAGAATCATGTTTTTTCATAATACTGAATACTTTCATATATGATTTATTTTAGTGCTCTTGGGTTTGTTTTGTTGCTATTTAATGTTGTCTGTGTTTACACACTACACTGTGAGCTCCATATCAGCACCTGAGAGGATTCCTGCAACATAATGGGTCCTCAATAATTATTCACTAAATGAATAAAAGAATGAATTTCCCCCTCTATATGGGTTAACATATTTTTCTCTATAAATTACCAGATAATAAATGTTAAGCTTTATGGGCCAAATAAGATCTCTATATATGTCCATTTATAAATTAAAATATAAAATATAAATAAAGCTAAAATATAAAATATATAAAATGTAGAAACTATTTTTAGCTCAAGATCTGTAAAAACAGGGCATGGACTAGACTTAGCCACATATAGTTTACTAATCTCTGCTCTCTATATTAAACAGATCTTAATATGACTCATAAGATTCCCTTATAATTTTCTGAGTTCCTTTCCAATGATACATCACAGGTAACTCTTACAAGCTCAATGGACCATATTGCCAAACATTGTGTATCTGGGTCTTTGTGGTGTGTGCATCTGCGTGTGTGTGTGTGTGTGTGTGTGCATGTGTATTTCATAACCCTATTTATCCTCACACCATGGGTTTGGCTTCAGTTAAAAAAAAATAAAACAGATTTCAAAGGGAATGCTTCCAGTTTTGCCCATTCAGTATGATATTGGCTGTGGGTTTGTCATAAATAACTCTTACTATTGAGAAATACATTCCATCAATAATGAATTTATTGAGAGTTTTTAGCATGAAGGGCTGTTGAATTTTGTCAAAGGCCTTTTCTGCATCTATTGAGATGACCATGGGGTTTTTGTCTTTGGTTCTGTTTATATGCTGGATTACGTTTATTGATTTGTGTATGTTGAACCAGCCTTGCATCCCAGGGATGAAGCCCACTTGATCATGGTGGATAAGCTTTTTGATGTGCTGCTGGATTCAGTTTGCCAGTATTTTATTGAGGATTTTTGCATCGATGTTCATCAGGGATATTGGTCTAAAATTCTTTTTTTGTGTGTGTGTCTCTGCCAGGCTTTCATATCAGGATGATGATGGCCTCATAAAATGAGTTAGGGAGGATTCCCTCCTTTTCTATTGATTGGAATAGTTTCAGAAGGAATGGTACCAACTCCTCCTTGTACCTCTGGTAGAATTTGGCTGTGAATCCGTCTGGTCCTGGACTTTTTTTGGTTGGTAGGCTATTAATTATTGCCTCAATTTCAGAGCCTGCTATTGGTCTATTCAGGGATTCAACTTCTTCCTGGTTTAGTCTTGGAATGCCCTCTCTCACCACTCCTATTCAACATAGTGTTGGAAGTTCTGGTTAGGGCAATCAGGCAAGAGAAAGAAATAAAGGGTATTCAGTTAGGAAAAAAGAAGTCAAATTGTACCTGTTTGCAGGTGACATGATTATATATTTAGGAAACCCCATTGTCTCAGCCCAAAATCTCCTTAAGCTGATAAGCAACTTCAACAATGTCTCAGGATACAAAATCAATGTGCAAAAATCACAAGCATTCTTATACACCAGTAACAGACAAACAGAGAGCCAAATCAGGAATGAACTTCCATTCACAATTGCTTCAAAGAGAATAAAATACCTAGGAATCCAACTTACAAAGAATGTAAAGGACCTCTTCAAGGAGAACTACAAACCACTGTTCAGTGAAATAAAAGAGGACACAAACAAATGGAGGAACATACCATGCTCATGGATAGGAAGAATCAATATTGTGAAAATGGCCATACTGCCCAAGGTAATTTATAGATTCAATGCCATCCCATTAAGCTACCAATGACTTTCTTCACAGAATTGGAAAAAGCTGCTTTAAAGTTCATATGGAACCAAAAAAGACCCTGCATTGCCAAGACAATCCTAAGCCAAAAGAATAAAGCTGGAGGCATCAAGCTACCTGAATTCAAACTATACTACAAGGCTACAGTAACCAAAACAGCATGGTACTGGTACCAAAACAGAGATATAGACCAATGGAACAGAACAGAGCCCTCAGAAATAATGTCACACATCTACAGCCATATATCTTTGACAAACCTGAGAAAAACAAGAAATGGGGAAAGGATTCCATATTTAATAAATGGTGCTGGGAAAATTGGCTAGCCATAAGTAGAAAGCTGAAACTGGATCCTTTCCTTACTCCTTATACGAAAATTAATTCAAGATGGATTAGAGACTTAAATGTTAGATCTAAAACCACAAAAATCCTACAAGAAAACCTAGGTAATACCATTCAGGACATAGGCATGGGCAAGGACTTCATGTCTAAAACACCAAAAGCAATGGCAACAAAAGTCAAAATTGACAAATGAGATCTAATTAAACTAAAGAGCTTCTGCACAGCAAAAGAAACTACCATCAGAGTGAACAGGCAACCTACAGAATGGGAGAAAATTTTTGCAATCTACTCATCTGACAAAGGGCTAATATCCAGAACCTACAAAGAACTCAAACAAATTTACAAGAAAAAAACAAACAACCTCATCAAAAAGTGGGCAAAGGATATGAACAGACACTTCTCAAAATAAGACATTCATACAGCCAACAGACAAATGAAAAAATGCTCATCATCACTCGCCATCAGATAAATGCTAATCAAAACCACAATGAGATACCATCTCACACCAGTTAGAATGGCAGTCATTAAAAAATCAGGAAACGACAGGTGCTGGCGAGAATGTGGAGAAATAGGAACGATTTTACACTGTTGGTGGGACTGTAAACTAGTTCAACCATTGTGGAAAACAGTGTGGCGATTCCTCAAGGATCTAGAACTAGAAATACCATTTGACCCAGCCATCACATTACTGCGGATATACCCAAAGAATTATAAATCATGCTGCTATAAAGACACATGCACACATATGTTTATTGCGGCACTATTCACAATAGCAAAGACTTGGAATCAACCCAAATGTCCATCAGTGACAGACTAGATTAAGAAAATGTGGCACATATACACCATTGAATACTACGCAGCCATAAAGAAGGATGAGTTGTGTCCTTTGTAGGGACATAGATGCAGCTGGAAACCATCATTCTCAGCAAACTATCACAAGAACACAAAACCAAATACCACATGTTCTCACTCATAGGTGGGAATTGAACACTGAGATCACTTGGACACAGGAAGGGGATCATCACACACTGGGTCCTATTGTGAGGAGGGTGGGGAGGGATAGCATTAAGAGATATACCTAATGTAAACGACGATTTAATAGGTGCAGCACACCGACATGGCACAGGTATACATATGTAACAAACCTGCACGTTGTCCACGTGTACCCTAGAACTTAAAGTATAATAAAAAAAATAAAATAAAATAAAACAGAGACAATATTTAAACTTGCCAGATAAAATTTAGACATCCCCGTTAAATTTGAAGTTAAGTAAATATAAACAAATATTTTAAAATTATATTTAAAACTTTTAAAAAATATTATAAAATATATTTTAAAATATTTAAAAATTATAAGCACATCCCATTCAATATTTGGAAAATACTTATCTGGAAATTATTTATTATTTATCTGAAATTGAAGTTTAACCTAGCATTTTCTAAATCCGGCAAATCTACTTGTTTTTATTAGAAATCTTGTGAACAACAATGACAAACTTAGCTTTTCAAAATAGAAATTAATTTGTCTATTTTCTAATGATCATGTTATTTTTTCTTATCGTTAAAGTGATAACTATTTCTTTTTAAAAATGTATATTAAAGATAAGTTCTGTCTCTTTGGCTATGTCAGTCATGCTGTTCATTTAATCTATTTTGACATTATTATTCCAACAATAACTGAGGACTTACTCTGTCCTAGGCAGTGAGTTATGTGCTTTATTGAATTTTTCCTCATTTATTATGCCTAAAACCCCCAATTACATAGATGAAGAAATTAAGAATCAAAGAGTTAAAAATAAAACATTAACAACAGTTTTAGGAAAGAATGTCAAAAAGATTATAATTAGCAAGTCGGGATTGCTATTTCTTCACAATCTTATTTTATATTCAAATTATGTCAAGAACCCGTCAAATTGGTTATGCAATACAGTTTTATATCACTACACATTGTCCATCTAGAAATTATTTATGCCTTTGGAACATTCCTAGATCATTATCTCTATATATTTTCCTCTCTGATGATGTTACTAATTTACATAGTATTTTTGAGGAGAAAAATTGTGTCTTACTTATATGTGTATGGTGTATGCCCAACAGTATTTAGCACAGTCTCATACCTATATGAATTAAAAGTATATTTGGTGAATAATTTATTAGCATTGAATAATTAATAATGGTAGGTTAATAATTAATGATGTGGTTGTTTAGTATATGTGTTGAAATAATGCAAAGGATATGACTTGTTTATATTAAAATCTTCTATTTTGATACCAAAATTAACAGCAAGATACCAAAAACTCCAAAAGACATCAAAAACTTTTATGTGTCAACAAACAGGGGGCTAGGCACTGAAAAATTAGAGGAATTACAAGAATAACACAGACTTGCTCTCCTATATTATTTGTTTTTCAGGGAAAGATAGATGACACACAACTACAGTATAACATTTCCAGTGGTGGTAAATGCAATTAAGAAATTTAAAGCAAGATAAATGGGTAAAAAGTTTATGTGGGGGATATATTTTATATCAAAAAAAAATAATGACAATTCTAATAAGGTGATATGTGAACAGATATATGAGGAAAATAAGAAAGATATTCGGGAAATTAAAAAATATTTCAGGCAGAAGAAACTTCTAGTACAAAAACCCTGAGCAGCGTGTATGCTTGAGATATTCCAGGAAGTGCCATTACTATTGCTAAGTCTGGCCGGAGATGATGATGCCATAGACTGCAGAGGTAGCGGTGGAGCTGGGGAGCAGCGGTGGGATTCTGAATTAGTTTCAGAAGAGTTGTCAACATACTTTTCTGGTGGCTTAAATGTGGGGTGTTAGAGAAAGAAAGAGGTCAATAAGGATGCCGGGTAATTCTGATTATGCAGGAAAATGTGGTTGCCATTTAATGATATTGGAAAGACTTGAGATGCAAGCTTATGGGTAGTCAAATTTGGATGTATTAAAGTTGAAGTACAAATTTAGTGATCTGATTTTCTCCTGTATCAAGGAAAGTTAGAAATCATTTGCTTAAGACTCTTGTAGGAAGTTGAGAAATTGGTTGGATAAAGGAATATTTGATTTGGAGAAGAGTTTGGGGCTGGAAATACTAAGTTGTTACTCAGTGATTACAGGTGATACCTGAAGTCATAAAACAGGGATCTGGGGAATGAATATAGAAAAGTATAAAGAAGGACCAAACACTAGGACATTCTAATTTTACACTTCATGAATGCAAGTACCATTAAGCAAAAAAGAATAAGTAGGTGGGAAAATAAACAAGAGTGTGATATTCTGGAAATTAATTAAGATGGGACTTTAAAGGAGTGAGGGGGCATGATGAATGCTGCCAAATGCTGCTCCTAGGATGAGTGATATAAAGAGAGAGGAGCAATCGCGTGATTTGTAAACACGGAGGTGATCCAGCAATTTTTCTGGATAGTTGGTGATTTTCATTGAAAAAGAGAAGCGTTCATATGGTCAAAGAGCACATCTATTCATTCTCCTGGTTTACTAGGAGATGGGACAGGTAACCGATGAGTGGATCCCTTATGCACACTTATTCTAAGGTAATTCCCAAGTATCTAGTAGGGGTGAATATTATATACCACATGAAGCGGTCTGATTCTTGGTTGTGAAGTTTTATGTTGCTTTAAGAAAGCACTAGAGCTTCTCCTAATATGAACAAGGACAGGATACAATAAGAATATGTTTTGACAGAACTTTGGCTGAAAACCAGTCTTGCTAACTCAGCTTTAATGGTTGGAAGTAGCACCAGCTTTTTCCCTGGAGTGATCAGTGGGCTGGAATCCAAGCCTTGGGCTTATAGCTGTGTAATGTAGAAAACTGACAGCAAGATCTCCCACAAACTTGAGGAGATATGGGTGGAAAAGCTTCAGACTCTCCACTGGCATGATCAAGAAGGCTGAATCTCAGCTTTGGAGAGGCTTAAGACTAAATGCTTCATTTACTGGAGCTTATCCAGTTTTCATGGAACTTTGCTGAAGACCCATTACTTTGCCGGGTGACCAGTCTACAGGAGGTCAGTAAGGGTCAGGTTAACTCAAGGTGGGACAAAACTAGATTAGATTGGATTCAAGAGAGAAGAGATGAGCTGGGCGTAGAATTAAAGAGAATAGATGACACCAATGTAAATATAAATTGATTATGTGGAAAAAATAAAGTTGGTTAGAAATATCAAAGATTTGGAAAGCACCCAAATAATTAATATCTTAATTCTGTTACAGAACATGATAAAAAAATTAATACATTTGATTCCATTTTTCTCAGATTTTCCTTGCCCAGATTTGCATTGTGCTATAAGAATTCATAATTGTGTCCTGTTTCAAAACCAAGTTAATATTAGCTTTAACATTAGCTTTAATAATATCTCATTCCCTTTATATTTTATTGTTCCTGATAACTCCTAGATGATATATTTCTTACAAATCAATAACTTTTTAAATAATAATAGTAAGAAGGAACAAAGTAGTCTTATGATATCTCATTTTGTAAGAAAAAATAATAATATAGGCATATGCATAAGACTGGAAAATGTAACCATATTTAATGACTAGAAACGAGATTTATTAAAACAAACCTGGTTATAAAATAATAACTATTTTTAGAAAGATAACAGTTATTGCACAATATAATTGCTAACTCTAACTGAAAATTAGCCAAAACACACTATATAGTCTGTATTTAAAATGTTGTGAAACAAGAAGGAAGCAGATACTGGAAAGAAACTAACAGGTATAATCCCTACTATGTGCCAGGCCCTAGTAGATTAATTTAATCAAGTAAGAACTCTGGGATACAGCTATAATTAAATTGACCCACTTTTGTCATTGGGCATCTTTGTCTTTGTAATTTTTCAAAAAATACAACCCAACTCCTTGATTAATTGCCAATTTAAAAATCATAATTGCTTCACCTATTTGTTTTCTTGCTCTTTTGTTTCATCATGGTTTCTCTCCTGCTCTAAGACTCTTCAGCCTCTTAGAGTCATTTTTGTAGAGATTACATTGAATCATTTATTAAATCGTGTTTTTAAACTTTCAAAATATGCTCATTAGTGCTAAATTTATTTCACTCAGCAAAACCCATTGGCAGTAACATTAAAATAAAATAAACATTGAGTGTGAGCTATGGCAATTTGGAAATTCATAAAAGTGTAATTTTCTTTCCTTTTGTTTCTCAGAGGCTGTATGTTAAATTCTTAAGGGAGATTGCTGCTAACACTCATAAAACTGAGGTTGGAGCTGAAAAAGTAATGGAGATATTGTTCCACAGTAATGGGGCAACAACTACCATTGTGAACTAGAAAACCAGATGGCAGTGCTATTAACCCAATCCTAGCTTGTCCCTAGATATGGCTGGGAATAACAGTCGGTGGAGAACATATTTAATTAACTTTCCATCTAGTAGAGTATAAGGCAACATATTGAAAATATAACCTGGAGCACAGAGAGAGAGGTATTGGATGTTGAATGCGGGGACTCAGTTCAGATCTTAGAGGTATAGTGTATACACTCTGTCTAAAACCCATCATCTTCCTAAAGTCACTCAACTGTCAGTACATTTTCCCTTATGCCTGTGCAGAACATCTATTTTCAGAATGGGCTACCCAACTACATTCCTATTTAGGGATTCAATGTATGTCAAAGAGAGGTTTGTAGAATGTCTGTTGGCCTTGAGAACAAAAATCTATACCTGTAAACAAATGTTTCACTTATTAAGCTCAACAAATACAGTTTACTTTTTTAATTTTTGAGACAACATTATATAATTTAGTGAACTTTTCTTTAAAAGTGATTAAGTGTAATAATTGTTTTAGACGCTAGTAAGATATACATATGTGTGTGTGTATATGTATATATAATTTGCTCTGTAATAAACACATCAGTAGAAAATAATGAGAGACAGAAAACAAACACCAACAATGGCAGGATTACATGTTTATTCTTTTTAAATGGGGATATGGAACATAAAAGGACCTTTATATATTTCTATGCTCTCATGACGAAGACACAGACTTGTTCTTATATGTAAAAAAAATAGAAGCTGTTTCTGACCATCCCTAATTTTTACGTTTGCTTTGTGATCTCTGATCGTACCTGTTCTTATCTTACCCAGAGCAAGAGAGGAGTAGAAGGAAAGACTTCTCTGGCAGATATAAGTTATAAGCTGCTTTGGTCGAAACATTTTAAATGAAATATTGGATAGAGGAATTGTAATTGTTTTTTAAATTTTGTTTTTTATGATTTCTAGGGTTTTCTAAATTATACAGAATACATGAACATATTATCCATTAGAAAATAAACAAAATATTTTAAAATAATAATAATTATAAAATATATAACTTTGTACATTTTAGACAGTATTTTTAATATTAAATAAAATATGGACACTTTTTTACATTCTTTATTTTTACTACCATGCAAAAAGAATAAATGATTTATCAAATATAATGGCTACTTAACTATTTATTTTCAAGTAACAATTGATGTCATCTCTGTAGAAAAATAAGAATATATATTTTTGTTTTCTCTTTAAAATATTATATTTTAATGTGCTATTTTATGTAAAAGTAAAGGCAAAATGGTGAGGCCACTCAAATCAATTTTCATGTGTATTTTAGTTTTCTTCTCTAGGTGCATTTAAGCTATTTAAGGGCCTGGCTATATTATGTATTTCATCAACATTCACCACAGCATATATAGGTCTAGGCAAACAATAATTACTCATTTACATACAGTGTAAAATTCAATTGTGTATATGTATTACTAATTAATTAACTCAATTAACATTAGTGGAGAATTGTGAGAGTAATACTATTCCACATACAGGGTTCCCACTATTTACCTAACAAGTACTCAGTTTAATATTTCTGGAGGCACAGAAAGATGGAAAGTGAGTTAATGTGTGTACACATTTTGAGTGCTGGTCATACCACAAGCACTTTAGCAACATTAGCTGTTATTGCCCCCGAAGTGACCTCCCTGAAATTGCGCAGCTGCTGGGTAAAAGTATGGCGGGAATCCTCAGATTCTTTTCTGCCAAACATCTCTTTCCATCATTCCCTCATTCCAAGATGCAAAAATGTCAGGGAAGTCTTTACACTGTGGTAAAGATCTTCCCAAAACTTTTAGTAGTCCCATCGTAGAGATGAGAAATAATCAGCCTCCTCTTAGAAGTTATCAGTACCATAAACAAGGGTATCGATATTTGTTTACCATATGGCCCCACTTGTTAAATCATGTTTCTATTTTTCTTTTTTCCTATATGTTTCCTGATATACGGGAGTGCTCTAGAAACTCAGACTTCAGGGGAAGGCATTTGAGGTCCTCTGGTATTTTTTGTTCCAGACTCAACAGGCTGTATTCTTTGGTCAATAATTCAGATGATGATCAGTACAAACCCCTTATATAGGCAAAGTAGATGCAAACAAAACCAGATGGTGCAGAATTTGTTTCTCTATGTTTCTCCAATTGCTTTTCTCATAGGATCAGGTCTCCCAAATCCATATTCATGGAAGAATTTACAGTTGAAGCTCTCCCCCCATTCAAATATTTCAAGTAGGTGTCAGGCTAAACATTTCAGGATTGTTCTTGTCTCTTTTATGACACTTCAGTAGGGAAAAATCAAATTTAACTCTGCCTATTTATTTATCAAGGAAGAATTTTGTAGTAAACGTCTGATTTTAATATTTCTCACAGGAATTTCAATACTCTGTCATTCCAGGGTACCCTGGCAATGCCCAGCATGTATCTCTCTACATATATATATATTATATATATATAAAATTACATTTTCACCTACCTCATTTTACTTTGAGCCCCTTGAGGACTGAGACCCAATCTATTTTGTTTTAATTTTTTTTTTTTTTTGTAACTTCAGCATCAAAAATGCTCAGTCTGGGTCTGGCACTTATTTATTCAATGAAGGCATCACAAATTTTGCACAAACGGAACTGCAAAATTCACTTTATTAAAGCTTACTGTATTGTTGCTCAGGTAAAGCTGGATATGCAGCATTAGATATCTCAGGATTATGTTAGGAGAAATCTTCAATAATGCCACCAAGGAAGGATCATAGTCTTGTGGTTTCACATATTTGGGGGAAATTCTCCAACTCTTTCTCAACTTGGAAACCATTTGGCTTTCATTAAATACTGGTGACATTAAAACCATTTCCAATATCCCAGGAGCAATAAAAAAAAAAAAAAAAAAGCAGATATGGCATTAAGAGAGATGGGATTTATGGGGTAAGAAATAGCCAACTTTTTTTTCCTCCACTCTTGTTGTTTCTTCCTCACAGAAAACTTGCATCAAAGATAAAAAAAAAAAAAAATCGGAAATAAGCTATCGTAAGTTATCAAAATAATTCCACTTTGAACAATGAGGTTTTTTTGTAGAAGAAAAAGAGAGCTCAGTCAGGCGCAGTGACTCACACCTACAATCCCAGCACGTGGGGAGGCAGAGCTGGGCAGATCACCTGAGGTGGGGAGTTCGAGACCAGCATGACCAACATGGAGAAACCTCATCTCTACTAAAAATACAAAATTAGCCAGGCGTGGTGGCACGTGCCTGTAATCCCAGCTACTGGGGAGGCGGAGGCAGTAGAATCGCTTGAACTTGGGAGGGGGAGGTTACAGTGAGCTGAGACCATGCCACTGTACTCCAGCCTGGGCAATAAGAGCGAAACTCCATCTCAAAAAAAAAAAAAAAAAAAAAAAAAAAAAAAAAAAAAAAAAAAAAATAGAGCTTAGTCTTGTTTAATGAATATTTATTGAAACTTTTTCTGTGCTAGGTACTGTGCAATGAGTATAGTATCCAACAAAGAAGACATAGTCTTTTAATATAATAACATACGTATTGTGTTTATTTTGGAATCAAGGTATATAAGATATGAATGTTCCATGATTTCAGTACAATCAAGAGTAAAGCAGATTGCTACATCAAAATGAGATTGGCAAAAACTATGCTAAAAGAATTTTTAGGTACTGCAGATAGAAAGACTTATGACTTATCTGTAATTGGTATTCAAGAACTTAGAAAATAAAGAAATCATCTCTAAACAGAAGTGATGGGACATGGTACATTTCAGAAACATAAAAAATGGAGCAGAACCAACATGACCCCCAAACAAACAGCCATGTTTGCATTGATACTTCTAGCTATAGCTTAAGTGAGGAGCAATCTGAACCCAATTCTACAAACACAATTTATATTATTGTGCATTATCTTTTTAAACTAAAGGCTTTGTGTGTGTGTGTGTGTGTGTGTGTGTATATATATATATATATAAAATTCATTTGGAGATATAGCCCAAATCATTCTCAATTAATAGAATAAATTCATAAACAGACACAAACCAAGTGGGTATTATTAAAGGTTTATATCTCTAGTAGGTTAACCTCAAAATTCTGCTGCCTATAGTAAATAGATTAGGTAAAAAGGACTCTCTACAAATGGATAAAATGATTGTCAACAATAGTTGTACATCAAAGTTACCTAAAGAATTTTTAAAAAGAGAAAGAAATGAGTACCTGGGTACCAGTCCTAAAGATTTCTGAAGTTCTAATTCATTGGCCTAGGATGTGCCCTCCTTTTTTCTTTTTATTTATTTATTTATTTATTTTTGAGATGGAGTCTCGCTCTGTCACCCAGGCTGGAGTGCAGTGGCGCAATCTCAGCTCACTGCAACCTCTGCCTCCTGGGTTCATGCCATTCTCCTGGCTCAACCTCCCGAGTAGCTGGGACTACAGGTGCCTGCCACCACATCCAGCTAATTTTTTGTATTTTTAGTAGAGATGGGGTTTCACCATGTTAGCCAGGATGGTCTCGACCTCCTGACTTCGTGATCCGCCTGCCTCCGCCTCCCAAAGTGCTGGGAAAACAGGCATGATCCACCGTACCCGGCCTTTGCAAAAGCCTCTCTAAGTGATACAGATGCACACCTAAGTCTGAAAGCCTCTGCAATATGCTCTTCCTAACAAGGTTTATTCTATGTTAATGTCACATGTTACCCTTTCTATTGAAAAACACAAATGTAGGTGACTCGGTTCTAACTGCTTAGGTGAACAAGTTATCTTCAGGGGAGAAATTGTAAGTAAATACTGCTACTTATAAATATATCATATACTGTATTTCTTATTTATTTATTTATTTTGAGATGGGGTTCTAGCCCTGTTGCCAGGCTGGAGTACAGTAAGTTGAGATCAGTGTTTCACCATATTGGCCAGGATGGTCTTGATCTCTTGACCTCATGATCTGCCCACCTCGGCCTCCCAAAGTGCTGGGATTATAGGTATGAGCTACCGTGCCCCGCCCAAATACTGTATTTCTTAAAGCAAACACATTATTATTCCTCTTAAAAAACTTTATTAGACTTGCCTTCGAGTCACTATATGCACAAAAATTATGAACAGTCATTTATTTTAAGATATTTGGGATGCCTTTGCAACCAAGGTCACCCTAGTTTTCCATTTTGTATTCTGGCAATAATGTCAAGTATATTTCACCTGACTGTCCAGAAGATTTTTACTCCCCTCTTGACATCCTAGTGATGCTTTACAAATATTTTATAGTATATCCAAGTATTAGTTGTATTGCTGGGAGGTGGGGTTTAATGTGCCATAGTCCTCAGCTTTTCTGCAAAAAACAGAAGCCACCCCTCTTTCTTCTTAGACCAGATCTAACATTCTGCAGGTAGCACAGCAAAGAATAGGAACAGGTATCAAGTGATGTGGAGGAGGCAGCTCTTATTGACCCAGAATTTTTCAATGTTGCCATTAGCAATAATGGTTCTAAAAAGAAATAATACTTATAAACATATACTCATTACTGCAAACTTCACTAATTAAGACTGAGAAGTTAAAATCTCTGAGGTTTTACTGTAATTGACATTGTTCAGCAGTGGCAATTAAACTCAGCCATTCCAAAGAAACTAGACTGACCGAAGTTCAATTAAACGTTAAAAGAAACTCTGAGTGTTTAGCCAGTTCTGAAGCAGTTCTCTACTATGATGAATAAAATAGTGCCTCATAGTCACTTCAAATAAAATTGATAAGAGCTAAGCGGTAAAGTTTCACCCCCAAAATAAGTCTTCAATATATTTTTGCCCTAAGTATGATAGAATAAGCCAATTTGTATTTAATGAGGAGATACCAAGAATAGTTAAAGAAAAAAAATAGGTCATAATTCTACCCTGTTAAAGATACAGTGTTAGACTACCTCCTAATTAGCCCATGACATTTTCTTAAAGGCAAGTGATGAATCTAGGCATACAAGTGTCCAATTGTACCACATAACTTTGAAGTGTATTTTGGGACAAGCTACTCTGCTCATTAATGAAGCATCTAAAACACCTTTTTACTAGGTAAAGGCCACAGGTTTTAAGCATGACTTGCTTTTACCCTGACCTTGTTCCCTTCAAAAACTTCTTCCATAATCATTTTTTCTTTCTTTCTTCTTTTCTAGGATTTTTGTCTCTCTTAAAATGTATATTTTGATCATTACATAATTAACTATAGTTAAAATTTAAAGGCTCTCATATTGTTAAATGAAGAAAGATTATTGATAAAATATAAATTGTACTTAAGTTAATTGATCATCAAAGTAACAGCCATCAAAAATTGACTACAGTAAGCCACATCTGGGAATATATGGCTATTCCTTATCTTCTTACTAAACAGAGGCACTTGGAATGTTACTAGGTATAGCTAAGCCAATTAACTTACATTGGAACTTTGATTTTATTTAAGTTAAAGAAAGCAGACTCTAAATTATTAAGAAAAAGTTTACTATGATACCCCACAGAAAATTATGTCACTCTGGAATAAATATAAGAGGACTGCCTTTTTAGGACGCCAAACACCACAACATCTGTTTAATTCAAGGAAAAACTATATTCCATTAGAATTATAAATAAATATTTTTTTTTCAGAGAGAAGAGTTAACAGATGGCAGGGGATGATTTTCCATATTAACAAGTTAGCAATGGTTAAAAAAAAAGATTTATATAAAAATAGTATTTTTGCCACTTATCTCTTCTTCTTATTGTACTTAAGGAAAAGTTTAATAATACAAGCATTATATGTAACATAAAAAACTATGAACTCAATAAATTAAATCTTTTCATAGCTCTTTTTTATAGGAAAATGTCAAAATAAGTTAGCATATCAGAGCCTATTTAAGGAGGCCTCAGTTATGTTCTGCCATTGTACAGAATAATTGTCACTGCACTGAAGACAAACTAATAAAGTAACAATAACCTCATTTACTGTGAACCTTCTGTGCATCTGGCACAGAGCTGGGCAACAGTATATTATCTAACAACACCAGCAATTCTGCAAAGAAATGTTATCATCCCTATTGTAAAAATAGAGAATCCAAATTACTTAACCCCAAGCAATTAATAAGTAATATGCAGAGTTAGGATAAGAACACAGGCCTCTCTTGTTCCCAAGTGACAACTTTGTCCCATTCATTCATTTAATTGGTCCTTGTTTCCATGACTTCATTTGCATGTTAGAATTATATTGTGATACTGCTTCCATATAAGATCGTGAACTCTCAAGTAAAGGCAAAACTGAATGAATTCTTTATTGCTAGAACAAAATCAGGTTTTCATTTAGACTCAATGTTTAAGCTCAACAGGGAAACTTGATCATTCCACAGGAGAATTGTGAGTCCCTATATTTCAGTTTCCTCTAGGGCTCAGAATACAGTTTTTTTTTTCTTTTGTTTGTTTGTTTGTTTTGATTTTTTTATGCAGGAGCTGAATGCCTAATTGACATTTTGATTCCACATTTATTCCATATCTCTTCCTTATCTGCTCTACTACTGAGATAAAATGAAGCACTCTTCTTTCTGCTGGAGTCTCAGCAAACAAAGGATCAATTACACCTTCCCAAGGACTTCCAAGTCTCTCTAGCATCTCTGAAAGGAAGGGACCTGGCATATTAGAGAAGAGATTAGTGTGACCTATCCCATTAGCTCCACATGGACTTCTGACAGTCCTGAAGTTGGATGTTATAGACCTCAGGAACCCACTGTACAAGGATAGTTCATGAAGAAGTAGACAAGTCTTTTTCATCTTTTGTTGTTGGAAAATAATGTAGGGCTTGTTTTTCAAATCCTTGTGCAGTATAATGGTAGTAGCTAACATTATTGAAAGTGTACTGTGTACCAGGTACTTCTCTACGTAATATATGTGTGTATGTATACATGTACATATTCATGTATACTTAATCAATGACAATTCTATGAGGGGTTATTATTACCATGCCTATTTTATAAGATGAGGAAGCTAAGGCCCAAAGGGGTTAAGTGACATGACCACATGACACAACAAGTAGTAGAGGAGCTGGTGGGGAGTAAGATCCAATTTATCTAACTCCAGGGTTCTGTAGTCTGCACTGCCATGAACTTTGCTGTCAAATTGGCAGTGTTCCCCAGCAGCCTCACAAGACCACGCTTCCCTACTTTACAGCTGACATGCTGATGGTATTTAAAAGAAAATGAAAATTATATGTAAGAACATAATTCTTGACAGAATGACCTACCAGTCTCTTTTGTTTCCTGGTAACATTTGCAGTTGTTAACTGCTGTCTAGGAAAATTACTGTTCCACTAATTCAGAACAATTAACTTAACTTTGAATAGAAGATTGATTGGTGACCTTGAAACAAAATTTTGACAGATAAAAATCTTCAAAGAGTATATAGTCTCTATTTTTAATGAAGTACAGTGAAGTTCATTATGTGATCAGTGGGTACAAAGAAATAAGACTACATGCAGAAATTACATCTCATTCCTAAAATGTTTCATTTATCCTTAGTTGCAAGAACTAAGTGCACAAAATAAATACAATATCTTTTATTTAACTAAGAAAATGATTTTATAAACAATTGTATTAGAGGTAAATTTACCTAATGGAATGCAGACATTAACTGCCTCGGAGGTTTTGCATCAGACATAGCTTGGTATAAAGTTAGGAAAAATGATTTCAAATAAAGTAACAGATTAAAGTTCTCAAACTAGTGCAATAATTTGTCAGTTATTTGTTATAAGACAGTTCATCTAAATGTCTATACCTCCATTCATTTATCTCTAAATGAGGAATATATATATATATACACACACATACATATATATATAGTGAGTTAATTATGAGAATTATACAAATTATAAACCACTTAGTATTCATTTAGTAATAGTTTCAAAATTCTATAGTGCTTATACATTTCACAGAAACTCTACTATCAAAATGTTATTTCATTAATAACATAGTATTTTGTTAACTAACCAACATTAAACAACGTTCTTTTCTAAATATTTCTAAACCTAGATATGTCATTTTGTCATATCAGTAATGCCCCATAGTATCTTTTTCCTTGCAATTAAGTAATCTGCCACATCTCATGCACATTTTAATGTGTATTGTGATGAGGAAAGAGGAAGTATATTAACCCTGAAATCCATCACAATATGCATAACATGCTCAGGTGTGTGATGGACTAACACACATGTTACTCATTATTTTTATCAACAAAGAGCTTATTATCAAGTGGGAAAAAACATTTATGAAAAATTAATAAAGAATATAGTACACAGTAAAATTTTAATTGCATGGGAAAATTAAGAAATATAGCTATATATAATAAAGTAATAATTAAATTTTATTTATATTACATTCAGCATAAGGTAAAAAATTGGTGAAATATTTGATTTATCTAGAGAACACTTAAAGGATATTTCACTTAAAATCTTCAGCAAATTCTAAAGTATCAAGCCACATGGCTATGGGAACGGAGTCTTTCTGATTGCTTCACCGGCATGACATTGATCACAGTAAAAATGAACGAATTTACCTAGCCATATTTTTCTGAAAAGGGTAGTGATAGGGTTACAATGACCATTGCCATAATAATAACTGAAACTAGCAAGAAATATATATCTTTACATATTATTGATAAGGATCCTAAGTATTTGATTTTCCTTAAAATAACTTTGTTTGCAGAATAAAGTTACAGATGGATTGGAAGTTGGGCCAATCACCTGGCCATTTGCTCTCAGATTTGTTTTCCTTTCTCTGTTCGTTCACCCAGCGGCTTCCTATTAGTTTTCCCTAATGTAAGCCCCAGCAGGAGGCTGTGATTAGGAGGCTAGGAGAAGCCAAAGCATTTCTAATTCTCTCTCCCTGCTTTAAGCAGTATCTGCTTCTTTTTCATAATTTCAACACTTGCTGAGTGTCCCCTTATCGTCTTTCCAGCTCCTCCAGGATGGCTTTAGCACTAGTTTCTGGTAGCGATAGTCTGTCTTTGTCCTTACAGCTCTAGAGTTTAGGACAATTTCTGTAGTTGCTTATACTTGCATTGCCCTCCTCCCCTTTCCCAGTGTTTAGCTTTTTCAACACTTCTGTATCTGTTTCCCCATATTGAATTCTTTTATGTAATTACCTGGGTTCTGTTTTCCTGGATGGGCCTTGAACACCACAGGGGTACAGGGGAGCTTTTTTCTGATGGAGTCATTAGCATAGGGTGACTACACTTTCACATCCATTACACCTTCCAGGTAATGGGCGGGCTACCACATCCATCTCCCATTGCTCAGCAGAGCTTCCTGTACTCACCTGACACTACAAGCAGTACACTCTGCCTCTGTTCCTGATCCATATATGTCTCTCTTGCACATTTGCATGAGAGAATTTGGTGAACTTGCCTCACAGAAGAAGATTTTTTTTATTATTTTGAAAAATTATTAGCTGAATGGCCTCAGGTGGAACTTCAAACAGGCTCTCAATTTGTTTGGTAACTTCAAACACATCACCAGACCCAGAAAACGCAGTGGAAAAAAAAATGGCACGTGAAATTAGGAGTCAAACTGAATTTGATTGGAGTTTTCTTTCCACCACGAACCAGCTGTTTGGCCCACGGTGATGGCAGCAGAGACAGGTAAAGATTGTGGGGAATTAAATGAATATAAAATGGACATAAAAGATTATTCATGAATATGACAGACAGAAAAGGAAAACAAAATGATGTGTGCTTTATCAGAGAGATTAATGTATACAATTTTTTTTTCTTTTTACTTCCTAAACTACTTTTTAATGTTGCCATGTGACTTGTCTTAGGAATTTAAATTTAGTTTAAAGGATTTTATTGTTTTCAGGTGTTAGCTAGCTAAAGGAAAGTTTTATGGGGTGGGGAAGAGAAAATGCGAAAGGAGAACTTCTAGAACTGTAAGTTTCTAGAAAAGGCAGGAAGGATTTTGTGTTGTGAGATAAGAAGCAGAAATGTTATTTCCAATGGGATGAAAAAGAGACATTATGAGGCCCAGACATGATCAGGGACAAGCTAAAGTTATTTTGCTCTTGGTTTCTCCTTCAAATACCTAGTCAACTCCTTGGCGTGTCAGAAATCAACAGCAACAACATTATTAATTCTTTCTGTAAATAAAATAGATCTTGGTATAATTGTAATGCATTGATGTAGTGTCTGACATCCTAGTGAAAAGTATAATGCGCAGTAAATCTAGGCAGAGGGCTTTATAACTGTATTCTGTGTTGGAAACAGAAGTATTTGAACCCAGGAGTCAACGAGTTACTCTTTGAAAAAGCAAGAATTGTAGAACATGAAGGAGATTTAATAGGGCTTTACTTTTGTAGTCCTGCTGAGTTACTATTATCCAAAATACACAAAAGCTGTTTTCACCTTGTTCACAATTTCTCCTAATGGCTTTTCCAGATAAAACTATTTTCTATGTGTGATTATTCAGGTCAGTGCATTGTTTAAATGCAATTGTTTTGTTGCCTTTTATGCCTTTTAGAAAATGACATGAAAAAAATATAAACTTCACTAGAAACCTTGCATTTTATTTTTTGGCTAAATAAATCTTATGCAGGTACATGGGCAGGCTGACAACATGTCTGAGTGTTCCAACAAATTAATTTTTATTTGAATTGTAACATTGTTGATAATACCTACCTCTGAAACATCATCTGCGATTTGAAGGACATTGACCCCACTATTGCAACCAAGAATTGCAATTTTTGTGCTTTCGCAGTGTCACTGGTGTAAATTGGTTAGTTTTTTTTTTTTCTTAACAAAAGCCACTCAAACACATCACTTTTCTCTGAATGCCAATTAGGAAGTAACACTGTGGGTCCATATGACTTCACATTAAAATCACCTTTGCAACTTTCCCCAAATTCTGATGCCCAGTCCTCAGCTGCTGGTAATTATGATTTAGTACTTAGGCATGGAGCCCTAGCATTAGTATGTTTTCATGTACGGCTTGCTTGTGAATTTTTGTTGTAGAGAGAACAAAACAAAATGGAAAGTAAGGTATGATTTCTCTCCTAGGATGAGTTTATAATCTTAATAACCATTCAAAGTCTTAAGTACTTAAGTCCTCTTGGAAATTGGAATGGAGGGAGCCATGTGGGAAGAGAGCGCTGGTGATAGGATAGCTTGGGTAGTTTAGACAATAGAAGTGGGGGGGAAGGCTGAGTGACGTTAGATAGGGGGTGAAATTTCACCAGAAAAATTAATGGTAAGTGAGTACTGAATCACAGAATTGCTTATATGTCTAAAACATACTGGTATCTTTTACAATTCTATTTTATTTACATATATAGTACAAATAGCCAACTGGGTTAATTCACACCAAGATATAATGATTTTAGTATATTACGTAAATATAAGTACCGTTCCAGCTCCTATAAACACTTTCAGGCCCTTGACCTCAGCATTTTGTAATGAACTATCAACTTGCTTATGACTTTATTTTCTAGTCTAAACCTCTGATCTCACACTTCTTATACCGGCAATCTCAAACAGTCATCTTCCCCAAGTCCCCTGACTGAACTCTCTCTCCATCCACATAAAACCTCACCTCATACCTTCGTGTGTGTGTGTGTGTATATATATACACACACATATATATATGTATATACACACACGTGTATATATAATACATATATATGTGTGTATATATATGTATATATGTGTGTGTGTATATATACATATACACACACCCACCCCAAGTCCTTCTCCAACAGTTGAGCAGCCTCTACCCACAGCTTTCCCTTCCTCCCTTTTCTCACTCAGTGAGTGGAAGTATCATTCTTCCTACAGTCTTCACATTTGCTCTGGATCTTCACTCCTGTCTATCTTCTTGTATATAGAAGAAATTCCTTCTTCAAATAATCATATTTACCTTTCAAAGCCTTGTTGAAACTTCATTTTATAAAGGAGGCTTCCTATGACTTACATTCTTCTCTTTCTGTGTGGGAGAAAGGAAGGAGAAGGGGGCTAAAGTCCCTTATAGCATCTAGTTCCTACATATAATATGTGATTGTTGATTCAATTGTTTGTCTTCCCCACTACATTCTATACCCCTTAAAAGACGCCACCTTGTCACAGGCGTGGTGGATCATGCCTGTGATCCCAGCACTTTGGGAGGCCAAGGTGGGAGGATCACCTGAGGTCGAGAGTTCAAGAGCAGCCTAGACAACATGGTGAAACCCTGTCTCTACTAAAAAAAACAAAAATTAGCTGAGCATGGTGGCAGGCACCTGTAATCCCAGCTACTCGGGAGGCTGAGGCAGGAGAATCGCTTGAACTCAGGAGGTGGAGGTTGCAGTGAGCCAAGACCACAACATTGCCCTCCAGCCTGGGCAACAAAAGTGAGACTACATCTCACAACAACAACAAAGAAAAAGCCACCTTCCCTTATTCAACTTTCATTTACCAGTATCTAGTATGAACAGAGTATACAAAAACTCTTCCATCCCAATGGAAAAAACAGAATATAATTTATTTTGAAATAAGTAATGGAACATATCATACATAGTTTATTTATGAGTTGCAAATATTAAGGAGAACCTAGAGACCAGCTAAAATCTCCACATCATCCAGAATTGCCAGTGATTGTTATAGGCATTTAAAGGTGATAGCATAATGAGACATCAAGGAGACCTACTTGCAAAGCTTTGTATGAATTTATAACAAATGGCCAAATGCTATGAGCTCAACTCTGCAATGAACAATAAGTCACAGCCAGGTTGAGAGTCAGCATCAATTATAAGCTTACTCTGATGACATGCTACAAGGAGAACAGAAGGTAATGTCTAAGTGTGTCCCACAGCTTTCTGGTAAGAAAACAAAATGAAATCAGGATAAATACATAAGTGTATCCATATATATATATGTATATATACATATATGAAATTAGGAAAACCACAGAAACATACATATATGTATATACGTATACATATATACACACATATGTATATATATGTATAAATGTATATACACATATTTGTATGTTTTTTCTGATTTCATTTTGTTTACCAACTGAAATTTTTATATATATATATATGAGTTTCTTTAAATTTCAGTTGGTTACAAACAAAAGAAAAATAAGTCACATTTTGCAGGGAATGTTTCAAGCTCTGAAGAGACATTATGGGAAATTATCCATGAATAATTTTGCCACCTTTGTGAGATGATTTGAATGGTGGCGTGCTACATATGCTGGAGTTATTGTAGGAGACTTTTCTGAAGTTTGGTAATTTTGGGTTCTAGTTTATATTAGATGTTTTTGATGTGAAATGTGACCCACACTTCCTAAATTAAGGTTGTTTTTATTGCTCTGCCAACAAAATCACTTAGAGGATTTTGGAGAATAGAGAACCATTAAATTAAAATGTTCAGCTATAATAATTTTGGGCTGGGTACGGTGGCTCACACCTGTCGTCCCAGCACTTTGGGAGGCCAAGGTAGATGGATTACTTGAGGCCAGAATTTCGAGACCAGCCTGGCCAACATGTTGAAACCCCATCTCTACTAAAAATGCAAAAATTAGCTGGGCATGGTGGCACACTCTGTAGACCCAGCTACTCGGGAGGCTGAGGCATGAGAATTGCTTGAACTCAGGAGGCGGAGTTTATAGTGAGCAGAGATTGGGCCACGGCACTCCAGCCTGGGCGACTGTGCGAGACTCTGTCTCAAAAAAAAAAAAAAAAAAAAAAAAAATTGAGGCAAAGCATGGTGGCTCACACCTGTAATCCCAGCACTTTGGGAGGTTGAGATGGGTGGATCACTTGAGGTCAGGAGTTCAAGACCAGCCTCGCCAACATGGTGAAACCATGTCACCACTAAAAATACAAAAATTAGCCAGGCTTGGTGTCGTGTGCTTGTGGTCCCAGGTACTCAGGAGGCTGAGGCACAAGAATCGCTTGAACCCAGGAGGCAGAGGTTACAGGGAGCCAAGACTGCACCACATCACTCTAGCCTGGGCAACAGAGTGAGACCCTATTTCAAAAAAAGAAAAAAAGAATTTTGAAATTATGGAGTATTGGCAAAGAAGACAGCTAGGCATGGTGGCTCATGCCTGTAACCTCAGCACTTTAGAAGGCCAGGGTAGATGGGGTCGCTTGAGCCCAGGAGCTCAAGAACAGCCTGGGCAACATAGTGATACCCTGCCTCTACAAAAAGTAAAAGTAAAATAAATTAGCCAGGAGTGGTGGTGCATGCCTGTAGTCCCACGTACTGGGTCGGGGGTGGGTGCTGAGGTGGGAGGGTCACTAGAGCTTTGGTGGTAGAGGCTGCAGTGAGCCGAGTTCCTGCCACTGCACTCCAGCTTGGGTGACAGAGTGTAACCTTGTCTCAAAAAGAAAAAGGGGCACAATCTTTAGCAAATGATTATTAATGATGTGTGAAGTTTATATATAATGTGCTTATTCAGCAATCACAATATAATGGGTACATTCTCCTCATAATGGTCATGATTTTTCGAATAACCTAAACCTGCTCAAAAACTTTGTACATTTCCGTTAGAATCAGAATAACATCCATATTGTGAATGTGCTCTAAGTCCCAAGGCCCTGGATTGTCCTTCCTCTCTGACCTCTCTTCACTCCACTCTCTCTCTTCCTCTTTGTGCTCTGGCCTCTGTAGCTCTCCTGGACCCTTGCACAGGCCACATACATCTGCTTCAGAGAGTCTTTATGTGTTGTGTGTCATTACTTTTTCCTGGAATGACATCCTCACTGATTTTAGCAGTGCCAGCTCTTCTCATTGTTGCTATCTGAAAGACGCCATGTCCTCAGGCCGTCTATGACATCTAATTGAAGAAAACCCCAGTCATTGCCTCCCAGTCCTCTGCATTCCATTACCCAATATTATTTTCTTCCACAACACATTCCAATATCTGATATCATCCTATTTTCTTGTTTTCTGATTTCTTTGTTTTCTTTTTTTCTCCCTTGACTATAATCTCCATGAAAACAAAACAAAACAAAACCATATTTATCATGTTCACTGTGGCATCCCCCAAATCTAAGATATGTGGTACTCAAATAGCTTCATATAAATAAATCATTGAATGTTGCACTGCATGTGTATGTTGCCTTCTTCCATGGCTAGAAAGTGTTCGTACCCTTCCAATGGATAAGTAATCACCCTTACGATTTCCAAGAATGGGGAGTTGTAAATCTTTCAAATTAATCCTGTAACTGTATAATACCAACAAACTTTAGTTTGACTTAGTAATACTTCCACATGTGATCATAGTTAAAAAATTGTCACCCCTTTTTCTGGATGCTGCTGGTTTTATATCTGATGGATTTACTTACTACACTCCTACTTGAGCTGAGAGTGGGTGGGTTGGTATGCTACGTCAATTGATAGATTAATTTATCCAGCAAGTATTTATCAAGCCCTTCCTATCTGCTTAGTACTATGCTTGGTGTAGGACATAAGTTGAAGTGGCTGTAACCTTCATGGAGTTTGCAGTTTACTAATATACAGAGCACACAATCGAACTTTTAACAATGAATCACAGAAAGTGTTATGATTTGGGAATGGCAGAATGTCACGGCATCCAAAGCTGGAACACCAGACTCAAGATAGAGTGATAGGGAAGACTTCCCGAAGCAGCAGCATCAAACCTGAGACTGGAAGGATACATAGGCATCAGTCAGGAGAAGTTAAGCATCTACCTGGCCTAATTCTCCAACGAGAATAGTTTCTGGAACCCAGCCTTTAAAGTGCTTCATTTTATTGGATGCAGTGTTAAAAAGTTGGTTTGCTTCCAAATGTAGTCCATCTAGTTGCTGCCATCATCATCATTGTCATCATCATCAGTATTTATTCAGTGAAGAGTTACCTCTAAAAATGTTACATGATTTAGTCAAGAAACTTTCACAACAACCTTAGCAGTAAGCACTAAGCGTATATTTGCTTCACACATGAGGAAGTGAAGCTCACACTATTTCACCCTGGCTCACCCAGCTACTCAGTACTATGTGCTTCTGTTCTCTGCTGCTCCCCGTGATGTTTGCACTGGACTCAGTTTGCTTGGAGATGCATTCTTTGGTTCATAACATGGGTAACATGTCAATGGAGACAAAAGGTGACCTATGCTGCATGGTTTAATGCCCAGGTCTCCTGGCCTGTCACTGACCTTGTGGATCCTAGATCATTTCAGATAATGGCAACAGACACTAAACAATGCAGCGTCAGTTCAGGTCTAGGGTTGCTATAGTGGCTTACTCTGTGACATAAAAGAAGGAAAATGCACTTTACCTCAGACTGCTAGACTGAAATCCACAACACTGCCTTGAGTTTTAATTATCTTATAGCTATTGCATGAAACAGTATGCTTCTTTAACTTAACCTTGCAATAGAACATTTTGAACAAAAAGTTTCTTGACACAGGGCTGTTACCATGCACTGGCTGTACCAAAAATATTCATCTCCTCTGAAGAATATCCATGGCCTCTGAACGAAACTTCCGCACTTGACTCTCTTCTACGCCCTCTCCAGAGCTTCAAGGCTTTGCCATTAAGGTAAACTAACAGTTGTATTTGCTAAACTCACATTCTGATGATCAGAAACACACACTCAATGGCTGTCTGTCTGGCTTGGCTCAATCTTGAGTTTTTACCTTCACAGTAGCAGTGGGTTCCTGTATTCTTATCTTTAAGATAGGCCCTACTGCCAAATTCCAACAACAATCTTGACCTGAGGCAGTCAGTAGCAAACAAGCCCAGTGACTACTGGGATTCAGTTTCAAGTTGTATGTGCTGCTCTTCCGAAAGTGACCATGTGACCCAGTTCTTGAAACCTTTTCTTTCATTAGTTACCATCCCCTGTCCATTTCCAGGCGTCAAGGTTGTATAATTTAGGGTTTGTTTGGATGCTTGTTTTTTGCCGTTTAGGGACCTGTCCATTCCTTTTCTGATAATGGAGACCTGTTTTTGGCTTGTCAGCCTCTCTCTGGGGACCTCATAGGAAATTAGGTAAAAAAGTAAACTTTCAAAGTTCTCACTCCTAAGGAACTCAGTTAGGGACTGCATATATATACATATATATACATACATATATATGTATATATACATATGTGTGTGTATATATATGCACTATATATATATATATATATATTTTACTCATCTGTAAGAACCTGTTGCTACTTGAAGATCTTTTGCAAAATTATCAAATTCATATAATTATCAAGACCACAGTAGGTAGTCTAAATGTGTGAAACCAGCCATTTGGGGAATACGGTCACCTGAGGGCCTGTCCAAACAGTCAAAGCTATTCCTTTAGATTTCACTCTGCCTGTGTTTGAATGTGATCCTTCTGTTCCCATACATCCTACTTTTCCTTAGGAGATGAAAATTTGCTTTTTAGGCAAAGTCTCCAATTTCGAAGAATTGGTAACTAATCCAGAAACAATAAAAAACAATATCGAGAAGAGAAAATATAAAATGAAACAAAGAATTAAAAGTGATAACTGTAACAGCTTTCTGGAACTGGCCTAAGACCTTTAGCTTATACCAAAAGCTGACGTAACTCCAGTAATATTCATCTGGTATAGCACAGTGAGTTACAAAGCTTGGATAACTTCTTGTTAACAGCACCCTGGTATATGGAACTAAAGTTGAGCCTCAGCCTTCTTAGGCTCTGACTCTCTAGAAAAAAATAATTATCAAAATTCCAATGTAAAATGGCAATCTAGTTTGGTTCATCACTTCCAAACAGATAACTGAAAGCTGTGAACACTTATAGATATATACATTAAAGTATGTAGTATTACTAACATGAGCATTGATGCTACTGCTACTACTAATAATAATTGGTAGTAATATTATGTATTAGGAGTTTTTCAGACTTGAAAATGTCACGGCCATAAACTCCAGATTCATGTGTCTGGGCTTTTTCTGATTTCAGCTAATCTGATTAAGTTCCATATAAAGATAGTATAATCATCAGCAGAAATGGTGATTTTAAAGCATACCTAGGGAAAAATGAAACATCCGGGACTCCCAAAGAGATTTGATAAGTTTAAGCAAATCACTTTTGCCAATATCTGGGGCCACTTTTATTTTTAACACTCTTTTACTGTTACTGACAACTTTCCTGGTATTCTCTCATCTGACAGCAGCTGTCATTATAAAAATTGCCAAGCCAATTCAGAGAGCACCTGCACAATGCCGGGGACTTAAACTTTTAACAACCTTCAGGAAAGCCTAGACTCATTACCACCTCTTGTCAGCTTGTACATGAGCTCATCTTTTAGTTGCAAAAGTTGGCAGATTAGAATATTATATATGACAGATCTGAAATAGCATCGATGACATCCTTCCCTGTAGTGTCTGTGAAAAGAAGCATTATGAAAAATCACATTTAGAAATTTGATAAGTACTCTACAAATTGAAGGAGGTTAGGTTCATGGCTATTTATAATCTATTTCATTTGTCATTAAAAATTCTAGCACGGTGTGAGTTTTAAATATTATAAGGATATCAGAAATGCTATGGAATGTTACTCCTTGGCACATATTGATTTTTTGCTCTTAAGACTTTTTAAAATTTATTTCCCTAGGTATATTGAAAGAACACTAACCTTTTCTTTTGAGTATAGTCTTTTCTACTTGACAAACTATCTCTTCTTTCTCTGCGTTGTGTTTCTGAAGTTGGATTATGCTCCCTTATATAGACCTCTCTGTCACAACTCCTGAAAATGTTTTGCCAACAAACTATTGTTTTTAAGTAATAATTATTTCCTCTCCCAAAAATTCAGTGAATTTGTTATACATGAAACAGAAATAGAACTTTCAATTTCCAGAGATTAACAACATATAACCAAAGCTAGCATATGGGATTTAACTAATTCTAGGCAAAAGCAAGGAAATATAACAGTCTGCTTTTCTTGGGTACTCCTATAGTACATTACTACCATTTTTGTTTCTGAAATTATAAACTATACTTTGCAGACTCCTCTTATTATCTGTGTTGCTAACCTCTAAAAATACAGATTATCAACCACCAGATAAGACTTCTATTTAAAGGTTTTTAATTTCTTTCTTTTTCTTTATTACATTATTGTTCATACTTTGAATATTTCCTATTTTTTAACTCATTGATTCTAAGTCATGACAGCATAAAGGGGAATCCTCCTGAAATCATTGTTTTGATGAAAGGCAAAGGTGTTTTATATTTACACCATAACTGGCTTACGTACACTTGCCTTGTCCGATTTAGAAGGGACTTTGCATCAGGTTTTCTATTCTATGCACACAGATGATTTTGGCTAGTGGGTGGGCGTGAGTAGGCAGTTGTGGCAAGTGGAGTTCAAAATCCTAAACTCATATTTTATAAGTGGTAAGTCATAAATAACTTAGGATTCTATGCAACTCTCCTTTACTGGTTTAATGAGGTAAAGGAGAACAGTCATCATATTAAATTATGTCAGTTTTTCTGGGAACAGGTGACAGAACAAATCATTTCAAACTCCCTCATTCTACATTCTAAGAATCCACTGAGGACTATAACTGCTGACCTTTGTGGCAGTGAGCTGTAGCTTGTGAAAAAAAATAATGAGTGAAGATTATATTTTACTGAACATTCTTACCCTAGACAAAATGATTCTTACCAACACTCACCCCTATAAAATATTTCTCTGAGAACATGCATATTATCCATTAAAAAGAGCTTCCCAATATAGACATTCTTATTTTTCATAAACACTTTAGAATGTTAATTGCTTTGTTCAGAACTGAATTGAGGAAGAGTTTATATTTGACATATGCATGCATATATATGCATAACAATTATGCATCTCCATATATATGCACACATATATAAATGTATTTAAATGTTTTTGTCAACTAATGTCTATATCAGGCTACAGAAAAATTAAACTTTTGATTTGAAAGTTACATTAGTAAGAGAGCTAACATTTTATTATGTTTCTTTCAAATTTCTGGGACATTCATACTAAACCCACTACTTTTAAATTTCATGTTTCCTTAGATCTCAAATCAGCATTTGCTATTTCCTAAAGAATGGTTCAGGGACCATTAGTCACAAGAGATGCTTAATAAAGGAAATAAAGATTCCACGGCCACATGTGTTGGGAAACACTGTTATTCCTTCTAAAAGAAATGCGTGATTCTATTTTTATAGTAAAGGTTCTAAAACATGTGTTTAACTTTGTTTAATCTAGTATTCCCCACACGTTTGATTTATAAAATGTAAGATTCTTTGTCTAGGTAATTCTTAGCAGCTTTTGTTGAAACAATAGTTAGCAAAAGTTTTGAACTTTTCATGGGAATGTATTATGTATTTATGTGTGTTTGCTTCAAATGCCTTTGATTTCTAACTTTCTCTTGGTTATGGCATGTGACACTTCCATTTATCTTGGGCATGGCATTCTTGAAACAGATTTATGTTTACTAGTAATTAATTATAATGAATAAGCCTTCTTTTTAAACAACATGCTATAATTGTTCCTTGTCTTTTAAGTATACTAACATGACAGCATAGAATGTTAATGATAAAATTTTTGTCACTTCAGTTAGCTGTATCTGAATAGACACTATGAAGATTCTTGTATCCAAATGTTTGCCATTTAAAAGAGTTTTCCTAATATGACTCATAGACTACCGGAATGGAAAGTGAGATCTGGAGATCATTTGGTCTCAATACAATTTTTTCCCTCTTGTATATAAAGGAAACAAAACAAAACAAAACAGAGAAAAACAACAAATCCAAAATTAGAACCTTTAAGGGAAGATAGAATCTACCAATAAGAGGGCATTATAGCAAAATGGTTAAGCTCACAGACTCCGGAGCCAATATATCTAAGATCTGTTCCTGATTTTACTAGTTGTGAGCCATTTGATTTGGAGCAAATTCTTGACCCTTTGCAGTTTTAATTCCCTCCTGTGTAAATGAGTTTAGGGTGGTTGGGGCCAAGTGAGTTAAGTTATGTAAAACTTGATTACGTGGTGCATAGTAAAAGTTGTTTCATTTTTCTTTTTTTAAATACTGTTATTAAGATTGAAGTCTGTTTTTTAGCAAAATGTCTTCAGAGAACATTTTATTTAATGTCCCTATAGAGATTACTTGTATTTAATAAATTAGCATTCAATAAGTATTATAAGAAAACACAGCGAGGTTGTGATCAAGGCTCCAAAGTGCCAAAGCAGAGCTACAGATACCAAAGACACAGAGGAATTCAGAAGCTGGAGATGTCACTCTGTGGTAGGATCCAAAGACACAAGGGGTAACAGGGCCGCTGGAGTCCTTGAGCCTGCAGCATTTACAGTCTGGGGAAGGTGGTGGTCACAAGTGATAAGAAAGCAATGTATGCAGGAAACATGATGAGCAGTAAGAATGTAGTAGTCAGGACGGCTAGTGAGAGATTGCTCTGGCTCTGTTTGCCTAAGTAGACAAGGAGGACTACATTAGCAGAAGGCTCTGTAGAGGAGGTAAATTTGTCCTGGAGGTGAAGAGTGAAGGCCAGTTAGCAGCTTAGAAAATGTCGGTGATTGAAAGCAAGTAGCTAAGTTCACTGATTTTTATAGCTATATTATTCTTAAAAGCAAGTCTGGTTTATAAATTCTGTACCAAATAGATCTAGGTTTGTCATGCTTTCTAAACTTTCATTCCTTTATCTCCAGATAGAAAATGTTCAACTTAAATTGACTGAATCACAATTACTCTTAATTTTAACAGTCTTTCTGATGACAAGGGAAGGGTTAGAATCACTCAAACAGCTTGACTACATTGTACTTAAAATGAGTAGAGGCTAACATATTTATGATTTCTGAGCCAATAACATTGTCTAATGTGAAATCTTAGAATGCTTCCCAATGTCTGGATCTTCTCCCTTTGACCACAATGAGACAGGACAGAACTCCTAGCCCTACTGCGGTGATCTGAGGCTCTGTTCCGGCCAGTAAGTGGTGGAAGGTATGACATGTGTCACACCCAGGTCAGAGCACTGGATCATTTGCAGGATTCTTCAGAGGCCCCTTCCCACTGAGGCAGTGAATAGGAGGCTATAAAGGTGAAGCCTCAGTCGCCCAAGGTCTTGCAGAACATGCAGTGATCAAAGCAGTCCTCAGTGCAGAAGCCGCATGAGGAAGAAATAAAAGTTTGTTGTTTAAACTACTGAGGTTTTGAGAGTTTTGCTATACTGCATCGTAACCTAGTCTAGCCTACCTGATACTCATATTTATCAACATAAAATCGCGTGTGCGTGTATGTGTGTGTGCGTGTGTTCTTTGCCTCTTAAGCAGGAAAAAGAAAGCTAAAATGAAAATACAATTCAAAACAGTTTTTCCTCTGGTTAATATAATACATGCAAAGAGACAAAAATGGAACCTTCTCTATGCCTTTGCAAGGAATCCAGTTTTCAGTACATCAAAGAAAAAATATTAATCTCAGGTCAGTCTGTCACTCTGTATCATAATGATAAATTAGGTAAATGAGTGAGGAGAGTCGGGTATGGCATAAGATATCTTCATTATACAGATAGAATGACTGAAGGTCAGCTAAAAGGGCTTAATTTCTCAAGGTTGCAAAATCATGAAAATATGCCTCCCAACTCACTTCCATTTTCAATATGTCAATTATAATACAAAACTTTACAGAATAGTATTTTAGGTGTATAATAGATTGACCTCAATTATTTCAAATAACAAGTTTTTATGTTAGTTATATTAACTTATTAGAATAGAAAGCTGTAAGATGTATTTTTTCTTTGTCTAATAATCTCTAAAATCAGCAATCTGAAATAATAGTAAGAGATGCTGCTCCTCATTTCAAATAATACAGATACATGGGAAAAATAATGGCAATTTTACTATCATATTTTACTTTTTTGTATGTGTAGATTATAAGGCTATTTTTCTAATAAAGTAAGTTCACTAATATATCTCACTGTGTTAACCTTCCTATTTCCTGCATGTCCTCAATATTCATAAAAATAATTTTCTGGCCGGGCACGGTGTCTCATGCCTGTAATCCCAGCACTTTGGGATGCTGAGGCGGGCGGATCATGAGGTCAGGAGATCAAGACCACGGTGAAACTCCACTTAAAAATTACAAAACAGTAGTCGGGTGCAGTGGCAGATCCCTGTAGTCCCAGCTACTCAGGAGGCTGAGGCAGGAGAACGGCGTGAACTCGGGAGGTGGAGCTTGCAGTGACCTGAGATCGCAGACTCCATCTCAAAATAATAATAATAATAATAATAATAATAATGATAATTTTCCAAGAGCACACTTATTTTGGGATGGCTTAATTTATTCATAATACATTTAATTAATTAGTTTATGATTTATATTACTTAATCTATCCCCAATACAAAGATTAAGATTTGGAAAGAGGCAAGAATGCCTACTATTTGTATGACTGCTCAACAATGTACGAGTCTATAAATTTAAGATGTTGTAATTTAAAATAGATGAGTCTATTGAAATCAATGGAGAATAAAACACCTACTTTCCTAACAGATTTAGTAACTGAAACTCAGAGCCAACAGAAGAAGACCAAGAAAGTTATAGGATTAAAAAAAAATGATAAGCACTTAAAACTGGAAGAAAAAAAACCCAAAAACCTGGTGCTAGAGCTATTTCTTAGACCATCCTGAGTTTTCAACAAATTATTTTTAAAATGGTTTATTTCCCCTGCTTGTATTGTTCTTGATACTAAGCACAATTATTTCCTTTTAAATTTAATAGATCTTAGATTCAATTTAAAGTTTTTTATTTTATTTAATTTATTATTTGAGAAAGGATCTCGCTGTGTCATCCAAACTGGATTACAGTGGCACGTTCTCAGCTCATTTTGCAACCTCCACCTCCTGGGTTCAAAGGATTCTCCTGCCTCAGCCTACTAAGTAGCTGGGATTACAGGTGCCTGCGACCACACCCGGCTAATTTTTGTATTTTTAGTAAAAGTGGGGTTTTGCCATATTGGCCAGGAGGGTCTTGAACTTCTGATCTTAAGTGATCTGCTGCCCTCCACCTCACAGTGCTGGGATTACATGGGATTACAGGCATGAGCCATGGTGGTCTGCCTAAAGTTATTAAACAGTAGTTTTTTCTTTCGTTTACTTCTGGGTCCTATTTTGATGCCCTGTGATGCTCAATGTTCTCATAGTACCCTTTAATTTCTGAGTCATTTCAAATAACTAGGAGGATATTGAATGTACTCAACATGAATAAATTATAAATGTTTAAGAATAGATAGATATACCTATTACCCTGATCGGATCACTAAACCATATATTGTAACATCACTCTGCATGCCATGAATTTGTACAATTATTGTGCCAAATTAAGAAAGTAAATTCAAAACGGAAAAAAGCATATAAATTTCTCTTCACTTCCACCATCTTGTTAAATGACAATAGCCAAACAAATACACCATTATTTCTAATATACTAATAAATGTTAAACACCTTCATCTTCCAAGGTAATATATTTGGGTTTTAATTGGATCATTGGAGGGCAATAATGAGAAGGATTAGTTTCTTCTTGTCGTGAAAGATTAATGGCTTACTTACACATACGGACCTTTCTCTGCATAGATTCAATTTTCAAGATCCATTTTAAATACTACCTCTTCTATGAAGCCTTTTCCTTCTATACAGTGACCACACACCCTTGTTTGAACCTTTGGACTCATCATAATTAATAGCACCCCATATCTTCCCAGAACAGAATTTTCATGTTCTATTTGGATGATTAATTATGTGGTCATACTCCTACCCTAGATATTGAAAATTTAGAATCATAGCTGATCTTATTTTTTGCATTACCACCCTACATTTTTAATGCTTATATTTTAGAATTTGTTTAGTTTGTAATTTGACTGCCATGGTTTCATGATTTTATATATCTACATAATATATCTTTATCATGTTAGCTTAAAGACAAATATTTTCCATTATATATATTTACAGCTTTACTTGCATACAGATACAGTGCAGTAAAGGTATTTGATAAATTTTGAATAAACTCGTGGCTTTAGTTTCAAAGATAGTTCTTTGTAGTAGGTTATAAGTTTTCCTACTTGTTAAAGTTTATTAAATATATGTGTAATGGTCTTGTTTATTCAAGCTATAAATGCTTAGCTTTTAAAATTCTTTATAAATTATCCCTCCAGAAATAACCTGTTGGATATTTCTATGAAACAGTGCCAAATAAAAATCTATAAATATTCATAATGTTTATAATTTATTAAGCATTTTTAAATTATGAGTCAATCTAAACATATTTTAGTGGCATGTCATTATAACAAACACAATGGGAGAAAATTTTAATTCCCCTCACCAATAAACCTCTTTAATTATATAGATATGTTTATTTTAAATAATTCAAAAAAATGGATTCTTATGTAGTAAATACATGAAACCAAAGGGATACTATTGAATTCACTGTTCTAAATCCTCTGTTTTAAAATTAATGATATATCAAGGGATCTTATGCATCAGAGACTATCAAACATTTTAGTAACTTCAGCATCTTAAAAAAACACCATGAATATTTCAATATTTTTATCTTATAACTGTGTTATAATTGACGTTCTTACAAAATAAATTTCCTTTTTTTATTTTCTTTTAATGTAAATGCTTCTAGTGCTGTGATGTGAGTACCTTTAGCTGTAAATTAAAGAAAACCCAAATATGGTATTGGGTTACTGTCTGTGGTCAACTTGGTGTCATCACAGCCCCCATCTTCCCTCTTTTCTGTAGATACAGCAGAGCAGGATCCTGTTCATGTTACCCAGGATCCTGTTCCCCATAGGTTAGTGATCAGAGTCTGCTAATAAGAGACATTTTGCAAGATTTATAAGGCTTAAGAGAAAGACATCTTTTTTCCTTTGGAGGCAATTGTAGCCAGATGAGACAGGAGATTCACAGTAACTTACTAGCAAGCTCTTAAGAACATCATGATTTTCTGCTGATGTCTGCATACTTGATAGAAACTTCTAAAGTTTTTTGAGAATTGTAGCATCTTCCATGTGAACCCTAAGAACCTCCCACTTCAGCTTTACAAGTTGAAATGTTCAGGGGTGGCTTTCTGGATCTCCATTCTTTCACATGTCGAAATGTGTTCATAATTCCCATATTAAACGCTTCATACCTGAAATACATAGAGTGGTTTCTGTCATCAAATCCTAACTGGTACACCAATTAAAAATGGCCTAAATCAAATGGACTCTTGCTTTCTCACGTAAGAGTTGTGAAAGTAAGTGTGTTCTAGAAGTATTTATTTCATTGGATTGATGACATCATCAAAGACCCAGTTTTCTTTATTTCCTTCTCTGCCATACTCAAGATATAGTCACATTTTCTTAGACTGGTTCCTCTCTTCAGCACAACTCCAAGACCTGGGCAAAAAGGCCCTTATGGCACAAGCATCCCTCAGCCACAGGGAAGCATTCTGTCATATTTCTCAATAACCATCAAAGCAAAAGATGACTATAACTGAATGCTGGAAGATGTGTAGGTGATGCCATTGTCTATTTCAGAACTATTAAACTGCAAGTAACAGATGAAAGAGAAGTAAATTAACCTGTTAGAAAGCATAAGGTTTCTGACATAGTCACTTCCCAAAAGGGATGCGTTTCCATTTCTTGCCTCTCTATGTGATCTGGATATACGCAGGTCAGTGTGTACTAAAAGTGTGCAGCAGTTGTACATGGTGACTGAAAAATATATTTTTTTTTCCTGAGATGGAGTTTCATTCTTGTTGCCCAGGCTGGAGTGCAATGGCATGATCTTGGTTCACTGCACCTTCTGCCTCCTGGGTTCAAGCGATTCACTTGTCTCAGACTCCTGAGTAACTGAGATTACAAGTGTGTGCCACCATGCCTGGGTAATTTTTGTATTTTCGGTAGAGACAGGGTTTCACCATGTTGGCCAGGCTGGTCTCGAACTGCTGATCTCAGGCGATCTGCTCGCCTCAGCCTCCCAAAGTGGTGGGATTACAGGTGTGAGCCACCACGCCCGGCCGAAAAATATTTTATAATATTAAAAAAAATGAGTAAGGCATATCAATTTTTATACAGAAAACTAGATGGATTCTTAATACAAGAATTGTGAATTACTTTATGTTATAAAATGTATTTAATATTTAATTTTTTTCAAAAATAAAATTTAAATGTTAGCTATATTTAAATAATTTAAATACAGCCATGCATTTCTTAACAAAGGACTATTGTCTGAGAAATGCTTTGTTCGGTGATTTTGTTGTACAAACATCATATGGTATTCTTAAACAATCATAGTTGGCATGGCCTGCTACACACCTAGGCTATATGATCTAACCTATTGCTCCTATGCTGCAAACCTGTACAGCCTGTTACTGTATTAAATACTGTAGGCAAGTGTAATAAAATTGTAAGTACTTGTGTATCCAAGCGTTGAAAAGGTAGTATGTTGCATCACAAAGATACAATGGCTGTGTCACTAGGCAATAGACATTTTTCAGTTCTATTATAATCTTATGGGACCACTATTAGATATGTGATTTTTCCTTGACAGAAACATCATTATGCAGCATATAACTTATTGTCAAAGACAAGAAAAAAAAATGCACATGCCAGAAATTTGACTGAAAATCAGAAGACTTCTCTTCTCCATGCACAGCTGATAGTTTGTGCTACTGTGCTAATAGTGACGATGTTCTGTTGAAAAATTCTAATATTGTACACGATACTTTCTGAATCTACCCACATGTGAGATATCTTATGAAGCACACATTAAATTTCAGCTTAAGATCACATCTGGGCAAACAATGCTAATTCCATGTAAATTCAGTAAAAACAATTTGATTTAATATAGATAAGATACAAAACGTACTAGAAGCAAATTGTTTTTGGGAGAAAATTAAATTAATTTGGAAATTGTGCAATCTACAGTTACTTGGAATGGTTTACAAAAACACAGGTTTAATTTGGTTACTTTAAAAAGGTTAAAATTATTTTTACATTTTTTAGAAAAATTATTTTTCTGAATTTCAAAAGAAGAATGATTCAGTAAGCTATCACACTATTTTCAATTGTTTTCTTTATTTCTTTAGATAGTATGCCATACTAATTTTTTTTTTAATTAAGAAGTACCCTGATGTTGTTTCATGAGAAAGTAAAAATTAGCAGTAATATAATTGCTCATTATGGTAAAATTCAAAAATAACAAACTAAACTGAGACAAGAAAGTTTGCCTAAGTTAACATTCTGGTCAATAAAATGCATGTATAGCAAAAATCTTGATTCAAACAATGTAGCTCTTTATTTTGCTGAAATTGAAGAAGAATTCATAAATATATTGAATAAAAAATTTAGGTTTAAAACAGAATGCCTTTATTTTATTTTTCTTACAAGCACGGCAACCCATGAACACACAGAATCAGCATTATAAATGTAATTCAATTGTCATTTTTTTTTGCCAATTTTTAGTTATATGAAATTGTAGCTTTACATACATATATTTGGAAAATTTATCTATCGTGGGTAGGAGGTATACTATGTCTTATTTACTAGTTGGATGTCTTCATTTTGACCTTTTCAATGTTTAAATGTACAGTATGCAGACCTTGATTTGTACTACTATCCCTGTCCTGTAAAGGTTAGCGGTGGAACTATCCCTCATCCTCCCCAAATTATGATTTATAGTTCCAGGTGGCAGAGACGCAGAAAAAGTTAGCTTTACCTATGTAACAAACCAGCACGCCTTACACATGTAGTCCAGTACCGAAAATTAAAAAACAAAAAATCTTGTCTCAAAATTTTCTCAACAAATCTTCCACATGATAATTCATTTATTCATATTTTCTACTTTTTCCTAAGTCAACTAAGACAAATTGCACGTTATTTAGAAAATGTTTCACTTTTTACATATTCTTTAATTTAGCATATATAGTGTTTCTTATAATGGTAATCTTCTTAATATTTATAAGTAGAGTTTTAATTTAAAATTTTAATTGGTATTAGTGACTTTTATCCTAGGGAAACTTGTCAAATACTGCTTTTGTTGTTTTTAATTAATTTCAAATTATAATTTTGTATTGCCTTCTACCATATATATACATTTAAATGAAGTTTGAGAGACAAATATTAAGAATTTTTATTTTTTATTGAGACAGATTTTATGTAGTCATCAAATTAGATCTTTAATGACATTTTATACATTTCCATATACTGTGTTCTTGTTATTTTTGATTTATCAGCCTTATTTAAGGTTTTGTTTCTTTTCTGAGTGAGAAATTATTTAGGAGTGTTTTTTTGAAAGAACTCTTCGGGTTTATTTTAATCATGAATTTAAACTGGTATTACTCATTTCTATTTTAGTTTATGGGAGTTTAAAGAATATGCCCTATATGTACATTTGAAAGTTTACCGAGACGTTGCTATCTCTTACATAATCATGTTTTTAAAAACTTACAGTGCTAGAAATGCTGTAGTTTCTATTTTCCCGATAGAAAGTTTGCTATAATTCTATTAAACTTTACTAGATTGGTGTGAAATTAACTGCAATTAATTATTTTAGGTTACTTTAATCAACTTAATATTGATTAAACTCAGTAATATAATAAAGAGAACTTCCTTTAAAATGCTAAAAGAGAAAGCGTTTTAGGAACATTGCTTGTTCCAGACTACATTAGGAATGCATCTGCTACACACTGCCATAGTATCCTTAATTCCTCCACATAACACTTATTAGGCTAAGTACAGTTTATGTATATATTATTTTTTCCATAACCTGAATGAGCCCACAGTTTCTGTTTATTTAGTATGCATTTACAAATTTTGTTTTGTATGTGCATATAGGGTATATATTTGTAGCAATTAGTACACTATCACATGATAGTCAACCATATTTTTAATGAAAGAATGCATGGCTGGCTGGCTGGCTGAATAGTTGAATGTGCTAATATTCCTATTCTAAAAGAAAATGCTCTGTTGACTGGGCACAGTGGCTCATGTCTGTAATCCCAGCGCTTTGGGATGCCAAGGCAGGTGGATCACCTGAGGTTAGGAGTTCGAGACCAGCCTGGCCAACATGATGAAACCTTGTCTCTACTAAAAATACAGAAAAAAAAAAAAGAAAAAAATTAACTGGGTGCAGTGGCAGGCACCTGTTATCCCAGCTATTAGGGAGGCTGAGGCAAGATAATCGCTTGAACCCGGGAGGTTAAGGTTGCAGTGAGCGGAGATTGCACCATTGTACTCCAGTCTGGGTGACAAGAGTGAAACTCCATCTCAAAAAAAAAAAAAAAAAAAAAAAAGATGAAAATGCTCTGTTTGGAACAACCTGGGATGCAAAATTATTAGTTACGGGCCCCATTTCCAACCAATATACAAATGAATTGATAAGAAAAGATTAATAATGATAATCAAGGTTCTAAGAATATAATCTTATTGAATTATTGATACAAAATAGACACAAAAGGAAAAAAAATAAAATGAGCTGTAGATGGCAAGAGTGGGTCAATGGCTCAAGGAGTCACTGGAAGATGAGAGTAAGTTTTAGGCATAAATAGCACTTAAAACACAGGGAAGAAGTGAATTAAAGTTAGAATTTTCTATATTGTGTCTCATTTAACTATTGCTCTAAAACATACTTTTGATGCCTCCCTTGATTCAGAAAAATTAGTCAAGTATAAAACATATATACATACATTAAAAGCTAGTGAGTAATATATATATGTAGTTTATGTATATATGGTTTATAAGTATTAAATTATATATAACTATACAGTCAGACGTGTGTATATATCTGTGTGTGCGTGCGTATATACGTGCGTGTGTGTGTGTATATATATATAAAATCTGTGTGTATGTGTGTGTTTATACACATATATATGTGTATATATGTGTTTGTACACATATATACATACATAAACATGCATATGTATATATGTGTATGTGTACACATGCACATATATGTGTATATATGTGTGTACACATACACCTTTATACATACATATATATATACACATATATACGCACAGATTTTATATATATACACACACATATATGCACACACACAGATATATACACACACACACATCTGACTATATGTATAGTTATATATATAACTTCATATATACATAAAGTTAGTTCAGGCTTCTATAATAAATTAACATAGACTAGTGACTTACACAACAGACATTTAGCTCTCACAGTTCTGGAGGCTGGAAGTGTAAGATCAGGGTGCCAGCATTGTTGAGTTCTGATGATAGCTGTCTTCTGGGTGGCAGAGTTCCAGCTCCTCAAATCCTCGTATGATCAAAAGAGAGCTAGAGCCTCTCTGGAGTTTCTTTTCTAAGAGCACTAATCCCACTCATAAGGGCTCTATCTTTATGACTTAATTCATTCTCAAAGGCCCCACCTTCTAATAACATCACATTGGGGTTAGGATCTCAATATAGGAATTTTAGAGGGACACAAACATTTAGTCCATAACAAGGACTTTAAGAACATCTAAATGAAAAAGGCACAAAAGCAATTTAATGAAGAACTGCTGAGGATGCAGTCAATTCACTTTCTTTAAACCATCGTTTTGTTATATGGTCTGTTATAGACAGTGTTTTGACTTGAGCATTTGAGGGCAAATATTGGTAAGTTATTTATTGAAATTGTTTAGATTATTTAAATATATCTAGACAGCTTGGTAGATCTTACTTTTTATTCATTACTAAAAGCACTGTATTTCATTTGATCAAAAGTAGTTTCATTTGAAATTTGTTTGCTATAGAGACATTTTAATTGTTGGAAATATTATAAAAATTAATTTGGATTTAAATCCACCATCTTACACTTATTAACTGTTTAAAATTGGCTTCCATATTCATAAAATGGAGAAGTTACTACCATCAACCACACAAGATGGGATGCAAGACTGAGATAGAGAAGCTGGCAGTGCTGATTTTAAAAAGTGGACAACTTTAAGACATATTTTGGAAATAAAAATGATAGGACTCACTGGTGGATTAGAATTAGAGGCAGAAGGCAAGGATTTCCCCATGCTTCCGACTTGAGCACCTGGTGTAATAGAAGGGTCAAGAGCATTGCAAATGGGAGGGCAGAACACACCAGTATTGCCAAGACATTCTATTGAAAAGATGGCTGAATGTGCAGAGATAATTAAGCACACACATAAGATGTTATTGTCTCCATCCCACTGGATGGGGGCCATCCTTCAAGTGTGGCAGAAGAAGTTGCAGTGTGCATGGATCATATTTGGATGTTGATGAAGCATCAAAAGGAAGATGCCAATAAAGGAACGAATATTTGGGTCTGGTGTCTACAAATACTGAAATATAGATTTAGAAGGTATTAGTAGGAGGAAGAACCAAATTATTTTTTAAACAGTGATCAAATATCTACGGGAAAAAACAGGGATAAGTTTCATTAATGAAACTAGGAGTAGAGAATGTGAAGGAAAAATTAACCAAGTTAAATGAAATGAGTGGAGAAAAAGGAAAGTAGCCAGAGCAACCTTTGGAGCAAGGAAGAATTTGTTTTGCATGATTTTGCCCATAGAGGGGAAATATTGCAAGTCATTAGCAAATAAAGGTGCAGTAGAAAACAAGAGATGAGTGTAGTCTCTAAGAAGGTAAGAAGGAATGAGCCTTAGGCCACAGGTAGAGACATTGGTCTTTGATAGCATAGGGCATCTTGCTTCCTTTGTCACAGAAAGTGAGAACAGTGATGGTAGAGCAGGTTAAAAGTTACAGGGAGTAAAGAGTCAATATATTCAAAGTCATCACACTAATTTTTAAGAACTAAAAGGTAAATATAAAATTGGTATGTTGTATAATTTAAATCTAATGAAGGCTACTTTAAAAGATGACAAAGGCCGGGCGCGGTGGCTCAAGCCTGTAATCCCAGCACTTTGGGAGGCCGAGACGGGCGGATCACTAGGTCAGGAGATCGAGACCATCCTGGCTAACACGGTGAAACCCCGTCTCTACTAAAAAAAAAAAAAATACAAAAAACTAGCCGGGCGAGGTGGCGGGCGCCTGTAGTCCCAGCTACTCAGGAGGCTGAGACAGGAGAATGGCCCGAACCCGGGAGGCGGAGCTTGCAGTGAGCTGAGATCCGGCCACTGCACTCCAGCCTGGGCGACAGAGCGAGACTCCGTCTCAAAAAAAAAAAAAAAAGATGACAAAATACAGAACAATATCTACAGCAAAATAGTATTTGTAACAGCTGTGTTCTAAAATAACATTCTGTATTTATATATTTTCATAGGACGTATCCATTATTATTTTGTCAGAAAAAAAAATGATTTACTTTTTTGCCTCTTGATTTTTCTCTAAAAACTTTTAATCGGCATGTTCGTATAAAGAATATATTCTTTATTTTTGTTTATACCAAGTTCACTGATTAGGCTCAAATCATCACAACTTTTAGGATGAGAAATTTTGAAATATAACATAAAAAATAAGTAACTGTTTAAAAGAAATAGCCAGCAAAGATATCTTAATATGACTTTTATGTAGGCAGGATCAGGCTCCTCCACCTTGATTCTGTGGAATTGATTTGCTGAAGAAGTGTTCTCAGGAGAAGAACCTGTGACACAGTGAGGGCACAGAATAAGGCAGGGAAAAAGGCCAAGCAAAGATGTGATTTGGCTGAAATCGAGGTTCAACACATGCTCACAAGGAACTTTGTAGCATCAATGGCACCACAGTAGTCTCGCCTCAAGGCAAAAGGATGGTGCTCTTGTCCAATCATGCAGACATTGGCCACAGACTTCCTTTCCTCCCATTTCTGAATACGGTGGCCCTGTTGTAGAAAAAGCGCCGCTCCGGGCATTGTAGCAGCCATAGATGGGTGCATCTGCAGTAAATGGGATTTGTGTGAGGCAGCCAGGATAACGGAAAAATTCGTGTCCTAGGGCACCAAAAGAATTAATATCTAGCCCTAGTTCTTCTTTTAATCAGGACAGTAATATTTTTTTCTTATATTCACCAAAATGCAAATTATTTTTCAAGAAGTTTCTGTGTGACAACTCCAAAACATACTAGCTGCTTCTTGGGGTTTGGTCTGAAGGTTCATTGTAATATGAACCAACCAAGAGCTTCCCTCAACTCTTAGCTGGACCCCAAGTATTAATTGTTCAGTATAAATCTCTCCATAAATGAGTTGAAGGAATCATATGATTGAAACCCAAATATCACAGAAGCATCACACGGGGAAGAAGTTACTTCATGGCAATACGTTTTCATCCTAAATAATTATTTCCTTTTAAAGTTATATGACATTTCAATTGTATTTAACTTTGTTGTTGCTTCTGTAATCTCATTGTTTTATTTTTATTTTGAGAAATACAGTACTTTCTATATGGATATTGGCAAGTTCACTAATTCTGTTTTTCATTTGGCAAGCACTTAGTAAGTGCTTATTCTATATAAGGTAATGAATGAAACAAACAAACAAAAAGACACAAATCCCTCTACCCACAAGCATAAAATGCAGCAAGATGACTGAGACATGCACATTATGCATTTCAGCCTAATATCTCCCCTGGTAAGAATCACTGGACAGATGCTGGTTACATTTGTTAATGAGAGAGCAAGCCACTCCTGATGATCTCTGAGAGCTTCATGTAGGTCACATCTTACAGCACTAGATGTAATAAAGAGCATCAAAGAGCAGAAAGATTGGATGTGGACATCTCAGGGGCACAGACGTGAATGTGCAAAGGAAGTGAGGTGCGAAGTCCCAATTTAAGTTCCTGAGAACTAGTTCGACAGAAATTCATGGAAATGAAAGTGGATATGATATTAAAGATGAAAAACAATGTATATATTAGCTCAATTCTGCCACTTTGTAGCTTTGTTATATTAAATATATTACATGATTATCTGTGTCAGGTCTTCATTTACAAACTAATCTATTAATTATTACATGCTAAACACTGTGCCAAAGGGTTCACAAACATAGTCTCACATAATCCTCATGTTAAACACATAAGGCAAGTTATCATTTTACAGACGAGCCCACTGAAGTTAAAGAGTTTTAGTAACTTTCCTAAACTCACACCTTTGCTCAATGACTGAACAGTAATTCAGACTAGGCCTGTTTGACCTTAGTTTTCATGACCCTAAATATGGCATAATACTACAAACCATTTGTCCTGCTCAATTCTCAGGGGATAGTGTAGGTTTAAAAGATGCGTGTGGCTTATGGGCAACTAACTACTCTTGAATAAGCAGCAATCTTTCCTGTAATTTAAAGTTTGATTCTTGTTTATACTTTAGCTTGACTTATCCATCTTAACCAGGAATGCAGACCCTCATAATTATTCCAAATATGCACACAGCCCTTGCTTGGTGTGTGACCTTGGTCACTTAACTTCCTTAGTTTTCTGCTGTGTAGGTAAAATGAAATATAAATTATACTCTTGCAGTTGTGTGAGAAGGGAGTGATATATAAGTAACTGCTCTTGTAGCCATTTACTTCTAGATCAAATAGAGTGATGAATGCATGCATCTGGTGGATGGAGACCAAAATATGACCTTTATTACTGATAGAGCTGTTTTGAAAATCACCTTTGATCTATAGCCAAGTGGGATTGCTAACATTTCATCCCATGAACAACACTGGACAACTACAGATTTTCTCTACCAGGAGCAGTGCCCTTATCACAAGACAGACAGCAGACCGGAACATGTGGAATTGAGTACAGGGTGGCTTCTAAGGATGCTGCAGCTGAGCTGAGCATGCTTAGTTTCTTCTCCAAAGATTACTAAACAGATAATACATATCTCCTCCCACTGTGGAAAATGAGTGAATGGCAGGGTGAGTGATGGTGATGGGTAAAGGCCAGAAGTATTAATTTTTTCCCATGATTTTCATTCCTGGCTGTACAATGTGTAGATACGATACTATACAATACGTAGAACCTTCAACAAAGAGTTTCTTTAATTAGTTTGGTCTGTGGCTCAGGCACTAGCAATTCTTCCACTTGAAAATAAAGAACATGGAGTGGGGAATAAATGTTTCTGCAAATCAACGCTATCTTATTTTGAAAATACATTGTAAGAAGTAAAAATAGAGTATCTTTCTGGTTTTTAGTTTTAATAGCATAGGAGCAAATATTTGAATGTTCTTTCTGATGAAAATAACTTTCCACTTTTATATAAAGAGCTATACATTTAACATTTATGTAGAAATCAGTTTTTCTGAATTGTGCTTGTTTTATTTATGGCTGGGAGGGATCAGAGGCGAATAGAGTGATGTGGGATGATGACCCAGAACCAATCTGAGGACAAACTTTTAAGTGGAACTCCTTTGGGAAAGGCTTTATGTAGAATCCTTATTATTTGGACATTATGGTTGGCATTGCCAGTGACATTTGCAGAGCAGGGCAGGAACAATCATTCCACTTCTTTTGAACTTTTTAGAATCAAGTGCTCAATGATATTCTCATTTCAATACCACTTTTTATAGGGAATCAGTACTCAGTTTTCAATTAGCTGTTTCTGTGGGAATTTTGTGGGAGGTAAGGAATGGGCATGAGCCTAGTTGCTGCCACTTCCTTCCCTGTGAGACTTATAAATACCCAAGAAAAATATTGAAACTTTTGGGCATTAATATTTAATGTAAATTTAGTACTTCTTTAGACTGTAGTTGTAGAAGTGATTTTACCTTCTTATTTTGGTATATAATTCATGTTAATATGTTTTCATATATTTCATTAAAATATTGTTGAAATATTTTATACTTTAGTTATACTTTATTTTTCTGAACTTCACTAGATATGTTCTGATTATTTTTTCTATATATATTTTATTATTGTTATTTTATCTTTTTTGAAATTTTACTTTAAGTTCCAGGATACATGTGCAGAACGTGCAGGTTTGTTACAGAGGGTATATGTGTGCTATGGTGGTCTGCTGCACCTATTGATCCATCATCTAGGTTCCCTTTTCTCGCCCCCAACTTCCAACAGGTCCCAGTGTGTATTGTTCCCCTTCCTGTGTCCATGTGTTCTCATTGTTCAGCTCCCACTTATGAGTGTTGAAAACCAAACATACAGTGTTTGGTTTTCTGTTTCTGTGTTAGTTTGCTGAGGATGATGGCTTCCAGCTTTATCCATGTCCCTGCAAAGGACAAAATCTCATTCCTTTTTTTGGCTTCACAGTGTTCCATGGTGTATATATACCACATTTTCTTTATCCAGTCTATCATTGATGGTCATCTGGGTTGAGTCCATGTCTTTGCTGTCGTGAATAGTGCTGCAATAACCATATGTGTGCATGTATCTTCATAGTAAAATGATTTATATTTATTTGGGTATATACCCAGTAATGGGATCGCTGTGTCAAATGATATTTCTTGTTCTAGTTCCTTGAGGAATTGCCACACTGTCTTCCAAAACTGTTGAACTAATTAACGTTGCCACCAACAGTATAAAAGTGTTCCTATTTCTCCACAGCCTCACCAGCATCTGTTGTTTCCTGACTTTTTAATAATTGCCATTTCCATTGGCATGAGATGGTATTTCATTGTGGTTTTGGTTTGCATTTCTCTAGTGATCAGTGAGATTGAGCTTTTTTTCATTCTATGTGTACTTTGAAATAATTTTGTTAAATTGCCTTTCCTCCCCTCCTAAACAACTACTGCTTTTTATTGCATCATCATAAATTTATTAGTTAACATAGGGAGAATTAACAGCTTCCTACTTAATAATACTAACAAGTTACCAGTCTGTTCTTATTTTATTTTATTTCCTTGTGTTTAAATTACCACTTCGTTTTGAAAACTGTATGGCTGGGTAACTTATCTTTTTGTTGTTGTTTATTTTTATAATAATTTTACTTTTATGCCTAAAATCTTGTATTCCTTTTTTGTTGTATTGGCAGGATGACACTTATTTCCTGAATGGTACTAGCGTCTTTCCTTTGAATCAATTCTAAGCCATTTGTTGCTTTTTGCTACACCAACCATTCAGTCAAATGCAAATCCTTAGACCTGGGATGGGAATGCTCTTTGTAGCTTCTGGTACCTGGACTACTTCTCTAAGTCTTTAGTGATACTGAGATTTGCTCAACTCCCCTTCATTCTCCTTTCCCTCATGTACTTCACCATCAGACATGAAACTGGTATTCCAAAATAGAATTGTCCATGGATCTTTTGGACACCATTTTTGTTATATCCATGTAGTATTTTCCTTCAAGCAGCAAGTCATAGACCCTGACCTCATACCAGTCTTACCTGCAGTATTGTTTACAGACACTCCTCAATTTGTCTAGTTTATGTCATCCTTTGCTAGAATCAGTTTCTACTTATTATTATATTTCTTTGGTAAAGTCGTTTGTAATTATCTATGGACTCAAATCATCGTTTCAATTTCTAATGTCTATTTATTTTTCTAAATCTTTTAAAGAAAAAAGATTAGAAAGCTTTATTAGAGTGAAATATACCTATAAGGGTAGAATTTATAAAATATATGTAAGTATACTAAAAGATTATATAATTCAATGTTTATTTTTCATGCCTTATCCTGACAGTATGCATACAATGTCTGAAGGGATTGGAACACAATGTTCCGTAACCTTCTAGATTCACGATTTCTTCTTTCAAATGTTTTTGTGGTATCTGTTTCACATAGCTCTTATGACAAATAGATATCATGAATTCACAGTATAGTGGCATAGATGAGACAATCAGAATTTCTTTTCAAATACAAATGGAAATGAAATTGGCATATAATCAACATGATGATATTAAAAAGTAATTTTCATGATTTTACACAAACTCTCTAAGGAAGGAAAATGATAATGAAAGTTATATGTTATTAGTGTGAATGTTTTACATGAATTTCTCAACAGGTCTATGATATAGGAAGAACTAAATCTCCATTTTATTGTTGCAGTAATTAAGGCAAAAAGAAGGACTTCTGCAGGTCACAAAAATAATTAGTGGCAGAGCCAGGATTTAAACACAGGTCATTAGAGTGCACAGTTGTACTATTGTACTCTTTAAAGCACACAAAATATAGATAGGAGAGAGAGGCTGGAGAGAGAGAGATATTAGACAGACCAGCAGGGATGTCATAAGGTTTAGTTTGCTATGTACTAGTATTCCCTATTTTTGAAAGATAGGCCGTCTTACAAGAAGACTGTACTGGGACCCAGGGACTCAGAATCTCTCTCTGGTGCTGGCGAAGTTGTAATTCCTGTTGTTTGAAAGAGACTGTAGTAGACCATCAAGTTTCCCAGAAAACTTTTTTACATTACAGCAAAATATTTACATTGCCTCTGACCAGTTTTCTGATTCTAACTTCTTATATATTGATATCCAACACAAGATCAAATCTTATAACTATTCTAATAAACTGTCCTTTCTTTTGCCTTCTACTTTCTAATAATTTTTATTCAGCTCTTGAATATAAGCCACCTTGAGTTCTTTAAAAGAAATATTTAATTCTATTATAACTTTATACAATACACGTATGTATTTCTGATTAACAATGTTGTTTCTTGGTGAATTTTTACTTTTATTTTTCTAAAGGTCAGAGAAACTTGTGATTTAAAGAATTCATTTTCTAGTCTACGGCCTTGGTGCTTTTCAATTTTGACTATATTAAGACCTGCATCCTGGATGTAAGGTGATTATGCTGATAAGAAATCAGTCTTGTCTTAGTAATAAAATGAGTTGGCTCTTATTCTCATTTTTTTCCCTCCAGCTGAAGCCCGAATCATCCTTATTAGGACAGTTTTATGGTCTATTTTTTTTTAATAGAGTAAAACCTGACATAAATCAATGGAAAATCGAACATTAAACCCCTAAACCTTAAGTGACTTACTCTCAACTTAACCACACAGTCTTCCTGAAATACTGATGAATGACAAGTAATTACTTACTCAATGTAATGCTTGTCAATCAACTGAACAAACAATTACTAAACCTCACATAATATTATTCAGCAAAAGCCTAAGCAACACACAAGGGAAAAAGTTAAATATTTCAAGAACCACTGACTCAAGACATCTGTAAGTACATTTATTCTGACTTTGTTCATTGACTTTTTTTACTTACTGTTAGGTACAATGCCAAATTAGATTTCCTACAATGAAGTGATCCTAGCTGCTAGCATCATATTTCAGGGAATTTGGTTGCAGACATGTTAATTCTGCTTATAAAATAATAAGAGTTTTAGGCTTGGCATTCAAAGACCTAAGTTTTGCTTCTTTACCATTTGCTGACTGGGGCATCCATAGATTTCCTGTAGCACTTTTGTGCCTTAATGATGCATGTCCTACCTCCATAATTGAATCTTAAAAACATTTTGAATTATGCAAAAATGCTCTTAGAAAGATTTTTTAAAATACAGATTATAGAAGCTAAAATACAAGGGTTTGACTAATATTGAATCAATAGATATTATCTACATATGTGTATGTATATCGATATCTACATTCATTTATTAATACTTGAGAGGCTATAAAAATTTCACACTACTGGTATGAATGTAAATTGGTGACACATTTTTTGAGAACAATTTTGCAATATGAATCATGTTTTAAAACTATACCTTTTGGCACAAAGATTTTTCTCTAGAATTTGATATTAGAGAAATAAGACTTTGCTATAAAGTTTAGGCTAAAAAAAGTCAATGCCAAAATGTGTTTGCAATAAATAAAACACTAGGAACAATTAATTGATAATACCATTTTATAGCTACATGAGAAAAGTTTTTACACACATTAAAAGAATATATGAAATAGGCAAGCAGTTAAAAAAAAAGTATTATTTTTCTTTTTTTGTTGTTGTTGTTGTTTGTTTTTGAGACAGAGTCTCACTCTGTAGCCCAGGCTGGAGTACAGTGGCGTAATCTTGACTCACTGCAACCTCCACCTCCTGTGTTCAGGCAATTCTCCTGCCTCCGCCTCCCAAGTAGCTAGGAATACAGGCGCATGCCACCATGCCTGGCTAAATTCTTGTATTTTTAGTAGAGATGGGGTTTCACCATGTTGGCCAGGCTGGTCTAGAACTCCTGACTTCGTAATCCTCCCACCTTGGCTTTCTAAAGTGCTGGGATTACAGGCATGAGCCACCACGCCCAGTGGAAATAAAATTTTAAATGTATGCCCAGAATAATTTCAAATTTACACATATTATTCACCAAAATATTGAAAATAGTTATCTCTGCACAGAATAATTCCAGATAATTTTTATATTTTCTTACATGCAATTTCTACATTTTATATTCACATTAACAATTAAATAATAAGAAAATATTTATTCATTACAATATAGTCTAAAGATACAGCAGTTAATAATAGCTGACATCTTTTGATCACTTGCTATATGCTCTTCTAAGCATGAAGAAGAGTATGAAGGAGGTCATTGTTGATACAGTAATATACAAGCACAAATAAGCATATAAAAAAATCTCCTTTGGATCTCTCACTGTAATAAAAGTTCCCCAAAAGGAATTGTGTTGCTTAAAACTGACAGCAGATCTTCTCATGAGTTTTGGAGACATCTGACTGGAAGGGAACCATAACGAAGGTCTGGGGAAAGGCCTGGTAGCATCAGTTGAGTCAACTGCCTTCCAATATGAAGAGGGGCTGTATTCACAAGTGTTGCAGCTAATTTAGCTGAAAAGAATCAAGTCCTTAAGAAATCACCCAGTCGTGATGTCACCTGGAGCCTGTGGTGCTTATTTGAAAGTGTGGATTCCAATCATGAAAATTATTTAGTCAGTGGAGGTCATAAGAAAGCATTCTGACTTGGCAGTTTTCTCTTAGAGAAATCCCGCTTCATGAGTATGGGTGGACTGAAGAATGAAAATGCTTTTGTAGAAGACATAGATTTCTGCACCTTGGTAATTTTTAAGAGACTGGAGAAAACTTTGAAGCTTTCTGAATGTAGAAGACACCTCGGGATGGAGCATGGTGGGAAGATGAGGCAGTTTGTGAAACATATCCATGGATTCCCTCCTCACATTTTGGATACAGAGAATGATTTTTCTAAGCATGTTCCTAAGACACATTCTAAGAGACATGAAAAATAATTTACTACTGTCTATTTGTTCATCATGAATGTAGTCCAGATGACTATGGCTTGGGAGTGTCACAGGGTGAACCCCAAAACTGGGGTTCAGCCCAGGAGGCCATGTGGGTTCTTGGCTTTGCATAGGAAGGAATTAAAGAGCAGCGAACAGAGTTAAGTGAAAACAAGTTTATTAAGAAAGTAAAAGAATAAAAGTGTGGCTACTCCATAGGTAGAGCAGTCCCTACAGCTGCTGGTTGGCTATTTTTGCAGGTTTTTTTTGATCATATGCTATATAAAGAGTGAATTATTAATATATATGAGTTTTTTAAGAAAGCAGTGAGGAACTCCTGGAATTGAGGGTTGTTCCCTTTTTCAGATCATATATGGTAATTTCTGGAAGCTGCCATGGGACTGGTGGGAGTTTCTTTATTAATGTATTATAATTAGCATCTAACGACCAGTGAGCACAAGCAGATGTCACTTTTGTGGCCATCTTTGTTTTGGCAGGTTTTGACTGGCTTCTTCACTTCATCCTGTTTTACCAGTGGGGTCTTTGTGATTGGTTTCTCGTAAAAGAAGTCCTGCCAGATTCCTATCTCAGGGGCAACAGAATGCCTAAAATATAAAACCAATATGTAAAATCAGTTTCCTAAATTTATCACATAGTAGATAAAAGAGTTTTTTTTTTTTTTTTAATCGTCTTGATCCTGAGAATCCAACTGCAAAATGATCTAAATGATCTAAATTGCTTGTTCCTCACGCCATCACCTCCTGCTGCCTGATTATTGATTTGGTCATTAGCATAATTTCCAGAAGAATTGTCAGGGAAAAAAAAGGAAGGGATTGAAAATGAATCTGGAAGGTTTTGTTTCCTTGTGATGATGGTTAAGAACCACCAGAGCAATGCCTACATTATAAGGTGATGAGCTTGTCCCAGTTTGCATGGGACTGGCTTAGTTTTAGACTATAAGTCATATATCATGGGAGCCTTCTAAGTCTCAGGCAAACTGAAATCATTAATCATCCTAATTTGACAATCTGTATAAATCCTTAACAGAGGTCAGAAATGGCATCTAAAGTGGTGGCTGACCAGTGTGAAGAGGGCTTGATAAACTGAACAGTAGTCTCACACGTCTGGAAACATTAACCTGATTGCTGACTTTATATTTATTTATATCAAATCACATAAAGCTGCTTTGACCTCATCAAATAACTTTATTCACACAAACATCCCTAATTGACAAAGCCTCTATCATTCATACACATTAAGAGGATCTCCAGTTTATTTAAGAAATAACTTAAATATAACGACTTACATCAACCCAAGTAACCAAATAGAAACTTGTTCACATGTAGGCCCTAAATTACCAGCTTCTGGGCAAAATTTAAAAAATGAAAAAAAAAGAAAAAAAAAAAGACAGGAGTGGTGCGTGCAGTGGCTCAGGCCTATAATCCCAGCAGTGTGAGAGACTGAGGCAGGCAGATCACTTGAGATCAGGAGTTCAAGACCAGCCTGGCCAACATGATAAAAACCGTTTCTACCGAATATACAAAATTAGCCAGGTGTTGTTGTTGAGGTGATCAGATCCAACACCAGGTGTGAGGGTGACGAAGTCTGGTGGAGTCAAAGGATTGAGAAACAGTTTGAGAAGTAAATTGGGACCAAGGGGCCATAATGATCCTGGAGGCTGCGAAGGCCCCAAGCTCTGGGATCCCACAGTATTTATTGGTAATCCAACAAAGAAACCGGGGTGAGAATGTGGAGGTCAAAAGGTCACATTGCGTCAAGCACATGATTTACAACTGTAATGGTTTAGCATTTGCTCTGCTACTTGAGACAATGGAGAGCAGGTTCTTTTAACTCAAGATGGAATCTGTTTATTGGTGCCCATTTTGTATCCTTAAGTTTGGCTATTTAGCTGACCTTCTCGTTAACATAGGTCTAATTTATTTGCCGTGTCATTTTCCATACAAATCAGTTGATTTAAAAGTTCATTTCTCATACTGTGCATTAAAATAAACATTGGAAAATTTAAAAAAAAAAAAAAAAGATACAATTGATCCTAGGAGAGCAAGGAGCAAGGAGCCAGCAAGTCTAGACACATTCCGAGCCATGAGCCCTGGATTCTATCCAAGCCACGAGGGATTTTATGCCCTGGATTTAGATTACGGTGCGTCAGGATAGCCTTCCACCCTCAGCACAGAGCTTGGTGTTCCAAAGGCCACGAGGGGTTTAGACCTTGGACCCTGGAAATGTTCCAAGACTCTTTTACATTATGTCAGACATGCAAGCCCTGCCTCAGCTTCTCCCAAGACTCAGCTTTTCCCAAAAGTGGTGGTGCGCACCTGTAATCCTAGCTATTCTGGAGGCTGAGGCATGAGAATCGCTTGAACCCAGGAGGTGGAGGTTGCAGTGAGCAGAGATAGGGCCACCGTACTCCAGCCTGTGTGAGGGAGTGTGACAATGTCACACACCAAAAAAAAAAAAAAAAAAGTAAAACGAAATAAATAGAGAGAAATAGATTTCTTAACTAGTATTTGAAACTAACTTTGTGTCTGGCTTAAAATTTCCCTCACATTCAAGTCTGTTCTACATAAATGTTTAAGAAGTTATTGAAATGTACTTCTCTGCTCTAATGAAAAGCAGCCCGTGGGCACAAAAGATTTCTTTAAATGCCTCCTGTGGCCTTTCCTAAAAAACAACTGGGCAGCCTCCCTTCTTATTCCATCTGCAGTCTTTGAGGGCCCTCCAGCAGGCAATGGTAGGAGAAAAATTTCTTTGGTGACTGCATATGCTAACATTGGCCAATTCTATGTCACACCTACCGGTTACCCTTTGAGGCCATTTCTCCACACAGAGGCCCCCGTTACACTCAAAGCCTTGGTAGGACAGGAGTAGAGATACACCTGTGCTGTCTCAAAGCCTGTGCTACAGCCTAGTGTGACAGAATGGCAGAGTCAACATCTCTGTACTTCTGCCTGCAAAACCCGGTGGCCTGAAAAGCTGAGTAATGTCGATGTGGCTCTTTTAAGGTTTCCAGGCCTGAGGAGATGCTCAGCATCTATGTCTGTTTGGGGGCTACCAGACAGGCCTAGGAGGGAAACAAATCAAGGGGAGGGATAATCTGAGACTTACCTAGAATAAGAACCACTAATGTCCCAGATGTGGGAGGAGGAGGGGTGCATGGGCAGGATTGATAGTAGGAGTGCGTTTGGTGGGCAGGGCTGGATGGGGTGATATGGAGCCAGACAAGGGCAGAGTTAGGGTCCCTCCTTAGGGGGTGACAGTGCAACTCCTGCTTTTTTAAGCTTCCAAAAGATACTCCAAGGCTAAAACCCAGACATCCATCCTATTAAGATATGTCTTCTAAGTAGGTAAGCAGCCAAAAGCTTAAAAAGAAAGAAGATTCTGGCAATGCCAGCTCTTTTCCTTCTTTAGAAAAAGGTTCAAGCAAAGATAATAATCTTACTGCTCCAAACACTGTTTTTCTAGGATAGGAAACAACTGATATGTGAAGGAGCTGAGGATCTGGGGGGAAGAAGCTGATGGAGCAGGGGAATGTGTGCGGACATGGAGGCTGTGAGAAGGTGCCTGTAGTCCCACTTACTCAGGAGGCTGAAGCGGGAGGATTGCTGGAGCCCAGGAGTTTGATGCTGCAGTGAGCTATTATTGCTGACTTTAAACATCTGAGAAAGTTTTATATCACAGAAGAAGGAGGCAATATGTCACTACAGGACAGTATACAGTGGAAGGAGTGTAGGGTAGATTTTTGGTTTAATTTATTAAAGACCGTTCAAATCACCCATGGTTGGATGGTCTGTCAACCACTCATGGTTCCCAGTCTTCAGAGCTCAGGTAGGTAACTTCCATTTTTAAAGTGAGACCCCTAAGCAGAGACTAAATATATGTCAGGAAAATTACAGAAGATGTTAGAAATGAGAATCAGATTCTATGATTCCTTCTAAACAGACATTCTATAATTCTCTGAGGAGATAAAAAACAAAAGAGTAAATGGAAGCCTTCTCTCTCTGAATTTAAACTGACTGAACTCTTGAGATGGTATTTTGCTGATTTTTCATTCACGCAACAATATTAATTTGTAATCACTATGATCTGGCCAAAGAAAATGAAATCATGACCGAATTCAATTTCAGATTTTGTGAGATCAATTAGGATTCTGCCTACTGATCTCTGGGTTTATTTACATTTATTTTTATGACAAACTTTTCATTCAAATGAATCAAGATTGTATCTTCCTTTTGCAGTATCAACCTTTATTAAACAACTTGTCCATCATGCCCATCAATGGCAGCTGATTATTTCATCCCTTGCTTTACAGAGACATTGAGAATATCTACAAGGAAATCCCATGTTTGTTGTCCTTTTTATCTGAACATACTTGTCTTTTAATTTTATCTTCTCAGTCTTTATTTCTGTTCAGAAGCATAAAAATGTAGCATGACATGGAAATAAACCTTTTTTATGTTAAGCCACTGATATTTGGGGGTTATGTTTTACTAAGCTGCAACCCTACTTATCATCAGTGATACATCACAGGGGGATTATGATTAAGGTGGAATAGAAATAATATGACACAGATATTTGTCACGCAGAGATCATTTCTGAGAATTTCCGTCTATGCATTTTCTTGGGAGACAGTAAGCATATTTTCATTATGTGATGATAATTAGATAAAATAATGCTATTGTTTGTGTGTTGTAGTTTAGCCATTTATTTATTTATTTGAGATGGAGTCTCGCTCTGTCACCCTGGCTGGAGTGCAGTGGCGCGACTTGGCTCACTGCCACCTCCGCCTCACGGATTCAAGCAATTTTCCTGCCTCAGCCTCCCAAGTAGCTAAGATTACAGGCATATGCCACCATGCCTGGCTAATTTTTTATTTTTAGTAGAGACGGGGTTTCACCATATTGGCCAGGCTGGTCTTGAACTCCTGATCTCGTGCTTCACCTGCCTCGGCCTCCTAAAGTGCTGGGATTACAGGCGTGAGCTACCACACCTCGCCCGTTTAGCCCTTTAAATGAAGTTAGTAGCATATATATGGATTCTGAGTAAACAAAGAGGTACATTATGCTGAATTATGTATTTCCGACATTTCTTCAATAGTACTCTATTCTGCAACCTCTTTTAGAATTGTCGAACTACATTTTTTAGAATCTCTTATATTTATGGCTCATTTTAGAGTTTTATCAGTGAAGAATATTTCTTAAAATTTGAAAGTATAGGAGAAGGAAATTGTAAGGAAGTTGCAGGCAGATATCTAGGATAACATCAAATTTTGAAAATTGGTAGCTGAGGTTGATCACAGTGGCACAATGTGAGATTTCCAATTTCATTTGGCTACTATGTGAGTACATATGAATCATTCATGTATAACTGTGACTCCTCTAAATTACACAGCCCTTACAAAGTTTCTTCATACCTGTAATTTCCTGTATGAAAATCTTCCCCTTTGGAAGAACTAGAATGGCCTTTGTCTTGCTGACATAATCCTAATTATATAAAGATCAATGACTTTCATGACTTTTTCTTTTCTTTTATAAAAAAAAACTTTATAAACCATTTTTTAAAATTTATTTATTATTATTATACTTTAAGTTGTAGGGTACATGTGCATAACGTGCAGGTTTGTTACATATGTATACTTGTGCCATGTTGCTGTGCTGCACCCATCAACTCGTCATTTACATCAGGTATAACTCCCAATGCAATCCCTCCCCCCTCCCCCCTCCCCATGATAGGCCCCGGTGTGTGATGTTCCCCTTCCCGAGTCCAAGTGATCTCATTGTTCAGTTCCCACCTATGAGTGAGAACGTGCGGTGTTTGGTTTTCTGTTCTTGTGATAGTTTGCTAAGAATGATGGTTTCCAGCTGCATCCATGTCCCTACAAAGGACACAAACTCATCCTTTTTGATGGCTGCATAGTATTCCATGGTGTATATGTGCCACATTTTCTTAATCCAATCTGTCACTGATGGACATTTGGGTTGATTCCAAGTCTTTGCTATTGTGAATAGTGCCGCAATAAACATACGTGTGCATGTGTCTTTATAGCAGCATAATTTATAATCCTTTGGGTATATACCCAGTAATGGGATGGCTGGGTCATATGGTACATCTAGTTCTAGATCCTTGAGGAATCGCCATACTGTTTTCCATAATGGTTGAACTAGTTTACAATACCACCAACAGTGTAAAAGTGTTTCTATTTCTCCACATCCTCTCCAGCACCTGTTGTTTCCTGACTTTTTAATGATTGCCATTCTAACTGGTGTGAGATGGTATCTCATTGTGGTTTTGATTTGCATTTCTCTGATGGCCAGTGATGATGAGCATTTTTTCATGTGTCTATTGGCTGTATGAATGTCTTCTTTTGAGAAATGTCTGTTTATATCCTTTGCCCACTTTTTGATGGGGTTGTTTGTTTTTTTCTTGTAAATTTGTTTGAGTTCTTTGTAGGTTCTGGATATTAGCCCTTTGTCAGATGAGTAGATTGCAAAAATTTTCTCCCATTCTGTAGGTTGCCTGTTCACTCTGATGGTAGTTTCTTTTGCTATGCAGAAGCTCTTTAGTTTAATTAGATCCCATTTGTCAATTTTGGCTTTTGCTGCTGTTGCTTTTGGTGTTTTAGACATGAAGTCTTTGCCCATGCCTATGTCCTGAATGGTACTACCTAGGTTTTCCTCTAGGGTTTTTATGGTATTAGGTCTAACATTTAAGTCTCTAATCCATCTTGAATTAATTTTCGTATAAGGAGTAAGGAAAGGATCCAGTTTCAGCTTTCTACTTATGGCTAGCCAATTTTCCCAGCACCATTTATTAAATAGGGAATCCCTTCCCCATTTCTTGTTTCTATCAGGTTTGTCAAAGATCAGATGGTTGTAGATGTGTGGTATTATTTCTGAGGGCTCTGTTCTGTTCCATTGGTCTATATGTCTGTTTTGGTACCAGTACCATGCTGTTTTGGTTACTGTAGCCTTGTAGTAGAGTTTGAAGTCAGGTAGCGTGATGCCTCCAGCTTTGTTCTTTTGACTTAGGATTGTCTTGGAGATGCGGGCTCTTTTTTGGTTCCATATGAACTTTAAAGCAGTTTTTTCCAATTCTGTGAAGAAACTCATTGGTAGCTTGATGGGGATGGCATTGAATCTATAAATTACCTTGGGCAGTATGGCCATTTTCACGATATTAATTCTTCCTATCCATGAGCATGGTATGTTCTTCCATTTGTTTGTGTCCTCTTTGATTTCACTGAGCAGTGGTTTGTAGTTCTCCTTGAAGAGGTCCTTTACATCCCTTGTAAGTTGGATTCCTAGGTATTTTATTCTCTTTGAAGCAATTGTGAATGGAAGTTCATTTCTGATTTGGCTCTCTGTTTGTCTGTTACTGGTGTATAAGAATGCTTGTGATTTTTGCACATTAATTTTGTATCCTGAGACTTTGCTGAAGTTGCTTATCAGCTTAAGGAGATTTTGGGCTGAGACAATGGGGTTTTCTAAATATACAATCATGTCATCTGCAAAGAGGGACAATTTGATTTCTTCTTTTCCTAACTGAATACCCTTTATTTCTTTCTCTTGCCTCATTGCCCTAGCCAGAACTTCCAACACTATGTTGAATAGGAGTGGTGAGAGAGGGCATCCCTGTCTTGTGCCAGTTTTCAAAGGGAATTTTTCCGGTTTTTGCCCATTCAGTATGATATTGGCTGTGGGTTTGTCATAAATAGCTCTTATTATTTTGAGGTACATTCCATCAATACCGAATTTATTGAGAGTTTTTAGCATGAAGGGCTGTTGAATTTTGTCAAAAGCCTTTTCTGCATCTATTGAGATAATCATGTGGTTCTTGTCTTTGGTTCTGTTTATATGCTGGATTATGTTTATTGATTTGCGAATGTTGAACCAACTTTGCATCCCAGGGATGAAGCCCACTTGATCATGGTGGATAAGCTTTTTGATGTGTTGCTGAATCCGGTTTGCCAGTATTTTATTGAGGATTTTTGCATCGATGTTCATCAGGGATATTGGTCTAAAATTCTCTTTTTTTGTTGTGTCTCTGCCAGGCTTTGGTATCAGGATGATGTTGGCCTCATAAAATGAGTTAGGGAGGATTCCCTCTTTTTCTATTGATTGGAATAGTTTCAGAAGGAATGGTACCAACTCCTCCTTATACCTCTGGTAGAATTCAGCTGTGAATCCATCTGGTCCTGGACTTTTTTTGGTTGGTAGGCTATTAATTATTGCCTCAATTTCAGAGCCTGCTATTGGTCTATTCAGGGATTCAACTTCTTCCTGGTTTAGTCTTGGAAGAGTGTAAGTGTCCAGGAAATTATCCATTTCTTCTAGATTTTCCAGTTTATTTGCGTAGAGGTGTTTATAGTATTCTCTGATGGTAGTTTGTATTTCTGTGGGGTCGGTGGTGATATCCCCTTTATCATTTTTAATTGCGTCGATTGATTCTTCTCTCTTTTCTTCTTTATTAGTCTTGCTAGTGGTCTGTCAATTTTGTTGATCTTTTCAAAAAACCAACTCCTGGATTCATTGATTTTTTGGAGGGTTTTTTGTGTCTCTATCTCCTTCAGTTCTGCTCTCATCTTAGTTATTTCTTGCCTTCTGCTAGCTTTCGAATGTGTTTGCTCTTGCTTCTCTAGTTCTTTTAATTGTGATGTTAGAGTGTCAATTTTAGATCTTTCCTGCTTTCTCTTGTGGGCATTTAGTGCTATAAATTTCCCTCTACACACTGCTTTAAATGTGTCCCAGAGATTCTGGTATGTTGTATCTTTGTTCTCATTGGTTTCAAAGAACATCTTTATTTCTGCCTTCATTTCGTTATGTACCCAGTAGTCATTTAGGAGCAGGTTGTTCAGTTTCCATGTAGTTGAGCGGTTTTGATTGAGTTTCTTAGTCCTGAGTTCTAGTTTGATTGCACTGTGGTCTGAGAGACAGTTTGTTATAATTTCTGTTCTTGTACATTTGCTGAGGAGTGCTTTACTTCCAATTACGTGGTCAATTTTGGAGTAAGTACAATGTGGTGCTGAGTAGAATGTATATTCTGTTGATTTGGGGTGGAGAGTTCTGTAGATGTCTATTACGTCTGCTTGCTGCAGAGATGAGTTCAATTCCTGGATATCCTTGTTAACTTTCTGTCTCGTTGATCTGTCTAATGTTGACAGTGGAGTGTTGAAGTCTCCCATTATTATTGTATGGGAGTCTAAGTCTCTTTGTAAGTCTCTAAGGACTTGCTTTATGAATCTGGGTGCTCCTGTATTGGGTGCATATATATTTAGGATAGTTAGCTCTTCCTGTTGAATTGATCCCTTTACCATTATGTAATGGCCTTCTTTGTCTCTTTTGATCTTTGATGGTTTAAAGTCTGTTTTATCAGAGACTAGTATTGCAACCCCTGCTTTTTTTTGTTCTCCATTTGCTTGGTAAATCTTCCTCCATCCCTTTATTTTGAGCCTATGTATGTCTCTGCGTGTGAGATGGGTCTCCTGAATACAGCAGACTGATGGGTCTTGACTCTTTATCCAGTTTGCCAGTCTGTGTCTTTTAATTGTAACATTTAATCCATTTACATTTAAGGTTAAGATTGTTATGTGTGAACTTGATCCTGCCATTATGATGTTAACTGGTTATTTTGCTCGTTAGTTGATGCAGTTTCTTCCTAGCCTCGATGGTCTTTACATTTTGGCATGTGTTTGCAATGGCTGGTAACGGTTTTTCCTTTCCATGTTTAGTGCTTCCTTCAGGGTCTCTTGTAAGGCAGGCCTAGTGGTGACAAAATCTCTAAGCATTTGCTTATCTGTAAAGGATTTTATTTCTCCTTCACTTATGAAACTTAGTTTGGCTGGATATGAAATTCTGGGTTGAAAATTCTTTTCTTTAAGAATGTTGAATATTGGCCCCCACTCTCTTCTGGCTTGGAGAGTTTCTGCTGAGAGATCTGCTGTTAGTCTGATGGGCTTCCCTTTGTGGGTAACCCAACCTTTCTCTCTGGCTGCCCTTAAGATTTTTTCCTTCATTTCAACTTTGGTGAATCTGGCAATTATGTGTCTTGGAGTTGCTCTTCTCGAGGAGTATCTTTGTGGCGTTCTCTGTATTTCCTGGATTTCAATGTTGGCCTGCCCTACTAGGTTGGGGAAGTTCTCCTGGATGATATCCTGAAGAGTGTTTTCCAATTTGGTTCCATTTTCCCCCTCACTTTCAGGCACCCCAATCAGACGTAGATTTGGTCTTTTTACATAATCCCATACTTCTTGCAGTCTTTGTTCATTTCTTTTTCTTCTTTTTACTTTTGGTTTCTCTTCTCGCTTCATTTCATTCATTTGATCCTCAATCGCTGATACTCTTTCTTCCAGTTGATTGAGTCGGTTACTGAAGCTTGTGCATTTGTCACGTATTTCTCGTGTCATGGTTTTCATCTCTTTCATTTTGTTTATGACCTTCTCTGCATTAATTACTCTAGCCATCAATTCTTCCACTTTTTTTTCAAGATTTTTAGTTTCTTTGCGCTGCGTATGTAATTCCTCCTTTAGCTCTGAGAAATTTGATGGACTGAAGCCTTCTTCTCTCATCTCATCAAAGTCATTCTCCGTCCAGCTTTGATCCGTTGCTGGCGATGAGCTGCCCTCCTTTGCCGGGGGAGATGCGCTCTTATTTTTTGAATTTCCAGCTTTTCTGCCCTGCTTTTTCCCCATCTTTGTGGTTTTATCTGCCTCTGGTCTTTGATGATGGTGATGTACTGATGGGGTTTTGGTGTAGGTGTCCTTCCTGTTTGATAGTTTTCCTTCTAACAGTCAGGACCCTCAGCTGTAAGTCTGTTGGAGATTGCTTGAGGTCCACTCCAGACCCTGTTTGCCTGGGTATCAGCAGCAGAGGCTGCAGAAGATAGAATATTTCTGAACAGCGAGTGTACCTGTCTGATTCTTGCTTTGGAAGCTTCCTCTCAGGGGTGTACTCCACCCTGTGAGGTGTGGGGTGTCAGACTGCCCCTAGTAGGGGATGTCTCCCTGTTAGGTTACTCAGGGGTCAGGGACCCACTTGAGCAGGCAGTCTGTCCCTTCTCAGATCTCAACCACCATGTTGGGAGATCCACTGCTCTCTTCAAAGCTGTCAGACAGAGTCGTTTGCATCAGCAGAGCTTTCTGCTGTGTTTGTTATTGTTTACTGTGCCCTGTCCCCAGAGGTGGAGTCTACAGAGACAGGCAGGTTTCCTTGAGCTGCTGTGAGCTCCACCCAGTTCGAGCTTCCCAGCAGCTTTGTTTACCTACTTCAGCCTCAGCAATGGCGGGCGCCCCTCCCCCAGCCTCGCTGCTGCCTTGCCGGTAGATCGCAGACTGCTGTGCTAGCAATGAGGGAGGCTCCGTGCGTGTGGGACCCTCCCGGCCAGGTGTGGGATATGATCTCCTGGTGTGCCTGTTTGCTTAAAGCGCAGTATTGGGGTGGGAGTTACCCGATTTTCCAGGTGTTGTGTGTCTCAGTTCCCCTGACTAGGAAAAGGGATTCCCTTCCCCTTTGTGCTTCCCAGGTGAGGCAATGCCTCGCCCTGCTTCAGCTCTCGCTGGTCGGGCTGCAGCAGCTGACCAGCACCGATCGTCCGGCACTCCCCAGTGAGATGAACCCAGTACCTCGGTTGAAAATGCAGAAATCACCGGTCTTCTGTGTCGCTCGCGCTGGGAGTTGGAGACTGGAGCTGTTCCTATTCGGCCATCTTGCTCCGCCCTCCCCTATAAACCATTTAAAAAATACAGTTGCCTTGTAATACTAACTTAGACAATTCTCTTCATTTAAAGGTAATAAATGTTAACTTTTTCAGTTTGTATAAATTTTAATTTAAAATATAAATAAAAATATTTCTGATCATATAAATATATGATTTATATCATATATTTATATGCATAGTTAAGCTCTTAAAAACATAAAACAGGCTGGACACAGTGACTCACACCTGTAATCCCAGCTCTTTGGGAGGCCGAGGCAGGTGGATCACTTGAGGTCAGGAGTTTAAGACCAGTCAGGTCAGCATGGTCAAACGCCGTCTCTATTAAAAATATATAGATAAGCCTGGTGTGGTGGCGGGCCCCTGTAATCCCAGCTACTTAGGAGGTTGAGGCAGGATAATTGCTTGATCCCAGGAGGTGGAGGTTGCAGTGAGTTGAGACTGTACCACTTCACTACAGCCTGGGCATCAGAGGTAGACTTCATCTCAAAAAACAAACAAGCAAACAAACAACAACAGGAAAATAAATAAATAAATAAAGTAAATTGTCAGATTGTCATGATTCTAGAGAATTAAACTAGTATGCTAAATCTAGTTGCTTTCCAAGGGAAACCAAGCATTGATTTGCACAAAAATTTCTCCCAGACTTATTTCCTCTTTACGCTGGTACCGTCAAAAGATAGCAACATTAGTGAGTAAGGTTTACATATAATATATATGCTATGTATATAATATATATACACATATATAAAGCTAATATATATGTGCACGTTAGTATACACATACATATAATACATAAATATAGCTTTTTATATATGTATGTACATAACATACCTACATATAAAATATGTGGGTATATGAAGTTTTATACACAAAGTATATATATAAAGTTTTATACAAACATACACACAGGCCCTTTTATTCCAGCTTTGAGTGACATAGAAAAAACAAACTAAGAAAGAAATTCCTATGATCATTTATAAATATAGTGATAAAACATTTGGTTTAGGAACTGATTCACATTACCTGCTTGGCTCCAAAACCATGCGCAAAAACAGAAGTTTAAAGATGTTTTTTTCTGCCAAATATCTGCCAGAAATAACTTTAAACTCTCTTTGGAAAAACATGTATTAGTTTTCTGTGACTACAAAAACAAGTTACTACAAACATAATGTCTTAAAACAATACAACACACATTTATTATCTTAGATCTCCGTAGGTGAGAAGTCTGACCTACGTTTCTCCAGATTACAATCAAGGTATTACTGGTATTTTGTTATTTTCTGGGGACTCTGTGGGAAAATCTATTTTGTGATCATTAATGTTTCTGGCAGAATCTAGTTCCTTATGGTTGTAGGATTTAGATCTGCATTTTTTTTGCTGATTTTTACATGAAGTTTATTTACAGCTTCTAGAGGTTGCTGCATTCCTCAGCTCATATCCCCTTTATTCCATCTTCAAAGCTAGAAAGTTTAGGTTGAATTTTTCTCACATACATCTCTTTAATCTACTCTTCTGCCTTCCTCTTCCACTGTTAAGGACTCACATGATTAGACTGGACCCACCTATATAATATAGGATCATATCTCATTTCTAACACTCTAACCCTAATCACAACTGTGAAGTCCCTTTTCATCACATAGGGTAGCATATTTGCAGGTTACAAAGATTAGAACCCCAGCATCTTAGAGGACTATTATTTGGTTGAACACATGCCCCATTGCCATATAAAACTCAGTGAATTCACACGGATAATTTTCTAGAAGTTCAAGGTTGCAAACAGACATAATAAATAAGTAACCACGAGTGATAGCAGCAACAACACACAACAAACTTAGACCTAAAAAAACTTTACACAAATTGAAGAAAAAGATTAAAATGTTGAAAGAAGCATAAAAAGTATGGGAAATGTCTTAGTCTATTTTGTGTTACTGTAACAGATTACCACAGACTGGGTAATTTTTAATGAACAGAAACTTATGTGGTTTACAGTTTTGGAGGATGGAAGTCCAGGGACATGGCACTGGCACCTGGAGAGGGTTTATATGCTGATTGATGTATTATTTTATGGCATAAGGAAAAAGGGCAAGCAAGTATGCAAGAAAGAAAGAGAATGGGGGTCAAATTTAATTGTTTTATCAAGAACTCACTTCCACAATAACCCAGTCTCAAGAGAGGAGCATTAACCCATTCATGAAAGCAGAGTCCTCATGGCCTAATCACTTCTTAACAACCCCACCTCTTCATACCATCACAATGTCAATTAAATTTCCACATAAATTTTAGAGGGGACATTCAGACCATAGCAGGAAGTACATCTAAGGAGAAAAAGACTGTGAAAATAATCCACCAAAATTTTAAAGGAACAAAATGGAATTTCTAAAAAAAAATTCAAAAATAGAAATGTGCAGTCATTAAGTTTCTTTCTATATATAATTATGTTTGCAAAAACTGACAATTTGACTTCCTCTTTTCTAATTTGGATGCCTTTCATTTATTTCCCTTGCCTGATTGCTCTGGCTAGGACTGCCAGTACTATATTAAATAAGAGTGGTGAAGTAGGCATCCTTGTCTTTTTCCAGTTCTTATAGGAAAGGCTTTCAGCTTTTCCCCATTTAATATTTTAGCTGTGGGTTTGTCATATATGACCTTGATTATGCTGAAGTATATACCTTATGTGCCTAATTCTTTCAGAGTTTTTATCATAAAAAGGGTGTTGAATTTTATCAAATGCTTTTTCTGAATATGTTAAAATGATTATATGGATTTTGTCCTTCATTATGTTGATAGGATGTGTCATACATATTAACTTGCATATGTTAAACCATCCTTGCATCCCTGGGATAAATTTCACTTGATTATGGTGGCGTATTATCTTTGGCAGGAACATGGATAGAAGTGAAGTTCATTATGTTAAGTGAAATAAGCCAAGCACAGAATGACAAATATCACATGTTCTCACTCATACGTGAGGACTAAAAACTTTACCACATGGAGTTAGAGAGTAGAATGATGCTTATCAAAAGCTGGAAAGGATGAATGGGGATGAAGAGAGGTTGGTTAATGAGTACAAACATACAATTGGAAGTAATAAGTTCTTACGTTTGATAGAAATGTAGACTGACTATAATTAACAATCATTTCTTGTATATTTCAAAATATCTAAAATATTTGAAATATATTTCCTAACAGAAAGGAAAACATTTTTGAGGTGATGGACATCCTAAAGATCCTGATTTAATCATTACACATTGTACATATGTATCAAAATATCACCTACACCCCATAAGTATGTACAGTTATTATGTATAAATAGAAAAGAAAGCAGTTAACAAAAAACTAGAAATGTAAAAGAGATAATAAGTAGCAGAGGATTTGTAGAAAAGGAGAGACAAAGCACACCAGAAAATATAGCTAAAAAATTACCCAATATACAAGTAAAAATATTTTCTAAAGTATGTTAGAAAAATAAAGATACATAGAGAATGGAAGGAAAAATATGACATTTGCATAATTTGAGTTCTAGAAAAAAAGAGAAGGAATAATACATGAAATCTTTTCATAAATTACAGAACCTATGAATGTTCAAGTTGAGAGAGATCACCAGATTCCAATTAGAATTAAAGCACATACACACGTATATACACACATGTACACAAACACCCAAAGTAGGGTATTGCAGAAACTAAATATTAATTTGTCTTAAATTCAGCCAAAGAGGAAAAAACAGATTCCTTATAATAAAACAATAATTTTACTGGTAGAAGAACTCTTTTTTTTATACTATTTTATTATTATACTTTAAGTTTTAGGGTACATGTGCACAACATGCAGGTTTGTTACATATGTATACCTGTGCCATGTTGGTGTGCTGCACCCATTAACTCTTCATTTCTATTAGGTATATCTCCTAATGCTATCCCTCCCACCTTCCCCCACCCCATGACAGGCCCTGGTGGTGGCAGGCACCAGTGTGTGATGTTCCCCATCCTGTGTCCAAATGTTCTCGTTGTTCAATTCCCACCTGTGAGTGAGAACATGCGGTGTTTGGTTTTCTGTCCTTGCAATAGTTTGCTCAGAATGACGGTTTCCAGCTTCATCAATGCCCCTACAAAGGGCATGAACTCATCCTTTTCTATGGCTGCATAGTGTTCCATGGTGTATATGTGCCACATTTTCTTAATCCAGTCTATCATTGATGGACATTTGTGTTGATTCCAAGTCTGCTATTGTGAATAGTGCCACAATAAACATATGTGTGCACGTGTCTTTATAGCAGCATGATTTATAATCCTTTGGGTATATACCCAGTAATGGGATGACTGGTTCAAATGGCATTTCTAGTTCTAGATCCTTGAAGAATCACCACACTGTCTTCCACAATGGTTGAACTAGTTTACAGTTCCACCAACAGTGTAAAAGTGTTCCTATTTCTCCATACCGTCTCCAGCACCCGTTGTTTCCTGACTTTTTAATGATCACCATTCTAACTGGTGTGAGATGGTATCTCATTGTGGTTTTGATTTTTATTTCTCTGATGGCGAGGGATGATGAGCATTTTTTCATGTGTCTGTTGGCTGCATAAATTTCTTCTTTTGAGAAGGGTCTGTGTATATCCTTCACCCACTTTTTGATGGAGTCATTTTATTTTTTTCTTATAAATTTAAGTTCTTTGTAGATTCTAGGTATTAGCCCTTTGTCAGATGGGTAGATTGTAAAAAATGTTCTCCCATTCTGTAGGTTGCCTGTTCACTCTGATGGTAGTTTCTTTTGCTGTGCAGAAGCTCTCTAGTTTAATTAGATCCCATTTGTCAATTTTGGCTTTTGTTGCCATTGCTTTTAGTGTTTTAGTCATGAAGTCCTTGCCCATGCCTATGTCCTGAATGGTATTGCCTAGGTTTTCTTCTAGGGTTTTTATGATTTTAGGTCTAACATTTAAGTCTTTAATCCATCTTGAATCAATTTTTGTATAACGTGTAAAGAAGGGATCCAGTTTCAGCTTTCTACATATGGCTAACCAGTTTTCCCAGTACCGTTTATTAAATAGGGAATCCTTTCCCCATTTCTTGTTTTTGTCAGGGTTGTCAAAGATCAGATGGTTGTAGATGTGTGATATTATTTCTGAGACCTCTATTCTGTTCCATTGGTCTATATCTCTGTTTTGGTTCCAGTACCATGCTGTTTTGATTACTGTAGCCTTGTAGTACAGTTTGAAGTCAGGTAGCATCATACCTCAAGCTTTGTTCTTTTGGCTTTGGATTGTCTTGGCAATGTGGGCTCTTTTTTTTGGTTCCATATAAACTTTAAAGTAGTTTTTTCCAAGTCTGTGAAGAAAGTCATTAGTAACTTGATGGGGATGGCATTGAATCTATCAATTACCTTGGAAAGTATGGACATTTTCATGACATTGATTCTTCCTATTCAGGAGCATGGAATATTCTTCCATTTGTGTCCTCTTTTATTTCGTTGAGCAGTGGTTTGTAGTTCTCCTTGAAGAGGTCCTTCACATCCTTTGTAAGTTGGATCCTAGGTATTTTATTCTCTTTGAAGAAATTGTGAATGGGATTTCCCTCATGATTTGGCTCTCTGTTTGTCTCTTATTGGTGTATAAGAATGCTTGCGATTTTTGCACATTGATTTTGTATACTGAGACTTTGCTGAAGTTGCTTATCAGTTTAAGGAGATTTGGGGCTGAGACAATGGGGTTTTCTAAATATACAATCATGCCATCTGCAAACAGGGACAATTTGACTTCCTCTTTTCCTAATTGAATACCCTTTATTTCTTTCTGCTGCTTGATTGCCATGGCCAGAACTTCCAACACTATGTTGAATAGGAATGGTGAGAGAGGGTATCCCTGTCTTGTGCCAGTTTTCAAAGGGAATGCTTCCAGTTTTTGCCCCTTCAGTATGATATTGGCTGTGGGTTTGTCATAAATAGTTCTTATTATTTTGAAGTACATCCCATCAATACCTAGTTTATTGAGAGTTTTTAGCATGAAGTGATGTTGAATTTTGTCAAATGCCTTTTCTGCATCTATTGAGATAATCATGTGGTTTTTGTCTTTGGTTCTGTTTATATGCTGGATTACGTTTATTGATTTGTGTGTGTTGAAGCTGCCTTGCATCCCAGGGATGAAGCCAAATTGATCATGGTGGATAAGCTTTTTGATGTGCTGCTGGATTTGGTTTGCCAGTATTTTACCGAGGATTTTTGCATCAATGTTCATCAGGGATATTGGTCTAAAATTCTCTTTATTTTTTTGTTGTGTCTATGCCAGGCTTTGGTATCAGTATGATGCTGGCCTCATAAAAAGAATTAGGGAGGAGTTCTTCTTTTTCTATTGATTGGAAAAGTTTCAGAAGGAATGTTACCAGCTCCTCTTTATACCTCTGGTATAATTTGGTTGTGAATCTGTCTGGTCCTGGACTTCTTTTGGTTGGTAGGTTACTAATTATTGCCTCAATTTCAGAGCCTGTTACTGGACTAAACTATGGTTTAGTCTTGAGACGGTGTGTGTGTCCAGGAACTTATCTATTTTTTCTAGATTTTCTAGTTTATTTGCGTAGAGGTGTTTATAGTATTCTCTGATGGTAGTTTGTATTTCTGTGGGATTGGTGGTGATATCCCCTTTATCATTTTTTATTGTGTTTATTTGATTCTTCTCTCTTTTCCTCAGTATTAGTCTTACTAGTGGTCTATCTATTTTGTTCATCTTTTGAAAAAACCAGCTACTGGATTCATTGATTTTTTGAAGGGTTTTTTGTGTCTCTGTCTCCTTCAGTTCTGCTCTGATCTTAGTTATTTCTTGCCTTCTGCTAGCTTTTGAATGTGTTTGCTTTTGCTTCTCTAGTTCTCTTAATTGTGATGTTAGGGTGTCAATTTTAGATCTTTCCTGCTTCCTCTTGTGGGCATTTGGTGCTATAAATTTCCGTCTACACACTGCTTTAAATGTGTCCCAGAGATTCTGGTATGTTGTGTCTTTGTTCTCATTGGTTTCAAAGAACATCTTTATTTCTGCCTTCATTTCATTATGTACCCAGTAGTCATTTAGGAGCAGGTTGTTCATTTTCCATGTACTTGAGCGATTTTGAGTGAGTTTCTTAATCCTGAGTTCTAGTTTGATTGCACTGTGGTCTGAGAGACAGTTTTATTATAATTTCTGTTATTTTACATTTCCTTAGGAGTGCTTTCTTTAATTCTAACTATGTGACCAATTTTGGAATAAGTGCAATATGGCACTGAGAAGAATATACATTCTGTTGATTTGAGGTGGAGAGTTCTGTAGATGTCTATTAGGTCCACTTGGTGCAGAGCTGAATTCAATTCCTGGATATCGTTGTTAACTTTCTGTCTCGTTGATCTGTCTGATGTAGACAGTGGGGTGTTAAAGTCTCCCATTATTATTGTGTGGGAGTCTAAGTATCTTTGTAGGTTTCTAAGGACTTGCTTTATGAATCTGGGTGATCCTGTTTGGGCGCATATATATTTAGGATAGTTAGTTCTTCTTGTTGAATTGATCCCTTTACCATTATGTAATGGCCTTCTTTGTCTCTTTTGATCTTTGTTGGTTTAAAGTCTGTTTTACCAGAGACTAGGTTTACAACCCCTGCTTTTTTGTTTTGTTTTGTTTTCCATTTGCTTGGTAGATCTTCCTCCATCCCTTTATTTTGAGCCTGTGTATGTCTCTGCATGTGAGATGGGTCTCCTGAATACAGCACACTGATGGGTCTTGACTCCTTATCCAGTTTGCCCGTCTGTGTCTTTTGATTGGAGTATTTAGCCCATTTACATTTAAGGTTAATATTGTTATGTGTGAATTTGATCCTGTCATTATGATGTTAGCTGGTTATTTTGCTCATTAATTGATACAGTTTCTTCCTGGCATCGATGGTCTTTACAATTTGGCATGTTTTTGCAGTGACTGGTACTGGTTGTTACTTTCCATGTTTAATGCTTTCTTCAGGAGCTCTTGTAAGGCAGGCCTGGTGGTGACAAAATCTCTCAGCATTTGCTTGTTTGTAAAGGATTTTATTTCTCCTTCATTTATGAAGCTTAGTTTGGCTGGATATGAAATTCTGGGTTGAAAATTCATTTCTTTAAGTATGTTGAATATTGGCCCCCACTCTTTTCTGACTTGCAGAGTTTCTGCCAAGAGATCTGCTGTTAGTCTGATGGGTTTCTCTTTGTGAGTAACCCGACCTTTCTCTCTGGCTGCCCTTAAGATTTTTTCCTTCATTTCAACTTTGGTGAATCTGACAATTATTTGTCTTGGAGTTGCTCTTCTTGAGGAGTATCTTTGTGGAGTTCTCTATATTTCCTGAATTTGAATTTGGCCTGCCTTGCCAAAAGGCAAGGTTGGGGATGTTCTCCTGGATAATATCCTGCAGAGTGTTCTCCAACTTGGTTCCATTCTCCCCATCACTTTCAGGTACACCAATCAGACGTAAATTTGGTCTTTTCACATAGTCCCATATTTCTTGGAGTCTTTGTTCATTTCTTTTTTCTCTTTTTTCCCTAAACTTCTCTTCTCGCTTCATTTAATTCATTCAATTTCAATCACTGATACCCTACCTTCCACTTGATTGAATTGGCTACCGAAGGTTATGCATGTGTCACGTAGTTCTCGTGCCATGGTTTTCAGCTCCACCAGGTTATTTAATGTCTTCTCTATGCTGCTTGTTCTAGTTAGCCAATCATCTCATCTTTTTTCAAGGTTTTTAGCTTCTTTTGATGGGTTTGAACATCCTCCTTTAGCTTGGATGAGTTTGTTATTAACAATCTTCTGAAGCCTTATTCTCTCAACTCATCAAAGTCATTCTCCATCCAGCTTTGTTCCATTGCTGATGAGGAGCTGCATTCCTTTGGAGAAGAAGAGGCACTCTGATTTTTAGAATTTTCAGCTTTTCTGCTCTGGTTTCTCCCCATCTTTGTGGTTTTATCTACCTTTGGTGTTTGGTGATGGTGACGTACAGATGGGGTTTTGGTGTGGATGTCCTTTCCGTTTGTGTGTTTTCCTTCTAACAGTCATGACCCTCAGCTGCAGGTCTGTTGGAGTTTGCTGGAGGTCCACTCCAGACCCTGTTTGCCTGTGTATCACCAGCAGAGGCTGCAGAATAGCAAATATTGAAGAAGAGCAAATGTTACTGTCTGATCCTTCCACTGGAAGCTTTGTCTCAGAGGGGCACCAGGCAGTATGAGATGTCAGTCTGTCCCTACTGGGAGGTGCCTCCCAGTTAGGCTACTAGGGGGTCAGGGACCCACTTGAGGAGGCAGTCTGTCCATTCTTGGATCTCAAACTCCATTCTGGGAGAACCACTACTCTCTTCAAAGCTGTCAGACAGGGACATTTAAGTCTGCAGAAGTTTCTGCTGCCTTTTGTTCAGCTATGCCCTGCCCCTAGAGGTGGAGTCTACAGAGGCAAGCAGACCTCCTTGAACTGTGATGGGCTGCACCCAATTCCAGCTTCCTGGCTGCTTTGTTTACCTACTCAAGCCTCAGCAATGGCTGACACATCCCGCCGCCAGCCTCGCTGCTGCCTTGCAGTTTGATCTCAGACTGCTGTTCTAGCAGTGAGCGAGGTTCCATGGGCATGGGGCCCTCCAAGCCATGCGTGGGATATAATCTCCTGGTGTCCCATTTGCTAGGACCATTGGTAAAGCACAGTATTAGGGTCGTAGTGTCCCGATTTTCCAGGTACTGTCTGTCACAGCTTCCCTTGCTAGGAAAGGGAATTCCCCAACCCCTTGCTTTCCCCGGGGAGGCGATGCCCCACCCTGCTTCAGTTCATGCTCAGTGGGCTGCACCTACTATCTGACAAGCCTCAGTGAGATGAACCTGGTATCACAATTGGAAATGCAGAAATCTCCCGTCTTCTGTGTCACTCACACTGGGAGCTGTAGACTGGAGCTGTTCCTACTTGGCCATCTTGGAGTCTCCACGAAGAACTCTTAATTGGTCAACAAATTGCACTAGGCAATTAATTGACCTCAAAATACTGAGAGTTGTAATCACTTGCATTGGAACTCAGTGAAATAATATTTTACCAAAGAAGAAAATAAATAAGCCATTTTCACAGAAAAAAAAAAAAAGAGTTTACCTACAGACCCTCTCTAAAATACTGCAAAAAGTTTCACAGTTCACCACTGAACAACATGGCTTTGAACTACATGTATCCACTTATATGTGGATTTTTTTTTCAATATATTGGAAATTTTTTTTGGAGATTGGCAACAATTTGAAAAAACTCACAGACAAAATGCCTAGAACATTTATTGTTAAGAAAGAAAAGCTGTTACCACCTGACCAGGTTTTTGCCTGCTGCCAAGATAGAGTCGAACACTGAGACAACACGTATCACTATAAAGAAGAGTTTAATTATCACAAGGCATTCGAGCCAGGAGAATGGGAGATACTGCTCAAAGCCACCTTGCTGAGACATCAGAAGCTGGGTTTTTAAAGAATGATTTGACTGGCAGGGGCATAGGGAATGGATGCTGTGTTAGGGCTGAATCAGTTCCTGGGAAAGGAGGTGAGTCACAAGACCAGTCATGTCAGTTCTTTGGATCACTGGTTGGGTTGGCATCTGTCCACTTGTAGACAAAGGCAGAAAATTATCTCAAAGACCAGTCTTTGGTTTCACAAAGGCATTTGTGACTGCTGGTTACTCTGGCAAGCAAGATGGGAAACGGTTCTGGGTTATCATCTAGCTATGCCTATAGCTTCGCAGAAAAGTTTGTGGAAGGTGAGGTCCCTGGTTGTCATAGCTGCCTGGTGCCCTGTTGGCTATCCAACTTCTGGAAGCCATCGAGGGGGTCTGTGTGATATAAGGATCATTATTCTTTAAAAGTAAAAACAAATTCCTTAATCTTTCATGCAGCCTGCCAAGGAACTAGGATAGGAAGATAATTGATTATTAGTGACTACCATTTGTTGAAATGACTATGTGCAAGCAATCATGCATGGATAAGGAAAAAAGAGAGAAAGGAAAAAATATCTATCAAAATTCAGGCCTCTACCATAATTGTAATCATGTGGCCTCTTTTAATTTTATGAAGGCAGTTGCAAAGCAAGCACCAAGATTTAAGATAGGAAAGAGTAGGCCAACTCCACTGCTTTTTGCAAGTGTAGACCGGCCTATGATCAAGACTACTCTCATTTTTAAGCCTTAAAGGGAATAAATAAAGCACAAGCTGCCAGTCTTGATTGTACACAAAAAGGCCTGGACAATGAGACCCTTTTTATCTGTATTGCTTCCATCCATGCTTTGTCTCTGAAGTCAGGAAATCTCTTGTCAAAAAGGACTGTCTTTTTTTTTTTTTTTTTAAATATTAAACAATGCCCTTTGGCTATATGGAATCTATAAGTTCAACAAAAAAATATCAAAGTGATTTACATGCCACCAAACACAACATCTCTAATTTAGCCTATAGATCAGAAGATCATAAGGACATTTATGGCTCACTACTCACAAAATTGTATGGAAAGGGTTGTCAATGCTCTGGAAGAGAGCCCCAGTAGAGAGAACATCATGAAAGTCTGGAAGGATTACAACATTGAAAATGCCATGATTGTTATATAAAAGTCTCTGAAAGCCATCAAGCCAGAAATGAAAACTTTCTACTGGAGAAAACTGTGTCCATATGTTGTGAGGAACTTCACAGGATTTCCAACACAGCCAATCAAGGAATTCATCGAAGAGATTGTGGACATGGCAAAAAAGGTGAGGGCTGAAAGGTTGGAGATACGCATCTTGGAGAAACTCCAGAGTAAAAGACACCACACCAGGGTGATTAATGGAAGATGACTTGATGAAGGTAAGTGCTTCTGCACCAGTGTAAGACAGGTGAAGAAGACATAGAAGCAGTGCCAGAAAACAATTGACGTTACACAATCTGGATTGTGTCATATTGATTCTGTCACAGTCACACGGATTGATTCTGTCTTGCATGATGCGGGCACTAAAACTAAAGCAAATGGGGAAGAAGGATTGCTACCATACAGAAACATTTTTAGAGAAAATTTAAAGAGCAAAAAGTCATTCAGAAATCATGATGTATTTCCATAGAGTTACACCAAGTGTTCCTGCTTCTCTTGCCTCCTCTCCCACCTTTTCTACTTCTTCCCCTCTGCCCACCCTGAGACCGCAAGAACAACCCCTCCTATTTCTCCTCCTACTCAGCCTACTAAATGTAAAAATGACAAGAATGAGGACCTTTGTGATGATCCCCTTTCATTTAGTGAATAGTAAATATGTATTCTCTTCCTTATGATTTTCTTAATAACACTTTCTTTTGTATAGCTTACTGTGTTGTAAAAATGCAGTATATAATACATATACAAAATATGCATCAATTGACTGTTTATCTCAGTAAGATTTCTAGTCAACAGTTTGCTATTAGTGGTTATGTTTTTGTGAAGTCAAAATTTATTCATGGATTTTCAACTGCATTGGAGTTAGCACTGCTAAATCATCTGTTGGTCAAGTGTCAACTGTTCTTCCAAATAAGAGAATTTATCCCACAAGAAAATATCTGCAAAGATGAACAGTTCATGTAGAAAAATAATAAAATGTCATCAAATTTAGCAACTGTTAAAATCAAAACAATGATATAAGTCTGGTTTAGTGGTTAAAATATAAAGCTATATTATGGGGAAATACAACAAGCATATGAATCAAGAATATTCACAGAGTGAAAGCATTCTGAGATACCTATATTTTGCAGAAGACAGGTGATAATTATTATATCATATGTAATTAATTATAAAGTTAAATACATGTGTTAATTTTTATTATTGGACCTATTATAAAATAGAAATATAATGTATAATTCTGCACTTAATAGAAATAGAAAAAAATAAATACGAAAACAGAACTTAGTTTCTACTTTTGTACTTTCTAGTACAAAATAAGATAGAAAAGAATATAAATATATGTAAAATAACAAAATATAAATAAACTGCTTGTCTTAATAGCAAAATTTATCAGACTATCTGAAAAATATAGTCCAGCTACATTTGATTTGTAACATAAAAGTAAAACATAAGAAAACAGAACACTGAAAAAAATAGGTTAAAAAATAAGCAATGCCCATGAAATATATATCAAAACACAAGTGCTGTCACTGTTTGACACAAAACAGGATTTGAAATGTAACTGGCAACTTTCCAAATATATTGATGAAGTATTTATTTCACCAAAAGATAAAATAGTTTCAAACAAATATGCATCTAACAACATAGTTTTTAACCACATACATAAAATTTGATACATCTGTGATGAGAAGTTGAAAGATCCACACTCCTAGTGGGAAATATAAAGTTAAATCTCTATATTTTTTGACATTTTTATTGTAAAATAAGACAAAAGGAAAGCACACAGAACAAACATACAATTTAGTGAATTATTATAAAGCAAATGCCCTTGCAACCACCACACAGTTCTAGATGGAAGTTTGTCAGAAGCCCCTCTGTATACCTCCTCCCTCCCTCTCCATAAGTAACCACTATTCTGACATTTCCAATAATATTTCCCCTGTGTTTCTTTATTGCTTTTTCACCAAGAATACCTTCCTAGACACAATCATTTAGTCAGACCCATTTTTGTTCACTTGATGACTTTTGAATCTCTTTTAATTCACAAGTTCTCTCCCACCCATCCCTTTCCTTCTGTTGTAATTATTTATCTGTTGAAGAACTCACTCGAGCTGTTTGACCTGTAGTTTTGCAGTCTGGAGTCCGCTGATGGCATGCTCATAGTATAGCTCATGTTCCTCTGTCCCTGAGTTTCCTGCAAATAGCCCATTGCATCTAGAGTCCTGATCACACTCAGGTTCATCCTTCCAGCAAGACCTCAAGTGGTGGGGTTTTCTTCCATTAGGATCACAAACATAAATATCTTAATAATGGAAATAAGAGGTAGATAAAAAGTCCATAGCAAGATAGGAATTTTACATTATAGGTTTTTTCCTAGTCAAATGCAGAATGTTACTCCATTCTCTGACCACAAGTGTATCAATTTAAATATCAGTATCAAAAAAACACTATACTCATTCATTTAGGAAAAGGTGTTCTTTTCTAAAAGTATCAAATATAAGCAATAATGGAATAGAAATATTAATTTTAAATTCAGAAACAAGAAAAACAAGCCCATTATCAAGATTTCTATACAACATCAAATTTATGTGTATTTATATTTTTAGTTTTAAAACGTTATCTTCTTGGCATTTAATGTCCATATTCTACTGAGTTTATTCTAACTAATACAATTCTTTGCCCAGTTTTTGATATCTTACTGATATGATGATTCCCCTCCTCATAATTACCTTCCTTCTTCACTTTCTCCCTTCCACATTTATAAAAAACTGTACTATTGTTTGCATCTTGTAATGCAGCAGTGAACAAGGCAAAACCTTTGCTTTTAGCCAACATCTGATCATTTCTCTTTTAATGCATTAATATGATGACTTTGTGTTACTAGAATTTCTAATGTTAAATAATGCCTCCTTGGATATATCTTTTAGTTTATGAATTAAACTAAATTAAAATGTTAAGTGTTTTTTAAATAACTTGTATATTTAATAACAATTGTTATTACTGTTTAATAACAAATATTAAAGGTTAGTTTAATAATAACAAAGGTTATTGTGAAGTATTTCAAAAATAAAATATGTTAAAAAGGAAAAGGCCCACTAACCCCCTCAAGAAAAAAATAAAAAAGCTTTAGTAAGAAGTTGAGCCAGGCATTGTAGCTCACATCTATAGTCCCAGTACTTTGGGAGGTGAAGGTGGCAGAATTGCTTGGACTAGGGAGACCAGCTTGCAGTGAGTCATCATTATGCCACTGCACTCTAGACTGCGTGACAGGGTAAGACCTTGTCTCAAAAAAAAAAAAGAAAACAAAGTTGAAGGTTCGTTGTATCTTTCTTTAAATCCAATTTTTCTACCTCACCCTGAATTTCATGTTTAAATGCATTTGTTAGCACTGATATTGCACATGTATTTCTAAATTATATATGGTGTTGTTTTGGATGTTTTTAATCTTATGTTATTGGCATCATTCTGAATATATCATTCTTTATTATTCTTTTTTTAAACTTAATATCCCTTTTGCTACATAAAGCTCTGATTGATTCATTTTTCATTTTCATCCAAATTCCCATGCTCGCATATACTATAATTTATTGAATCATTTTCCTGTGGGTGAATCTTAACTTCAAATACTTCATATTTCATTTTATTTCTAGAAATTCTCTTTTTCAAATATGACTATTTTCTCTTTTTTGTATTGTGTCTTTTCCTTATGTTTGTTGTTTTTACATATATTTAATTATTTTAAATTCTTATATCTTTTATTCTGTTATTTCATCATTGCGCTTCTATTTGCTAAATATAGTAAATATACTCTCTCAGAGTTTTCATGATGTTTATAAATTATAATTCTTTTTAACTGAGCGCTCCTGTTTAATGCAGCCTTCCCTGTTTCACATAAATGCACCTTTCAGAGTACTTTATGTACTAGTGAGGGAGTCTAGGTTTCTATTTCTTTCTCTTAAAAATTTTTAAAATAAATTAGATTGATGCATTTACATGTACATATTTATGGGGTACAATCTGATGTTTCAGCACACATCTATGTTGAAAATTGATTCAGTCCGGTTAGTTAACATATCTATTACCTCATGCATTTATCATTTATTTGTGAGGAGAAACTTAAAAGGCTTCCTGTTAGCTGTTATGTGATAGATATTTTTTACTGTTAACCATAGTCACTCTAGTCTGCAATACAATAGAACAACAAAATGTATTCTGTTATCAAGCTGTAACTTTGTACCATTTAACAAACCTCTTCCCATCTTCTCTGTCCCATAACCTTCCAGAGTCACTGGTAACCACTATTCTCTGCTTGGTTTCAGGTCCCACTTGGGTGCTGTCTTTGATATCATTCTTCATTCCTCTCAGCTAGGAAGGTCTTTCTCCCCCACACACTGCTCCTGATTAGTTATGCATTATGAGTTATGTATTAAAACGGATATATATATACACACACATATAATATGGTTCAAAGTTTCTATGTGTTTACAACAGAATTTGCAATCTTGATTTATCTCAACCTTTGTATTTTCTGAAAATGCTTAAAATATTTTATCATTTGTTTGATTCTATCTCTGGCGATATCTTATATGATATAAATGCAGACCAGACTGGATTAGGAAATATATGATTTACAGTTCAATCATTTCAATGTAATTAGGTATAGTTAAAAATTCTATTTTTCTTTATAATCCAGTGACTATCAGTATTTTACTTTACCTTTGGCTTATGTATAATTTAGTAAAGAAAAAATCCTTTATTTTTATAAAAATTTATCAATTATCTGTGAATATCATATAAAATCTAGAAAATAAAAATTAAATAATTTATATGCAGGCTTTTTATTCTTTTTCGCTATATTTAAAATAAAAATATACTTTGCATATTACTTTGCTGCCATGTAGCTGTTTATTTTTTTAAACTTAGCCAGTAGTTAAGAATTACCTCTGATGTGAGTTGACATAGCGTTGCATGATCACTATAAATAGATTCCTAGGAGTGCCTATTATGTCGATTTATACTAAAATTGACAGTTAATAGTGCAAGGGTCGGTACAAATCATATCTTCTTGAATTCCAGTGACAACCTTCTGATAAAGATACCGTTGTTAATTCCACTTTAAAGGGTCAGAGACAGAGTGCTTAAGCAATTGATACAAGAAAATACTACTAGAAAGTTTCAGAGTCATGAAATGAATCAGGCTCTTTGAGTCGTAAAGCCCATGCATGCCGTAACTGTGCAGAGACCCATCAACTTTCGTGGAACTAATCTCCTATTCTTTATTCATGTTCTCAAGTATAAATGTAAATTACTTGGTAAATATACCTATCATCTCAGCATACATTCTGAGAAGCTAGATTATTAGATTAAATGGCATTTTTATTGCTTTTTATTCATTTTGAAAAATTACTATCCATAAATACTAATATGTATACTTGCTTCAGCAGTTTTAGAAAGTGCCCATTTCCCTATGTCCATGCCAATACTAGTTATAATGAGTCTTTTTCTTCTTTGCCAATTGTCAGTATAAATGCTAAAGTCTATAAATCATTAAACACATAGTGATTTGCACTATTTGATTCCTTGTGAGGTGGACCACGTCTTCTGTTATTCAGCTGCATTTTATAAAATTCTTCTCTTTATTGAGGAATCAAATGCCCAGAAAGTTGGCAGGGAAAGAAAAAAACACTGAATAGTTTGCCTCTAAGATGGACTACAGAGCGTATTTAGCTGGAGTCTATAATTGTTAGACATGGAAACTAGAAAGAGAAGAAGCTAAATGGATTCACCAATGTCACAACTTCTTGGAGTGCCAGGAAAGAAATTCGAGAATCCTCAAAGCCAATTCAGAACACTTTGCACCGTCCCACAACTTCTCTTCATTTGATATTGATTGACATAGATCAGACTTTTAGTAACTGAAATTTGTGTAATTGAAAAATACTAAGAGCAGTACTCAGTTATCCTAAACACCTGTGAAATAATTCTGAAACTTCTAAAAGATGTCTTATATATAATATCTTACAAGATATTTGATGTGATAAAATAAATTAGATGTCAACTGTGGACCAGTATAAGCTTTTAATAATTAAAAGCTTCTTTTTCACTAGGGACAAAAATTACACTCTTTAAATCAAGAGGATAATTATTTTTCCTGACAAGGCTTCACAGTGCTTGATTGAGATTTTCAGAGGTACATATGTGAGTTGACAGTTTGCATTTGCTATGTTTTCCCCTAGGTAAAAATCTATAAGCATTCATAACTTTTAGTGTTAATGAGAGCAGAACCTATTAGCCCTAAAAATGCCCTTTTTGCTCTAAGGAATATTTTACCTGAAAAGTGATATAAAAACATATCTCATCATGAAATAAAAACTCAGCTTTTCAAATAAGGCATGTGGCCCTTTAAGCTGAGGCATAATAAAAGAAAGCAATTCTGCATTTCTTTTCATGGCAATAACTGTATTTATCTTGGTTTTTAAAGAGGGAGAAAATGACTCACTTTATTTCTTGCATTAAATTTACATGTGTTAGTATTTCTTAGATTTTTAAACTTGGGAGCTTTGCAAAATACTCAGAGAGCTAACTTCACGGAAGATTGTGTATCTAGGAAGAAAGACAGCTTTGCCTTTGAGTATGTGACAAAGTATTACAGAAAACGTGGGCAGGAAAGCATTCTCCTCACATCTACAGACAACATGGTTGCAGCACACAGATGACTGTTAAGTTCACAGCACTAATCTGACACACCTCAGCATCTCTTTAGAAGGCTCAGTATAGGTTTTAATAGGGAAGAGGTCCTATGTGGGCATTAAAGGTACTAATTAGTCACCTTGGTGCAGGCTGGAAAGCAGAGGAAATCTTACAATAAATATCTGTAAAGTAGGGTGGAGATGAAGGATATGAGATCTCAGAAGGAATATGCTATTTTTTTTTCTTTTTAGAGTTCTATTGCACAGCATGGTGAATATAGTTAATTATAGAATATTACATTTCAAAATTAGTAAGAGAGTTGATTTCAAATGTTCTCATGCAAAAATTCTTAAGTATTTGAAATGATGGATATGTTAACTAGCTTGATTTAAATATTCCACATTGTACTTAAAATTATAACATCTCTTTATACCTCACACGTTTATATAACTGTAAATTGTCAATTTACAATAAAAAGGGTGGGATTTAAATAGAAGAAAAATGATGAATAGTTAGCAGCTATTGTGTTGTTAATTATTATTATACATGCTTCTCATGTATTCGCTCATTTTGTTCACACAGAAAACCCTTGAAGTATAATTACTATCTCTATTTAGTGAATGAATAAACTAAGATACAAAAAAGTGGCCGGGCGCGGTGGCTCACGCCTGAAATCCCAGCACTTTGGGAGGCTGAGGAGGGTGGATCATGAGGTCAGGAGATCGAGACCATCCTGGCTAACACGGTGAAATCCCGTCTCTACTAAAAACACAAAACGTTAACCCGGCATGGTGGTGGGCACCTGTCGTCCCACTTACTTGGGAGGCTGAGGCAGGAGAATCGCTTGAACTCAGGAGGCAGAGGTTGCAGTGAGCTGAGATCATGCCACAGCACTCCAACCTGGACAACACAATAAGACTCCATCTTGAAAAAAAAAAAAAAAGATACAAAAAAGTGAAGATATACGTTCAAACTCCGAAAATTCCCAAATCAAGTGTGTATCTCTGCCCTCTCTTGAGGTCAAATGGCAGGCCCCACACAATGTCCATGAGACAATGTTCACATCCTTTACAGGCCCTAATCACACAACTTTTGTGAATTCCTCTTACAATTACCAGAAGGCGTTAGGTGGTGAAGGTGGCATAAAGCCAGATCATTAATTTAAAAAGTTAAGCAGAGAAACCTGAGCTACATCTAATTTTTTAATAATCTTCTTTGCATTTTTTTGTGTTGGTTAAATTTTTCATCTTCTTGCCTACATGTGTATTTCCTTGAGATACTCAATTTGGTAAAATTTCTTTAAAAGCAAGGACATTATGCTGTACATTTCTTCATGTTTAGAAATATAAGATGGATATGTATTAATGGACATGAAAATAAGAAAGTATGAAAAATATCTTTTTAAGAAATGTTCGATCTGCATTATAGTCAATGACAACAACAAAAAAACAAGTTCTTTCTGTTCCCTAAATTTACACACAATGCCTATGTCTATTCCAATCTACTTTTCTCTGAAGGATGGTTTAAAAAGTACATGAAAATTCAATCTTTGTTTTTCTGTGACTGACTTACTTGATTTAGTTTAATGTTCTCTGCGTTCATGCATGCTGTCACAAACGGCAGGATTTTCCTTTTTAAGGCTGAATAATATTCCACTGTATGTTTATGCCACATTTGCTTTATCCCTTCAACTGTTTGTGAACACTTGGGTTGTTTCACATCTTGGCTATTCTGAACAATGCTACAATGAACAAGAGAGTGTAGATATCTCTTTGAGAACCTGATTCCAGTATTTTTGGAAATATAATCCAAAGTGGAATCTTTAGAAAATATTGTTATTCCAATTATATGAGGCATCTATCACAGTCAAACTTATAGAATTAGTGAATACAACAGGGGTTGCCAGGGAATTGAGGTTATGGGGGAATGAGGAGTTGTTTTTCAATGAGTATAAAGTTTCAACAATGCTAGATGAATAAATTTGAGGAGTCTACTGTACAACATTGTACTTATTGTTAACAATATGGTATTGTGTACTCCACAATTTAACAGGGTAGATCTCATGTTAAATATTCTTACTACACATACACACATACACACACACACACACACATACACATAGACGTAGTCTAGTCTGTTACCTTGATTGTGGTGATGATTTCACAGGTATTTGCACATGTCCAAACTTATCAAATCATACACAGTAAATATGCAGTTTTTCATATACCAATCATATCTCAATAAAAGTTAAAAAACAGTGCATGAATGTGTTTAACCTGTCAAATAAATGAAAGGTGAGAGGAGAAGAAAACAAATTTTAAATTAATGATGGAGAAATACACCAACAAATAAAGACTATGGCAAGGGGAGAAAGTATAGCAGTTGAGAAGTGGTAACGGTAGGGATAGTATGACAGTAGTTGGGCATTAAAATGTTATTTTATTTTTAATAATATAAACAATGGTACACAATGTGCGAAGTGAAAATAATATCCAACCACCTCTGCTCCTGAGCCATCCAGGCCGTTCTTTTAGCAGACAATCACTGTGCTTATTTTTTTGTATAGTCTCCCTCAATTATTTACGGAGAATATTATATATGTGTGAATATATATTATATCTGTCTTATATATTGGTTATTTAAATGCAAAATGTATTACCAATTGATAATAGGCATAGTTCACTAAAAATTAGATCTTAAAATAAATGAGGAGTTCTGGACATTCTCATAAATGTCGTCAGTCAATCTGTGTCTCTCTTCCTAGTTCAGCTCTCAATCTGAAATAGGCTAACAGGATAGCAGATACAGTATTTCATTCACAGGATTATGGAATCTTTATTTTCTTTGCAAATAATTCTCCTTGTTAGAAAGAAAAAAAACAGAAAATGAGAGAAAGGATAACACAGTTTAGAGTTTGCTTGGTGACACTGTAGTCTGGCATTTTTTGTATTCTAATTTAAGAACAGAAAAATGCAAAGTGAAAAGCAAATTATATTTATTTAATAGTCCTTTAATTATAATCTTAGTATCCTATTTTTAGCCTAATAAACTCTTATCATGATTTTTTTTTTCAGTTTTGCACAGCCTAACCTAACAACCGACCTCTGCTTCTTTATTTAAGGTTCAAATTCCGTATCAAAGTATTTGCTCTTTTATTCTTTACTAAATAGATAACTTCCAAGAGGCAGCTAGAAACAGTATTCATGTACAAATTAATGAGGAGTAAATACACATTTTCAGCTTTGCCTAGAGAAAAAAACATCCCAAGAGGACCACACTGATTGTCTTTATCAAGTCAGTAATGTATGTAAGTGAGCTACGTGGGCTCCTGGGCAAAACCAAGGAGAGAGATCTATCAGAGCAGGAGGGAGAGTGAGGCAGAGAATGATTGGAGTGGCCACCTGGGAGTCTGAGTTCAGTGAGGTGTGAGATGCTGACAGGTAGACACTCAGTGCTCACCAGTGAGGCACGTAGCCCCTAATGAATGTGTGTCTCCACCAAGGCACATTCAGAACTTCTCACATGCATCTTCCTTCACGCCGATAATTTTCCCTGAGGAGTATAAATCTCAGAAAACCTGATATGTCAGAAACCACTCTCCTTAATAAAAACTCAAACAGCTTTTTTAATGCCCCTTGACAAAGTGGTTTCCACATTTTTCACAGATCAGATACATTAGCAAGTATTGTTTTAGCATCTACAATAGGACATACTTCTTGAATAAAGAAGTTCTTAACATAAAGAGACCTTGGGAGCCTCTGCTTCTTCTTTAATAGACCAAGGAATCTGTGAAATTAATGAAGCTCTAGATGAATGCTGTCCAATAGAAGTATAATGGGAGACCTAAATATGAGCCACATGTGGAATTTTATGTTTTTAGTAGCAACGACACACAAAATTTAAAAAAACTGATATAATAAAATTTAATATTTTATTTAGTTCAATATATCTAAAATATTGTATTTTAGTATGAAATTAATAAAAAAGGTCCTTGAGATTTTTTATTTTTTATATTAAATTTTAAAATCCAGTGGTGTTGTTTTGTTTTGTTTTTTAACTTGTAGGACATCTCAATTCAGCCACAGATCAAATGCGCAACAGCCATGTGCATCTAGTGGTCACGGTATTCCCTAATACAGGCCTTGATTCTTGGCATATAAAATCATGGTGTGAATATAGGCAAAGATAATTTCACATAAAATTCTAGGGAGTTTTTTGACCCTAGATTAAGATATTTTATTTACATAATTAAGGGTTAGTTTTAGGAGGATTTTATGTGAGGAAACGAAATAGCTTTAAAGGGGCATAGAGTAAAAATTTTGCCACATTTAGGCAGCCATATGAGAACTAAAGGCAGAGAGTTTTAAGAATTTCTGCAAGGCCGGGCGCGGTGGCTCAAGCCTGTAATCCCAGCACTTTGGGAGGCCGAGATGGGCGGATCACGAGGTCAGGAGATCGAGACCATCCTGGCTAACATGGTGAAACCCCCGTCTCTACTAAAAAATACAAAAAACTAGCCGGGCGAGGTGGCGGGCGCCTGTGGTCCCAGCTACTCCGGAGGCTGAGGCAGGAGAATGGCGTGAACCCGGGAGGCAGAGCTTGCAATGAGCCGAGATCACGCAACTGCACTCCAGCCAGGGCGACAGAGCGAGACTCCGTCTCAAAAAAAAAAAAAAAAAAAAAAAAAAAGAAAAAAAGAAAAAAGAATTTCTGCTGTGAGACTCTTATTCTTTACTTCCTAACTTTTGTTTCCTCATTGAATTATAAATATAGACAATCCTTGATAGGAGTTCACCAACAGCTTTTGAATTACTGTAAGTACCCAAATAAAACTGCTTCCTGAGCCATCTGAAAACTGCTTTCTACAATCAATTGTAAGGGCTTTCGATTCCCTTTTCTAAAATTATTTCCATTTTCAAATTTACCTTCCCCTCCTGTTCTCTGGCATAATTTTTCATTCTTTGTTTGTCTAACTCCTATGTTACAGAAGATGCAACAAGTTAAGGTTTAGCTTCAATTATAATGTTCAAATGCAACAAATTACCATATATAAAAGTAAATCGGCTAATGTAGGGTTTGTGTTTGGGGCATTGCCAACTAGTTGTGTATCTAGTTATTGGGACACACACAAAAAAAGAATGATGAAATTTGGAGAGTTTAATGTCTCCACATTCTTAGTGTAGCAGTTAAATAAAAGTCCCCAACTCAAATGAATTCTCATACCAGTTCTCATTTTATCTCTCTATTCATTTCCCTTAAGCATTTTAAGATATGCCAAATCATTTCCCTTTTGCAAGACACCCAAGGCATTCTCAAAGTGCATTTGCCAAGCTGAAGTCAACAGCAATCCAAGGAAAAGCTAATTACCTATATTCATGAAGTAAAAGTTAGAAAGGAAGGTGGATACCATAAAGTAAGTGGCTGCAGGCCAAGAGATGAGGGTATGAGTTGGGTGCCAAAACATGTTAGCATGTAGTAAAAATGCCCAATAAACATCACTGTTATTGAGTGCTTTGATTATATAAATTAGGGGAAAATATTCCATAGTAATAAGTTTTGCAAATTTTTTCCATTATTAATAATAAATTGAATAATTTTTACATCTCCATTGCTGCATGAAATAAGCTTCATTTCAGTAAACATCCACAAACCCTCAATGCTTAAAAAATAAGACACAAAAAGGTCAAAAACATATTGTATCCATAAGGTTGATTAGTCTTTTTCATGTTATTTACATATTTGGCACAATCTCTAGTAAATGCCTCCTTAAAAATTAGGCCAATTCATATCAATGATCTTTTGATTTATATTTTTGAATTTCTCAGTTTACATTTTTGAATGTTGTCAATTACATCCAAGAGAGAGTTTTAACTGAAGCCGTCAGTGCTTGCAAATAACTTTTCTTTTAATAATGTTTGCAGCAGTGTGAGAGAGTCACTGGACAGAATTTGTAAAAAAAAATAACAAAGAGCTTCAGTGGTATTTGGGGCAGTATAGAAGAGAAAAATTTGTGTGGATTAGAATGCAAACCCAGGTTAAGGGTGTCTTGGTAATAGGACTGAAATGTGATGGCATAATGTACATGACAGATCTTTTCTAATCACATGAAAATCAACCCTTTGGAGTCCACAGAGAAACACTGTGCCATTAATTCTGCTCTGCTCTCTTGCACACTAACAGTTCCTGTCCTAATTAAATGTGCTCCTGGAACACATGTTTTATTGTCTGAGCTGAGTCATTACACTTGATACACTCATGAGTCCTGTCACCTAGGGATGGGAAATCCCTCTTGGAGGTTTATATCTGCATTAATGTCTTCTTTAAGCAAAGAGTACTTGAGTGTTGTATTGTATTAGCAATGAACTGCAGGTGTAAATATTAAGAACTAGCAACATTGAAACCATTCTTTTAAGCTTTGTATGCTTAGAGATTTAGTAGAAAATAAATATACATATAGAAAAAAATTAGCTTAAGTCTACCTACCCTGATTTTATGCAGCATTCCTAATTGTCTCTGGGAAAGATGTATAATTTAAAATGAAAAATTTTATTATTTTTATAAAATCAGATATTGCTAGTTAATGATGACTACATTCATTATTAAATTAATTTGAATTGCTCTGTCAGCTAAACTAGCTCCCTCTACATTCTTTTTCTGTTTCAAATAAGGCATAACTCAAGTAATTTTTGATAAGAAAGAATGAGGGGAAGAGAAGAGATCCTTAATTCTTCCCTCTGTCTGCATAAGTTGCCTCACTGTGTAAATGAAATTATTGAAGATTAATTTAACTGTTTGGAGATTTGAATTTTTTACCATCACCCTAAAATAGAATATGTCCATTAGAGTGAAATAGCAAAATATTAGTGAAACATATGTTTTATTTTCTGGAATATCTGCACTTCACCTCATATAAATCTCTGACTTTTAATAGAAATAAAAGAGAATTTGCCAACAATGAAAAAAGAAAATTTTAATTCTAGTTATCCCTGGCTTAAAATTTCAGAGCTTTTTATTGTTTGATAATTTTCAAAGAATCAGTTGAAACAAGACCTTTAATTTCTTAGATTTCTTTATGGTGCAATGTTTCAACTTGGTTTAACTTTTTAGCTGTAAAAGTTAAAACAGAATGAACCTAGTATCATATTTCTAGTGTCTCTGTTCTCCACGGAACTAAAGATAAGCAAAGTAATGAATCTTGAAAAAATTTGAGAGCAGGAGTTGAAATTAAGACTGTTGGAAATACAGTGTTAGAAAAGAATTTTTGTAAATAGCCTTGTTAAAATGAGACATGAAACCTGTCATGACTATAATTCTGTTCCTGGTCTTTACACACTCAATTGTTACAGAATAATATGGAGAAGAGGACCTTATGTCCCTAGGAACAAAACTGTTCAATGTTACAGTGCTTAAACATTAATTCTAGAAGGTGGGTTTAAGAGAAACAAAAGAATGAATATACACTGAAAGAAGAGGTAAAATATATATCAACAAAGAGGTTCTGAATATGGATTTTAAGAGGCCAAATTTTTAACATTGTTTACCCAAACTGAAGCAGATGGAGGTCTATGGATGAAAGGTGGCATATTGAATGAGCTGTTACAGTGATGGAATTTGAAAATTTTTGATCTTAAATTTTTCTGAAAAAATAATAATCTTTGAAACACACGCTCAGAATGTATTTTTAAAAAGCTCTCTAGCTATTATTGCCTTCTCTCACTTAAGCACACATACAACTTTTAAGAGAAAAACTCCAATGACTAGAAGATTTTAATTCATTCAAATATTGTTTCTGTATTTCATTCACTGCTTTTGTTATAAAATAATCATATATATGTAGTCAAAATTATAAAGATGATGAAAAAGTAAAAGGGCTTTCCTGTGTTTAATTTCTTCAATTTTTCAATTTCTTTTATGTATTTTATATACTTTTACTATTTCATCTATTTATATGTGTATATGTATATAAATTTATATACGTGTATAAATATATATATATATCTACTATGTCTGTTATCTACTATGCTACTCTATGTCTGTTATCTACATATCTTCCTCTTCATGTTGTCATTCTTTTATACTGAATTTAATACATTTGAACTTGCCTTTCAATTCCATAAATTGGTTTCTTATGTTTAGTGTGTTGCCCATGACTTGCATTATTTCATTTTTAAATTTCTCCAGCTGTGCTTTTATCCAAGCATACATTTCTAATTTCACCCTTTCCCCAGTTCATAAATCTAGTGTCCTCTCAAATCTTTAGAGTAATAATTTGCTAGTGGTCCTTACAACAGTTCTGTTGCATTGCAATATATTTGCTCTTGTTGTTCAGAGATGTCCTGTTTTAAAAAATTGCTGAATCTCTTTATTTGGCTAGTGTGTGTGTGTGTGTGTGTGTGTGTGTGTGTTTATCTTTGATCATCCTTACATATGACAGTCTATAGGCTATCATACAGCTCAGGAGCTAGGAGGAATTCTATCACATTTATGACTCCCTCTTCTAATATTTTATATTGGCATAAATAGGGAAGAGAAAAGGTTAGACATTCTGAAGTTTTATTTTTCTAGTGCCGAAGTCCTGTAGCCTCCATTTGCAGAATCGAGTTGAGCTACAAATGAAGGCAGCTGTGGCAGATAGCTTCATCTGTGGGCCAGTGTGTTTTTCGTCCACGTAATTCATAGCTGGTTATGTTTCCTTCTCTCATGAATGTCTATTCTCAGCAGAAAATGTTTTTATTTTTGACCCCACTTTTTAAAAAATTTTTGACCCCATACAGTAACCATATTATGCCCTGAGTCAGTGTGTTAAGCACTGTGATGTGCTTCCCAGGTTTCCATTTAAGGAAAGGTCTGTATCCTTGGTCATGAAGAATGTGGTTAGCAAGCAGTGTTCAGGTATTAGTTCCTCCAGGAATTGCCTTAATTACACAGAGTGACTGTTCTCAAGGCCACAGCACTTCCCAAGAAGATCTGTATTCAATGTCTGACTGGTGTGAGATCATAAAGGCCTGACCATCTTGACTCCCTTTAGGACAACTCAGAAACAGCATTCTAGCTCCAGAGCTTCCCACTGGGTTGACTGAAATTATAATCGAGCCTTCATCACAGCTCAGCGTCTCCTGCATAATTTGCTGTCCTTCTCATCGCCTCCACAGATAATGTCCTCAAGAGACATTTCCTAATAAATATTCTAAATATTAATCTCTGTCTCTCAATCTGCTTCCAGGGAAAACCCGTCCCCCAAAAATAAGTTACATGTGGTGACCACAGTGTATTTTGTCTGTGTGTAAACTCATTAACTTTGTGAATTACAGAAGACGCATGCAGTATCAGGATTTGGCCCCAAATGATTGTCCAAAGTCTACCTGCAACTGCTAGATATAATCACAGTTGGCAGCACAAATCCTCTAGTGATTGTGCCCGTTTATTTTACTACTGGGCTCTTACTTTGCATATTATGAATAATGAGTTGATTGGTGCTTCTCTCAAACTAGGCTCTTCATATGCATATCTTGCAGAAATTCTGAAATGCTTTTGGCTTGCAGATGATACAGTTTTCCTAGTATTTCACACTTTTATTGTTTGTCTCTCTCTTTTTGTTTACCATTGATTATTTTCTCTGAAATTTTGTAGAGACAAAGTAATTTATTAGCATAGGCACAGATCACAATATTGAAGCAAATTCCCTAACATATTCTTGATATCATCTTTTACCACTACCAAGAAAGAAAGTAAAATGGAGCACTGAAATTTATTAAAACAAAAATGAGCAACTATTGCAGTATTTTTTCTATATGTACTAATGATATTTGAATGTCAAATTAACATAAAATTATCTTAAAATCACCTTGATTATAAAGATCTACTACTTCAAATAAGAGAATAACTGCCCCAAATTTTCTAATTGTGTTTGCTTTACTCAAAATAATTACAATCAAACTTAAGAGCTTAGATTTAAAAGTTATCCAATCTGGATTTGAATTCTGGATCTTTTGCATACTAACTTCAAGATGTCCAACTGTAAAATGGGGATATGAATAGCCTCATATGATAATGGTAATAATTATGAGAAATAATGTATATAAGACTTTTAATCCAGTCCATAATACCGATAAGCATTTGATAAATGGCTTGTGTTGCCATTTTGTGATTATTGGGGGTGTTCTTCTTGGTGTTTCATTTTGTTTCAGTGTAAGGACAGATAATTCAAATATAGGAAGAATGCAATCCTTTGATGAAGCACAACTCCCTGAACTAAAAACTTAGATTCATACATGGCTTTGTCACAAGAGGAGTAACCTTGGGAAATTTTTTTAACATCACTGTTACTCGGGTTTCTTATCTATAAGTGCAAAGTACAAAAAAGCAAACCTGTGCACTACAATCTTTAGAGATTATGTGTTATAAGAATCAGATTGGAGGATATATTTGACACTGTCTTGAAAACATGTTAGTATTGTAAACATATAGAGTATCATCTTTAGCATTCTAATGTGTTTTCCTGATTTTTGTAAAAGTTCTCATCATATGATTCTGAGGTCAATCATGGTCTTGTTATTACATTAATACTTATTTGTCATAAATATTTATGGGGGATAAGGATATAGAATGTGATAGTTACTAATATTTGAATTCAATAATTATTAATATACTTGGGATGTTACATTTAAAAATCATCTTATATATATCCAATCAATAGAACTATCAAGTTTTTCTTTAGTAAAGCTTTGAGATAAGAGTGTGTGTGTGTGTGTGTGTGTGTGTGTGTGTGTGTGTGTGTGTGTGGTAACAAGCAGCAACAAAAAGGTGAATGGCTCATTAGGTTTTCGATCTAGTCTAGTCCTTGGACTAAGCATCCCAGGAAACCATGGAAACAAGAACAAGAACTCAGTCACATGCTACAACAACATAGAAGATTTTCAGCCTTCTAAAAAATCTTCTGAAATATTTGTGGTGAACAAGGTCAAAAACAATTTGATGTTGCAAATGTTCTAGTACATTTAAGGGAGTTAATTCCAAAAGTTCTTCTGATCACTGAGAAAGACTTTTAGAAACCGTTTTCCAGAATGTCAAGCTTGTGGCTAAACTATAAAACCTACAGCCTTTAGTGAAGAGAACACTTATTATTTGTGCTCTATCTATACTGACAAGCAATCTGTTGGTAACTAAAGATTTTTCAGTCTATTTCAGCACTGACTCTAGTGCTGCTCATAAACATGAATTCTAGTCATGAATGCAACAGACCAGAAAGAACAGAATTAAGATGAAGACTTGGGGGTTGAAGCCCTGGGCTCATATTGTCTCTCTGTTATCTACTTGTGATGTAATTTCTGTGTCTGTTTTCTTAACTGTTGATTCGTGATACTTATATCCTTAGAGCTGTCATGACATAATATAAACCATTGGGTGATATATATAGTGGTCAAAAAATAAAAGTTGATAATGACAATAACAAAATTGGAAGCCAGTAGCAAATGTCGTGGTTTTAGCAACTCATTTCAGAAAATAAAAACTTTGGAGTCCTCTACGTACATCGAATGTCTAGTTCATAGTTTGGAATGATAGAGTTAAACCTTTTAATACACTTTTTTTTTCTAAATTCTGTATTTAGGTATTAGTGTTTAATAGTAATTTGAAAACAATTTATAAAGTAATGTTTTGAATGCTGTTAATTATATTGGAGACTGTAAAAAAGAAAGTAAAAATTTATTTATTCATTTAACTTATTACATTCTTCTTACATCGAATTGCTATACATTGCCTTGTTGTTTTCACATTTGTCGTAGTTAGTTTCAGGGGTCTAGCTTTCAAATTATTTTTAAGCCTTCAAAATCAATGTTTCAAAATAAATTCAAGAACATTCGCAACATTAGACTTCCTCATAGTCAATTTTTCATTGAGAACTTTCAGAAGTTCTCCATAGCTTTCTGGTTCATGGCAGATTCATAAGAAGTTTGTAAAATGAAATGAATTAAAGAAACTAGAATGAGTCATTGTAATAGATAAATATTGCATTTACTTCCTGGATCAACTTCTATATTTTATTGTATATATAGCACTGTCACTGATAACATTGATATTTAATCCAAACATTGTTGGGAAGTTTAGGATCCAAGACGACCTTAAGTAACTCTGTAAAGAGTTTGTTCTCATTAGGGTGGAGAACTCCTCACTGATAACTCTGTACCTGTACCCTGGTTATGATGAAGACAGAAGGGGGGCTTGGGCATGGGCCAATGTGCCATTTAACAGAATGAATGTCCCTCAATGGAGGAGCTCCTCAGCTCTCTGAGAAGGGACACATGAGCCTGGCTCATGCAGAGAACGCTCTGGACTCATGTAATGCTATTCAACCTATGAGTAGTGATGTAAGCCTCACACCTTGGTCAGTTCCTGTGAACGAACTCATTCTGTGGAGCTGGAAAGAAGCTGATCTGATCCTAGGTTTTCAGAATTTTGCACTGAATGTTTTCACCCATCCCTATGTAGTTGTTGCTGTTGTCGTTTTACCTATAATTTTATTCAGAGCCAATTCATGATTTCTATTTGTAGTTCCTTTCTGATACATTTTACTGATGCCTCAGGTTTTGGGTGTTCTTGAGGATTTTATCCTTTTTCTAAATAACTAAAATTACCACTTGCTATTAGCTGATTTTGTCTGCAAATGAGCACATTCCACCTTTTCATTGGAACCTGAGCATACATGTGGCAAATAAAAGATTTATTTATGTCTTTTTAATTTGCTTTGTGATTGGCTACTTAAATGATGAAAAAAGATAGCCCCCTTTTTGTTTGCATGTGACAGACCTATAGCATTTGGCATATTATCAGGGTTCTGTTCCAGTAAGATTTCAGAATATGGTATTTTTAGTCATGATGTTTTCAAGTTTACAGAAACAATAGACAGGAATGTAAGAACTAAAATAGTAAAAAAAAAAAAAAAAAAAAAAAGAAGTTTGAAAATAAAAAGAAAACTCAGTATACTTGTTAGTTATAAGAAATTAGATATAGTTAGTCATGTGAAAACTGAAGCATTAAGTCCAGTTCTTTGGTGTTCCTTAATAGAAAAACTAAATCAATAAATAGAGAAAAAGCATTTAACATATTTTTAAAATAATTTTCTCCAAAATCCTGAACTTCTTGTGGCTAATATAAAGTTAATAAAGACAATTTTCATAATGGGAAAAATGCATAAAATTGTTGGACAGTCATCAACCTCAAAATAATCACCCCAGGCTGGGCAATGTGTCTTAGTCCAAAAGCAACCTTCTAGACTACTTATGGAATATCCTTGTCATTAACAAGTCACGGCACTGGAAGACCTATGTTTTATGTAAATTTAATCCGGCCGATTTCAAAGACCTAGCACCTTTCTTTAGAACAAAAATGTGTTAGTTTCCATCTTTATTAAAGCCAGCTCTTGATTATAGAAATTTTTGGATTTGCACTAAGAAATATATACATGTATGTCATATATGTATTGATAAAATACAGATAAATAGATATGGATATATTTTGTTATTTATATGTAATAGAATCTTTTCAAGTGCTTTTTAATCCTTGCTAGTTTTCAATGTTAGTTACTGAGGAAGATTGTACCTACATTAATTTTTTGGATTTGACAGAACTAACTTTTAAAATTTCTTATTATTTTTTCAAATAATAAGTGGTTATAATTTCTCCAGTATGCATATGGAAAACCCAGTAGAACAAATTTTTGTTCAATCACAAATTTCATTTAGTCACATACATTTATTCGAACTGATCGTGGAAACTTATGCGATTGAAGAGTCAAGGTGACATTCAATGGCATCATAGCAACACATATAGTGAGGAGGCAGCTATTTTTGTACTATTTTTTTCATGAAACTCTCAGAACCAGGCTGTATGTACATCCATGCAGAGAAGTTATTTCATCCGACATCTAAATATAATTTAGCATGCCACAACTACACAGCTGATTTTTTAAGCCTGTGATATTGAAAACAAGCAAAAACACCTTCAATCATTAACCTAGCAGTGGATGAAGCCCAAATGGGATCTTATTCAATTATCTCTTATTAAAAATTAACCCACCTTAACATGAAACTGACCCTTGAAGTAACTCATTCTTATTTTTTAAAAAAGTTAATTGGACAAATTTTTGTCTTATATTTCTTGGGCAAGTGTAATCCATGATCTGCAGATATGACTAGCAGATTTAGGCATAGACAGCAAAACTGAAATAACTTTCCAGGAAAAAAAAAAGTGAATAAAAATATAATAAATTGAGAAAAATAATGAAGAGGTATATCAGTTGTGTCATGTCAGACTAAGGATTCTCAATATTTACCTCAGTTACTGCTGAGCTAGTGTGTCTCTGTCGTAGATAATTGAAAAGTTGACAACACTAGCATAGTTCCATTTCTAAACAAATAAAACTTGTCAAACGCATAATTTAAACTCAAAATGCTTCTTATGATCATTGGCTATGCTCAATAACTTGAAGTAGATTTTCTGGGAAGCTGTCACATTCACTCCAGGACTGGTTCAGTTCTGATAGATGTTTACTGGGAAATAGATTTACTTGGGCAGATATTAATATCTTTAATATATATCTATAATATATATCTATCATAGAAATGTCAAGTAGTAGTGGTTTAATGTCTATACCAACCTGCATTTTATCTATCTTCTTCCTCCTCCACTTCCCTCTCAATGTTCTACACCTACTCCTTCTTCTTCCCTTTTCCTTTCTGTCTCTTATTTTCCTTAAAACTATGCTTCTGAGCTTCTGAGTTTGTGTTGGTCTGAATGTCCCCCATAACTCATATGTTGAAAGTTAATAGCCAAATTACTAAAAGGAGGGGCCTTTAGGGCTGATTCATTGATGAAGGCTTTGCCCTTGTGAATAGGTTTCAAGCTCTTTGTAAAACACACTTCACATAGTGTTCTGCCCTTTTTGCTCCTCTGCTCTTTCACCATTTGAGGACACAACACGCGTCCCCTCTGGAGGATGTAGCATTCAAGGTACAGGACTTGAATTCCAGGAGCGGAGACTAGGTCCTCACCAAACACTGAACCTGCTAGCTTTTTGATCTTGGCTTTCCCAGCCTCCAGATCTCTGAGAAATAAAATTTTATTCTCTATAAATTACAAATTTTGATACCTGCACCACCATGCTAATTGCAGCATTCGACACAATGGCAAAAATATGGAATCAACCTAAGTGTCCATCAGTAGGTGAATGGATAAAAAAAATGTGGTATATATACACACAATGAAGTAGTATTTAATCATAAAAAAGAATAAAATTATGTCATTTGCAGCAACACAAATGGAAATGAAAGACAGTATGCTGAGTGAAATAAGTCAGGCACAGAAAGACAGATATCACATGTTCTAACTCATATGTGGGAGCTAAAAAAGTTGATTTTATGAAGGTACATAGTAGAATGATAGTTACCAGTGGCTGGAAAGAGTGTATGGGTTGAGGAAGGTATAAAGAGTTCATGGGTACAAATGTACAGTTAGATAGAATAAGTTCTAATTTTTGATAGCAGAGCAAGATGACTATAATTAACAATAATTTAACACATATTTAAAAGTAGCTGGAAGACTAAATATTCCCAACACACAGAAATGATAAATACTTGAGGTTATGGATACCCTAAATACTCTGACTTGATCATTATACTTTCTAATCATATAACAAAATATCACATGTACCCCATAAATATGTACAAGTATTATGCGTCATTAAAAATAAATTTTAAAAATTCCCAAGCTATGATATTTTGTTACAGCAGCTCAAACAGAATAAGACACAGTCCTTCAGAAATGATTTCTCCTTATTATTTACTAGTCAGATATATTCACAGGAAGTTTATTGAAAAGGGGAAGCTTTAGATCTTACCTTTAAAAACATCATTCTAAATTCTTCCCCATTGTCCTGGGCCATAATTTCCCCCATTGTGTAAAGCTCAAAGTAGCTTTATCTTTGATAAAATTAAATAATAGAGAAATTTGGGTTTGGCTTTTCCCACCTTCCTATGCAATATATTACTCTTGTAAAATAAATTGTGTTCTGATAACACAAAACATGCGAACATTAGAACCACAATTTTGGTTCAGGTAAGATCCCAAACACATGTGTTTATATTACTGAGCAAAAGACAGGCTAACTCCATCAATTCTGTTTTATGAATTTAACACAACAGATTATGACAGCCAATTAGTCAGTGATGGAAACACTGGTGCTTAAAATAGTTGGAATTTCAGGAGAGCTGATATTTCTTTCTAGCTTTCACATTTAGAAGGGAAGAGCCTTTGTTTGTTTAGTCTCTCTGAATCTCAAATGGGAATAACACTAATATCTACCCCATAAGTATCTGTTATTATTAAATGCCTATAAATCATGTACTTGCAGCTTTGTTTAGCATACATTCAGATATCAGGCTTCCCCTATTGTGTTATACATATGAAAATAAAATAATAATTAAAATAAAACTAATAATTACATATTATAGTATATGTCTAACCAACAAAAATAATAACATTAGTATGGCTATGGAAATTTCTTCAAAAATATTCCATATTGTACAAATAATAACTAAGTAAAGAAAATAAAGCTGTCTGCCACACCCTTAAACAATCCAAATGATGACATGGAAAACTGATAGTATTCCACCATTCTGGAGGAAAGAATATTGACTTCTGGATAACCTGAACAATTGAATACTGCCTACTTGTTAATAAAGTTGCGTTTTCATGGAGTGAATAATACATTCAATTATACTTATATTTTTGTGTGAAGTTCAATGTTTTTTCTCTAACTAACTTCCCTAGTAATAAATTTATTACAAAGCGCTGGGATGCATTAAAAATGTTATGACAAATAACTCATATTCTTTGCCCTGAGCCACTTCAAACATCGTTGTTCTTTTCCTTAGTCTTTGGATAATAAACATAGATTAAGCCTAGTATGTCACAAGACTAAAAACTGCATTAATAATTGTTTTCAGAAACAGATGAAAAGTTACTCAAGAAAAAAAAAAAAACGCTTGAAAAAAGATTTTAAAAAGCTTGTTTTTGTTCGTATTTTTAGGCACATCACTCTCTCACACACACTCCTGAATATGAAGAACTAATGAGCCCTCTATTATGTTTTTCCTAATATTACAGTTATGTGCTATACTCCCAGAGTTACACCTTATATGATGGAGGGTCAGATTAAGTAATAACGAGGTAGACAAATTTGGGGAAACAGGTTGTCTTAAGGAGAATTTTTTTTTTAAATTTATTTATTATTATTATACTTTAAGTTGTAGCGTACATGTGCATAACGTGCAGGTTTGTTACATATGTATACTTGTGCCATGTTGGTGTGCTGCACCCATCAACTCGTCATTTACATCAGGTATAACTCCCAATGCAATCCCTCCCCCCTCCCCCCTCCCCATGATAGGCCCCGGTGTGTGATGTTCCCCTTCCTGAGTCCAAGTGATCTCATTGTTCAGTTCCCACCTATGAGTGAGAACATGCGGTGTTTGGTTTTCTGTTCTTGTGATAGTTTGCTAAGAATGATGGTTTCCAGCTGCATCCATGTCCCTACAAAGGACACAAACTCATCCTTTTTTATGGCTGCATAGTATTCCATGGTGTATATGTGCCACATTTTCTTAATCCAATCTGTTACTGATGGACATTTGGGTTGATTCCAAGTCTTTGCTATTGTGAATAGTGCCGCAATAAACATACGTGTGCATGTGTCTTTATAGCAGCATAATTTATTTATTTATTTTTTAAAATTTATTTATTATTATTATACTTTAAGTTGTAGGGTACATGTGCATAACGTGCAGGTTTGTTACATATGTATACCTGTGCCATGGTGGTGTGCTGCACCCATCAACTCGTCATTTACATCAGGTATAACTCCCAATGCAATCCCTCCCCCCTCCCCCCTCCCCATGATAGGTCCCGGCGTGTGATGTTCCCCTTCCCGAGTCCAAGTGATCTCATTGTTCAGTTCCCACCTATGAGTGAGAACATGCGGTGTTTGGTTTTCTGTTCTTGTGATAGTTTGCTAAGAATGATGGTTTCCAGCTGCATCCATGTCCCTACAAAGGACACAAACTCATCCTTTTTTATGGCTGCATAGTATTCCATGGTGTATATGTGCCACATTTTCTTAATCCAATCTGTTACTGATGGACATTTGGGTTGATTCCAAGTCTTTGCTATTGTGAATAGTACTGCAATAAACATACGTGTGCATGTGTCTTTATAGCAGCATAATTTATAATCCTTTGGGTATATACCCAGTAATGGGATGGCTGGGTCATATGGTACATCTAGTTCTAGATCCTTGAGGAATCGCCATACTGTTTTCCATAATGGTTGAACTAGTTTACAATCCCACCAACAGTGTAAAAGTGTTCCTATTTCTCCACATCCTCTCCAGCACCTGTTGTTTCCTGACTTTTTAATGATCGCCATTCTAACTGGTGTGAGATGGTATCTCATTGTGGTTTTGATTTGCATTTCTCTGATGGCCAGTGATGAGGAGATTTTAATAGTGAACACACCATCTGGATCTGAAACACTATGAATGAAAAGGCTTCTGAATGTTTAGTCTAGAACACTCATGATTGAAGACTTATAGATCAAAGCATCTGAGACCTGTTTCTCATTTACGTCATTCTCATTTGTAAAGTAGAGGCAAATATCTTAATGAAACTAGAAAATGGGATGCATTTACTGATATAAAAAAAATACGTGATGCTTAAAGCCACTGATGAGGATGAAATGAAGCATATTTTTAAAGTTTCTCATAACTCCCTTTTCTGAAGACAAAGTGATTAGTAGATTCAAATAACTTGTGTAAAGATCATACAGCAAGACACACTCTAATGAATATGAACCTCCAAAGTGTAATATTAGTAGAACATTTTGGAGGAAGACTCTCTGACACATGATATCATAACTGTAACTGCTTAGGCTGTGGTGGTTTGAATTCTAATCTTTAACATTTCAAGAAGTTTGAAATCATTGATTCCCACTCTGGTTTGCTAATAGTCACTTTCATTAGGCAATGCCTTACACCAAGGAAAAAAGCTAATGGGCCTCACTTCATAGCAGACAGTAACAATACTGATGTAGTAAGTCACTTACTTGACATATACATAAGTTCATGGTGCTACCATGTTCATATAAAGATTTGCCTGGAAGCTTTGTGTGAGAGACTCCAAAAAACAAAGGAGATTCAAAGAGAAAAATATGTATTCTTTGATTGGAAATACCTGTTTGCAAGGACATGGTGGAAAATATACCATGAATAAAAACATGAGAAACATAAATTTTAGTACAATTTTCAAGTATAAAAATGTCAGCATAGACGGAGTGCGGTAGCTCACACCTGTAATCCCAGCACTTTGGGAGGCCAAGGCAGGCGGATCACCTGAGGTCAAGAGTATGAGACCAACCTGAGCAACATGGTGAAACCCCCACTAAAAATACAAAAATTAGCCAGGTGTGGTGGTAGGCGCCTTTAATCCCAGCTACTTGGGAGGCTGAGGCAGGAGAATCACTTGAACCCGGGAGGCAGAGGTTGCAGTGAGCTGAGATCACGCCATTGCACTCCAGCCTCCAGCCTCCAGCCTCCAGCCTCCAGCCTCCAGCCTGGGGGACAAGAGTGAGATTCCATCAAAAAAAAAAAAAAAAAAAAAAGCAGCATGATTCTTCTTTCTTATTATAATGCCCAATGAAAACTTTATTTTGATGATAAGAGGAAAGATAGGGTTGGAAAGATTTTGTATAGTTTTACTAGATGGGACTTACTCTTATGATTTTTGAGGTAGCATTGCTTACTGTGTCAGAGTCTGACTGTCACAAATATATAAGCCTAGGTACATCAGTGGAAAAAGATTTAGTTTTAAATTTGATGGGACATTTCTCTATCAATCAATAATCGATCATTTACAGAATTTCAAAATTTTGGCCCTATCATCGTTATCTTATGCTTCTAAATCCAGATATCAAACTGCAGGTAAAGAAAACAGCCAAACCATACCAACTGCTTTAAAATGACATTTATTTTACACATGAACTTTTAAATTTCCATTTTTTCCCTTACGTCATCTGTATTATCCCAAAATTTAGAGCTTGAAACAACAAACATTTATTTTATTTGTTTCTGAGGCTTAAGAACATTTGTTTTGTTTTGTTTTGTTTTTTGAGACAGAGTCTCGCTCTGTCACCCAGGCTGGAGTGCACTGGCACAATCTTGGCTCTCTGCAACCTCCACCTCGTGGAGCAATTCTCCTGCCTCAGCCTCCTAAGTAGCTGGAATTACAGGTGCACACCACCACACCCGGCTAATTTTTGTATTTTTAGTAGAGACAGGGTTTCAACATGTTGATCAGGCTGGTCTCGAACTCCTGACCTCGTGATCTGCTCGCCTTGGCCACCCAAAGTGCTAGGATTACAGGCATGAGCCACCGTACCTGGTCGGCTTAAAAAACATTTGTTTCTGAGGCTTAAGAATCTAAGGTCTATTTAGCTACGTGATTTGAGCTGGCAAACTCTCCATCAGGGATACTACTGTCTTTGAGTACTTAACTGGGGTTGCGGAGTTGGCTCCAAGACCATGGATGTGTTTTTTGCAGGAGACTTGTTCTTGTCACACCCTGGGCCATTGATAAGATTGCCTATAATATTTGTTTCAAAACAGTAAGTAATGACAGAGAATGGTGAGAGAGATGGAGGGAAAGAGAGAGAGAGAAGAGAGAGAGAATTACCGAGATGGAAGCTGCAGTCATTTCTAATCTCAAATGTGACATCATCATTTTTGTAATATTCTATTGGTCATGCAGACCGATTTTGATACAGTGTGGAAGGGACCTACAGACAGTGTGAATATCAAAAGCCAAGGATCATTGAGGGCTATCTTGGAAATTAGCTATCAGATCATTTACTAGTTTATTGATTCATGTGATTTATGCAATTATATTTCAATGAGTATTTTCAATTAATTTATTCACTGACTGTCTGTTAGGTGCATACTAGGAGCCATATGAAAATTACAAGACAGCTATGTAACAGAGTATTTAAAAGTATGTGAGAAAAGCTACGCTGGTTTGGGCTCAAAATCTCATCAAAGCACTAATGCCTGGGTGACCAGAAGAGACAAACATCTGAGAAAAACAAACATTTGAGTAAGTGACATCTAAACTGAGGAAGAATAAATAAAATAAAAATTTTAGAAATCAAAGCAAGAAACTATGACATATCACATAAGTGTTTTCAGTATATTTAGAGGATAAAAAATATTAAGCATGGGAATGGGAGGGAGAAGTATTTGTAGATAAAGGAAGCATAGAAACCTTCCCAAAGCCAGCAGAAGAATTAAAAATAAATTCCAGGACCTTTCACAAATCCTTGGCTTTGCATAATATAATTCTCAGCTGCTCTCTGAAAAGTAGAAAAAAAATAATGGTGGGTAAATATCTTTGAACCCAAAGGAATGCAACCCTCTCCTGGAAAAAGCCAGTGATGTACACATCTTGCAGGGATTAAACGCTGGATTTTCCTTTGATCTTCCTGAAAACTTTCATATACTTTGTTCTTCCACTTCCAGGTGTTTTTAAATCAACCCCCTAGGACTCCATTAATACCATCAAACCTTTCCAGCAATGACCTGACAAGACCCCTATGTCATTTCCCATTTCTCTTTACAACGCATATTTCACTTGTAGGATGAGAGAAATCCATATAAAGTGAGTTTAGAGAATTGATTTCCCATGAAGGGAACCTATCTTTCTTACTTAAGTAGTCTCTGTTGTAATGGAATCACCATTATACGTAGCTTTGGGATGCTGGATGCAGAACTTTTTTCCTCTCATTGCAGAGTGAAATATATCACACTAGAAGCAAAGAGAAGATACAGTAAATGATATAGAAACCTAGAACACCTTCCAAAGCTTTTCTGTATTTCTGTTTTATATCCCATAGCCTCAACATGAAATTCCTGTATATATTTCTTTATTAATTTGTCGTATTTCATGATGCTTAAATATAAATATATAACTTTCTCCAATTTTTGGTCTGTCTCTTAGAATATTATTTATAATATATTCTTTTTTTAGACTATGTCACCAAATTTTAAATAAACAATAATCAAGGCAAGTTAGTTTTGCAACATAAAGGTACAGAGTGCTTTGAAAAAAAATAAGTGAGTGGGGGTAAACAAATAAGAATTTCATAAATTAATTTGCTTGAGACTATAACTTGGTTATTTTAATCTCTTAATGCAGAAAATTCATTTATTTCACTTCTACCCTATATGTACACAATGCACATATGTACATGACCCAGAACTTATATGTATATGTATGATCAATCTAGTATTTGTCTATATATACACACACACACGCATATATATACACATATAGTATATATATATATATTCAACACATATATTTTACACATATGTGCACACACATTTATGTGTGTGTGATATGCAATCCTTTACTTATTACTAAATTTAGGGCTCTGTTACTAACTTCAAATGAAATTTTTATTATGTACAACAATTTTTCAAATTCAATAAATTAGGAATGATACCTAAATTTTCTAGTGGTGAGGTTAATTTTTTTAAATGTTTTGATATCTTCTCAAATCACATGTACACAATAAGGGCATAAGAGAATGCATGCACTTTGGCTTTAATTGTGGGTACAAAAAGCACAATTAGATAACAAAGACTATGCTGGGAAGCATCTTAAAAATGGTAAACTTATTAGAACAGAACAAGATGGTCCTGGTTTACTTTTATTGCCTCAGTGTAATTATCCTAATGATAAAGGAGGTTTGACTTGAGTTGAGCGTTTAGGATGGGAAAAGGTAGGAGACTAATAACAAAGCGTGGTCTATCAAATGCATGCCAGTCTTCACATGCTCCGATGACAAAAGTGAGAAAGTTGGACGTGGTAAGGACTGTACTCATGTGCACCTCTATCTGTGATGGAAATCTTTCTAGAATATCTTTTTCATCAGATGTCATATACAATTATAGAAAGTATTTACAAAATCTTTAAACATCATCTAAGAACCAAGGACAACTATTTCACAGATGACATCCTAAATATGGAATTCTTTTGTGAAGACAGAAGCTTGTGATCCACTAAGACAGCTAGAACTCCAACAGATGTGTGTGGCCAAAAATGTTAGAAGAAAATTCTACTACAGTCTATCCATGTTGGCACTGGAAATCATTTTGGATCTTTTTCAATCAGTTTTCCATCTCAATTTAAAATAGTAATTTATTTTTATGACTTTTATGGAACTATGATTCAAAAATAGAGGAAGAAGTAACTGACACACTTACTGCTTTTTCAAAGCATGTCCTGCTTCACTAGGCTCAGAATGCTATGAAAGCTACACATCTCTGATTGCTTATTTCTGTTGCCCGAAGACATATCTGCAGTGCACGTGGGACCACAGACATGATTTTTAAAAGTCCGCACAATGTTAAGTATTGACCTGAAGAAGATGGATATCATGGACTACATCACAGCCTCAAACAACATATTCAGCGGAATATCTTGCTGCCATGCTTCATTGTCTGGAAACCATGCAATACATGTCTGTGCTGATGGCTAGCGGAATACAAAACTGAGTCAAAAATATTAGCATTCCCTTCAAGAACTGGAAATATTGAGAATGACTCCAATGTTGCCAATTTAATGAAAGGTTGACAAGAAGTTACAGAAGTAACATGAATCATGTGGTGAGATTATGTGACTTTGATACCCAGAAACATCCACCTTACCTTGTTGAAAACTTTCATCTAGCACAAAAATTGGCTCAAGGACAATAAGTTCTCTTTCAAACTTCTGAACTTGTGCTGCTCTGTGCCAAAATTTACAACCAATTTTGTCTTGAAGTTGGGGGGATGGGGGCTAAAACACTGCTTTGTCTGTGTCTTCAATGTTACAGCCTAGAGAAAGTCATGTCGTTATGATTCTGTTTTGACATTGTCCTGAGTGTATTTACCTTGGTTCCTGTTCTTGTTGCTCTGTAGAAGCCCCAGGCCACCTCCACATTCTGTCAGTCTCTTTGCTCCTTTCTTCATCTTTGTCCTAATGTTTTTGGATCTCTTTGTTATTTTGTCCCAGTTGCCCCAGATATAGGGCTCAGAATTGAGCTTGCCCATTCCTCCTATGATTAAAATTTTTTCCTTTTCTTATCTCTATGGCTTGATTTTCCTTGATGTCAGACATCCCCAAGGCTATGACTAGAAAAATGAGTAGATCACTACTTCACTCACAAATACACATTACTGATCCTTAGCTTCTTACACTGTCTACATTAGCCCATGGTGGAAACATTTCCTTGTCTCACCAACTCCTGCATTTTTCTTATTTCCATTGTCTTGCCATCCTTGCAATGACATATAAAGTGTGATATTTCCTTATATCCTCCCAACATCCCAGGAAGATGAGCTAGGATTTCTGTCACTTACTGTCAAGGCCAAGGATAATGGGAGAAGCCTTATGTTTGTGTAGTTATGCCTTTTGAGTTTAAATGGAATACTAGTGTATATGTTATGGAAATCATTTGTAGTGCCATCCAATATGCATTAGTATAACAAATATTAACTTCTGATGTGAAAACAAAATGTAAAACCTGTATTTTGTGTTAAGCAGAAAATGATTTCCAAAATCATACCTTTAGAAAGCAAAGAAATAAAATGATATAAATTAAGAATTTTTAAAAGAGAAAAAAACCTCCTTTTTATTAAAATGTCACTCAAAAATGTGATTTTTTCCTTCTTTTTCTCTGTGTTACAAATGATAGCTAAGACCAAGATTATATCGGTTTTAGGAACTTATGCTATTTTAGGTTCTTAATATCACTGTTATTTGCAAAGGCATAGTCCCACAAAAAAATACAGTTGAATACATAAACATGGGGGAAATATAGCAACATTGTCATTTAGTTTTGTATATAGTTCAGTTGAGGTTTCTTCTGTTTCTATTTAATTAAGGCTGTAAGCCAGAAAAGAGGAAGAAATATTATTTAATTAAATGGAGTTCAATAGGAAAGTTAATATACTTTAGTGTAAAGATATAAAAAGCACGCCAAACTCAAGTTAAATGACTGAATTATGAATTAAATTTCTCTCTCTCTCTTTCTCTCTCTTTCTCTCCCTGTGAGACTGAAGTTGAACACAAAGGAACATTTTTTTGCTTGTTAATTTGCTTATGCTTTTTTTTTTTTTGCCTCAACTGATCTATTTCCTTTCATGATTGGTTCCCACTATGGAAATTAATTTAGGCATTCAGTGTTAGAAAAAAATAAAACTTTTTTGCATATTTGAATTGATTCTAATCATTTTTCTTTGTTCTTAACACATTGAGCCATGCCAGTAATTTTTATTATAGAATCTCATCATTTTCTGACTCTTGGAGGAGATATGTATAAAACTTGATGTGTCCTAAATAAATAAAAGCCTGGAGGAAATCAGAGCCTGCTGAATCACTTGCAGAGATAAAATAACACATATAGTATTTTCAAGCTTCATTATTTCTCACTCATTATAGATTGTGGATTTTCTTAGTTTTGCCTCTCCTTGAGTTTATTGTCCCCTATTTTTTGAGAGAAGATTTTTATTTGCATGATGCTCTGTAATTTATTTTTTAACTTGATGAGCAGGCAGTCCCATGAGGAAAAAACATTTATGGTGAATAGCAGAGCTTTAGAATATTAACAACCAATTGCCCAATATCAGACTTTCTGAGTCACACGCATGCAGATTGCAGAAATGGTGTGTGCATGCTCCGAATACATCATTTCAAATATTATATATATTTGTATGTGTACATATATATTGTATATATGTGTGTGTATATATATATATGTTTACATCTGGTGAATTCTGCAACATGAAGGTTTTCTTGAAGTAAGATAATTAAAAAGAAAACAAGACAAAAATGTAAGATCATGTAACATTAGAACTCATTGCATTTAATTTTATGCTACAAAAATATTTTTAATGTATTTGATGTTGCACTAAGGTCATAATCTGACTTTAACATAATATTAGATTTAAACAGTACACATTGAACTCAATTTAGTAATTTTACTCAGGAAATGTTTGTGTGGTTGCCATTTATGAAACCTGATTGTTTAATATATCTAGCTGTTAGTATAAATGTTGTTAAAACAAGTTTTATAATATTTAGTCATTCATAAAGTAATACATACTGGGTAGAATAATAGTTATACATAAACATATAAACATTGTTCATGTCTATATCTTCTAACACAACAATAGCAGTGACAACCTATGAAGTAATTGCTAATAATGATATTATAAATTTCTGCAAAATTACAAAATAATATTCAGAATAATTTCCAGACATTATTTAAATCAGATTTATGTTAAGTTATTACACTTGAAGACCCCACATTGCAATGGGAGGTCACCATACAGTGGTCTAAATCATTGCTCATCTTTCTCAAAAAGACAGTAACCTTAAATATCATGTCACTTGTTTTTACCAGATGGTAGAAAAGGGATTGGCTAATGTCATCTACTTAGGCAAATTGTACTATAATCAAACTTCAAATTAAGAAAGTCCAGTTAGCCATTCTGAATCTCTGGTTGTACAATAACATTTATGCTGCTTTATTTATGATAATTTATTTGCACCAAAGCCATTTCTTATTTTCTGAACTATTTCAGTTTCATATATTTCATGGCATAAAAATCATCTATGTGTGTAAATAATTCCTATCCACATTGTAAACTCAAACTTTGTGGTACTCCAGAGCAGTCAAATTTTAGATACGTGTTTTTAAATGTGAAGCATAACAATTAATATGTCTTATCCTAATACCTTCTTATTGCCTTAAAATGAGAAGTGCAACACCATTTATCCTTTGTTTGGGAAGAGGTAATTTATTGTGTTATGTTCTTGTCTAAGTGCAGTTCAGATTCATTGAAAAGATGTTCATACTGATGTCGTTTTTATAACAATGAAAAGCTGCTGGTAAAAATCATTAGATATAGTTTTATCTTTAAAATCCAGATATTTACTCTCATGTAAAACAAAATTTAGGGTAATAGAGCTGTTGGAAGCATTAAATGAAATGTTGCGTTCCTAATTTGCCTTTCACATTTGTTTTTTCCCCTGCTCCCAAAAAAACTGATTCTTTTATCTAGACATCAGAGTTTGTTGTTAAAACTTCATTTCTTGTCTTATTAATCTCTCTCATCATTATCTTCCAAACTACTTCTACACACACATAATCTGTACACAGATACGTAGATCTACTGTTTCTTTTTACCTTTTTTTTTAATTTTTTTTTATTGTTATACTTTAAGTTCTAGGGTACATGTGCATTAACATGCAGGTTTGTTACATATGTATACTTGTGCCATGTTGGTGTGCTGCACCCATCAATTCGTCAGCATCCATCAACTCGTCATTTACAAAGAACAGAAAACCAAACACCGCATGTTCTCACTCATAGGTGGGAGCTGAACAATGAGATCACTTGGACTTGGGAAGGGGATCATCACACACCAGGGCCTATTATGGGGAGGGGGGAGAGGGGAGGGATTGCATTGGGAGTTGTACCTGGTGTTTCTTTTTTCAAGATTTGCTTTAAAATCACTCCAAAAACTCAAGCTTCTGCACTGAAAGACTGCAGACTGCTGTAAAAAGCCAAATTAAATTATATGTTCTCAGATTGTCAGAGAACAAGAAATGTTGGTAGAAAAAGGCTCTCCTCCACTGACACAAATACCATGCATCAGTGAAGTGAACGCAATATTTGGTTCTATCAGAGATGCCAAAGATATTCTTTCAAAGTGCAGATTTTGTTTTTCTACCAAGATAAATATCATCCTTTATAAAAATATATGTATTTTCAGCACTGTCAAGATATTGCTCAGTGGACTTGAGTCTAAGAAAGTGAGTTTACAAAAGAAAGATGCTTCAGTCTGATTAGGAAATATGCATCAGAAGCTTGAAATTACTTTAGTGACCTAGAAAATTAGTAAAGTATTTGAAGACCTTATGTAGCTTATTTCTGAATTCTTTAAAATGACTATTATAATATTTCCCTTTATATTATTGAACTAAGCATTGGGAAGAGCTCTGCCTTAAATGGCTTCAATAACTTATTTTCTGAAATTTATTTCCTCAATCTTGAATCAAGCAAATCCTTTGAAATTCTCACCATCACCCTTCATCTCGATTTCTGCCCAAGTTCCAGACTGAATTTAACCATAGTATGTCTCCCGTTAGCAATCTATGTGATAATTTCCTAAATATTTTACAAAGTCATTTGAGAAACTTGAAGAATCATGTGGATGATACACTTTCTGCTGGTTGAATATCTACATGATTCCCCATGTATTCTCGCCCTCTGGAAACTACTGATGAGTTCTAAGCACAAGAGATGTGAAATCAATGTGGACTGAAGCATCTAAAAACCATTTTCCAATCTTATAGCTCCTACCTTCCTTTTGAATGATGATTGTGAAGGCCAGAATAGTGATCCTATGTTCACAAGACAGAAATATCCTGGATCACTGAGTCACCACATGAAAGCTATCCTAGAGATCTGCCCAACCAGTGGCACAATTTCCATGAGCAAAACATAGGTATTTATTTGTTAGGGCACTGAGACTCACAGGGTTATGTGTTACCTCAGCATACATGTAGGTTATCCTTATTAATATACACTCTTTATATACAATACATCGTAGACCAATTAACACAGAACATCTACACATTTCAGTTCCAGTCAGATCTAAAGAGTAGAAATGAAACATAGAAGAGAGGGGTAAGTTACCCAGAATGGTGATATTCAAAATTCTATGTATGTAAGCCATGTTGCATTTGAAAATTCTGCTACAGAAGCAGACTTATATAATTGGCTACCTCTTTTTTAAGATTCTCTAAATGATTTTGCTATTATTTGAGTTTGTTTTTAGGAAGTAAGCTCCAAGGGGCAGAAATACCTCTTCATTGCTCTATCTTCAGTATCTGCCTTAGTGTTTGTGGTAGAGTAGGCACAACAAACATGACTTGCATGAATGGTTGATAGCTATGCCTAAAAGAAAAGTTCCTGGGACAGTGGTTGGGTTGAATTTTGATCTTAATTCCTCTTAGATACCTTCAGTGAAGATTCTTAACACCCAAGGAAGAGATTTTTGCTCCCAAACTGTAATGTGAAGATACTTACTCAACTGGGAGAAAATTGTACCTTAACAAATTCTTAGAGAATAAACTAATAAATCAATGTCAATGAAGCAGTGTCTATGGATGACAAATTTAGAAGGAGCAGAAGGAAAAGGAAGAAAGTAGACTCAAGAAAAGATAGGGTGGAAGTTAGAGTGGGGAGGGGGGTGGTAAGCATACCACTAACAAAAGAGCATACATTGTATAGACAACTGGATGAGTTGGATTCATTGAAATTTTGGATTCTTCATAATATTTTTAAAAGTGATGAATCTTCAAAAATTAGCTGGATATATACAAATTAAAATAATGCTAATCTTTTCTTACATTAACACTCTCTAGGTTATGAGTACTATACCAGGTGCGTTTTGCAGAGTAATCGCATGCCTGGCTAGCTTTGGACATCTTGGTTTACATAGGTTATCCCAGCATAATTATTAATCTCTCCTTTCACAAAGTATCCTGATTAGAAATATGGTCTACTCAGCCTTATAAGATTTTTTTCACTTGATTTTTAAATAATCTCTATGTCATTATTATTCCTATTTTTTGAAAGGTGAAAAATGGAGGCCTAAAAATTTGAATAACTTGCCCAGGCTCTCAAATGATTAATGAATAACAAATCAAGTAACACGTTTCCATAATGCATGTTCTTAACCTCTAAGGCTTGCTGCTTTCCTCTTCCAAGAAACATGTCTATTGCATTCAGGGATGAACATTCATTCACCTTAATAGACTCAATTTTAGTAGATTCAGCAATTATGCTTTAGCAAAGTAGTCTCAGAAATAACTTTGTGTAATGATACCTCAACACTGTTGCATGCTCCATCCATCACTGGAAGATCTTGGGCATTAATAAAAAGCAAGCATGACAGAAAGAAACTATATGTCCCTGTCAACTCTTGAATCTCAGCAAATAATAAAAAATGAATTCGTGGCTTATCAGCTGCACTGATGCTACTAATGAGTATATCATTTTCCTTCATGAGAAAAGTAGATACTTTTCTGAGTTTTGGCATTGTCTTTTTTTTTTTTTCTTGATATTATGTCAGTATTAGCACTCAGTGTTTCTAAGCCCAAAGTAAAACGTATTAAAGTTTGGAAGTTTGGCTTTTTTTTCCCAATGATCGTGGCATGAAATAAGCCTTACTCTCAGTAGTGATATCTCTACCCAATGTACCAATTTCTAGTAGTGACAGCATTTGACAAAAATTCTGGTCTTATAGAAATAAATGAGGTCAGTGTGATGAAGAGGCAGATTTCCTGAAAGCAACAAATTTACTTATTGTTGTAGCATAAATTTCTAAATTTACTGTATTTGGGAAATAGTTATTTACTTGTGAAATAAGCTATATATTTCAACAGTCAGTAATTTGCTATGCACATCCACTGTGATGCTTGAATTTTGCAGATAGAAACCAAGTTATTCTATAATACAGGATTTCCATCTCCTCAAACAGCAGGAGGACAAATAAAGCCAATGAACTATTGAAATCTTAAAGCAGAAATAAGTTCCAGCACCTAGAGCAGGTCCAGGACCCATAAATGTTTTTAGGATGTCTGAGTAAATGAAGCCTCTTATGACATTAAAAATAGACCATAAAGAGTTGTTTGTATTTATTGTGTATATACAATTGTGAATTTCTTATATAAATTAAACCTTAAAAAATTAAATCAACTGATTTTATTTTTTGCATGAATTTAAGTGCATAAATAAATGTTTATTTGACGATGTTATTTATTTATTGGTCATTGCTAACACAGAGGAACAAAATGTTTTTAGATTCTTGCCATGCCCATATGGAGCAGATAGTTTTTGGGGAAAAAAAAAAGAAAAGTAAAAAACAAGGATGGCACTTGAGTAAAGTTTAACCCAGGGGGAAAATTATCATTGGATATTAGATATAATACATAATGTATTTCTTCAATTTTCATAAGTAAAAATGGAGGTATATAGCACATATTCACAAAACATGTAAGAGATAGTATTTAAATACCTGTTCTAAGTTTTACAGAAAAAATCATGTGACTTTTTACTATCTATTTATACTAAAATTTTACATTTCAGAAACATTTTCTCTTTTGCTTTTTGTTAATTAAAATTATAGATCTTTGAAAACATATGTTAAAACAGCCAAAAATAAATCTAATGTCCATCAACTAGTGAATGATAGATAAACCATACAAAAGAATACCATTTAGCAATTAAAAGGAACAAACTTATGAAAACATGCTGTAAAGTGGATAAACTTCATAAACATCATGCTCAGTGAAAGTTACTCAAAATATGAATTACACATTATTGATATGACATGTCCAGAAAAGGCAAATCTATGAAGACAGGAAGTAGTTGGCCTGGGGCAGGGGTATGTGTATGTATGTGTGTGTGTGTGTGTGTGTGTGTGTGTGTGTGTGTGTGTGTGTGTGTATTAACAGTTTATGTGCATGTCAGGAATGTGCTTAAAGTGATTTATAGTGATCGTTGCACAACTTGGTAAATTTACCACAACATCATTGAGTTGTAGACTTCTTACTTGAAATGGACAAATCATATATGTAAAAACCTTGATTGCTTTTGAAAACAGAAAGGGAAGTTGTTTGAGTGTATGGAGGAGCAGAAAGAAACTGTATTTGGGATAAAATAAAAAAAAATAAAAGAGTCCTTACAATATGGAAAAATAAAGAGTGCTGAATCTTGTCAGGCTCTGGATGACTGTTTTTAGTCACTGGATTTCTCCCTATAATGTGAACAAACATTAGCTTGTCAGGTTACACACAAGCAAAAGGATATGAAGCATAGTTGATTTTGTTCCTCACAGTTAGAAAATGAGAAGTCTAAAATATTAGTTTGCTAAAAATAAACAGTAAGCTTTTATAACTAACCCTTCTTAAACTGTAATGATTGTATTACTACAGTAATTATACATTCAATAAATCATTGGGTTCTTTATTCTTATATGTTTCTGTACATACAATATTTAAATGTTAAATTTTAGTGGGTTCTTATGTTTCTGTTAAAGATATTAGAGGATACATTTAGTGTTATAGGTTGACTATACTATGTAAGTTCTTTTTGAATTCTCTTTTTTTTTCCAAACTCAAATACCATGATGTATTGCATTTAATTACACTACCTTTGGCTGTTCATTCAGAATTCAGTATATTATTTCCAAACAAGGAGAAATAATCCCTACTTAAATGAAAGGTATAAGGCTCCTAAACGTTGACATGCTACAAATCAAGCAAGGTGTGGCAAGACTCTTAAATTGAGTTATCCGAATGCAAGTGCCTAAACCCATTTTGCTCATGTCCTATATATCTCTGCTTTCAGTTAAGGGAGCACTGGTTTTCAGGGATGACATACCTAGTCAAAATGAACACTCCCCAAGCAGACAAGGTTCAGGAAGTACAACACTGAAGAAGATCTGGATGGAAAGCTAGACTGAAGCAGATGAACTGGGGGAATAGGATAAAAAGATGATTGTTACATAGAGAGCTCTAGTAAGGAAAGCACAAATGTTGAATTTAGGTCTAGGTGGAAAGGAAAATCTGTCTGTCCTTCATGTTGTAAAGTGTTAAGGAAGTCTATAGATACCAAAAATTTGAGGTAAGCTATAATATTTTATTTTGAAGAATTTCTCACATAATTGTCAATCTATATACTTTGTCCTACACGATTCAACAGGTGAAATTTTCCAATCATTCTAAAAAAATCATCTTGACACCAAGCCCCACTTTGTTATACTTAGGACTTGTGTTTTGCTTTTTGTTTCGGGAAGTAAGGGACCCTGAACAGAGGGAACAGCTGGAGCTGAGGCAGAAGAACGTAAATTGTGAAGATTTCATGGACATTTATCAGTTCCCAAAATTATACTTGTATAATTTCTTAGGCCTGTCTTTACTGCAATCTCTGAACATAAATTGTGAAGATTTCATGAACATTTATCACTTCCCTGATCTTACAATTTCTTATGCCTGTCTTTAATCTCTTAGTCCTGTTATCTTTGTAAGCTGAGAAGGTACATCACCTCAGGACCACTATTGCACAAACTGATTGTAGAACATATGTGTTTGAACAATATGAAATCAGTGCACCCTGAAAAAGAACAGAATAACAGGGATTTTCAGGGAATGAGGGAAGATAACCATAACGTCTGACTGCCTGCAGAGTCGGGCAGAATAGAGCCACATTTTTCTTCTTGCAGGGAGCCTATAAACGGACATGCGAGTAGGAGAAATATCACGGAATTCTTTTCCCAGCAAGGAATATTAATAATTGAGACCCTGGGGAAGGAATGCATTCCTGGGGGTAGATCTACAGATGGCCGTTCTGGGAGTGTCAGTCTTATGCAGTTGAGATAAGGACTGAAATATGCCCTGGTTTCCTGCAGTACCCTCAGGCTTATTAGGATTGGGAAATTCCAGCCTGGTAAATTCTACTCAGACTGGTTGTCTGCTCTCGAACTCTGTTTCCTGTTAAGATGTTTATCAAGACAATGCATGCACAGCAGGACATAGACCCTCATCAGTAATTCTGATTTTGACTTGCCTTGTGATCTTTATTGCCCTTTGAAGCGTGTGATCTTTGTTACTTATTCCCTGTTCGTACACCCCCTCCCTTTTAAAATCCCTAATAAAAATTTGCTGATTTTGCAGCTCGGGGTCACCATCATCATCCTACCAATATGTGATGACACCCCTGGAGGCCTAGCTGTAAAATTTCTGTCTTTGTATTCTTTCTGTTTATTTCTTAGACTGGCCAACACTTAGGGAAAATAGAACCTACACTGAAATACTGGGGACTGGTTCCCCCAATATCTGGTGCACCAACGTGGTTTTTCTTTTTTGTAAGTGAATGTGGGAACCCGATTCCCTTTAGTCAGTGTGGAGAAACGTTCATCGCTTCAGTCCACAGAAATGTTTGTTTGACTCGCTGACAACTGGTGAGTAGTCTGTGTACTGTCCAGGTTAACTATGTGTCTCACGGAGTCTAAACATCATGCTTATCTCTGCCATATTAAACTCCTGTTAAAACAAGGAGGTGTTTGGGTACCGATGGAAAACATGGTTACCCTACTCAGGGCAGAGGAAGAACACTGTCCTTGGTTTCCTGAAAAAGGAACCTTAGATGTAGAATTATGAGATCATGTTGGTGCAACATTCTGGGAACTGGTCCTTACAGGGAATTATGTTCCTGTCACTGTGTGGCTGATTGGGCCTTAGTTTGTGCCATCCTAATGACATACTAATCCCATGACCCTCTGCAGTTACCACAGTTTTCTGAATCTGGCAACCCTATACCTCTTCCTCAGCTCTCCTCTCCTGCACAGCCTTCGTTACCTGCCCAGCCTCTCCCTTCACCTATTCCTCCCCGACCTGACAATGTTGAGAATTCAATATCTAACTCTGGTGACTTTGGCTTGGCATCACCCCCTGATTATCTTCTTTCTTTTCATGAAGAGCCAGTACTTGCAGCTCCTGCAGCCCTGACTTGGACAGTCCTGGACCATAGATATGCTAATTCTTCCCTCTTCAAACCTTTGCTGCATTTGCCTCTGGAGTCAGCTAATGGCTCTGGGACCAAACTACAATTTACCTATAATTCTTCAGGCCCTCCCCCATCCACTGGAGCCCCTTGCCCTCCTGTCATTTCGGTTCCTCAACCAGTCACTTTGCCATTCACTCAGACTGCTTCTTTGTACCCTTCTTCACACATGAACACCAGTATTCGCCAGTATACTTCTGCCTCTTCTACTCCCCCAATGCCCCTTTCTCGCACTCTCATACCAGTCCAACCCCCTCAACCTCAGTTTCCCTTATCTACACATGCTTTTCCTGTCACTTCTATGCTGACTCCATCTCAGGTGCCTATTCTTGAAACTTCAATGCGACGCTTGTTATGCCAAAACAAACAAATGGATTAGAGGTGTGGGCTTATCTGGTCATGCTAGAACTCCCTAGTGCTCAAGGCGTACAAATGCATCACTATGTGTTGCTCAATCTTACCTTTTTAAAAGAATTCAAGGATGCTTATACTCAGTATGGTCCTACTTCTCCTTATGTTAAAATGGTATTACAAACTTTTTGTACTGAGGTCATTTTGCTTCCCTTAGACTGGGACTTTTGGCAAAAGTTGTTCCAACCCCATCTTAGCATTTACAATTCTGTACCTGGTGGTCACAGGAGGTCCCTCTGGAGGCTCAGCTAAATCAGGCTGATGGCATTCTAATTACTCAGGCTCAGCTCAAAGACTCTGATAATTTCTCTGATACTTATGCCCAATTAGGCTTTGATGCTCTTACCACAGAACAAGTAACAAAGGTGTGTATGAGAGCTTGAATAAATTACATGCCCCAGGCCAAGCTCCTGTTTCTTTTACTACTGTTAAACAAGGTCACAATGAATTATACCCTGATTTTTAGCTAAATTACAAGATGCTGTTGAAAAATCTGTCTTGGATGAGCACGCTCAAGGTATTCTCCTTCGTATGTTAGCTTTTGAGAATACAAACCAGGAGTGTAAAATGTTCATGCGTTCTGTCCAATGACAAAATTTACCTGATCACGAGGTGTTGCCTGCATAAGCTTGTGAAGACATTGGATCAGAGACCCACAAAGCTATTCTGTGGGCATGGGCCATAAAGGACAGCAATCAAATTGGCTCAACTGATCCTTTCTTTCAAGGTACTTTGGCAGGATGATCATGGTCATCTGAGCTCTCTGATTCATGTATGCTTTATTTCTATCTAGTAGAAATTACCTCAAAAAAATTTATTATACTCTATTTCTGTAAAAAAAAAAATCCCTCCTTGTTTAAACCTTTCATAAGTGATTCTCACCTGAAAAATCAATAAAATGTTTGGCATAGTATTGAAAACCTATTACAGATGTATTAATTGCAGAAGCAATATAAAAGATAAAAATACTCTTACCTTCAAGAATTTCAATGCTCATGCCTAGAGACGTATTAAAATGGTCATTTTAAAGAAATAGCATAATAAGAGACTATACCTTGTACTCCACTTATAATCTCATTAGAAACTGGTAGCTTAAATTCTTTCTTGGTCCTTCAAGAAAATAAAGAGCCAGTTTAAATTCCACTTGAAAGAAAAACATAAACAAATAGAAGTAAACAGTGGTAATCACTAAAGTTAACATTTACTAAAAGTCAGTTTTCATATGATTACATTGCAGACCTCTGGATATCTAATCACATCTTGAGGTTAGTCAGAAGACTCCTGGTTGTCATAGAAATAGCCCCAGATTTCCCAGGGTACTTTTCACCTCTTCTATTATCCATCCTCCAGCCTCACACATTTTCTAAATTACACATGTAAGATTAGAGGTTCAATGTAGAAAATCTCTCAGTACAGTAGTCCCTCCTTACATGTGGAGGCTACTTTTCACAACCTCCAGTCGATGCCTGAAACTATGGGCATTACTAAATTCTGTGTATGCTATGCACGCATTTATTTTTCTTTCTTCATTATCTCACAAATAGAAAGTTTGTTCTTACCATAGATTTTAGCAACTTCAGCATACATTTTTTTTTCTTCTGCAGTCAAAAATGTTCACCTTTTTACTTAAAGAAAGTAATTTCCATCTTAACTTCAGCATATCAAATTGCCAGCATCACTACTCTTGCACTCTAGGGCCATTAGTAAGTAAAGTAAGGGTTACTTGAACACAAGCACTGCAATAAGACAGCTACCAAGCAATTAAGGTAGCATAGACACCATGGAGACCCTGGACACAGAAAATCTTAAGGACCAAGTAGGATGGAGTAAGACAGCACAGGAGCGAGAGAGTTTGTCATCCTACCCAGAACAGTGTGCAATTTCAAACTAATGAACTGTTTATTTCTAGAATTTTTTATTTAATATTTTTGGACTTTGGTTGACCTGGGCAACTGAAACCTTGGAAAGTGAACCTGTGATAAGAGGGAATTACTGGCAGGGTGCGGTGGCTCACACTTGTAATACCAGCACTTTGGGAGGCTTAGGCAGGTGGATCATGAGGTCAGGAGATGGAGACCATCCTGGCCAACAATTGAAACCCCGTTTCTACTAAAATACCAAAAAAAAAAAAAAAAAAAGGCAATTAGCCTGGCGTGGTGGCGTGTGCCTCTAGTCCCAGCTACTCAGCAGGCTGAGGCAGGGAAATCGCTTGAACCCTTGAACCCGAGAGGCACAGGTTGCAGTGAGCCGAGATCGTGCCACTGCACTCTAGCCTGGGCGACAGAGCGAGACTCCGTCTCAAAACAAAACAAGAAACAGGGAATTACTCTACTTCCTTTCATTCATGAGCTAATCTGAACAGCCACTTCTTGCTTCTCAATTCCTTGTTTAAATTTTGTATCTCCTAAATCAAAAACTGAGACCATGTTTATACCAAAAGACAGCCTTTATTTTTAATAATTTTATTCTAAGTACAAAAGCAAAAGCTTAATGTAGAAACAATGTAAAAATATTGCCAAGTACAGAAGGCAATTTCAAAGTATTCACAATTCACTGCCAGAGATAACCATCTTAATATCTTAAGGCTATGTCTTTAATAATATTTCAACAAAATTACATTCAAACTGCATATAACAGTGTGGACTGTTTTTGAAATAGCAATGTTCCTTAGACACGTATCTATGCTTTAATACAGATGTATTTTTATAATAAGATTATTAATAATTGCATACTACTTCAATATTTCATGGTATATTGCACAAGTCCTTTCTTGTTAAGGGTCAGACATATTTCTGATTTCAATATGAACAAATAAAATTTTCTTGTCAAAAAACATTTGCACATAACTTCAACAAAATTATATATAGATAAGAAATTCTTGGTGCAAAAGACAAAGTAAAAATCCATTTTTAAACTGTTAATGTATAATAACCAAATTATGTTTGCATAAATTTCAACTTCCATTAACAATTCTTACTAATGGATTCAATTTTATTCTCCCTAAATAATATCTTACAGGAGATACTTTAGCAAGGTTCTGTTAGTAGGTTTTGATTTTTACCTGCCTGAAGATGTTATTTTATTTTATTTGGTTATGTAATGGTTTTTATACAATAGTTTTGCTGAATATAAATTCTAGGTTGCCAACTAGTTTCAGCCAGTATTTTAAATAGTCCAGCTGTCTGTTTTCAGATAAGTCATTTGTTTCCACCTATTAATATCACTCATTATTTTGATGTTCTGAAGGTTCACTCCAATGTGTTAGGTTTAGATTTCACTTTTTTATCCTGCTTATGTCTTCCTGTGATGTTTGCGTCTAAGGATTCATGCTTTTCAGCAGTTTTGAGAAATGTGAAGCCATATCTTTTTGCATTTTTCTCTTCCTTGTATTCTCTTTTTTTCTTGAATTGTAATAAGATTTGTATTTTCTTTCCCTCTCTTTTATAATTTTTTAATCTCTTCAGCTGCTTGTGCTGCACTGCGGGTAATTTATTCACATCTGTCTTTCAATTTATTAATTTGTCTTCTGTTCTTTAAGACATTTGATTATAATTTTAGTTATATTTTTCAGTTCTAAATGTTCTCTTATTTTATTTTTCCAATTGTGCTGGACTTTTTTGTGCTCTTACTATATTATACATATGCCTCTTATTATTATACATATGCCTTCTTCCTATCTTAATAATTTTATGCTTGTTTAGGTTATGTTTTAATCTGGTTGTCTAATTTTTTTTGAATTCTATGTTACTGTTTTTTGGACCTACTGTTTTATATTTACAATGATCATTTTTTTCATGTACTTTGATATTTTTTATTTTAAGTTGATGCTTGGTCCAATTATGTATTGGAATGTGTCTCACACACACACAAACAAAAGTATATATTTTGCTTTTGTGAAGTATCCTGGGATACTTTAACCTGGAACTGCTTTGTTCATTGTAGGAATGGGGATTCCAAGACCATGTGGGTTGCGTAAATTCAATCTCCAAATCAATATGACAACAGATCTAAGATTGTTAGCTCTTCAGAGAAACTTTATATTTCTACCCAGAATCTAGGAGAAGGCAAACAACTCTTTCTACTTAAATTCTCTTTTAGCCTTCCTTCTAATTTTCTAATTGGAACTTCACTTTTTCACATCTCAACTATTTGCAAGTTTTACTGAGTTCAAGCTCATGTAACTCAAGATCTTATTCCTTAATCTTGTAGTTCCAAGAAATTTGGTAGTCATTAAAATCCAAACAATTTTGAAGTCCTTTGGCGATCATGATGACTAGAGCAAAACAAAACAAACAAAAAACTAACATGGCCAATAAAGTGTCAATGTGTCTTTAAAGTATAGTTTCACTTTCTGTTACCTTGAGAAATTCATTTCCTTTATTGTATGCATCAGCACTACACTTAATAGAATATCTGTTTTATTTATTTATTTTTTTAGTTTGCCAGTGATGGTACATTTTGTGGCCTTTGCAATGTCTGATCTCTTGCATTTAGTAATTCCTATTCATTTTCTTTTTCTCCCTGATTTAAATATTTTTCCAAGTCTTTCTTCCACTTGATTTCTCTGGGTTCACTTACCGCTTGTCTTTTCACAGAGTTTAATATGCAATACATTCAGTTTCCTTTATTAATTTTGAAATGTGAATACTTCCACAGCCATGAACATTTTTCTGATCAAAACTTCCTCATATCTAATATTTAGTATGTAGTGTTACCATGTTGTGTTCTAAACAATTTATAATTGCAAGTTATTTTTATTTTAAACCAAGAGCTGCACAGAATAGCTTTAGATCGTAAGTTATTATTTTTTCTTTTTTTCTTTTTTTTTTTTTTTTGAGATGGATTTTCGCTCTTGTTGCCCAGGCTGGAGTGCAGTGGTGTGATCTTGGCTCACTGCAACCTCCGCCTCCTGGGTTCAAGCAATTCTCCTGCCTCAGCCTCCCAAGTAGCTAGGATCCTAGCTTATTTTATGTTTTTAGTAGAGATGGAGTTTCTCCATGTTGGTTAGGCTGGTCTCAAACTCCCAACCTCAAGTGATCCATCTGTCTCGGCCTCCCAAAGTGCTGGGATTACAAGCGAGAGCCACAATGCCTGGCCTAGTTATTTTTAATCTCTTGCTATTTATGTCCAGTATGGTCACAGAATAGGCTATTGCTCTCCTATATTTTGAAACATATTGTGGTTTCATTTTTCCAAGACAGAAAAAAATATATGTGTGTATATATTTCAAAAAAGATAATCTTCTTTTTACCATATAAAAGATTCTCTGATATTCTCCCTAAATATTTAACACTCATTCATGATTTAATCAAGTGTATTTTTGTAATATATAAAAGCAATATAGTTCATTGTCTGTTTATTGTGCCAAAGCTAAGAGTTATTAAATTTGGTTTCTTTTTAATGTTGCTACATTATATGTTAATATCCACATTAATAGTTCTTAAAAGTTAGAAATTTAGTATCCAAAGACTTTTCTATTTTCTTTTCTTAACTTCCAATTGTTGCTGAAATATTATACACACTTATATCTAGATTAACATGTTTTAAAATGTTTTACTTATCTTTCAAGATGTGATACAGTACTTCATGAATATATCACAAAAATTGCTGAGAAATATATACATTATGTGACTTATATTTCTCAAAAGTATGAATTTTCTTACATATAGTTACTTTTACCAGATGGATAGATATGCAGATTTCTATTTCTGAATCTCTACATGTCTAAGAATCTTTCTCTTTCCTTGACTACCATCACTGGATTTATAATTCTAGGGAAAAAATTCATTTCCTTATAATTCTTTAGATATTCTCCACTTACCTTCTGCTATTATTATTATTATTATCATCATCATCATTATTGGCAACTTAGAACTCTAATGACAGCCTCTTGGAATTCCCTTCCTTATAGATATCTATTTTGTTATATATTTTGTGTTTTGCTAAATAAGAAAATATTTTAAGCTAGAATTTTTCTATCCTTGTAATTCTAACATATCAATTATTTTACCTGTCACTTGGGTTTCCATCTCACTACAAGTGTTTATATCTTTTTTAAACTTATAAATATTTTTTCTCTTCATTACGTTTTTTAAAATATGTGTTTCTTAATCCCAGTATTTCTATCCATCAAAGATATATCAGCCAAATGCCAACAGGAGAAAAAGTGCAGAGGTAATGCTTAAAGCAGAGAAGGTAAAATTCCTGACAACATGTGATACAAATGAAAATATGGTTTTGATTTAATTAAATAAGTGCCACAAGGACTATGTGTGAAATGCTCATCTAAATTCTGCAGATTTAACATAAACAGGACACACTGCTCTCTGCTGTCCGGGAGGTTATATGTTACTATGACGAAAAAGACAAGGAACCAATACTTACAATTCAAAGAGATTGTTTTATATAATAGTGAAGTTGTCATGAAAATCATTTAGAGTGTCATGATGAGAAAACTTGTGAAATTTGTTTAAATTAAGAGGTCAGGAAAGGCCTCTTTAAATGTGATATTTAATCTGAGATATTAATCATCAAAAGAAGGCAGCCTGCTGAGACTGGTAGAAAATCACTCTGAGAGAAATAGAAAGCTAGTGCAAAGGCCCCAGGATAGAATCAAGATGAGGAACAGGAAGAAGGTGAGTGTAGTTGGAGATGGTGAATTTCATGGGGAAAGACAGTTGTTTTAAAGTATGTCAGGAACTAATTGAGTAAGAAATTATAAATTTAAGACAAATTTTCAGTTTGTTATATTTTAAAAATAATTTATTGTGTAAGATTTCAAACATATTCAAAGACAGGGTAGTACAATGAAACCTCATGTATCATTGTTTTCAAGAATTATCAAAACATAGGCAAACTTATTTCATCTATGCTCCCATTCAATCCCTCGTTTTATTTTGTAGGAAATCACAGGTATTTTGTCATTATTTTTGTAAATATTTTAGTATGTTTTCTTATATAGTATAGACTCTTTTTTAATAACCAAAATAACAGTATCATATACACAAAATAAAATTTATTTAAATCCACAAATCTCCAGACGTTGCTGTTTTCTATTCTATCATAACTTTTTAAAGGTTTGTTGTTGGTGGGTTTTTTTGTTGTTATAGTCAGCATCCAAATAATATTCACATATTGTGACTTATTGGCATATTTCTAAATATTCTCTTAGTCTAAATGGTTTCCCCTCTGCTTTTCTCCACACCATTTTCTTTCTTTTATTTTCATTTTATTAGTTAGCTCATTGAAAAATTCTCAAATATTACTGGGGTAGGGTAGGTCAGAGTGGCTTTTCTTGAACTCGCCTGCCATTTTTTGAAATGTTTAACAATCTTGAAGCTTCAGACAGTCTGGCTCCCTCCCCATCTTATCTGATTTTCCTCCTGGGCTTCTTCTATACATGTCTGAATTCCGTATCCTGCAGTTTCTGCTCAGTATGGGGCCTTGCCCTGAAGTGAACAATGAGTGGTTGAAATTTTCACTTTGGTATCCTGGTACTCACTTCTGAATTGGACTGCACTAAATAAACCCTGTTCGATTTCAGTGGGTGTCCTCAAATTTGCCCCACCAAGCATTCCAGTGGGGGACGTCTTGACTATTTGAGGAGGTCTCTCTATTCAGGTCTGTAGGATCTTGTGCTTCCTTCTGCACAAATGCTTATCTATCTGGGTCTTTAGCACTTAGTATTTTTTCACCATCTGATTATATTTTGAAGTTTGTGGCGAGTTTTATTGAAGCTATTTTGTATGAGGGTTTGAGGCTTTTCTCTCCTGGTTGTCCTAAAGGCACATCTACAAAAATTAAAATCTATATCACCACTGCCTTCAAATTTCTGCCTTGTATTCTTAGAAAGGGAAGCCATATGGGGGTTCTGGTGGGAAAGTGGCATGAGCTAACTTACATTTTTAAAAGGTCGCTCTGACCACTACGTGGAGAGTGGATTTATTGACAAGAGACAAAAACAGAAGCAGGGACACAGTGGCTCACGCCTGTAATCCCAGCACTTTGGGAGGCCGAGGCGGGCAGATCACGAGGTCAGGAGTTCAAGACCAAACTGACCAACAGGTGAAACCCCGTCTCTACTAAAAATACAAAAATTTACCGGGCGTGGTGGTGTACGCCTGTAATCCCAGCTACTCAGGAGGCTGAGCAGGAGAACTGCTTGAACCTGGGAGGCAGAGGTTGCAGTGAGCCGAAATTACGCCATTGCACTCTAGCCTGGGTGATAGAGCAAGACTCCATCTCAAAAAAAAAAAAAAAAAAGAAAAAAACAAAATAAAACAAAACACAGAAGCAGGAAGGCCTGCAAGGAAGCGTTCACACCAGTTCAGGTGAGAGAAAATGACTGGACCATTGAGGCAGAGGTGGAGGAAGATACTGAAGATGATACAGACTCAAAGATAAAGGTAGGCAGGGTGGGCTGATGAATTATTGATGGGGTTGAAGAGACAAGATAAATGACTTGTAGATTTTGGCCTTGAGCAACTGAAGGAAGGTGGTGTGAACTAAAATGAGAACGTCTATAGGAGGAGAAGGTTTGAAAAATAGAAATAAAGAGTTTTGCTTTGATCTTGTTAGTAATGTCTATTAGATATTCAAGTAAAATGACAAAATAGTCAGTTGAATGATTCTGAAATTTAGGGGCAGATCAAAACTGAGATCCATCTGATTTATTATTTCTCTTTGTCTTCATTGAATTCTTTTTATTTAAATTCTAGGAAAATAGCCTTTCTTCTCAGTGAGAATGCCTTGAATTAATTGAGTTTCCTGCAGTTTGTGATCTGCCATTTACTGTACTGGCTCTACTGTATTTTTAAACAGGGCAACCTTTCCCTTTGAATCAATTTTTCCTGTCTTCAAGCATTGCTTTACAAAACTACCTACTCTTTTATTTTATGTATGCCTATGTATATATATACATATATGTGATATATATATATATACACACACTCTTCTATATAATACTCTCCTGAATTACATTGAGAATGTCAACTAAAAACAACATGTAATTTTAGCTTTTCTTTTTTTTTTATTATACTTTATGTTCTAGGGTACATTTGCACAACGTGCAGGTTTGTTACATATGTATACATGTGCCATGTTGGTGTGCTGCACCCACCCATTAACTCGTCATTTACATTAGGTATATCTCCTAATGCTATCCCTCCCCCCTCCTCCCACCCCACAATAGTTGCAAATTTATATCTAAGAGGACTTTGGTATAGAGTTCAAAGATTGGTACCCTTTTTTTCATCTGCCAAATCTATTAACATGCCCAGCAAACAAGTGCTTTCTTATTCTTACAGATGTATGGCTATTTTTTCACACTATGGAGAATTCTTTTGAAGATTGTGTTGAGTTGTTTTAATCTTTTATGACAAAGAGATGGAAAAATCTGGATTTGTTTGCTAATTTAAATCTTCAGTTGCCTGTGCAATCTCCCTTTCTCATATCTGTTGTATTTCTTGAGGCCAAAATGTTTCTTTTATTTTCTGTGGTAAACATATTTGTATTGGTAATTTCCTTCTCCAAATGTCATAACCTCCCTTGTTAGCAGTTTCTTATGGCAGTGCTTTCTACCTGTGAACCACGGTCTGCTGCTGCCTCTGCCCCCAAAATGAAACCTGGAATGAATGCTATGACACAATGCCTTATCTGTGAGAATTTTTGCACCGGAGTTAATATGCGAAATGAATATTGGTGCCCAACTTTGTTCAATATAATATGGGATCATATTTTCCCTTCAATCTAATGTCTATCATTTTGGCAAAATAAAACAGGATATTTAAATATGTGTGAATATTCCCCCATTTGAAACATATTTGACTCAGTTCTAGTAAGGCAGATGGGCTAAATGTTTTCAACAAAGGGAATCTATTTTCCTTAACATTGGACGTTTGAAAGAGCGGAAAAGGAACTCTGAAGTAACCTAGACGTTCATCACTGCAGGAAGCAGCAGAAGTGGGAATACGTGGAATTAACAAACCTAGGAGCAGTAAGATGGGAATCCACTAGTATAGTGCTTTAATGTGGAAGCAGAGAAACAGGGAAGCAACAAGAAAGAAGTGCTTAGACTTCTGTGGAAAAATCAAGGCCTGACTGGTACCTAGACACACATGAGGGTGCGGGATTGTGGTGGAGGAACATCTCAGTGGGTGGGAGTCTGCAGTCTGGTTAGTATTCTAATTGTCAGAATGATACCGCAAACCTGGGATTTGAGTACAGAAAGAAGCTGCAGGCTCCAGCCGGTTGCCCAATGTTGCTGAAACAGCACACACAGATAGTAACTGGGAAACAGGAAGAAAGTCCCTTTGTTTGTGTTGCAATATCCACTTAGTTCCTGCAATTATCTTAATGGAACAGAATGCCAATGGACTAAGCGAATGTGGGAAACGTTTTTTTGCAGACTAATGTAACAAGGATGTTCTAATGTAAAGACAGGCTTAGGAAGAACTGGGAATAGAACGGCAAAATCTTAGCAGCAACGTGATTGAGCAAATTAAAAATATTAATGTACACAAAATATTATTAAAAACAATGGTGATTAAATTGATTTTATTTCACCTTGGATCTTTACAGTTAACACACTCGGTTTCCAAATCAGTCTAGATGACTAGCTGATAACATTGTTATCTGAATCCATATGTGGAAATTTTCTTTTGAGTAAATCAGGATTCCTTTGTGAAAGTTAAAAAAATATTAAATAAAGATAGGCTTTGGACTGCAAGACAATAGGTAAATAAAGAGCATAACTAGATTTAGAAATGTTTCCTTAAATTTTTAATAGGCTAACTATGATGTTCAGGTGTTAGGTGGAGGTGGAGGAAATGCCATATTTGGATATATTGCTTGGCATAATATATACAGAAATCTAAAAACTTTACTCCTAAGCTAACAGTATTATTCAGTTTTGGTGGTACTTGCTTAATCTTCAGTCTCCTCATTTTGTATGTATCCATTCTGTTTTTGATAAACCCAAGTTTCATATAAGAAGGACTTCTGGTATAGAGAATATAATTATTCCTCAGATTTTAAGGAGATATATATGCATGCCTTTGGTTTAAAAGCAAATGCTTTATTTACCAACCTTCTAAATTATTTTTCCCATTTATTCATGTAATATTTCCAATGTCTTCTATGCATATGACATTGTGCAAGATCCTAAGAGGATCTAAAATATTTTTGTATATAGTCTATAGATGATAAGATTAAAAGAATCAGAGCTACATCCTAGCACTTTAGGAGGCCAAGGTGGGCAGATCATGAGGTCAGGAGATCAAGACCATCCTGGCCAACATGGTGAAACCCTGTCTCTGCTAAAAAATACAAAAATTAGTTGCATGTGGTGGTGGGTGCCTGTAGTCCCAGCCACTTGGAAGGCTGAGGCAGGAGAATCGCTTGAACCTAGGAAGCGGAGGTTACAGTCAGCCCAGATCGTGCCACTGCACTCCAGCCTGGGCAACAGAGGGAGATTCCGTCTCAAAACATAACAAAACAAAACAAAAAAGAATCAGAGCTACTTTAATGGAAGCTTACAGCAATTCCCAAAGTTGAACATACTTCTGTATGATCGCTTAGTGATTAAAAAGGTTTTTGGTGACTACCATACCATTATTATATTTAACAAAATAAAACAAAAATATTTTCATATCATCTAATATTTATTCCATATTCTCCTTTTTTCTGATTGCCTCAATGATTTTTCACAATATTTAATTTATTTTAGACCAATTTCAATATCGCTGTCCATTGCTTTCATTGTTCTACTTGTGAAGAGGCTTTTAAGACACCCCACCTTTTATTTTCAAAAGAACCCAGGTTATGTCCTGTAGAATGTGCTACGTTCTTGATCTGGCTGATTGCTTCCTTGTGGTGAAGTTTAACCCAAACTTCTATCCTTGGTTTCCTGTAAAGTAGTATTAGAGCTAAAGGTCTGATTCAACTGAGAGGCAATGCACTCCATTGTTGAAGCAAGAACACTTCATCAGTGGTGCTGTCTATTTCCTATTCCGTTGTATGAATTTTTTACATTATTAGTTGCTGAGAACAGAGAAATAGCATGAAGTCTGGTTTCTGGAGAAATATGTCAAGGTATTATGAGTGTTATCTGATGAAGTGCTTAATGGCGCAAAATAAATTTCTCAACCTAAGTGGGCTTAAATTCCTGAAAAAAATGATGGATACTCTGTCTTCTATCACAGTCAACATTATTGATGCAAATGTGACAAAATAGTGGAATGAGGCTGACAAGGAGGTTAATGTGTAAATGACGCAGAAATGACAGAAAATTTATTGCATGTTACTCAAAGGACCAAGAGGACACCAAAAGATGAGAAAAACCAATCAGTAGCTTAGAGAAAGGAAAGAACAATTTTTAGAAAAGGATGATTCTGCTATTAAAAAAACTGGTATTAATAGTTTGTTTTGGACTCCAGGAAGTTATACGCCTGCACTTTCACACTCCACATTCACAAAAAAATACATAAGTGACAATGAATAATATATTATTTTATTTTATTTTAAAAAATTATGTTCAAGAATGTTAAGTAATTTTTATTATATTCAAATACTTTGAAGATTAATATGCAATTTCCATAGCTTTCAGTTAGTAATCATTATCAACCCAAACAATTGTTTCTTCAGCTTCTCCACATAAACAGACATTCACACATGTTGGTCTGATTGTTCTCCCTATTACTTAACATTCAGTATAAATTGTTTCTCATCCACAAAAATGATAAATAACAACATTCATGTTCTCAATATACATGCAATAAAATAAAGCATTATAAGCTTTATTGAAGTGTCCTAGATACCACTCCCAACTGCATCCCATTCTCTTTTTTCTGAGTGTAACTATTTTCTGGAATTTGCTTAAGATTATTAACATATCTTATATATGTTAATATAAAAAGACACACAAATATAGTCTCCTTAAACTATGTACAGTATTGATATGCAAATTTAATATACACAAAGATAAAATCAGAATATATGCATTGTCTTGCAACTTTTGGGTCTAATAATGTTTTTGTGAGATGTATTTATTTTGACATTTATAGGTTTAATTCATTCATTTTCAGTGCTATACAATAGACAATCATGAGAACATAGTACAGTTAATTTTTTCATTATTCTATAGAGGAATAGTATTTTGTACATGATAATACTATTTTAGATGTATTATGTATGAGAATTAATACTGTTGTGAACATTCTTGTATCAAATCTCCTTGAGCAAAATTTCTATAGCTAAAAGGATAGTGTCTATACCTAGGAGTTTATGTATTACTAGATAATGCCAAATTATTCCCTAAAGTGTTTTTAATGAATTTAAATTACCATCGGAATGTATAATTTTCCATGGTTCCACCTACTTGCCATCATTTGACACTTCCAGACTTTTATATTATTGCCAACTTAATAGACGTGAAATGGAGTATCAACATGGTTTTAACATTAATTTCTCTATTAGTGGACTTAAATATTTTTCCTTTTTTATTGACTTTTGTAGTTTCCCCTTTATGAATTGTCTTTTCATATCTTTTGATAATGTCTCATTGATTTGTCTTTATTTTATTCATTTGTAGTCTTGATGTATTCTGGAAACTAATCTTTTGTGAGTCATATGTGTTACAAAGATTATATCTCTTATTCAGTGATTTGTATAGTCATTTTATTATAGAATTCTTTGAGTCACAGAAGTCTTTAAACATGATCAATTTTATTCATCTTTTTAATTAGTGGTTTGTATTTTTTATGTCTTATGGAAGCAATATTTCCTTAGCAAGAGACCCTGTGAATATGCTCTAATATTTATTCCTACCAATTTTAAAGTTGAATTTTTATATTTAGGTCTTTAAACTACAACTATAAATTTTTGTCTCTAGTAGGAGGTAGATAGATCTAATTTATTTTTTCTTATGGGGATTGTCTTTTCCCAGGAATCATCCTTGAAGAGCCCATCTTGTCCCAAAGACTCTTCAGTGTTATCTGTGTTACATATTAAGGCCTCATACCTGTTTATCTATTTTTATAGACTCTCAATTACCTTCTCTTGGACTATATGTCCATATTTATGTCAATACCACATGTATCATTACCACACTGGTGTAATGACGAGACAGGATAAGGTCTCCCAAGTTGATTTTTAAAGTAAACTTGACTAATTGTGGCCCCCTTCTTCCACAAAATTAAAAAAAAAAAATTGGCATCAAGTTCTAGGTTTAGAATGAAGTTTTCTGTCTTTTGGGGATTTCTATTTATTTGCAAGTGTGAATAATAAGTTTTATTTTTATGTAAAAATGTATCTTTCTGAGTCTTCAAATTTATCGTCACAATGTTGTTCATAATATTTCACAATTAAGTTTTAAATCTTTATTGGGTCTATAATTTTATCACCTTATTGTCCTTATCATTTTAATTTTTTTCTTCTCATATAATCATAAATACTTTCTCCAGAGCTTGTAGATTTTAATAATCTATTTCAACAATAACTGTTGTCTTTAATGATCCTCCCTATTGTGCCTTGTTTTCTATGTCATTGATCACTACTCCTATCTTTATTTTATTTTACATTTTTGTGTCACATTGTTCCCTTTTAATTCCTTAACTCAAATGCTTGGATAATTGGTTTTCACACTTGTTTTTCCCGACAAAAATGAACATCAGATTTTAACAATTTAGTTTTAGTACCAATTAGCTTAAATCATGAATTTGTGTGTTGCATTTATTATTATTTGAGTTTTATTTTATAATTTCCAATATGACTTCTCTTTTAATTCATGAGTAATTTGGAAACATATTTTTAACTGTCCTAATTTTTTAGTAATTTTTGTTATTTGTTTCTATTTATTATATTTTGTTCAGGGACTGTGATCTGTATAACAGGAAATCGTGAAATTTGTTAAACACGATTTTATGGATTGACACAAGCTTCATTTCACTGGAATGGAAGAAGAATGTGTATTTTTCAAACAACTAAATGCAAAGTTTTGTAAATATCCCCAAGTAAGTTGTGATAGTGACATTATTCAAAATATTATCAATCTTACAATTATTTCATTAACATTACTTAAAGATCCATATTGAAATTACAAAATAATGGTGGGTGGGTCAATAACTTTTGTCTGAATTATAATTATTAATAATTTGAACATTGAATATCATAAATAAGCACATGAAACATAAGAATTACAATATCCTCCATGTGTCATTTTTATCATTATATAAAAATTCTCTTCATATCTATTATATTTTTAACCCTGAGGTAATTTTTAATCTGATGTTACTATTGTCCTACCAGCTTGCCATTGATTAGTACTAACCTGGTATGTATTTTTCCTCTGCTTTCAAATGTTCTATAACCTTACACTTTTGTTGTGTTCATTATAAATAATATGTATATATGTTGGCATAGGGATTTTTTTTTAAATTTTGAACGAAGCTTGAAAAATCACAATTCTTTAACTGAAGAGTTTCGTCCTATTACCTTAAGTTGATAGCTGATATATTTGAAAGTGTTTCTTCCATTTAATATGGACATTCTATTTCTCCTGATTTTTTAAGCTTTATTTTTGTATTTTATAATTATTATTCCTTTTGAATTGATTACAAATTTATTCATTTTTTCCCAGTAATAGAAGCTATGTTGTCCAGGTATAGTATTTTTAGTTACTATTAACATGCTAATATTCATACTGATTTCACAATAACTTTATTCTCTATAATTCACTCTCAAATCAATTCAGAAAATGTACAGCATTCTAGATTGCATCACTTTTTACTTTTATATCATGTTGTAATCAGACATTATTTAACTCTCATTTTGTCTTTTATTCTCAACTTTTAATATAGACATTTTATTATTATACTTTTGACATTTGTTTATATTTATTCATGTTTTAATTTATTTACTCACTATTCTTTTCATACATCTCAAACTTCTGAGTTTTTTTCTTTACTACTGAAAAGCCACCTTTCAGAGATCCTTTACTGAAAATTTATTAATAGTAAGCTCCTTTTGTTTGAATATATCTTTATTTTACTCTCAGAACTGTATGACACATGAACATATTTAAATTATTGTTTGAGAGTATTTTCCAAAATTTTCCACAATTTTTTATTCTGTTATTGCATTGAGAAATCTGATTTTCAATTTTGCATTTCTCAATTTTTGATCAGTATCTTTAAAAAATTAATTTATTAATTTGTAATTGAAAAATAATGATATATTTATGGGGTACAATATGATGATTTGATCTATGCATACATAGACTGTAAAACTATTCAGTTAAGCCAATTAACATATCCAACTCTTCTGCCACTTATTTCATTTTTGTCATGAGAACATTAAAAACCTCTTTTGTTAAAGCAATTTTGAAGTATAGAATACATTATTATTAATTATTAACTCTGGTCACCATGCAGTCAAATAGATTAATAAAACTTATTCCTATAGTCCAACACTTTGTACCATCTGATAAACATCTCTTTCTCCATCACTCCCTTTCTCACAGCCAGTTGCTTTCATGTTGTCACAAACGACAGAATCTCTTTTTAAGACTGTATAGTGGCCAGGCACGGTGGCTTACACCTATAATTCCAGCACTTTGGGAGGCCAAGGTGGGTGGATCACCTGAGGTCAGGAGTTTGAGACCAGCCTGGCCAGAATGACAAAACTCTGTCTCTACTAAAAAACACAAAAATTAGCCAGGCGTGGCGGCTAACTGGCCTGTAGTCCCAGTTACTCAGGAGGCTGAAGCATGAGAATCATTTGAACCTGGGAGTGGGAGGTTTCAGTGAGCCAAGATCATGCCACTGCACTCCAGCCTGGGTGACAGAGCAAGAACTCTGTCTAAAAAAAAAAAAAAAAAAAAAAAAAAAAAAAGTATATATATATATATTTGTATATGGTATTTCATATATTGGTTATTACGAATAATGTTACCATGAACATGGGAGTGCAGATATCTCTTTGACATATTAATTTCACTTCCTTTGGATATATACCAAAAGTGGGATTTCTGGATCATATGATAATTTGATTTTTAGTGTTCTGAGGAGCCTCCATACCATACTCCACAATGGCGGTACTAATTTACATTCTCAACGAGAAGATACAAAGATGTCTCCACATCCATGTCAAAACTTGCTATCATTTGTCTTTTTGAAAGTAGACATTCTAACTTTATCACTAATGAGGTGATATCTCACTGTGGTTTTAATTTGCATTTTCCTGATCATTAGTTTTCATATATCTGTTGCATATTTGTATCTCTTCTTCTGAGAAATGTCTGTTCAGATCCTTTGCTCACTTTTAAATTAAGTTATTGCTATTTAATTGTTTGAGTTCCTTACATATTTTGAATACTAGCCTCTTATCAGTTTTATGATTTGCAAATATTTCTTCCAATCCATTGTTGTCTCTTCACTCTATTGATTGTTTTCTTTGCTTTACAGAAGCTTTTAGGTTGATACAATCTAGTTTGTCTATTTTTGCTTTTGTTGCTTGTGCTTTTGGGGTCATATTTAAATAATTGTTGTCCAGACCAATGTCATGGAGCTTTTCCCTTGTTTTCTTCTAGCAGCTTTGCAATTTTGGGTCTTACATGTAAGTCTTGTATCCCATGTTGAGTTGATTTTTGTATATGATGTGACCGAAGTATCCAATTTCATTCTTCTGATTATGGATATCCGGTTTTTCTAACACTATTTATTAAAGAGACTAACTTTGACTACAAATACTTGGGTTTGTTTATTTCTGGACTTTCCGTCCTGTTCCCCTGGCAGATATGTCTGTATTCATGCCTGTATAATACTGTTTCTATTACAATAGCATTATAATACATTTTAAAATCAGGGAGTATTATACTCTCTGCTTTGTTATTTTTGCTCAATATCGCTTGGCCTCTGTGGGATCTTTTCTTGGTTCCATACAAATTTCAGGATTTTTTTCTATTTCTCTGAAAAAATACTTGAATTTTGATAGAAATTGCATTGAATCTGTAGATCTCTTCTGAAATTGTAGACATTTTAACAACATAAACTTTTAAAATCCATAAATGTGGGATAGCTTTCCATTTTTATGTCTTCTTTAATTTATTCTGTTAACGTTTTATAGTCCTGATTGTATAGCTCTTTCAGCTCCTTGCTTAAATTTACTCCTATGTATTTTATATTTTGTGTTGCTATTATACATGGAATCTTTTTAAATTGCTTTTTTTGTTAGTGTTGTATACAATGCTACTGATTTTTGTATCCTAACCAAAATTATTAGTTCTCATAGTTTTCTGTGAAGTTGTTAGGGTTTTCTACCTGTTAGATTTTGTCATCAGCAAACAGAAACAATTTCACCTTCCTTTCCTATGTTCATGCCATATTGACCCCACAGTGTCTGATGCCTCAGAGGCAACCAGAAGTCCTGGAGAAAAGGGAAGAAGCATATGTTGCCAGCATGAAGTTAGTAAGTTAATACTGTAGGATGAATCATTCAGTGGCAATAGGACCTAAAAGCATTAGCCTCAACTGACTCCACAGCCTATAGTGATGGTGGTTAGAGTGGTCCAAAGACTCAAAACCAGGCTGATCTATGTGACATCCATTTATGTCCCACCTGAAAGTATATGGGGTTAACCACCTAGGCAGTAAACTTTGACAAATAGCAGAAGAAATTTCATAATCAAGATAAATTATCTTCTCTTTTCTCCGCTTTGTTCAGGCAAGACCAATCATTCAACTCGACATGAAGCTGTAGCTAGCTCAATGACATATTCAGCACACTCACTTCTATTTGTTGTCCCTGCTTCCCTGCTTCATTTCCCTTTTCATTCACGGATGTATCTCTGGGGTTGCACTCACCAATAAAGGGTTAGCATATGATCTTTTGCCTCTGGAAAAAGGGAACTTTGGCAAAGACATATATTTGCATATTTGCATATTTTTACGACTTTATTTTCTAAACACGTCTATCAGTTCATTAATTCTCTCTTTTTAGTCATTTAGCACATTAAGAGCTCTTCTTAATGATATTTTTCTTTACCATACATTTTGTTTATTTTACATATATTCTCATTCTATTTTGATAATGCTATGTACCTTTGTATCATTTTCAATTATATCTGTAAACATACTACTTTTATATGCATCCAATAAATGTGATTATTTTTATCCTATGCTATGGGGTTTCAGTTCTGTTTCTTATTATTCCTGATAATTCTCACTGATGGTGGCTTGTATTCATGTATTTGATAATTTTAAGTGGTGAGCTCAAGTTTCTCAAGATGTAATTTGCAGAATTTCTGTAAACATTGGTTGAATGTCTCTACCTCGAGTACATTTGGGCTTTCAGCCAGGTGTTCTGGGTTACTACCAACCTGGGAAATTTTAAAATGAATTTATTAACTGGCGTTTTTTCCTGGTCCACACAAAAATTATAAAATCACATTCTTAACTGCTGAGAGCAGCCTGTGATTGTAGATTTTTATGGGTGAGATTTTTTTGTTTCTACCAGATTCTAGGAAAAGATAGGTAAAACCTCTTGTAGTTTTGTATTTGTCAACAGGAAAAATATTTCTAGTTCATCGATTCACTTAGGAAATAGGCCTTTCAGAATTCAGCTTGATCGTGTGTATTTGTGTATGTATGCCCACTCTCTTGATGCTGTGAGCTTGTTTCCTGTCTACAGAGCCATTATTAAAACCCAAGATGCATAACAAACAAGCCTCTTGCTTCATAAGATCAGCAACTATACACTGGTTGCTTTAGTTTTGATATGAACTTAACATTCTGATTTTCAATTCTATCTTCTTTTGTGTTTCTGATAATTGCAATACTATGCTGGGAGCTCAGCTACAAGGTTTGAAAGGTTGTAGTTTTATATTAAACCCAGAATGCCTAGGTGTGCTTTGTCAGTTGTTTTTTCAGGTTATTTAGATAACATTACTGCCAGAAACAGAAGTCTGTTTTCTGACATTGAATTGTGGTGTTAATTTACTGTGTTTGGGCTTGCAGGCTTTTACCACGCAGGTTTTACAATTATTACATATAGGCTGGGTTCAGTGGCTCACACCTGTAATCTCAGCACTTTGGGAGGCCAAGGTAGCCGGATTACCTGAGGTCAGGAGTTTGCGACCAGCCTGGCCAGTGTGGTGAAACCCCGTCTCTACTGAAAATACCAAAAAAGAAAAAAAAAAAAGTCAGGCATGGTGGTGGGCCACCTGTAATCCTAGCTACTCTGGAGGCTAGGCAGGAGAAACACTTGAGTCCAGGAGGCAGAGGCTGCAGTGAGCCAAGATCGTGCCATTGCACTCCAGCCTGGGCGAAAACAGCGCAACTCCGTTTCAAAAAAAAAAAAAAAAATTATTATATGTAGCCTGCAATCATGAGTTCCTAAAGGAAAACACACACACACACACACACACAAACACACAAAATGTTTAAAAAGTAAAAATAAGCAAAATTTAAGAGACAACAAATTATGTCGGTGAAAAGCATAAACTTTGGAGGCAGACAACCTAAATTTGCCTCTGGCTTCACTACGTCAGTGATGTCAGACCTGAACCAGTTGTGATCCTCCTTGACTCACTTCCCTTATTTACAAAATAAACATACCAGTTTCTACTTCCTTGGATGACTGTCATGATTAAGCGAATTAGTATAAGTGTTAGAACAGTGGCTGGCACATTAAAATGTTCTATAATTATTTTCAATTATTATTTTTTTTACACTCCAGCATCAGTGCAATCCTGAATTACTTAACAAATATAATCAAGGCAATCTTTCATAGCATATTTTTTAAATTGAATTTAACTCATGTGCTTTCTCCCTTTCTCAAAAATGGACTGGTATTGCATTTCAGTCCATTGTGGAGTGACAATAGCATAGAGAAATTTCTTCCTTTCGGCTCCTCATTACCCACATAAGTTTTGTGAGGCTAGGAATAGTCATGCCAACAGGAAATCTTTAAAAGATTTAGGAACTGAGAATACTTAGAAATCATTTTAGCTCTATATATTTTACATTGGCTAATCAGTTTGTGATAAAAAGCCATATTAAACCAACAGAAAATCATTAGATGATGTACACAATGCTGAAAATAGGCATAGAATATGATACCACTTTTGAAAGAGACAATGATTTGATTGTTCTGTTTAGTCGGAAACATTTTTCTTGTTAAAAATTAAAGGAATTATGTCAAGCGGAAAATTGTATTTCATACAGTATTTTCTGAAAATGAAAAAATGGCATATTGTCTATATTTTTTCCCTAGAATACAAAGCCACACTGCTTTTTTTTTTTTTTTTTTTTTTGAGACGGAGTCTTGCTCTGTCACCCAGGCTGGAGTGCAGTGGCGAGATCTCTGCTCACTGCACGTTCCGCCTCCCGGGTTCACGCCATTCTCCTGCCTCAGCCTCTGGAGTAGCTGGGACTACAGGCGCCCGGCTAATTTTTTTTTTTTTTTTTTTTTTTTTTTTTTTTTTTTTGTATTTTTAGTAGAGACGGGGTTTCACTGTGTTAGCCAGGATGGTCTCTATCTCCTGACCTCGTGATCCGCCTGTCTCGGCCTCCCAAAGTGCTGGGATTACAGGCTTGAGCCACCGCGCCCTGCTACTGCTCTTCTTAATACATGATCCTGTGTTTTAAAGAGAATAGGAAACTATATAAATCTTTAATAATTTTGATTATTTTAATATAAGTTAATCTGTCCTTTATTTAGAAAGAGATAGCATCAGATTCAAAAGTATACAAATAACATCCTTAAAACAGACAAAAACAAAACAAAAACAAAACTGGGGTTTGCCAGTTGAATGTATTTTATTTCAACTCTTCAAACAATGATTCTTAAGTTATTGTTAGTGGATCACACTTGTAGGTAAGAAATGTCCAAAAATAAAACACTGACTATGAAATTATTTTAATGTATCACTCAAAAAGTTTATATGATTTATCATATATATAAAATAAAATGCGGTATTAAATAATAGTAGCCTAAAATATTTCCTCATAAGTTTAGTTGTATCTAAAATTATCAAAACTAGCCCATTTAACACATAAATATATTTCTTTTCCAACAATAGAAAGGATTTTTTAAAAAATTATCCTACTACAATCAAAGTATCTTTAGTTGAAATGTGGACATCCATTGTTGCATTATAGGCATTGTAAAGTTTTTCACATAAGAAAAGTAACAGCTTTGACTTTTACAATTGATTTTTGAAATTTACAATGTCTTATGTATATGTATATATGCATAAAATTATCACTACCATTATTAAATATTAAACTCTGGCCTACATTCATTGTCTAGTACTTGTCCTACCACTTATAATTGTTCCCACTTATAAATGTTAGTACTTTATGTGTATCTTCAACTATGCAGTGCCCTTGCGTACAGTCTGTAAATGGTTTCTTATGATAATATTATGAAGTAGTAGGTCCCATTATTATAACTATCTCATAATGACACCATCTGATACTTAGAGAGGTTAAATAACTTGAAAACATAACACATTTAGTCAATGGCAGACCAAAATCAGTCAAGCTACAGAGCTATACTCTTAACCATTACATGTAGATATACAACAGGGGATGTAGACAGTTGTTAAAACATGCATAAACTATGCAACTTACCATAAATAATGTAAGGGTAAATATGGAAATACTAAGTATGATACATAGTTATGTCTGGCTATGAGAAAGAACATAACATGGTAAACATAGCTAAACAAGAAGGGTACTTGTTTCTCAAATAAAATACTGAAGGCTGCTATAAAATCTCTGTTCACAAAGTCCTCAGGATATAGACTGATTGCATCTCCTCACCCTTCAGTGCCAGCTGTGGTCTTCATCTTCAGGGCTCAAGATGGTTGCAACTAGCCTAGCCATCACATCCCATTTTACAAGTGTCAGAATCTAAGACTACTTAAAGATGAGCAAAAGACAAATTCAATTTTCTTTTAAGTAATGTCCATTGAAAGTTTCCCCAAGTTTTCTTTCTGTTCATGTGTTATTGGTGAGACCTTAGTTACACACTTAATGTTTTAAAAAATTGTGTGTCCAGGGCCTGGCGCGGTGGCTCACACCTGTAATCTCAGCACTTTGGGAGGCCGAGACAGGCAGATCACGAGGTCAGGAGATTGAGACCATCCTGGCTAACATGGTGAAACCCCGTCTCTATTAAAAATACAAAAAATTAGCCAGGCGTGGTGGCGGGTGCCTGTAGTACCAGCTACTCGGGAGGCTGAGGCAGGAGAATGGCGTGAACCCGGGAGGCAGAGCTTGCAGTGAGCTGAGATCTCAATACTGCACTCCAGCCTGGGCGACAGAGTGAGACTCCATCTCAAAAAAAAAAACAAAAACAAAACAAAACAAAACAAAAAACAAAAATTTATGTGTCCAGTTAAAAATTGAGAAGTTTTATTACTATGAAAGAAAGGAAGAATCATTACTAAGGAACAATCAACACTCTTTACCAGAGTGAGTGAAAGAAGCATTAGAATAATTGATCTTTGCTAAGTGTTCATCATGAAGTAGAAAACTACAGTATGTGAATAACTAGTATTTCCAGGACTAGCTACAGTATTTGACTATCTAATATTTTCAGGACTAGCTTTCCTTGCTATGTAGCTAGTTTGGTCATGTTTTTGGTCAGCTTACTGGTTTCCACTGTTAAAATCAATGGTTGGTGAAATATGCAGTAGATTTTTTACTGACTACAAGTTCTGACTTCAGTCTACGGCACATCTCATATTGTTTTGGTGCCTATGTTGGCAAACCTTTCAGAATCCCTGAGAATTTGGGATATTAAAGAATCATCGGCACTCCTCAAGACCCGTACTATGGAGCTCAACCCAAAGCTTTTATTTAATGAGATCTTTTGCCCCACAGAATAGCTAATCAGAAAACTGAGGACATTAACAATATCTCTACTGCATTTGCCCTTCATGGAATTCTACCATGCTGACTTCGTTTTATGGAAAATTAAAGGAATTGAAATTTTCCAAGTTTACTCATAAAAATAATAATGAACGAATCTGAATATATTTACTAAAAACACAAACATAAGAATACAGTTTTTAATATAGATCAGAAGTGTGTACTGATATATTTAAAAGTTAGAAATTGATAAAACAAGAAAACCCTGAAAATATTAAATTATTGAGTAATTTTTCTTTTTGGGAGATATCTAAGGACATGAAATTATTTTAAATGCATAACAAGTTGTTCTTCTAAAGTAATGGGTTATAAAAATAAATAAAAATTATTGCTTTGTTATGTATATAATGTTTAAAACAAGGCAGAGGTGTCTTTTTTTAAAAGAGCAAATGCATGACATATCATAGAAATACTTGTAAGAAAAGAACAAGCATGTTCAAAATAGAAAGACTTTTTTTCTCTGACATTAATTTCAGAACAAATAGATAGGAGTATATTTATATTTCTCTACTTTATATTAATATTTTTAACTAGCGAGAGAAATTCAAATATGTTCACATATATGTGTTGACACACTGGCTTATCTTGACTATTTCTCAGTTTATTAAGCTAACAGCAATTTTCTGCATTGACCTATATACTATATAAGAATGGTACCTTTTAAAATAAATTCTATAAGTAAAGGCTTTGAGTGATGTTGAAAATTTGTCTTCAACAGCAGAAGCTGTACAAATTTACCGTAAACCTTAAGTGTTCAAATTTATTTTAAATTAAAATTTGTCTCTGTGATACAATTTATGAAAAGAACAAAACACAGCATATTGGTAGGGTATTTGAATTTTTGGGTCCCTCTCACATAGAGTTCAACATGAGACATATCATAAGTGTTCAAGAAATAAAATAAGAGTAAAAATAATGTGAATTAATACAAGCTACTGGCAAAAGCAAAAATAAGCTGTGCCTCAGAATCAAAATCCAAAAGGGCCCATCAATATTCCAGAATTTTACATAAAGAATAAAGATATTAAGAAATTAGGGCAGAAAAGTAGATAAGAAAAGGTCTTCAAGAGATGAAGTATTCTTCTTGGATCTACTTATTTTCTTGAAAGATAGAAAAAGTTAAATAAGCAACTAATACAAAACAAAGGTATAACATATAGCTACTAAACTAGGTAATGCTAAATCTTTCAAATAGTATGTATGGATTGTAAGACAGTAATCTCTTTGTGATGGAATTTAGATAGAAGTTTTCATTTATTTGACTATTTAAAATAAAACCCAAAAAGCTGATGAAATGTGTCTTGGTAGATTCTCTAATGGATTTTGTGACTGTCACTACTGGAGTATTGCTTCCAGGAATGATCTGATTGGTCTAAAAGGATATTTACTTGACTCAGCAATACCCCATGGCAAGAAAGTTAACTAGTTTGTCAGTGTACAGCATTATCAGAAAATTAGGTCTAGAACAGTTTTTTAAAAGCCTATCCAGAATATGTTTCCTAACTGATAAACTACTAATGAAATAAGATTTGAGAAAAATATATAGAATCCCAAACTTGACAATATACTTGCTATTTATTGGGAAGAAAGTCACCTATCTACAGAAAAATTTGTGAAAGTGATGAAAGCCTGACTTCTTCTGGAGTGAGGGGCAGACAGATATGTTTACCTCTATGTGCACATATATATGTATTAATTTCTCACACATTGATTTAAACATATATATCAGTGATTTTTATTTCTATTTTCTATTCATTAACTTTCTTCTCTATGTTCCAATTTTTAAATGATTTGTATAATGTGAACACCTTTTACATTTAATTTTGTTTTAAATGTACATTTTATGATAGAAATATATTTTAAAATGCACTTTTAAAGGTTAAACATTTTGCTATTTTCCAACAAATTTGTGTGTGTGTGTGTGTGTGTGTGTGTGTGTGTTGCTGTCAGGTATTTTTTGGTGTTGGGAATACATGAGGGAACAAAAACAATTACTGTCTTCTTAGGGCTTAGCTTCTGTAAGAGAGACAGATAAAAAGTATACATGATCAAAAAACAAACTATAGGCTATCACAGAAAACCAAAGGCAATGAGAACTGGAAAGACTAGAGAAAGGTGATCAGTTATATAAGCAGCATGGGAGGCACTGACAAGTTTCAATTAAAGCAAGAAAATAATTGAGGGAGTTACCAAGTACATAGCTGGGTTGTGGGAATTGATCAGGAAGTGGGGATGAGGACAGAGGAAAGAGCAAGCACAAAAGCCCTGAAGCTGGAGAGTGTTTCCTGTTATGGTAGAGTGGTGAAACAGGAACAAAGTAATGGTAAATGAGAATTAACTGGGGGCTAAGCACAGAAGGCTTTATAGGCATTGTAAGTACCTTGAGGGCAAGAGACGATGATGGCCCAGAATAGGGCATTAATTGCTTTCCTAATAAAAGGTGTGAGTCTTAAGTTCTAGACATAAAATAAAGGTGGAGCTGCCATAATTTTTTAAAGTGTTAAATAATTTGTTAAAATGAAAAAGAGAGAGGTCAAGGATGCCTTTAAAGTGTTTAGCTTGAACCACTAGAGACAGAATTTCCATTAATTTAGATAAAGTGGATTCTAGAAAGGTCAATTTGGGGTAGAATTGGGGTGAAGTGTTCAGTTGTAGACAGGTCAAATTTCATATGCCTGTTAGACTATCAGGGATAGATGTCAAGAAGGTAGTAAACATATTTCTGCATTCCAGAATAACGTAAGGATTTGCATTTCAGAGTTGTTAACTTATAATGAGACTTAAGTCAGATTTGGGATGTGCACAGTGAGAGTGTGTAGACTGAGAAAGGTGATCAAGGACAGTGCTCAAAGGAAACTGACAATTAACACGAGTCTGAGGAGAAGAATAAAGGCCAAAAAAGGAGATTGAAAACAACCAAACAGTTATGTAGGGAGAAACCAGATGTACATAGAATTCTAGGGGCCAAGTGCAGAAAGAACTTCAAGGGAGTTATTAAGTTTTTCAAATGCTGCTAATAGGTCAATAAAAGAAGCAAGAAATAAACATCGAATTTAGCAATGTATGATCATTGAAGGGTTTAATGAGAGTAATTTTAAAGTCCTGGTAAGACAAAATCCAGATGAGAATAAATTCACAGAGAATGAGAACAAAAGAATTGCAGACAGTGAATATAAAACTCTTTGGAGAATTTTTGTTGGAAAAGAGCAAAACAGTTTAGTCTTTAAAGATACATTTAAAATATATTTCTATCATAAAATATATGTATATAATTAAATTTAAAATTTTTTAATTATAGAAATCATTTAAAAACTGGAACGTACACAAAACTAAAAATAAAAAAGTAAAAGAGTAGAAATTAGAAATAAAAATCACAATAATTCTATTATTTAATAAATAGCACTTACCTAACTTTTAACTAATAATTACCAAGCGTCATAGAAACAGGAAGGTCAGGAATCAGAATGCCTTTTCAATAAAGGCAAACACAGTAAATATTTAAGATGTGTAGGTCATTCAACAGGGGTATCCAATCTTTTGGCTTCATCGGGCCAAATGGAAGAAGAATTGTCTTGGGCCACACATACAGCAACACTACACAATACACTAACACTATATACACAACTACATAACTAAACATACACAAATACACTAACACTAGCAATAGCTGATGAGCTTTTAAAAAATTGCAAAAAATCTCATGTTTTAAGAAAGTTTACAAATTTGTGTTGTGCTGCATTCAAAGCTGTCCTTGGCCACAAGCTCGTATAAGGTTTCTGTCCCAACTACTCAACTCTGCAATTGTATGATGCAAGCATCCACAGACAATATGTAAATCAATAGGTACGTATGTGTTTCAATAAAACTGTATTTACAATAGTAGCCACTGGTTCATATTTGGCTTGCAAACCATGGTTTGCCAATTCTCACGCAAGACTTCATTGCATTTAAAATTTTAGCCCTTAGCTTTAACTCCATAAAAAAAGTTGAAAGGCTACATAGTCATAAAGTTCAAACCTATTACTGGCAGAAAACAGTTTCCCTTATGTCAATGTGTTTCTTTTTACTTGTAGGGTCTTTGCTATGGTCTCAGTATTTGTATCCCCCAAAATTCATATGTTAAAATCCTGACCCTCGATGTGGTGGTATTAGAAAGTAGAGCTTTGCGGGAAGTGTTAGATCATGAGGCCTGAGTCCTCATATGAATGCATTTGATTCTTTTATAAAATAGGCTCAAGGGAGCCCCTTCTCCCCTTCTGCCATTGAGGGACAGCCACCCATGAGCCAGGGAGAGAGTCCTCACCAGAAACAGAATCTGCCAGTGTCTGGATCTTGGACTTCCCAGCTACCAGAACTGTGAGGAATACATTTATATTGTTAATCAGCTGTTCAGTCTATAGTATTTTGTTATAGCATCTGGAATGAAGTAAGATGGTATTTAAAAGTATCTCCCTAATGAAAAGGCAATTTTAACAGAAGTTTGTACGTATTTGCTATAGCCTTTTGCTTGTTGGACAAGGTTTGTCACTGTACTATACTATTTGTGTATCAGATGATCAGATTTTTGTCAATGAATCAAAAGGTAGCATCTCCTCAACATAATGGCAATTGTTCTACCATAAATCACGACAGCTTATCCATACAAAAGACTTTCTGACTTGCTAAGTTAATAAAATGTTGATAGAAAAATATATACAGTTTATAATGAAGAACAAGTTCAGCTCAGGCAACTTGGTTACGTTTTGTCACTTTGTTAATTCCTCTGTTATTCACAGGATCACAGAGCAGTGCACCAGAACTTGTGTGTGTGTGCGTGTGTGTGTGTGTGTGTGTGTGTGTGTGTGTAATAGACAAACACATATTTTTTTTCAATAAAGTTCTCTTTTCTAGATTTGTTGTTGGTTTAGAAGAAACTAGGTACGAAAAGAAAATAGAAACAAGAGAAACTAACACTAAAAACAAATTCAACATTGCCAGTTCTTATTAGATTAGTTTATGGCAGATATAAGACGGCAGAATTTTCGATGAAATGTCAGATGACTTATGGAGGTATTTTTATTTAAGTTAATGGCAATGTTGCTTATTGCTTTAAAGCAAAAGGTAAAAATGCAAAACACCAAGAAATTCTTACTTGTAGACAATAGAAAAAGTAGATCAACTACGTTAGAAAGGAAGTGAAGTCTGGAGTTCACTGCCTGTAAGCAGTGAAAAACTGGGATTAGAACACCTGATGAAAACAGAAGGGAACACAAATGACTTCTTTGTGTCTCTCTTTCTTCATTTAAAGATGCAATGCTCCCTTTGTTACATGAGGCTATGAAGATTAATTATTTGACATGTGCTAAGTACCATGAATGTGTTCTATATAGCGTTCTCATTAATCAAAATGCAAGCACCTTCAATATTGGTCAACTTACTGTTTTTAGAAGTTGTTGGGTATATTCTACAATTATAAAAACAGACTGAGAAGCATTTTGGGGGATTTATTTCCCCAAAACATACTCTACATTTTAGAGCTAGTTATTCCCAGTCTCCATAATTTCCCAGGAGCCATATTTACAATGCTAGATGTCTTTGTGGATCTTGGGCCCTGGAATTACCTCAGCAAGTTCCCAGATCCCTGAACCATACTTGGAGAATATGAATAAGAAACATCTTCTACAGCTCCAACAAACTGGGTTTTCCACTATGCTCTACAAGCAGTTCTAATGACTTTTAAATGTCTAAAGGAGATATGTTTATACTAAAATTTCCCAATATTTCTGACTTAATTCCAAATGTTTCCTTGAAGAACTTGAAAATATCTTTAATATGTCTGACTTGTGCTATCTATTAGGATATAATAAAACTTACCATGTTCCTAGACTGGGAATAAGCTAGTCTTACTATAGGACCAAGTTGCCCCCATCTCACATCTTCAGATTGATTATAGTTATTTAGGAAATGTATGGATAAGTGACTTACTGATATCTATGGCACAATTTACTGATGCTTCTGTTATAAGTGATAAAATGATTTGCTACATGAAAAGAAGTTTTAATATCAAACTCATTAATCAATATAGTTATCCTTTCTTCTATTTCTATAGAATTTTTCATATGATGTGATACTCTATGTACATTCTAATACACAGGAAAATAAATTTTGCTTGTCAGACACCATCTAGGTATTAAAAAACAAATAAGCTGTTGGAGAAGGGAATGGATTGCAGTAGTTGAAGTGCTTGTTTTAGAGTTGCTGCATTTTTATTATTGTTGATGTTATTGTTTACCTCATTACTGCTAGGCAAAATATAGGGGAGAGAAAAGGATGCTTCTTAACAAAGGGATGACCGATGTAAATTTTAGTACTTATAATCTGGCATAACTCTAGTAATAAGGTAGCACTCACAGTTTCTGTTTTCTCAAAGGCTACTTTTTAAATCAAATGACTTTCATTGATAATTTGGACAATGAAATGTTATCTCAAAATCACACAACTTAAAAACTACAGAATATGGAGGACATAAACATTCTACTCATTTGCATGACTTTTATTCTATCGTTTCTATTAATGTCACATTTTAGAGTCATTTAGACATACATTCAGTGACATTAACCATGCTTCATTTCAATGTAGCAAAAAGAATTAATACTATTCCCCAAAGAAACATAACAAGATATTCATGCTCATTTATTATAACTAAGCAAAAACAGTACAGTGTATCCTTCTCATTATCATGACAGTTGTTACTGTAATATCTATTTTTTATGCACTGCTTGTTTCATTCTCTGACTATATTTCAAGCATTAGGGGAGTAACAGGGGCTGAAACTGTTATCCCATTTTTTAACTTGTGAACTAAATTACATTCCATTAGGGATTCATTTGATGATGTATTCCTTAAAGTATTTAAAATATGCAAATGCATTGCAGCCTATGAAAAATATGTATTGCTACAAATTAGAGTAGTTAACTTCTCAAGTTAAACCAATCACTGAAGGAATGTTTCTATCTTTGAAGGACAGTGTAAGTTCTGCTAAGTATTGTAACTTGGTGACAAGCCATCTATGTTAGATGTGCTTTTAATTAACGTTTTCCCTAACTGCAGCATCTTTCTCTTCGAAGAATGGCTCCAAGAGAATGAAAATATCTTTTTGCTTTATGTAAATGTCAAAAGTCTCACTGATCAACATAGTCCTAGGAGAAATGGAAATAGTTTTTGGAGAGGATTCTACAACAGACTTCAGAATGAATGACCTTATCAGAAACCAGCTTAATTCTTCATACCACTTTTAAAACAAAATTGAAAATTAATTTTAAATTTTGATTTTTATTGTCATATTTGCATAAAATTTGAGTGTATGAGAGAAAAATGTAGACCTTATTTTTATACCAAGTGTACAAAAGGGATTCTAAGTAGTAGTATTAGTATTGCTGCCACCTTAGCTATATCCTCTTCATTACTGTGAAACAAGACACAAGCTTCTATGAAATATAAACCTACATATAAAGCCAAGGTTTTATTTAGTCTGAAGAAATTTTTTAAAAAATTAACCTCTGATTTTCTTATCAAGACAAATAAACAAACTGACACAGACTCCCAATTAATTTGTGGTTAAGCCTAACATTTACAAGTTGTAGAAATAATAGTCAAATAATTAGTGCTTATTAAAAACAAAACCGTTCCTTCCAAAATCAATTTCTGTATAAGTTTTGAAAAGGTGTAACATCTACACTTGACATTGATCTGTTTCAACTTCAAAGCTACCAGGTATTAGCAGAAACAGCTCACGAATTATCTGCTCTGTAGGAAAGCATTATTGATGACAACAAAAGAAAATCTTAAATTTTGATGCAAGAATATTGATCTGGTTTCTGTGTCTCAGACAGTTTTGGTTTTAAATTAGCAACAAGTTAGGAGTCTCTATATGGTGGTAAATATGTGTCCATGGAAATACTAACAAAAACATAGAAAGAAAACTCATTATCTTGAAAAAAAGTAAAACTTAAGTCAAACCTCTGCCAGTGTAACTGGTTTTCTTTTAAACCATAACTTAAAAGCATTTTATTTGATTAATTCAAATTCTGGCACAACTTTACAGTGCCAACCGACAATTAGAAGAAAATCTATTCTTAGCTTTGTCCACTTCTTAATTTAGAAAGTCCAGGTTTGCAACAATTGACCTTTTCCATGCTAATGTTTTGGGACTAATTTCTAAACAGTTCTCCTTCTCTCTGTCCAAAATCAGTATTTCTTTTTCTCCTTATAGTAGACTATAATTCACAGTGATAAAAAATGTATCCAGCCCGGTATATACACATATGTAAAAATGGGCAAGGCAAATTCAGGGTTGTGAAAACTTGGAAATTCAGTCACCAGAAATAGAGTACCATAGGCTTAATAACAGGGGTGTTAAATATTCAGCCTTCAGCTTTTTATAATTCCAAGCAGTAGGGAACACAGAAGATATGATCTTACTATTATTAATTTCCAAATGATAAAGTCAATTTCAACAGAAAAAAAAAAAAAGAGTTCAAGGGATTGTGGACAATAGTGCACTTCCAAACTGCAAATTTGAAGATGAGCAGCCAGGCCCAAGAAGACAGGATGTACAAATGCAACCCCACACTCACACTGTTAGCAAAGGATGGGTAGGTTAGGCCATCTATGTGATAACAAGTGTACATGCAGACATGATAAAACAAAATCACAAAATTAAAGGAGAAGTAGATAAAGATGAACTTGGAGTCAGTTAAAACATCCATTTAAACATTTAAAATTGCATTCAAGAAAATGAAACATAAAACATCACTATGCGATATTGAAAATTTACATGAAAAGTGGACTTTTTAAAGAATGTAGAAGAAAAATATAACGATACACAATGATATTTTATTTATAAGAAGAACTGTGTAGAACTAATGAAGAGTGCTTTTCTCGTAAAGATAAATGGTAAAATTATATTTATTAAATAAAATGACCTCAGCTGAAAGAAAAGAATGACTAGCATAAAAATCAAGAAGCTTCACCATATTCCCAAAAAACAAATATTTTGCTGAAGGTCACATATTTAGCCATAGTGAATTTTTAAAATTATTGTAAAGTGAAATATTATATATTTGTATATATATAGAGAGAGAGACAGAAAAAAAAAAAAAACGTTGTCTATAAAGGAAGGGAAATCAGAGTTCTCTGCAACATGAAACTTGAAACCATCTTATATTCACATTCGCTCATCATATCCATATTTTTCAATGTATTTGAAGATTATGGAAAAAAATGAAAATTTAGAAATCAATAATAAATATTTTTTGGTTTGGAAAGAATATTACAGATTCTCTAAGATTCACCCTTAGATTCATAATAAAAAATGCTAATGATTTGTGGATCACATTGAAAACATGTTCATAGGAGGAATTATAACAAAGAAAAAAAATAATGGAAAGGAAAATGTTTATACTAGAAATACTATATAATTCCTCATCCTATGTATAATAGATAATAATATTTAATTGCCAGGTGCGGTGGCTCATGCCTGTAAATCCAGCACTTTGGGAGGCCGAGGCAGGCGGATCATGAGGTTGAAATCATCCTGGCTAACATGGTGAAACCCCGTCTCTACTAAAAATGCAAAAAATTAGCCAGGTGTGGTGGCGGGCGCCTATAGTCCCAGCTACCTGGGAGACTGAGGCAGGGGAATGGCGTGAACCCGGGAGGCGAAGCTTGCAGTGAGCCGAGATCGCGCCACTGCACTCCAGCCTAGGTGATAGACCGAGACTCCATCTCAAAAAAAAAAAAAAAATTAATGTATTTATCTAATTGAAATAGCATACACCAAAATGTTACACTAAGTAAGAAGAATTGGGTAGTATTCAATTTCTGGCCTATTTTACTAATTTTTTCCAATAAATATATGTGACAATTGAATTATAAAGTAATATTTTAAAATGTTAATGACATAAGAAAATACTTATAGTATCGTCAAATTCATGAATATGTAAACTATAACATACTGGGGGAAAAAAATCACTGAAATACCAACCAACATTTAATACTGTTTGCCTCTGTATCGGAAACATAGCAGGTGTATGAATCACCCGGCCTGTTTAAATGCAGATTCTGATTCCACTGGGACACAGATTGATATTCTGCATGCTGGAAGATCTCCCAATTGATGGCAATGAAGCTACTGATATTAACATCACACTTTAGGAAGCAACAATCTATACAGTGTGCTTAAGAATAATATTTATGCTTCTTCTGTCTTAACAAACGATCATCTTCCAAAGTCTTCTATGGTAATCTAACAGACACAAGTGGCTGAATAACTGAGAAAATCATATAAACCTTGGAGACTGTAAAGTAGTCTTTTTTTTTTTTTTTTTTTTTTTTTTTTTTTTTTGAGACAGAGTCTCACTCTGTCACCCAGGCTGGAGTGTAGTGGTGTGATCTTGGCTCACTGCAACCTCCATCTCCAGTGCTTAAGTGATTCTCCTGCCTCAGCCTCCCAAGTAGCTGGAACTACAGGAGGGTGCCACCACACCCGGCTAATTTTTTGTTTTTTTAATACAGACGGGATTTCGCCATGTTGGCCAGGCTGCTCTCGAACTTCTGACTTCAGGTGATCTGCCCACCTCAGTCTCCCTAAGTGCTGGGGTTACAGGCATGAGCCACCACGTCTGGTCTATAAAGCAGTCTTGGGTGACCCAGGATTGTATGTTGGAATCTCAATTCATTATATGTTCTAAATCTTTGGAGTCATCTATTTTGAGATAAAATATATTTATGTGTTTAGACCATCGGTTTTATTCACAGAAATAATGTTTCATTTGCAATGAAAAACATGTTACATGTGTAAGTGTATAACTATGGTGACATGAGTCAGCCAGACATTCATCTAAAGCCCACTCATTTAAAAGAGATTAGCCTATACTTTTTAAATAGAGTCAGAACTGTAATTAGTTGGTTTAATTTTTCCCCATTTTTATGGTGCTAACTGGAGTCATTATTCTCAATCTGGTGTTCTTAAATTAACACCATAGAATGCAACATTTGAAAATGTAATAACATCCTTATGACTCTGAGTTTTGCAAATAAATTTTATTTTAATGTATATATATAAATGTATTAATAATGTATATTTTCAAATTAGTCAAAAACAAATCAGAATTTTTGAGGGGCAGGAAAAGTAGTCAAACAGTTGCATAATTCACTGATCCAAACTAAAATAAGGGAGTCTTACCAAGTCAAAACATATTATTAGTTCTCATACTTTATACCATCCACTAGCCTGATGCTGCCTGAGCTGTAGTGTAGGTGGTACGTTGATGAAGCTTGGACACTAGTGTCCTCAACTTTCCTTCATAAATGCTGGGTTTTGGATACTGTTTGAATATTTTGCTTTATCAACAACAGATACTGTATATTCTTGAATTTTGCTACTTGTAAAACTCTACAGCATACTTTTCCATCAATGGGAACAAATTCTTTAGTTGGTCATTATTAAACAAGAAAACAACTAATTTTAGATTGGTTTTTACATATTCATAATTTTTACATGATTAGAACTTCAGGTTTTTAACAGTATTATTCAGACTTAGATAATGTTACAGGAATATATCTCTGTTTCTCTTTTCTTTCTATTATAGGCAAAATTATAATTTATTGCTATTGTTAGTCTTCCTTTAGAAGAATTCAGGAGCAAGATCCTACTTTAGCAAACTTGAATACACTTAAAATATTGAGAGTTTGGGCATATTTTAATGAATATTTGAAATACCAGAGATGTATCTTTATATCACTCATAAATTTTCCATTTTCATTGTATTTTATTATAATAATGCATAATGGAAATTTAATAAGCATGTGTGGGTCTATGGATAACCATAATAAAATATGCATATATCAAAAAGAGTTTAGGTTTGGAAAATTTTTGTTGTTGGAGCATTCTGAACCACAAAAAAAAAATCAAAGTTCAAGTTAGGTAATTGTTGTATAGAGTCTAAATTGGACAATGGGATTTTATGTATCATTTTTACATCCTTTGCAAAGATTTTGAGGGTTTGTTTTTGGCTTTGAAGGTGTGTATTTCAAAGCTTTTTGTGAAATACTCTTTATCCTCTTGTGTTTACCTATGTGTACTATTCCCACAGGATGTGTAATCTCTGAGGCAAAAAAAGACAAGGAGAGTAAAATATTAGACATACACAGGGAGTAATCCCAAGGGTTACTTGGGATTCCAATGTCAATATTCTGAAGGAAACAGCCATTTAATTTTAAAACTGTTATTTCAAAAAAATACTTTTGGCCAGGTGTGGTGACTCACACCTGTAATCTCAGCATTTTGGGAGGATCACCTGAGGTCAGGAGTTTGAGACCACCCTGGCCAACACGGTGAAACCCCGTCTCTACTAATAATACAAAAATTAGCCAAGCATGGTGGTCTGTGCCTGTAGTCCCAGCTACTCAGGAGGTTGAGGCAGGAGAATCGCTCGAACCCAGGAGGCAGAAGATGCAGTGAGCCCAGAGCAAGCCATTGCACTCTAGCCTGGGCAACAAGAGGGAAACTCTGTCTCAAAAAACAAAGAAACAAAGAAACAAACAAATCAACTTTATAAACTAATGTTATCAAAAAAGATACAATATTTTTAGTAGAAATTTTTGACGGGAAAATAGAAAAAAGGGAATAAATAAAAGCCATTTGCCAAATTTTTAGTGATAAATTAAACAATAATATTTTAGTTTGCTTTTCTGCATGATAGAAAGATTGAACATTTTTAGGATGTATTTTGGTCATTTATATTTTATCTTTAAAATATATATAGAGAGAGTGACATCTATGAAAATGGCAGAGAAAGGACTTCTGAATATCTGTCTCTCGATAAAGTCAACTCAAAAACTGGCAAAAGTTTGTCAGAAGCAACATTTTCATCACTGTTGAAACTAACCAAAGTCATGCAGCAACCTGTGGAGCATTTATTTTATTTTATTTTATTTTTAAATGGCTGAGCCTCTGTGCGAAGCATGAGTTTGGCGGCATTTTTATCTTCTCATAGTCCCATTCCCTGATTTCAAACTCAGATTTTTTTTTTGGCAAAAATAAAAGAGCCTGCATTCTGGAAAAAGCAGAAGCATGCGATAGTTCATTCATAGCCTCATTTCCAAAAAATATATATTAATATTATCTGATCTGTGTGGTAGAAACCTGTAAGTTTTAATTCAAAAGGCTTGTTTTTATTTGACCCAACTGGAGCTCGCCAGGCCTAAGAGTTTTCTCTTAGAGGACATTTCTGAAATACATTTTACAGGCAAGTGTTTTCAACTCTGCAACTGCCTGAGGCAGCAGATAGAAAAGACAAGCCAAAAGTTGGGCAAAGTAACTAAAATGCTAAAACGGTAAAGCTGAAGAATGTGATGTCCATAAGATCTTTGTAAAACTACTATATATTCCAGGTAATTTAGAAAGCCACCCACATATACAGAGTTGTAAATATGCTCAAGAAAGACTTTAGAAGGCCCTATGCTCTTGTGGCTGGCTGACTGTGAAGCTCTACATAACCAGGACGGAAAGGCTAAGGCAAAGTTGAAAATAGACAAATCTCTTGAAACACACAAGCTACCAACATTACCCCCGTGAAGTGATAGGAAACCAGAAAATACCTATAACAAGAAAAACAATTGAATTAGTTCTACAAAATTAAAAGTCCAGAACCAGATGGCTTCACTGGGGAATTCTACCAAATGTTTAAAAACAGAATTGCCACAAATCGTTCTTGAACTCTTCCAACACACACACACACACACACACACACACACACACACACACAGTAAAACACAGAGTTCCACATGACCCAGTACTCCTAGGTATATATCTAAGAAAATCTAAAAAACATCCAAATGAAAGCCTGTACATATATGTTAATAGCATTATTATTCATAACAACCAAAATTAGAAACACCGCAAATGTCAATCAACTGAATAACGGATTTAAAAATGTAATGTATCCACACATTGGAATATATCTAACCATGTCAGAAAATGAAATACTGGTATGTGCTATAACATAGATGAACCTTGAAAACATAAACATTTAAAGGAAACCAGACAGAAAATTTCACATACTGTATAAATTCAGTTATACGAAATGTTCAGAATAGGCAAATCTAGGAAGACAGAAAGGAGATTCATGTTTGTCAGGGGTTCCCATTGAGGGAGCATGAGAAATGAATGCTAGCAGTTTGTGGGTTTCATGTTAGGATGTAGGAAATGGTCTGAAATTAGACAGTGGTGACAGTACAACTCTGTGAATAGACTAAACACCACTTAGTTTTATGCTTTACAAAGGTGACTTTCATGGTATGTGATATGTATCTCAATTAACAAAAAATAGGAAGCATTAACAACCAAGTGAAACAACGTACAGGTTTCTAGCTGGCAGATGTTTTCCCTTTTCAACCGGCAGATCCTTTTTTTAGGAAGCAGAAAGTAGTGTTTTAAACAATTTGAAATTTATGGTCTTGTGTCCATAATAGATTTTACACAAATAAACCAGTCTCTATATTAATGAAAAATGAAATAGTCTTTATATCTCTCGTCCATATATCACCTCTAGTATTAATATCATTTTATTGGTAAAATGTATTAATTTATAACTTTTAATATATTCCTTTATCCTCCGTATAGATTGATAGCATGTATGGCAATAACTCATTTTACTTTCCATTCTTTTTATAATACTTTAAGAAATGTCATGAAAATATATCACTTTCCCTTTTTAGATGCTCATCAAGATTAGTTTTATGTTTACAATTGTGTGTGTGTGTGTGTGTATATATATATATATTCATTTATTTTGACTACATACACTAAGAGACTTTCTGAAGTGAGGCTACCTTTGGGCTCAGAGATAATCTCTCTTAGTATACATTAGATTGTTGCTGCTCCTATGATTTCCGTTTTCTTCATTTTTCCTGAAATACATGTGTGTGTGTATGTGTGTGTGTGTGTGTATATGTATCTTTGAAAACCATCACCGTAATCCTTCTTTTTATGTTTTTCATAATATGTATCTTATTATTATTTTTTTCCTGAGTTCTGGAAAGATTCTTGTTCTAAATTTCTAAACCATTGATCTATTTTCTACAGTACTCCATCTGATACTTAAAAATATTCCTTAAAATTCTTTAACATTTGAACTCATTGTCTCATACCCAGTTCCCCATCCACACTGCCTGAGTGGAAGCCCTCCTTTATTTGTAGGTGCGCAATGATCCTAATTAGAAGTTGTTGGACGGGCGCAGTGGCTCACGCCTGTAATCCCAGCACTTTGGATGGCTGAGGCGGACGGATCACTGGGTCAGGAAATCGAGACCATCCAGGCTAACACGGTGAAACCCCGTCTCTACTAAAAATACAAAAAAATTAGCCGGGGGTGGTGGTGGGCGCCTGTGGTCCCAGCTATCTGGGAGGCTGAGGCAGGAGAATGACCTGAACCCGGGAGGTGGAGCTTGCAGTGAGCCCAGATCGTGCCACTGCACTCCAACCTGGGTGATAGAGAAAGACTCTGTCTCAAAAAAAAAAAAAAAAAAAAAAGTTGTGGTTGGCCAGCTTAATGCCAGGTTTTATTATCTAGGGGTACTTTTCTCTAATTTGCAATACACAGTGAGGCCCTCCACCATTTTTATCTCACCTGTAATTTATCTTTTAGAAATTCCTTTCGTTTTCAGGATTTGCCCTTAAGTTTTAAAAGTGCTTTACGTGTTGTCCATTCTTTTCTTTCTCCAGTCATTTTAATAAAAATTAGAAAAAAAAAGTGATGTTAAGTTCAGATTCTCTGCTGACAGATACTCACTTTGCTTATTTTCCAACATCATGTTGCAATAGACAGTGTAAAGCAACCAGAAGTAGACTTATCTCCAGTTCTATTAACTGGGAATATGCTATGCTTCAATTCTAATGGAGTGTCAGAACCCCTTCCTCGTTGGCCAATATCTTGTCATGAAGTAAATTTGGAGTTTAGCGCTTCCCCCATGGAGAATCCAAGCAAAGATCATAGGTTTGTGATCACTTCAAGGCCTGGGATTCAGCCCGGCTCACTCTGCTAGCCATGCACGGGTGCTGGTCATACACGGACAACATTACCAGTCATCCTGGTTTGAATAAATTAATCATTCTTCCGAATTCAACCAAATGTCACATCTTCTTTCATTTCTTTTTTATAAAATGCCAATCTTTAGTAGTTCCTATTATTTTAATACTTCACACATATCTTTCCTATATAAAAATATACAGGTGCATATGCATGCATATGCCTACATGTCTCTATACAATTTGTATACTTGTCTAGATAGTAAGCCCGTCTGTGACAAGAAGAGTCTTTCATCTTTCTTCTTCATCTTGGCTTTTTATTATAGTAGATACTCTCCAATAAAGGGAAACTGTTGAACTTTCACATTAAGCTTCTCAAATCTCATTCATTAATATACGGGTTTTTGTGTGCCTTAGTGGCTCTTTGCCAAAGCTTGAACTTTAAAAATGAATTAACTTAGATAAGTTGAACTTCACAGCATGAATCAATGACCACAGGTAGCTGTACCTGCAAAGATGATGCTATTTGTCTTTTTTGTTTTTACAGTGTTTACTACATGGCAGTGTTGTCCTAAGTCCCTTTTTTCGTTTTATTCACTTAATACAACAGACTCTGTAGTTCTAGTTTTATGATTAACCCAGTTTTATAGATGAGGAACTGAGACACATAAAAACCTAAGTACCATATTGAAGGTCACAAAAAGAGAAATTAATAGAACTGGGAATTTATAAAAAGCAATCTAGCCCAGTATCTGAGCTCCTTACCAGTATGCTGTTCTGCTTCATACTAGAGTGAGTTCTTATCATTTGCATTGTAAAATCCATAGACAAAGTTATAATACACCATTTTTATTCTTCTCTGAGAAGCTGTAGCTTCTATTCCACCATCCTGGATTTGCTCTATAGAGATTCCATACTGTATAGATCTATTAGATCTCATTTTACATTAAACAAGCATTTGTTAAGCACTCTCTGTGTGCTTGGTGCTGTAGCAAGTATTCCACACGTATGATCTCATTTCATGTGAAATACAGAAGGCTAGCATCATTCTCCTTTATACCAATACAAAAATGGAGTCTCGGAGTTTAAGTCAACCAGGCAAATGATGGGCAGGTGAATTGGAAATTAACTCCATTCTGTCAACTAATGGGGGGAGACTCAAATAAGATTAACAACGGCTCCTGGCTTAGACCAGGAATTCACCGAGCTTTAGCAGAATGTCTTCCTGTGTTACACTCTGTTTCCTGATGCTGAGTATATTTCTCCTGAATCACAGCCCCAGGCATTTCTTAGCATTACATGAAATTTCATTTCATATAATCCAGCATGTTATTCTGTTAGACTATGTTGTTACAAAATGTAATTTAGTAGCATATAGTAGTAATAGTGGTATTTATTTAGTCACTGAACAAACACGTATTTAGCATCCTCTATGGGAATGTGGAGATGCTGTGGATAATAAGACCTAATAAAAAAGGTCAATAAAGAGCAGGACATGCATTAATTTTGCATTGCACTTTAAATATAGTTTTCATAATTAATTGCCATTATTATAATGTGAGTTCTCTGAGGGCAAGGACTGTATTTTTATCTTTATAACTTCTGAGATTATCAATGGGAATTAATATAGAGATGAGAAAAATACATGGCTCAAGAGTCCAGCAAATCTGGGTGGAAAAGGAGTTTTGCCTCCTAATTAGCAGTAGACAAATTAGTTAAGTTTCCTGTTGAATAGGAATAGTAATACATGAAAGGATTTTGATGAGTATTAAATGAAATAATGCTTATGAATTGCCCACCATAATACTTGACACATGGTTGTTTTTCAATAAAACATTATTATTAATTATTATTCCAGCTGTTGAATCGATATGTTAAATGAACCACAGTCGAGTTCAATAGGTGCTATAATCAACATTAGTTAAAAAGTTGTATCAGATTCATATAATATCTACGGACTGGTTGTATGGGAATGGGCAGGCTCCAGAATGTAGGGGATGTCTTCTGTAGGTTGCTAAGGGTAGGTTAAGTCAAGAGTAGGTTAAGTCTGTAAATCAGAAAAGGCAGAGAAAGCAGAATACCAAAAAAGCACAGCCCAGATAGCATATTCAAAAGTGCCCCCCATCTATGACAAATATTTTCCCCCAAGGAGGTGGATAATTTTATGAAAATAAAGTTCTTACATAATATGAAGTAAAGGCATCAAACAAATCTAAGATACCATTCATCTTGTGGGGCAAAGGTGCTGATTGATGATACACTCCCGAACTTAATGCTGGAGTGGAAACTTGACTGATAATAAACTGGGCCATTCTAAGATATGCACATACTTCTCTAGCCTGAAGAAGATAGCTGATAACTGTGATGTGAAATTATTTTTGGCAGGTGCCTTTCAAAAGCATTCGTACCTGTGTCATCTGTCACAATTTTCCTGAAACTCTCAAAGAGGAAGAAAATGCCAACTTTGAAATCTACTTTTAAATTAAGTTATTAAGATACCATTTCTTAGCTTCCTCGGTAGCTTTTCATGCTTTATTTTATCTCCACTATATATATATATATACACACACACACATATATATATACACATATATATATATACACACTATATATATACTATATATATATATGTACACACACCGCAGTAAATGGGGTAATTATCAGGTTGCCCACTGAAGGCCTATTTTAAATTATTTATAATCATACTGTTGCAACACATCATTTTACAGTTATCACTTCCTTAAGCTTATGCAATATTATCTAGGGTGGAAGTACTTATTGGATAAAATTAGAATTCCCCAATCCTTTTCATTAAATCAAAGCTGAATCAGTTTTGAGACGAAAATTTTAACTTTTACCTCCAATAAATTTCTTTTAAATTATGTTTCCACATTGCATAGGAACATTTAAAAAAAAATAAGGAAGAACTTACAAGAATTTCTTGCTCCGTAAAAGTCAAGCTGTAAATATATAGACACATGCACACACTAACAGTAAACTTAATATCTGTTCCCATTCTTAATATTCCTTTTGAATCTATTTTTCCAAATAGCCTTAGTCTCCTTCCAAAAAAAATCTAGGTCATTAGTAATCTTTATTTTAGTGAAATATTCTCAACGTCCAAGAACACTAGCCTGCTGAATTGATGGGATAGGGGAAGAACAAAAAGAGAAGGAATTACACATTTTTATTATACATTCAAAAATTTTAGTTTATTATAATAAACATTTGGCAGGATGGGTAGTGTTTGAAATTGAATGTTTCCAACCTCTGCTCAATTTAATTTGACCAACAATAATGGACAATTTTTAATGTTATTGAATTTTGGGAGTTATAAAAAGAGTTGATTTGGTTTTTAACTTGAAAAACATTTTCTTCTTATGTGCAATAATATATTTAGAGACTTCTGGATAAAAATGATAATTAGGAAGAGACTACACATGTATCTTCTGTTGGTAGAACAATTGATATCATTTAAAATAAGCTCTATTTTTCTTTTTTTAAAATTTATTTATTATTATTATACTTTAAGTTGTAGGGTACATGTGCATAACGTGCAGGTTTGTTACATATGTATAATTGTGCCATGTTGGTGTGCTGCACCCATCAACTCGTCATTTACATCAGGTATAATTTTCTACTTCATATATTTTCTTCCCAAAATTTGAACTGTACATGTAATTTGGTAGAAACAGAGAGGCCTATGGAATAATAGCCCCATGGTTGGTAAATACACAGGCTAAGAAGGCAGTGTTACACTATTGAAAATATAATTAACCCAAGAGATGTAAAACAAGTCTTTGGAGATCTTTCTATGATATAAAACCTGGACACAATGATGACAATTAGGTTATACTACCATAAAAAGAACAAGAGGAGGTCAGGTGCAGTGGCTCACACCTGTAATCCCAGCACTTTGGGAGACCGAGGCGGGTGGATCACGAGGTCAGCAGGTCGAGACCAGCCTGGCCAATATGGTGAAACCCCATCTCTACTAAAAAAAAATAAAAAAATTAGCTGGGCATGGTGGCATGAGCCTATTGTCCCAGCTACTCAGGAGGTTGAGGCAGAAGCATTGCTTGAACCCAGGAGGTGGAGGTTGCAGTGAGCCGAGATCATGCCACTGTACTCCAGCCCGGGTGACAGAGCGAGACTCTGTCTCAAATAATAATAATAATAATAATAATAATAATAATTTTTTAAAAAAGAACAAGAGGAACTGAACACAAAAGAAAAATCTTAAAAGACTGTCTGAATCCTACAATTTGCACTGATAATGAAGGCCTACTTCTACTATCCTGCACCTGTACTGCAGAATATTGTATCTTGTGCCAACATCACAGAACACTTAAAAGTGATTAAATTTTGAAGATCCATAAGCCACCTGCTTATTCCTGCAGGCAACAATAAGATACATTGAAAATTAAAGAATATGTTATGTTGAGAAGAGATAGAGGTAGTAGAGACAGATAGAAAAAAAAGGAACCTGAGTTACCATCTAAGTCCTGCCTCTTCTCCTCTATTCTTGGGTTTTAAAGTATCAGCATAATCACTATGCATATTGAGTAGGCAGAAGTACCAGGTCATTTTCCAGATAAGGGTTTGTGGAGTTGGAAAATCTGCAATAATTACCAGATCAGATTACTCATCAGTTTAAACACTGATTAAAATTATTATTAACTTTAAATTGATTGCCTTAAATTGCAAGTGTTAGTTACTCTCCTCAGCTCTCAAGTTTTATCATTTTCCTGCAGGGACTCAAATTCTGTTATGTAGAACTCTAACATTTTAAAAGGATAATATTCTTAACTGCTTTTCTCCCTGACATATGCTTTTTGATTAATCTAGTTTAGAAGCTAAAATAAACTGCAAATAAAGATGTTTCCATTTTGGTAGATTTTAGAGTGATTGCGTAATAATGTAAGTGGATATTGTGAGTTTGGAGGAGTGTCTAATAATGTAAATATGCAGAAATTTATGCCCCCCACCCCCCAAAAAAGAAAAAGTGGGTCTTTCCCAAGCGTTATTTCAATCCATCACTGACTAATGACGAAAATATTTCAGTCACTCCTCTCACCTCTCTATGCCCCTGACACATTTGTCACAAGCATATTCTGGAACATTAGCTATTTTCATTGTACTGTACTTTATAAGGTCATTTGTGGTTTATACATTCTCAAAAAGCCTACGTTAAATATTGTGTTTAATTGGCTCATTAACAGCTATCAACTGTTAAATACTGTGTAGATGACTTTGAAAGTCATAAATTGAACTTGGGTTCAATTTATTCATCAGGCAGTGATGATAATCCAGAGTGATTGGTTTGTATATATATAAAAAGAGCAAAAAACATTATTCAATTAACTCATGATTGTTCACATTAATGAATCATAGTTTCATAGAATTTAATGGATGGACATTGTGTGGTAGGTCTTTCAATATGGAGGATAATGGATAGCTGTATTTGAAAGTTGGTTTGATACACACACACACACACACACACACACATATGAACATGATATTTTCTACTAATATGAAAATTCACAATGCTGCAAACAAAAAGAAGTGTTTAATCAGGCCCTGATTCAGAAATTTGAATGTTTATCATAACTCCTAAGACTGATGCAATACAACTGTCTAAAGTAGAGCTGATCTTACTTTTAAAACTTCTGTATCTCATTGAATGGAGAAATAATTAATGTGTTGACTTTCAGCATCTCAGCAGGTTTATTATTTCTGTTTTGAAGATCTCTTTTTTTCAGATTTTGGTGGACTAGATAGAGTAAATTAAGGAACTGCTGAGAGCGGTCTTAAAACCCTAGACTTAAAATTTGAAATACTGGCATTAGCAATATAAACTTCTTTTCAAGATTGGCCAAGTATAAACACAATAATTAAAATTGGTACTACTATTTACTCTAAAAGATATTCAGTTATCTAATTTGCTTCTCACATTACATTGTGATATAAGAAGGACTACTAAAATCAACTCATTTCGTACATTTAAAGAAACTGGAGTTTAAAAAAAATTTAATGGCTTGTCCAGAGTTATAAATAAATCAAGGAAGTGGCAAAACTAGGACTGGAATTGATATTTTTTACTCCAAATGATATGCTTTCTATGGTATTCTAGTAAACTATTGTGTTTTTTACTGATACAACTTTTTAATTTGCTATTGCTTTTATTCTGTACTTAAATTGGAAAATAAATTCAGATGCATAGAATAAATTTATATAAATTGTTGTTGAGTCATAAATATTTATGTGACAGGAATTGTGCGCTAATATTTCCATGAATTATTCTACCTTGCCCTCAAAACACTCCTATTAAGAAAATACCATATTTTCTTCATTTTGAAAAAAACAGACATACGTTGCATCTTAAGATAAATTATACTTACCCAAAGTAAGAACTGTTATTGGCAGAAGTCATATTTTAATCATAAACTCCAGAACTAGAGCTAATCAGCATTACACAATATTGTGTATACCATATATAGATATTTCCTTAATATTGGACACTCTGTATTTTATCATGAATTTAAAATAATTGTTAAAGTATCTATTATAATCCTATGTAATTATGCTAGGTTTTCCCAAAATATTTGAATCATTTTAATACAAATAAGAAAACATACAGCTATATTTTCTTATATTAATATTTTTTAAATTCCAAAGCATATTTACCTAAGTCTCTTTTTACAAAGATACTAAAAAGTGCTAATCTATTTTTTTCTGAGGACATTTAATCTGAATTCTTTTCATTTACTATTCAATAAAGCCAGTAGCATGTTTATAATACAAAATAATTGCATGTTTAGCACAAAAACTTGAAAATGCCACACCCCCAAAAAATAACCAGTAAATTTTTCATGAATAACTATCTATTATTAAGGTTTAGGCATATATTTACAGGATTTTTTTCTAAGTTTGTATGTTATAAATTAAGGCATAGGGAGATTACAAAATTAATCCAACATCCAACAGTCAAACAAAGGTAGAATCCAGACAAAGTGACTTCAGTTGTTCTCTACCATGAAGTAGTTTGCAAATGTTTATGAAAAACATTCTTACTTTGTGGGTGACACACAAATACACAGGTGGCCAGACTGGCCTGCAAGTCATAGTTTGCTAACTCCTGCTCTTAACTGCTACTCTACCCTGCCTCTAAAAACAAAACGAATACAAAAAACAAAGAACATCATTTTGATTCTTATTTCTTAAGATTCCTGATTTGACAAGCAATTAGGGATAAATAAGCCTGCTGCTCTTGAGAGAAGTTGGAGATATTATTTCAGGTATGACAGACTTCACAAGGCCAAGAAAAATATATTTAATATAAAAAGTGACTTTAAGATGTGGGTAAAATGTATTTTACTTTGCTTTTCACTCCTCCCAAAAGTGATCAAGATCATTGGGCAAACAGTTATTGCCCCTTCAGCTTTCCTATTGTACTGTCATTGTATGTGAGTTAATTACTTGGTAGAGAACATGCCCATGACAGAAGACTGTTGTTCAGGCTTAAGAAATCCCATGTAACTCATTTGAAAAGAAAACAAAATGATTGAGTCTCTTGCCAGTGACTTGATTCTAAAAAAATTAAGCTGGTCAGGCATATGGAATGTGTTCCAAATGATGATTGAGGAGGAACTGGCACCTCAATCGCAGAGCTTGTGTTGATTCTAGGCCAAACATAAGCTATTACATTTAGTTTCTTGTTTTTTTTTGTTCTAATATCTAAGTGCTGAGGCTACCCAAGTAAAAAAGGAAAAAAAGAAAGAAAGAAAAAGTGACTTTGGAATATTTAGACAACTCTACTGAAAGAATTATTGACTGTGACAAGATAATGGTTTATTACTGAAAGATAAATGGCCTTCCAAATCTCAATATATTTGTCAGGAAATAAAAAAAACTTGAGACAAACACAATATGTTTATTTCGAAGTATATTCTTTCAGGTTGATACTTCAGTTCCTTTGATTCAACTATGCTAAATAACCATATATAAAAGAATAAATTTAGCTACAGATCATGAAAACCATCACCAAGTTTAGCAGATAACAAAGGAGACTGACAAAGTTTAGTGAAGGAAGAAAAAAGACTTTGTCTTCAAAATGACAAACTTTTTGACTGGCCCAATTTATGAAAAAATTTGTAAAAGTCACTTAGAAATTGGTTATTTCAATACTCGCTCAATAAAAAAAACCCTCTAATTTCTAAGTATATTTATAGAAACTCAATTTAAAAATCAAGCAATAAAAACCAAGGCTTAGTGTCTTAAGATTCAAAGGAGCTAAGTATTCAATATTATCTATATTAGATTGATATAAGTAGTGTATTTAAAATAACCATCTAAATACACAAGATTGTTTGAATCACATGCCAAATATGGAAAACAAGAAAACATAATTCTAGCTTTGTTTGACATCTTATACTAATTATCTTTGTAGTGTGTTTTAACTATTTAAAATCTATTATAATAATATATATTCTGGTTTTAACCAAGCAAATGAATAATATTCGAATTACCCTTGAAATATATTGGGAATACAATGATGATTATGAGATTTTTACTTTGTATTAGGGAACAAAGGAATAAATAGAAGAAGAGATGAAAATAGGAAAAAGAAAATACTGAGTGTGGAAGAAAGAAGAAAAGAGATGAAAGAAAGAAAAAGAGGCTAGAAGGATGTTAGGCTACAATTGGATTCCAAGGATTTATTTTATATTGACTATGTAGCAGCTGCCCTCTCCTCGCCTTTGCCTAAGTACCTCCCGATTCGCCAGTAGACTTGACTTTCATGATCAGTAGCTCTAGCTGATACACACTGACCTCAGGCTGATTCTGGCTCTTTTCTTTGTTTGTTTGTCCCTTCAAACAGAACCACTTTTTACATGACCAAAAGCAACTTTAAAAAATGCCCACTAACTAAGGATCTCTGATTTGTGACCTATGAAATGACATCAAATATGAACAACCTCAAACAGACTGACTTTTCTTGGAACTTTTTGTTGGTTTGTTTGAATTAGAAAACTGAAGGAATTAGGGCTGGAAAAAATAGACATCACCATGAAATGTTCCCATAAGGTGGGATTGACAGCAGAGCCCCATGAAAAGTCCAAAATATTGACAAAATATTGACAAAAATTTATGGAGGAACAGAAATCTGCAGAATCCAGTTGGGATTAACAAACGGAAAAGCTGATACAGAAAATGGAAATACATTTACAAGCATACAAACTCTTAGGAGAACTTTTCGCACCTCTAAGTTTCATGAATCTCTGGGCTATGATGAATCTTATTCTTCATGAAAGTCACCTCTACACTTTGCATCTATACTTAATAGAGGTTTCTTTTATGTTTGTATGTATATATGTATTTTAATAACTCAGTTCTTCTTGACTTTGGGTGTGTATCTGAAGCATATGAAAGCTTTTAAGAAAGTACTAAGAGGTCCTGATTTAATGGAGTAGGGGAAGGGCACTCATATTTTGCTTGAAACCACCTGAGGTGGTTCTAATGTGCAGCTGGGATTTAAAATCACTGGACTAGGTGGGTTGGTTCTTAATTTCTTGAAATCAAAAGAGCCATACTAAAATTCATGTTATTAATAGTAAGGAAAGGTAAAATTAACCACTGTTGCACTATGATTTAGCAACTAAATTGCATGTTGCTATTTGTGAACTAGTTATTCCTCTAATTAAAGGTCTTCTTGTGTCTAATGGTAATCCAATTAATTAGTTTAGCTTGTTGCAGGTTTCAAAGCATTTTCACACACACATCACAATTGCTTTCAATGATAAGTACCTATTATTATGTTAGTCTACTCTTTTCCAGGTTTTTTTTTACATATGCATATGTTTTATGGTAACTTATCACAATTATCTAAACTTTCTCCCATGTATTATGGGATTCTCCCTCAAATTTAATTTACATTATATCTTTATTGAATGCATAAATATCTGGTAATCTTTCTGAACCATGATATATCTCTTGAATCAGGGATCAGCAAATTTTGTATCAGAGGTCAGCAAAGTTTTTCTGTTAAAAGCCGGATGCTAAATATTTAAGGCTTTGTAGACCATACAGTACTCTCTCATTATAGTGTGAAAGCAGCAATAACAACATGCAAAAGAATGGACGTGGCTATGTTACAATAAAACTTCATTTACCACAAGTGGTAGGCCTGATTTTGCACACAGGTTAAGTTTGCCAAATCCTATGTTATATGAACTATAGTTTGTCTCTATGAAAAAATCTTGGGCTATAATCATTATCTTTCAAAATGTTGCAGAAGTTTTACCTTGCCTTTAGATATTTAGGGTGTGAAGGGAAATTAGATAACAAGCAGAATTTTCCCACCAAAATGGAAACCATTTTTTGAGGAAGGAAAAAAGAGGCTTTGAATTATTTTTTCTCTACATCATTAGGATTCCATAACTTAGCCAAGAATAAACCCAGGTACATACAATTTCTTTCTGATACACAATAATGTGAAATCTTCAATATTTATTCAGAGAATGAGTTTTACATCTTTTACTGTAGCATTACTTTATGTGTATTTTTATGACAGTCTTTTCATATATTTTAACACTTTTTTCCATCACTTTCATCTCTTTATCCTTTTTTATTGATTTTAAGCCTTTATTTAAATAATTTCTTCTGTTTTCTGTTATAGGCAATCTGCTCCTAGTTGCCTACTTTGTATTTTCGATTTATGTTGGTCTCAGTCTTGTAATTACCCTTGATCTCACATTATGATTATTTCGTTTGTACAAGTTCTTGATGTATACAGGTGCTGTACGTTTGAGTCTACTGGAAAATACAAATTTAATTTTTTAATAACATCTTATTCTTGAAACAAGTTTATTTCATAGAAGGGCATCTTCTCCAATGCATTTATTGGTTGTCTTCCCTCTAAACTGCCTTATTTTTTCATATGCCACATACTTATTCTCATGTTGACTTTTTAAATAAAAAGAGATGGACGTGTGCCGAGAAAGAGCAAGGCTGATTTCTACTAGAGGTTGGACATGTTCTTTTGTAAGAATCAAAGACCCAGTCACAGAGAAGAGGATGTCTCTGTGGTGTCCTTTTATTTTGCTTCATCAGGTATCCAGGAGCCCAGGGAGGTGGATGGGGAAAGCTGCACAGCAAGCTGTCATGGCAGAGAGAGCACCGCTGTGCTGGACAGCTCCCTTTCTGAGTGGGTTGTGGTAACTCTAAGTAGCTGAGTCAGTATCCTCCTTTGCTGGCACTGTTACTTCCTTGGGAGCCAGCTATCACAGGGCTCCCCCAGCTCTTGGCTCAGCCTTGCCATTGGAGCAGGAATAAATGCAGCTGCTGAATCTCTGCCCTGAGAGAAGCAAGTGATCTGGTTGCTAATAAATTGTTTGGGGAAAAGGTTGCAAATGAATAAGTCAAAAACAAACTTGTTGAAATGATAAATTGGTCAAAAATGAATTTTTCCAGTCACTGATTTTGCAATTTTTCCAGTCATTGATGCCTGCTTTACTTTTAAAAACAGCAATTACTCAAACTAAAGAAATACCAGCCTGATTGTTTCTACTTTTAAACACAGAGGTCAGCCTGTGGTACCCTTCCTACTTTTATAAACCATGATTCTTGAAACTAAGCAGGTGGCTCTTACTAATTATAAATGGGTGTAATTAAGCCGAAGGCCATAATAATGTCTGTACTTATTGGGAGTGTGAAATTAATGAGAAATAATCTAGTTTGGGAATTTTTCTCTGGCTTGTACCTATCCTAGCTATTTAGCCATGTTTACTCCATTTACCCTGCACAGTATTTCCGTTACTTATTTAATTAAATAGCTTTGATAAAGTCTCTCACAAAATGCAAAGTGAAGCAAATAAGTGCATACTTTTTTATTGTGGAGAAGTAGTTGTCCAGCATCTTCCCTCTTGTTATTTGGAAACAAGAGTGACTGCTGCTGGAAAACAGTTTTAAAGTTAGCAATTGGACATATTTACATTTTATTCATTTGTAGTTTTGAACAATGTACAATGTAATTTTCAACCAATTTGTTTTTGAAGAGTTTGCTGGAAACCATTACTTGTGGCTTCTAAACATTTGCATATTTGGCTAGAAGCTTGCACAGTCTCTATAGGCATCCTCTCCCAAGGCACCATCTCTCTGACCTGCCCCCTTATTGACGCCTCAGAACAGCTCCTTGAGATTGCTACTATGGTTTCCCCATGTCTCAGACAAAAAATCTGAGACAATGTCTCAGAACTAGAAACTATTCAAAGCCAGATTTCATTTTAGGCATCCTGACTTGAGTCAGAACTCTAAAACTTATCATACAATACTTTCCATTGAAAGTTTTATTTTGTAAGTCACTAAGGACATTTCTAACTCAAAATCACATAAGTTTGAATTATCTACCACTCACATCAATACAGATTACTTGAAGATTCTCTAGTCAGTTCATTTGATTTCCTTTAGCCATTGTCTTAGTAAGATACTTATATTTCACAAACACATTAAATGGGAAGATATTTTATATAAATTTCTTTTAGCTCAAAATTTCAATTTAATTTTCCCTTACTTTTTTTTCAGTTTCATATTGTGACCTAATTGTGTACCCAATGTTCCTTTTATGTTTGGCAAAGAGACTCATTAATTCTATTACCTCTAGCAGATAAAAGAGGACTTTTGAAATGGCTAGCAGCTACAGATCAATACCCTAACTCAATAGAGATAATTATTGAAATCACTGGGAGACTAGCAAGCTGTCAGCTGTAAGCAATCATTTTAGGCCTGGAATAAATCTTCAGAAAACACAAAGCAAACTTTAAATGTAGTCTTTTAAAATTGAGAGTCCTAGGCCTACAATTGTCTTTCTATTATCCATTTCCACAGATCTGTTATTATTAGTTCCTGATAATATATACTGATTTTTAAATACTTTGTTCTACTATGCTTCATATTGAACCTTAATTCCTCCACTTATTTTCCTCTCCACCATACCTGCATTGTTGTCTTATTAAACTATTAAATTTTGTTTATTTAGTATTTAAAAGTATGAATATCTTATTTGGATTTAAGTATTTGCAGTGATCAGTCATGGAGATGTAGGAGAATGTTGTCATATCTACAAATGAAAGTAAAATTTCCTGTAACAGCATTTCTCCTGTATCTGAATTCTGCCTTCATGATAAATTTACATTTTGTCTACTAGTTATGGTTTCTTTAAACCAGTAAGGTTGTAGTTATCACCAAGGACTCACTTCTTTGCACTCTCAAATTCCACACAGTTGCTTTCCATTTTACCTAAACTATTTTAGTAAAATATCCCTTTCTTTTCATTTGATAGTGTTTTTTTTTTAACCTTTATCCTAGGATTCCTAGCTCCTTTTCAAGAATTATTGAATGGGCCTAAAAGCTTATTATATTCGTGAATTCAAATGGAAAGCTATTCCATTGTATATGCCCTGAAGAAAATCAATGAAGCTGAGTTTTGTATCAAACACATTTTTCACTTAAAAAAAAAAAAACTGCGTCAGCATCCTTAGTATTGTAAGAAAATAATTAAAATGAAAATTAATAGAAACTTTCATGAGGATACTTGCACACACACACACACATCCCTACACACACACACACACCCCTTGTAATAATAGAGTAGAAAAGCAATGCTTATAAAATGTTATAATAAAACCTGTTATATAGATTCTAACCTATTATTATAAAATATGGTATGGTATGGCTTCTTCAGATCAGTAAAAAAATACCAGGTGAAAGATGGGAGGAGACTTTAACTTATTGGATGAGTAACATGGCTTTTAATGGTTACTTTTACACATTTGATTATCTCTTTTGTGAAAAGGGAGATGTTGACCAGGCACAGTGGCTCACACCTGCAATCCCAGCACTTTGGGAGGCCGAGGCGGGTGGATCACCTGAAGTCAGGAGTTCCAGACCAGCATGGCCAACATGATGAAACCAGTCTCTGCTAAAAGTACAAAAAATTAGCTGGGCGTGGTGGCAGATGCCTGCAATCCCAGCTACCCGGGAGGTTGAGGCAGGAGAATGGCTTGAATCTGGGAGCCAGAGGTTGCAGTGAGCTGAGATCATGCACTGCAATGTACTCCAGCCTGGCCAACAATAGCAAAGAGCAAAACTCTGTCAAAAAAAAAAAAAGTCGGGGGGAGACGTAACTGTATTTTTTTCCCATTCCTTTTGCCAGGAATCCTTCTGTATTCCTTTGTTTTTTTTCCTTTACTGATCCCTCACATGGTCAAAGGTCAAAATGTCTTCAGACAATCTACGTCTCATTTATAAATAAAATAATTTTTTAAAGATATATATATAAATTACTGCTGGACCTCAAGGATAAAATGGAAATGAAAGCATTTAAGACCCAAGAAACAATTACATGTCTAAAGATAGTAGCATAGTAGAATGAAATGGATGGTTGATTTACATAGATGCTTCCACTGCCATGAAAATCATCCACTATTTTCAGTTTCCTATTTGACAAGGTGAAACAGAGTGAAAAAAAAGTCTTTATTCAGGTGCTCAAATTGCAAATTTGATAATTAATTTTGTCTTTATGTAAATAGTTAATACTAACAGATGACAGCCCTACACAAAACCTGGTTTTACAGATGTCTGGGGACTTTTAAAATTTTGCCGTACTATCTGTCCCAGAGGAAAAGTATAGCAAATAATTTCAGACCATGACATTACATGTATTAATTTTAGCAGCACACTCACACACATGCCTAGGGATTCACTAGTGGTATTCACTTACTTTGGCTTCAGTCACTCAGTCTTAGGTATTAAGATGATGGATTCTTTTCTTGATTCTAAAAGCTTTCTTTTGAAAGTCAAACGTCTGTGGCCCAGAGAAGAGCACTTAATTCATTTGACAATGAGAACTTCTTTAGGAAGTGCATAGTGCAAATGAAAACAATTCTTTTGCTCTTATTTAGCCTTTCCCTAAACAGATCCTGCTTTTATGAGTATCTTTTTTCCCACTCTCCTAACAATAATCCCTTAGTTTCTCATGGTAAAAATCTCTAGCGAAGGGTTTCTGAAACTTGCACTGCCAACATTTAGAACTGGATAATTCTTTGTTGTGTGAGGCTGTTTTCTGTGCACATAGGATGTTTAGCAGCATCCCTGGTCTTTGCCCACTAGGTGACAATAGCAGCCCCTCCATATCCTAACTATCAAAAATATCTGCAGACATTACCAAATATCCCATGGAGAGCAAGACTGCCCAGAATGAAGAACCATTGCTCTAAGGCAGAGTGTTATCTATTTTTTCAAAAAAAGGTTTTAAGGATCTGGTTTACCTAGATACACAAAATTACCCATTTTTTAAATCATCTGAGAATATAAGACATTGTCATGATTACTTAGAGCATATGTGATTGAATTATCAAAATATTTGTAATAAGAGTACTGATTAATAATATTTGAGAAGTTCTTACTCTGACAATGATAATTTCAAGAAGTTAAAGTGTATTTACTTATCTAATACTTAAACCTATTAAATAAAATTACTTTTCCATTTTACAGAAGTAGAAAGAGTGGTTTGGAGAGGTTAAGTAATGTCAAGAGTACACAGCTAGCAAAAAGAAGTAGGTAAAAGATGTATTTTGCAATATTCAGGTATCTGTAGATATCTATTTAGATCAGAAACCTAGTTTGTTTCTAAGAGTTCCAAGCAGTTACTGGCAATAACTTCTGTAAAATGCTTGAATGCACAGACTGTTGCAGGTTCAGATTCTTGGTCTTCATAACAATATTGTATCTTTATTGTCCTATTTCCTTATAGAAGTATTCTGACACCTGGATCTTTAGATTCCATAGATTCAATCTTCCAGTCCAGATGGTAAACTTACATGCTATTTATAGGGTAATATAGTTGAAGGAATTGGGCTAAATTAAAACAAACAAAACCCACCACAATTGTAAACAGCACCTGGCATTACACATCAAGTAGAGAACTGGCGATGTTGGAACCAGTGGCCATCCAAAAGTGGTAGCAGCCTATTACCTCCAGCTCATGGTTGCCATGCAGGAATATGAGGTTAAGGATCCCAGATCTGTTGATTTCACAAGAAATTCCAGAATCCCAGATTTTTACATAATATTCCCTGCTTGTATTGCTTAGAATGAATTAAAAACAAAGCAAAAACAAACAAACAAACAAAAGACTTGGTTCTAACAAATCACATCAACAAACTAGAATCCTGTTGGGTACTGTTTTCGACCTCTGCTCCAAAGGATAAGTGCTCATAAGTTAGAATATATTACGGAGACCATTCTTTATTACAAAAAAGGAATATTGCCTTTCTAGCTATTGAATTTCTCAACTTTGGTCATTTCACTTCTTTTTAAATAATGTCTAAAATAAACAGAGGTTTACCAAGCAAAATATATATAGAGAGAGGAAACAATAAAGAACATTGGTCTGGGCAAAGATTTCATGAACAAGATCTCAAAAAGCACAGTCAACAAAAGCGAAAATAGACAAGTGGGATTATATCAAACTAAACAGCTTCTGCACAGCAAAGAAAACAATAAACAGATCAAAGAGACAACCTGCAGAATGAGAAGAAGTATTTGCATACTATTCATCTGACAAGGGATTAATATCAATAATAAATAAGAAACTCAAGCAATTCAACAACAAAAAAATTAAATAATTTAATTTAAAAATGGGTAAATAAGGTGAGAGGACATTTCCTCATAGAAGACATACAAATGGTCAACAGGTGTCTCAAAAACACTCAATATCAATAATCATGAGAGAAATAAAAGTCAAAACCAGAATGAGATATCATCTCACTCTAGCTAGAATAGCTACTATTAAAAAGACAAAAATTAACAAATGCTGGCAAGGCTCGGAAGAACACTTGTACGCTATTGTTGGAATGTAAATTAGCACAGCCATTATAGAAAGCAGTATGGAGGTTCCTCAAACAATTAAGAATGATCCAGCAATCCCACCACTGGATATATATCAAAAAGAAAAGAAAAAAGAAAAGAAATCAGTATGTCAAGTAGATATATGCATTCTTATGTTTTTTGTAGCATTATTCACAATAGCAGAGATAAGGAATGAACCTAAGTTGCCTATCAACAGATGAATGGATAAAGAAAATGTGGTATATATATATATATATATATATATATATATATATATGTAATGAAATATTATTTAGTATATATATATATATATATATATGTAATGAAATATTATTTAGTTAAAGAAATGACAAACTGTCATTCACAGCAACACGGATGAGCTCAGATATATTAAATGAAATAAGTCAGGCACAGAAAGATAAATATTGTGTTTTCTCACTAGTATGTGGAAACTAAAAAGCTGATTTTCTAGTAATAGAGAGTAGAATAGTGGTTATTAAAAGGTGGATAGGAGAGTGGGGAGATGGGGATAGTCAGAGGTTGGTTAAAGTATACTAAATTACAGCTGTATTGGAAGGACAAGTTCTAGTGTTCTATAGCACTATAGAGTGTTTAGGATAAACAATTTATTGTACATTTTCAAATAGCTAGAAGAATGGACTTCGAGTGTTCTCAACACAAAGAAACAATAAATGTTCGAGATGATAGATATGCTAATTACCCTGAATTGATAATTACATATGGTATGCATGTATCAAAATATCACACTATGCCCATGAAACACATATAGTTATTGTGTATGTATTAAAATAATAAGAAGAAAAATTCAAGCTGGAGAATAAAGGTTTTAAAAGTAATTGTATACAAAATAGTGATTTTTAAAAATTCAGGTCAATAGAACTTTTATTTAGAACTCTTTTCCAGCATGGTTTTAATCATATGCATACAGAAATTCTCCAGTTGAATTTTCAAGATTAAGAAAGTTATATTAAGAAGCTGTAACACAAATTGACTTTATTGGTTATTTATAAAAGTTGATCTATGATGGCTGTTCATCTACTTTTTAATGCCAAATAATTCATGCTAAAACTTCATTATAACACCTAAATGCACGTATGGGTCCACTTCTCTTGATTCACTTAGCATAAAAATAATTTTTCATGTCAATACTTCAGCTGACAATTCTGAATGTACCATTACATACACATGCACACATATATAATCATACATACATACATATATATCATTATAAAACCATGATTATTTTGTGTATAAGCAGAAGCACATGCTGCTTTATTTTTTCCTTAACATAATATCTTCCATTGTCTGCATTTGACTTTATTTTCATGACATAGCAAAATAAAAATGCAGAGAAATATAAGATGAGAAAATCAAGAGATATGCTTTGTATCAAAATATCTTTGTATCTAGATATAAAAATAATCACTTTATTTAACAAAAACACAAATGAGGATTATTTGAAAAAGTTAACTCTAACTTCACTGCTATTCCTCTGGAAATAACAAGAGTTAGCTTATATTTTTGTTTGTTTGTTTGTTTGTTTGTCACTATGGCTATATAGAAATAACTTGAAAGCTATTTAATCATTCTTTGCAGTTAGTGATAGCTTGCCTTCCACGGAACATTTGGCAAAGCCTGGAGCCATTTTTGACTGTCATGACTGGGGGTGGGAATGCTACTGGCATCTTGTAGGCAAAGGAAAGGGATGCTGCTAAACATCCTACAATGCACAAGACAGCCTGGACCTCAACCCCGAACTTGACAAAGAATAAGTATGCCCAAAATGTCAATAATGCTGAGGTTCATAAACCCTAATAGTTTATCATCCAAGTACGATTGGTTTATTGTGTGTTATGAGTTGAAATTTGTCCCTCTAAAATTCAGATGATAAAATCCCAATCCCCAGTTCCTCAGAATGTGAATTGATTTGGAAATAGAGTTATTGCAGATGTAATATGTTAAGATAAAGTGAAGTGACCCTGGAGTAGGGTAGACCATTAATGCAATATGACTGGTGTCTTTATAAAATGGGAAGATTAGGCACAGAAACACACAGGGAGAACATCGTGTGAAGATGAAGGCAAAGATTGGGGTGATGTTTCTACAACCCAATGAATGCCAAAGATTGCTAGCTAGCAAACCACCAGAAGTACACGGAGAGGCATAGAACAGCTCCTTCCTCATAGCTCTCAGAAAGAACCAACTCTCCAGAAACCCAGATCTCGGAGTTTTAGCCTTCACAAGTCTAGAACAGTAAATATTTGTTATTTAAGCCACTCAGCCTGCAGCCCTGGTAAATTAATACATCACGCTTTTAACTCCTCTGCCAGCACTTGCCTTCCTTAAGGATTCTGCAGAGCAATGGCTGTGAAAAAAAGAGAACTAATAACAATAGACACAACAATAAGCTGTGCCTGAAATGACTGAGTAAGTAAGGCTCAGTTCATTTCGCAATGCACTCACCTAATTTAAATCAATGTTATGTTTGAAACCAAAGCAAAAACAAATACTTTGCTAAAGGTGTGCCAAGATGTAGTCGGTGTGCCAAGATGTAGTCGGCGTGCCCGGAACAATAATTTCTGGTAAAGGTTTCTCCCAAACTGATATGTAACATGTTTTTGAACCAGTAAATGCATTGTAACTACCAAACTATAGCAAAATGTATCTTTATTCTTGGACATTTGCTCCCAAAGAGGAGCAGGATATCCTCTTTGGATATCCTAAGATTGGATTGCTAAATGCAGAACAAGTTAGCAATCAAAATAGTTACATTTCTAAGTATCAGGCTTCTGCTTCCCTTTCTTTTATCCAGCCAAGTCACTTCATTTGCTTTGATGATAAATGCATTGTGAATACTTGAAACTCTTCAAAGTCATTCTGTCTTTTTCTGGATGACAAAAATTGTGTGTGTGTGTGTGTGTGTGTTTGTGTGAGTGTTAGAGATGGGCACAGATATACATGCATGACTGTACTATGGGACAGACCTCCTTCTGTCTTTTTCCCTATGCTTTCAAAATTTTTGAATCTTATTTTTCTACTATTTTCCATAGTGTGAATGAGGCAATTGCTTCCTCTGAGTAAAATGAATCTCTACACTGCAGCATCGAGGGTGCATGTGTCAGACACATAGATGTTTCTCTGCTGAATAGTATATACTCTAGTCATTCTGCCAAAGGCTCCTCCAGGGACATCATCATTGAGACTGTCTGCCAATATTCTGTGGCAATTGGATATCGGATTATTTTCAAATGTACAATTCAGTGGAGTGATAGAGCATAGTGGCTGACACTAAAATTCCAGTTCCCAAAGATGTGTGACTATTTTCCTCGAAAATAAGTCTGCCTATTGCACATTTTGCACTTTGGTTGGCCGTGTGTTAAAAATTGTCCCCAGAGGAGTTCATAGACTAGTGTGAAGGAGTGAAATCTGCCTGGAAGGAAACAGCCTGCATTTTAAAATTAAGTACCCATTCTTTTAGGCATCTGGAGCTGGCTCTAATGCAGTAAACAACATATAAGATCACCTATGAAGTATTTTCGTATAAATAGTTGAGCTGCAATTAAACCAAAATGTGAGCTTTAGCTCCCAGTACAGGTAATATAAGAGAAGAATCACTTAAATGACACTAAAAAGAATCAAATATCCAAATCCAGAATGTGGAATGTTCTATAAGACAATGAATTCAGTTTCTCCAGCAAGTTAATACAATTCAAAGAAAAAGGAAGGAAATTGTTCTACGTTAAATGTACTTCTTAAGAGATATAACAACCAAATGTAGTGTATGGATTGGATCTTTGTTCCAACCAAGTGTAAAAAGTTATTTCAGGAAACGATCAGGAAAAAAAAAATGATTATGGGATGGATATCAGATGATAGCAAAAAAAAAAAAAATGCTATGTTTGTCTATTTTCACACTGCTGATAAACACATACCCAAGACTGGACAATTTACAAAAGAAAGAGATTTAACTGGACTTACAGTTCCGTGTGTCTGGAGAAGCCTCACAATCATGGTGGAAGGCAAGGAGGAGCAAGGCACATCTTACATGGATGGCAGCAAGCAAAGAGAGAGCTTGCATGGGAAAACTCCTCCTTATAAAAACCATCAGATCTCGTGAGACTGATTCACTATCATGAGAACAGCACAGGAAACACCTGCCCTCATGATTCAATTACCTCCCACTGGGTCCCTCTCACAACACATGAGAATTCAAGATGAGATTTGGGTGGGGACACAGACAAACTGTATTAAAGTCAATTTTGTTTTAGGCATAAGATAGCTCCATATTTGTTAGAAAAGGTGAATAATGATGGAATTTGCAGGGGAAATGACATGATACCTTGAATCAGTTTCATAATACTTCAGCTGATAAATAAAACAAAAATAAATAATAGATAAAATGAATAAGGAAACGTCTTGACAATTGTTAAAACTGAGTGATAGGCACATGGGAATTTGTTGTGAGATTTTTCTCCACTTTTTTTGGTGAGGTTTGAAAAGTTTTGTAACAAACGTTTAAAAAGTAAGAATGCTGACTTTAGATTCACACATTTCTGTGTTCAATCCCTACCTCTCCATGTAGATTTACTAGATTTGTGCTGGGTAAACATTTCTTACTTCATTTGTATATTCTGTTAAAAATAACATATTATCTTTTTATGTAAAGACAATTTATTTTCACATATTTAAAAAGCAGGTACATCACATATTAAGTAGTTGGTAACCAATTATTATCATAGCTACACCATTCTCACTACCCAGATATATGTCTCATTTGTACCACATATACACACACACACATACACACATACACCTATCTACATACACATATATATGTATATGTGTACATTTGTCTGTGTATGTTTATATAAATCTCATTTGTGCCATCTACATATATATATTTATTCACATACACATTCAAATATATTTATATACCTATATATACACATATGTATGTGTAGATATGTATATATGTCTGTGTATATATATATAGGTGGCACAAATGAGACATATACATAAATGTATTGTGTATATATATATTTTGTAATAATGTGTGTATATGTGCATTGTGTTTGTATATGTTTGTGTGTATATATATCAGCATATATGCATATATATGTATAGCCAAAAAAAATCAAATAAACTAGTGTTCACTCCCACTAAATCCTCCCTGTTGTGTGCGCGCACACACACACACACCCTTGACTAATATCTGCATTTGTTTAGAAAAATACGTTATTATAAGAAACATTTTGAATGTCAACTTTCAGAGCTATATGGATTTCCTCTTTTAGTATATGTCTCTTTTCAGAGAGAATAGGATAGAAGTTAGCATTTTTGAGCTTCTGTAGAAAGTAATGTTTGGACCGTTTGATGTAATTGGCAGAGTGTTGAAGAAACATTTCAAACATAATATTTTACAGATAATCTTTAGTTGACCTATTTTAAGTAGTGTATGTTTAATTTTATTAAAATAATATTACCTTTAAAATTGTATATACTTTATATTCTAAAGTGTTCAGGGTACTCAGGTATGAAGGACAGTATGTCCTCTGCAATGTATTCTTGTATTGGGAGGACTATGTAACACATTCTAATACCAGCAGCAGTCATTTAAATAATTCCAGGTCCTTCCTCAGAAGATCTAAGGCATTACAATTTTTGTCGTTATTTATTTTTATTTGGAAGAAAATAAGGAAGGAAACAAATAGAAATGAAGGAGGAAATGAGAAAATCCTCCCTATGGGAGCATCACACACCCTGGAATAACTAAACCGTCATTTCATTACTTGGGATGTATGCTATTCTAGTATGCTGGTCAAAAAAATGTTTTTACCTGTTTGTGGGCTGCAAAAATGACCATTTTGGTATTTTAATTGTAAGACATTGTAATTTATTTTTTTTACCTGACATATAAAGCTTCACATTCGTTAGTTATTATTCCAGTAGAAATCCTTCATCGTTTTAAGATGAAGGATATTTGCAAGAGGAATTCTGCCAGATTATAGGATCGTTAGACTAGTCCCGATTCATCATCCTTCATAAAGTTTGGCTGTAATCTGCACATTTATATGATAATTTTCTAGTATGATTAAATGTTCCCATATTATACCTTTCGAATAAGACAGCACTTGCTTAACTCTCTCTTCTCTCTTGCAATGTCATTGTTGATTATAACTTAAATTCAGTTTCAATAGACTACATAAATTGAACACAGTGACATCCGTTTAGGCATCTTTAGGCATGCTTGTGCAAGCATTACAGGAAGTCCCTTCAGGGAACCAGAAATTTGTCAGAAGTGCTCTTTGTTGCGGTATTTTATTCTGTGTTATAGCTGGAGGATAATACAGTTGCGAAGACAATGCCCAAATCCTCTTTTTCTATTCTCCTATGGACAGCACTTCTGAACTGTAGTGGAGAAAATTTAAGCACACTGAAGGAAGTCAGTTGTCAGTTGGAACATTAACTCCAAACTTGAATGGGTAGACTAGAGGCAACTTCTGACCTACAATCCAAATAGATGAAGTAGCCCGTTTTCCCCCACAGAACCACATCCACGTATACAGCAATAACAATGAAAGCTAAGTACAAAAGACTAAACAGGAAAGAATGAGAAAATCGGCTGGGGGCGGTGGCTCACGCCTGTAATCCCAACACTTTAGGAGGCCGAGGCGGGCGGATCACGAAGTCAGGAGATCGAGACCATCCTGGCTAACACGGTGAAAACCGTCTCTACTACAAAATACAAAAAATTAGCCGGGTGAGGTGGTGGGCGCCTGTAGTCCCAGCTGCTCGGAGAGGCTGAGGCAGGAGAATGGCGTGAACCCGGGAGGCGGAGCTTGCAGTGAGCTAACATCGTGCCACTGCACTCCAGCCTACTACGTCTCAAAAAAAAAAAAAAAAAAAAAAAAAGAGAAAGATTAAGGCTTTATTCATAAGTCCAAGGGCAGGGTAGGCCTAATAAAACCATGGAGAAGGTTTCCTAGGCCTGAGTAAATCTCACGAGGCTCAGCATATATTGAGAAACAGAGACAGAGCCTAAGAAACCCCCACCATCTACCCAACCCCATCTCTTCACCCCACTAACTCTAGATTTAGCTTTAATCCATTTGCTTGGCACAGAAAAAGCCTTATCCTTGACCACTATGGCCCATTCCAAAGACTGTGTCAAAGAAGAGTGAGAGAGGTCAGAAAGCTGGCTGTGGGGGTCAAAAGGAGCCTTAGGTCCTTGACGTTACAAGTGCTATTATTACACCATCACAGCTCTAGCATTGGAAATGCTCTTGGTGAACATAGTTTAGAAACACTTCATTAGTAATATTAAATTATGCAATGTTCACATAAATAATTTACATGTCATCATAAGAACGGCATGAAATTAATTTTACTTTACGTAAGTATTTTCTATACAATAAAAAAGGACTTCTATTTTATTCCTGTACAAAAATAGACCCCATATTTTAATTCTAGACTGTGTTATACACAAACTACAGTCTTGCTATAATTCTAGTTTGGTTGAGTACCTATAATATTCAATATTAAGTGCATACTATGTTTCATACATCAAAGTAAATTTTATAATAGAGATAATCTCATGAATAACTTTTTAAAAATTAACTTGTTATTTTTGCATAGTTTGTACAGATGTACAGAAAAGTGTAACATTGAACACAGGATTTCCATGAATCCTTCACTGTAATTTTTCAGTGTTAATATTTTATCATACTGCTGTGTTCATTTCTTTCTATTTCTTCGTAACTATGAGAGTAGCTTGTAAAAATAATGTCCACTTACCCCTAAATATGTCAGTATATATTTCGTTAAAAACAAGGACCTTCTTATACATGTTCTTAGAGTAATTCTAAAAATCGGGAAATTAAGAGTGATATAATACTATTGTCTAAAACCACAGACCTTATTCAGAATTTGTCAGTTGTTCAAGAAATACTCTTCTTCATATATTAAAAATTTTTAATTAAAAAATATTGAATTACACATTGCATTCGATTGTTATATTTATTTATTCTTTCTTGTTTTTTAAATTTGGAACACCTCTTTAGTCTCAATATGAGTATAAAGTGGATTCAGATGATTGTCTCTTTATTTGGGTTTTTTGTGTTTCCATACAAATTATAGAATTGTTTCAATATCCAGAATATATTAGGTCGGTGCAAAAGTCATTGCAGTTTTTGCCATTACTTTCAATTGAAAAAAGCGCAATGATTTTTGCACTGACCTAATATTAAAAACTCAAACAATTCACTAGCAAAAAGAACGAGTTGATGGGTGCAGCACAGCAACATGGCACAAGTATACATATGTAACAAACCTGCACGTTATGCACATGTACCCTAGAACTTAAAGTATAATAATAATAATAAATAAATTTTAAAAAAACTGATTTAAAAATAGGTAAAAGATGTGAATAGATACTTCTCAAAAAAAAAAGACATAGAAATGGCCAACAGGTGTATGAAAAAGTGATCATCATCACTAATCATCAGAGAAATGTAAATCAAATGAGACAGCATCTCACTCTAACTAGAACGGCTAAAAAAGACAAAAAATAAAAAAAATGTTCATGAGGATGTGGAGAAGGACAAATTCTTTTACATTGTTGGTGGGAATGCAAATTAGTACAGTCACTATGGAAAACAATATAGAGATTCCTTAAAATTTCAAAACTACCATATGATCTGGCTGTCTCACTAGTAGGTATATGTCCAAAGGAAAGGATATCAAGATATTGAGAGACACCTGTACTCCCATGTCTATTGCAACACTATTCACTTATAAAATCAACCTAAGGGTCTATCAATCAACAAATGAATGGATTTTACAAATGTGGTATATATACACAGTAAATACTATTTGGCCATAAGAAAGAATGAAATCCTGTCATTTACAACGACATGGATGAACCCAAAGAATATTATATTAAATGAAGCAAGGCAAGCACAGAATGACAAATAGTGCCTGATCTCACTCATAGGTGTAATCTAAGGTTGATCTAACAAAAGTAGAAAGTAGGAGATTAGTTACCAGAAGCTGGAAAGTATAAGGAGGAAGGGTGTGGGGAGCGGTTGGTTGATGAGTACAAAGTTACATTTAGATAGGAGAAAGAAGTTCTGGTGTTCTGTGCACAATAGGATGACTATAATAATGTATATTTCAAAATAGCTACAAGAGAGGATTTTGAATGATCTCATAAAGAAATGAATGCTTGAGATGATAGATATACTATTTATCCTAATTTGATAATTACACAATGTATACATATATTAAAACAATACACTTTACCTCATCAATATGTATAATTATTGTGTGTCAATGAAAAACAAAAGAAAATTTAAAATAAAATGGAAAATAATGGACTAACAGTTTATCTTCTCCAGGGCTCTAAACATTAGTGAACTGGTTAGTTTCCAAATCTCTTTTCATTTGCTCCCCTAAACCCATTATCAGTCCAATATATATGTCACTTTTTCTGCCTTGTATATTGGAAAATGTATATGGCTCTGTATTTGAGTAAATAAACCTTTGCAACTGCCATATGCAAAGTCTCCACAGTATTTTGCTCTACTGAGAAGCCTACTGTTTACTAGCACTTCTGAGTAGAGCTATCAAAATACAAGCTTGATGATCTTGTTTCTCTCTCTCTCTTTACTAAATTTACTGAGACTTTGTTGAAATTTATCAATTTGACAATCTCTTTCAGCTTCATATGATATGACCTTATTCAAGCTTCATTTTGTTTCAGTAGATTAAACAAGAACTGTTTATTTTTAGTTATTACATGTGCACCATTTGTCAAAATCTCTGCAAGCATTTAGCAAATGATGAGCTGTAATTTGCATACATCGTGATTTTATATATATATATAAATATATAAAAAATAAAACATAAGGAGGTTCAATATATGTCTTAAGGGAAGAACAATTACATTTTAATTAGTATTTAACTAAACGGAAAAACATGGAAAATCTCTATAGTTTTATATGGATTCATGGATTTGGACTACAATGAAATCCACGGTAGCACTAATCAGATGACAGTTTTTATTATACTTTGCTGCCTATCCACCTGTCTTATAATGCTACAGCATGCATCGAGATAACTTGATTTAGCCAATATGTCGCAAACAAATCCACATACTTTTGATTATAAAGACAGTTTATTGTAATTTTAAGTAATTAACAGCTAAGAAATAATTATTTTTAACATATTTTATTAATATTACCTAGTGAGAAAATTACTAAGTTGAGCTTTGCTCCTTTTGCAATGTTGTTCTATTAAAATAGTTTAAAGATAATCTCCATTGTGAACGCAATGTTGTCCTAATTATTTTGTAATCATTTTTGGCTTTATACAAAGACTAAGAGAAAAATTTAAAGAATCAAATAATATTTCTTGGAAAGGAATCATATGAAAAAAGGGCAAGTTCTAATGTAAGAATCTAATCTGTGTATACAAATAAACACAAGATGGTATTAAATTATTAATATTTGATATGGTATAAAAATTACACGTTTTTCATCATTGTAAAATAGGATAGTTTCCTAACAAATGGAACATAGATTGGGGAGGTGTTTGTTTTACATAAATCCAAACATCATTTAACTTTAAAATTGCTTCTCACTGCTAGTCCTAAATGTGACCTGTAAAATTTAATGAAATGTTCATGATGACAGATTACTAAGAGATACCTATATCCTTGACTCTGAGGGAACTGACATTAATTTTTTTTTAAAACAGAGCTTGATTAAAACAAATATAACTGTATCTCTGTTCATATTATCATCTGATTTGCCTTCATTAAAAAAAAGACTTATAATTTTAAAAACAGTTGAAAGATGTTTTGGACTCATTTCACCATATGTCCCCGACTCAGACTTACAGCATGTATCTAAGAGAAAATTAAGCTGCCCCTACTTTTTCACCCTTAGAAGCTATTTTGTGATCCCCTTTTTATAAGATGGCAAATCTGTTAAAACTTAGATATGTAATATCTTATTTTTTCTTATTTTATAAATTAACTACTTCCCTTTTTTATTTAAACAAAGAAATACTTTGATCAATTTATTTTTTAAATTAATTCCACTCACTTTTATATTGTAAATATAGTTAGCCTTGTTCCATTTTCTTATGAACCGAATGGGGTTTTAGAGGTCTATTGACTTTTACTGGACCTTTAGTATTGCAATTGCTGTCTGGCTTATTTTATAGATTTTTAAAAACCCACTATATAATAGGAGCAATGCCACAAGTGTAATTTGGTCTCTAAACTCACACATTTTTTTTGCCTAATATGCGAGTCAAGTGTGCAAAGAAATAAAATGCAACACTAGATGGTTAGATCCATGAGCAGTAGTGTAAGAAAGAAACTCTCCAACTGATTCCCCTATCAATATTGTGTTGCAGGATAAATTGAGTAAGCACAAAACCTCTTAATTGAACTTCTAGGATAATTTCTTGAAATATGGCTTTGCAAAATGGCAGAAGGAGACTAAAACTAGAGAACAGGAAGTTGTTATGCTAGCTGTTTTGTTCTATCCATACATAGTTTAAATCTTATAATATCACACAGGTGCTAGAGAGACTAATAGAATAAATTCAACTGAAGGGGATGCAGAATTTTGTATCCAGTCAGTATTGGGCATGTGACATAAACAATACTAAAATATTACTTTATGGACTCTGAACAGTACTTTATAATTTTTCTAAAATAAATTTAGTCATTAAAATGTAATGCTAACTTATGAAAAAGAAAATAAATCGAAACAAAGCAGATTCTATTTTAGGACTGCAGTTAGCTTAACATGCCTAAGGTCAAGTGAATTCTAATAGCAAAGCTGTGCCTGACTGTGCACAGCAAATAATAATCTATTAGGCAAATTTCAAATGCTGAATTTTTAATGCAATATGGTGATTAAACCATGGCCTTGCCTTTTTTAAAAGGATTTGTAAAAAATAATTGAAAACCATAGTAAGGATATTGAATTAGTCTTTGCAATTTTTCTACTCAAAAGCCTGTAGAGATTTTCCTTGGAAATATAGTAGATATTAATCAATCAATATTTAGGAAGAAAAGTGGTCTACAAAAGAAGCAGATGGGCACATCAATGGGGAGAAAGTCTGCTTACTATAATTATATAGGTTATTCTAGGAACACAAGGCTCTGTGTAACTTCAGCAAAGAATGTGAGCTTGTGCTCCCTAAGAGTTTTACTGGTCTTTGTACTCCTCCAGAAACACTTCACTCCTAGAATCCTCAAGCGAGTAAACCAGAGATAAATGTGTACTTCCTACCAAGTGCATTAATATGAAACCAAGTTAAATTGTGAAATTAACATTGAGAGAGCACTTGTGATCTATAATCATCTACATGCAAAGATAAACTCTGGTAGTAGATGTTCCAAGCTGAAAACAAATAAACAAACAATCAAACAAATAAAATGTGTCTAATGGGAAGTATATAGAGCTATCCAAATTGTCTCTTTAAGATGCATTTTAAATATTTCTTCTTATATTAGAGTCTACATTTTAATGGATATTTGTGCATCCTCTTTGCATGAGACACAATGCGTTAAATGAAATGTGAGGCTTTTCTTTAGTTAATCTAGTAATAAAAAAAAACAGCAACAAAGGAAGTACATGGACATACACTTTTTTATGTTTGCAAGTAATATTCCAAGAATTTAGAGACAAAAAAACATGTAGGAGCTGTATAATGCTTGCAATTATGTGCATGGTAGGACTAAGCAATGGTTATAGAGAGAAATATAATGACCCACAGAGATTGTGGTGACTGAGTGCCTTATAAATTTAAGACTCACCAAAAGATAACAGGAAGCCATATTGTTTGATCATAACTGTGAACTTTGTATTTAACGTGCTTTGTATGAGTTATGTTAACTCCCTTTTAATTGGATGATGATCTTTGTTGGGAAACCAGGATCTGTGAAGCCCATATTCCCTCACTGTCTATGTATGTAGACATATATAATGGATAAAATATGAGTGCATTTGTACTTCTGGAGAACTAAATGATTACAGCCTAGCAGTGCAACCCCATCCAGTTGCCTCCATGGCATAATTTGTGAGAGGTAACTGGAAACATTGATTCCACAGTTCCATCCCTTTGAGGCGACAGTTAGGTAATTGCTAAACAACTGGTAGCGGGATCCCTAGAATGCTAGGCATCTGAGTCATCTCCAATTTCTATGGAATTAAGTAGGGTTCAGTCACTCCCTTTCAGAGAATTCCCTCGCAGCCTTAGGTTAATAAATAATCTATGTCTTGCTTGATCAGCAGATTGATTTAAGAAATCCCTAAGTTGGATTGGGAGGCTTATATATGAAAAATACCTCACCACATTTTTGCTTCAGTTACTACTGTTTATTATATTGAGTAAACTGGAAAAGACTCTTCTTTCTCTCAGATATTCAGCAATATCCAGCTTACTATCCAGGAGCCAAGCTAACTAAGGCCAAAATAGCTACTCTTTGAAAGTCTCTATATTGAGTGCTTAGGAGACTACAAAGAGATAGCATCAATATTCCATAGAATACATGCTATATTAAGAGATTTGACATGTTCATGCAAAAAGAAAAACTGAAACATTTAGAGAATGTCAAGAAGTAAATGAATGGTAAGGATTGTAGGAAGCCTACGGGTTGATAGAAATCCTCTTTTACTGGGCTGGTCAACAACAGTTCTGTAAAGGATGAGGTATCTGAGCAAGACCCTTAAGGTAGAATTTCTAAGAGATTCTTGTTTGTCAGAAAAATTTATAATGTTCTAGTGTTTGAAGATAACCATGAGGGGAAAGAAATACCTTAAACTGGGATAATAATACTCTAGTCCATGAAATTGTAGAATATCTACATAGAAATGTGGATAAACCCAGAAATACTACATCCAATTAAATAAAATTTATTTTGCAATTATTTTATTTTTTATCTTCTCCCATAACGACAATATTCTCTTCAATATTTTTTCTCACTTTTGTCCCTCATTCCAACATAATGCTTTCCTCTGGTGTTTCTGTTTTGTGGTCTACATTATGCCTGTAAGTAGGTAAACAATTGCTACTCATGCATATGAATAAGTTATCAATTAATATTCTTTAGCTTTTATGTAGTAACATCCACATCACTATGGGAATAATATGTCTTAATTAATTAAAAACCCAAACGAATTCTTGGATAGTAAGACACTGTAACACTCTAGAGAGGTATGGTTGAAGTCTGAAATCTGAAAACCATTAGGCTGCTCCTCAGAGCTTAATAAAATCTAATTCTAAGGGGACAAAGTTTCAAAAACCCCCGATGATTGTTAGATGCCATTGTAGTATGTATTTAGTAGCTAGGGAACATTTTTAAAAACGAAAATCAACTCACATGCTCTCCAACAGGTAAATTACTAAACAAATTGTGGTGCATTCATAACCTAAAGTGTACTTAGAAATAAAAGGGACTATTGATGCATGCAACAGCCTAGATGTCCAGAGAATTGTGCTGAGTGAAAAAAGTCAATTCCAAAAAGTTACTGGTTGTATAATTTGATATTTATAAAATTATTGAAATAACAAAATTATAACACCTTACATCATTTTTATTTCTTGGGCTTATGTTAAAAGAAAAGCAAAATACTATTTTAATTTAAAAAGTGACATATCAAAAGTATAGAAATGATAAACTGTTAGTGTTGCCTGAGGTTATGAAGGTGTGGGGAATGTGAGAAAAGTAACTGTGGCTGTAAAAGGGAAATAGGAAGGACCTTCGTAGTGATGGACATGCTGCTTCTTGACTATACCAATGTCAACAGCCAGGTTATAATTTTATCTGTAGTTTTGCAAGATATTATCATTGGGGGAACCTGAGTAAATATACACAGGATTTATTTTTTTTTCTTAGAACTATATGTGAATCTGAACATCACACACTGGGGCCTGTCATGGGGTTGGGGGAGAGGGGAAGGATAGCATTAGGAGATATACCTAATGTAAATGACAAGTTAATGGGTGCGGCACACCAACATGGCACATGTATACATATGTAACAAACCTGCACATTGTGCACATGTATCCTAGAACTTAAAGTATAATATAAATAAATAAATAAATAAATAAATAAATAAATAAATAAATATAAAAGGTTACTTTTTAAAAGCCTAGTTAATCACATTTGCAGAATGAGAGGAAACCAATTCATTTTCTTGAGAACTAGTAAATAATGTGAAAATATCTTGCCTTTATCCTGGGTTTTATATATGAGCTGTAACACTGAGTAAACTAATAGTAGATAAATGAAATCTTCTCTTTATAGAATAATTTCTAAGAATAAGTGAAAAGAATATTAGAATTAGAATGTCATAATTTTGCAACCCTCAAAAAATTGCTGAATACAGGCAGTACATTTCAGTGATTGCAAATATCACCAAAAGATAAACAGGCAGACGTGATACAATTCCTGCAGAAAGAAAACATCTACAGCCCAACCAAAGTGATCAAACCTCAATCAAAACAAGCCTCTGGATTTAGTTATCTATTTTCAGGAAATACAGGAGACAAAGGAATACGTAACACTGCACCATGATTATAAATCAACAAACTCCTGACTGAGAAATCCAGATTTCCCCAGAGCTTCCGGCCATAAATAGTAAGAAAATAGAAGACGGAGAGAAAATCTGCAGATTGAACAGAAACTTAAAAGGCATCATGTTTTTAAAAACTGAACAAGATTAAACTATTTATGTGTAGGAATGTACACATTGATATTAAAACTAGAAAAACATAGAAGAAAAGGATTGCAATAAATGTCAAAAGAGCAATTTAATCTTGCAGGGAAGGAGGAAGTTGTGATTGAATTGAGACACTTGGACAAGACTTCTGGAAAGCTGGCAAAATTCTATTTCATGGCTTGGTTTGTGGTGACAAGGATGTGTACCTTATAATATTTCACTAAGTTCTGCAGATCTTTTCTGTAGTTTATTAAAATTTAAACAATTTAAAATGGATTCTATAATGAAAATTTTCCAAATTTTGAAAATGCTTTGAAATCCTTACTTTACACACTACTATTTTCAGATGAAAATATTAACATAATTATTTGCCATAACAGAACTTTTGTAGGTTTTTTTCCGGTATTTGACTATCAATAATAAAGGTATACTAAGCATACTTTTATATTAAAAACGTCTTGAAATCTTGATTGTATTATAGTTTCAGCCTCAGATATTCTGGTCCTTTGCTTACAGCTCCCAAAGCAAGGAAAATATAAAACTATTATGATCTGAACATCTGCAGTGTAAGTCTTTATTTAACATTTAAGTAATCCATCTCCTCCTTTATAAGTTAGTTATTTTTATTAGTTCATTTAATAAGACATTATTAAATTTTAAGAGACAAACAAGAAGCCAGATACATAGTATAAAACAAAACAGCCCTATTGATATTAGAAATTAACTGAAGTATAAATGAAAATTACAAATCTTAGCTCTATGTTGACTTTTGCATAGCATAGATTATTATCACACTTCACTACAAATATGGAGAATTATAATCTAAACTAAGAGCCCCAAGGAGAAACATTTGAAGATTTGTGGTGGAAGAAATTTTAAAATATTGTTTTAGAAATATCTCCTCCAATGAAATTTATATTTGGTACATAGGGAATGGTGATTTAATTTGTCAATATTATTTACAGCTCCATGCCCAATATTGTATACAATATTAATATATTAAGAGTAAAAAAACTAATTATGCATTTATTGCTTACATAATTATGAGCTAATTATACTACTAATGGAAAATGTCTTTCATTGCTGTTAGACTTTGATAAAGATTTTTAAAATAATCTTTACTTGGCATTTAGTGTGCTATAAATGTCTTCATAAATATAAATTCAATGCTTTCTTGAGAGAGCCCGTTTAAAATAATAAATGCATGTGACAATGATCTTGTTTAGAAAATATGAGTTTTAAATACTGAATAGATTACAATCTATATTGGCTCCTTGGAATTATTTTTGTCTCTTTGTAGCTGAAGTTTGAAGCCATTCCTCCCAAGAAACATTATTTCTGCTGCAGTTTTTCAGCTATTTTTCAACTTTAAAACGTCAGATTACAATTGATTGTGATTGTCCCAAAAGATATTTCTTTCTTATCAGAAAGAGCTGGGTGGAAAGCACAAAGATAGAAGTAGAGAGGCTGATTATGAGCAGAATACAAAATTCTAGGCCCAAGTTAATGGTGGATTGCACCAGGACAGTTGCTATAGAGGAGGCGAACGGAGATCAGATTCTTAATATCTTTAAAAAGTGTTTTGATTTGCTAAGAAATGAGATGCAAGGCATAGAAGAAAGAGGAGTTGACAGTCATGTTAGGGTTAGGGGTCTGAAAGATTTGAGATGCTGAACTGCTATGGGCAAGAAGGGAGAGAAGATAGATATTCAGGAAGACATGTCAAGTAGGCAGATAAGCATATCTCTAAATTTACTTCTTATGAATATAATCCACTAATTAATGTACATGCACATAGCGCTTTCTCTCTGTCTGTCTCACACTCACACACACACACACACACACACACACACAGGGAGTTAGAGGTCACACGGTGTTCATTATTGACTGCAGACATTCATTTGAATGTCATCAGACATAGATGACATTTAAAACCATGTGACTGCATGTGATCACTGACATAGATAAGCCCTGAAAAGCGATCCTAGGACTAAATAAACCTTGAGACTCTCTAATATATCCCACTCCCCGAGTAACCTATAATCTACAATCTTTCGTAATTGTTCCAGTGATTTCACTAGAACAATGTGTATTTTTAGCCATGTGGAAAAATTAGGGAATAACTAATAAACAGCCCTGGGATAATCATGATCTACTTAGAAAAGAAAGTTAAATTCCACCTCAGATGTTATGGTAAAATAAACCTTGTGTAGATTAAATAATGAAGTAAAGACATAAAGCCACAGGACAGCTAAAGGAAACTATTTATTTGGTCTAAAATTTGTGAAAGCATGTGAATGTTCATTCTTAGTGAAAAAAGAAATGATAAATTAATGCATAGTACACTTAGCTACACAAAATTATGTTAAAAACAAATATTTGGCATGTAAACAAATAATATAATAGTTAAAATAAATGTCAAATGTAGAAATATATATTTTGCTATTTAAATAACAGAAAAATAATATCTGTACATGTATGTTCTACATCAGATATTAAAATTGTACTTACAAACCTGAGTAACTTCTCCAATTAAAATATGGGAAAAGAATATTTACAGTTTATTCAAAAGAAAAAATGAATCCCACTGTCCAGTGAATCTCTTAAAATATTTACATCAATATCTATTAACACGTTGCAAATTAAGAGAGACACTCCCAAGTAACAGTATTAGAACCTGAAGAGTGTTTGAGCTTTGATGGGGTAGAAAGAACAGTTACTTCAAAATATTGCCAACAGAAATACATGTTGATACAAATTTTGTGACAGATTATTTGGCAGTACTTATTAAAACTTTAAAGATTGCCAATAGTCTTTAGCAAGCAATCATCTTTTGGGACATTACTTAAAGGAAATAATACGTCTTTTTATGATGGTATTTGACTCATCTAAGTTTGTTTTCATAAAGAATTAAATTGTTCTTTATCAAGGAGTCATTTTTTTCGTTGTTATCCTTACTTTTGAAAAACTGTTTTAAAGGGTAGATTCAGATTATTTTCCTTTTTCATCCTCTATAAATTTTGGAAGTATAAATCCTGTTTGAAGTATTTATATTCATTACCTTTAAGGTTTTACAAAATTAGATTTAAATTCTAAATATTGTAATAGAAAGCACACCTCCTTACTGTCAATAAATATTTACCATTTTTGTTTTTGAGATGAAGCCTCACTCTGTCACCCAGGTTGGAGTGCAGTGGCGCGATCTCAGCTCACAGCAACCTCCACCTCTCAGTTTAAGCAATTCTCCTGCCTCAGCCTCCCAAGTAGCTGGGACTACAGGCATATGTCACCACGTCCACCTAATTTTTGTTTGTATTTTTAGTAGAGACAGGGTTTCACTATGTTAGCCAGGATGGTCTCGATCTCCTGACCTCATGATCCACCCTCCTCGGCCTCCCAAAGTGCTGGGATTACAGGTGTAAGCCACCGTGCCTGGCTTATTTACATTTTTATCACTTCATTTTTATTGTTAAATCTGTGACAACTGGACCTTCTGTAAAAGTGTTTATTGTTTCACATTAAATTTTCCGATGAGACAAAATTTTTAAAAGAAGTTTAAATCATAATTGTGTTTTACACATTCTATGGGCTGACTACTAGACCTTTTACACTATAACACTATAGCTCTTGAATTACTCGTTTTAATCCTCTTATTTTATTTAATGTGTTTAATTTTTCCCCGAATCCCTAGGATTTTGGTCACCACTGAAATCTGTCAGACTGTAAGAACTATGCTTCATTGTCATTGGTGTCCTTTTCTGAAGTGTCACGGTAGATGATGATTCCTTTTTTACAAAACAAATCTTTGTTCTGCTCAAGAATGTTTCTTGTTATTATATCTTTGTTTATTGCTTAGCGTTTATTTCCTCTCTTAAGAAATTCTACTCACCATATATTAGATTTCTGTTTTCTTTATTATCAAATAATCTCTTTTAGAGTTTTCATTTCTGACATTCACTTCTGTGATGGCTAATATTGAGTGTCAACCAAATATTGTTCCTGAGTGTGTCTGTGAGGGTGTTGCCAGTGTGGCTAGAATAAAGCAGGCAGAAAAAAAGTGGAATGTGGAGACTTAGCTGAGTTTTCCAGCCTTCATCTTTCTCCCATGCTGGATGCTTCCTGCTCTCGAACATCAGACTCCAAGTTCTTCAGCCTTTGGACTCTTGGACTTACGCCAGTGGTTTGCCAGGGGCTCTTGGGCCTTCAGCCACAGACTGAAGGCTGCACTGTCTGTTTCCCTACTTTTGAGGTTTTGGGACGTGGACTGGCTCCTTTGCTCCATAGTTTGAAGATGGCCTATTTGGGGACTTCACCTTGTGATCATGTGAGTCAATACTAATAAACTCCCATTCATATATACATCTATCCTATTATTTCTGTCCCTTTAGAGAACCTTGACTAAGACAACTGGCGTTATCAAACTTGTCTACTAACTCATAGATTCTGCTGTCCTCAAAGGTGACTCATTTTATTGCTAATGAATATTTTAATTCTATGGTTTTCGTCCTGCATTTTAAACTTCTCCTATATCATCATCCTCTTTTTATTGCGCTTATTTCTGTCTGCCTTCTTTTAATCAACATTGGAATCATTTTTGTTCCATCTTTGATATTTTTCTTTCTTTTCAGAACAGATGTTTTCTTTATTCTCATTGAAATTACAGATATAATTATTGACAATATAGTTCCTTCTATCCTCTTCCAATCTCATCCCACAGAATCCAGTTTTCAAGTGAGATTTTTGAAATTTAGTCATGAATAGTCCCTTTTTATATCTTTATACTCTCTTGGGATTTTCCAGAAGTGTGTTAATGAAGTGAGGAAGGTTAGAAAGTTGATCTCAACTCAACATTTTTCCTGGAAATACTCTGATTAATGTTTTTAAGTGGTTTTTGACACTTGATTTCCATTCATGCTTTTGGCTTCTGATGTTCTATTTCTGTATCGTTGAACACTAGCCAACTTTCCTAATCTATGTACCCATCATTACTCAATGAGTCATAATGCTACGTTCTGATACATCTTCCTACTTCAGAACTTGCTTTGGACTTTAGATTTGAGTGTTTACATTTACTTTTTCCAGCTGAATGCTAAGCTCTTTGAGCTAACACTTCTTTTGTCCATATAGAGCCTAACAGAGATAGCACCATAAATAATTACTTATGTATTTTTAATTTGAGCAAAGCATCATCAAAACTGGCATGTCTGTAGAGTGACAGATCATGAGTTAGTTTTGCATATTTTTAAATTATTGCAAGTTTGTAGGGTTTTTTTAAAAAAATTGTAAGCAAATACTAGATAAAAGAGAAAGAAGTTTCACCATTCTGTTGATAATTTTCATTCTGGCTTTGAGAAGTATTGCTGTTTCTCAAATGGGTCTGTAGTTAACATACTCTTCTGAATATTGAATATATAATATGTTAAAATCAACCTGGTATAAATTGTGCAAACATGCTACAATTAATGTAATGCTCATTGTGGTTCAAATGTCTTGATATTTGTAATATTTTCTTTCCATGTTATTTAAAAGGCGAACAGTCAATAAAAGATTAACTAGAGGAAATGATCCTTTCAGCAATTCACTACTAACTACAATTGTTTAGCAGGCTCTTAGTGATTCAGAAGGCACATTATGCATTTAGAGCTGATAGTACACTGGCAGGATTGAGTAGTCATGCCATTTGTTAAGATATTAAAATACTTCTATACCAATTGGTAAATAGTTTCCCCCATAAGACCCCTGAGTGGCTACTCATTCTATTGCAGCCACCTGGCTATTGAGATTAGGAGAACTTTAATGCTTCTAAAACCTTTTAATCACTGAAGCATGCACATACTGAAAATTAATTTTGTCATGCTGTGACTATTCATTCTACTACATAGGCTGTTTTAAAAAGTATTTATGACTTTTTTTGTTATTTAATTCATCTCCTCTACCTTTATAATCTTTAAAAAATAATCCTCAGATTAAAGCATCTATTTCTCCATTACAAATTTAATCTTTCTCTTACGTAGCACTTTCTCTGGTATGAAGAGGAATGTGAATAAAAAGTAGTAATCTAACATTGTGTCAGAAAAGGAGATTTACATCTGGTGGTGGAAATAGTCCATAAATCGTGTAAAAGAGAAGGCAAGGAAAGAGGGGCATTGGGGAGGTGTGGGTTGTGGGCACTGTAGGGATTATTGTAATCTCAGTGGGTTATTTTAATATAGCAGGTATCAAAAGACCAAGGTAGTGGAAGAAGCAACTCAAATTCTATTCCAGATTTCTAATGGGAAATGGTGATTTTCTTTGCTTGGCCTTAATTAAGTTGTACCGTATATTTTCCTTCAAAATAGCATTTTCTGGAACATCTTACTAGATATTCATAGACACATTTAATAATTGTTTGCATTATGTTTATCAATATTGCAGTCTTCTTTTGAATACATGCATATTCCTACAGTCTAACATTGTGGGTTTCCCAAATACATAGTTTTATTTTAGACAATTTTTAAAACAACTTTTATGTGAATATGTTTGTATATGTGTATAATATACAAACAGAGTACAGATAATACTCATTCAGAATTTTACTTCTTCTATGACAACAAACTGCCTTTTAGGTTTTATAGAAGGATTTACATATATAACAATTAAATATGGTATAATAATTAAAATGGAGTCTGATACCGAAATTTTAGAAATAGGTAATTCACTTACTATTACTCTTGTTGTAAATATGCAATAGAATTTAAAATGTTAATAAAACTCATTTATTGTGATTATTTAATTTTTTTGTTAGTGCATATGTGGAACAACCACTCCCATGATCATTGTATGGTTAAAAAACAAGCATTTAGTATTTGGCAGGATGTACTTGATTCATGAGCTCTACCTCCCAAGTTGCACAAGAATTTTAACTTTTTCTGAGCTTCATTTCTTTTATCTGTTGAGTTAGGAAAATATAATACCTACCTTCTGGGGTTTTCATGAGGATTGATTGAGATGATGCATGTAAAGTGCTTCAAATGGCCCCTGGAACATAAATGCTAGCTATTATTTTCCTCACTGTAATAAATCAGAATATTTTTTCTTGTAATGCTAATTACTATAAAGCATTCCAAAGAATGTGCTCTGGTGTCGTTTAGTCCCTAGTAAAATTACTTACCCAAGGCAAAGAAAATAAAATTTTGTTTTAGTCAATGTTTATAATGCGTGGCTTTACTTTAGAGCTATGAATTCATTGTTCCCCCATTGCATATGCTTTACTTTGATTCAAGTAAGAAACATGCACAATCGTGCCCCATGACTTGTTTATTTAGAAAGATAATTTATCAATATTTTTGAGGAGTGGTCATTGACTTCAATCTCTTTGAAATACTGACTGAACTAGGATCTCCTACTGAGTATATGTGGAAATAACTGCTGATAAAATGGCATTTAATATGAGGAACAAAAAGATTAAAAAAAAATACAACTTGTGTAGTCAGTAGGGTGGAGTGGAGGTGGCTAAAGATTAATAATAGTGCTTCTATCTAAGCCAACAGTCTTCTTGATTCTACATTTTTGTTTTTGTCATCACTGCTTCTACCAGCCTGGTTCTTTTTCTTTAGTCACTTTCTAAGCTATTGTACAACTGAGAGGAGAGAACAGAATATTGATATTATTTATTTATATTATGATTATTGAGAAGAAGGGAACGCAGATCAAGACTGTTAATAAGAGAAAGAAGACTGAAGAGGAATAAGAATCTTTGCCATTTCTAAGAACTGTGTTGCAGGAAACCAGAAGAGGTTAATGCCCACCCACCAGGGAGCAGGGACAAGAATTATCTTACATCTTAGCATACGCAAGACCTCCTCCAAGGTTTTTTCTGTGCTCATTAGGAATAGAAGGACCTAGTGCTATTCAAGTAGGAAAGATCATGTATTATGATAAACAGCAAAAGAGGGTATCTAGATTTTGTAGTCATGAATCAACATTTTTCAAAGAGATTATTTGAAAGGATTATCAACAGCCTATATTTGAAAGAGCTCACCGTATTTTTCCAGCTAAATATTTGCGATCTCTTGATGTGTCATGAGTTTTACCTGGAAATTAAAGCATTATGGATCCTATTACGTTATGATTCTTAACTTTTAGAATGAGTGATATAAATTCCCACTAGTTATGAAGGTGCTAATTTTTATCAAAATTCAAAGTATGAAAATATAAATGCTTTGACTTTTTGAAAGTTTTAAAATTACAAAAATATAGATCAAGAATCTTTTTCACTGTATTTGAAACAAAAAAACTAATAATTTCTCAAATTGTTGACTATTGGAAATATTTTGAAAATATTATCTGCCTACATTATCAATTAAGAAGTGTACTATATTTCGAACAAGATATAATCCTTATTGGCTTTCCAGATATCCTTAGAGAAATAGTATACTAGATTCAGTGTTTGAAATGTGTTTCCAATAATAGACTTCCTACTATATACTTTTACAAGTATATTAAATTTGAGAGTGTTTTATATTTTCAGAGTAGTTCATACATGTAATTTCACTCAATTCTGAAATTAGAAGTGTTAAATGAGTAAAATAAGTTTTATTATCCCTAAGAAAAAAATACTATAAAAACAAAAAGAGAAGAGATTATAAGGCTTGCTGTGGTTTTCTAATTCATTAGTAACAAAAATGTCATATTTTTTCCCCTTTTCTTTCTGTGTTTTTTTTTTCTTTTTCTTTGGAACTTGCATTTTCTTTTTGTGTGTGTGTGTGTGTGTGTGTGTGTGTAATTATAGACCCTTTGCAACCAATGACATGCATGTGTGAAGTAGGATGCTGGAATATTATTCAGCCATAATACAGAATGAAATTCTGCCATTTGCAACAACATTGATGAATTTGGAGGATATTATACTAAGGGAAATAAGCCAGACACGGAAGGACAAATACTATATGATCTCACTTACAAGTGGAATCTAAAAAGTCAAACTTATAGAAACAGAGAGTAGAACAGTGGTTACCATGCTGTTATGGTTGAGCTCTGTGTCCCCACCCAAATCTCATTTTGAATTGTATTCCCATAATTTCCATGTGTTGTGGGAGGGACCAGAGGAATAATTTGAATCACAGGGGTGGTACCTCCGATACTGTTCTCGTGGTAGTGAATAAGTCTCATGAGATCTGATGGTTTTATCAGGGGTTTTCCCTTTTGCTTTTCCCTCATTTTCTCTTGCCATTGCCATGTAAAAAGCACTTTTGCTCCCCATCATGATTCTGAGGCCTCCCCAGCCATGTGGAACTGTAAGTCCAATTAACCTTTTTTTTCCTTCCCCGTCTTGGGTACATCTTTATCAGCAGCATGAAAACAGACTAATACAGTCAATTGGTACCAGTAGAGTGGGGAATTGCTGAAAAGATACTTGAAAACGTGGAGTGACTTTGGAACCGGGTAACAGGCAGAGGTTGGAACAGTTTGGAGGGCTGAAAAGAGGACAGGAAGATGTGGTAAAGTTTGGAACTCCCTAGAGACTTGTTGAGTGGCTTTGACCAAAATGCTGATGATGATATGGACAATGAAATCCGGGTTGAGGTGGCCTCAAATGAAGATGAGAAACTTGTTGGGACATGAAGCAAAGGTGACTCTTGTTATGTTTTACCAAAGAGACAGGCAGCATTGTGCCCCTGACCTAGATATTTGTGGAACTTTGAATCTGAGGGAGATGATTCAGGGTACCTGGCAGAAGACATTTCTAAGCAGCAAAGCATTCAAGAGGTGACTTAGGTGCTGTTAAAGACATTCAGTTTTAACAGGGAAGCAGAGCATAAAAGTTGAGAAAATTTGCAGCCTGATAATGAGGTAGAAAAGAAAATTCCATTTTCTGAGGAAAAATTCAAGCCGGCTGCAGATATCTGCATAAATAACACAGTGTCCAATGATAATCCCCAAGGCAATGGGAAAAATGTCTCCAGGGCATCAAGAGACCTTTGTGGCAGCCTCTCCCATCACAGACCCAGAGGTCTAGAAGGAAAAAATGGTTTCATGGGCAGGAGCCAGCGTCCCTCTGCTGTGTGCAGTCTAGGGACATGGTGCCCTGCATCTCAGCCACTCCAGCCTTGGCTGAAAGGGGCCAACATAGAGCTTGGTCTGTGGCTTCAAAGGGTGCAAACCCCAAGCCCTGGTGGCTTCCACATGGTGTTGAGCCTGGCAGGTACACAGATGTCAAGAATTGGGATTTGAGAACCTCCACCTAGATTTCAGAAGATGTATGGAAATGCCTGGATGCCCAGGCAGAAGTTTGCTGCAGGGCAGGGGCTCTCATGCAGAACCTTTGCTAGGGCAGTGCAGAAGGCAAATGTGGGGTTGGAGCCCTCACACAGAGTCCCTACGAGGGTATTGCCTAGTGGAGCTGTGAGAAGAGGGCCACCATCCTCCAGAATCCAGAATGATAGATCCAACTACAGCTTGCAATGTATGCCTTGAAAAGCCACAGACACTCAATGCCAGCCCATAAAAGCAGCCAGGATGGAGACTGTACCCTGCAAAGCCACAGGGGCAGAGTTGTCCAAGACCATAGGAACCCCTCTTACATCAGCATGACCTGGTTGTGAAACCTGCAGTCAAAGGATATAATTTTCGAGCTTTAATATTTGATTGCCCTGCTGGATTTCAAATTTGCATGGTGCCTGTAGCCCCTTTTGTTTGTACAATTTCTCCCTTTTGGAATGGCCATATTTACCTAATACCTGTACCTCCATTGTATCTAGGAAGTAATTAGCTTGCTTTCAATTTTACAGGCTCATAGGTGGAAGGGACTTGCCTTGTCTCAGATGAAACTTTCAACTGTGGACTTTTGGGTTAATGCTGAAATTAGTTAAGACTTTGGGGGACTGATGGGAAGGCACTATTGGTTTTGAAATGTGAGGACTTCAGATTTGGAGGGACAGGGGAAAGAATGATATGGTTTGGCTCTGTGTCCCCACCCAAATCTCATTTTGATTTATACTCCCATAATTTGCACGTGTTGTAGGAGAGACCTGGTGGGAGATAATTTGAATCATGGAGGCGGTTTTACTCATACTGTTCTCATGGTAGTGAATAAGTCTCAAGAGATCTGATGGTTTTATCCGGGGTTTTCTCTTTTGCATCTTCCTCATTTTCTCTTGCTGCCCCCATGTAAGAAGTACTTTCACCTCCAGCCATGATTCTGAGGCCTCCCCAGCCGTGTGGAATTGTAAGTCCAATTAAACCTCTTTTTCTTCCCAGTCTCAGGTATGTCTTTACGAACAGCATGAAATGGACTAATACATGTGGTCTTGGAGGTGGAGGAAAAGGGGAGATGTTGATTAAAGGGTGCAAACTTTCAGTTGTAAGATGAACAAATTCCAGGGATCTAAGATACAGCATGAGTGGTGATAGATACTATAATTAATTTGGGTGTGGCAATCATTAAACAATGTATGTGTATATGAAATCATCATATTGTACAGCTTGAATACATATTAAAAAATTATGGCATTAGTAATTGCATTATCTATTGCTAAATAACCACTTTCAAAATTTAGAGGCTCCAAACAAGAAAACCTATGTGTTTCTTGATGTTATGGATTGAAACTTTCTTTTGCTAACCTCACTAAGGTATACTCATGCAGTTCGTTCAGCTGGCAGTCTGGTTAAAGACTGGACCTGGTTGGGATAACTGGAGATCTTTCTCTATGTGATCTTTCACACATAGTACAAATGGTGTGATGTTTTCCTCACAGAATGCCAACTGACAAGTCTAGACGTATAATAACTTACGTTTTTGCTTGTATCATGTGTGTTGATGTCCCTTTGACCAAAATATGTCACATGGGCAAGTCTAGAGTCAATTTGAAAAGGCATTATCTTTATGTCTTAATGTATAGATGACAGAAGTGAGTCATTGCAGCCCATTAATGTAACACTTCATCCTGGTGTGCTCTCTGGCTCCAATGGTGCATGTCCCTCCTCTGTCTGTAAAATACAGTCATGCTCTCTCTGCACCCCCAACAATTTACAAGTTCCTAGCATTCGTCTTGAAGTTCATGGTCTTGTTATTAGTTCTCACTATAGATAAGACTTCTTGCCTGCAGTTCGGTTCCTATGGTTCCAGGGACTCATGAACTACAAAAGTGAGTTATATGCCTTCATGTTCCCAGCATATAATGGTGAGACACGTACAGGATAACTGTAATAGTAACTTCCATTCAAAAATTCAAAACTTGGATGTCAATCACCAGTCCATAATAATTCTGAAAATAGTTTGGTATATTTTCTCAGTACTCCCCAATCCATGGACAGAAGATGATCCTTGGTTAGAGTCTACTTCTGTTCCCTGGACATGCAGTTCTCAGGTTCTTCGTTGTTGACGACATCACTCATGGCTCTACACTGTGAGATACCATTTATTTTCTATAATAAATGGCCAGTGTTTGAAGCAGAGTATCTACTCAACCTTCTCAGGCTGCCTCGTTGTCGTAGAAAATTGCATGCATAGAAATATTTTTTTCATTTTGAACTAACTCTGGCCTTTTTGTTTGATATGTTATTACTCCCTTAAAAACATTGAGAGTGTGTAATTTGTGTTTATATCATGCCCCAAATGTCATATCTCTGATTTTTTAAAAATAGATTATTCTGTTGAATTTTGGTAGAGGGTTAGAGAGACAACACATTTACGATTCTTAGAAATGTTTTCGTGTAGCTGATGGGGACTACTAGGTACCTCCGTAAATCTTTCTAAAGTATTAGGTTGGTGCAAAAGTTACTGTGGTTTTTGCCAATACTTTTAATGTCAAAAACCACAATTACTTTTGCACCAACCTAATATTAACAGAGGATCATACAACTTCACTAGATTTAATTCTTATTGTGAGATCATTTCTTACTTTGAGAATCTTTTGCTAGCTGGAGAGACTAGAGAAAAATAAGGTTTTTATTTTTTTCCAAACCAAAAGAATTCTGTGTCCTCTACATTTTTTATTAATACTACTTGTAAACTGAGAATTTCTACCTTTCTTCATCTTTCTCTTCCTGTACCTTATTACATACAGCAAAAAGAAGCACTTTATAGTATCTATCCTAGACATGTCCTTAGATTCGTAAGTTCATTAAGTATATTTTATGTTTTCCAAATAACCTAGGACATAAATTTTCCAACTGTTTTGCTATCGAAAAACACAGATCACCATTTTATTCAGCCTCTAATAATAATTTGTGTGCTTCCTTTCGAGCCTCCACTAACATTTTGCTTGCCATTATTTCAACCTTCACCCACAGACTCTTTGCCATTTTTCTAACCTTTTCCCATTAGCCAGTACTAAAGCCAGTGCTACACGTTTTAAAGTTTTTATTATATTGGAGCCTCACTTTTGATAAAAATTTTCTGGTTCAGTCATCTATTGCTACATAATAAGTATCATTAATGTAATCGTATGTTATTATAACCAAGTTTAGTCTCTCTTAAAATGGGTTAGGATATATCTGAAACAAGAAATTGGCTTTATCTGCAACTGATTTAATATTTTTACTTGGTTAGCAGTGTTAATAATACTAGCTAACCATTTTAAGCAATTACTGTGTGCCAGGTATTGTGCTAAGGATTTAAATTTATTTCCTCATTGTATCTTCACAATAGCTCCTTCAATGAGATTTATAGTATTATTTCACCGGTGTAGTCACTGAGGCTTAGAAAAGGTTTATAGCCTTCCTGAGGTCACATAGAAAGTTAGAAATTTGTGATTAAAAGCTCACGATTCTCACTGAAGAGACAGTACTCTTAGATACTACACGATGTTGCTTACCTGGCATCAAGGCCTTCCAGGGCTTAACAATGGCAAGGGATATCAATAAACAGGGTCAATATACTCTGTCTTCTTCTTCTTCTTTTTTTTTTTAAACCAGTGACAAGCCTAGTATCCAATAGTATGTTCTTGAATAAATCCCATTTTGTAAAACTCAGTACTATCCATTTGTTAGTGTAGCTATATTCTGACTCTCTATAACAAGTCTAAAAATTGAGCTTCCATATTTCATTCAAGAAGTTTTTCACATAGCACTGTGAAATGTACAGCAGATTGGGGCCTTCCAATGTGTGAGATTTGAGACTCGAGATTCAAATTCACTACATTTATGTTACAAGATATTTCATTTTTTTTCTTTAGAAACTGAGGTAGTGGGCTACATGAAAATAATCAGAATTTAAAATATTTAGCGAAATTGTGCATTACCACATTCAAACACAAATCCATTGTACAATTAGACTAAAATATTTCTGTACCCTAAAGTCTGTTAGAACTTGCTTTCATGAAAGAAAAATAATAACGTGACCTACCAGTTGTTTATGTGCAAGTGACACTTTTTGAACTTCATCAAAGGACTTAAACTTTTAAAGGGCTTTAAACTTTAACAATTATGTTTTTTTCTTTAGTTAGAAATTTTTCTGAGTTGTGGTAAGCCTTCAGCTGTACTTCTGAACTATTAGTAATTCAAAATTTAACTTCAGAAAAGAATGATGTTTATATTTCTTATCATAATGAGAATCTAATGATTCTCTAAATTGGCCTGGTTGCTGATGTTATCGCCAGAACTGGAAAAGATTGGTGTCTGCCTTCTGCTCAGAGGGATGCTGTAGAAGTCTGAGTCAATAGCCATCATGCGTTAATCCATCCATACACAGCAGTCTAGCGCAAAATGTTATCCAGACACAGATATGATATGGCAGCTACAGGGTTTGTTCTCTGAAAGGATGTAAATGAGAAAACCCCAGCCATTAGCAAACAAAAGAACCCTTAGGGGTCCTTCTGGTATCAAAGAGGTCTTTATTCCCTGACTGTTCTCTTTTCACCTGCTCACAGTCAGAAAAAGAGAAAAGACAAAAAAATAAATAAATAAAAGCAATCAAGAGCTCAGAACTATATGGTTAAGTGAAATGCACTTTTGAACAAAACAAAACAAAAAATATTTTTCTTCGGGGGACCTATTTGTCATCACACAACAGAAATTAAATGTTTGAAATTGAAACTAGATTTCAAAAACATCAAAAGGAAAAAAATAGTACTTTCAATTCTTTCTTACACTAAACAATTTGTATACCATATCTATAAATAAGAAGTCAAGTATATATTGATCTAAACATGCATATAGATGGACCAGATATTTAGATTTACCTTATATATAAAATATATTTAAGTATTATGTCGTTATGATTATTTGTTCACATCTTATCTCATTTGTACTAACACTTCCTGTTTTGAAGAAAGACATTTTCTAATATATAATTTTTGGGTGATTATGCAAACTTGCTAAATATAAGTAGATTGGGTTTTCATAGTCTAGAAATTTATAAAAAGCTAAATTAATCAACTAACGTTAGGAAACAATTCACATAGTCATTCCTAAAATTGTTGTTTTTATTCCCCTCTCCTATTTATTTTTCTTTTAGATATTGTAATGACTACCCCAGGTTGTGAGTATAGGAGGAGGAGAGGAGTTATTTATACAGAAAATGTATTTGATTTAAGTACTCCATGTCTAGGAGTGATCAAACTGTCCTTACTAGTAGGAAACTTCTCTGCAGATGGTATACAAACACATGGGAGATGTAGCCACTACTTTCATTTAGCTCCAGCAAATGTTCTTTTTACTTGTATTTACCAGCCCTTAGGAGGTACAGATAACGGAGGGGATATTTGAGGCACGAAAGATTCTTTTACATTTTTCTTAAAAGTAAAAAGAAAAGATAAATGGAAAAGGAGATGTATAAGGCCCATAAGGATGGCATTTGTTCTATAAAAGGAGTTTTCAGGATATAATTATTTTATCAGATTATTTACAAGCAGATTTAGTAAAATGGGCTTTAGTTTAAATGTGACTTAGAGAATATATGCATTACTTAAAGTGGTAAGATGGTAGAACAAAAGGAGGTCAGGCCTTAGTTAAAATGTCATTGCCACCTTGGATATGACACTTTATCTCTGTGGCCTTGATGGACTCATCAATGTTGATGTTTATCCTAGAGAATTCTTTCTGATGACACTTAAGGGTTATCAAACAATGAGCAATGTGCGTGAAACCGGGTGTTACTTCTTTTCCCTCAGTCCTTTAAAATGAATAACACCCAATATATTTTAGCTGAGTGTAATTGAAAGGGAAGCATGGAGTATTCACAACTTGCTATTATGAAACAAAGAAAACAAGATATGACCCTAACTACAGGCAAATAGAGTGCTGCTACACATTTCTCTGCTGGCTACCTCCCTTATTAAAAAAAAAAAAAAAAAAGTCAATAAAGTATCATTTCAAATATCCAATTGGCCTTGCTTCCTAATCAGTTTCTGCAGCCAGAGGCGGCAAATGTTCAACAAGGCAATAGGTGAGAATGCAAAGTTCCCAGAAATAGAAAGTGTAATTCTAATATGTAATTCACTAGAGGAAACACTTCAAGGCCTCCATTTATCATTTCTGAGTGGGGGCCTCTACTGGGGGAAGTTTATTTGCATTTTCAGGGGCAAAATGTTCTGCCTTGTTTCAGAAATAGGTACCTAGCGTGAGAAGAGAGAGGCAATTCAAGTGGTCCAGCTACAAATGGATGTGGAAAGCTTTTGAGCTGATATAAGGCATCATGATTGTAATACATTATAGGCTTACAGACCATATGGAAAATCTCAGCTCTTAGTTACTCTGGCCCATTAAATCTGAAATATTTGTTTCTATTAAGCAATCAGAACTGGTTTCTTTTCCCTATCTTCCACACTCTTATTTATTATTTATTTATTTATTTATTTATTTATTTATTTATTTATTTTTTTTTTTATGGAGTTCTCCCTCTGTTGCCAGGCTGGAGCGCGGTGGAGCGATCTGGGCTCACTGCAGCCTTTGCCTCCCAGGTTCAAGGTTCAAGAAATTCTTCTGCCTCAGCCTCCCAAATAGCTGGGACTACAGGCGCCTTCTACCACGCCCAGCTAATTCTTGTATTTTTAGTAGAGACAGGGTTTCACTATGTAGGTCAGGATGGTCTTGATCTCTTGACCTCATGATCCACCCTCCTCGAACTCCCAAAGTGCTGGGATTACAGGCATGAGCAACTGCTCTTGGCTTTTTTTTTTTTTTTTGAGATGGAGTCTCATTCTGTCACCCAGGCTGGAGTGCAGTGGCACGATCTTGGCTCACTGCAACCTCTGCTTCCCAGTTCAAGTGATTCTCCTGCCTCAGCCTGCTGAGTACATTACAGATTATTTAGTAGAGACAGGGTTTCACTACATTGGCCAGGCTGGTCTTGAACTCCTGACCTCAAGTGATCCACCTGTCTCGGCCTCTCAAGTGCTGGGATTATAGGTATGAGCCACGGCACCTGGCTGTTCTCTTATCCTCCAGAAATGTTCTCTTATCCTCCTTGGTTAGCATGGTGACAAGTCCTCAGTATTTCTGTTCCTCTGACATTTCCAGGATTTTTTCCCCTTTTTTCTATCCACTTCATGCATTCGCTAGACAGAAGAGTGTCCTATGGTCATTTATTTCCTACTTCAAAATACATCCAGTCGCAATGTTGTTTCTATAAAGTAAAACTTCCACTGGGCGTGGTGGCTCACGCCTGTAATCCCAGCACTTTGGGTGGCTGAGGCGGGTGGATCACAAGGTCAGGAGTTCGAGACCAGCCTGACCAACATAGTGAAACCCTGTCTCTACTAAAAATACAAAAATTAGCTGGGTATGGTGGTGCACGCTTATAATCCCAGGTACACAGGAGGCTGAGGCAGGAGAATTGCTTGAACCCGGGAGGCAGAGGTTGCAGTGAGCCGAGATTGTGCCACTGTACTCCACCCTGGGCGACAGAGTAAGACTCCGTCTCAAAAAATAAATAAATAAATAAATAAATTAATTAATTAATTATGTGCAACTTCCTCCATGTATCAGTCAGGGAAGCAGAACCAATGGGAGATATATACTAAGGGATTTACTGCAAGGAGTTGGCTTATGCGATTTAGGGGCAAGCTAGACAGGTCTGAAATCTCTAGGGTAGGTCATCCGGAAGGCTTGACTAGAACTGTGGATGTGAGCAAAGCTGCTATGCACAGGGAGGAAAATCTTTTCATCAGGCAAGGCTTATCCCTGTTTTTGAGGCCTTTTAATTGACCTAATCAGACCCATCCTGATTATCCAGGCTACTCTCCCCATCAACTGACTATGGAGTTTAATCACATCAACAAGGTAACTTCACAACAACATTAAAAGTAGTGTTTATTGAATTACTAAAGACAGTAGGCTAGCCAAGCTGACACAGCAAAAAATCATCACTTTTCAAATAAAAAACTCTTTGAAAGAATTGTAAAGTCACTTTTGGTAAAACTGCCTTATGAGATATTATATAATCCTTATGTTTTGTCACTAAAAGTAATGTTTATAATTTTGTTTTCCTTTGAGAGTGTCTCACTCTGTTCCCCAGACTGGAGTACAGTGGTGTGATCTCCATTCACTGCAACTTTCACCTCACAGTTTCAAGCAATTCTCCTGCCTCAGTCTCCCAAGTAGCTGGGATTACAGGCGCCCACCACCACACCCGGCTAATTTTTGTACTTTTAGTAGAGATGGGGTTTCGCCATGTTGGCCAGGTTGGTCTCGAACTCCTGACCTGAGGCGATCAGCCTGCCTCAGCCTCCCAAAATGCTGGGATTACAGGTGTGAGTCACCATGCCTGGCCTATAATTTTTTTTTTTTTTAATGAAAGGGTACAAATGTTTCTTCTGCAATGCTTTTCATGAGAATAGTCAATCATATAAACCATGGGACAAGAGGGACAAGATGTGATTTATATTGTGGGATGAGTTTGCCTTATTTGTGTTCTGTACATTTGAAATGTTTCAGTGAGAAGCTATTCTTTTTATAATAAAGTAATATTTAATTTATATTGTTAATAGAATATGCACTCAGATAGTCCTATATTCTAATATATATGTGCTCACAACTGGCCTATTCCTTTTGCCATCTGCCTTTGCCTACTTCCCATTACTTCTTTTGTATTTGGCCTTCTCAGCCTTGTTTGCCTTTGTATACTCTTCTTGATCCACTCTTTCTACTCAGCCCTGCTAATCCATAGCCTATAGGGGAATCAAACAAAAAGCTGTGCACATTCATACTCATCATGCAAATTTGATCATATTAATCATACTCTCTCATCATACTCAAAATACACAGTGGAAAATTTATTCACTTTAGTTCCCCTATGGGGAAAGAAGAAAAGGAACTTTATTTTCCATAAGGAACCAACCTAATCTTATTTTCAAACTCCCTTAAATATGGATACAATGATCTTAATTTTACCTACAGGAAACTGAAGCACTGAGAAGTTAGGTAACCTGTCCAATTGAAAGAACAGACCCTCCCAGTTTAAAACAGCCTCTTTATAGTTAACATTATCTTATTGGGGGTAAATATATAACTCTTAAAAATTTCAATTTTTTGTCTGAGTTGTTTCTCCCTTTACAACAGGATTTTGCTTCCAGTTCTTCTGTCCAAGAGATTGTGTAAATTTATTGGGGAGATTGTTATCACTGTTTTCTCTAGGAGTGGGCATTGATCTCTGCCCTTGTTGTTCCCACTGAAGACAAGCAAAGACTATTGTAACTCATATCCTGTTCTCTCAGCCTAGGCTGTAAGGTCAATTGTTTTGGAAGATCTAGGCTATCTTCCCCATTGATACTGATAGTACTACTCACTTTGCTTTTTTTTAACAGTGTTTCACACTCTCAGACCTGACTGCAATTTCCATTTGACTTCCAGTTTTCCCTCCAATGCTCATTACAAGGCGATTTTCCCTCACAGTGGTGATCTCAGGGGTAAGATTGCTCCACAGGAATATCCATTCTCTATTGCCTGAGAGCTGGGGGAGAACGGCAATCACTTTCTCTGTCCCTGCCTTTGCCAGAACATATCACAGCACCACATCTGCTCTATGCAGCCAACCGACAGCAGCAGAAAAGCAAACTGGAATCAAGACACACACCTTCTCCTGCTCTCTGCTTCTACCTCAAGTGTTTCAGTGGTTCTACCTTTCCCCCTTGATTCAGTCCAAAACTGGGTGAGTGACAATCTTTGTGTAATGATCTGTCTCAATGGGAAAGCTGAAGGAAAAAAAGAAAAACGAGAATAATGGAAAGTGGAGAGAAGGTTATCCATTCATTCGTGCTATTATGCGTGCACTCATCCTGTTTTTCACGCTGTATTCTATATAATTCTGTCACAAATAAAAGAATGCTTCTTGAAAATCTGTATTTTCCTTGGTGAGATGTGCCATAAGCCTACAGTCACTTATTACATCATTTTCCCATTTTACAGATATGTTATTCATAGTATTTTAGGCAGTAATTACAAATTGGTGTTATATATCCATGGTGGCTTAGGTTTAACCAGCAAAGCAACCCTTGTTTGAGTGAGTAATCTTGTCTGCTTTTCTCTTAGTTATATTGTGTGTTAGTTGAACACCAGAGGCCTAGTTTTTGCTGAATTGCTACATAATCACAGAGTTTGGGGGGTCACTCAGTTCATGTTTCTGGGTCCCAGTTCCATATCTAGAGGTTCAACCTGACAATTTGAAAAGGGATTTCTAGTTCTAAAACCCTGTGATACTTTTACTTTAACAAGTAACATTAGAACTTTAACTTCCGATGTGATCAGCACTCATAAGTCCTGCTCAGGCTCTGCAGGTGATTCTCTGTAATCTTCAGTATCTCTGCAGTTAAATGATTTTATGTTTGTGTCTATAGTCTTGGGTTAAAGAAACAGGAGAAGATGGAAGAGGAAGGGAGGAGTGTACCAATACATGCTTGTTAGGCATTAATTTATCATTGTCAAAGCTGGTTATGCACTACAAGAGGTTTTACTAGAACATCCGTTTCAAACCTCTGTGTTATACTACTTATTTCCAAAAGAAATGATTATTCTTGGAAACAATAATGTTATTTGAAAATAATAATTATTGCTAAAGAACTATTCCAGTTTTGACAGGACTTGGAAATACTTGAGTAAGCTTCCCTGCTTGCCTATGGTGCATTTATATTCTCTCAATTTAATTAAAATTAAACTACATTTTTCAGAATTCATTCCCTGTATGGTTTCAGGTTTGCATTGGCCACAGACAACATTTTGCATGAGATTTGAAAGGTAGGAGTAAAGGAATATGCCATATTTTTATGCTCTGAAGTTTGATGCAGGCTTCAAGCGCTGGCATCTGGCACACGCTCTCACTGATCTGTTAACTTACCTTGTAAATGTGGGGTGGTATCTTCCTTACCTTACATCAGTTCTCTTTCTTTGGCAGCTCTGAGGTCTCAATCACATGAGTGGTTAGGTACGTGGCGAAGGGTACTGACCTCTCCTGCAAGTTATGGCTTCTAGGCTGGAGATGCTAGAAATCATACGTGTGTTTCAGGTTGTTCTCATGTATTTCACATTTCCTTCGTTCTTCTGCACACACACACACACACACACACACACACACAAATGCTTCTTCCCAGTTGCCGGTCTGGTGGCTGATCTTTAGAGACATCAAGCTCAACAATAAGCATGCAGTTAAAATCTTGCATAGTCTTCTCCCCCAGTTTCAATAATGGTGCAAAATCAAATCCCAATGAGAAGTCCCTATCCCAGCTGTATTCTGTCCAGTGTGATAGCCACTAGTGCGTGTAGCTATTGAGTACATAAATGTCACTAGTCTAAATTAAGATGTGCTGTTAGTACAAATACACTCTAATTTTTAGAAATTTAGTGTTAAAACAAGAATGTAAATGATCTCATTGATAATATTATATGTGATTATATGTTGAAATTGTATTTTTGAAAATATTGGGTTAGATAAACTATATTAAAATTATTTTTGTCTCTTTCTTTTCACTAAGACATGATTACTAAACAATTTAAATTATATATGTGGCTCACATTTGGGACTTCCATTATATTCTTTCTACAAATGGCTCTTGTGGATTACTCATAGTACTTCTGACAGTCTGATCAAAAGTTGATCATTACCTTTAATATCTCCTGTCTTCTATATGGATAAATAATGTTAGAGAAAGTCCCCAAAATTATATTGATGTCCAGTTAATTTGAATGTTGCCTTTCGTATGACTACACTGTAAGAATGACAAAGTAAAATCACCTTCCATGGCCCTAAACACAATCAATCTCAACTCAGAACATTGTCTGTGGATAAGACTTTAGTTGGCTAATCTCATTCTCAACAGTGGATTTGTTATTTATTTATTCATTCAACAAATATTCTCCATGTACCACCTCAGTATCAGCCCCTCTTTTTAGGTCCTGGGCAGAGAAAAGAAGGGAGATACAGTTTTGAACATGATACAAAAGGGTTCTGTTTTATATGAAGTCAGAGTATCAAAGAAATATCTTCGTTCCCATGTTCACTGCAGCATTGTTCACAATAGCCAAGGAATGGAATCAACCAAGTATCTATCAACAGATAAATATAAAGAAAATGTGTGTGTATGCGTGTGTGTGTACACAATAAAATTCTATTCTGCCTTAAAAAAGAAGGAAATTCTGTCACATGAAAAAACATGGACCAACCAGGAGGACATTATGCTAAGTGAAAGAAGCCAGGCACAGAAAAACAAATATTGCATAATCCCATTTACAGGTGGAACGTAAAAAAATCAAACTCATAGAAACAGAAAGTAAAATAGTAGTAATTAAATGCTAGGGGATGGAAGCAACTGGAGGATATTAATCCAACAACACAAATATTCAGTTACACACAATAAATACATTCCAAAAAACTATTGGACATCATGTTGACTACAGTTAATGACAATATATTGTGTATTTGAGAATTGCTTAGAGAGTAGATTTTAAGTGTTCTCACCACAGAAATAGATATTTATATGAGATAATGCACATGTTAAATGGCTTGAATTAATTCCAAAATGTATACATATATCAAAATATCATGCTGTATACTATAAATATACTCAATTATTTATGATGAATTTAAAAATAAAGTTAAATCAACTTTTTTTCTTTAAAAGAAAGGGTCATGCCCTGATGAAATTTTGAGTTTAATGATGGAAGACAGTTGATACACTGTCCTGAGCAAAATAAGAGTGAGTTAAATTTTTTTTTTTTTTTTTTTGAGGCGGAGTCTCCCTCTGTCGCCCAGGCTGGAGTGCAGTGGCGCGATCTCGGCTCACTGCAAGCTCCGCCTCCCGGGTTCCCGCCATTCTCCTGCCTCAGCCTCCCGAGTAGCTGGGACTACAGGCGCCGCCACCACGCCCGGCTAATTTTTTTTTTTTTTTGTATTTTTAGTGGAGACGGGGTTTCATTGTGTTAGCCAGGATGGTCTCGATCTCCTGACCTCGTGATCCGCCCGTCTCGGCCTCCCAAAGTGCTGGGATTACAGGCTTGAGCCACCGCGCCCGGCCGAGTTAAATATTATGATAGTGACTTGAAGAGGTCTTCTTTAGATGGTTTGGAAAATGACCATTTATTCTTCAAATTATTAAGAAATGGAAACTTACATTGTAATAAGCGGCATGAATTTATTGGTAGAAAAAGTGCGCTTAGTACAACAAATAATTTGAAGCAACACAAGGGAAATTATGGAGGTGAAGTTAACTGCTGTTAAGAATCAAGATGTGGCTACTGTAGTAGCAGAACTGATGTGTTCAAGTTTAATGTTAAAAATGCGAGGCTTACCAGAGTCTTAGCTTTATTTGGAATCACACACAGAAATTAAAGGATCAGTTACAGTCTTATCAGCAAGTGTGAAGGAATCATACCTTTTGGCACTTTAACATGTGTTTACTAATATTTAATGTGCCCGTAAGACGCTTTGAAGGATATAGTTTATACAATTAGAGCATGTGAGAGGGATGAGTCGTAGTGCATGAATCATGCTTGTAATCGCTTTTGAAATTCAAAATCACTAGCAGGCTTTGAAAATGTGTGTTCAGCTTCTAAGGAAAATGGGAGAAGACAAACCTCCCATGGTAAACAAAATAATGCTACAGAAAACATTTCAGAGGAAAATAGTATTTCTTATAGACGCCAATGTCGAAATCATACAGTAATTGCAAGAAAAGAAATTCACTGGATCTGACATTTTTTCCTTTGTGTTGGTCCATGAGTTGTCTATGAATGATGTCAGCTTTCTACTTGTGTTGAAAACATTCAGTGGTTTAGTGCCAGAGTGATTTTGACAAACTTTTTCATTGGTGCCAATTCTCATGATGGTGTGCTCCCAGCGTTTGCCTTTGAATTTCAAATCATTGTAAAACTCCAGGGGTTCACGCTCTGTGAATGAAAAGAGACAAGAAGATGTCAGTCAGTAAAACTGTTTAGCTGCATTTCATCATTTTTTTTTCTTTTTTTTTTCTTGTTGGCTCCAATGTGGCTTGAGACCTAGCATACTGTATGACACAGTAAACTGTTAGACAGAAAGTGCTAATCCAGTCAGAAACAGTGAATCCTCCTAGGAGAAAGTAATAAGCTACTAGAAAGGCATTGCCGACGCCTTGTCATGCCTTCAGGCCCAGAAAACAATTATAAAAATGGTACATTTGGAAATCACTGTGTCCCAGGCAGAAGCAATAAATTCACTGAGTTGATGTACATGATTTGACTACTGATAAAAGGATGAGCTATACGGCAAACACACCTCAACAAGAAAGACAAGAGTATAGTCTGGTATCCAGATGGTATTCAAATATACAGCTGTCAGGAACTGCACTGACAACATTTAGTGAATCTAATCCTGTCAGCCCCTACATTATTTGTTCTATGGTGACAATATCAGTAACCTTATGCATAAAGCTTGGTCAACATCATATCAGTGATGAAATCAGACTATCCACGTAGGCTAGCTTTTGAATAAAACTGCATTATTTTAAACATGTTGAAGAATCTGAACCATATATTCTATGATGTCTCTGTGATTCAGCTTTTAGGAATTTGGCTTGAATTTATTTAAAAAAAAAACCAGATTATAATTATCAGAGAAACAAAGGTTACAGGTTTTACACATCAGCTTTCACTTAAGAGGTAAACCTAAATGTGTATACCACCAGTTCAAGCAATTTTCCTTTAGTTATTGGGACTTAAAGGTAAAGATTGCCATTTGGGATGAGATTAATATACGCTAACACCACACAACATTTGAAGTTTTTACTTATTCTCTTTTTTCATTGTCTCCTTCATTGATGCCTCTGGCCAAATATGATAAGCGATTGGTTAAACAAAAGGATGCTACAATTGTTCACCTTGGTGTGGTTTACATTTTCCTTCTGTATTTCAGTTTGGTGCAGTGTAGATTAATACCTTAGATAATAAACTGGAACACAGTAAAAGTGTGCATTTTCAGTGAATGACTCAATTCATTGAAGGAACAATGAAGCTATATGAAAGCTATCTTGGATATAGGACAAAATCACTTAACCTTTGCCGTGTCTTTTGTTGGTTGGTGTAGGTTATGGAGTTGTACTCAGCAGCTGATTCCAGGAGAGTAATTAGGAAAACAGCCAATTTTCTATTCACAGAACTCTCTCTCTAAAGCCGAATGGAAGACATGTAGCCTTTTCTTTTCCACTGACCCATTGCAAGAAGACTATAAATACCTTCCTTTATTCTGTCCCTTAAGAGAGACTTGAATGGTGAGATTTACTTGCAAAAGTATTCAACAATATGTCAGCCAAATGCACAATTTAGTAACAAACCTATGTTGCCATTTTTATAGACAGCAAAGGGACTATGGCAGATTAACACTTTCTCAGACCTTGTAATCAAATTTTTCCTTGGTCCTGCAATGAATGGAAATGTCTATTTCGGTGCATAGACTTTCATTGCTTTCCAAATATATTCTTTCACATGGGAATGAAATTTGATCATATAACCAATATATCTCAGCAAATTTTACATGCATGACTACTATCTTCATATTGATCTTTTTAAATTGCTATAATATTTTGCACTGTGTCTAAAGTTACTCAGTGTTTCCTTTAACATAATATAAAAGGAAGCCTTGATGATTGCTTCCTCTTTTTACACACCATCTTCTGTGTTTCTTAGTCTTACTTCTCTTAGACAACAGAATTGCAAATATGCCCACACTTCATCTTGTGTGTGCAAATATATATATATATTCCTCTTTATTTATTATAGGGAAATCTCAAATTCTCTTGAGTTTCCATTATTGTCAGCTTGCCCAAGTTAAAATTTAATCTTTCCGTTTAATTCAAACTCTTCCTACTACAAAGAACAAAAACAAAAAACAAAACCAACATTCTCATCATATTGAGTATTCCTCTTCCTATAAAGCTCATCCTTTGTCCTCCTTAAACCTGGATGCCAAAGGATGTTTGTATCAATGTGGCTGGCTAGAGACACATTTGGTACAACTGCTGTCCTCTGGACTTTATGGGTCTCCACAGGATAAAGGTCTGCTCTGACCTCTTCTCTTGGTGTTCAACTTCGGTTTCTACTGAAGCTTAGCTGGCCTTGCCTGTTTCTTGTGAGCAGCTTGTTGCCACCTGCCATAGACACGCATCAAAATGTCCAATTTTGCAATCCCTCTACTGTGATTCCAGACCTTTCTAGTCTCCTGGTTGTCTTCAAATATTCCATAATTCCCAGAAGTCTAGGATCTTTCAGCTTATTTTTGTGCGTCATGATGATGTCTGCAGATTCTGGGGGCTACTCTCCAGCTCAACAACTTACACATCTTCCTTAGCTCTTACCCCTCTATACTTCAGAATGCTACATTGAATACAGGACTTTGCAGTTGGCATTGGCCCTAATGTTATGTTTTACTTATCGTTCCTCTGATCCTCATCTACCAAAACAAAATTTTCTGGAAGCTTTACTTTTGGAAGGATAAGATTCCTAGGTCATATTTCTCAACTAATTTCCACCAGAGTACAGGGAATATCTCTTTGATATGTGATTTAGTAAAAATGAGCTTTGGAATTTAGAAAAATCTTACTTCTTAAAGGCTTATGCTTGAAATTATTGTAATTCCTTAGATTCCCAAAGTGTTAGGGTCCAGATTAAAAAATGGACCCTAGGCCATTCTAAGGTCCATTTTATTCTAAGCCATATTTTCACCCCTTAAGAAATGAATGTCCTTTGTTCAGAAGATAAAAATTCTCAGAAGAGCATGGTTGAAAAGGAAAACATTAAATCATATGTGATAACATATTTTAAATATATAGCATTTTGGGGTTTTGATATATGTATTCATTTAAGAGTTTGTATTCTGGATTCCAGATTACCCAGATTTGAGTTTGAATCCTTACTCCTCTATTTGCTAGGTGATTATGAATCTTAACTATCCTTTGTGTGCCTCAGTTTCGCTGTATGTAAAATAAGGATAATAATAGTATCTATGCACTAACACAAGAGGATGTTAATAAATAAGCTAATATTCGTGAAGTGTTTAGAATACTTCTGTATTAGTCTGTTCTCACACTGCTAATAAACACATACCTGAGAGTGAGGCATTTATAAAGGAAAGAGGTTTAATTGACTCACAGTTCCACATGGCTGGAGAGGCCTCACAATCACTGCAGAAGGTGAATGAGCAGCAAAGTCATGTCTTACATGGTATCAGGCAAGAGGGCATGTGCAGGGGAACTCCCTTTATAAAACCATCAGATCTTATGAGACAGATTCATTATCATGAGAAAAGCACAAGAAAAACCTGCTCCCATGATTCAATTACCTCCCACCAGTTCCCTCCCATGACATGTGGGGATTATTACAATTCAAGGTGAGATTTGAGTGGGTAAATAGAGCCAAACCATATCACTGCACCCCTGGCCCCACCTAAATCTCACGTCCTCACATATTAAAACACAATTGGCCAGCCACGGTGGCTCACGCCTATAATCCCAGCACTTTGGAAGGTCAAGGCAGGTGGATTACAAGGTCAACAGTTCAAGACCACCCTGACAAAGATGTTGAAAACCTGTCTCTATTAAAATACAAAAATCAGCCAGGCATGGTGGCAGGCACCTATAATCCCAGCTACTTGGGAGGCTGAGGCAGGAGAATCTCTTGAACCCAGGCAGCAGAGGTTGCAGTGAGCTGAGATCATGCCACTGCCTGCCAGCCTGGGTGACAGAGTGAGACTCCATCTCAAAAAAACAAAACAAAACAAAAACAATCATGCCTTCCAACAGTCCCCCAAAGTCTTAACTAACTCCAGGATTAACCCAAAAGTCCAAGTCCAAAATCTCATTGGAGACAAGGCAAGTCCCTTCCATCTAGGAGCCTGTAAAATCAAATGCAAGTTAGTTACTCTTTAGATACAATTGAGGTACAGTCATTGGGTAAATATACTCCTTCAAAATGCGATAAATTGGCCAAAACAAAGGGTTACAGGCCCCATGCAAGTCAGAAATCCAGCGGGGCAGTCAAATCTTAAAACTTTGAAATAATCTTTGACTCCATGTTTCACATCTAGGTCATGTTGATGCATGATGTGGATTTTCAGGACCTTGGGCAGCTTTGTTCTTGTGGAGTTGCAGGACTCGGCCACCCTCCTGGCTGCTTTCATATGCTGGCAGTGAATGTCTATGGCTTTTCCAGGTTCATGGCAAAAGTTGTCAGTGGATCTGCCATTCTAGGTTCTGGAGGACAGTGGCCCTATTCTCACAGCTCTAATAGACAGTGCCCCAGTGGGGACTCTGTGTGGGGACTCTGAACCTACATTTCTCTTCTGCACTGCTCTAGCGGAGGCTCTCCATGAGGGCATCACCACTGCAGCATACTTCTGCCTGAACATCCAGGTGTTTTCATACATCCTCTGAAATCTAGGTGAAGGTTCCCAAACCTCAATTCTTGACTTCTGTGTACCCACAAGCTCAACATGACGTGGAAGCTGCTGAGGCTTGGAGCTTGCACCCTCCCAAGCCATGGCCCAAGATAAACTTTGATCTCTTTTAGCCATGACTAGAGCAGTTGGGATGCAGGGCACCAAGTACCTAGGCTGCACACAGCAGGGGGGCTCTGGACCCAGCCCAGGAAACCATTTTTCCCTCTTAGGCCTCTTGGCCTATGATGGGGGTGGGAGCCTCTCATGTTGGCAATTAACATTTGGCTCCTGCTTGCTTATACAAATGTCTGCTGCAGGATTGAATTTCTCCCCAGAAAATGGGGTTTTCTTTTCTACTGCATTTCAGGCTGCAAATTTTTCAAACTTTTATGCTCTACTTCCTCTTGAACACTTTACTACTTAGAAATTTCTTCCAATGGAGACCCTAAATTATCTCACTCAAGTGGAAAGTTTCACAGATCTTTAGGACAGGGGCAAAATGCTGCCAGTTTCTTTGCATGGAAAGAGTGATCTTTGCTCCAGCTCTCAACAAATTCTTCATGTCCCTGTAAGAACATCTCAGCCTGGATTTTATTGTTCATAACACTATCTGCTTTTTGGTCAAAACTATTCAACAAGTCTCTAGGAAGTTCCAAACTTTTCCCCATGTTTCTGTCTTCTGAGCTCTCCAAACTGTTCCAAACTCTGCCTGTTACCCAGTTCCAAAGTCACTTGCACATTTTCAGGTGTCTTTACAACAGTGCCCCACTACCCAGTATGAATTTACTGTATTAGTCTGTTCTCACACTGCTAAGAAAGACATACCTGAGACTGGGTAATTTATAAAGGAAAGAAGTTTAATTAACTCATAATTCTACACGGCAGGGAAGGTCTCACAATCATGGTAGAAGGCAAATGAGGACCAAAGTCACATCTTACATGGCGGCAGGCAAAGGTGATATACAGGGAAACTTCCCTTTATAAAACCATCAGATCTCTTGAGACTTATTCACTACCACAAGAAAAGCATGGGAGAAAACCCATCTGAATGATTCAATTGCCTCCCACCAGGTGCCTCCTACAACACGTGGAGATTATTACAATTCAAGGTGAGATTTCGGTGGGGGCACAGAGCCAATACATATCAACTTCCTAGTATATTATAAGCTCTGCATAAGTAGTTAATATTTATTATAATAATAATGAAAATAAGCAAATAAAAGTAAAATCGAATCTATAATTATAAAAAAAGCTTAAATTATTTTATAAAAAACACAAACAGACAAAATTCTATCAACAGGAATAAAATAACATAAATAAGAACATAAAAAGCTGAAGTTACAGGTTAAGGGAATTTTAGAGAAGAGAAATTCCATATACTCTTATTGCAAAGTAAAAAACTACACATAAAAAAATTAAAAATAAACAGAAATTATACTGAGTACCCACTATATGGCTATATGTCAAGTCTATTCTACATATTGAAGTTACCACTATTGACAAGACAAATAAGTTCCTTGCTCTATGTAGCATAAATTATTGGTGTGGTCCAGAAAACAAACAAGTAAAAATGAATAGCATAAATTAAAATATTATTAAGTACTCCAAAACATAAGCTCAATAAATAGAACAGGAAAATGTGATGAAGAGTATTGATGTGGGAGGTAGAGCTTAGATTCTGTGTTCTAAGGAGCATCTCTTAAAAAGAGATAATAAAGACTTTATAAGCAGATACCTAAATGATGAGAAAAAGACAATCTTGGGAGGAGGTGGGAGCAAGGACACAAAGGAAGCAACAAGGGCAAGGAGAGAACAAGGTGTTCTCAGAAATCAAAAAGAGCACCGTGGAGTAAAGTCTTGGGAGTTTAAGCAGAAGAGTGGCAAATTCTGCTTTATGTTTTTAAAAGAACGCTCTGGCTTCTATGAAAAGAACAGATTATTTGGGGCTAGTATAGACATAGGGATAGCACTTAGAAGGAAATAGTTATATTTCCAGTTATCAATAGTGTCAGATTAGGCAGTCGCAATGGTAGTTATGGGGAAAAAGACCCATATACTATTTATTTGAAAATTTATTGTAGTATTTGCTGGGGATCTGCATACAGGAAAAAATGACTTCCTCTAGCCAAGAATTGGGCATCTACCACACAACTCTCATTAACACATGATTTTTCCAGCTTCTCTTTTAGAAATCTGTGTAGGGCACCAAATTTCACTCCTTCTGAAATTACTTTGCAGTCCCCCATTGTAGAGCATCTGATACTGGCCAGCAAATGAACTCTAAAAGGCTATTTTGAAAGGAAGCTAACATATATGTTTGAAAAGAGGCCAAGTATACATTTGAAAACAGGGGACTCACAATATTACTTGAGAATAATACGGAGTGTGACATTGAAGATTTGCAAAGTCATCATGATGTTGATTCTAAGAGAGTAAAATGTTAAGCATATATTTTATAAATTGTGTGGAAGAAAATCAATCAAACACCATTAACATAAGCGTTTATTGAAAATGCCAGGCATGAGAAGGCTCCAAATGAACATTCATACTTGAAGCAGGAGTGCAGAGGGTTTTAAGGAGGTTTGACAGGAGGGGTGAGCTGAAGTTCATGTTTGTCATAGATATTTCTCGAAAAGAAAGGGATTGTTTGTGCAGATCTGTTATTGTTTAGGCAATAAGACTTTTGTCAACAGTGTTGGACTAAAGCAGTTAGGAGTTGGGATTATGCACAAGGGCATGGGAGAAAGGTATAAGAAGCACTGTGGAAAATTCTTTGTCCTTCAGTATCTCCTCTTGCAATTGAGTTTTAATTTTTGGAATACCTAACATGGCCTCTACTGGATATCAAGGGGCTGATTTTGTAGTAAATGTAGATACAGAAAAGTGGCTATAAGGATAAAGGAAAGATAGAACTCTAGGATGGTGCCTTGATTTTGCGCTGTTTATTGATTCTAATCCTGCCTCCTATCCATACATAAGTATTAATGAAAAATTCTCATGCAGAGAAAGGGAATGTTTGATCCACTAAACTCCTCCCACATTCACATACTTGCCTTAGGAATGTTGTATTGCATTCTGATATGGTTGGCTTGTTGAGGTAGCAGGTAGATCACTTTCCTGGGAATTGGGACCCAGGCTGTCCATGAAATATATTCATCATTTCATATCCCCTGTCAGTTATTCAAGAAACAAGTGTGGTCCTAAAACAGTAATCAGAATTCACAAGGTAAGCCTAGGGCAGATTGGACAGTAAGTGTCTTCTCTCTTTGAGCCTCACTTTTTTGAGTGTAGATTTTAAAGAGGTCTGGTATAGGTTTCTCTGCAGCAGCTGCTGACATAACAGCTAGTCAGCACTTCAATGAGTTGAGCCTAAAGCCTCAGAAAACAAGGCAGGATAACTTTAGTTAGTTAGCTTAAATATACTGAACACATTTTCGTATCCTTTGGGCTTAGGAAGAATATTTTATTTGTGTGTCTTAAGTTCTGCTGTTGCTGTTGTTTAAATGTATCAAATCTTTCTCCCCTGAGGTATAAAGCAGCTTCGTTTGAAATAAAATACTAAGGAGGCACAGTGCCTTCCCAAGGGCAAGGAGATTCCCAGTGTACAAGAATCAAGGTGTTGCTATGTGAAAAATGTTCCTCCACAGCCACCATGGAGGCCCATGGATTGATTTCAGGAAAAGAAGAAAAAAAAAGGAATCTATCTGATCAGAGAGCAGAATCTAAGTAATAGTTACGAAGAAAAACAAGATATAGGAATGGCCAAAATAATGTTAGTCATTCTACTACTCTTGAGTTCTGTAAGTTTCCAGAGCAAACCAAAACATAAATCTCTCTTTTGCTTCCTGTTCCACAAACAACAAACTGAAAGGTCAATCAAGAGATGCCTTCCACTTCGTCTTACTTAGGGCGTCCTCTTTTACCAATGGGCAATACTGTGCCTTTGCAGTATGTAGTACCTGAGCACACTTAATGTTAAAAGTTAGAAGTTGCTTAGCAACCCCTTTACTACTTACGTGTTGTAGATACAACTGACAAGACCAAGGGCATAAGCAATGGTCGACTTTTCTACTAACAAGTTTGCATAAACTCTCCCAAACTCTCATTTACTGTAACTCTTTGAACTTGAAATATCAGCCTCTTTGTAATGGAGAAAGACACACAATTACCAACACTTTATTTTTTCTAGAAATCCTTTAAGGCTGAGAAGGAGATAGACTGTATGTTCAGTCCAAAAGAAGAAATTGCTCACTAATGAGGGCAAAACATTCTCCTGTGTCCAGCTGCCCCCACAGGCTCATTCACAGTTTTGATTCAGAGTCATGCTTTTCCATCTATGGACACAGTTTCCCAGTCTTTCTCCATATCAGCCATTGTCTGGGGCTTTTGTCAGTTCATCAAGTCCAATGAAGCTAAGAAACAAAAAAAATCATGTAGGTGATATTTTTCAGTCTACCTTTAGTAATGTCTAAAGAAGAACAGTCTATTGTACAGTTTCCTAGCTGAAAGAAGCTATTATCATTGTCTATTTCATTCTTTCCATAGTATATAGGGCTGTCACTCTGCCCTTGTGCACTTTTAAACTGTAGCAACTTAGTTTTAAGGTAGAATAAAAACCACCTAAAAATGGCGTGTTGAAGCCATTTTATAAAAGTTCAGAATCTACATTATATAATTGTTCAAAATGATTTTTTAGTTGATATCTTGAGACAAATGGAAAATAGGTACGAACAGGGAAGTTCTAAACTGTGTGCTGTGAAAGACAAAATTGAATTCAAAACTCTCTGGGTGAAGAAAATTCAGTATGCCAGATATATGCAGATTCTTTCTACTGTATTAACAGCTTAAGTGATTCAACTTTTAAAGTCTGAAAGGTAGAAAAGCTGGAGAAATTTCACATGCTCTTCTATTCCTGTCATGATTCAAAATGGAGTATCTCTGTTTTAGCCTGCCTAGGCTCAATATATGTTGATTTTTAAAAATTGAGAGAAACTGTTTATGTCCCTCACATTGCCATTTGCAAACTCCCCACCAACCCTTTTGTTTGTTTGTTTCCTTTTGTGTTTTCCTTCCTGGATTTAAGCATTTTTTACAGGCTTACGATTGGCCCCTAGAGAGTCTTAAGTCACAACCATCATTACTGTGTACCAGTTGCTCAAGTACATCTTGAGATTCCATCAAGATATTTTCTGAAAACTGTTCACTTGAGAATTGTATCTATCCCGGGGATAGGAAATAGAAAGAAACACATGTTAGGGCAAGTAGTTACAGTTCTTATACTGTTGAGTAATATTCCTTATGATAGTGATTTAATTACATTGATTTATTGATTTTGCTGCAGTTCAGTTTGCAAGTGTTTGGGATGAGTCACAACCACAAAGGGGCTATAAGTCAGGAATGACTAAAAGAAATCTCAACATACGCCTGATGTTAAGAAAAAAAAAAAAAGCAGAAAATATAGAGGAAAAACTGAGGAAAGGGTAACTAGGGATTGTGACAGTGACTGTTTTTGTCACATTGTGTTTTTGTTTTCTCTCCAACGGGATACACATACATTTTATAGCAGTGGATGTCAGACTTCAGTGTGTACAAAAATCGCCTGGGGTTTCTGGTTAAATGTGCAGATTCCTGGGTGTCATCCTGAAGTTTTTGACTTCATAGATGGTTGTTGATATTTTTGTTGTTACTGTTGTTCTGTGTGTGTTGGGGAGGGGTAGTGTGTGTGTGCATCATGGATCTGTTTATTTACGCAGCACTCAAATTGATTATAATATAGATAGTAGAAGGGCCACACATTAACATTAACATGAACCCCAGCTCTAGGTGCCCTGGGAAGATACTGTATGGTAATTGTGAGTATGATCCAAATCCCTCAACTCTCTAATTAGACTGGTGATGTAACCCTCTGTACCTATGTAGGAAATAGTAAGGATTAAACAGAACAAGCTGAATGGGATAGCAGGCAGTGTATTGTATGTAACAGATACTCCATAGATCAGCAGTCCTCAGCCATTTCTGGCACTGGGACTGGTTTCATGGACATTTTACCACAGACATAGGGAGCAGGGTGGGAGGGTTTTCGGATGATTCGAGCATATTACATGCATTGTGCAGTTTATTTCTATTATTATTATATTGTAATATACAATGAAATAATTATACAACTCACCAAAATGTATAATCAGTGCAAGCCCTGAACTTGTTTTTCTGTAACTAGACATTCCCATCTTGGGGTGATGGGAGACAGTAACAGATCATCAGGCATTAGATTCTTATAAGGAGTGTGCAACCTAGATCCCTCTCATGTGCAGTTCACAGTGGGGTTCACGCTTCTATGGAATCTGATGACACCACTGATCTGATTGGAGGTGGAATGAAAGCTATAGGGAGCAGCTGTCAATACAGATGAAGCTTCGCTTGCTGGCTGGTGCTCACCTCCTGCTGTGCAGTCCAGTTCCTAACAGGTGCCGCTCTGTGGCCTGGGAGCTGGGGACCCCTGCCATAGAATGTTAGTTCAGTTTTCTCTAGCTCTGTCACCAACCACATATTCTTAAATGTGACTTCATGGTTTCGTCTTTGTAAAACAGTGATGGTATAAATTAGTAGACTGAATCAGCAAGTGGGAGCAGTATGGTATCAAGGAAAACTGGTTTGAGCTTTGGTGGATCTCATGAGACAGTACCTCAATTTGGTAACATCATTTTAGGGTTTCAGATTCGTATTTCATCAGCGTTCATGGATGATGAGGCCTGAGCTGGAGGACTGAGTCATGCTAAATAACACATCTCAACAAACTAAGGCAAATACGAGTTTTCTAAATCGTCAAACTTCCAGTGAGAAATAAAGCATTTTTACTGGTAGGTACGCCAACATGTTTATAATCAATGATCTCTACCGCTGTATTTGAACTGCATGGGAATCGAGAAAAAAAAATCAGGACTGAAAGTAAAAATTAACTTCTAGAAATCAGTGTCAAAGTGTTATAAATATTTGAAGCTCATTTGATTGAGCTTCATAAATTGATAGTTGCTTGGGGAGCATGAAATCAGAACAGGGGAAATTAGGTTAATTAAAATTTTACTGACTTTGAAATAAGACATTCTGAGAAAGGTATCTAAAAAAATCCAGCTCTGTGTAAATACTCAATATCACTTGACAACACCCTGTCCTTTAGCTCTGGCTCCTTTTCCCTTGATGAGGATCAGCATTTCTTTCTCAGCATAGGTATTTGCCAGGCTTGATATGTGCTCTTTATCATTTCCTGTATGTATAGAAGCATTGACAAGTTCCAGCCAAGCATCTGCCAGAGTGAGCCTCTAAGAAACAGATTGCAATAGGTATGACTCTTCGGCCAATAACTCAGTTATGTCAATTATATAATTTTGTTTTCTATAACTACACTTAATTTCATTTTAACATTTTTTTCTCAGCAGATTGTGAGGAAACTTTTCATCAATCATTACTAACAGTGTACATTTGCTCCTAAAGATTATTACCAGAGGTATTTTCCTCCCGACATCCTACTGTGGTCATAAATGCCTATGACATTTTTCATATTTCCAGGCAAGATGATATTTGTATTAAGTTTGCACTTAAGAATTAGTGCAGCTTCATAGTCATTTTTTTATTTTTCCTGTGAATTTTTAGTAATATATGTTATTAAATTATAAGCAAAAGTTTACTTGATCTTATACAATTATTAAGAGTTGTCTCTTCTCCATAATTTTCAAAGAAGTAACCGCACTTAATTTTATTTAACCTCTGAAATAAGTCTTTGTTCAGGTAACTTGAAAAGAACACTTTAGAGGACTAAGCAAAATATGCAGATTGACACAATTTTCATTAGTAGGACACAGAATCTCTCATGATTAATGTTATTTATTTAATAATTTCCCAACAGAGGTTTTGTTTAAATTCATGAGCTTTTGATCGCTTATTTCTCTAAATCAACAAAATTGATCTAAGTTACATTATCTCATAGTTCAATAACTTTCTCTGTTCTATGGTCCCTCTGAAATATATTACATCTATTGCTTGTTTATGATAACATGTTTAATTTTCAGAATTTCTAATTGGTACTTTTACATGTCAACTCATTCCTGATTTATATCCACCTATGCTTTGTTCCATAATTTCCTGTTGGTGATTTATGATCTTACTTCTTATTTTATCTCTCTGAGTATTTCAGGTAGATTCATTTTATAATAATTTTAAAAATATACAACATTATCTGCATACCCTCATAAGTTAATTCTTTCTCCCTGAGTTTTTTTAATACTATCCTTAAGTTACTAGTTTTTTTCTTTGTGCTTTAGACCTTGATATGCCAATTCATCTTGAATAGGTGTTTGTGTATGCATGGGCACATATTTACTTTCTATTTCCCATGTTTACCCATCTGTGTCTAGTTGTTTCCAACCTGCAAATTGGGATCTTATATTTACATTGGAGTCGCAGAGTTCTCATCTTGTAGAGATGCCAGAGTTATAGTTCCTGAATCTATATGACTTACCTTGGTCCCAGTTGTGTAGACATCTATATTCCCTCCAGCTTTCCTAGATAGCAACACTGGGCAGTGACTGTGACTTTTTTGCATTTACTATTGTGGGTGTTTCAAGACTTCTGCATGATTCTTGCTTGCTGCGACATAACAGGGGAATTTATTAATTTTTACTTTGATACAACTAATTCCCCAATTGCCTCCCCCAGAATTTGATCTAGAAACTTCATAGAATTATCATTCAGGCTTCATTTATTGTTGTGGGTTTCAGTTCCACTTTTGTTCGTTGAGATAGTTATATGGTGTAAAAGTACTTTAACTATCATGCTAGGTATTTAGAACCAAGGTGGAGAGGGATTCTACATATAGTTACAGCAATATCTTGACCAGAATTCACAAGTATAAGCATTCTGCATCCATATTTCTCTTGAACATGAATTCAAAGGCAGAAAGTTAAATTCAATAATTGCTCTTGACTATGCTACTTTTAAAATACGTGTGAACTTAATTGATGGGAAATATGAAAATAAGGACTTATCTAGGTAGCTCTTTCCATTCATAATTATTCCTTACCTTTCCTTCTCTGTCTCTTATATGCATTTTCTAAACTTTACTTCTACAAAGCACACTTCAAAATTTAAAAGTTCAGTTTCTCAGATCAAATTTCTCCTACCAATCTCAAGTCTTATAACAAGACAGACTTGTCAGTTATCAGATTCAACTCTGAGGTCTAACCTTGGAACTTTCCTCTTGATTTAGATGAAAATGTCAGGAAGGAATTTGAGCAAATATTTCATTTTCCTAGTTAGGTCAGATAATAATTTAGCTTAGATAGAATGCCATAAAATAGAGTTCCCCAGCTTTTTTAAAATAAAACTTTGCACACATTTTTGTTGATAGTAGGGAGAATCAATTCACATATTCATCAAAACAGCAGATAATATACTTTTATGTAATTGTTTGCTGGATTTCCTTTACTATAAATGTCATGTTCATAAAATCATGAGATAAATCTTCAGTGTATCAATCACAAATTATTCATCTTATTCTGTTAATTTTGATGTTTCTTGAAAAGCTAATATTTGATAATATTTCTTATAATTAGACTATGTCAAGAATGATGCAGGATTTCAAATTTTATCCTACTTCCAAGCAAATAGGTTAGCCTGCCACAATCTCAATAATGGTAGCAAAAGTCATGAGGCTCCTGGATCAGAGACATGGGATTTTTATTGCTCATGGCAATAACAGTAGCCAAAGCTTCACACTGATTTACATCAGTTCTCTACGCTCTCCAATCCTAAGGAAATGCAAAGGGCCCATCTTGGATGCTTGCACATGAAATTGGTCATATGTTGCAGGATAGAAACACAGCTTGGGGGATTCACCATCATTATATTTATTATTTTATTTTTTTCTCATTTGTTTATTTTTGTAATTTTTTAAAATAATTTCAACTTCTATTTTAGATACAGGTGCAAGTTTGTTGCATGTGGATATTGTATGATACTGAGGTTTAGGATACAACTAATCCCGTCACTCAAGCAGCGAACATAGTACTCAATAAGTAGTTTTTCAGTTATTTTCCACTGCCTCATTCCACCTCTAATTATCTGCAGTGTCTATTGTTGCCATCTTTATGTCCACGAGTACCCAGTGTTTAGCTGCCACTTATAAATGATAACATGTGGTGTTTGGTTTCCTGTTCCTGCATTAATTTGCTTAGGATAATGGCCTCTAGCTGCATCTATACTGCTGGAAAAAAAAATGTTTTCATTTTATGTTATGTCTGCATAGTATTCCATGGTGTATATGAACCATATTTTCTTTATCACATCCATGAATGGTGGACACCTAGGTTGATTTCATATCTTTGCTATTGTGAATGGTGCTGCAATAAACTTATAGGTACATGTGTCTTTTTGACAGAACAATTTATTTTCCTTTAGATATATACCCATTGTCGGGAATGCTGGGTAGAAGAGTAGTCCTATTGTTACTTCTTTGAAAAATCTCTAAACTGCTTTCCACAGTGGCTAAACAAATTCACATTGCACCAAGAGTGTATAAGCATTCCTTTTTCTCTGTAGCCTCATCAACATTTGTTGCTTTTTGTGTTTTTAATAATAGCCATTCTGACTTCTATGAGATAATATATCACTGTGGTTTTGATTCACATTTCTCTGATTATTAGTAATGTTGGAATTTATTCATACATTTGTAAGCCAAATGTATGTTTTCTTTTGAGAAGTATCGGTTCATTTTCACTGACAATTTTTTAATGGGGTTGGTTTTTGCTTGATGAAATATTTAAGTTCCTTATAGATTCTAGATATTAGATCTTTGTCAGACACATAGTTTGCAAGTATTTTCTTCCATTCTATGAGTTGTTTAATGATAGTTTTTTTTAATCCTATACAAAAATTCCTTTAATTAGTTCCTACTTCTCAATTTTTGTTTTTGCTACAATTGTTTTTGAGGACTTAGTAACAAATAATTTGCAAAAAATTGATGTCCTGAATGGTGTTTCCTAGGTTTTCTTCTAGGATTTTTACAGTTTGAGGTCTTACCTTTAAATCTTCAGATCATCTTGAGTTATTTTTGTACACAGGGAAAGGTAAGGGTCCAATTTTATTCTTTCACATAGATTAGCCAGGTATCCAAGCACCAGTTACTGATGAGGAAGTCCTTTCCCCATTGCTTATTTCTGTTGACTTCATCAAAGATCAGATGATTGTAGGTGTGGGGCTTTATTTATTTCTGGATTTTCTATTGTGCTCCATTGGTTTAAGTGTCTCTTTTTGTACCAGTAGCATGCTGTTTTGGTTACTAAAGCCTTATAGTATAGTTTGAAGTCAAGTAATGTGATACCTCCGGATTTTTTTTTTTTTTTTTTTGTGCTCAGGATTTCTTTGGCTATCTTAGCTCATTTTTATTTCATATGAATTTTAGAACAGTTTTTTTCTAATTCTGTGAAAAAAATGACACCAATAGTTTGATAGGAATAGCGTTGAATGTGTAGATTGCTTTGGGCAGTATAACCATTTTAATGATATAGATTCTTCCAATCCATGAACATGGATTGTTTTTCCATTTGTTTGTATTGTGTTTGATTTCTTCCCGCAGTGTTTTGTAGTTCTCTTTGTGCAGATCTTTACCTGCTTTGCTAGCCATATTCCTAGATGTTTCATTTTCTTTCTGGCTATTGAAAATCATATTGTGTTCTTGATTTGAATTTCAGCCTGGACATTATTGGTGTATAGATGTAACACTGATTTTTTATATTAATTTTGTGTCCCCAAACTTTAATAAAATTGTTTATCAATTTTAGTAGGCTTTAGGCAAAGTCTTTAGGGTTTTCTAGGTACAGAATCATATCATCAGCAAAACAGATAATTTGATTGCTTTTTCTATTTGGATGTCTTTCCTTTCTTTCTCTTGCCTGGTTGCTCTGGCTAGCACTTCCAGTACTATATTGAATAAGAGTGGTGAAAGTGGGCATCCTTGTCTTGTTTCAGTTCTTAAGGATAATGCTTCCAGTATTTCCCCACTCATTATGATGTTAGCTGTTGGTTTTTCATAGATAGTTCTTATTGTTTTGAGGTATGTTTCTTCACTGCCAATATGCTGAGAATTTTTATCATGCAGGGATGTTAAATTGTATTAAAGGGGGTTTCCATGTCTATTGAGACAAACATATGGTTTTCAAATTTAATTTTGTTTCTGTGGTGAACCACATTTAATGACTTGTGTATGTTTAATCCATCTTAAATCCCAAGAATAAAGCCTACTTTATTGCGGTGAATTAACTTTTTGATGTTCTGTTGAATTACAGTTGCTAATATTTTGTTGATGATTTTTGCATCTATGTTCATCAGGGATATTGGCTTTGAGTTTTATTTTTTCGTTGTGTTTATGTCTGGTTTTATTATCAAGGTAATGCTGGATTAATAGAATGATTTAGGGAGGAACCCTCCTCTTTCATTTATTTGGAATAGTTTCAGTAGAATTGGTACCAACTCTTCTCTGTACATCTGGTAGAATTTGGCTCTGAGTCCATCTGGTCAAGAGCTGTTTTTGGTTGGTAGATTTTTTATGACTAATGCAACTTCAGTACTCAATATTAGTCCATTCAGGGCTTTAATTTCTTCCTGTTTCAATCTTTGGAAGTTGTATGTTTCAAGGAATTTTTTATCCATTTCTGGTTGGTAGATTTTTTATGACTAATGCAACTTCAGTACTCAATATTAGTCCATTCAGGGCTTTAATTTCTTCCTGTTTCAATCTTTGGAAGTTGTGTGTTTCAAGGAATTTTTTATCCATTTCCACTAGATTTTGTACTTTGTGTGCATAGGCTTGTTCATAATAGTGTTGGAAAATCTTTTGCATTTCTGTCAGGTAAGTTGTAATGTCACTTTTGTTGTTTCTACTTGGGCATACTTGAATCTTCTCTCTTTTTTCCTTTGTTAATCTAGCTAGTGGTCTATTGATCTTGTTTATCCTGTCAAACAATAAAATTTTGGTTTTGTGTTCCTTCGTGTGAATTTTTGAGTCTCAATTTCATTCAGTTACAGTATTTTGGTTTAAAGTCTGTTTTATCTGATGTAAGGTAGTGACGCCTGCTTCTTCTTGTTTTCCATTTGCCTGATAGATCTTTTTCCAACCTTTTGAGCCTATGTGTGTTATTACATAGGAGATGAGTCTCTTAAAGACAACAGACAGATAGGTCTTGCTATTTTATCCAACTTACTCTGTACCTTTTAAGTGAGGTGTGTAGGCTATTTACGTTCAAGTTTAATATTGATATATGAGGTTTTGACCTAATCATGAAGTTGTTAGCTGGTCACTTTGTAGTTTTTATTGTGTGGTCTCCCACCATCTTTTTAGAAAGCAAAAGGAAGTCTACTTTTTCATAGGTTGAAACAAAATTAAGATTGAATTAGAAGTGTTACTTATTCTGTCAAGATTGCCCTGCAAATACAACCCTGAGAAATTTTCCTGGTAAAGAGTGATTAGGGCATTGCCTTCTAGATTTCCCCAGAAAGAACTTTTATGGATGCTCAGACTTCATGGGGTATTGCCTCTCCCTAAACCAAATAATGAAGCATAGTTGTATGAAACTTACTAGATATTTAAAGATGCTATGATTAACAATATAAGTAAATAGCCAACAGTTACTCACCATTGTGCTATGTACTTTATCTGTTTTATCACAATTAGCTTCTATTATTTCTCCCCTTGAACTTTTAGTCCCTTCTTTTTGAGATAAGTAAACAAAATCTTAAATACTTTAAGACTGGACAAAAAGAAGTTTAGAAAGATTATAGAAATAATTTTTATAAAATAATGATTATGACAACTACAATCAAAATAATAGTAATAATAAGCTTTAATATAACTGGTATAGATTTTTTAAATCTAACCCTCACAATAACACACTGAGATCCGTTATTGCCATTTCTAGCTCAGGATACTGAGATTAGAGAGATTAAGTAACCCTGGACAGGCTAACTATTCATTGCAAAGACAGGGAAAGATTGCTCCAGAATGTGCGTTTTCAACTCATTTGCTGTATTCTCGCTCAACAAGTAATTATGTTTTCATACTTACAAAAGTATCCTTTTTGGTACTATACACAACATATGCAATCTTTGTTTATGCTATTTTATATAGTTGCAGATTCAACATTTTTATTAATTTTTCTATGTTGTAACACGAAGTAATTTGCTTCAAACTCTTAGATCATGAATAAGAAAATCTTTGTTGTGGGTTCTGTTATAGACCACTAAGGCATGCTTTTGTGGAAAACAAGTAGCAATTTAGGAAATATGAAAGCTGAACAGACCATTGTAGATACCATATTAAATAGATTATTAAATTTTCAATCTACCTGCTACTCAGTCACTATATTCAGGGACAGGAGTATCTATGATCAAGACTAACAATTGCAAAAACAATTCAGAAATAATGGATAAATCAAATAGAAAACTGAACAATACATATAATAATATATAGAAATTGTGTTGCCTAAAGTAACTATTTGAGAAGCATTGAAATTGTTGAGAAAAATTCTTTGATAAGATGCTTGAAGTAGAAGTTAAGAAAAGATACATTTTTGTTTTCATAATAATTGATAATACTTGAACTATTTTGAGTGATTATTTCTCAGAGGTTATTTGTTTTCCTAAATGCTACAGTAAGATTTATTTTACCAATCAGAGTTTTGTAGCTTCAGTTACCTTATACCACTGCCTCCCAGGAAAGAATTTATCATATTCTGGTGACAATTCTGGTAAAAAGGTTACAGGAGATGTCAAGTCCAGGTAATATGTGGGGGAAGAAAGAGCGGGATTGCTGAGGGGAATCACCTGCCATGGAACTGAGGAGAGTGCTTGGAGAACAGAAATATTTAATAATAATTTTTAAAGTGTTTCACTATAATATATGCAATGTAATGGCTAAATTTATAGCCTCTACAAAATATTTAGTAGAAAACTTGGGACTTTTAAAAAGTTTTATTGTTTCTTTTTGAGGAATTCAAAGGGGTGACTTTTGAAATACACCATTTCAGTAATTGCAGCATAGTATAAGTTGATGTTCATATCGTAAGGAAAAATGAAAGTCTTGTGTAGACTGGAACATTCTATCACCATGGCAACTTTACGGAGAACAAATTTCTCTGAATTAGCAGCTGGGTCAAGGATATTATCATCATCAACCACCTGTCCCTGATTTAGATTTTAGTGGAACATGTACCATGTTTTGGTAGATTGCTGACCTACCATGGACATGTAAAGGATTCATTCATTCTACTCTTTTCTTGCCTTGGACTTAAGGAGACTTGCTATGAAATTATCGAGTTGAGCCTTTACCTGTTAAAGTTATCAATAACAATGACGGAAGCTGGGAAGAGGAAGCATTTGGAGAAATTGGGTTGGCTGCAAACTGGAAAACACAAGAAAACCCATAGTAATGATTAGAACTAATTAATTATAGAGGCAAATGAAAGTTGACAGAAGGAAAAAGAACCCAGAGCTAGAGTATCAAGAAAGTATCTAAGAGTGACTTCGTAGTCTCTAAATATTCTTTTTATCACACATAATACTAGTAAAATTGTTAAAACATTTACCTTGCATATTTAACACTTGAAATTTATTCATATAATAAATATACTCTGTAGCAATCATTATTAGTACTCACCAATATTCAGCTCTTCTTTCTTTTTTGGGCATACAGGCAACTATATTTCCTGGCCCTTTTAGTCAGTGGAGTAGCGAAATGTCCTGCAGAATTTTCCCGGTGTTGCCTTTTCAGGCCTCCAAAGTGGAGGAAACCATGTGTTCATCTTGGTGCATCTGCAGGATAATGGAGACTCTGTCATACTGGTTGTCTGAGAAACTGTGTGGAGCAAAGCCCTAGGCAAACTATTGTGGCTTAAAACTCTAAAATACATTTATCTCTCATTTTTCTGACCATGAGAGATGAATACATTTTACAATATTAAGCCATTGAAATTTTGAAATTGTTACCACATCATTACTTAGATTATGGTAAACAACATATACACACCAGGTGAAACTTAAAATTACTAATACAAAAATATATATAGAAACTTGAACTTGCATATCTTCTTTCTGTACCCCATTGCATATTTCTGAGCATTCCCTTGGATACCTTTGCTCCCATTTGGAAATCACTGCTCTAGACATCACCTAATATTACCAAGAGAATATATAGACATATAAAGTCAAGTGTGATACTTCCTTAGAGTTTTATTTTTTAAAAAATAAATTATTTAATCCTGAAAAGGGTGCACTTTGTCACCAGGTGAAGTTTGGTTACTTTCCTTGCATGTTATAAGTGGTAGCATTCTGGCTACAATCAGCTGTAATACAACCTTTGGTTATAAAAAGAAACAACACTTCTTAACAAGAAAATATAAAAATTAATAATGAATACTGTAAAAGACAATTCTTATATAGAATTTACAAAAAAATGTGAGGATTAAATAAATATTATAAGAATTGTTATTCCTAACCCATATCATTCTTCCAAAAATGCCAGATGTTGTATTTTTTCATTGATTTCTAAAAAATAAATAAAATAATACTTTATTGAAGCCAATATCTTCCCACTATTGGCTACCGACTGTCAGATAAATATGGTGTCATAATAGTTTATGCTACCTAGTTATTTGAAAAGTTTTCTATCAGTTGCCAGGCAAATTGAAGATAAGGTAATGTATTTGCCATGTTTATTTTATTTGCATACAATATAAAGTAAAATCAAATTAACTAAAGCAAAAGAAGAAATGTATTGGCTTATATAACTGCAAAGTCCAAGGAGTAAACTTGCTCTAGGCATGGCTGAATCCAAGAGTACAAACAATATCATTAGAGATCTATCTCATTTTCTCTCTCTCGACTCAGGTTTTCTCCCTGTTGATTTTATTTTCAAATAAACTTATTATATGTGCCAGGATAGCTGTGCCAGTTAGTTCTGGACTTTCATTATGTTCAACTTCTGAGATTCCAGAAGCAAGATCAATCTTTGTAATTACCATGCCCCCAAAATGTTCAGATTAGCCACATTGGTTACATGTCTTCTGTAATGTAAAAGCACAAACAACTATTGGTTTCTTTGCAGAAGAGAAAACCCTCAAAAAGGAAAAGACCTAAGTAACTCAGAAATGGAAATACCTGACCTGTGCAGGGAGGGCTTCTGATTCAGCTCTTGCAGACATCATATCTTGAAAAGAAAACGGTCTACTATGTTTTTGGTTAAAGACTATGAAATAAAATCTTCTACAATGCTATATTTCCTACAACCAAATCATTTTTAGTAATGAATAGCAGAAGAGAGGATAATAATGCTTTCCTTTGCAACTAAAAGAACAGAATTTTAAATGCACACTCTTCAGAAGTTCAAGTCAAACAATGAAAATTCAAGTAGATATTCAGAAGGAACATCTCAAAAAAAAGTAGCACTGCTAAACTGCAAAAGTCCAGTGAAAATCTAGAGTTAACATTATTTAAAATATAACTAGATTAATCAGTCGTATCTCTGGATGGTAAAGCAGACGATGAAATTAAAAGTTACAAAGCGAATGGAAGGTCAAGAACTCTACCCTTTACTAGAGGCAGCCAAGTGAAAGATTGTGAATTGAGATCTCAGTGGTTCAGAGTGTGAATTATTGGTTTTCAGGTCTTTGAAATCTCTAAGTGAGAATGTTAGTGGAGTGGGGCAAATTCATTCTTCCTGCACAATCATTAAAGACTCATATTGTCTTTCAATATTCTCTTTTATGATTAAAAATGATGAGTGAGTAGCACATTAACAGAGCCACTATAATATACAAATACAACGCCATTCAAAAAAGCCAGTGTTTTGCTTTAAAAAAAAAATTAAGCATTAGATTTTATCTCCTTTTTGATTGCCTCTCACATTAGTCAGAAACCTCTAACTTCCTGGATTCCTTAATAAAAACTTCAAATCATGCGGCAAGACATTTGACATAACGGAATTTTCACTAACATCCTTTCAGCAGCTAGCAACTTTAGTCTCAGGAGGAGATCTTTCACCCTGCTCTGGGTTATTAAAGCTAATTAAAGTGATGACCCTTATTTGCCAAACTGTCACTCAAGGTCTCTGGAAGGGACATCCTATTCCTTCTCATTCCTCTGTTCCTTTTCTGTGGTGTTAGCAGAAGAAAGGAAAGAAATGCTATCCCACTGGGGCTCCAAGCTGAAAGCAAACTCTGTGAATCGTTCTTTTTACAGGAGCAGCAATCTCTCAATTTACTTTTAAGGAAACATTATCCCCCACCATTTAATTCACAGGTGGGGAACTGTTTAAATATAAACAACTTTTGCATGTTTCTAGAACAAACTCTTCCACCAAATTTTCTAAATTAGGAATGCATCTTTTTTACAAAATAATCTCAAATAAAATTTTAAAAGCTCTTCTAAAGTGTACCAAAATTTTGATAGAAGATAAAGAACTCCTTTTGGAGGAATTGTATAAGAGAAACTGCTTGAATTTACGGGATTTTGAAAGACCCAGTCATACAAAGAAAATTAATAATTTAGAAAAACTTTATTTTGAATGTCTAGAATGCTGTCATAGGAAAATTCTATCCTCTGATTTTCCCAAAATTTCAGAAAAAATAATTATTTTGCTTTGAAACAAATTAATAATGCTTGCTTTTTGAAATTCCCCTTTACTGTCTACTTGTGAAAATGTAAGTATATTATGTCTACATCAAATTTTTAATCATGTTAACTTGAGTGTGAGCAGCAGTATAGTTAGGAATGCTTTGGGCTACAGTAAATACACTTAACATGAACTTAAACAAGTAGGAGTTTATTATCCCAGATAAAGAATTGTGAAAATGGCAGTTTAGTGGTAATTCAGTGGCTCCAGCATATCGCCAGTGTTTCAGGCTTCTGCTGTTTTTCTGATCTTCCAAACTTAATGTGTCAGTCCTTGACCTCAAGTTGCCAGAAGTCTTGTCCACCTCCAGCACCACATCACAGTTTAGGGTAGGAGGGACAGGATGCTGCGGAGAGCCTGCTAGCTGAGTGTGTGTCATCCAGCAGGCTTTTCCTTAAGTCCCATAGGCCAAATGTTACATGGCCACACGTACATATCGGTAAGCTCAGAAACAGGGAATTTTGGATGTAGAACAACTAAAACATGCAACAGTATCTGCTGTTGTTCATTCTCTTTGATATAAACATGTAATAATGACCAGATGCCACAATTCTATAAAAAACTATACATTTAAAAAATATTGAAACATTTCTAAATTTGAGGACAAATTTCAATTAATGGGTACTAATATAAAATATATTTTATATAAAAAAGCAATTACAATTAAATCAACAATACATCATAAAGCTGTGAAAAGCTGTCTTATGTGTATCACAGTATGTTAATTCTCAGTCAGATGTTTTTCTTCTGTTTTGTGTGTCTAATTCTTTAAATGTAATTATTAACATTTTATCATGCAAGTTTCATTAAAGGTATAAATAATTCATAATTGTTTAGGTAACCATGTGGTGAATCTTCATTCAGATGATGATTACAAACAGAAAGTACTCAGCTAGTCACACTGGAAATTGCTCTGCCTGTTTGTAATGAATGTTTGTTAAATTTTTGATAAACCAATTTTTAAAAAGTATATGAAAAATAGGTGCATGTCATCTAGAAGTGCAACTTTCTTGTGGCCCAGTATCACTGATTTTATTAGCTGTTTGTCTATAAACTTTGTCATTGTGAAGGCAAATGAATTGTAAAATATTTGATGGCCTTATTTTTTAATCTCATTGAAATGATTTACAAAGTTGAATTATGTGAAGATGATTGGAAATGATCCACGTCATTTCCTTCTGTGTATGATTGCTCTATCTCATGTATGATTTTGAAAAAAAGGGTCGAATTAAAAAACACTATATTTACTGTATTAGTCTGTTCTCATGCTACTAATAAAGACACACTGAGACTCCATAATTTATAAACGGAAGAGGTTTAATGGACTCACAGTTCCACATGGCTGGGGAGTCCTCACAATCACGATGGAAAGTGAAGGAGCAGCAAAGGCACGTCTTACATGGTGACAGGCAAGAGAGCTTGTGCAGGGAACTCCCGTTTATAAAACCATCAGGTCTCCTGAGACTTATTTACTACCATGAGAACAGTATGGGGGAAACCGCCCAGATGATTCAACTAGCTGTGGCTGGCCCCACCCTTGACAATGGGGATTATTACAATACAAGGAGAGATTTCGGGGGTCACTGCCAAACCATATCACTACTGTTTAGTAATGTGTGACTTAGGGTCTATCAAATGGATTAGAAATTTAAGGCCAATTTTGACCTATCTGCCTCATTCTAACCATACCATTACCTTGAATATTTAGGTTTATTATAACATTACTGAATTATACAGTAACTTTCTCTACACTGGCAAAAATGAGTGGTCCTTACCATTTTACCATTATGCTGGGATTAAGTGAACTATTATTTAAAATCTGTTTGAATGTAAAGAACACAATATTTATAGTGAGAGCATTTAACATGTGTCTTTATTTAATTTGATACGTGACCTTGAATTAATCGTGTAACTATCAGATATTCAATTTACTTATCTGCAACTTAAAGTAAAACAAAAAAGAAGTTTAAAAAAATGCTTTTATGCTATGGAAAAAGAGCCACGGGCTGTAAGAATAATTTTTTTTGTTTGTTTTAATAAAAATTGTAACTTTCTTCCCCTCACTTCATTTACTTGCAAGTGTTTCCTGTATTTTGAAAGTATGTCCTATTTTTTGCAAGTCTATTTAAACTTAATTGGCAAGTGTGTTCTATTTTTTGCAAATCTATTTAAACATTGGCTTTTATTAATTATCCTGGCATTTGGTTTATACCTGCCTCTCTTTCATCTCTCAGACTTTCAGACTTTCCCTGTACAGCTCTGGAATGGATACCGGTCTCTCCATTTCTCTGAATTTGCTCTTGGTTCCTCACACACGGCAGCCTCATGACTAGGTCATATTCCACCACCCGGTCTGGCGAGTCTTCTAGACACAAGCTCTTTCACCCAGTGGCCACCCTGTCTCACTGATAGGGAGGCATGTTGCTTAAAAAAATCGCAAAAAACTATAAAAATTTATTTTTATTATCATTATTAAAATGAGGGCAATACACTTCAAATACATCTTTCCTTTCCATTTACTTTATACGCAAAGAAAGACCCTGATTGCCCAAGAGTAAAATTTTTACATGGTTAAATTTTTTTGTCCCTTTTGCATCACGAGGATTGTCAGAGTGCAATATATAGTTGTTTTGATATGACATAGAAACTTTCTGGAAATGTACGTTATTTTGGTGATTTTTCTACTAAGGGTTTCTTACGTTTTCTGTATTCAAATGCAAGAAGACTCTGAGTGAGTAAATGGAAGTTGAAGCTGATTTTCTCTTCAGGTGAAATGACTAAAGAAGTAGAGGAAATATGACAAATGGTAGATCATAACAATATCCATGGACACACAGAGTATGGCCTAGGGTTAAGAACTTAGTATAAGAAAATAGAAATTCACTGAGCACAATCCTTTTGTTAGCAAATATGCTTTTAAGTTGTTATAAGCCCCCTTGCATCAAAGGGCAGGTAAACCTTCTCCAAGGCAGTTTAATTTTCAATGTCCTCAATTGATCAATTCCAGAAAATGAGACTTCTCAAACCACCCAATATTTATATATACTCTTTAATGTTTAAAACAAAACTCAAATTGTATGTTCCATTACTCTATACAGAAGCCTACACTATTTCTTAATAGATTAAAAAAAAAAAATGCTGGCCTTGTGCTGTGGTTCCCGCCTCTAACTCAAGCACTTTGGGAGGCTGAGGAGGGAAGATCACTTGGGTCCAGGAGTCTGAGAAGAGTCCTGGCAAAATAATGAGACTCCTTCTCTTCAAAAAATTTAGAAACTAGCCAGGCATGGTAACATGCCATGTAGTTCCAGGCTTCAGGAGATTGAGGCAGGAGGATAACTTGAGCCCAGGAGTTTGAGGTTGCAGTGAGCTATGATGGTACCACAGCACTTCAGTCTAGGTGACAGAGCAAGATCCTATCCAAAAAAAATAAATAAATAAAACCAGAAAGCTTAGATTATATTTCCAAATACAGTTGGGTTGATGTTAAATTTCTATAACTGAAATAGATTTTGATTTGCAAAGCCCAGCTGTCTCTGCCATGGCAGATGTATGCAGTTGGAATAAATGCCTTGAGGTAAATGGAGATGTCTGATGTACCTAGTTACTGTTCCCAACTGTGAATTTCTGAGTGAGAGATAGTTAAGAAATAATTTCCTTTCTATGTTTTATTATCTTCTGAATATCTATTTTAGAGCAGAAACTATGAATTTTATAGTCACGTGTCCGTATTTCCCATATATAACCACTGTTGGCTTAAACAAAGTCAATGAATATTGAATAGTGAAAGAATGAACACTATTACTTTTTAGTGTAACAAGATAAATGATTATATTCTTCATTAAATGTAAATATTTTTGTAGCATGTACTGTGATGGCAAGCACTTGTAACTGAGTTAAACAGCGTCTCATAACTATATTAATCAAGTCATTACAACTTTGCCCCAAGGAAATTAAAGGCCAGTGTTAAAGAATGAGACATTGTGTTAACCAGATAGATAAGATCACTTAAATATCAGTAGATAATCATAGGAGATGTAATCCTCCAATTTTCACTAACTTTTTAAAGATCTATCTAAAATATAATGTAACACAGAAATGTAAATCAAAAGCACCTTCACTCTTCCTAATCCCTTGATTATACTTTTTATCCAATCAGTACATCCAGCATTTCTTGACATCTAAGTTGAAAACACTAGAAATCTTTTCTCATGGTTATCAAATGCTGGCTGGGCTCACTTCAGGAGGCATTACTCTCAAATTTAAAATTCCACCCCACCCCACCCCACTGCTGACTTAAAAAGTGCCTCCTGCTTTTCACTTGCTTGCCAACATACCAGTCTAGAGTGTATCTGTCTTAATCATGCTGATGCCAAGAACTTGTCTTCTATGAGAGTGGCTTCTTTCCATAGTGATCTGTCTTCTCTTTTCTTGAATCTTTCTGCAATTGACACATAAGGTAGTAGGACTATTCAATCTGCTTTCTCTTCCATCTTTAATTTTCTTTTAAAAATTCATATATTTGAAAATTTTAAAACAAATATATTGCTCAGGACCATTGTTTTTCTTTTGTAAATATAAGACACTACACTTTTATTAGTGTGAACAAAAGTATAACTTGTTACAACGCTACAGGGATGTTCATAGAAACTCGAGACAGTGGTATCTGGAACTCAGCAGAAGCTTCCCCCAGGGACCCAACTGTCATCAGATTACTTTCTCCATTTCTCATTGTTGCTTTTCTCTGGGCCTCTATTACATTTTTCTGTCTTGCCGAATACTGACTTTATATAATCCTACATCTGCACAGAAGAACATGGATACTTGTAATATTTTAGTTTATGTATTATAATTTTAGTTAGGTAGGGATGGTCTGATCTCACTATTCATTATACAAAATCCAAAGAAGGGCAGGATTGGCTGAACTTGGGTCTAGAGCTACCCCTTCAGCCCTGCCAGGGACAAATCATCTGTGGCCAGGGGCTCTGAAGTTAACCATTTGGATGCAGTGTGGGGTAATTTGGATCAGAGAGTTTATTTCCAGCAGAAGAGGTGAGAAGAAAAACAGTTATTATAGTAAGTGGAATAATGGGCAGGAAACCAGATAGGAACCTAGACTCTGCTCCATTACTCCACTATTTTAATATATAGCCATGTTGGTGTGAGTTGAAATATCTTCAGATACTCACATCTTCAAGTATTTCATACGTATGTGAGTATGCATCTATCTATCTATCTATCTATCTATCTATCTATCTATCTATCTATCTATCTACCTATCTATTGCTTATGCCCTAATTGAAACCTGTGATTCAAACACAACCGAGCTCTTGCAAGTTCATGAATATACTATAAAATGTCCTGCTATTTCCCTTGTTGTAGTGCCTTTTTATGCTTCTTCTCTCTCTCTCTCTCTATCTATATATGTATATACGTATATATATGTATATATGTATATATATATAGAGAGAGAAAGAGAATATGTGTGTGTGTGTGTGTGTGTGTGTGTGTGTGTGTGTATTTCAAAACTCAGTTTCCCAGTCTGGAATTGATATGCAGTCTGTGCTGTCACTTATCTCTGCTCTCTGATATATCACAACACATCTCAAAGTACATTGTACTCACTTTTCTATTTGTCTAGTATATGAGTATCTTGGTCTCATGTAAAGAAGGTAACTTTTTTCTCTGTTTAGTATGTAAAACCTAATTTACCCCTTGAAAGTGAGAGCTGCTTTTCCTAGGCTTCAGCAATCTGCAGGTAGAAGTGAGGTGAAATTATCAGTAGTAATAGACACGTTACTTGTTCTTGTGTGCACTTACTCATGCAGAATTCCAATGACCTGAAATTACCCTTGAAGCACTTCTGGGAGTCCCCAAGAAATGCCTGATATGTGATCCTATGTATGTCTCATAATGCTAGAATCTTTATATTACTCAGTTAAGCAACTGCTCAGCACTAAATGTGGTCAAGGTATCCTCATTGACCACTTAGCATCCTGGTTTCTCTGGTACTTTTCTGATGGTGGAAAAGAACGAAGTGCTTTTCCTCCAATCTGTGTCATGTTTTATTCTCTGGAGATGTAAGAATTTCAGGGACTTTAAGGTTGTCTCCTGGTGTCATATATTGTGCTACATGAAAATAGCTTCTGCACTTTCCCTTCATTTCTGTAACCTCAGACCTCAGACCCAATTCATGCTTCAGGGAAAGGTAAGACACTGCATTATTCTGCAACACCGCCATCCTAGTCTCAATCTGTAGGTGGCAGCATCCCCAGATTTCCCATTTAACTTCTTGCTAAAACAAATACGTTTTCATGCAAGCCATCTCCTTGAGAATATGTTAAGAAGCTCACTATACATACTCAGGCACATCTGAATTTTAATGTAGTACTATTGAAAGTACTACATCTTGTAGGTAGAACCTCCGTAAATATGTGTTGATTGAATAAATGACAAAATGAACAAAGGAATGATTGAGTGCACTGTGGTATCTCACCAGTTTCATTTTTATTCCGTGTCTCTCGATCTCATCCATTTCTTAGAATGCAATAGCCTCAAGCTAGAGGTTATGTAGTGAGTGAGCATTTGAATTGCAGAAAATAAATGTGCAAGGAGAACATTGAAAAAAATATATTTTCATGTTATATAAGAAAAAAATGACTACAGCCATTACCATTCATCATCACTAACATAACTAAGCAATAAAATCCTCCAACTTAAGCCAAGCATGTGCTTTCATTCTGTTTACCTGTATCTAAATTTCAAACAGCTAATGGATTCTGGGGGAAATGCCTTAGCAAGGTATTACTTTTCAGTAGTACAAGGAAAGAAACTTGCCCTCTGAGTCAATCACGCTGAACTGTCCTGGTGGAGGAGGCAATCTGTTTATAGGCCGAGGGGGAGAATAGTTTGGGAAGGCTCATAAAGGAACGAAAACTATGAGAGGGCTAATGGTTTCCATCAGAATATAATTTGTGTGAGCAGAGCCAGATAACATATTAACCTTCCCCATAGACTCCTAAGCCATGGGTTTGACCATATGGAAGCTCACATTCACACTGAGTGAATGTAAATAAAGGTTTTCAACTCCAGTGCTATCAAAGCCATTTATGTTTCTGGCTCAGCAAGCCTTTCAATTCTTTCTTAGTCATATTTAGCATAAAAGGACATCCCACTGTTCTCACTACATTTGGAAGGGAAAAAAAGTTTATGCCCTAATCCGTATTTGTTTTCTTCTAATAGCTTTTTGAACAACAACGACAATGAAAAATCTACATTCCCTAGGCTTTCGATTGTTCCTTTATGACTGAAATATAATAATCATCAGTTGACAACCATTATAACAAAGAGAATGAAATGTCACATTTTCCTAGTATAAATGTCATCAATATTTTAAAAGAACTAAAACTTTACAGTGAGTTATGACGGTGTGGACCTAGGAATCCAATAACAGTTAGTGATTGTTGTTGCATTTATGCCTTGGGCATTGAGAGGTAGCTTTAGATATCTTGGAAATCAACAGGCTTCTGGTTCAAGTGTGAATGACTGCAGTGGGTTACTGCTTACTTGCCTTCAGAAATTTTAGTTTCATACTGAGAACAAATCAACATTTGCAACTTTTCAGAGCTTACAATAAAATGTTTTCATGCTGTGTATACTCTATGAAAGAATTGTGATTTCCAACAGGTTGGTAAGTTTTTGGGTGTTTGTATTTATATTGATCAAAAATTAAGGATCGCATATTATTCCCAAAAGAAGACCTTAGCAAAACATTTCAAATATGAAAAAGAATTAGGGGGAATTGTACAGAAAATCAGTATAATATCAAGGTGTTTTGTAAAAAAAAGGATAGTTGTTGATGTCATTAAAATTGGCAAGGGATGTAGAACCTAGAGTTTTATTTTGGATTTATTAATATTCAAGTAGAAGTAAGAAAAACCCAAGGGAAGAGACCAGGTTGCTGAAAGGAAAGAGCTTCACTGAAAGTCAGAAAAATCTGTGTACACATACACAGACACTGACGCATAAACACACACAATTAGCCTATTAATGCGTTGTTTCCTTTTAATTTTAGTTGACACATAATGTACATATCTATGGGATGTAGAGTGATATTTCGACACATGTATACAATGTGTAATTATCAAATTAGGGTCATTAGCATAGCTATCACATGCAACATTTATTATTTCTTTATGTTATGAGTATTCAAAATCCTCTCTCCTGGCTTTTTGAAAATATACACCAAATTACTGTTAATCATATTTACCCTACAGTGCTACAGAACACTGGAAATTAATCCTCCCATCCAGCTGTCACTTTGCATCTATTAACCAATCTTTTTCCGTGGATATCCAAGCCCCTAATGCCCACAATTCTACTTTGAATGCCATAGAAATGGATGAAATCAGATAAATGGTGTGGGTGAGTAGAGAAATGAATTAGGCTGAGCCTAGGCCACAGTAATATTTAAAGGATTAGTAGAGAAGGAAAACAATGTAAGGAGACTTAAATAGAGAGACTAGCGAGGTATATAGGAACCAAGAGACTAAATGGCTACTGATAAAAAGATAACATTTTGTATATAATTAATATTGGCTAATATTATTATTCATGTGGTTTTGGTTGTTTTTTTTTTAATGAAATGTTTTCATTAAATAAAACTTTCAACATTTATATATGAGTTTCTTCATTCAAAGCCCAATATATTTTGCTTTCCATAGATGCTGGCTCGAAACATAATATATTTTGATTTTATTTGCTCTCTTGATACTGTTATTTTAGATGCACTTTTATACAAATATATTGTGTTATTATTGAGGGCTCTCTGAATGGTTAATGACACGATTAAGCAAGCAAAGGGAAAAGTTTGGTAACAGCATTGCTTGTACATTTAAAGGAAAGGATTATAGAACATGTCTAAAAATAGACTAAATTTGTATAAAGGTTTAAAACCCATAAAATGCACACAAACCAGTTTTCAATAGGACCATATTCATCATAAGGAAGGTTATAATTCAATAGAAGGAAACATTATTTCCCCAAAGAATTAGAAGCAAGAAATGAAGAAAATCTAAGTCCAGAGAGTGATTGGCCAAGAAAGAATGCAATCTATTTATTTCATTAGGAAAAAAACAGAAACAGGAAGTACCTCTTCTCAAATGTTGTTATGACTTATTTGCTTGTCTCTAAATTAATTATTTGATTAGTTACAAAATAAATAAACAAATAAGAGAGTATATGACACTGATTTGACTTGTTTCCTGTAAATGTGGCCAGTTGTGGTGTCATCAGAAGGATGCTTCAAGGCTTATTATGAGGTACTCTGCCAAAATGGGCCAATAGTAAATATTCTTTATGTCTCCGCAATGTTTTCTACCTAGTAGAGTAGTTCCACAGTTAAATTCTAACCTTGGCTTCGTGACCATCTTTTGGAGGTTGGAAGTATGATTATTTTCTTTTATTTTGAACATACAGAGTCACAGTAATGTTTGATAAAATATCCCAAATCATAAGGAATATTAGGAGTAATAATATTTTGCCAGAATGTGGTATTATCTATACAGTTGTTTGTCTTTTCTGTAAACAGCTTTTCTCAACTCTCAGATTTTCCTTAAAATAAATAATAAACAAACAAATAAATAAATAAATAAATAAATAAATAAAAAGTCTCTTATGATTAGGCCAGAAGGATGAATTTCATTTATTCCTGCAAGGTTTTGTTTTCAAATCCATAGTCAGCAAGTGAAGCTGAATCCTTCTTGCCTAAACTAGCTATTATAGCTGTTAGGAAGTAGGATGCGCTGTTTCTCATCACATGCATGGCAAAAACAGGGCACTATCTAGTAAACCACTATGAGAAAAAAAGAGACTCAGTTAGCAAAAACAAATTATGGGTTTTCCTAGCCTGCGATATGCTCTTTACTCATAGATAGACCCAGTGGTAACCAACCAGTGCAACCAATTGGGGCTTTTTGTTGGTTTATTTGTTTTTGTTAACCACTGATCAGCATATCACTGTACATAGCTCATAGGATATTTATAAATAGCTAATCGCTCTCCAAAGTGCCACTTAATTGATGAGATTTTAGTACCAAGAAATAGAACATACATATAAAAGAAAAAAGAGAAAAAATTATATTCTTATTAAAATACATGGCAAGATGATTGTTGTGCATAATTATTTCTCCATGTGACTTCCTCAAATTAAAAAAAAAAGAGTAAAATGGTTTGCAAAGACAAAAAGTGTGCAAAATTTAACAACTTTTGTAGTACATTGTTGACTATACTCCAGAAATATTCTTGGGAATTTAAATTTATAATAGCGGTATGTCAGAATATTTATTTGAATTAATTCTCTCAAATTTCACCATTTTTCTCCCAATTTCTAGCACAACTTACTGAAAAACATAACCTTTGTAGTGATATGAAATTCCACTTTTATTAGAGATGAAAGTGGATATATACTTGGATAGTTACTTGGCTTTTGCTTGATTTCCATTACAAATGTGTATGTGACAAATGTACACTACATGTATGTGTGTATCACAACGATACTGCTTTATTACAAGTTTGTATAGATAATAGGAGTTTAGTAAATATTATAAAATGTTTCATATGTTGTAATAATAATAATGCAATCAGTGCATAGTTTCAAACCTTCTAGTGTTCTCAAGTTAAACGTTACTAGCTCAAAAACCATTCATTTTTTTAACTGCAGGAGTGATAAACCCAAAACATGCTGAAATTCTGTTAAACCATTGGTAATGCTCTGGTGTGTCAAAATAATCCATATATATATATATATATATATATATATATATATATATATATGAGTAAATGTGTTAATAATTATATAATTCAGTTTTAGAAACTGCATTTTTTTGAACGGATGGTAAAACTTTTCTCTAAGCAACTGGGAATTATCCTCTTAAGTCCCATGTTCCTAGTGGGACAAAAAGCGCTGGAGGGTACATTAGGCTCCATCTTGAAAATGTGAAAATGACAGGCATTTTTTTTTCTGAATGTATGTTTCATTGATCCTTTACTTAAGAAAAGCTGAACAGTAACTTTCCATTACATTTTTCCCATGACACATAATTTCAACTGTGAGAATTAGTAACAGAATAAATGACAAATGATGGGGAAAGATTGACAGATGCTAGTAATTGTGTGTGCTACTTTGGTTATTCTATTCTATCCAGACTTCTATATTTCATTTTGTCATCCTTTATACATTAAGCTTACTCATCCATCTTGTAGAAAGATGGAAAATTACATAAATGGGTTATTCGGCTGTTTTAGCACTGATAGAATAAAAATGAGCATACCGTCAAAAGTATATATTAGAGCTCATCAGAAGTAATATGGTCTGCAATACCTCTTGTCTCCCAGGAAAGTCAGTATTTTCTTGGGTGGAGTGTTCCAAATACTGAAGAAGAGTTCTTTTCATCTGAAAACTTTAGACAATGGGAAAAGTTAATAGCATGTCTACCTGCAGGAAAGTGTACATGTTAAATAAAACACATATTTTCTAAATTATGCAACAGACAGCTGACATTTCTGAGAAAATATTTCCTCCATTTAAGAATATTTTTTAAAAATAGACAAAAAGTTAGTTGTTCAATCTAATTGGAAACTGGGACAACTAGTACTCTCCTACTTTATAAATATAAGAAAATAGAAAATTGCCTGTAGCGTGACCTGGAATTCTGTGTAATTACTGCTTTCAAAACATTTAAAGATCATAGAAGTCACATTCTAATCATTGTAATTCAGTGTCACTGATCTTCCAACCCTTTGTCAGAGTCTCCTTGCAACTAGCATTAAGTATAACACTATGAAAAAAAATTGTTTCTTACCTGATGATATTTCCCATTTTCCTCAAAAAGTCAAAACCTGATTTCATTGTTTTACTGTCATGGACAGCCTTCCCATATTTATCTGGTTAAATGGTAAAGTCTTTTTAAATATTGGTAACAATATTTATACAATACCATAGACTGCTTTTTAAAGGAAATGCAGGAAAAGGAAACACAAAATTACTGCTTAACAACCCTTTATGTATTATACTTATTCAATTATATCATTTGGTGAAATTCTTAGTGAAAGTGACATAATAAATCAGACACAAAGCGTGCCATCTGGGATTTCAAATGCCATGAGTTTAGGGACAACATGTTTTATTTATGGATGTACTTACACTACCACACTGCACATAGAAAGTGAGTAAAAAAGGTGTTCAGACTGGGCGTGGTGGATCACTCCTGTAATCCCAGCACTTTGGGAGGCCGAGGTGGGCAGATCACGAAGTCAAGAGTTTGAGAGCAGTCTGGCCAATATGGTGAAAACCGTCTCTACTAAAAATACAAAAAACCTAACCAGACGTGGTGGCACATGCCAGTAGTCCCAGCTACTCGGGAGGCTTATACAGGAGAATCGCTTGAACCCGGGAGGCAGAGGTTGCAGTGAGTTGAAATTGCACCACTGCACTCCATCCTGGGCAATAGAAGGAGAATACATCTCAAAAAAAAAAAAAAAAAAAAACAGGTATTCAATGAATAAATGAATGGACTACACATGATATATATAAGGCAGAGAGTGACAGGTGACTTTCAAGTAGTTTTATTAAGGAGCTTGCATATATTAGGAAGAGGAAGAGATTTTATTCTCTGCTGAGGGGGTCACAAGAATGATGGTTATATTGACATGCGCAGACATGCCCAGCTACTTCCTCTCATCTCCTTATCCTCCTCAGTCCTCTCCCACCTAATTGGATGAGTAGATTTAACTAGAGTTTCTCAGAGATGAACTATTGGGTTTCTCCTTTTTGCTAAGACAAACTATTCTGTGGAGATGTCAGCTGAGAATGACTGAGTTAGTATAGAACTGACTGACTTCTAGAAAAATGCTGAAACAACCAGGATCTAGTACTACATTTTAAATGGAAGCCGTAAAAGAAGACTGATGTAGCCCCACAATAAAGGCTTCTGCTCCCCTGTAAGTAAATGAAATAGCATGATCTTAGCATGATCTGTGCAAGGAAATACAGCACTATCACCATGATCAACAGTTCTCACTTTATAGAGAAGTAAATAACTATTAAAAAGTTTTCATTACAATTTAAATCTTATGAATGTTGTTGTTCTATATATTTTGTTTTGTCCATATATTTTCTGGGCCTGATACAGGGTGGGAGGGTGTTGTTTTCTGTTATTTTCTCATATCATGCATCAGTGGAACTTTGAAAAAATATATATATCACTGTATTTTTGCATATATTTGTAAATACTTTAAATACAGTTAATACAGGTAAATGCTGACTCTTAAGTTCTCAATTCCAAGCTTACTTCTTATTTTCTTTTTACCACCCATGCTTGCTCCAATATTGTTCCAACAAGACACCATGCAGATATATATTTCTTCCTTGAGATTGGAGCTCTGCCCAAACTTGAGTCTGGAGCCCTGCCATTATCCTGTGTGACAGATACCCCTGATGCCAATTACCTGTCTGGATCTCTCCCAGGTTCCCTGATGTAGTGGTTGGCCTTCCCAGTGAAACTCAACTGACACTCCTTAGGGGATTTAGCCCCTGTTAATCATCTACTTGCCTCTTACCAATTGCCTGTCACCAAACTTTAGGAATCAGTGGTTGTCAAACTTCAGGGTACATCAAAATTGCCTGGGGAGCTTGTCAGAGGTACATATTCTAGGGCTCCAACACATTCTGATTTAGGTAGATGGGACTAAGGAAAGTGCATTTTTAACAAATTACAGACGGGCTGATGCAGATACAGATGATCTTCTGAAGAGACTTTAAAAACATCTCCTATTAAGAGTCTGCTTCATCTGTTTGGGAAGACTTTGCTCATGGCAACTGTCCCCTCCACTAGCATCAGCCCCAGCACAGACAGTATTGCCCAAGTCTCTGTCTCAGGACTCTTGGAATGTTTGGACCATCACATTACCAACACATCTCACATGCTGCTTCGAATGTTATTTTCTGTCCTATAGGTTCTGGAGATACTTTGAGTAGAGGGGTACATTCTAAAGAGCAAATAATACCATGATCTCATGACTCTCGAGTAGGCCTCATTTACGTTTCAATTGTAACTCCACACTGCTCTTGTCTCGGTCATTCCCTGAAACTGCAATTAATTGTAATTCAACTTCTTCAACCTGGAACCATGGCATTTTGGCATGCTAAGCAAAACATACTGGTCAACTAAACACCTTCCAATCCAATCAGCATTTTCATTTGTAGAAAAGAAATCTAATTACATTGCTACAGCTCTAGGCAGTGAGGTTCAGCTTTTTATAACTTTTGGCAGAACATATGTGAAGATGGTGTGAAATTGCTTCAGGATATTTTCCTTTTGTGAGAAATCGCAAGTCTCATAATGCAAGCCAATTATTTCTCAGGGGTTATTATGCTAAAAGCAATAGTTATTCTATAATATTTTTAATAGTCATATGATATGCCACAAATGTTGCTGAATTTATAAAGCTTTCTATTTATATAACTTATTCAATAGCATGCTTACAAAGTGATGACACAAATCAATATGCTTATCACTTTAATAGGAAATAAACCAAAAGGAGGTATCCTGAGAATGATTTTTTCACTATTCACAGTACTACTAGTTGTCATGGATGTCAGGGGAAGAAAAGACTGTTTCAAAATTGACCAGTATGAAATACATCACTTTTGTCTATGAACAAAATAGGCAGCATGATGTACTTTGTTATATGTATATATTGGACTCTTAGATATTTTAAATATTCTGTCTCTTTTACCCTGTACATTCATACAAAATTATCAAATTATGAATCCTGTTTTTGGAGTCATTTTACGTGTCATGGAAGGAAGATTGTATTGCGTGCCTGAGGATTAAATTTTGAGGTCTGCTTTGAGACTCACCTGTTGAGTGATGATGAACAAGTTACTTAACTCTGTGGGTTTCAATTTCATCTTCCTAAAATTAGTGAGTGGGGCCATGTGATCTCAAAAATTGTTTCTGATTTGAAGTTACATGAAACTTGTCAGAAGTCCCTGCAGAATAGATATATTCTGAAGAAGACATAGCCCATGAGGGAATAGATTTGAGACTTTGCATCAATTTCAAATTGTTTGTAATCCTCCATTTATTATTTATTTATTTTCTCCCTAAGAAAATGGAGATAGCATTTCCAACTCTTGTGTTGGTTGTGAGGTTTAATGAAGATAACGTTGGTAAAACAAAAGGCAAATAGTACGTGATATATTTTGAGAATTAAGCAAGTACTCAAATATCATTACCAATATCTTCATCATCATCACCATCATTATTATTACTGGTAAATGTATTATTTTGTTGTCATGGCATTTTGTCATTGTTAGAAAATCCTAATGGAAAATGCAAAGCTTGTTTTAGCATGCATTAGATTGATGCAACAGTTATTGCAGTTTTTGCCATTTGAGAGTAACAGGTTCCAATAATTGGTTTTTAGCCAGCTGGATGTCCACCTGAATGACCTAAAATTTCTCTAAAGTTAGATCTGCTCTTACAACTTTTCCAGAGTTGTGTTTCTTGGAGGAATTTTTAAATATTTGCCTCTGGAGGGAATTCCTACCACCATACATACTTCTTGCATTTTTCCATCTCCATGTCCGTCACCAGCCAGTAACAGAAAGAACAGAAAATAAAAAATGAGATAGATTAAAAAGTTACTAGAACTTATACAAGATAGAATAAGTTTAATTTGCAGAATGACTAGGAAAGAAGCAAGGTCTATGCTATTACTCCTTGGGAAACCTGACCAATCTGCACAAGAGACTAATTAGCTGTGTGGCGGAGATTGATAACAAGGAGAAAGATGTCTTCAAGGAAGACAAAAAGCTTTAAACACGTTTCCAACTTCTAAAGAATTGAATTTCTTCAACTTTAAAAAGTGAAACAGACAGTAATACAACCTTGAATGTAGTATGTAGAGGAGAGGAAAGTCTTTTGGGAGGCCAATAAGGGCAGCGGTCTCTTTATTTTGCAATTAGCAAAGGCTAAATGACTTCAAGGTAATTGACAAATCCCTAGGCACTGACGGAGGAGCTAGGTTTTATTTAATACATTGACAACAAAGTTCTCGGATTGTGAAATCTTTAAAAGGAAGCCACAAATCAATGAGAAAGAGGAATCCACTTTAAATGCTTTGCTGAGCAGGAGAAGTCTTTGAACTCTGAAAGACTGGACAAGAGCCTGGACTAAGAGAAGGATAGTTTCAGAGAGTGAGGATCCTTACTAGAGAGTGTGAATTTACTAGACACCATGTGCTCATTAATTATCTTTTCTTCACCTGTCCTCTCTTCCTTCCACCATATCTTTCCCTCTCCTCTTCTGCCTATCCCCAAACAGAAGAGTTAACTAAAAGGCAAAATGAGCATTGGATTAAGGAAAAGCTATTGAGAGAGACTAGCCTAGCTATTGAAGAGATATTTATTTTAATATACATACGATGTGAGAATACAAATAGATAGGTAGATGGATAGATACATAGATATAGAGGCAGCAGAGAGAGAAGAGGGAATGCAAAAGAAAAAAAATGGCATTTTACTATATATATGTGTGTGTGTGTGTATATATATACACACACACACTTTTGTATTTACATTTTACCAACCCTATATATCATGAGATTTTTAGATTAATTGCCAGATTTGCCTTTCTTTTTAAAAAGAATTTCCAAAGTTGTTTTAATTTACACTAATTTGATTATCATTACTAAATTAAACAGAGTTTATGAATGTCTTGTAAGCTCTGTTTTTTTCTGTGTAGGCTTTGCATAAGTGAATGCTTGCATATACACCACAATGTTAATCACAGAGAGATCTGAGTGATATAATTGAAGAATGAGTTTCTTCATTTTGCTTACCTACACCTTTAATCTTTTTAACATCCATTTTTACCTTTTTAATCAAATGAAGAGATGAGCAATAACATTCATTTGTCTTTATATTTGTTGAACAACTGTAATGCATTGAGAACTGAGCTAGCAGCTGGAAACGGAGGTACCAGTAACACATAGTGTCTTCACTTCAAGCCTACTAGCCACGGGGAGAATAGAATGAGCATTATATATATGAATATTTACAAGTTGTTATTTAAAAAAAAGCAATGCAAAATCATAATTAAAAACCTAATGGGAAGAACTGCTTCTCAAATCTGAGCTGCGAAGAATGTATAGGAATTTGACTATATGTACGTAGCTGAGGAAAACTATATATGTAGCTGAGGAAAAAGGGCGTTCCAAGAAGAGGAATCCTCATGCGTGAGAGCACACATTTTTATACATGTGGCAAGGCTGATGAATTACAAATGTATTTTGTGTGGTAGGATATAAAATAATTGATGGGAAGTTTATTTTCGAAGGCTTAAAACAGGGAGGTATGCAGCAGGTCAAAAAAAAGCCCCAAGCCCACATTCCAACAGAACAATACTAAACTTCCTCTGTAGGTCCTGGGAGGAGGATCAGTGAGTGACCTTATGTTGGAACTGACATGATCAAAATTGCAATATAGAAAGATCAAACCTAATGTCATGCAGGATAGATTGGTGAGTGGAACTATATATAGTGTTATTAGTATCTCAACTGATAATGAGTATGCAACTGAAGAAGATTAAATCAGAGACCTATTTGGATACAATTTGGAGTACTTTCTGACTGATTGAATTTGAGCACGACACTCAGGGAGGTATCTGGAATAAATCCACAGTTACTCATTTAGTTGAATAGGTAAATGGTAGTGCCTCTCCTAAGAATTAAAAAAAAAAAAAGAAAAAAAGCAAGGGAATGCATTCGTTCTGAAAGGAGAAACATATCAAGGCATAACAGCTAGAAACAGCTACAAGACAATAAACATGTGATTTCAGAGATTCACAGATGATACGTGATGGAAATAGTGACTTAGAAACCAGTTGATTAAGTACAAATTTATTTATTTGATAGGTGATTTGGCAGTTTTAAAAGCTACAAATATAGTAATACTATTATACAAGAAAATATGTGAGAATAAAAATTGAGAGGGCTGAATTGGTACCTTAAGAAAATATTTAAGGACCCAGATGGACGATGAAGCCAATAGAAGCAATCTGAAAAGTCGTCAGAGAGGTAGCAAAATCCACAGTTTTTAAGAAACTCCAAAGAGGATTAATACACTGTGTTGTGTAAGAACTGCAAAAAATTCATGTTGGAATTGGTAATTAGATTGTCATTAAAAGCATGACATTAGTATTTTGGGGAGAGCAAATTTGATTAAACAAGATTCTAATAAGTTGAAGAAGTGAACGGAAGACAGGAAGGTGGTAATTTTTCCAAGAAATTAGAAAGGACGGAGAGAAATAAAATCACAATGGGAAATGAAGAATTGAGGGATCTTCTTGTTGCTTGTGTTCGTTTGCTTGCTTGGTTATTTTTTAGAAGTGAAAGAGCCTTATGCACGTTTGAAATTTTCTGAAAAGGATTCAATATTTTTTTCTTTTATTACTAATATTACTAAGTAAACTGTAAATATGAGGTCAGAGTCTGGAACAAAAACCCACAACTGACAAAAAATACATGTAATTACTCCCAACCCCCTTCTTGCTGTCTCTCTTCTCTTTCTCTCCCACTTCCTCCTTTGCTCCCTGCTCCTCTTTTTCCCCATTCTTCTTATCTTCCTCCTTCTCTTATTTCATCTGATACCAGAATTCTTCCTTTCTCCTCCCCTCCATTTCTTTTCTTCCTCTTTCACTTTTCTTTTTGTTTGTAATTCAATATTATGTTCCAGTGTTCAAAGTATTTATTGCCATTTACTATAAAACCTGTTAGGGAAGTTGGTTTGGAAATTATAGCCTATGCTTTAAAATCCTTCATCTATCCTAGTATAGATTTCATCTTTCCTAAAATTGTTGTCATCTGATAGGAACTATTTGTAGCCAACTCTTGCCACCAGAGTAGAGGTTGGGAAATCTCTTTGCAATTTGTTTTTGGGTCCAATCAACCCCTACAGTTAGTATGAGGGTGTACAAAGGCAAATTTAGATACTCTGTTTTCAATTTATTGATATACCTATAGGGATGATAATTAGTACTTTCATTTGCATAGATAGTTTTTAATTGTCCTAAATGAGCACAAATAACTTAGGTAATTGTGACATTTTATCAAATAGTTTCATTTACGTAAATTTGTTTTCAAGTACTGTGTATTTTACAGTTAGAACATGTTACAGTGTTTATTCGAAATGCCTTGTGCAAAGTACAAGTAGTAGAAACAACCATTACTCCATGTGAATTCAGCTAAAATCAAGTTAAGTCAGTCTTGAATGCTGTTTTTTTTTTAACCTGTAAACAATAATAATTGTAAGAGTTAAATATGCAAGTACGTATTTACTTCAGGTCCCAAAACAATAAAATAGTTTTTGTTACATAGCCCCAAGTCAAATGTTTAGAAATGAAAGATGTTTCTGCTCATAAAATATATCAATTAATATAATCATATGATTCATTTTACCCTGTTGATATGGTGTATAGCATAAATTGACTTTCATATTTTGAATCAACCTCGCCCAGCTGAAATAAATCCTGCTTGATGATGGTGTATAATTCTTTCTACACATTGTTGAAGTCAATTTGCTAATATTTTGTTGAGGATTGTTTGTATCTGTGTTCATGAGAGATATTGGTCTGTAGTTTACTTTCACTCTTCTATAGTGTCTTAATTTGTTTTTGCTGGTAGGGTAATGCTGACCTCATAGAATGTGCTAGGAAGTTTGTCTTCTGTGTGTATTTTCTGAAACAGATCCTGGAAAATTGGTATCATTTCCTACTTAAATGTTTGGTAGAATTCACCAATGAAACTATCTGGACTTGATGCTTCATTTTTTGGGAGGTTGGAAGGTTATTAATTATTTATTCAATTTCATTAATAGATATGGGCTTAATCAGATTTTTTTACTGAATGTCTCTTTTTCTTTGTTTGAATTTTGGGCATTTAAATCTTTCAAGTAATTGTATTAATTTTACCTAAATTATTAAATGTGTGGGTATAGAGTTGTTTGTTGTACTCTTTTGTTATTGTTTAATGTCCATGAGAAAAGTACAAAGGGTCTATTTTTTATATCTGGTATTGAAAATTTTGTCTTCTATCTCTCTTTATTATTATAAATTGTTTTTTATTTCATTGATTTTCTCTGTTTTCCCATTTTCAAATTTATTGATTTCTGTTCCAGTTTTAATTATTTCTGTTCTTCTACTTGATTTAAGCTTAAATTGCTGTCTTCTTTTTTTGATTTCCTAAAGTAAGGAAGCATAGATTATGAATTTTAGATCTTTCATGTTTTATAATATATGCATTACTCAATTCTAAAAGCATAATTTTATTTCAGTTTTCAATATGTCAAACAATTTGAATATATGACAAGGAGTACAGACCTCTGTAGAATTATTGAGATTTACTTAGGAACAAGAAAAAAACAATTGGTACATTGCAACACTTTTGTTGGAGGATGATGCAGAAGGATCAGAGACACATTTCAGCTGCTCTGACTGGATAGTACAGGAATACTCTGTGTGCCAGACCTGAATTTATCTCTAAAATTATTTCTTCCACATATTTCATGTTACATTCATTGAAACAGACACTAGTTACACTCAACGAAACAGACACTATAGACAACTAATAAAGTCTTGAATATCTGAAGAGTTGATTTTTTTATTGTTTAAAATGTTAGTAACATTCTCCAAACAACACATAACACTAACCCCATCTACCTCCAACTAAAGTGAATTGCTATTCGGGTCACAGCTACACACATTGATTTTGTTTGGCTAATAGGGGTTTAGGCTCATTTTTATTTTAAAATTCCAAATGAATTGTGACTACTATGAAGATTTATTTGATGTCTATCACTGAAAGTTATTTAACTTATTTAAAATTTGACAACAACATTTCTGATTGTATATAATTTTAATGAAAAGCATAATTTGTTATACAGTAGGCAGTAAAAAATATTCATTATTAAAATATTAATGACATGTTTTGTATAATATACTTTCAGAAATTTAAATATTAACATAAAAATGAAATTCTTAAAATTACATGGTAATATTCTCTTACTAAAAATATTTCCGTAAATGTTTATCTGCCATTAACGTATGTTACAAACTTCTTATTATTATTAGATATATATATTGTTTACATTTTTCACTATTATAAACAATATGTCAAGGGAACAATATTCATGAGAATGTCCCTATAATATGTCTGAAATATGAAAAAGCAGTATGAAACAGTTTGAAAATCCTAAGGTTTTGAAAACATAAAGCTAAATTTCCCCTTATCCTCAATTTAAAAAAAAGATAATTTTACAAGAAATATAAGAGTTTTCATTTTATAGCTTAGATGATACTCATAAGAATCTTTAAATGTGTTTTTATTCTCTAGGAAGAAATAAATTTCATTGTTTATTAATTTAAATTTCTCAAATTTTGTCCAAATCAAATATTTTTTCAAAGGTTTCTTAGCCATATGTGTTTTTATTACATATTGCCTGATCATGTGGTTTGCCCATTTTCTGATGAGAAATCTGTTTTAATTAATCACTTGATCAATATACTTTTTCAGATTTTCCTTTACTTTTTTCTAGGGAGACAGTTCCAGAGCAATGATAACTAATAGTAATCCCTTCTTAAGTAAAATCACCATTTACTTAAGAATACAGTATTTAGCATTTTATCACAATTTAATGTTGACCCTGGGTTTGTAGTATATAAAATTGTTATATTAATTTTACTTTTACTTTTTTAGTAATAATTGCTCTTTCAGGAATAAGAATTAAATTTTACAATACATTTTTTACATTCAGGTCATTAAGTTGAAATTTGTCATTTATTGATTCATTACATAATAATTACATTGAATTATTTTTGAATTCTTAGATGAAAACTAAATTTATTATGCATAATTTATCTTAATATATAATTTGAATATTGTCAGAGTTCTACCTTTTGTTCATTTATAACCATGATTGAGATTTATTGAGATTGATCTGACGGTGCACGTGTTTGTGTGTATAAGTGTGCTAGTTTTAAATTTTCCAAATCAACTTTTGGCTTCTGAGTCATGGTGGCATTTAAAAATGTAAAGTTTAGCATCTTTTTAATGCTCTGGAAATGTGCAAATAGCATTGCAATTATCTGTATCTTAATGAGTTGAATGAGGTAACCTGTAATACCCTTTGAAATTTCTTTCATAATAGTTGTTTTAATTCCTAAGATATTCTGCCTATTTTTGAAACAGTATTTTATTTAATATTATATTAAAATTTGTTTCACCAAAATTTGCAATTATATTACTGAGTTTGTTTATACATTTATTTCATTTATTTTTGTTTTAAAAAGAAATACATACGTGGGCTTTAAATGGTGAGTAGTAAAAGTCACTTCACCACAAAAGTTCAGCTGTTTATATTCTCTCCCTAGAGAAAAAAAAAATACACTTTCATTAGTTATTAGCATAATAGTAAATAATTATATACCTCTCTCTCTTCTCCATCTCTTGTTCATTTATCTAGATAGTATATTGTTAGGCAAACAACAAAAATTGAGGCATGAGAAAGGGGAGGTGGAAGGTAATATAATTACATAAGATTGTGAGTTTACCACATTTGTAACCACTGCTACACATTTATCTACCAATATGTATTACTTTGTACTGAAATTTTTGTATGTGTCAAATCTTGTACATACTGTTTTGTACAAAACTGTCTTCTCAAAAATTTTTATTTGATTATCTTTCAAATTACTAGGAAGTTATTTGTGGTGATGTTTACATCATATTTGACCTACCATTTAAAGTGTGTCTTTTCTTAAACATAGAGTTTACCACTTCAAGCCTTAGTTCCATCATCTTTAAACAGTTACAGTAGAGACTCCGTAAGGGCTTAGATTCAACATGTATGTGTGCATGAAGCATGCTCTGGTTATCGCCAATGGTTATGACCTATATTGAGGAAGAAACCCTCAGAAAACCAGAAATACTATATTCATAAATTAAAAGGGCTTCATTGAATAAATTCATAATTGCAAAGATCACCCAAGTTCAAGTGAGAGCTATCAATGTCTTATTTCTCAACTTTAAGGTTTAATGAATGCTTTAAAGATTGACAAAGAGAAATTTTAGAGTATATTATTGAATTAAAATTTGTTGGAAATCAGATACATATGTACATTATGTATCACCTAGAGCCTGGGAAATAAAATAGATTTTTGTCCTAATTTGGTTATAACCCTTCATTTTAGAAATTCAAAAGCTAAGGCTCAGGAATCTGAAGTGACTTCCTAATGTAAAAGTGTTCATTAATAGTAGCCCTGGGAATCTAGTGCCATTCTTACTGTTGGTTCAGCATCCATTCCACTTTATACAGGTCTCTCTGTTTAAGTGCTTAGGTTGCCTGGGATGCTTCTTTTCTCACCATTCTGGCTAATGGTTCAATGGTGAAAATATATAATGAGATTCTGAAAGGTCGTTTAAGGTAGCCATTCCTGATAGAGCATTCCTCACATTACCAGAGACAAAAGTCAGGAATGACGATGATAGTTATTTTTTTCTTTGATGTATAAAAATGTTTGCAAGCGGCCGGGCGCAGTGGCTCAAGCCTGTAATCCCAGCACTTTGGGAGGCCGAGACGGGCGGATCACGAGGTCAGGAGATCGAGACCATCCTGGCTAACACAATGAAACCCCGTCTCTACTAAAAATACAAAAAAATTAGCCGGGCGTGGTGGCGGCGCCTGTAGTCCCAGCTACTCGGGAGGCTGAGGCAGGAGAATGGCGGGAACCCGGGAGGCGGAGCTTGCAGTGAGCCGAGATCGCGCCACTGCACTCCAGCCTGGGCGACAGAGCGAGACTCGGCCTCAAAAAAAAAAAAAAAAAAAAAAAAAAAAAAAAAAAAAAAAAAAATTGTTGGCAAGCTAACAGATCTGTGATATTCCATCTCTAATATTTCACCCAAGCCTTATTATAACAGTTGGGAATTATAAGAGTCAGAAAACGATGATACGGACAAATCATTCATGTTTTGACAGCATCTCCTCTCACTGCCTGAAGATTTCCAATTATATTAAATACTTATTAACATATGGCACCTGATAAACAGCGCTTTTTACCATGTTAGATAATTAGGAAAGCCTGTATATTTATACCAGCCAATAAGGGGAAATGATTTAACCTGTTGTTGTAATAAATCAAAATAAAAGTAGATAATGAGTTAATAGACTTACACTATCAGTGCTGATAGAAAAATTAAAAGTAAAACTTTATATTCTCTAATCTTCACAAGTATTAATTACAAAATTATACTGAAAAAAATAAATTATCTTGTAGTATTACTTTAATAGCCACACATTGCTAGCACAGTGTATTATACATAGTTGTTATTCAACAAAAAATGTTGAGCATTTATTGTTTAAAATGTGCCAAAAATTCCACAAAGCTCTTTAAATATATTTCTCATTTTAAATTTTATAAGAATGGCATGATTTGAGTCCAGATATTTAAGCAACTATATAAAAAGGCTTACAGTTTTTATTTAGGGAAAGCAAAATGTATAGTGTTACAAAACAAATGAAAATCAGGTTCAAAATTTAACGTCGTGATTCTAGAGTACCTTTAACTTTTATGCCATCTTAATCTTCAGGAAATTATTGTTGAATGACCGTGATATTGAAAATAATATGTGTGTATGCATGCACATGCATGTGTTTGCTAAAATGAGCATTTGAGTCGAAAATACCACATGCAGCTGGATAATAAGGTCTCACAGTTTCTGTTTTTTTAAATAACTTCTGGAAGAGAAATAATAAAGAGATGGTACAAGTCCACATTGCTATAATGTCCCTTTATATAGAAAAACTTTAAATATTTTGATGTTTGTGTCTTTTTAGTAATAATTATAATGCTTATTTTTATAAAGTTAAAAAATAGAAAATCATAAAATAAAGAATAAAATAATGCATGTAATTCCACTGTTCATGTTTTATGTTTTCTGTGCAAATATATATACTGTTATCTCTCTCTTGTAGCATTGTTATAACTAACTGATATACTTGAAACATTTTTCCATGAGATGGTTGTTCTATAAAATTATCTTAATGTGGAATAATAGTTTTGTTTTGTTTTCAAATATGGTAGAACGTGATAAGTTCTATAGTGTTTGGTAATTAGGATGATAGAGAGAAAGATGTGGCATAGGGAGTCCTACAGGGAAACCTTGAGTTTGGTGTCCATTCTTCCCTCAGGTTGGTAAAGGCATCTTGCCCTTAGGCCCTTTTAAACAGGTAGTTTTTTTTTGTTTGGCCAAGTTTCCATTTTTAATACAGAGTAAACCAGTGGCTATGAAGGCAATGGTATTGGTAGTAACACCACTAATAATGACCAGCATAACTCGTAGAGATTCTAAAATAATAATAAAACTAAATAAGGGTTGAAGTTTTTAAATCACCATACTCTGGAATTTTAAATAATGTCAATGACGCAATACTCTTCTCTGCTGAGATGTGGACCAGTCACACCCACTCTTTGCTACTCACCATTATAATCACACCCCACAGCCTATCAACTTAGAGGAAGAGCTGCATCACACACTTCTTTAAATTCCGTAGCCAATACCACAAGCTTAAGTTAGCTTATTTTACATGTTGTTTGCACATATTTCATGAAAATTTTTCAATAGGAGTAAGTCTTATCTGTTTTAGATACTGCCTTCTTCTTTATCCCTTTACTTTTTTAAAGGTGGATAATTTTCCCTTGGTTTTATTTCTGTCTATTTTTTTCCCCAGAAATATTTTGATGTTTCTGATTTTAGTTATTAGATAGCAGCCTTATCACCCATCTCTAATACTGATGTGGTGTTTTTCTATATTTATGTGACTTTCTTCATTTCATTCATTTTCTAGAAAGGGCAGGCTAGGTTCCTATATTCAAAATGCGGTCCTCTCCACCATTACATTTGTTTGAAAATTGATATCATGACTAAAACATAATATATTTTTAAAATTTGACATCTTACCAAGACTATCTTAAAGAGTATTTTAATAGAATACTGAAAGTGAAGATTACGAAAATATTTGAAATTTAAAATTTCAGCACCAAGTAACAGAAATCATAACTAGCCAAAGGGATGCCCTGGGCTTAGAGGTTTGATTATGCTCGTGATGCAGAAAGTGGCCAAAAAGCAGTTCAGCTTTCTAGGTAGGAGACTCTTTTCCGAAAAACAATGACCATGTGGCTGCTTCCCTTTTCAGCACCAAGGACAGTCCCTTTTGGGCTTTAAACAAGCTCTACACAAGCGTTTTCCAAGTAACAAGCCTGGAAAACTAGTTCAGCAAGATACTTGGGTGGTGGTGTTTGAGATTGTGAGGAGGTGAATGGAAAGGGGGTATATTTCAAAGTTAAAAATCTGAAAAATACTGCAGATTTTACAGTAATTTTGTTCTACACACTTTATGGTAATTTTAATCCCACTAAAATGGTACTCTATGTATCAAGACACATACTCTCTCTATCAATTTAGTGGGAAACCTTGATCTTATATTCATTGAAACATGAAAGTTACCCAAGAGCTATTTTCTTGATTCAAATGAAAAAACTACATAAGTGAAATTCAAGAGTTATGAAGACCCTCGAATCTGCACATGAGGGATAGTATGAGGCTTCAGGGCCTCATTGTGAGCCTAAAAGATCTTGTATGGAAATGGGTACTAAGTTTACTTTTTAAAGAGTATTTTAACAACCATGAAACCACGCGCATGACAAATTTAAAAGGGTTCTCTCTGGAACATTCAGCAATCTCACTGTAGGTATTTCTCCTCTGCGTAGGGGTGGGTGCATTACAAGGGCAGCTCTTTCAGGTGATTATGGGGCTCAGTTATCTGTCTTCAAGTTGGAAAATCCATCAGCACACAATGCCAGAAAACATAGAGTCAAACTCAAAACTTTCAGCAATCAAAGTTTCTGTCATTGTTTTTTATTGTTCATATTCTGGATTCCTGGGAACAGATTGTGACAGTAAATTTGGCATTATGATGATGACATGGCCCTCTGCCTGGCCACTGAGTGCAGGTGGTTAGCTATGCTATAAATATTTGATGTCAAACTAAGGGAAAGCCAGGAAGAAATGTTTTATTCCATGGAATTTTGTAGTAAATGAAACCTCCTTTTTCCCACCTTGTGATTCATGTCAAGTGTTAAAACTTATCTTACTGTCTCAAAGACACTTAAGGCCTACATCTGAGAATAACTGAAATTGGAACCAATAGCCATAAAAGACTTGATCTTGTTTAAAATTATATATAAATACACACACACACACACACACACACACACACACACATATACACATACACATATATATGTATATGTATAATCTTGAGGGAAAGCTAGTCTATCTGGCAGAATTATGAAAGTCATATCATAAACATATATGTTTTGAGAAGTGAGCATGTCAAAACCATTATGAGAAACTTCGATTATTTTTCTCATATTCAAGTTTTTACACCCTGTTAATAGAAAGTGCATCAAATTTATAGCAATTTATTAGGTCACTTTCTAATAATGGTCCCTAAGGTACTATTAAATCCATTTGACATTATCATAAAAGGACAGTCAAATATGATAATCCAAGTTTGATAAAGATTAAAAAATAATTCTGGAATAGAAAACAGGGATTCTTCTTGAAATTGTTAAAGTTGGATTTAAAATTTGAATAGACTCTCCAGTAAATCTAAAATATTTTTGCCTGTTACTTTAGAAAGTAAAATCAAGTAAGGCAGGGTTCTTTTATCTTGAAATCAGTTGTGAGATATCTAACTTGTTATCACTGTGGCAAAGCCATATAATATGACATTCACCTTTTTAACAAATTATAAGTGTACAGTAAAATATTGTTAACTATATACACTTTATTGTAGAGCATATCTCTAGAACTTTTTCATTTTGCATGACTGAAACTCTACCCATTGAACAATGACTTTCCATTTTCCCCTCTTCAGATGCTGGTAACCAGCATTCTACTTTCAGGTTTTAAGAGTTTGACTTACTTTAATACCTCCCATAAGGAAAACCATGCATTTGTTGTCCTTCTATGACTGGTATATTTTGCTTAATATAATGTCTTTAAAGTGTATCCATGTTGTAGCATACAACAATATTTTCTCTTTTCTTGACAAATAATATTTCATTGTATGTATATATCACATTTTTTAATCCATTTATTCATTGACGGACACAGTTTGTTTCTAACTCTTGTTTACCGTTAGTAATGTTGTGACGAACATGAACTTTTCTTTGCTGGGAGGTTTTTGATCACTTATTCAACTTTCTTACTAGTTGTAAGTCTGTTAAGAATTTTCTTTATAATTCAGTCTTGGTAGTTTGTAGGTTTCTAGAAATTTATCCATTTCTTTTAGGTTATTCAAATTTTTAACAAATTTTTTTATAGCAATCTCTTGAAATCCTTTTTATTTTGTGGCATTATTTGTTATGTCTCCTCCTTTCTTTCTGATTTTATTTATTTTGAATCTTCTCTCTTTTTTTCTTAGTTTCCTAAAGGTTTGTCAACTGATTGAGTTTTCAAAAAATCTCCTTAATTTTGTTAATGTTTTACTTTTTCTATTCTCTATTTTTTCTTATCAAGTATTTATTATTTTCCTTTTTCTGCTAACTTTATGTTTAGATTATTCTTATTTTTCTAGTTCTTTGAGGTATAAAGTTAGATATTTTATTTGAGATTTTTCTTCTTTTATAATGTAGGCATTTGCTGCTATAAACTTCACTTTTACTATTGCCTTTGCTACATCCTATAGGTTTTGATCTGTTGTGCTTTATTTTTGTTTCTATCAGGATATATTCTAATTTCCCTTTTGACAAATTGTTCCCTTTAACTTTCCCTTCTTTGACATATTAGTAGTCCGAATGTGTTTAATTTCCTTTTATTTTTTATTTTTTCAGTTTTTATTATGCTATTGATTCTAGCTTCCTTCCACTATGGACAGAGAAGACACTTGACATTATGCCAATCTTCTTAAATGTGTTAAACCTTGCTTTAATGACCTAACAAGTGATCTGTCCTGGAGAACATTCCATGTGCTCTTGAGAAGAATGTGTATTCTGCAGCTTTAAATGGGTAGAATGTTCTGTATATGTCTGTTAGTTTCATTTGTTTTATCGTACTTGTTCAAGGCCTCTGCTACCTTATTGATCTCCTGAAAGTTACATCCATTATTGAATATGGGATCTTGAGATCTCCTATTCTTATTGCCTTGCTTTCTATTTCTGCCTTCACTTGAATAAGTATTTGCTTCATATATTTGGGTGTTCTAATGTTGGGTCACATATATTTATTATTGTTATATCTTGTCTTTAAGTTGATCCTTTTATCATTATATAATATCTTTCTTTGTCTCTTGCAACAGGTTTTGACTTAAAGTTTATTTTGTTTGATTGAAGTATGGCACCTCTGTTCTTCTTTAGTTATCATTTGTATGGGAAATCTTTTTTCATTCTTTCACTTTTGGACAATGTGTGTTGTTAAATCTAAAATGAGTCTCTTCTAGAAAGCCTACAGCTGAATATTATTCTTTGAATCCATTCAACCTCTCTAGGTTTTTTAAGTGGGAGTTTAATCCATTTACATTTAAAGTAATTACTGATAGTAATAATTTACTTTTGCCATTTTATTCAATGTTTTCTTGCTGTCCATCTTTGTCAGTTTGGGCTGCTATCACAATTTACCATAGAGTGGGAGACTTAACTAATAGATATTTATTTTTCATAGTTTGGAGACTGGGAAGTCTAAAATCAAGATACTGGTAAATTTAGTGTCTGGTGTGGGCCCACTCTTGGTTGCAGAGGGCCATCCACTCATTGTACCCTCCCCAAGTGGAGAGTGAAAAGTGAGATCCTGCATCTTCTTCTGTTTTTAGGTGGTCATTAATTCCATTCAAGAGAGCTCCACCCTCATGAACTAATTACCCCCAAAGGCCCCACCTCTATATAACATTGTATTGGGAATTTAGACCTCAACATATGAATTTAAGAAGAACATAAACAGTTCATATCACTGCCTTGTAGCTTTTTTACCCTCTCATCTTGCTTCTTGCTTTTCTGTTTTATTGAATTCTTAGTAGTGACATACTTTGATTCCTTTCTCATTTTATTTTTCATATCTTATGTCTATATTTTCTCATGGTTACCATGGGGATTACATAAAACACCTTATCATGATAACAATCTATTTTAAGTGGGTAACAAGTTAACTTGAATCACATACAAAAACACTACACCTTTTTTTCTCCCAATTGACTTTTTAACACTGATGTCACAAGTCACATCTTTTTATATTGTGTGTCAATTAACCTATTTTAATAGTTGTAGTTATTTTTATATTTTTTCGCTAACTTCTATTTCAGAATTAAAAGTTATTTATACATCACCATTACAGGATTACCATATTTTTATTTATCTATAAATTTACCCTTATCAGTGAGCTTCATACTTACATATACTTTCATGTTGTTATCTTGTGTCCTTTTATTTTAACATGAAGAGTTCCCTTTAGTATTTCCTAGAAAGCAGGTCTAGTGGTGATGTATCCTGCAGCTTTTGTTTTCCTGGAAAAGTCTTTATTTCTCCTTCATTCCTGGAAGATATTGTTGCTGGTTATGGTACTTATGGCTGGCTGGCGGGTTTTTTTTTTTTTTTTTTTTTTTGTCCCCAGCACATTTACTATATCATACCAAGTCTTACTGGCCCACAAGATTTCTGCTGATAAATCACTGATAGTCTTATGAATATATATGTAATGTGGTGAGTTGTATGTGATGAGTTGCTTTTCTCATATTGTTTACAAATTCTCTTCGTTATTTAATTTTGACAATTTTATTATCGTGTATTTCGGTATGGGCTTCTGTAGTTTCATTCCAGTTCTAATTCATTGGGCTTTTCAAATCTGCAGATTTTTCCCCAGATTTCAGACCATGTTAGACAATATTGTCCAAGTAAGCTTTCTGGCCCTTTCTCTTTTCTTCTACATCTAGAACTCCCATATTTGTTCATTTGATGATGTGCTTTAAGTCCTTTGGCTTTCATCACTCTTTCCCATTTTTTTTTCTTTTTATTTCTCAGGTTGGATAATTGCAAATGGCCTATCTTCAAGTTTGTTGATTTTTTATTCGGATTGATCTAGAAACTGCAGTGAATTTTTCAGTTCAGTCATTGTGTTCTTCATATCCAAAATGTTTGTTTGTTGGTTGCTTTGTTATTATTTTATATCTTGCTAATATTCTCATTTTGTTCATGCATTGTTTTCTGAACATATTGATCATCTTGTTGACAGTTATTTTGAATTCTTTGTTATGTAATTTATATACACCTATTTCCCTAGAGTTTGTTTCCAAAAATTTATTTTGTTTCTTTGATTAGGCCTTATTTCTGTTTCTTTGTATGCTGTATAACATTGTGTTACATGTGTCCATGTACTTGAAAGAAAAAGACCACCCCCAATCTGCCTGGCTTCTCAAGTCTTTTATACATATGAGGGTTTCTCAGATCTTTTATACATATGTCTTTTCTCTAGGCTTGTGCATGTAATTTCTCTATTGCAGAGACTGGTCAGTTTCTTTCTCAGGAGCTTGTAGTCTCTTTCTCTCTCTGGTGTCTGTCTGTGGTATTGCAGGTTCTCCAGTACTGTCATAAGCTACTGACCTCTCTTGTGCTCTGTAACCACCAAGCATACAAGTTATGCCAGCCCCCGGTCAGGACTCTGAGTCAGATAAGGCAGTAATCAGTACCTCAAACAGTCCCAGAAAAGCTGAATATCAGATGCACATTCTACTCTACTTTTTCCATCCCAAGAGAGAAGCCACAAACCCAGCATTTAATCCCAATTGTGGTGAATTGTGCTGGCTTCTGTGTGGTATGATGTGTGGTCCAGTGCTTCAATAAGCTGCTGAACTCTCTTTTGATCTCTGTGGACCCCAGACATTCAAAGTATACCAGCTAACTCTCAGTGCTCCTAGTCAGTCCCTTGGGCAGCTTCCCAAAATGATGAAATATATGATGTATGTTCTACTCTTTTCCCTCACAAGAGAACATTATGTGTGTGTGTGTGTGTGTGTGTGTGCGCGCGCGCGTGTGTGTGTTTTCCTACCAATTGTGAGCAGTGCTGTGTTAGGAAAGGTGCTCTCTTGTTTGAAATAAAATAGCATTTTTTGCCCATTTCAAAGCAGCTATTCTTGGCTTTGCTCTTGCATGGAGTACTGCCACTTCCTGACTGATTCCTGAAGTACTCATTTCTGAAGTACTCATGGTTTTTTGGTCCGTATATTGTTAGATCAGTGTTCCTGTGGGGGAAAAGATCTGGAATATTCTATTGTGTTATCATGGTGACATCCCTAATCTCTTCTTATTTGAAGTTTTTCTTTTTTTCCAGGTATACTATTCTTTTTTACTTTACTTGTTTTTTTTTAAATTTTATTTTAGAAACAGTGGGTACATATGAAGGTTTGTTACACTAGTATATTGTATCCAGGTAGTGAGCATAGTAGCCAATAGGTAGTTTCTTGAGACATTCTCCCATTCTTTTCTTTCTCATCTAGTAGTCTCCAATGTCTATTGCTCCCACATTTATGTCCTTGGATGCTAAATGTTTAGCTCCCACTTATAGGGGAGAACAGGCAGTAGTTTTCTTTTCCTGCATTAATATATTCAGGATTATGGTCTCCAGCTCCATTTATGTTGCTGCAAAGCACATGATATCATTCTTTTATGACTGCATAGTATTCCGTAGTATATGTGTACCACACCCAGTCCCCCATTGATGGGCATCAAGATTGGTACCATGTTTTTGCTATTGTGAATAACACAGTGATGAACATACAAGTGCATCTGTCTTTTTTGTTGAATGATCTATTTTCATTTGGCTATACATTCAGTAATGGGATTGTTGGGTCAAATGGTAGCTCTGTTTTCTAAGTTTTTTGAGAAATCTCCAAATTATTTTCCACAGTGCTGAATTAATTATTTCCACAGTGTATAAGTCTTCCCCTTTTTGTGCAAACTTGCTAGTATTTCTGCTTTTCTGACATTTTATTAATAGCCATTCTGACTGGTGTGAGATGGTATCTTATTGTGGTTGTGACTTGCATTTCTCTGATGATTAGAGATAGTGAGCATTTTTTCATATTTGTTGGCTACATGTATGCCTTCTTTTGAGAAACGTCTGTTCATGGCCATTTTTAAATAAGGTTATTTGTTGTTTTCTCATTGATTTGTTTAAGTTCATCATAGGTTGTGGATATTATAGCTTTGTTGGAGGCATAGTTTGCAAATACTTTCTCCAAATCTGTAGGTCGTCTGATTATTCTACAAGGGAAAACAGGAAAATAAGTCAAACTATCTCTTTTCCCTGACAATATGATCCTATACCTAGAAAACCCTAAAGACTTTGCCAAAAGCCTACTGTAGCCTACTACAGCTAATATCTACTATAAAAACACATGCGCACCTGTGTTTATTGCTGCACTATTGACAACAGCAAAGACTTGGAACCAACCCAAATGCCCATCAATGATAGACTGGATAAAGAAAATGTGGCACATATACACCACGGAATACTATGCGGCCATAAAAAGAAAAATGATCTCATGTCATTTGCAGGGACATGGATGAAGCTGGAAGACATCATTCTCAGCAAACTAACACAGGAACAGAAAACCAAACACCGCATGTTCTCACTCATAAATGGGAGTTGAACGATGAGAACACATGAACACAGGGAGGGGAACATCATACACTGGGGCCTGTCAGGGGGAGGGGAGCAAGGGGAGAGAAAGCATTAGGACAAATACCTAATGCATGTGGGGCTTAAAACCTTCATGATGAGTTGATAAGTGCAGCAAACCACTATGGCACATGTATACCTATGTAACTAACCTGCACATTCTGCACATGTATCCCAGAAATTAAAGTAAAAGAAAAAAATTATCTATTATCTGAAGGTTTGAGCAGCAATTCCTTATAGTCAAACAAACCTTGAAATTTTTAAGGTTCACCTCTCTTACCGTGATGATAAAGGCTAGGTAAATATTATTTGGAACAAACAACAAAAAAAGATGTGCTCCAGTGACCTGTTTTCCTTTAATTAATAGAGAAAAACATTTTGTCATTATGAAGAGTAGAGCTGAAACTATAAGTTACCAGTAATTATCTTTTAAAAGAAAGAAATTATACTTTTTGATAGACTGAGATACCTAGAAAAAAGTGACTGAAAGAGAAGCCATTCTTAAGAATAGCAGTTCATACTCTCCTAATCATTATACTTCTTTCACATTTACCATTAAATTTCATACATGTTGACAAGTTAAATCACAGGGCAGATATTTTTACTCTGCTAATCACTTCAGCTTTATTGTTACTTGATGCTTATAATTTTATTTTTAAAATTTAGAACAAACAGAAATAATTTTATTATATACATTTTCTCTTAGAATTTTTTCCAACTATTATTCAGAGCAGCCAACCTATCATTTGACTTTTGTATAAACTTTCTGTGAATAACATCATCATGAAATCACATGTGCTACACTTATTGTATTTATTTCCTCCTTATTATAGAAAATGTTAATATGCAGATCTATTCTTAAATCACATTGATGTATTCCTCCTCCAAAGTGTTGAAATGAAGGAGAACAGGCTGCACGTGAATGCATCTGTCTGGTTTATTTGAAGACACGTTGTCAGGAAAACAATGAGGGTTTTCTGACATCTGGGAAACTCTAGTTCATTTTAGCTTCATTAATGATGTACATTTAGATACTGGGCAAAACAGCTCCTGAATAACTCAATTACACTATGTATAAATGGTGATAACAAAGTTCTTTCCAGGAAGGCAAGAGAATATGTCACTATTACCTTAGCAATAGCCTGAGTTTGAACAGTTTCCATTCAAATACACTAATGTACTTCCAGATAGCATGTCATTAATTCCTAATCAAGAAGCCATTAACAACGCAGAGGACATTGTTATTAGATAATCCAAATCTTATACTTTCAGAAGACTTTTATTCCTTATCCTTGATGATAAACTTTATAATTGTCCAGAAATAAAAGAGCTAAACTATATCCTGAGTATATCAGTAAATACACAAATGTATGTCTCAATCAGGAAATATTTCTCATTTTCCTTTTAAATATAAACAAAAACTCTGGAAGCAATAAATTAATGTATTATAGTTTTCAATGGTATAGAACTATTATTGTTTTACCACCAAAGGTCTACTTTATGAGAGACTGCAGCATCTGGACACTTAAAATATTTGTCTCACTATAAAGACAACTGACTCTCAGGCCCCAGTTGTGGTCAGATTTAGAAAGTTTTATCAGAATTTTAAAAAGGAATAGTAATTATTAGAAATTCATTTGAAATAGTTGCATACTTTTTCTGAAGCTTAATTTAAGATGCCTGATCATTATCATAAAATGTTGTCTATACTTCAGCTAATTGAGCAAACATGTTTATTAGCAATGAGCAAATGAACAAAATAAATTTCCTGATTTTATATGATTTAGAATTTAGTCTTAATATGGCTGAGCCCTTTCTAAAAAGTACCTACAACTGCTCTTGAGTATCTGTTTTATTTTTGAAAGTATTAGATCAGATTTCACTATTTCCTCTTTTTAACATTAAAAATACTTTCATAAGGCCTTAATTTAGCCAAATGCAGAATGTAGTGTTTGTTTACAACTGTTTGTAAAATATATCATCTGAAGTTTTGAGCAGCAAATTCTTATTGTCAAAAAAAATCCATATTAAGCAGATGAGTGAGTATTCATTTTGATTCACCAGAGGACACATTTTTTCTAACCTTTCAATTCAGATACAATACTCATTTTTCCTGTATTGAAGGTTAATAAAATTTTCTTAAATAACTCCCTTTATTTTGCATTAGACCAAGTTTGGAAAGTACATGGAGGGATGATTTTCTGACATATGCTTTGTTAAGTTGAGATGCATAAGTGTAAGTGAGGTTATACTGTATTTATGGCTGACTCCATCTCAATACCTGAAGTGCCCCAGTAAATAAACCTTTCAGGATATGTGAGATAAAATGCAACATTATCATAGAGACCTTTGAGGTGACTTTCAATATATGTATTTAGACTACTTTTCATAACTAGTGGCTGCTCTTCTTTTCTGGTAAAGCTGTTTAAGGATTACTGAGTTCCCAGTGAAATGCTCTGAAGTGTTTGGGAGGGCTTGCTTAACTGTTTTTCCTATGGATCACCATTACTACCACTGTTTTCATAATTTGTGAATTCAGTTCTCTTTGTCTGCATCATGGCCTCTACTCTCACTCATTCGTCTCCAAGCTTATACATCTTACTGTTGTCTTATTACTTTTCACCAATTTTATATATTTTGTCTTCCGTCTTGTCTCTTCTTTTTCCTACATTTTGCTTTTCTCATGACTCCTAATTTTGGCTGCAATGGGACTTAGCCTGTGACCTTGACCAGCCAATTATAATGCTGCTTACCTCTTCTCTGTTGAAATAATCGTTGCATTTTCTGTGTTTTCTTAATGTCATCATCAAAATATTTTTACACCAAAATCAATAATAAGGTTATTTAAACTTCTTAATGTGTTTGGTGATGCAAATTTTGTTATGTGGGAGTAAATTATAATTACAGAGAAGTAACACATTTTACAGATATATTAATTGAAACACATAGGACTGGATACCAGAGAAGAGTCTGAGATCTTCCCACTGTATCCTGTGACCACTGAGCATCACCATTTCTCTGCTAGTATTTTTGGCACGTTTTTCATGCCACCTTCAACAGCTGAAATTTCTCTCATCTATCAAGTCTGGCTGAAAATGTTATCTCTTCTATGAAGTGTTCTGTGAACTATTCAAGCAGAATAAATTGTTCTCTCCTTGGGGTACTTTATTCCATTCCCTAGTAGAACCGGTTTTACCTTGTATTATATTGAGCTCTATATTGCTCTGCATCTACTTTATTGGGAATTCCATGAGAGTGAATTCCCAATAAAGCAGCCTGACTTCTTCATACTTCTTCATATACTTCATCCTCACATACCAATGTGAAAGAGCCAGAAACGTTCATTTATTTGAACTCATTTTGTAATCGTACCTATGTTAAATGTTGAGGATTTCTCCAATAACTGAAGATAAATAGATGTAAGCTAATTCTGAAACAGAGATTCTGTAATGTAAACAAGAGAGGATTGGATGTTTCTGTATTTTTATTAGCTAAAGCACTCTTTATTTTCCCCAAAGCACTCTATTTATCTTAATTGTAAAAAGAGGTTAGATTTTGGTGCAAATATGGAATATTCACTAGAGAATTACATCTATCAGTCATTTAAACAAATATGGCTTTTGTAAAGACATAATCACTATACGATCCAAATCTCACACATATAGCTTTATCAAAATCATTAAAATATTTAAATAAAATCCACCAAATATATATCCCTTCCCATAAAATCTAGCTATGATTAATAGCGTTATTATGAGTACCAAATCTCATTATTGAGTATTGCTGAATTTACTTGCAGTTCAATGTTTAAATGTAGTAAGATTAAAACTATTCAATGAGTCCTTATAACTTGTGGCAAATCATTATTACTTCCTCCAATTGCTATTGTAATATTATTAATCATAATGAATTCTTTTGAAATTCAGTGGAGCAGCAATATATTATTCCATATGCATTACTCCTCTAAATTAGCTCTGGTGGTTTAGATATATAAGAGCTATTACGAAGTTACCATATAACACCTGCAGAATCATAATCAGCCCAAGGAATTGATTCCAAATGAAATTACTCTTACCAATTCTACTGGAAATGGAAATCAAAAAAAATATGAAAAGAGATGAGACATCCTAAAATACACTATTTCTAAATAGTGTAAGACTGTTACATTGTCTTTGCAAATAGGCCCAACACACTTCAATGAAAAAACACTAAAAAACAAGACATTTGTGTTCACTTGACAAAACCCACATGAGTTCAGTCATGTTGGTTACACACCTCTCCAGTCTAATTAAACATTGAACAGGATTTATGGGGACGAGATTGTGGTGTCAAGGTAAATTTGTCATCACTTCTATCTATGAAGTTTTCTGCTCACAATAACAAGTAATGTGGGAGAAAGAAACAAAAGACAGTCCTACTTTTTTTGTCGTTGAATAGACTTTCCACTTTGTGATGTGCTTTACGTGCTGTTGCTGTGAAATTTGTAGATATGATACTATTTGGGAACCTCTGTCTTGACTCAAAACTTCTTTCTTCTCCATCCTGTTATGAATAAAATAGTTTGAGGATCTCCAAAAAGAGAAAAATGTAAAAGCCCAGCTCAGAGCATGCAATTAAGAAAGATGCTTCAGTTCAGAGTAGAAGGGAGGAAAATCAGGATATTTGGCCAGCTTCTAATTTCTTTTTGATTCGGGGAGTCACCTTGCAATTTCTTTCTTTTGCTTGGTCTCTGATAAGAATCTGCTGTAAATGTGCCTATTCCCTCAAGTCCAATAATAAAACACACATTTTCAACATCAAATATAAATGATTTTATGGTTAGTGGGTGTATTGTATTAACCATACTGCTATTTCTTTCTACTGAACAGCTGCCATTTAAAGTAGGTTGTGAAAAGTAGAATGCTGTTCATATGTGTGCAGATGTGTTATCACACTTGTATGCATGGGTGTATATAAATGTCTATCCATTTACATGTATGTTAACAAGTTTCACATTTTTATTTTTGTCTATACATTGATTCCTACAAAAATGAGTTAGATAAGATGGAGTTTAACATATATTATGAGTGAACACTAAATAACACAAATATTTTACATGGTATTAATAAAACAGAGCTTCACAGAACAATTCATTATTCCCACATTATTGTATTTAGTGTATAATGACTACTCCACATAAGAACCTGGCTTCAAATTCTTGCATGTCCACTTTACTGTCTTTGTTTTTCTACAGAAGTTATGCAACCTATCAAATCTAGCTCTTAACTCTCTCACCTTAAAATGAAGAGAGTGTTAATAACACAGCTACAATGAGACTTAAATGAGAGAAGGCACATGACATCTCAGTGTAGTCTCAGGATCAAGTGCATTTAAGTAAACATTAGTTCTACTTCTACTGCTACTTATTATTATCAGCCTATTACTCCGTTATTCCTTCTGGTGATGTTCAGTTGACAAGGGCACTTAGCATTTTAAAAACTCCATTTTTTTCCCATCTCAAATCTAAATACTTCCTTGAAGTTTCAAGAACAGGAACTGAGAGTTTAAAATCCTTCCCTCTGCATCTTTATTTATTGTTCTATAATTGTTCTCTTCCTTCAGGCCTTCCCGGTTACATTGTAATGTTTTCAAGGAAAGGAACTTGGCCTTTCTTCCTTTTGTCTAGCTGTGTATGACAAGTGTAACTCATTGGACAGACCAGATATATTTCAAATAATGGTGCATAAATAATTTCTTCCATATTGAATGATGCTTCAAATGATATGTTAATAATTCAATAAAATTTTACAGGAATAAAAACATCCACTTTTTATGTTTTATAATTTAGAAGATTACAAACCAAATTCTTACTCGAAGTATAAGTTAGGATGGTATGTAACATCTGTTACACGTCTACAGTGTTGCGAAAAGTGGCTAGGCTTTAGGTATTCAGTTTTACTTACTCCTCAACTGAAGCGGCAATGTAGAAATTATTATCCCGATTTTAATCATGACAAAATTGAGTTGCCCATTGTGCATGACCTTCCCAGGGAAGCTCTGTCATCTTCCTTCTTATACCTGAGCTATAGAACACTGGTAACTATTCCTGAGTGATATAGATTTATCCTTTATAAATAGATTATTCTGATTGTTTTCTAAATCACTCTGAGACTCTTTTTACTTGCCATTCATAAATTTCCTTCCCATTAATCTAAAATGAACTCTGGGAACTTGAGAAGGACACTACTCAAGTTCCCGACTGAATTTCCCTACAATCCTAATTTTCAGTAGATAAATATGACAATACTTTTAGGGAAAAAAAATTGAAGATAGTAGACTTAAGTTTTAAAATTTTCTTTTGCCTTCTGCCCCTCCCCAGTAATTTCTCTCTGTAGGCAAACCTCCTTTTTTACTCCAAATTATTTTTCTCTTAAGCTAGTTAATGTTTCATTATTTTCTTTTTCTCTTTGTTCTTGAATTTTATTGCAACACTTTGAAAAGGGGGTTTCTATATTATATATATATATATGCAGGACTTTTTCGGTCTCTAATATATATTTAGGTTAAAAAGACTTTGTAATCAAATGCTGCTTCTTTTTCTGTGGAAAGCTATTTAATATTCTGCATTGCATCATAAATCCTCTTTCTGCCAACAACTCCATTTACACATTTGCCATGATAGTTTACTCTTCATTTTCACCAATATTGCCCCATGCCTTATAGGGCTATTTTCATGATAAGGTGTCATCTGCTTTCATGTTCAAAAATGATATGTTCATTTCTACTCGTTCACTCATCAAAAATTGGTTGGGTAACTAATACTTGTCAGGTACTGGGGAAATCACCAGAAACACAGCTGAGAACAAGATCAACAAGTTTTACTGGAAAGCTTTCAATATTTTTGAGTAAATAAATAAGTAGATGGATAATTCAATGTGTTTTTTGGTGCTGTGATAAGGGAAGTACAGTACCATGAGAGCCCCTAAGAAAAAAAATTTATACAAATTTCAGTGTCAGAGAAGGCTGACTGAAGATGACATAAGATGAGTCAGGAGCATAAAAGAGAGGAATTAGGAAAGTATGATTCCAGCAGTAGTGACAGCATGTTCAAAGAAGAAAGAACATGCAGAAAACAGAATGAAAGTTAGTGTGACTCGAATATCCAGAGTAGAGTGAGAAGAGATGTGAGAGGCAAGCAAGGGACAATTATGAAGGACATCACAGGTCACATTGATATCTTAGGTCAGAGAGTAGGGCGATCAGGTGCTTTTGGATGGCTCAATATAGAAATTGAATTGATAGTGGGCAAGACTGAAATCTAGGAGACCAATGAAAAAACTTTAAAAATAGTCCAAACAAGATAGGATAATGGCCCCAAGTAGGAAAAGATAGGGCCAGATACAGAAGATGAGTAAGAGAATATGTGGAACTTTTCGTGTGGAATTGGGTGCAAACAAAGAAGATAAGCAAGACATTAAGGTTGATGCTTACACTTATGGCTTAAACACATGAGTGGATTACATGCTAATAACTCAAATGCATAATAGAGGAAAAAATAGTAGATTTGAGATAAAGGTACTAAATTCAAGGTGTGTTGTTTTGAGGTTTAGATTCCTGCAAGGTATATAACTGATGCCATTCGAAAGGCAGTAGGATATAGGAGTCTGAAGCTCACAAATGTGGTAGGGTAGAGTCAAATTGTCATGGAGAGAGGAAAAAATTGTAATGAGACCGTATAGAGCATAAATGTAGACAACTCTTTATGGCACAACAACTATTTCCAGTGAGTCTTTTAAGTGATGCTCAAACATGTCTGCATATTAATCATCCAGACAGTTTTTAAATTTTTAATATTTATTTATTTATTTATTTATTTATTTTTGTTTTGAGACAGAGTCTTGCTCTGTTGCCAGGCTGGAGTGCAGTGGCGCGATCTCTGCTCACTGCAAGCTCCGCCTCCCGGGTTCACGCCATTCTCCTGCCTCAGCCTCCCGAGTAGCTGGGACTACAGGCGCCCGCCACCACGCCCGGCTAATTTTTTGTATTTTTAGTAGAGACGGTGTTTCACCATGTTAGCCAGTCATCCAGGCAGCTTTAAAAAATATTGGTGTTCTGAACCCATCACAGAAAGAGTAAATCGGAAGTTGAGGATTTGGAGACTTCAGGCTCCAGGGATTGGTGTTTTCTAACGGCTTTCCAGGAATTCTAGTGTGAAGGCAGGGCTAAAAACTATGATGTAGAGTTGTTGTACAGATTACTGTTTTATGGTATTTCATAATGTCCCTGATTTATTTATGATTCTCAAAATCATGTTGCTCTTGTTCTTTTGTATAGAAAGGGAAAAGGACAAGGAAACTTAGTTTATGACTAAATGATATATAATCTAGAATTACTTATCACAACATGCCAGCCTTAATTATTGGCAGTATCAACTACCCATCTTTACAAAAGATCATATCAACTTATGGATACATTCATTTTGGAATTAGAAGCCATAAGATAGAAATTAATACATATTTAGTACCTAGTATTCCCCACATTCTTATTAAGAATGTTATGTAAATTATATCATACACTAAAAACTTAAAAATGTACAAATCTAATTTGTACAAGTTTAAACACACACACACACAGAGAATCCTAGAGGTTGGTTAATTGCCCGAGTTTCCTTTGTAAATTTAGTGAAAGATAGACCCAGTATTCATAAATGTTGGGGTTGAAACTTTTTGACACATCATTTTTGTAAGAAAAATTTATATATTTCCATTATATCTGGCTGAAACTCTGAGAATGTTTTTATCACACACACACACAAAAAAGTTAGCACAGAAGTTTAAGCATCAGAAATATCTATTCTTTTACCTGTTCCCTTCAAGGGGCAAAGCACCAATGATCTTTAAATCTTAATACCCCATCAGTTGAAACATACTATGCTTTTAAAATGTGTTTAACCAAAAGCAATTGCAACAAAAGCCAAAATTGACAAATGGAATCTAATTAAACTAAAGAGCTGCACAGCAAAAGAAACTATCATCAGAGTGAACAGGCAACCTACAGAATGGGAGAAAATTTTTGCCATCTATCCATCTAACAAGGGGCTAATATCCAGAATCTACAGAAACTTAAACAAATTTACAGAAAACAAACAAACAAACAACCCCATCCAAAAGTGGGCAAAGGATATGAACAGACACTTCTCAAAAGAAGATATTTATGTGGCCAAAAAACAGATGAAACAAAGCTCGTCATCACTGGTCACTAGAGAAATACAAATCAAAACCACAATGAGATACCATCTCACTCCAGTTAGAACAGTGATCATTAATAAGACAGGAAACAACAGACGCTAGAAAGGATGTAGAGAAATAGTAATGATTTTCATTAGTTCAACCATTATGGAAGACAGTGTAATAATTCCTCAAGGATTTAGAACCAGTAATACCATTTGACCCAGCAATCCTATTACTGGGTATATACCCAAATGATTATAAATCATTCTACTATAAAGACACATGCACATGTGTATTTATTGCAGCATTATTCACAATAGCAAAGACTTGGAACCAACCCAAATGTCCATCAATATTAGACTGGATGAAGAAATGTGGCACATATACACCATGGAATACTATGCAGTCATAAAAAGGATGAGTTCATGTCCATTGCAGAGACATGTATGAAGCTGGAAACCATTATTTTTACCAAACTAAAACAGGAACAGAAAACCAAAAATTGCATGTTCTCACTCATAAGTGGGAGTTGACCAGTGAGAACATATGAGCACAGAGAGGGGAACATAACACTCTGGGGGCTGTTGGGGCACTGGAGGCAAGGGGACAGAAAGGATTAGGATAAACACTTAATGTAGATGATGGGCTGATGGGTGCAGCAAACCACCATGGCACATGTATATCTATGTAACAAACCTGCGTGTTCTGCACATGTATCCCAGAACTTAAAGTATAATTTAAAAATATATAAAATAAAATGTGTTTAACACAAACAGCAACTTTTCGCCTGAGAAGTAATCAAATATGACTCAATACATATAATATGTGTGCATTCTGCTAATGAAGATTGCTGATGATATGGCTTTATCTCCTTTCCTTTTTGTTTTTGCTTTTTGTTTGATCTTACTTCGGAAATAATATTTTACATATATTTTACTTTACCTTCTTCTTTATTGTGTCTCACTTTCGTTTTTATTGCCTTCTCATATTCTATTGAAAGACAAATCAAATTCAAGCCACAAATTTAAAAACAACAATAATCACCAAACACTTGAGCTGCTTTTACTATGGAAATTAATCTAAATTCTGAAGATAACAAAGTGTTAAGAAGTCAATAGGTGCTGAAATTGTCAGCAAATGTTGACTTACTAGCTTTGTAGTCAACAAAAGAAAGAAAAGAGAGAGAAGAAAAAGAATCTTGAGAGTGGTTTTTTTGTTTTTTTTGCAAGGACTAGGATATTAGGTTTAAATTCTGGGCTTAAGAAGGGAGTTCCGGTGAGCACAGTGTAGTAAGGGGAAGTGGAGACCTCATTCACACACTCACTTTCAAACCTCTTTCTGAGGTCTACACAGTACCTAGAATCTAGAATTGTTACATCTAAGAAACAGAACAACAACAACAAAATATTTGTTTGTTTTTAACTTTTATTTTTAAGTTCAGGGGTACTTGTGGAGGTTTATCCTGTAGGTAAACTCGTGTCATGGGGGTTTGTTGTTCAGATTATTTTGTCACCCATGTATTAAGCCTAGTACCCATTTGTTGTTTTTCCTGATCCCTCCCTCTTCTCACCCTCCACCCTCAGGTAGACCCAAGTGTCTCTTGTTCCCCTCTATGTGTCCATGTATTCATTCTTACCATTTAGCACCCACTTATAAGTGAGAACATGTGGTGTCTGGTTTTCTGTTCCTGCACCAGTTTGCTAACTATAATGGCCTCTAGCTCCATACATGTTCCTGCAAAGGACATGATCTCATTCTTTTTTATGGCTGCATGTTCCTTGGTGTACATGTACCAAATTTTCTTCATTCAGCCTACTACTGATAAACCTCTAGGTTGATTCCATATCTTTGCTATTGCAATTAGTGCTGCCATGAACATACACATGTGTGTGTCTTTTTGATAGAATTACTTACATAGCTTTGGATATATACCCAGTAGTGGGGTTGCTGGGTTGAACAGTAGTTCTGTTTTTAGCTCTTTGAGGAGTGGACACACTGTTTTCCACAAAGGTTGAACTGATTTACACCCCCACCAAGAGTGTATAAGCATTTCTTTTTCTCTACAACCTCTTCAGCATCTGTTATTTTTTGAATAAAAGAATATTTTAACCAACCCCTTCTTGGACTGAAATAATGAATAATTGTCAGTAACATATTCATTTAATCATAGGATTAAGTGATATCAAGCAAGAATAATCTGGGAAAATTCTCCAAGATTTTCATTTTGAAAAATTTCCTGAGAAATGAAAAGATTTATGAATGATCTATGCATGGCCAGTTAGATGCCCATAAATATTAATATTGCCAAAAGGATATCACTTAAACATTAGAGCATGTAGGACTAACATAAATACCTTTAATAATTTTGGACAATATTTGTTCTGCTAATTTGGGGTCAGATGAAAATTAGTTATTTAGCATAGTCATTAGAGAAGCATGGGCATTTTTCATAACAAGTAAAATATTGGTTCTATTCCTTCAGTACTAAGAAGGGCCACTAGAGAGCAACTAAAAATCTGTTTTATCTTCCAAAATATAAATGTATCACTGTGAGGGAGCTTTCCAACCAGGAAGTGCATTCTCAGTCTTCCCTTTAATTCTGGCGAGATGATTTTTCACCAATGGAATGTGGACAAAAAAAAAATTGTGTAATTTTTTCAATTTTTGAAGAGAAAACATGCTTTTACTACTTTTTTGCCCATTTACTGTTGAATTTTGTGGATTCAGAGACCTTCAGGAGTAGTGGAGTAACAAAGTGAAAGAAAGGTGGCTTATGACAATTCTTGCAGAGCAAAGACTCGCAGAAAAATTTCACTGAAATGTTATCTGAGCAAGAAACAAATTCTATTGTGTTAAGCCACTTAAAATCTAAGGTTTACTTGTTATAGCTGCAAACATCAACCTAAAAATACAATCACCATTTTTTTTCAGTAACAGTACCAATAAGAGAAAATTGCTAAAAAGTATTATTCCCACTTTTAGTAAATAAGAAAGTTGTTAGAGTCTGAATATTTATCTAGAAAGTAGAATATGTGGGTAGTTTTCTAGATTTCCCTAGCTTATTCAAAATCTGCTACTCACAAACCTCAGAAATAATTCTTCATAGAATTATGGTGAGAAAAATTATCAGAGAACATCACAAACCTATAATCTTTGACATCTCATATTATAAGACTAGTTTAGTACTACATGTACAGAACGTAAATGTAAAAGAAACACCTGCTAGAAATAAAAAAACTTTTATATAAGACATGAATAATTTGAAATATTTTGCTATTTGCTTTTCCTATTACATATACTTTTCCAGCGATATATTATAAAGGATAATTTTAAAAATAAGCTTCCATAATAGTGTTTTTGCTTGATCGAACAATTACAGAAGTGTATTCTAAGACCTCTTCCTGAGGAACACGATTGGTTAGTTTTCTATCTAAACTTTTTCAAACGATTTGCTGAAAAATGAGAAAATTACTTGAAATGTAGTATCTCATTTTGTTCATTGAAGCTTATTATAATTCAGCTCATTAATTCATATATGCAAACATAACAGGAGTCAATTCACATTTCCCAAAACATAACTACAAACAATAAAAAGCAATTATGAAGTCCTTTCTAATGAAATTATGCAATTCATCATCAGTAAGATCACTCTAAAAGAATCATTATAATTTGATTTAAAATTTTAACAATTTATATTATTTTGTCTTCAAAATGAAAATACATCATAATATTTTTATCACTAGTATCTAAAATACTAGCAGAATGATACTATTAGCCAGATGCTTCAGTTTGCCAGACAGTTAGGACCAAATGATGCATTTTTGATTAACTCAAAATATCGAGACTAATCTCTGGAGTCTCTCTGTACTTGCCAGTAGATGGATTGAGAACAGATAAATGTAAGGAGAAAAAATAAAAGCTTTTAAAATGAACTGATAATGTGCAACTACCAATCAGTAGAATTTTTTTTATCAGAAATTATTTTATAAAATAATAGAAGAAGAGAGGGAAAGGTAATTATTTGATATTCATAAAATACTGGGGAAGGATAAAAGGAGGATATTTAAAAGGAAAATCAATAAATGAAAACTCCCAAAACTTTAAACAAAATTATATTCCCCTTAGCTCCTCCATTTCTCATAAGCTATACATTGATCTAAAGATGCTATGCAATTGGTATTAAGGTTACGTTTTTTAAAAATATATATATAAAGATGGCCAGGCACGGTGGCTCATGCCTGTAATCCCAGCACTTTGGGAGGCCGAGGTGGGTAGATCATGAGATCATGAGATCGAGACCATCCTGGCCAACATGGTGAAACCCCGTCTCTACTAAAATACAGAAATAGAGCCCGGTGTGGTGGCGTGCCTGTAGTCCCAGCTACTCACGAGGCTGAAGCAGGGGAATCGCTTGAACACGGGAGGCGGAGGTTGCAGTGAGCCGGGATCGCCCCACTGCACTCCAGCCTGGGTGACAGAGCAAGACTCCTTACACACACACACAAACACACACACACACACACACACGTAAAGATTTGGTAAAGATAATTAAGATCTACCTGTCATCTTGCCTAATGCCTACATTAAAATCGCAAAATTATGTGATGCATTAGCTCAATCAAGTTTTAAAAAGATGGGCAAGTTCTAAAATTAAGGATGACCAGACTGATTCTGGTGCCAATTTCCCATCACATCACTATCAGGAAAAGAGTCGTCAAAGTGCTGCCTTCCAGTAGAACTTCCTAGAAACTCCCATTTTTCCTCCATATCTGAGTATGGCTAAATATTGAGATTTTTGGTTTGCTTCAGTTAGTAAACTTCATGAATATTTTTGCCATATTCATCCTACTTATGGCTAAAGCTTTTGGGGTTCAATTTTGGTCCATAAGCAAAGAGTACCATTCTCATTTTATGCTGTGTAACTTTTTCTCTTTAGAGTTGGGTGATAAAATTACCATGACCAAGACTGTAGTTTTCTATATCTCTCTATAACTTTCACCCTCAGATGCTGCTTATTAAAGGCCTCTGTGGCTTCCCGTTGTCACTGTCACCATGGATCTACTGATAAGATGATATGTTTTCACATATACTTACGTGCTCTTTCTTTCTTTCTTTCTTTTTTTTTTTTTTTGAGATGGAGTCTTGCTCTCTCGCCCAGGCTGGAGTGCAATGATGCCATCTTGGTTCACTGCAACCTCTGCCTCCCAGGTTCAAGCGATTCTCCCTGCCTCAGCCTCCTGAGTAGCTGGGATTACAGTTGCCCGCCACCATGCCCAGCTAATTTTTCTATTTTTAGTAGAAATGGGGATTTGCCATTTGGCCAGGCTGGTCTCCAACTCCTGACCTCAGGTGATCCACCTGCCTTGGCCTCTCAAAGTGCTGAGATTACAGGCATGAGCCACCATAACCGACAAGGGGGATCTCTGAATAAGAAACTTGCCAGTAAAGAGTGAGTGTCACTGCAAAGCTTTTCTTTTTCTTTCTTTACCACTTTTTTTTTTTTTTTTTTTTTTTTACTATACTTCAAGTTCTGGGATACATGTGCAAAACATGTAGGTTTCTTACATAGGCATACACGTGCCATGGTGTATTGCTGCAACCATCAACCGTCATCTACATTAGATATTTCTTCTAATGCTATCCCTCCCCTAACCCCCAACTCTCGACAGGCCCTGGTGTGTGATATTCCCCTCCCTGTGTACATGTGTTCTCATTGTTCACCTCCCACTTATGAGCGAGAACATGTGGTGTTTGGTTTTCTGTTTTGTGTTAGTTTGCTAAGAATGATGGTTTCTAGCTTCATCTGTGTCCCTGCAAAGGCCATGAACTCATCCCTTTTTATGGCTGCACAGTATTCCATGGTATATATGTGCCACATTTTATTTATCCAGGCTATCATTGATGGGCATTTGAGTTTGTTTCAAGTCTTTGCTCTTGTGAACAGTGCCACAATAAACATATGTGTGCATGTGTCTTTATAGTAGAATGATTTATAATCCTTTGGGTATATACCCAGTAATGGGATTGCTGGGTCAAATGGTATTTCTAGTTTTAGATCCTTGAGGAATCACCACACTGTCTTCCACAGTGGTTGAACTAATTTACACTCCCACCAACAGTGTAAACTCATAGCCAATATCACACTGTATCAGCAAAAACTGGAAGCATTCCTTTGAAAACTGGCACAAGACAAGAATGCCCTCTCTCACCACTCCTATTCAACAGAGTATTGGAAGTTCTGGCCAGCACAATCAGGCAAGAGAAATAAATAAAGGGTATTCAATGAGGGAAAAAGGAAGTCAAATTGTCTCTGTTTGTAGAGGACAAGATTGTATATTTAGAAAACCCCATCGTTTCAGCCCAAAATCTCCTTAAGCTGATAAGCAACTACAACAAAGTCTCAGGATACAAAATTAATGTGCAAAAACCACAAACATTCCTATACACCAATAACAGACAAACAGAGAGCCAAATCATGAGTGAACTCTCATTCACAATTGCTACTAAGAGAATAAAATACCCAGGAATACAACTTACAAGGGATGTGAAGGACCTATTCAAGGAGAACTACAAACCATGGCTCAAGGAAATAAGAGAGGACACAAACAAATGGAAAAACTTTCCATGCTCATGGATAGGAAGAATCAATATTGTGAAATGGCCGTAGTGCCCACAGCAATTTATAGATTCAATACTATCCCCATCAAGCTACCATTGACTTTCTTCATATAATTGGAAAAAACTACTTTAAATTTCATATGGAACCAAAAAAGAGCCTGCATAGCCAAGACGATCATAAGCAAAGATAACAAAGCTGGACACATCACACTATCTGACTTCACACTATACTACAAGGCTGGAGTAGCAAAAATTTTTCATACATAATATACAATTTGGCCTGAAAGAATGTGTGTCCCGTTACTTAGACTACATAATGTCATTTTTAATATTTTGTCTTTCTTGTTCTTGAATCTAATAGGCATGTACTGAGACCATTACATTGATTGTATTATTACTATTATTTTCTTTTCTCTTTTTGTTGAAATAATATCGAATTCAGAAAGTTTGATAATCAGCATATTTAATTAAAATTCCTATCTAGGTCATCTTTCTTTTTCCTCCAAAGAATATGGAATTGGGAAAGAAAATCCTCTAAGTACTTTCCAAAGTTTTACTTTAATCATAAACTACCTTTACAGAACTGTTAGATTAAGTGATACACTGCTGAATACCTTCTTTGTTTTTCCTTTCTGAGTAAATGTCCTCAGGATTTCTTCACACACACATTCATTCAACGAAGATTTAGTGAGCATCTGCTTTTTGTGAGATACTACTACAGGGTATTGTCACCTATGTTTTCCAGTGGGAGCAGTGGTGAGCTGTTCCCAGCTCATGGCACTTTATGAAACCTGATTCTGCACATATCTTCCCAACTCCGTGTTCAGGAACATTGTATTGACACCTTAAAATTGGCCACGGTGGGAATATTTACTCACTGCAAATTGACAACTGCTATAGATCAGGTCTTTCTTATTTTTTTGCCTCGAGAAATGGTTGTTACACATTTACCAGCACACCATTAAATTGAAACCTTGCAACAGCTGTGTGAGAAAGGCGCAGTAATCTGAATTTTACAATGGAGACATCTAAATTGCAAAATTGTAGTTGTTATGCCCCTAGTCACATTACTGTCATATGTACGACTGGATCTAAATGCTGGTATTCAGACTACCTTAATCACTTTTAACATCCTTCAACACAATTACTACATGTCACTAATCAATTGCCTTTCAATATAGTTTATCTAGCTGGTAAAGTTATACATATGTGTGTAAGGGGGTATTTATATAATGCTCTATTTTATTAGTTATCATATTCAACATAATTACATTATAGTGATATTTCTGAAGAAATTATGTGAGTGACAAGGATAGAGACCTATTTATTTAAATTCTCATGAGATTTTTCTGCAGAGTAAAGTTCTTTCTTTCCGTTTAACACAGAGTCCTGCTTTGAGATCTAGAGTACTGACGCAAAGTGAACACTGATAAATCAATGTGAATGTTATCGACATCTTAGCCACTGACTTGAAGACGTTATTTCTCAGTATGGGTGCATCTGAATAGGACAGACTATTACCAATATATTTTAAATCTCTACTTTTAATATTGAAGTAAAATTGGGAAGGAAAGCGTGTAACTTTGGGGTAAAGGGTTAAATAATCAACTTTTCCAGAAATGCCGTGACTGACTCTAAAGCTAGTGTTTCCACGGCTAATGAATGATACCCAGCAAGGATAATGCATTGATTCTGATACTAATGCTGCACTCAGCAATTTCTCCCTTTTTATTTATTTAAATCATCAGTCTCTGGTCCAGTCAACACCTTGTAACTGAGAAGAGAGTTATCTGGCAGCTTACAATCAATATAATGGAAATTGCTAGTACACCAGTGGATCAAAACCCTGTATATTATTTTTTCAAAACATGATATTCTAAATGCAATAATTAATTATAAAATGCAATTTTTAATACCTGAGGCTAACTTTAGTAAAAAGTTCTAAAAAATTAACAAGTACTTCTCTCTTTTTACATACCCCAATTCTATTTATCTTTTTAAAATTACTCTTGGAAGATAAATATATAAAATTTGATCCTTACAGCAATACTAAAAAAAAAAAAAAAAAAAAAAAAAAAAAAATGTACCTCTGCAGACAAGCAGGTATTTGTATGACAGCGTGAGACTAAAAACATGCCTATTTTTGCACATAGAAACACAGTTTTAACATATAGTGATTGGCAAGTTATACCATAGTAGAAAGGGGTAGCATATAACTTTATTGTTTTAGAAATAGAAACAATTTTGTTGATTGTTTAGAAACAATTTTCGTTGATTACTCATTGATTTTTTTATACGAAATTCAGATGAAGAGAATTGAAGACATTTCACATATTTTTTAAAATGTGCTATTTAGATATATTTATTGTTATCATAACTTGACTTACTGTTGTATTCAATATTATCTGTCTTAATGGTTAATGCTTATGCATGAAAAATATAGGATGTGAGGAATTGAATATTAAGATTTTTCAAATGATTTTTCTATGTGAACTTCAACCGTGTGAAAATTTATCATTTCATATCTGATGTAGATGACGGGTTGATGGGTGCAGCAAACCACCATGGCACGTGTATACCTGTGTAACAAACCTGCATGTTCTGCATATGTACCCCGGAACTTAAAGTATGATAAAATTTAAAAAGTTAAATACCAAAAAAAGAACGTTTATCATTTCAAATTAATTTCCTTAAAATAAGTATTTTCCTGTCTTTTGTGAGTATACACACTTGTGTATATGTATACATAGACAGAGCACATGTGTGTCTATGATTATATAAACACATTCATATATATAACATTTCATATATATACAAATATATAGAAAATATTTTAGAAATATCTAGCAATATTTTTAAAATACTATAAAATATTTTTCTATTTACAAGAATGAAACATAGGTTCAGAGTACAGAAGAGATCAAATTCCAAACTGGATACAGACTAAGGGTGTGACATCTTCTCCTGTAAAGATACTTTTTTGCACTCTCACTCCTAACTTTCACTCACATTCCTTTCTCACAATTTACTCCATTGGCTAGACATTCCTGTGATGAAGATAGGGGAATGCCTTTATTACAGGTACCTGTGTACATATCATAACGTATATATATATATTGGAGACTATACTACTAGGGGAAAGAAACAGACAAAGAGTTATTGGTGGAGGACAATATCTGTCTCTCCATACTTGGTGCTTTGACCACTCAAATAATGGTAGAACCGTTTTTGGCACACATAAGCAAATTTTCCCCCTCCCTAGTAACTAAACTCAAGGTTCAGTCATTTCAGGTTTTCAGCTTAAAGTCTAGCTACTAGGGAGGTGATCACGTCTGGATATGATGCTCCATGGCTCAACATAATTTCTCCTGCCTCATCCAATAAACAATACAAAGGAGGAACAGGAAGAACAGAATAAAATTTACATTAAAAAGGCAGAAGATGGGAGCAACATAGTAGTTACTGATCGAAGTCATCAATTCTCAGGTTAAAGTAACTGGAGACAAATATCTTGTGGAAATATATTTTTTTTGTTATTTAGCCTTAAAACACTGTTTTTACTTTGTAACCTCCCTGTTCTGCCCATCCTCCTTTCTCTCAACTTAATGCACTCTATCATAATGTTGAAATTATTAGTAGGAATTTTTAGGGTTCTAATTAATCACAACTCCCTTCTTCAATGGTTTTGGATCATTTGAAAGGTAAAACTAGGGTATGGTTGGTAGCAAAATATCAGCTTTATGCTGGTAAACCTGGACATTGGAACTGAGGGCCAAATGGATTTTTATACTTTTCTTCTTTAAATCAAGACCTTATAATCCATCTATAAAGGCAGTTAGATCCATAGAGGACATGTGTACCCAGCCAGTCAATTGATTTCATCCCTCCAACTTTGAGGGCAAGGAAGAATTGTCCTTATTAGTAGGAAGACAACTAGGTGACACTGAGTGATGAAAGTGGTGGAGAGAGAGTATATCCAAGCACATTATGGGCACAGCAGGGAATCTTGTCCCACACTCAAGATTAAAGGAAGTCATTGTGAGAAAGATCAAGGAAGACAGTACAACCAGAGGCCAAAGCAGGAATTAGAAAAGAATAAGCCTGTAATCCCAGCACTTTGGGAGGCCGAGATGGGTGGATCACGAGGTCAGGAGATCAAGACCATCCTGGCTAACACGGTGAAACCCCGTCTCTACTAAAAAATACAAAAAAAAAAAAAAAAAAAAAAAAAAAAAAACTAGCCGGGCGAGGTGGCGGGCGCCTGTAGTCCCAGCTACTCAGGAGGCTGAGGCAGGAGAATAGCGTGAACCCAGGAGGCAGAGCTTGCAGTGAGCTGAGATCCGGCCACTGCACTCCAGCCTGGGTGACAGAGCAAGACTCCGTCTCAAAAAAAAAAAAAAAAAAAAAATTAAAAAAAAAAAGGAAAAGAATAAGGAAATGGCTTCTCCTTCTGTATTTTACTTTATTTTATTATACAAGGTAATTTTCACATAATTGTTGATAGCCATGAGTATTTTTGCTAATATGCATTAATGTATGCTCACATTTCTCCTAAAAACTGTCCAGAATATAAAAAACCACTTCTGTTTAATAACTTTCTTGTTTATTTGATGGAAATTGGATATATCAACATATTAGCATTAGTTTTGACTTGATAAAAAAGTAAATATATTTCCTATTGAAATTTTATTATCATATGATCTTTTCTCTTTCAATTATTTCATTCTATCTTTCTTTCTTTCTCATTGCTTTTGTTCCATAATCCCATAGCCTTTTGCTTGCATAGGTAAGATAACTGCTATAAAACAAATTTCAAACAAAAGTAAAATACCTCAAAAATCGTATAAAGTCTGTGAGCCACAAGCAATGCTGACACAGTTTTATAAATATCACTAGGATTGGAGTGAAATATTCTTTTTGGGTGATAGAAAATGATTTGACTACCATCTAGAAAATTATAAAAAATGTAACTCATTACAATTTATTTGTAAACAGTGCTTCATAATTTCTTGAGAGTTTCTAATGTTGTCTCATTTATTCATTATTATACCTCCTAGGCAGTTTTAATAATCATTTATCATTATTTTACAGATTAGGAAGTTAAGGTCAGGAGGACACATGACTTTATCTAGTGAGGAAACGAATCCAGGCTTCTAACTCTGGCCCTCTGATTCCATATCCATTGCTCCTTCCACTACAGCGTGCTGAAGTAAATAGTGAAAAAGCACTCCATATGTCACACAACATGCTGTAAGACTGTCCAACTATTTTGAAGAAAATCTCCCAGAGAAATCAATGACCAAGAGAGAATTGCAGAAAGCAGATGGTGCCATCAGCACACTTCTGCTGTGGCATCTGCGGTTACTTCTGTGCTTCTAGGTTGGATTGTACTTACATCAAAAGAGCCAATATGTGCAAAAGGAAGAAAATAATAATAAAATAAGAACAAAACCCATAGCACAGACACATTTACTAATTACAGAACTGCTGATGGATATTAACCATATCGCGTGTGTGTGCACACACACCTGAGCATCATGAGACTTAGCTAATGCTCAGTGAATGCTGTAAAGCTTGGAGGCCCAGAGGCCAAAGGGCCCCCAAGAGACTTACCTAGAAATCACAGTAATAGAGTTGCAGTGGAAACCCCCTACCTAATTACAGATGGTGCTCAAGGCAAAATCCCATTAAGACAAGTTTTATGGGTTTGTTGTGGATTGGCTGTTAGAAATTACACCATTAGTATCCAGAGCCTGAAATTGACACAATACTGATCTCCAATCTTTCTGCAGAGAAATACAAAAAATGAAAATAACCACCAGAGATAGTTTTTCAACTCAAACTGGATTTCATTCTAGGAAAATATTCTATAAATCAAATTTAAAACACACACACACCCACTCTAATGGCAATTATCACATTTTTAGAATTTTAGTACAAAACATATTCACCTACTTTTAAAAATATTTATATTCTGAAAACATGCTACAAAGATAGGATAGATGCGGTCACTTTGATTTTTCTCTTTGAAACAATATTTGTTAATCAGATCACCGACGCTAGGATATGTGGTTTGGTGGAGGCAATGCCAGGTAAACACTCAGTTTATTATACAGGAAGGGCTTTGTCATAATCCTGTAAAGTCTGAAGCCCTGGGGAATTATGCTGGACCATGTGTAGCCTAAGGACTTCACTTGTTTAACTTAAAGAAACATGTCTACTCTCTCACTTTTTCTGAAGTCTGTAGTAGGATAGTTAGACTTTCTCACCATAAGTGCAAAGGAAATTTCAGAGGGAAACTGAAGTTAAAAAAAAAACTAACAGCAACAGTAGAGCAGGTCTAAAAGTATCTGTTCACACTCCTTATTGAACCCAACTCCAATGGTTGGACAAATATTCTTGGCAAATGTCCAGATAGCATTGTCGGCCATAAGACCTCTGTTGAAACTTCTCGATTTTGCCATGGTAGCTTGAAAGCAGCCATGGACACTAGGGAGGCAAATGGGCACAAATGAATGTGTTGTACAATAGGCTGCATATGGCCCATGGGCGTTAGTTTGAGAAACACTTAGGTGTTTAATGTCACCCCACAAAGAAACAAAACAAAGCAAACAAAACCTCTTCTTTCCTTCCAGTGATATTTCTGGCCCTAAACTCTGTGTCCTAATTTAATTTTATTTCCTTGAAGCGCCCCAGAGCTCCTCCTAAAAGGCTGAGCTTGTGGGCTTGAGCTTGAGGTTAAAATATGTAGTCAGCATTATCATAGTAATGTTGTAGTAAGATAACTACAGCAGTAGTAAGTTAAGCCGATGTTTTAGTCATCTGCTCATCTTTGTAACAGGAATGCTCACACAATCGTATTTAAGTCACTCTGAAAGTAAGAACATACTACGTTACATAGAACTTTGTGATGTTCATTAAAATCAAATACAGTAACATAGAAACAATCACAGGAAATATATTTAATATGATTTTATATTAAAGTTGACTACATCACATTCTTTTTGTATTCTTTGCTTTGCTTAATTTTTTTCACAGTGTAAATCAATAAAGGAAATTCATACAAATTATGTAGCAAACTTGACAAACATTTTTTAATATCATGAACTGATTTAAAGTCATTCTGTCAGCTTGAAAACATTGAGAACTCAGTATTCTGGGCTACAGTTTTATTTTCCTATTCACGTAAAAAAAATGTTGGCTTCCTTGAATGTCCATCTCACCAGCACCAGCAGCTTTATCCTATGCCCTGAAATTATTTAAGGCACGGCTGCCTTTAAAATGCATGAACCCATATTTGCCCTCAATGTTCAAGCCTTTGATCTTTCACCACTGATTGTTCTACATCATCAAAAATCCTCAAAGCTCCTCCGTGGATAGTGGTCAGGCCCATAGGCACACTGCAGAATTTGATCTTGAAACCACAAAATTGAAAGTCTTTACATCTCAGCCTCTAGTCCTGCACTTGTTTAAACATATTCATAACACTTTGGAATGGCTTTCACTGTTATTCAGTAAATTATACATGATACCACTTTTAATGTTTTAAATGAGAGAACTGACAGTCAAAATAGAGAACTCCAATTAACACTGAATTTTTATTTTATCAATATTTTAAAGGATTTTAAACATCAGATATGAGATGTGATTCTAAAGTGTGACTTTTGTTGCAAACCTAAATTTCCACATCCACATGGCTCCTGTCCTTCCGTTAAATTCAACAAACATTTATTATGTGACTCTTATACGTCTCATGTAAAGCCATATAAAAATTGGAAGGGCACATTCTCTGCCTTACAGGAGCATGAAATTTAGAAAGGCAATTGGGACATGTATTTTACAAAATTATTCAGCTTATTTGAATCATCTCAGTGTAATTGAGCTTTAAGAACAAGGCTTCTGAAGTAGTAAGTCACATGAAAAAATAAATCGTATTGCTTTCTAGTTAGAAAAGGGCTTGATTTAACCCTTGACTGGGCATCATTTTTACCTCTTTTTACCTGCTTCAACTCATCGTCTCGTGTCTCAATGTTGAGAGCCTTACACAGAGATCTACACAGAGAGATCAGTACTTTTAAATGGAAAGTTCCTGAAGAATACCAAACATCATATTGAATTTTTAAACTGAGGACATAATACACGATCAAGGATACTAAATGATATATATTCATTTATTTGCTACCTCTTAGTTTGTTCATTAGGATTTCATTGGCTGCAAGGGACAGAAACCCAAGTAGATTAGTGGATGGGAATAGAGAAAGGTTTTGGCTTTTTACATACATGACTATTGGAAAACCAAACAATAGGAAAGACAGTAGCTCCGAGAACAAACATCTACCAGAAAGCCTTTCCAGTTCCATCTGTTGTCTCTGTTTATGTATGGCATTTGCTTTATTATCTCTCATACTTGACCTGTAAGAATGATGGTTATCAGGAAGAAAAAAAAGTTTACATCGTAGAACTGTTATACAGGCAAGGCCTTTATAGACTTCTTAATCCCCTCAAGGTCTAAAATTCATAAGGAAGGAACAAAATTGGATCATTTTGGGACAAGTTTTCATCCCAATCCAAATCAACACTGTGGATACACATGGTAATTCCTAGGGTGGTCATATAAGAATATGGTAACTCCTAAGATGGTGCCATGTAAGTAAGTCTGGCAAAGGGAGGGTTCCCAGGGAATAGGTTAGATAATCACTTATAAAGATCTCTATAGACATCTACACCAAACATATGAACATAAGTATTGCAAATGGCTAATAGCTGCAAATGCAAATGTCATAAGCAAAATCACAATAAATAGTTGCCTATTTGCAATTTGTATGCAAAAATAAATTAAGCAGATGTAAAATATTATGTCCCCATTCACTATCTTGACACATTTTCATATATCTTTGCTTTGGTCCTAGTGAAATCAGGAGGATGTTTCATGTTTTCATGACCTTTTCTAGTAGGTTTTAGGGAACTTTAGGGTAAGGAATAGTAAGTACATGCAGGCAGTCTTAGTTCGTTTTGTGCTCTATAACAGAATACCACAGACTGGTAATTTACAATGAATAAAATTTTACTTGCTTACAGTTCTGGAGGCTTGGAAGTCCTGGAAAGTGTGGCTGGCATCAGGTAGTATCATCTCCTGGCAGAAGGACATAAAGAGGGCAAGAGAGAGCAAGAAGGGGCCAAACTCATCCTTTGATAAGAAAACCACTAACACCATAACAAACCATTCCTGCAATACCAGCTTTAATTTATGAGGACAGAGACCTCCTGGCCTAATCACCACTTATAAAGCCCCCAACTCCAAACACTGTTGCATTAGGAATTAAGTTTCCAATATGTGCTTTTCGGTAGACACATTCAAACCATAGCATTTCACCTCGGGGCCAAAATGTATCTCCTTCTCATATGCAAAATAGGCAACGATAGGCTTTCAATAGAGGAAGAGACCTAGGGAATCCGTTTATTATATAATAAAGTTTACTGAATCTAATATAGAGTAATTTGGTACTATTGTTGATTGGCAATGATGTATTCTTGTTGAAACTGTTTTTCTTTGTAAGACAATTTATTGTAGTCTTATTTTCTCTATATTTAAAAAGTAAATGTTTTAAAGTTCTTTGTTAATGATGTATAAAAGTACTCCTAGACACATTTCACATTTCATCAATCCCTGTAAATATTGAATGAAAAACATTACAACCCAAAAGAAGGAAACAATTATATTCATCAATTTATGAAAAGTAGAATTTTGAACAAATTCACTTAGAGTAACAAACTCCTAAATGAATTGTCAGGCTGACCATGCATCGTTTATAAGCATAGCGGTTGGAAAGAAAAGGCTAGTAACAACCTGGTTTTATCATTAAAGAACTTATAGGCTGTATATTACTTTTAAAAGAGGAAAGGGAGAGCAACTATGACAACTATATTGAATACCATTTTAAAAATGTTTTACTCTTTTTAGGATGTTTGCATTATAAATACCGTGTGAGGCTTTCTCCCCAAATCTTGGGAATACAGTTAGTTCTAACATATTATGACATATATATTCCTAAAACACCACTTTGCTGTGCAAAATTGCACAGTAAAAATCACAAGACCTGTGGAGTAATTGGGATTGGGTCATAACACTAAGAAATTGTATTAGTGAGACATTTAAGATAGGAACCTAACCAAAAGGGTAGCACACTTTCACACAAAGTGAATGGTTAAGAAATGCATGAATATGACCAAAAATTGAAATTTACCTTGAAAATGGCCCGAAGCTTGTTTGTGGATATGGGCATCAGAAGGTCTATTAGTTTTCTGTTACTGCTTAACAAACAACCACAAGCTTAATGAGCTAAATCAACACTCATTTTTCATCTTGAAGTTCTATAGGTCAGAAAGCCAGACAGAGCTTAAATGGATCCTCTGCTAAGAGACTCAGAGGCTGAAATCAAGGGGTCAGCTGAGGCTGTGATTTTTGGTACAGCCTTGGCTCTCTTTCAGGCTCATGCAGGTTGTTGGCAGAACAGACTTGGAAGGTTGAAGGATTGAGGCTCTCATCTTCTGGAAGCCAACCCACTCCCTGGGCAGTTTGCAACACAGCAGTTGCTTCTTCATGAAGAGTAAGAAAGCATCTCTAACTTCTTCTTCCACTTCCTCTACCCTCTTTTAAAGGGCTCACCTGGTTGGGTAAACCCCACTCAGAATAATCTACCTATTAACATAAACCCAGCTGGTTAAGGAACTCAATTACGTCTTCACATTTTTTCTTACATTTGCCATACAATGTATTATAATCATGGGAGAGACAGCCCATTGCCTCTCCAGGTTGTATGTTTAGATGTAATTTACAAGTTTCTCTCACCCAAGAACAGGGGATAAGACAAAGGCATGTGTCAATAGAGGTCATCCTGGAACTGTGCTTAAGTCAGAAGAGTTCCAGCTTTTAAGTTACTGTGAAGAGGTAGAAGTAATGCTATATGAAATTGGATTAAAAGTTTTAACACAATGTATGAATCCATGGGGTTTATAACACACATGGTGAACTAAGGCAGGTGGTAGATATTTGAGGTGTGTGTGTGTGTGTGTGTGTGTGTGTGTGTGTGTGTGTGTGTATGTGTGTTTTATTATTCCTACGTAGTGGGAAAGTTTTAACACAATGTATGAATCCATGGGGTTTATAACACACATGGTGAACTAAGGCAGGTGGTAGATATTTGAAGGGTGTGTGTATGTGTGTGTGTGTGTGTGTGTGTTTTTTATTATTCCTACATGGTGGCTCAGTTCAGCTGGCTACAATTTTCTGCATTCAGCTAGTGTTTCTCACAGATGAAATCATGCATAAGCCAATGCAAAATTTGTATTATGCTCAAATTGTTTCATAATATATCAGTAGTGTTGAGACTAATGTGCATTTTTAAAAGAAGCATTATACCAGATTGAACTATGTGTATTTATTCTTCTACCACTTTCAGTATTTAGAATGTTGCCATACAGTGGAAGTTTAGTAATATCTTTTAAATAAAACAGAATTGAATTAGACTGTGGAATTATAATAAATACATGGACAGGGCTTTAGCTACATCTATCAAGGTCTTCCTAAATTGTACTCCTGGCTCTAATGAGCCAAAGAAAAAGAGAAATGGGATGAATATATGGTTTATCTACATAATCACATAGAACTCATAAAGAACAAAAAGAGAAGAGTTGAGGAAAATATAAAGGCATGTTGGTGCAATTTCAGTACCTCAGTTCCAGTTTAAAGACTATGGTTATGAGATCTATTATATATTTTTTTGCTTTAGTTTTAAAATATATGTTTAGGATAAGTGAATTTCTGAAAGGAGATGAGTTTCTATAATAGAACTTTTCAGAAAGACATAAATAAGTTTATCTTCATTTCATACCTTAACTATTTGTGAAATGCTGGCCAGATTAAAGAACCAGTATATTTAAGAAATTTCAGCACATATTCCCAATAGAGTTTCCTCAACAAAGAAACCTAAATGAAGACACTGTGGAAAAAAGCCCTGTAAGAAACACTCCACACCTATGCCACAGTAATATTGAGGATGCCTCATATATAGAGCCATTTGAGCTACTATTTCAGGAATGTAAAAAGAGGCAATAAGATATTCTCTTTGAAGATAATGATTTGTGTCTGTATACTTAAATAAAGTTTTACCACCTAAATTACCACTGAGATAGCTAAGGAAACATAAAATACAAATATTCCTATTTGCTTTTGTGAAATACAGTAAGGAAATAGCATAAATAAAACAAAATCTGAAGTTTTTTTGCAAAATACTAGTATAGTGGGGTTTGACTAAAGGAAGTGGCAAAGAAAATATAATTTTAGAAAATGCACGGGAAGAGCTTTCCTAGAATATGTGGGATATGTGTGGAGGTAAGAAAAACAATCTTTGTGATAAATGGAAAAACAATATAGAAAAAGAAAATAAACTCCATGGCAAAGGAATATAATAGTAAACCCGAAAATAAGATCTTGATTAACAGTTATTATAATAAAGGTAAATTTTAAAAAAACTATCACAATGGAAGTCAGTAAATTCCAGACTGGTTGCAAATCAAATAAAAATGAAATGTTGTTTGCAAAAACTGTATCTACGAGCAAATACCATTAAAAGATAACAAAGAAATGGATAAAGTTGCCATCGGCAAATATAAACAGAAAAAAATAATACCAGTGACAATAATAAATATTTTAGGAAAAGCACAATTCTGATAAAAAATATTTATGGTTTATTCAACAAATATTTATATAATGTCTACTGGAATAGTGTTGAGTGTCTAATCTACCAGGTGCAGACAAAATACTTTCTGGTTTTACCAGTCCCGCAGCCAGGTCTTACCTAGGGGTTTGTTAGTTGAGCTTTATCATTTCTGAATTTTCTTTAAAAATCCTAGGTATATTTCTGCCATATTGGCCATGAAGTTATACCATAAGCTCTCAAGAGGTGACTATAATTATGGAGACATGTAATATGTGGATCTAAAAATTACAAGTTTTTTTTTTTTTTTTTTTTTTTTTGACAGTCACTAGGGAAGTGAACACATGGCTATAGAGCTTAAGCAACTGACTGGCAATATAATACTCTGTTGACTCATGCCTAAGGCTGCTGTGTAAATCCTGGATTTTTAAAAGACACTTAGGAAGTGTATTAGAGGGACAGAACTAATGGAATAGATCTATATACAAAGGGGAGTTTGTTAAGTATTAACTCAAACAATCACAAGATCCCACAATAGGCCATCCACAGGCTGAAGAGCAAGGAGAGCCAATCCGAGTTCCAAAACTGAAGAACTTGGAGTCTGATGTTCAAAGGCAGGAAGCAGGCAGCACAGGAGAAAGTTACAGGCTGGGAGACAAGGCCAGTCTCTCTTTTCACATTTTTCTGCCTACCAATCTTCTAGCTGTGCTGGCAGCTGATTAGATTGTGCCCACCCAGATTAAGGGTGGATCTGCCTTCCCCAGCCCACTGACTCAAATGTTAATCTCCTTTGGCAACACCCACAGACACACCCAGGATCAATACTTTGTATCCTTCAATCCAATCAAGTTGACAGTACTAACCTAGGGAAAAAACTCTAAAAATATGAGACAATCAAAATTATTTTGAAGCCCACTGTTGTTTGGATGCTTTTACAGAATTAATTTTTTCAAGTTTGATAGCAACATCATAGTTATGTAAAAAAGACGTATATATTTGGGACTCTGTACATACAGTGATAATGGCACAAGGGGAACCTCTGGAAGAACAAGGGTAGAGGAGTATATGAAACAAAATTTTCTTGTCTTGGCAATTGTTAAAATTGAGTGAATCACTTTGAATGATTCAATAATTATTCTTTTTTTAATACATTTGAAATTTTCTATGACAAAAATGAAAAAGGACCCAGTAGCAATGAACATATTTAACACCTTTTCTTTTTTTGCTCAGTTTTGAGTGTTTATTACCTTCATTTATTTATATAACTTATTTAATTATAAATTTATGTAATTTTATTTTTAATAATGGCTCTGTTTAACAATCAGCTCGCCAACTTTCTACAAATTTAACAACTGGATCTTCCAAGCTGATAGAAACCAGCTCCAGTGTACTACTGGTTACAAGAGGTTTCATGAACTTTAGACAAATGTTTAACACAAAAGATAAAGCAATCAAAACTAAAGACTTAGAAATGGAAATATAGTTAAAACCTATCTCTTTTTAATTTCATTAACAAGAAAGTGTACAAAGACATTGACAGAAGTTTAATTCATTAATAAGTCAATATATTCATTTTTCTGAATATATCAAATCATATTTAGTACTTCTGTGTTTCTTCCGAATAAGACATAATGCTTAATACATAACTCTATTGTGTTTGCCCCCAAATGAGCCATTTTATAGTAAATGAGTAGTACCAAGTAATTTTTATATTAATATTTTCCAAAATTTATCATTTTAGTTTCCACAATACTTCGATTTTATTTAGCAATTTTCTCCATCTAGGAGATGAAGATCACTCTAGCCTTGTCTCTGCTTTGTTTTCCTGCTGGCTTCCTGTATAGTTACATTATGGCTGTAGCATATGTTGGTTACCATTTGTGTGTGTGGTGAGACTACTTAAGGTTGACTTAAGAAACTTCAAGTATACCTTATTATTAGTTGTAGCACCCATGCTGTACATTAGGCCTCCAGAACTTATTTATCTTATAATTAAAAGTTTACACTTTGACTAACATCTTTTTACTTCCTTTACCTCGCAGCCCTTGGCACCTACCAATCTACTCTTTGCTTCTATGAATTCAAATTTTTAGGTTCCACAATGATATGGTTTGGGTCTGTGCCCCCACCCAAATCTCATCTTGAATTGTAATCCCCACTTGTTGGGGGAAGGGCCTGGTCGGGGAGTGATTGAATCATGGAGGTGGACTTCCCCACTGCTCTCCTGACAGTGAGTGAGTTCTCATAAGTTCTGGTTGTTTCAAAGTGTTTGGCACTTCCCACTTTGTGCGCTCTCTCTCCTGCTCTGCAATGGTAAGATGTGCTTGCTTCCCCTTCTGCTTCTGCCATGACTGTAAGTTTCCTGAGGCCTCTCAGTAATGCTTCCTGTTAAGCCTGAAGAACTGTGAGACAATTAAACCTATTTTCTTCATGAATTACCCAGTCTCAGGTAGTTCTTTATAACAATGTGAAAACAGACTAATATACATGTATAAGTGAGATCAAACATTATTTGTTTTTTTGCATCTAGCTTATTTCACATAGAAAAATATCTTCTAGATTCACCAACGTTGTTGCAGATAGCAAGATTTCTTTTTTAAGACTGAATGATATTGCATTTATGTATATGTCACATTTTTTTAAAATTCATATGTCAACAGACAGCAAGATTATTTCCACAACATGTTTATTGTGAAGAATGCTGCAATGAACGTGAAAATGCAAATATCTCTTCAGATAGTGATTTTATTTCCTTGGATATACACACAGAACCCCAGATCTTAGTTTCTTATGCCATTCTAAATAAAGGACTCAGGGCTCCAAAAAAAAAAAAAAAAAAAATGGCTGATTTCAGAGCTTGTGCAGGGAATACACAAAATGAGCCTAGAACATCTTATAGTTCCAGAAAGTAAGGACATCCACAAAAATCAAACCAATGGGGATATATTAAAGGGATATAGGAGCCAACATAAAAGATAGCTAACTGCCAAAACTGCAACAATTTGAGCAGCAAAATAAAAAATATATGCCTATTATATACCGTCCTTAATGATATAAAAATATTAAATAAATGAGAGATAGAAACAAATATTCCATACAGAAGAATTCTAAATAATTTATATAGGTACTACCTGCTATATTAGGTTGGGCTTAACTCCTCAGATCTTGAATGTGGACTGTGCTAAATTATTTGCTTTCAAAGAATAGAGCATGAAGAAAGGGGGAAGATAACTTCACAGTATAGAAATCTGTCAAACATTACCTCTACCAGGTGATCAAACTATTAACACCACTGGCAATTGGTCATCTTAATAGCATGTACATTTCATATGATAACTGAGAAGGGCACTTCTGGTCTTCCTACTAAAAACACAACCTCAGCCTAATCGTCAGAAAAACATTAGAAAAATCCAAAATGAGCAACAGTCTACAAAATACTTGACCAGTGCTCGTTAAAATTGTCAAGTCATCAAAAACAAGCAAAGTCTGAGAAACTGTCATAGCCAAGAAGCACCCAAGGATGCTGGATGACTAAATGTACGATTGTATTCGGGATAGAATCCTGAAAAAGAAAAAGGACATTAGGTGAAAACTAGTGCAAAGAATAAATTGTAAAGTTAAGTTCATAATAATGTACCAAGGCTGGCTTTTTAGTTTTGACAAGTGAACCATTCTAATGAAAGATGATAAAAATGGGAGAAACAGGGTGAGGGGTACATGGAAACTCTGTATAATCTTTGCAAATTTGCATTAATCTAAGATTGTTCTAAATTTTTAACTGTGTTTAAATTGAAGAAAACAGAGACAGAGAGACATTAGGAGATAATAGTTTCAGTGAATTATTTAATTAAAATATAGTACAGATAGGACTTATGATAATGGTGCTTTAGCGAATGAAGTGGAAGGCAAAGAACATTTCTTGAGAATCTACTATGCACTACAAGTTGTTCTGAGTGCTTTGTTTTATACACTACATTTTATTTCTTGTTGTAGCATTATTCTATATTTAGACACACAAGAAAACACCTCTAAACCAACAAACCAGCTCCAAATATCTACTAGCCGAGTCTCCCAAATTACAAATAAATCAAATTGACAACCTTTGAATGTCATTAAGCCCTACATATCACCTAGTGTGACAGGTATGAAAATGAAGGCTTCTCCAGGTTCCAAAATAAATCACTAAAATCTCAATGTCAGTCTTTCACACAAGTGAAAAGCCTTCAGAATTCTATAGGAAATTACACCTTTTATTTCAAAATCAAACATTCCAACCTGGAGATTATAAAAGGTATCTAATAATCTAAAACTGTGCTGAAGGACTCAAAGTATTATGGAAGGAACTGCCTGAAAGCTAGGATTTAAAGTAGCTTATCTGAGGCTAACAGAGGATTACATCAATGTTTATACATTTTGGTGAAAATATTTATATATCTATAGAAAAAGAAAAGCAAAATCGAAAAGTATGGAATGGCTACAAATTTGCTATTTCCATCAAGATTACCGTGTCATAAATATCTCCTTCAAAGTGATTTTTATCAACTGTAGATTCCAGGCAAGGATCTCATATTACGTTTTGAAAGAATTATATGGCAAAAACTCGGTGGAAAACTATCTGAAATTCAAATAGAACATTCAATACATTTATTGAAAGTTTATTATGTAAAACATTGGGCTCGCTTAATGGAAGTAAATAGCATTTCCAAAAAATCAAAAAGCAAAACAAAACAAAAAAAACAAAAATGCGTAAAAGATGATGAGAATGTCTTCGAATTGTTAAAAGCGGGAACAGGAATATTGCAGCTATTGCGTCTATTTAAAGCTGGAGAGAGGACCAGAAAATGACAGAACAAGAAGACAGACCTTCCGTCATATGTAAGACTTAATTCTGTCAGAATATATATTTTTAACCTTCAATATATATTTACATGCCATGATGTGCATTGGATGCTGTGTCAGGTAAGATTCCTTTAACTGAATAAAAGAATAGCCAAGTAAAATGGCTGTAAAAATAGAATTTATTAACATATTTCACATAAAGGCATTCACGAGAAGTTGGTTCAGAAGTGGTAATTATAAGTTCAAAATTGTCAGGGCTTTTATCAGCTTTCACAATTTTCCCAACTTTCCCGATAGTCACAGAATGAGGACTGCAGCTTCAAACATCACGTCCTCACATAGTCAGGTTAAAAGTTTGCAGGAAAGTTTTAACTAGAAGGCCTGCGTTGCTCAAACCTCGCATATTCTCAAGAAAGGTCTGTCTTCAGTACTGGCCGTTGGCTACCTCCTGGAAGATGAACTCTGAGTCCTTGGAATATTCCGCCTCATTTTTTTTTTAATTTTGTTATTTTGTTTCACATTTTTGAGGCCTTGGGCCATAAACTAGTTTGATCACCTAGTTTATACTAAAAACACGATTTACGGTAAATACCTGTTTTTGCTTCAGGGAACTGAAGTCTTAAGAGCTGAGTTTACTCACAATGTATTAGGTGCCTACATGATTGAACCCTCACTGCCAACCTCCCGCAGTCAAAAATATCCTTGCACATTAAGACTCTAGTGAATTTCCGTGGATGGCAACACTTTGCTTGTGTCCATACATATTTTCTGGAAGAATTAAGCATGTCTGTGTGACTCTCCCAGGAAAGATTACCTAGAATCTGGCACGGAGTTTCTCCTGAATTTAGTCCTTTGCACTCTTTCTCTGCTGATTTTAATCTATATCCTTTTGCACTGTATCTATATCCTATGCTTAATCTGTATCCTATGCTTACTGTAACCAGGAGCGTGTCAGCTTTTCTGACTCCTGTGAGTTTTTCTAGTAAATGGTTGAGCCAAAGGGTCGTCTTGCGCGAAGTTAGTGTGAAATGTGGAATACATCATGGATGACATTGTTACTCATGCTCTTTTAGTCACAGAGGGAAATCTTTCTAAGGATTTCTTCTGAAGACTTCTTAAATTCCATTGGCCAGACCCTGGGCCACGCTTAGCTGCAACTGAGGCTAAATTGAGAATGTGGCAGTTTTAGCTTCTATCATGTGAGGTAGGCTGTTATTAAGGAAAAAAGGGAAAGAAAATGGCTGTTAACTAGGACACCAAGAGTGATGACACAGATGCTTCCGGGTTCCTCTGTATTTTTAAATTTTCCCCCTCATTTATGTGAAATGCTGCTTTTTAAAAACATTTTTGCATGGGGAGAAGTCTCATGTTTCTCATTAATATGACCTATGTTATGAGCCAGATATATTCCTAGACAAAAGTTAAAACTATTAGACAAATGTATGTTAATGGTGGAATTCTGCATTATATCAAATAATTTAATCAAAGTTGATACACAGCTGTACATATAAGATTTGATCTAAACCCGAATTGACAGAAAGTAAATTAATATTATTGTTCGATTACACCTCAAGTAAAAACTTAAGCATTAAATGAAATTCCTATACTTGATATTTATTTGCTACAAGTTTGTTGCTATTCTGATTTTAATCCTTTTTTAGCAACTAAAGAATTTTCATAAGTGGATTAAGAAGGCAGACATTTTTCATGAAAGTATATTTCTCATGTATTAGGGTATTCTTACAATTTTTAGTATTTTCTTTTGTTAACATAATTGTTATTGTTTTGTGAAAATATATGAATTATTAATATTGGAAAAGCAACTAATACTTTGAAATATTAAATGGTGTCTTCAGCCCTCTTCCCTGCCCGAATAGGGATAGGGTGACTTATTTTTGACTGTTATAGTCAAGATTGCAGGATATGTTCCAGATAGAAGACATTTGGAAGAATGTTTCTCTTCTTAGCATACCCATACCATTATAAAAAGGAGTGGGAGGCCAGGCGCAGTGGCTCATGCCTGTAATCCCAGCGCTTTGGGAGGCCAAGGTGGGCTAATAACGAGGTCAGGAGTTCGAGACCAGCCTGGCCAACATGGTGAAACTGCATCTCTATTAAAAATACAAAAAATTAGCTGGGCATAATAGTGGGCATCTGTAATCCCAGCTAAGGAGGCTGAGGCAGGAGAATCACCTGAACCTAGGAGGCAGAGGTTGCAGTGAGCTGAGTTCAGGCAACTGCACTCTATACCGGGCAACAGAGTGAGACTCTGTCTCAAAAAAATAAAAATAATAATAATAATAAATAAATAAAAATAAAAAGGGGGGTGATAGGAAACACTAGTTAACATAATGGAGACAGAGTAAAAAATAGGGGAAAACCAAGAAATTAGAAGTGAGGTATAACTTACTTCTACCCTGTCCCACAGAGGACACAACTGGAGTGAGAGTAGTGAGAAGGATGAACAGGTGGGCTAATGGGTTGAGGTCTGTGGGAGAGTATGTATCACAAGAATCCTACTTGGGTCAGGGACACAAGAGTAGGGAGGAGAGTTAGGGGAATGACTGTCCTTTATAGTATAGGGAAAATGATATGTCCTTTGTGGGACATACTGCTTCTCATTTCTTCTTTTTCCTCTACTTTTTACTGTACTTCCATTATTTTAACTAGCGCTTCTATCTCCTTCATGTGTGCGGTAGTATGGGAAGAGTGAATTTGGAGCTTAATTTTATCATCTTGATTTACACTATTCGGTGACCTTGCAGAGATGGGAAAATGGTGATATACTCACAATAAGGAACCCCAAACACCTCCCTGAGTTTTCTACGTAGGTAAATGGCCTGAAAGAAGACTCAACAGTTTGGTGTCATTCTGAGCGAAACATAGATTTTAATAGAGGGAGTTAACTCCTCCAATGGAGATGCGCAATACATGTACTTTTGTTTGTGAGCACATGGGACTGTTTTTGAGAATGACAGTGCTAGGAAACCCAGTATTTAAACAAAAATTAAAGGATTTTAGAGAGAGTTCTGTGAACTTTGTGTATCAGAGATCATGCAACTACAGCCTATAGGCCAAACCAAGTCTGCCTCTTGGTTTTGTAAACCAAAATTTAAAACAATGTAGCCATGTTTATTCATTTGCATATAATTTATGGCCACTTTCATGCTAGAATGGTAGAGTTGGGTTGCTGCAACAAAGACTGTACAACTCACAATGTCTAAAACACTATCTCCTGGCCCTTTACAGAAAAAAGTAGCCAACTCCTGGTCTACACCAAAAAGGATGTATTAACAAAGAGCACCTGCAAATGGCACATCCACCTCGAAAATAATATGGACACAATTCCTCAGATGCTATACATTTCTTACTGTAGGGTTAGACTCAAGGAAGAGAGAAAAAGAACTCAAATATGAAGCTGTTATTTGCAATGTGATGGTTTTATAAATATCTTAGCTGGAATTAGCTGGACTTAAATTAGCTGGAAATAACTAGATGAATTTGCCTGCTAAGAAGCAAGCTGGGGTTCCAAGTAAGATATTAAAGATAGTTCTAAATATATAATTATATTTTTATACATCTGAGTTTTGTGGATCTAAAATTTTAGGTCACAATATTTTTACCTCAAAATACCATGGCTTTGAAATTAGTAAGGACACAGTCACTTTTAACTTCCATTGGTTTGTCTAAGGCTTGCATTTGTGAATTTTTTTTCCCCTCCATTCTTCTTTTCTAACTGGGGTCACACACAAAAAAGGAAATAATGAATATTTTTAATTGCAAACTGCTTATTTGATTTATTTTCTGTTGACACCAGTGCCTTTCAAATATTTTGGGGATTCCAACTTTAAAAAATTATATAACTTAAAAAGCATGGACATGATCAGATGCTGGTAATTTTACGATTTTTCCTGACCATACATATTTTTTAAAACTGTGTTCATGTTATTATACCACTACTTTGGTTAAAGTATTATAATCTGTCTCTTAGTTTTTTTTCTTTTATCTCTTCTGGAATTTATATTCTATGTATATTTTATCTCCTGCATCTGTTCTTTGTGTCATTTTTTATTCTGTCTCATCACTTCGATTTTTATTCTTAATCTCTGATTATTGAGAAAATTTCTCTGTTTATCTTCAAATGCACTGATAGAGATTTCCAATAACTAATCTATGGCTCACTAGTACATTGCCTTTTAAAAGGCAAAGATTACCTTTTTGTTCACCAATAAATATTTCCTCAAAAAGTTTATTACTCATTATTTAATAATTGTTCTACTTTTATAGTAGTATGCTATTGAATCTTGATAAGGATATTAAAAAGGTATTTTATAATTTTCTTTACTTATAACTATTTTAAACATAAATAAATTCTCAAAATATTGCTTTATTTGAAATTTGTTTCGTATTTTAATTTTTTTTTTTTTTTACTTATTTTCTCAAAGAGAACACTTTTCTTATCTACTATGTCCTAGAAAAGTTGAGACGGTTAAGATAGTTTCCATCAGATATGACATAAGGTAACTGGGTGACTCTTTTGTGTCTTGGTAAAAGAATAATAAAAAAATAAAACATTCATATTTACTTCAGTGACAAAGGTAGAACCAAGACATAGGGTGGATCCAAGAACATTCAGTTTAACCATTAACTCTAGTAATATGTCAGAAACCTTAGTTTTGGTGGCAAAGGATGTCACTGTAACCTGAGATGGATGTAGAAAACAATCTTTGCCTATTACTAAAAGTAAATCTTGCATATGTGTCAGAGGCAGTGTCCCCAAACCGCCACAGCTTTACTCAGAACAACCCTCAAGGAATGCATCTATTGTGATTGGTAGGACTGAATCCCATTTTGATATTATTTGCACTTACCTGATGAACTTTCCAGAATGATTCTTGTGATACATACTCTCACACAGACTCCAACCCATTAACCCACCTGTTCATCCTTCTCACTACTCTCACTCCAGTCAAGAGGATTTTATCCAGCTTGCTCCCAGGGTTCACTCTTATTACCGAAGCAAATACTTTTTTGCATATGGCAAGTAACCTATTGATTGTTTCTTCCTATCTTTTTATCTCATTTTAAACATTTTCAAAGATTTCTAAAATTTTCTGATGTTTGAATGGCACTCTTTTCCTTATCCGACATCAGTTCATATTTCTTTCTGTGTACCTCAGTGGATTTCAACAACAAAGAAAAGGAATACCATTTAATTTTCATTTCAAATGCATAAGATAACTGAATTTTCTTTCTGCTCTTAATAAACTCAAGTTATTCTGTCATCTATAATATTTGCTCTTTATTAATAATTTAACTGTAGCCAGACTATAATAGAGAAGTAAATATGATGGTGAGAAACAAAATTAGGTAAACTTGAAAATTAATCTAAGACTTGTGATCAAACGGAAGTTTAGGTTAAATAAATTTGAGAAATAGAATTATACAAAAGGAAGCACCAATTTAAATATTCCATTTAAGATCATTTTAAAAACAAATACAAGTTTTTTGAGTCAGATAAGAGGAAAAATGCATCACACGTGCAAGTCTCTACCTTTTACTAACACACTGCTCTGCTTTTTAAGTTGACACAATATGATAATATCTTTAATAATATATTTATAATCCTGATTTAATAAACATATAATTTTATTTTATTACATACACAAAATATACTCATTCACATCATCTTTGATACTTTACAAAAAATATAATCCAGATCAGGAAGTGAAAATGAACCCCAAATATAAAGAAAGAGTGGAGGGAATGCAGTTTATATTATTTATTGACAACGCAGATCAGCAAAAAAGTGGAATATTAAAGAAACAGAAATAAGTCAAGCTTCTTGCAAATAAAATAAATTTAAAAGTGACATAGCCATAGTTATAAAATATATTAAAGTAATTAACTATTCATGTATGGTTCTTCATTAATAATGTAAAGTTATTGATATGATGGATGGAGCTTTAGGGGAATATCAATTAAATTTAACAAGAACAACAAAAAGCCAGGAAACATGAATAGACTACAAAGATCAGCTTAAAAATTTAAAGTTATATAAGAATAATCCCAGTAAATGATAGTTATATAAATAATACTTTCAAACTTTGCTCTGTAAAATATTATTTTATATAATTATACTTTTAAATTTTATACTTTGAAGTTTAATTGTACATTCTACTTTTTAAATATTAAAGAGATATGTGTTTCTAAACAATATTCAAAGTTAGTGCAAAAGTCTAGAATATGCTCTAAAAAAAGGAAGTTTCCTATCACTATGATTATTTTATACATTTTCTAATACTTCTAATAAATATAAAGAATAATTGAAATAGCAGCTGGGCATGGTGGTTCACGCCTGTAATCTCAGCACTTTGGGAGGCCAAGACGGATGGATCACTTGACGCCAGGAATTTGGGAGACCAGCCAGACCAACATGGCAACACCCTGTCACTAATGAAAATACAAACATTAGCTGGTGTGGTTGTGTGCGCCTGTAGTCCCAGCTACTCGGTGGGCTGCGATACGAGAATCACTTTATCCCTGGAGGCAGAGGTTGCAGTGAGCCAAGATTGCAAATTGCACTCCAGCCTGGGCAATGGAGCAGGAAGCTGTCTCAAAAAAAAAAAAAAAAAGAAAAAAAAATTGAAATAGGATCTCTAAATATTTGGAAGCAGGTGACAAAGTATACCCTTATTTGCAGATATTAAAAATATCCTCGTGAAGATAAACGAACAGATATCAATCATCCTATATCAGCAATAATCAGAGAAACACAATCATAAGAAAACTATATCACTCACTTTAGAAAAAAAAAAAAAAAACATACCCACTAATAAGTTTAATATGAAACATGTAAGATGTAGGAAAAATATATTGCTAAATTTTCCTGTTGCTAATATATAATATCTATATCTCTTACAAATCAATAAATATAACAGTATTTCAAACAAATGGGTCAAGATTATGGACAAGCAAAACAGGAAAGACATAGATGTAAAGACATATTGAATATGAATAGCAATAATGTTAACAGAGTAAATTATAAGATTTTTAATTTGCAAAGATTAAATCATAGGTTGATAACCAGTGTTGTCTAAGGTAGGAAAATGGGGCCCTATATCAGTCCATTCTCACCCCGCTATAAAGAAATCCTTGAGACTGGGTAATTTATGAATGAAAGAGGTTAATTGGCTCTTAGTTCTGCAGGTTGTACAGGAAGCATAGTGACTTCTGCTTCTGAAGAGGCCTCAGGAAGCTTCCAAACATGGTGGAAGACAAAGGGTGAGCTAGGCACCTCACATGGCCAGGGCAGGAGGATGAGAGTGGGGGAGGTGCGACACATTTTTAAATCACCAGATCTCACAATAACTCACTATCCTGAGGACAACGCTAAGGGGAGATGGTGTTAAATCATAGGAAACCACCCTCATCATCCAATAACCTCCCACCAGTCCCCACCTCCAACAATGGGGATTACAATTCTTCATGAGATTTGAGTGAGGACACAGATCCAAACCATATCAGGCCCTATGATATCATTTTTTTTTTTGGTTACATATAAATTAGCACGAGTTTCATAAATGATGTTGTATCTAATTGTTTTCATAATCTTGGAATTCTGTATTACCAATTGCTTGTGATTTTGCTTCTAAGAATTTATTCTAAGAAAGTAATTAAAGCAGATCAAATTTTATAACAAGAGACTTATCCATGCACTATTTCTAACAGCTAAATATTTGTAAGAAATCTAACTGAAAATAGTACTGAAGTGAGACATACCCTAAGATGGAATATTATATCATTTTTATATTTATTAACATGAAATGAGTCTTGGTAAAGAAAACAGGTTATAAAATTCATATATAGTATGTTATTTTCTTATATTCATGCACCTAATTTAAAAAGCACATACCACAACTCACTCTTTCTAGTGTGTATTAGTAGGGTTGTGGAGAATTTCAAGCTACACACACACATACACACAAATATACACACACAGGCACACACACAAATCAATATGTTTTAATTATTCTTTCTGTTCTTCCTTGAGTGTGTATATTACATGTCATCAGAAAAAAGTGATTGGCCTATTCCATTTCTACTGACATCTACCTGTCTCTCCCTTTCTCTTCCTCTCCATCCTTCCCTCTCTTTCGTTCTCTCTCATTACCTCTTCTCTCTCTGGCTCTTTCTCTCCCATATTTGATTTCTCCTCTTTGAATGAGCATGTCAGATCCCACAATGACCCATTCAAGGACACAGTAATTCACATCCCAGTGCCATTATCTTGAACCTTACAGAAAAAGCTGTAACTCTGATGTACTGGATTGAAAATTTTTGAAACTCTTGATAGAAATACAAAAACGAGGAGATTTGTACTAGATTGATGTAATTATTTTGGGGAATCATTAGGTTCTGTCACAGTAACTGTTCTTGGCTGTCCAGGAAACATTTTCACTTTTATTTTTAAGAATCCTTAGTGAACTGAAAACAAATAATTGTGAAAGTCCTAATAACAATGATTGCATTAATAAATGCTGTGATGAGGTTAGCATCTTTTTACTCTACTGGCTTCACAGCACATCTATATATAATAATTCTTACTGAAGGTTTCCTTTTCAAATCAGTACCTACTTGACCCTTATTCCATGCTTTCAAGAAAAGCAATTATTCGTAAATGATTAATTGTTAAACTAAAAAACATATTTTAAGGATATTTGTTTCCTATTATTACCTAAGTAAAATGTACAAATTTATGAATCAAAATGGATTTCCTTGTGTTCAGCAAAGTTGGCCACTTTAGATGGTTTCACTGCATTATTGTTCAGCAATCCACATCTTCTTCTGAGTAAAGATATTTTATATAAATGAGTGTATTTCTCGGTACCATTAAGCACATCAGCATCCTTTCTACTGCTATTTAGTACAGACTCAAAATGCACAAGAATGGTCAGAAAAGACAGATAGGCACTAATGACATAATCAAGATATATTTCTATTTGAAAGAAAAATAAGATAAACTGGAAGAGAAAATGATATGAGATCAATTAACATTTCACACCATAGTTTATTATTATTATTATTATTATTATTATTATTTAAGTTCTAGGGTACATGTGCATAACGTGCAGGTTCGTTACATATATATACTTGTGCCATGTTGGTGTGCTGCACCCATCAACTCGTCAGCACCCATCAATTCATCATTTACATCAGGTATAACTCCCAATGCAATCCCTCCCCCGTCCCCCTCCCCATGATAGGCCCCGGTATATGATGTTCCCCTTCCCGAGTCCAAGTGATCTCATTGTTCAGTTCCCACCTATGAGTGAGAACATGCGGTGTTTGGTTTTCTGTTCTTGCGATAGTTTGCTGAGAATGATGGTTTCCAGCTGCATCCATGTCCCTACAAAGGACACAAACTCATCCTTTTTTATGACTGCATAGTATTCCATGGTGTATATGTACCACATTTTCTTAATCCAGTCTGTCACTGATGGACATTTGGGTTGATTCCAAGTCTTTGCTATTGTGAATAGTGCTGCAATAAACATACATGTGCATGTGTCTTTATAGCAGCATGATTTATAATCCTTTGGGTATATACCCAGTAATGGGATGACTGGGTCAAATGGTACATCTAGTTCTAGATCCTTGAGGAATCGCCATACTGTTTTCCATAATGGTTGAACTAGTTTACAATCCCACCAACAGTGTAGAAGTGTTCCTATTTCTCCACATCCTCTCCAGCACCTGTTGTTTCCTGACTTTTTAATGATTGCCATTCTAACTGGTGTGAGATGGTATCTCATTGTGGTTTTGATTTGCATTTCTCTGATGGCGAGTGATGATGAGCATTTTTTCATGTGTCTGTTGGCTGTATGAATGTCTTCTTTTGAGAAATGTCGGTTCATATCCTTTGTCCACTTTTTGATGGGGTTGTTTGTTTTTTTCTTGTAAATTTGTTTGAGTTCTTTGTGGGTTCTGGATATTAGCCCTTTGTCAGATGAGTCGATTGCAAAAATTTTCTCCCATTCTGTAGGTTGCCTATTCACTCTGATGGTAGTTTCTTTTGTTGTGCAGAAGCTCTTTAGTTTAATTAGATCCCATTTGTCAATTTTGGCTTTTGTTGCCATTGCTTTTGGTGTTTTAGGCATGAAGTCCTTGCCCATGCCTATGTCCTGAATGGTATTACCTAGGTTTTCTTCTAGGTTTTTTATGGTATTAGGTCTAACATTTAAGTCTCTAATCCGTCTTGAATTAATTTTTGTATAAGGAGTAAGGAAAGGATCCAGTTTCAGCTTTCTACTTATGGCTAGCCAATTTTCCCAGCACCATTTATTAAATAGGGAATCCTTTCCCCATTTCTTGTTTTTCTCAGGTTTGTCAAAGATCAGATGGCTATAGATATGTGGTATTATTTCTGAGGACTCTGTTCTGTTCCATTGGTCTATATCTCTGTTTTGGTACCAGTACCATGCTGTTTTGGTTACTGTAGCCTTGTAGTATAGTTTGAAGTCAGGTAGCGTGATGCCTCCAGCTTTGTTCTTTTGACTTAGGATTGTCTTGGCAATGCGGGCTCTTTTTTGGTTCCATACGAACTTTAAAGCAGTTTTTTCCAATTCGTGAAGAAACTCATTGGTAGCTTGATGGGGATGGCATTGAATCTATAAATTACCTTGGGCAGTATGGCCATTTTCACGATATTCATTCTTCCTATCTATGAGCATGGTATGTTCTTCCGTTTTTGTCCTCTTTTATTTCACTGAGCAGTGGTTTGTAGTTCTCCTTGAAGAGGTGCTTTACATCCCTTGTAAGCTGGATTCCTAGGTATTTTATTCTCTTTGAAGCAATTGTGAATGGAAGTTCATTCATGATTTGGCTCTCTCTTTGTCTGTTACTGGTGTATAAGAATGCTTGTGATTTTTGCACATTGATTTTGTATCCTGAGACTTTGCTGAAGTTGCTTATCAGCTTAAGGAGATTTTGGGCTGAGACAATGGGGTTTTCTAAATATACAATCATGTCATCTGCAAACAGGGACAATTTGACTTCTTCTTTTCCAAACTAAATACCCTTTCTTTCTTTCTCTTGCCTGATTGCCCTAGCCAGAACTTCCAACACTATGTTGAATAGGAGTGGTAAGAGAGGGCATCCCTGTCTTGTGCCAGTTTTCAAAGGGAATTTTTCCAGTTTTTGCCCATTCAGTATGATATTGGCTGTGGGTTTGTCATAAATAGCTCTTATTATTTTGAGATACATTCCATCAATACCAAATTCATTGAGCGTTTTTAGAATGAAGGGCTGTTGAATTTTGTCAAAGGCCTTTTCTGCATCTATTGAGATAATCATGTGGTTTTTGTCTTTGGTTCTGTTTATATGCTGGATTACGTTTATTGATTTGTGTATGTTGAACAAGCCTTGCATCCCAGGCATGAAGCCCACTTGATCATGGTGGGTAAGCTTTTTGATGTGCTGCTGGATCCGGTTTGCCAGTATTTTATTGAGGATTTTTGCATCAATGTTCATCAGGGATATTGGTCTAAAATTCTCTTTTTTTGTTGTGTCTCTGTCAGGCTTTGGTATCAGGATGATGTTGGCCTCATAAAATGAGTTAGGGAGGATTCCCTCTTTTTCTATTGATTGGAATAGTTTCAGAAGGAATGGTACCAGCTCCTCCTTGTACCTCTGGTAGAATTCAGCTGTGAATCCATCTGGTCCTGGACTTTTTTTGGTTGGTAAGCTATTAATTATTGCCTCAATTTCAGAGCCTGCTATTGATCTATTCAGGGATTCAGCTTCTTCCTGGTTTAGTCTTGGAAGAGTGTAAGTGTCCAGGAAATTATCCAATTCTTCTAGATTTTCTAGTTTATTTGCGTAGAGGTGTTTATAGTATTCTCTGATGGTAGTTTGTATTTCTGTGGGGTCGGTGGTGATATCCCCTTTATCATTTTTTATTGTGTCTATTTGATTCTTCTCTTTTCTTCTTTATTAGTCTTGCTAGCGGTCTATCAATTTTGTTGATCTTTTCAAGAAACCAACTCCTGGATTCATTGATTTTTTGGAGGGTTTTTTGTGTCTCTATCTCCTTCAGTTCTGCTCTGATATTAGTTATTTCTTGCCTTCTGCTAGCTTTTGAATGTGATTTCTCTTGTTTCTCTAGTTCTTTTAATTGTGATGTTAGAGTGTCAATTTTAGATCTTTCCAGCTTTCTCTTGTGGGCATTTAGTGCTATAAATTTCCCTCTACACACTGCTTTAAATGTGTCCCAGAGATTCTGGTATGTTGTATCTTTGTGCTCATTGGTTTCAAAGAACATCTTTATTTCAGCCTTCATTTCGTTATGTACCCAGTAGTCATTCAGGAGCAAGTTATTCAGTTTCCATGTAGTTGAGCGATTTTGATTGAGTTTCTCAGTCCTGAGTTCTAGTTTGATTGCACTGTGATCTGAGAGACAGTTTGTTATAATTTCTGTTCTTGTACATTTGCTGAGGAGTGCTTTACTTCCAATTATGTGGTCAATTTTGGAATAAGTGTGATGTGGTGCTGAGTAGAATGTATATTCTGTTGATTTGGGGTGGAGAATTCTGTAGATGTCTATTAGGTCTGCTTGCTGCAGAGATGAGTTCAATTCCTGGATATCTTTGTTAACTTTCTGTCTCGTTGATCTGTCTAATGTTGACAGTGGGGTGTTGAAGTCTCCCATTATTATTGTATGGGGGTCTAAGTCTCTTTGTAAGTCTCTAAGGACTTGCTTTATGAATCTGGGTGCTCCTGTATTGGGTGCATATATATTTAGGATAGTTAGCTCTTCCTGTTGAATTGATCCCTTTACCATTATGTAATGGCCTTCTTTATCTCTTTTGATATTTGATGGTTTACAGTCTGTTTCATCAGACTAGTATTGCAACCCCTGCTTTTTTTTGTTCTCCATTTGCTTGGTAAATCTTCCTCCATCCCTTTATTTTGAGCCTATGTATGTCTCTGCATGTGAGATGGGTCTCCTGAATACAGCAGACTGATGGGTCTTGACTCTTTATCCAGTTTGCCAGTCTGTGTCTTTTAATTGGAGCATTTAGTCCATTTACATTTAAGGTTAATATTGTTATGTGTGGACTTGTTCCTGCCATTATGATATTAACTGGTTATTTTGCTCGTTAGTTGATGCAGTTTCTTCCTAGCCTCAATGGTCTTTACGTTTTGGCATGATTTTGCAATGGCTGGTACCGGTTGTTCCTTTCCATGTTTAGTGCTTCCTTCAGGGTCTCTTGTAAGGCACACCTGGTGGTGACAAAATCTCTAAGCATTTGCTTATCTGTAAAGAATTTTATTTCTCCTTCACTTATGAAACTTAGTTTGGCTGGATATAAAATTCTGAGTTTAAAATTCTTTTCTTTAAGAATGTTGAATATTGGCCCCCACTCTCTTCTGGCTTGGAGAGTTTCTGCCAAGAGATCTGCTGTTAGTCTGATGGGCTTCCCTTTGTGGGTAACCTGACCTTTCTCTCTGGCTGCCCTTAAGATTTTTTCCTTCATTTCAACTTTGGTGAATCTGGCAATTATGTGTCTTTGAGTTGCTCTTCTCGAGGAGTATCTTTGTGGCGTTCTCTGTATTTCCTGAATTGGAATGTTGGCCTGCCCTACTAGGTTGGGGAAGTTCTCCTGGATGATATCTTGAAGAGTGTTTTCCAACTTGGTTTCATTTTCCCCCTCACTTTCAGGCACCCCAATCAGACGTAGATTTGGTCTTTTTACATAATCTCATACTTCTTGCAGGCTTTGTTCATTTCTTTTTCTTCTTTTTTCTTTAGATTTCTCTTCTCACTTCATTTCATTCATTTGATCCTCGATCGCTGATACTCTTTCTTCCAGTTGATTGAGTTGGTTACTGAAGCTTGTGCATTTGTCACGTATTTCTCCTGTCATGGTTTTCATCTCTGTCAGTTCATTTATGGCCTTCTCTGCATTAATTATTCTAGTTATCAATTTTTCCACTCTTTTTTCAAGATTTTTAGTTTCTTTGCACTGGGTACGTAATTCCTTCTTTAGCTCTGAGAAGTTTGATGGACTGAAGCCTTCTTCTCTCATGTCGTCAAAGTAATTCTCCGTCCAGCTTTGATCCGTTGTTGGCGATGAACTGTGTTCCTTTGCAGGGGGAGATGCGCTCTTATTTTTTGAATTTCCAGCTTTTCTGCCCTGTTTCTTCCCCATCTTTGTGGTTTTATCTGCCTCTGGTCTTTGATGATGGTGACGTACTGATGGGGTTTGATGTGGGTGACCTTCCTGTTTGTTAGTTTTCCTTCTAACAGTCAGGACCCTCAGCTGTAGGTGTGTTGGAGATTGCTTGAGGTCCACTCCAGACCCTGTTTGCCTGAGTATCAGCAGCAGAGCCTGCAGAAGATAGAATATTGCTGAACAGCGAGTGTACCTGTCTGATTCTTGCTTTGGAAGCTTCGTCTCAGGGGTGTACTCCACCGTGTGAGGTGTAGGGTGTCGGTCTGCCCCTAGTGGGGGCTGTCTCCCAGTTAGGCTACTCAGGGGTCAGGGTCCCACTTGAGCAAGCTCAACCTCCGTGTTGGGAGATCCACTGCTCTCTTCAAAGCTGACAGACAGAGTCGTATGCGTCTGCAGAGGTTTCAGCTGCTTTTTTGTTGTTGTTGTTGTTTTTGTTGCTGTTGTTTAGCTGTGCCGTGTCCCCAGAGGTGGAGTCTACAGAGACAGGCAGGACTCCTTGAGCTGCTGTGAGCTCCACCCAGTTCAAACTTCCCAGCCGCTTTGTTTACCTACTTAAGCCTCAGCAATGGCGGGCACCTCTCCCCCAGCCTCGCTGCTGCCTTGGGGGTAGATTGCAGCCTGCTGTGCTAGCAATGAGGGAGGCTCCGTGGGCATGGGACCCTCCCGGCCAGGTGTGGGATATAATCTCCTGGTGTGCCTGTTTGCTAAGATCCTTGGTAAAGCGCAGTATTGGGGTGGGAGTTACCCGATTTTCCAGGTGTTGTGTGTCTCAGTTCCCCTGGCTAGGAAAAGGGATTCCCTTCCCCCTTGAGCTTCCCAGGTGAGGCGATGCCTCCCCCTGCTTCAGCTCTGCTGGTCGGGCTGCAGCAGCTGACCAGCACTGATTGTCCAGCACTCCCTAGTGAGATGAACCCAGTACCTCAGTTGAAAATGCAGAAATCCCCTGTCTTCCGTGTCCCTCAGGCTGGGAATTAGAGACTGGAGCTGTTCCTATTTGGCTATGTTGCTCCGCCCACCATGGTTGTTTTTATATAACAGAGTGTTTCTGAATGAGTGACCATCTAGCATCTTTCTGACTATTTTATTGCAATACCTCTTCAAAGCCAAGCCACAAAGTTATTATTTATGGTGGTACATAAAATACTTAATACTAGCTCTATTTTTAGATACATACATTCTTTATGGGAAAGATTCCATCAATCCCTGACTTAATGAGAAACAAATATTTGTTCGTAATAATGGGGCTATAAGAATGATGCCTCTTCAAAGCACTTTTGACAAGTGAATAGCTCATGTTATTTTCACCATAACACCTCGTGGTAGGTATTCTTATATATTATACCTCCCTTTTCATTTTTTACATATGTTACATTTGATGTTGCCCTGGCATACAAAACTTGACAGTAGTGTATGGAGTTTGAGTGTGAGTTTGCTAATTTCAAAGCCAATGTTCTTTCCACTCTGCTGACACCCTTCTAAAACATTGATGCTGATTCCTCACTGCTCAGTTATATAAAAATGGCTTCTTTAAAAGTTCTAAAGATCTTCTATACTCCAAGGAAGATTTAGATTAACACTGGCAGAGATACATAATGTTTCAGTCAGTCACATTTCTCAATCTTTCTAAGAAGGGGCACAGAATATTTTCCACTACACAGATATTCCTATAATAATACATGGAATTGTAAAACATAAAGTCAGTGTATAGGACATACATAAGCCCCAGCAAGTTGGAGGGATTTCATGTCCACTGTATCAGTGATTGTTTCTTCCCCAAATAACAATCTCTGAATCAAATCTAGTGTGGCCAGTAAAGGTTGTTCATTTTATATTCTTTAAAAAACATGGTTACTCAAAGAATCAATTGTTATTCTTCTCATATGTTTGTTAGTTATATAACAGAAACTTCGTAGCTTCTTCCATTATGGCCTATGCAAATAGGTAAAAGTAAAACTAATATTTGGCAACTGAAGCATTAATTTTTATCATATAACTTTTAAATAAATAGGTATTTCCATACTGATATTCCTTGTGGATAAATAAAATTATAAGTAATTAATTGGACGAGGCTTGAGATATCCACTCAATTATTTCTTTACTGCATAAATTCTGTGTACAACATCCCAAACAAATGGCTATCTAGTCCCATCATTAAAACCTCCAGCTATAGTTAGTTCGTTAATCTCATTAGTTTGCCCACTTCGTAAATGCCCAAATTTACGTCTGGGAATTCTTGCCTTCTATTGAAAAAAATACTTTCTTATAAATTTGACCCAGAGACTTAAAAATTCCTTCATACAATAGGGTTTTAAATCTTTGAAGGCACTCTTTTGAGTATCTCTGAAATCTGCAGCATTATTTTATTATTTTTATTATTTGAGTCATATCTTCTAATGATCACTCACTAATGTCTCAGTCTTCTTTACTTTTTAAAGTAAAGTTAATTTTAACAAGTTTTTAGCTGTTTAGCTGTACATTTTTCTTGAATTTTTGTAAAGTTCTATTAACAGTAAATTGATGTATGAATTATTTCCATCACCAAAGTTTTCCAATAGCTATATCACTATTATTATTAACACTGTGAGCCTTAGATGCAGGTTTTTATTTATAATTTTATGATTGTAAACATATTTACTTAATACTCCCATTACAGTGACAGCATTATCATTATTATTTTGAGAAAAGAAATTTATTTTTCTTTAATAACCTTTTCTGGAATATCGTTTGACAGGATGTTAAATGTTGAGCAGTTGACACCGTATGATCCCTTTGTTTATCTCAATCTTATAGGTTCATGTCTACTGAATTTGGGCTAGCATTTTAAGCCATCAATTTTATGTTGTTTTCATATGTAATAGGCAGATTATCAAAACAACCTTGTAGTGTAATGAGTATATAAAATACATGAAATGCTTGGCATTTGTTGATATAATATAAAAGTTTATTTCTTTTCTTATTCTGCTGTTTCATAAAGGCAATATTTTTCCTTTTGTTCCTTTTTTGTTTTTTCTTTAAAAAGGCATCTATTCCATCTTCCCTATAAACAAATACTTCTTCCTCTTTCTTATAATTTTCCCCCAGATAGTTTCTCCAAGAATACTATTTTTATTCCCAATAAATTGTTAATATTTCATCAGGCAATTGTCTGATACAGCATAATTGGAAAATAGGAATTCTGCTAAGCATACTTCAGTCACTCTAAAAGAGACATCCTATGAGGCTGTCACATGCTACTTTGTTCCAGAACAATTGTAATAGAGCAGAACAAGCACTGAATTTAAAGAGTTGTGTCTGAATCTCAATTATACCATACTTCATGAACCCTGGGAAGTAACTTCTCTCCTCCATTTCAGTTGTTCTCAGCAGGTGGGAATCAGGGCTATCACCAGTGTTGCTGCAAATATTAAATGAGTTTGAATGTGAAGCACTGGGCTTTCAACATTTTCACTAAATTGGATTCCTACAGTTGAAGAATAGTCACTATCTTGATGCTCATTCATTTGAAGTGTTTTCTTTAATTTCTAAAACACTTAAGTTGTTAGTGAATAATCTATCCATCAAGACTTTCCATTATAGCAAAAAAAAAAAAAATACATAATTGAGCAAAAAAGCACACTACCTTTTCTGGATACAACCTTTCTATGATCAGCTCATTAGTAACTGGATCTATAAATACTATTTGTAACATAGAAAAAGTGACATTTTCATTATTCATTTGTAATAAAAATGCTTTATAGATGTTTCTCCTTTTGATTTATCCCAGTTACAAGAGTATCATCGTATTGACTACAGCTCAAAGTCCTAATTTCTCTAGATAACAGTGTCACCAACAAACACCATCAAGCTTAGATAAAATAAGCTTTTGTAGTTTTTTGTGTGTTTTTTTTTTTTTGTTTGTTTTTGTTTTTAATTTTGAGATGCAGTCTCATTCTGCAGCCCAGGCTGGAGTGCAGTGTCGTGATCTCGGTTCACTGCCAGCTCCGCCTCCCAGGTTCACGCCATTCTCCTGCCTCAGCCTCCCCAGTAGCTGGGACTACAGGCGCCCGCCACCGCTCCCAGCTATTTTTTTTGTATTTTTAGTAGAGACGGGGTTTCACTGTGTTAACCAGGATGGTCTCGATCTCCTGACCTCGTGATCCACCTGCCTCGGCCGGCCTCCCAAAGTGTTGGGATTACAGGCATGAGCCATGGCACCCAGCCAGTTTCTGTAGTTTTAATTAAATCTGGTTGAAAGATAAGTGAAACAGTTCAACATATATTAATGAATTAAGAAATTGTGGAGTTTGATTGACAGTTTAAAATTACATTAACCTTGACCCACCCAATTTATTAGTTTATTATAGAAAAAGTTACTCAGAGTCCCTGGAAACAGAGCTAATTAAGACACACCAAGAAATGGTAAAAACTCAAATGAACATGATAACATTTTCAAAAACTTCATTCAAATGCCCTAGGGAAATCTATCAATTTGGGGCTATCTAATGTACAACTCAATAGACTATTTTAAAACTAGGGCAGTTTGACTCTAGACAAGTGCTCAGTGAAAAATAAAATGGTGATGCATCGCAGAACTTAGATAGCAAGTCCAGGTAAAATTTAAAATATGCAAAATATACTAATGGACACAATCCCTCATCCAGGAACAGTCTCTTTATGTTGTCCTTAGGGCCCCCCCATTACAGCCTCTGGTCTTATAAGGCTCCCGTTTCTGACTACCATCTTCTAGTTCCATCCCCCAAATTTCTAACTTTCCAGATTCAGATCCATCATCAAGGTCATCAAAATCCACAGGGCTCGTGTTCTTTTTTCCTGACACACAAACTTTTGCTAAAGCATAAATGAAGGTAATTGCTGAAAATATAATGTTTCAAGTATAATTGGATAGGGGCTGGCTAATTATTTTTTTTTTAAATCGTGGTTATTTAATTTTTTAAAAAGTTGGATTAAAAAGGGAAACACCCAAATGACTTCTGACCTGTTTACTATGTGGCATGTAGGAACAGGACTATCTGGGTGTAGCCAGAGGGCCAGAGTGCTGTAGAAAATAGACAGTGCATTTTCCAAAAGACTTGGAGACGGACTGTTAATTTTGAGTCACTTAAATAGATATAGTTAAGTGGGCTTCTATTGTATTATTTTCTCTTTCATAAAATTCACATTTTAACAACTTTTCTTTATTCCTTCTCCAGAGGAAGTTAGAAATCTAAACATCTCTTGCATTCTGAGCAAACTTTCTTGCCCTTTTTCATAGGAAGGATAATGATACACCAAAGAGCCACATATCTTTTTTTTTTTTGAGACAGAGTCTCGCTCTGTCGCCCAGGCTGGAGTGCAGTGGCCGGATCTCGGCTCACTGCAAGCTCCGCCTCCCGGGTTTACGCCATTCTCCTGCCTCAGCCTCCCGAGTAGCTGGAACTACAGGTGCCCGCCACCTCGCCCAGCTAGTTTTTTGTATTTTTTAGTAGAGACGGGGTTTCACCGTGTTAGCCAGGATGGTCTCGATCTCCTGACCTCGTGATCCGCCCGTCTCGGCCTCCCAAAGTGCTGGGATTACAGACTTGAGCCACCGTGCCCGAAGAGGCACATATCTTAATTTCTGGAACGTGTGAACACTTAGGCCACAGAGCAAAGGAATTAAGATTATATGTGGAATTTAGGTTACTAATCATCAAAAATTAAAATGATACTCTTCAAATGCACACAGCATACCTACTTATTCTATGTAAATTGTGCCCATTTCTTTCAGCTAAGTCACTGCCGGATCCAGTGTTAATGTAACAATGCATGAATTTTGGTGACCTGGTAACCCCCACTCAACAAGGAGAGGAGCTAGTAAAAGAGCAGGCAAACAGGATCAAAGGAGTTGTTTTCTGGTCTCAGACACATATCTACAGACAGTGACGTGTCATTCTGGGCTTTGATATCTTTTTCTGGGTCTCAATTAAACAGAAAAGTCTTTAAAAATTTTTTTACAGTGCTTAGAGATACCCTAAAAGTACTAAGAGGTTTTCTCTGAGCCTTCCATGGTCAGCAAAATGGGAGGGAATGAAGAAACTGAACTTAACACTGCCCTCCCTTTTTTCTGTCTAAGTCACATGGCTCCATTTTAAATGATAGACTAGATAAAGAAAATGGAATACTATGCAGCCATAGTAAGGAATGAGATAATGTCCTTTGCAGGGACATGGATGGAACTGGAAGCCATCATCCTAAGCAAACTAACGCAGGAACACAAAACCAAACACTGCATATTGTCACTTATAAGTTGGAGCTCAACAATGAGATCACATGGACACAGGAAGGGAAGCAGCACACACTGGGGCCTATAGGAGTCTGGGGTGGGCCTATAGGAGTCTGGAGCCTATAGGAGAGCATTAGCAAAAATACCTAATGCTTACCTGGCTTAGTACTTAAGTGATGGGTTGATAGGTGCTGTAAACCACCATGGCATACGTTTACCAATGTAACAAACCTGCACATCCTGCATGTATACTCTGGAACTTAAAATAAAAATTAAAACGATTTTTCTCATTGGGCTTCTGCTTAAAAATTTCCTTGAATAGGAGAATTTACTTAAAAAAAAAAAAGGAAGAAAGAAATGTTAGAAAATGCATGCATTGATGTATTTTTAGGTATTTCAAAATTCTAAATTTTGGTACTTCTAATCAACATTTTTCGATTCAACGAGTGTTAATTAAATGTCAGAGGACTCAGAATTGCACTGTTTTTACTTAGCATATTGTGAACATTTTCCCATAATATAAAATGTTCTTTGTGAAGATGATTAATTCCAGTGATATTCCATTAAATAGATATGCCACCGTTTTAAACTATATCTCGATTTTTATGAAAGTAAAGTGTTCCATTTTTTTCAGTTACTTTAAATGATACTTAAATGAACGTACTTGTACATAAATCTTTAACTGCATTTCATATTTCAATCGAATTATTTTGTAGAGGGCAATTATTCATTTATTTATTTAAGAAATCTTTATAGAAAGCCATCATATACCAGGAACTATTATATGCTTTAGTACACAAGAAAGAACAAAACAAACCCATTGCCCATTAGATATATTATAAGAAAATAAATATATAATTTAATGTGAGGAATGACTATTGCTTTGAAAATAAACAAGATAAGGTAATAGAGATAAGAATGAAATAATACGAAGTTTTGAAACCTGTGATACATATTGCAAACTAATTATTTAAATAAATTCATGTTTATATCTACAAAAAACAATGTCTATCAGTACCCCACACCCTATACTTCTACTAGCATATTTTTTTGTTTGTTTTTGTTTTTTGATTATTTTTTGAGACAGAGTCTTCTTCTGTCACCTAGGCTGGAGTACAGTGGTGTGATCTTGGCTCACTACAATCTGTGCTTCCCAGATTCAAGCCAACCTCCCACCTCAGCCTCCCAAGCAGCTGGGACTAGAGGCATGAGCCATCCATCATGCCTGACTAATTTTTGTATTTTTAGTAGAGACTGGGTTTCACCATATTGGTCAGGCTGGTCTCAAACTCCTATCCTCAAGTGATCCACCCGCTTTGGCCTCCCAAAGTGCTGAGATTACAGGTGCGAGTCACCACACCAGGTGTCTACTAGCATATATTAAGTTATTAAGCAATACTCAAGGTTGATATAAGTGTATATGTCATGCAAAAGGCAATGTTGAATGCTTTGGGGATTCCATAATGAACGAAGAACTTGTTCTAGCTCTCATAGATCTAACTATCTAGTGAATTACTTTTTGTTATAATTTTTACCAATAGTTCACCTGTTTTTGCCTTTTAATTTATCTTTGTCTTTAATGTTCAGAAGTTGTAAATGCATATGTAATAAAATCTATCAATATTCCTAGTAATTCCATCCATACTTTAAATAATTTTTCTATTACTTTTCACTTCCTTTCCTCCCTTTCAGCTACACTAACTCCCTTACTCCTCCCACGTGTCAGACATGAATTCACATTAGGTCCTTTGCATTAGCTATTGCCTTCATGTAGAATGTCTTCTCCCAGGCTTCTGCAGGGTTTATTTGTCAGCTCTTTCTATTCTTTGTTCAAATATCACCTTCTCCATAAAGCTTAACATAGGTAGTCAATCCTAAAATCATTCACTTCTTACACTTTTTGCCCTACCTCTCAATAGTATTTATGTACTATTATAAAGTATAGTTTACATATATATGTGGTTTATGAGTCTTTCTCTCCCTCCAATAGAATTTAAGCTTCATGAGGGCAGATGTTTGTACAGTTTTGTTCACTTCTGTGTCCCAGCATCTCTCTCTCTATATATTTGTTAAATAAATTGTTAAAGTTTTTTCTTATCTTGAGGTATATACATTCTCATGTATATTTCATCTCAATTTTTAGTTTGATCTTTTAATCAATTGTTCATTTTGATGTAAGGAGTTACATAAGTCTCATATTTCTTCAACTGTGTAGTTTACCAATTTTACAACACACTTTGCTCATAAACCTTCCTTTCTCTACTGATTTGTGAATGCAAATTAATCAAAGAGAACATCCTTGTATAAACTAGGTTCTGTTCCTGGGAAAATCAACCTTTCAAAATATTTGAACTGCTAAATTAACAAGTGGTCTACAATGTATGTAAAAAATAATAGTACAACTGTGTATATAGTTTTATATTTTATACAGTCAGTATATATAAAATATATATTATATATAATATATAGTGACAATATTTTATGTATCTTCTGTACCTTTTCTAACACATCCTAGAGCTTTTTAAATATAGTAGACATTTTCCACAAAATTTAATATGTCCAGATGCTCAGGAAACTCTATGTGAATGTGAAAAATAAAAACACTAATGCATATTTGAATAGAGGACATTCATTAAGTTATTTTGCATTACCACCCATTACTGTACTAACTTTTTTTTTTTTAAAGACAGAGTTTCACTCTTGTTGCCCTGGATGGGCTGGAGTGCAATGGTGCAACCTCTGCTCACCACAACCTCCACCTCCTGGGTTCAAGCGATTCTCCTGCCTCAGCCTTCCGACTACACTAACTTTTATGAATGTTTTGAGTTATTCTTTTCTATAGATGTGAACTTTTTATTGAAGCATGCAAATGAAATCATTTCAATGGCTGTGTTTTACCTTTCAAATAAGCTATGTAATCTCCTGATTTCTAAAAATTTGATAGGATAAATTGGATAGCAAAATTCCATTTAAAATTGCTAATTGTTAAGCTATTAAGAGAAAAGAAGTAATTTGTCAAAGCATTCTCATAAATTTAAAAGCAAATACATAGTCTCTAGATAATGAGCATGTATTTTATTTTTATACAAAGTTTAAAAGCAGAAAAAAACAAGGATATAACAAGATGTGTATAACTCAGTAGATGGTTTACCATTCACTTTTACTTTCACCCTCTTCAATTATAAAGAGAAACTCTATTAGAAAACTGTGAACAAAGGAGCAAATCTGGGCCATTCTGTTAGGGACTGCAGTTTACATTTGGAAAAATAAAAAGATTAAATTATTTTTCATGTAAAGCCTTTCCTATTTAGATTGTTTTCCTTTTGATGGCCTAATTCTACCAGTATGGAAAATGTCTTATTCTTCTGCCCTCTATGAAATGAGTGGTACTGCTGTTATTAATTGGCCAGGCAGGAATGGAGGTGGGGCTCAAGGAAAGGAGACTACAGAGCCAGTAACAATCCTAACTCTGTGCAATGGGAATTAACCTGCCTCCAAGTTCTGGTCACTGAAGGAAATTGCATTTGGAACGTCATAGCCCAGCCAGTGATTAAAAAATAGTATTTGCCTAAGTGTATTACCTTTTAGTTGTATTAATTGGAATTGCAAATTGATATAGGTATGACAACAGCTATAATGGCCCCTTTTTTTTTTTTTTTTTTTTTTTTTTTTTTGAGACGGATTCTCACTCTGTCGCCCAGGCTGGAGTGCAGTGGGGCGATCTCGGCTCACTGCAAGCTCCGCCTCCAGGGCTCACGCCATTCTCCTGCCTCAGCCTCCCAAGTAGCTGAGACAACAGGCACCCGCCACCGAGCCCGGCTAATTTTTTGTGTTTTTTTGAGTAGACACGGGGTTTCACCATGTTAGCCAGGATGGTCTTGATCTCCTGACCTCGTGATCCGCCTGCCTCGGTCTCCCAAAGTGCTGGGATTACAGGCGTGAGCCACCGCGCCCGGCCTATAATGGCTACCTTTAACAAAGACCTCAGGATTTGAGACTCTCTCTTACTCCTTTTCTCTTTTCATTCATCACATCTAATATTATGCTTGTTTACCGGAGATTAATAATTGGCACATTCGTCATAACATTATATACTTTATAGAGCATACCATAGTGTAAACTGTGCAAGAGAAAATTTAGAAAATTGAAGTTGATTCATTTTTGTTTTATTTATGCCCAATAGAGTTGGTAATAAAAATAGCTATTCCTTACACCACGCTCTTACTTTTATTTTAGATATGAAGACAAAATTTGAGATGTCACAGGTGTTATATGACCGTATTTTTTTCCTCTATCCACTCATGAGTTTAATTTCCAGAGAGCTAAGTTTTCACTAAATGCAGCATGGAAGGTGATTGCGTTATTGACACTGCCTACTCTGCACGGGGTAAACAAGTAAAATTCAGCGGAAAGCATGCCTTGTCATCTCAAGTTCTCAGAACACGTGGACTGCTTTCAAGCTCACTGGAGCAGTGACAGTAGAATTGTCTAAACAATCATCTCCTTTCTGAAATTTAAATGAACTATGAATGTCCATCTTACAAAGTATGCTGGGCATCCTCATCAGAATATTCTCATTCACAAATTTAGAACAATTCAAGGTAGAGATTCCAGATTTCTTCTAATTCCCCTGTTTCAAAAATTAATAACTCATAATTCTTGCATAATTTTAATTAGTTTGACAGAAGTTGCATTACATGATTATTTAACTTTACCGTTTAGATGTATCTAGTATCGCCAAAGAATGTGTTCCTGGTACGAGGAAACATATAAATCTTATGCAGACTTCATAGCCATTAAGATAGTGCAATCAGAATGTGTTCAATAAACTCTTGCTTATTTGAAACAAAAAGATTTAAAAATAAGACTTACTCTTAAATATTTAATTAGATAACACTTTCATTAACTAAGTGAAAATATAAAAAGACCACAGTTTTAAATAAAGTAATTTCTTCTGAAAAAACTCTCTAAACAATTGAAAAGTAGCCTGTAACTTTAAACCATATACATTTTTGTCAATTCTAGTTATTTAATTTTTGGAATCTTTGCCATATCATGAAAAGTTGCTTCTGACATAAGCCACATGTAAAGCTTGATGATTTGTTTTCATAGAATAGGGCAAAATTTGCAATACTCTGGATCAGGGTCAGGTAGAAATTAAAATATGTCTATATCTGATGAAAACTGTCATTTTTGTACTTAAGTTGAAGCACTTTTTCACACGGTTTTATTTTTTGGCCCTGATTGCACAGCTTGAGTGTTTATTATCTGAATTATTTTTCAAGTGATCATTTGGACACAATATGTGGGAAACATAACCAAGAGACTAAATTATGTGTCTGTGTGTGTGTGTGTGTAAGAGATGGAGAAAAACTCTAACCAGTGTAAGACACTTTAAATACTTATATACTTACATTAATTTTATGAAATTTTCCCATAAGGAATATTTTGTGGAGTTCATCTATGTAATAAACAATGTTCTTTAACATCTATGGGATAAAACCAAAGTGTTTTTCCAAGGACATAGACTTTACTTGGCACAAAATTGCCCTGTGTTCATACACACAGTAGCACACAAACCTGCTGAGTGCTTTTATTCACCCTGTAAACCTGACAGATGTGATCCCAGTGAGGTTCCACCATCTTCCACAGCTGAGTGGAAGCCCATATGTTATCGAAAAGAGAAAAAGAAAAGAAGAAGATTAATTAAGTTGTCAATGTAAGTAATTGGGGTTGCGATACCACCCTTCACAGACTGCATGGAAGTTAGCCATTTTCTTAATTTTTTATAAAAAATAGAATTGGGCTCATCACCACCAATGTATTTTTCACAGTATGTTTATCACTGTGGCTCATCACATTCGATTCCGATGGAGTGATGAAGGCACAGATTGTTGTCTTAATGGCACAACCTGAAGAGTTTGCTGGATTTATGGGCAGATAATGGACAGATCTAGAGTTCAAGGTAAAAGTAGAGGAATATTTAAATCTCTAGCAGTCTGGCTGTTTCCTTTTGCCAGAAGCCACAACTGGGAGAGATGAGCAATTCTGAGACTGTATTTGCAGTTCTATGCCTATTGGTGTAGAGGATAAATGATTTTAGCTTGATATATCACATAAGCCTACTTTTGTTCTGAGACTCTGTATCAAAATTAGATAATAGTTTTGAGCTTGATTTACAAATTTTACAGGCTACACAGATATGGATGAGGCATCATTTTTATTATTACTACATTTTCGTTCTCATGGATAAAGGGTACAGCAATTGGAGAGTACACTCACTAGTAAAGAACTTAGAGGTAGTCTATTTATGAAGCTTATTTGAATATGAAGCACTTTTATTCATGGTAAATCGTCTTCCCCAAGTTTTATATAAAGAGAATTAGAAATTAACACAGGATGCTATAAATATTAGATAAATTACAAATAGAAATGCAAATGAAGTGTCAAAAATTTTTAATGGAAGAATACCTACTTGGGATTGTTCTACTAAGATTGTCTTTTAAATTTCAAACAATTGAAATGTTTGCTGAAGTGTTTTCCTTTGTTTCATTTAAAAACACAATATAATTTCTAATATTTAGTAAATAAATTTTCTAAGAAAGTGAAAGCTGCTATATTATACTTTATTGTTAAGATATAATATAATGCATAAATTATTAATGAGTTGTATCTAGTGTAGCTATGTGCAGGTATGTGACTATACATTGTAAATAACAATGTGTGCATGTGTCAATATGTATTGCAACAGACGTATTATATATATATACTGTAAATGTTCAAATTGTATATTTATATGCAGATTATTATATGTGATAAATATACAATTATAAATATTTGGTGAGCAAATTTACAATCAAGTCAGTTTTCCAGGGTTGAATAGCCAGGTCCCAAAAGGAAAAGTCACTCCGGTTACTCTCAAAAGATTTCTAATAGTGGCTTTATTTATAATACCGTCACCTGATATAATTCAGAGCCTTTGCCCATCCTAAAAATAGAAACATTAACATGACTTTTCAAAGTATTGCCATGTGATTAAAAGAATCATATGGATAATCAGCTGATCTGTTGTTTTTGGCTATTGTAGCAACCTAACAGTGTGAACGTTTCAATCGATTACAAACAAATTTATGAAATAGTTTAGACATTGCCTCAAAACTGGTCAATTTAGAAACCATAAGTAGAAAATACATTTTAGCTAGATATAGTGGATTATATGAGTCAGTATTTTTACAAACAGCATGCTGGCATCTCAGGTCCAAGGGGACCTACTATGCCACGTTGTCAAATTACGCATTAGCTCTTGAATTCTCATGAGTGCATAGGTATCATAAGTTTTCCTAGCATGTGCATGAATGCCTTAAGTAATGGACTACCAACTGCTTTCTGAGGGAACCTACTGCATTTTAAAAGAGATTTAATTTTAGAGAATAAAATTTTTGAATACCAAAGTATTTCTTTCTGTGAATTCCTTCCACTGGTACTCTGTACATTTTTAACCTCATATAGTGATAAAGAACATGACTACATACGATTGATTAACTGACATTTTTCAGTATAATATGCACATTTGACTTTAATTGGGAATGTTATCGAATGTTGCCTTAACTCTGTCAGACTTATCCTTATGTGACATATCTGCTCATATTTGTTAGGAAAAACTTGTATGCTATGAAAAGTGACTTTCTCTTAATGTTAAACATATGAGACATGTACACATAGAATGCACCCAAAAATGTACAGAATTTTGAGTTTTCAGATCTTATTTAGAGCTTTTTTTATCCTTGAGACACATAGATGAGTCTCTGATTTTTGTAAAATATAAGAAGGACAGGATGCATTGAGAAAGCTGAAGTCTTTTCTACCTCTGACCTTGAGATTTAATTATTGGATCAAGCTTGCCAGGCAATATTCTCATCTTCTTAGGATGAATTCCCTTTAAGGAAGTTCCCAAGTGTTTTCATTAGATTCTTGGAGGACATATGCCTTAACTGTAGCAGAGGACTCAATTTAGACTTATACAATTATTTAGAAACCACAAGTAGAAAAAACCTTTTAGCTAGAACTATCTGTATTTTAGCTAGAATTATCTGTAGCAGAAATAATCTGTATTTAGAGCCATTTGGTTGTTAGTTATTATTTATTATTTATGTACTTATTATTTTTAACTTTTAAAATTAATGTTATTGAAGTTATCAGAGATTATTAGGTTATTAGAAATGCGTCCACTTCTACTAAAATTAATAATGGCTTTTTACAAAACACCCCTTTCTTGGAAACTTACCATTTTTATTTGGATATAACTTTTGAAATTTACAATTTCTTGTACGTCTTGCAAGCAACATATATTACATTTATTTTAAAGATCAAGTGTGAGCATCTTTTTCCTTTAATACAAAATGTAACTAATGGATGTTTTGTGATGAAATAAGAAAATAATTTTACTTCTTTAATATCATGTGGTGGTTGCTTTATTAATTCAAATTATATAGTCAGGTTTCCTTTAACGTTTGCATATTGATTTTTTTGCTTGTTTTCTGCTAAGAATGATTACGCTTGTTTCTCTGAGGTTCACATTAAGTAATACTCCTCAAATTGTGATTTCCATGTTTTCACACTTTGGGATTTTGAATCCATTACTAGGAAAGACTTAAAAATCCCCAAAGCATTAGATGGAGTGCTGTTTCAATGTTTCTTACCACATTTTCATCTAAGTCAATATTTCCCAAATAAATTTTTGAGGAGCACTAGTCCTTGAAAAGTGGCTCAGGGAATAAATGTGTTAGGGAAATGATACATACTTCATTTCCCTTTTGGAGTGTCATGATGAATATTAAAATTGCAGTGACTTTCTGAATTTAAAATACACATTAATCACCCAACTTTTCCTAAGTGCATTTTACTTTGAATCATCCTTTCCCCCACTGATTATTATTTCCTTGAAAATTAAACCTATTAACATTCGTTCTATGGCTCCTTGGAACATGTTTTGAGAATTCCTGATACATACCACTGTCTTTGGGTTTACCAAAATAAAATTGCAATTTACACTTAAATAAGTTTTCAGAAAGCATAAATTAAGAGAAACTATGCCTTATGGTCCTATTAGTTCTTCCCAAAATCTGTTCCAGAAGCAATAAGTACATGGAAAGCATACAAAATGGTGCGGGGCACATATTTCTAAAATAATAGTAATTATTTATATTGTTCATATTATTACCAGTATTATGAGAGTTTAAACATATATAAGTTCTCTTTCAAATAACCAAATAGCCAAATATCTTGTAAAAATTTTTCTAGTGGATGCAGCTTCTTACTACTGGAACTTGACCAGCGAGAGATGTGAGTTGTAATTTAACTCTCCTAGGAAAGTTTTAAACCATTTCTATTTTGAGAGATGAATGAATTCTTCTTATAACAAGTATATGAATTCTTCAACTAATTATTCATAAAATAACTAAGACTGGACTTAAATTTATTTTATTTTTTGTGTTTAAATTCAGTTTTAGTACTATAACAGCAATATTAAAATTACTCATTTTCTACACAGTATACCAGATAGAGGCTGTTCTGCATTTTTTTTGTTTTGTTTTTAATTTGCCAATCTCCATTTTAGTTCTTTATATATTAGATAAATTATTTTTTCATCTGTGACATATACAGCATTTTTTTCTTCTCGATTATATTTTGACTTTTGCCATTTTTTGTGGTTTAAATGTTCTGTCAAATTAATGAATATTTTATCTTTTTTCCATCAGAATTTTGAGTTGTAATTAGAAAGGCTTCATCTATTATCATTTATAAATAAATTCATCTATGTTTTCTTCTAGTACTTAGATGGATTTGTTATGTTTCGCTACCTTATTCATTTGGAGTTTATTCTAATGTGAGGTATGAATCCAATTTCATGTTTTTCCACATGAATGTCTAATCGTCTAATACGTTTTACGTAAAAAGTCTGTATTTTCCCCAGTGAAATGTTACTTTTATCATGCTAAATTTTCATTAGTATTTGGATTTATTTTTTATATCAATTTTAAACTATTTTATCAAGTATTTTACCTTTTTCTGTGATATTAAAACTTTGGCTTACTTTTCCAATATTCTAACTGGATCTTATCCATGAGTAGTTCTGTGAAAATTTTCTCAATTCCAACATCCAATTGCTAAAATACTTAAGTTTTCCTTCCAATATGTTTTTAAGGATGTTGCCTAGTCCTTTATTTACTTTGAAATTCCCTATGTTATTTCAGACCAGCAACAACAACAGGTGATTCTTTTTAGGAGGAGCAGGTGATTGAATTGGTCAGCTATATTTCCTTGAGAACCTCTCCTCTTATTATATTTAACTAAAGACTTTTTGTTTTGTTTTTTGTTGAGCAAACATCTTGGGAGGAAGAATGTTGGGAAGGGTTTGATGTGTCTTTTTACTTTGTGTTTCTCTTTAGTTTCTGTAGATTCTTCAATTTTCTTCTTTTCCTCCTCCTTTCACTTCATTCTTCCTCTTTTTCTGAAGTGAGACCTTAAACTGGCTATTTTCATTCCAGTAAAATGTCAAGACCTTTTGTTGCCATGCCAGTAATAATTCCTCTGACCCACCAATCTCAAATCTCCTCTAATTTCTCCCGTTAGACTGTGCTTCACTCTTTCTGGGTGTGATTTTCCCCCAATTTCTGCCACTGTTAGGCCTCTGTACCCTTATTTTATTCCTAAACTATCTCTGTCTAACCCTCTATTCTGGCATACAAGTCACCATTGGCGCTGCTAGTTTGAAGTTTTATTCTCCTAGTCCTATATGAATTAAACTTTGTAGCATTCTCTTTCCACCAATTATGTTTTGGGTGTAGATGTTGTCAGTTATATTAGTTATTTTTGTTGATATGTATACTTTTTGGAAAGTTTAGTTGCCTGCTATTATTTTAGAGAAACATGAGTATTTACTGTTCATGCAGTTTGTTGTAATACAGTTGACATATATAAAAGCCATTTGCTATTTTTTCTCATCAGATATTTATTTTGTTAAAGTATAAATTTCAATGTGCATACACATATTAAATGTGTTAACTGAGTCTGAGAAAATATGAACATTAAACAGTCTTAAAAAATGTAATCAACATGGACAAGATCCTACAACCAAGATCTTTTGGCCTCTGAAGCAACTTTTGATAATTACATAAATCATTCTTACCCGTGCTTACAGAACTTGTAGAGTAGATTATTAAGATGGTCAGGACGTAATGTCATTTGTTCCCAGCTTTGGCACATCCCTCTTTGCATTTTTTATTTGTAGGAGTAGTAGCCTATGGACTAAAAATATTCTTGAATCTGGAATCATAAGACCTGGATTCTAATTCACACTCAGTGCTAGACCACCAGCTGTGTGACATTTCATGATCATGAATCTTTTCATTCTCAGCATAAAATTATTGGGTTGCTATGCAGGGGTGACGAAGTCCAACCCCAAAAATCTCTGATTCCATCTTGCTTTTGATAGTGTGTGTGCTACAGTTATTTCTTTTCATTGATCTTGGATGGGACATTCATCCGCAAATGACCTCAGATCTTTTTTCTAGTTACAGAATGACAGAACTCCCTTATGTATCTCCCTGCACTGCACTCATACATCTACAACTAGGTCACAGAACAGAATGTCCTGAGATAAACAGTGTTTCAGTACCTTTGGCCATGGCTGGCAGTTCTTGATTGCTTGCTCAATCTCACCTCTCTCTCTCTCTTCCTTCTTTCTCTCTACTCTGTTATTTGCCTCTTTTCCTCTCTTTTATGAAAAAAAACTACAAAAGAAGAGAAAAACAGGTAAAATTTTACTGCTATATTATTTAAGCATCTACTAAAGATTTGGCAGGGCCACTGCTCAGGTTAAAGTACAATCATTTTGTCCTCCTACTTCTTGATAATTGGATAATCAGTTAACTTGATCTTCCCTTTGCTTCAATCAGTATCCTTGGATCTTTGAAGCCAAATTATTTTTATGTATCTGTTGCCAGGTTTCCACTCTATCATCATCATCTTCATTTTTCAAACTCAGATAAATCAAATACTGAACAGTAATAATCTTGAAGAGTAGAGAAAATATTGAAGGAAGCGATACTTGATTTTTCACTTTAATCTCATTGAAAATGAAAGACATATTTCAAGAAAGAACTCTTCTCATTTGTTTTCTGTAAGACTATATGGACAAAAAGGAATATTTTGAAGTCTATATAAAAATATGTGTAACTCACAATCAATATCTGGCTTCTCAATCTAACCTGCCTCTAGTTTAGAGGTTTGTGGTAAAGCGTTTTCAAAACTAAAATAAAAACCTTGTGTATAAACAGATGAGTAAAATGGCGATTAAGATAACACCATTAATCATACATTAATTACACAGTTAACCTAATCAAGTGCAAGATCAAATCTTTTTACCTTTCGTCCATGAAAAAATACAAAAATAAATGAAATGAAGTAGTGTGTTTCAAATTTAATTTTGATAAGATTTTTTGCCTTTGTTATATTGTCATTCTAATTCAGGGTTTAAATGAAGATATTGCCATGAGATGTTTAAGTACATTGGCTACCATAAGCTAAAAGTTATTGTTGAAATATATCTGTTTTATATAGAAACTTTAGATTCATAACATGTCTTAATTGAATAATTTAGTCTCACAGCTCTTTCTTAAAAAGGCAAAAGCAGTATGTGTCAAATAATATATAGCTAGTCACCAAATATGTTATAACTACTAACTTGGCTTAATTAACAGTTCATAAAGAATTATTCTTTTGGACAGGGGAATCAGGCATTAGATGCAAAAAATTTAAGCATTATGTCTACATAGAAGCAAAAGTGCAGAACAAAATACATAGTATTAAAAGAAAAACAAAAAAGGCAAGGAAAGCAGTGGTCCAAATTAAAATCTAGAAAAAAAATTGAATAATTAAAATAAATTTTGAATATATTTTGAAACTGGGTTGATAATTATCATTGATAAGGTTAATTGCAAAGTATCTATATATTAATTTTTTTACTTGAAGTAAGTTTAGCTACTCTTTAGCTTTAATTGTATTTTTATTAATACTGAGAGATATGTATACATATTGTATTTGAAAAAGGAAAACTTATGAGTACATAAAAGAAAATATGTTACCATCAATAGAGAGTAACTGTTAATCTTTGGAATATGACTTTTCAGATGTCTATGTATGTGTTTGAGAAAGAATACCATATGCATTCTCTTTATACACTATTTGTCTTATACATATATAAGTACAATTATTCCATGTTATTAAAATATAAATATACTTCTATAACTTAATTTTAATTACATATGAATATACATTATAGAAATTATCATTATCTAGTCCCCGATATTGAACTTCAGGGCTATTTTCTACATTTGATTGTTATTCCAAGAATACATTCACAGCTAAAGTATTTCTTCTTTAAAATCATACTCACCCACAAATATATATATGTAATACATATACACACACATATATGTATATATATGTGTATATATAGATATACACATAGTGTGTGCATACAGAGATGGACACACCATTTAGAGATATTAAGAGTATATATAAATATATATAGAGAGAAACATATAAAAGGTTCAGTTCAAAGTGCATATACTTTTATCCACTCACAAAAATAGTAGGACTTTCACTTGATAATTTAGGCATTATCTTTCTTCTTTATTGGTCTTGACAATTTCACACCCAGTAAGCAGTAAATTATTATTTTAGGTCAAATTCCATTGGCTAGTAGAAAATTAAGGGATTTTATTTTCTTATGTTTTTCTCAAGAATTTGGATTTTTAAACTTTTAATGTATACTCATTTTAAAATTTTTATCTCCAATGGAATTCCACTTTGACATAGGTGCACATATATGTATATATACACAAACATATAACATGTGTATCATATATCATGTATGTGTATATATTATATCTGATTGTATATATGTGCACATGTGTCAAAATGAGATTCAGTGGGAGATTTAAAAATTACATATATGATATATGTGTGTACATAAACATAAAATAAAGGTATTAAATGTCACATTTTGTCAATCTATTGCTGATGTTGATTGGTGGTGCTGTTTGTCATATATTTACATCTATCGTGGTTTATTTTTGATATTGGCTTTGCTTCAGGGTTTAGAAAAAAATTACCTTGTACACTTTTAGGAAAAGTCAAATAAAATTAAAGGTTGCTTTACAAATTTTGAATACTTTATACATTAACTTTCTCATGATAATGCTATACCCTCTTGCATCTACTTTGGCATATCATACTAGATAATTTTTTGCTGTTTAATGAGTTAAAAATTCATTCGAAATATTTTTGGATAATTTTTACTTCCCTATGGTAAGGTATTTGCTCATCTATATCTGTGCTTTTTTTCATTTACACTTTATTTTGTAGATCTTTCTATGCATTCTCGTATTAGTCTCACAGTATTAAAAATTAATAATTGTGAAGCAATAATAACAGCAATGCACATTTTTAAAATTTTTATTCTCCAAAATATTGTGGGTTACACATTTAAACTCATAGACAAATAAGAAAATCAATGTATTATGTTCAAAAAAGTTCATTTAACTATGAATTCGTTTTGGTTGAATCAATAGTCTTCTTGTGCTCAATATTTCATTTAGAGACATAATCTCTCAAAGTAAAATATGAGATTTTCATTTATTTTATTCTTTTAAATCTATCAGGAATAAGTCTTAGGTTGCATTGTAAAGGTCCTACACATAAATTGTTAAAACTTTTATGACGCATTTAATATTTTTCTTCGTTAATTTTTTTCAGCCACCTCGCTTTCTAAGTGGTTATTCTTAATAATATCTAGGAGAGTTATATTACTGTTTGCATTTTTGTAACCAGCCATTTTAACAAACGCTCTTATTAAGTCTAATGATTTCTCAATTTTTTCCCTTGAATTTTCCAGGTAATAAAATATGTCATCTTTAAGTCAATATATATCTCTTTTGTCTTCCATATTAACTCATATTATCTTATTTATTGATTGTATTACTTTGGATAGAACAGTTTTATTGAGGTCCTAATCATGGAAATGTTCACTTATTCTTGACTCTCAAGGTAACATCCTAAAGCAGAGAAACCTAACTAAAGTTTGATGAGTGTAAATTTTTGCACCATCAGATATCACATAGACATGTTGCATGTATGTACAAGTTTAAGGTTTTCTAATTATGATTAATGAGAAATTCTCAAAAATGTTTTAGACCCAAATGATCAATGACTATTGCTCATTGTTAAATAAAACACTGCATTTGTGTGAGATAGGTATCCTTTATTATATGAAGAGAAAAATGTTATATACCTTTTAAATTTTGTAATTCTTTTAGCCCTTCAATTTTGTCAATTTTTGCCTTTCTTTGCCTTGCTTTGATTTTTCTATTCAGGATGATGATTTTTGCAAATACCTTTCAGCTCAACACTCGCTGTGATAAAATGTGGAACAATTTTTTTTTTTAATTTTAGAAATGAGTTATATTTGTTATAGTGTACCGTTCTGCACCTAGTTTTTTTCTGGAGGTATGCTATTTTTGTCAGATTTATTCTTCCAAGCCATTTGTAGTTTCTTCAAATGAGTTGAAAAGATTCATGTCTTTTTTTATGATCTGGGAAGCTTAGTGTACAAAGTGGCATTTATTATTTGTAAGCTTATATGTATTTTTCGTAAAATTCCCACAGGCTGGTGACAATCTTTAGCTTTTTTAAAAAAGTATGTTTTTGTCAAAACTTTCTTCCTGTTTATCAGTCAGCTCAAATCCTGTATATATTTTTGTTGTTGATCATTCAGTTATCATATATTGAGCATATGCTAGCAATCAATAGGAAAACAAGGATAAGTGAGATAGGGTCCCAGCCTTTTAGTTTACAGTCTAATGTCTCTGAAAAGAAGCTACTCTGAAAAAGGATCACCCTTTTCAAGTCACCATTCAAATAGTTTTTAAATGTGTTTATTATTTGTAGAAGTAATTGTACTTATCAGAATAAGTTTGGAAGTTAAAGTGGTTTTTAAAATATTTACAGTGAAAATAATATATGAGAGGAAAAATAATAGAAGGTAATCTTATAAAGAAGATAATCAGTCATAATCCTACCCAAGCAGAAGCACTACTAACATTTTGGAATATTTATTACAAGTATTTTTATCTAGGCTTATATTTTATGATTATACCACACGTATACTTTATGTAATACAATTCTGCTTACCATCATATTGCAAGCTTTTTTTTCTGATCATTAAAAACATTTTGAAGGCATAATGACTATATTCATTTACATCTTATATGTGTACAATAATTTTCTTGAAAGTACCATCTTGGTCATTTAAGTTGTTCACATTTTTCACTGATGAATATTTTTATTCACAAGTATTTATCCACTGTATACTTTTTTAGAACAGATGTTAAGAAATAGAAGGAACTAGGTTAAAAGTCTCAACATTTTAAAAGCTTTCGACATAACATATTGCCAAAGAACAGAAAGATTGTACTGGTTCCTTTTCTTTTCTCTCTACTATACCCAAGTTTGTTTTGTTTTTGTCGTTTTAAACAAAATGATATAAGGTTATTTATATATATGTATTAATGTATGTAATAATGCTTTATATACAATTTTACATTCTATATTCTATTTCTTTGGCCTAACAATTTTTTTACATGTGTTTATACAGTATATGCAAACCTTTTAATAGGTACATAAAATATTTATATGTAATTATAGTTTGCTAAACATCTGTCTGTCACTGGAATTTAGTCATTTTCCAGTTTTCAACATTATACACAATGTAATTTTTGTGTGTTAAAACAGACTGTATAGTAGTTATTTTCTAAGCTTTGCAAACTAGCTTTAAATTCCCTGCCCATTTCAACTAATAATTAGCTCCATGACTTGGGCAAGTTACTTCACTTCTTTCAGACTCTGTCTTCCTCCCTAAATAAGGTTACCGTTTTGGAAATATCTCCTTCATAGGATTGTGTCAAAATTCAATGAGAAAATATCTCAAGAAGTCTAGCATGATGCTTGTTACAAAATGCTCAACAATAGGATTCAAAGACACTTTTAAAAAATCACATTTCCTGGCTGGACATGATGGTTCAACATTTTGGGAGGTCGAGGTGGGTGGATTACTTGAAACCAGGAGTTGGAGACCAGTCTAAACAACATAGCGAGATCCCAGCTCTTAAAAAAAAAAAAAAAAAAAAATTAGCCGGGTGTAGTAGTATGCACCTGTAATTAAGCTTCTAGGGAGGCTGAGGCAGGAGTATCATTTGAACCCATGAGTTTGAGACTACATTGAGTAATTTAAATTGGGTACCAATAAAATATCCAAATCTTGATTAGGTTAAGAGCAGTATAAAAGACCTTTTATCCAGTCAATTCACAATCATTAAGCACTTGTCTGCAGTGCTCTATTTTAATTCTCCCAGATCATGAAAGCTGAGATGGCTGAAGTTTTTTTCAGCAAAATTTTCAGTAACTGTTACTCTGTTCCAAGTTTTCTAATTCCTGAGATGGGGATTTGAGAGAAACAGTGGGGATCAGGGGAAGAGTGGGATATGGTGAGAAGCTTTAACATTTTTGTTTGCTGACGGGGTCTCCTCTTGTCCCAGTCCCCCTTTCCTAGCTTTGCACATCACATTGGGTAGTTTGGTTAATTTTCCAGTGGGGCATGTATAAATTGCATTCTCAAACCATAGCTTGGCCTGGCTACACAATCGAGAAATTACTCTGAGGCCTAAAGAGGGAGGAATTGGGGTTGGGAAAGTGCTAAAGGTGAAGTGTAGAAATCAGATCCACAATTAATGCATTTTTGGTTCAACAAACATTAATTGGACATTTAATATGTGCTAAACATATCGTTACATAATACAGATGTGAATATAAATAAGATGCAGCCTTTCATCTTCAGGGACTCATGCTAGCACAGACTGATGAAGCACACAATACAAGTAGGCTGGCTTGTCACTGAAGAGGAAAGAGACTGGTAGAAAGCTCCACAGGAGAGGTGATGCTGGGGTTTGTAGTGTTCTTGTTGAAGATGAGTTTCACATATTGAAGCACAGACCTGGATACATATCCACTCACTGGAACCAGAAGAGTGAAAACAACATTCACAGAGTAGCCTGGTCCTGGAGTCTCTATGGCCATAGTAAGTAGTTGAGACTTTACCTGACTGGCAGAGTGGAGCCAGCTTGGTCTGGGAGCAGCACAGATTGAAAGGATGACATTGGAAGCATAAATGGCTGTAGCAAACAATCCAAGCAAGAGAGGAAATAGGCTGAAACTAGGACAAGGATTTGGAGACAGGAGGGACAGGACTCCTGACTGTAGCTCTGGAGTGAGGATTCCGCCCTGATTTCTCATTTGTGAAACCTGGTGGATGGTGGAGACAATAACCTGAATGGGAAAAGTAAATTCGCTCCTGGAATGTTCTATTTAGAACTCTCCATTTGTAGCAGCTGGTACTGTCCTGGTTAGGAGACCAGTCTCCATAAACCACTGTTATGTTTCTGATCTTACCCTTTTACAATTGACTAGTTGGCCACTAGTAGAATCCTCGCACCTCAGCCTCCTAAGCAGCTGGGGCCATAGGCATGCACCACTATGCCTGGCTAATTTTTTTTTTTTTTTAATAGAGATAGGACCTCATTTTGTTGCTTGGATTGGTCTTGAACTCCTGAGCTCAAGTGATCTGCCCATCTCAGCCTCCCAAAATGTGAGAGTTACAGGTGTGAGCCACCATGCCTGGCCTTTCTTATACATTTCTCATTTGAATTAGGAACATAAGAGCAAGAATGTGCTCTCATTTTCTCCATATCACTTTGTTATTGAAATAAAATAATAAATAATATTTCAGTAAAAATTAAGTAAAATGTTATTAGAACCCTGCTCACTCCTACACAAAAAGTTCTTTATACATAAGCCACAAACCACACACCTTCACAATACCAAACAGAAAATATTGATTTCTTATATAGACATCACTTAGTAGAAAATATTAATTTCTTTTATAGACAAAACTTAGCATGAAGTTCTCTGGCATGAACTTCTGAACAGAAGTTACGGAAGCCTGAACTTCCGTAACTCAGACTCCGCGCCGTAGCACTTCATGCTGTGTTGTGGAGAAATGATTTGTAGTAGGAATTCAGTTTTACACCAGGTTGCAGTTTATGGGTAATATTTATCAAAAGATATGCAATGGATATATATGGATTTAACAAAAGACCACTTTCACCAATCAGGAGGTTAGTAAAGAGATTCATAGCATATTTCTGACACAAAAATACAGTTGGTAAAATTTGCAACCATTTGCCATTAGAATTCCATAGAAAGTTCAGTGTTAGAATGGGATAGAGTATATAAATCAAATATTATAATACTTTAAAGAGGAATAGGAAAAAAGTTTAACAATATATGCTGGAACAAAAATGAGAGAAAAAATGGGGAAAAACTGTTATTCAAAAGGAAGTGTTTGGTACTTTTTTCCATCTTAGCTAACAGAGACTAAAGAAGCTCTATTTTACTTTTCATGGTGGTTATTAGAAAAAAAGAAGTAGGTTCATTTTTTTTTCCTAAAAAGTAACACAAGGAGAATTTAAAACAGACTGTTGAAGATTCCCAACACAATCACATTAACATAAATTCACCATGTGTGAGGAAAAACTGGAAACATAAAGCATAAGAGATTGCAAGAACACATTTAAAAGCAAAAAAAAAAAAAAAGGCTTTAGCAAGCCTCTCACCTCAAAAGAGTCTTATTCTTAGATAATAGCAGAAATTTCACACATATATTATCATTATGAATGTAAGTGAAAAAAATACCACGTTAAAAAAAAAGATAAAAGAAAACCTTGATAGGCCACATGTGTATAGTAAACTCTGTGAATTGTTGAATGTCTAAAATCATTTCATTTTGCCCTCAAACTTGATTGCTAATTAGGCTGTACAGAATTCTGTGTTTGAGCTGATACTTTTTAAAATTTAATACATGATAACTGTACATATTTATGAGGTGATATTTCCATATACACAATTTATAGTGATCTGATCAGATAAATTAGCATATCCATAATCTCAAACATTTATTATTTCTTTGTGTTGGGAACGTTCTTTCTTGCTGTTTGAAACTATATGGTAAATTATTGTCAACTATAGCCATCCTACAGTACTATAGAACACTAGAATTTAATCCTCCTATCTAACTGTAATTTGATTACCCTTTAGCAAACTCTCCCTATCCCCCACACCCTGTACCCTTCCCAGACTCTTGTATCTTTGACTCTACTTTTAAAACTGATTTTAAGGTTTATAAAGATGTTCTCCATGTCTTCATGGTCACTACTGAAAAATCAAATACCAATTGGATTCTTGTTTGCTTATTAAGAAGCCATTGCTGATATTGTTGTAGTTATAGTTGTAACTGTGCCCACTCCGAAAAGTTTTTTTAATTACCTCTCCAGTCATAAGCTTGTTTTTGTGTACCAGACCCCAGGGCCTAGGGATCGAATCAGTTTGAAACAACTGACTTCCTCTGGCCCCATGGAAGTTTTTTTTTTTTTTTTTTTTTTTTTTTTTTCCAATACTGTTTTGCACACCTTGAAGTACTGTGGACTGGGTTCCAAATCATCTCAATAAAGTTAATAACACAATAAAGCAAGTCACATGATTTTTTTTGTTTGTTTCCTAGTTCATGTGGAAGTTATGTTAAACTCTAGTTTACGAAGTACATCATAGTAGTATGTCTAAAATGGTGAAAATATCTTAAATAAAAATACTTTACGGCTAAAAATTCTAAGGATAATCTGAACCTTCAGTGCTTCATAATCTTTTAGTTGGTGAAGGTTCTTGACTCAATGTCCATGGCTGCTGACTAATTAGAGTGGTGGTTGCTAAAGTTCGAGGTGGCTGTGGCAATTTTTAAAAGTAGACAATAAAGTTTCCTTTGGTGTTTGATTCTTCCTTTCACTAAAAATCTTTCTGTGGCATGTGATGCTGTACCAACATTTTACCCACAGTAGAATTTCTTTCAAAACTGGAGTCAACCCTCTCAAACCCTATCCCTGCTTTATCAAAATTCATGTGATATTCCATGTCCTCTGTGTCATTTCAATAATTATAACGGCATCTTCACCAAGAGTAGATTCCATCTCAAGTTTCCACTTTCTTAGCTCCATTAGGAGCAACTCCTCATTCATTGAAATTTTATTATGAGATTGCAGCAATGCATTCACATTTTCAGGTTCCACTTTCAACTCTAGTTCTTTTGCTGTTTCCACCACATTTGCAGTTACTTCCTCCACTGAAATGTTGAACCCCTCAAAGTCACCCATTAGGATTGAAATCAGCTTCTTCCAGACTCCTATTAATGTTGATATTTTGACTGCCTTTCATAAATCAAGAATGTTATTAATAGCATCTAGAATGGTGACTCCTTCCCAGAAGGTTTTCAATTTACTTTGCCCAGATCTATTAGAGAAATCACTATGGCAACTATAGTCTTACAAAATAAATTTCTTAAGCAGTATGATCTCAAATCAAAATTACTCTGATCCATGGGCTGCAAAAGGATATTGAGTTAACAGGCATGGAAACAACATTAATTTCTTTGCGTATCTCCATCAGAGCTCTTGAGTGACTAGTTCATTGCCAATGAACAGTAATATTTTGAAAGCAATGTTTTATTACCAAGCAGTAAGTCTCATCAGTGGGCTTAAAATATTCAGGAAACCATGCTGTAAACAGATGTTCTGTCTTCTGGGCTTTGTTGTTCAATTTAAGAGAATAGACAGAGTAGTCTTAGTATAATTCTTAATGGCCCTAACATTTTAGGAATGGTAAATAACCATTGGCTCCAACTTAAAGTCATCAGCTGCATTAGCCCCTAACAAGAGAGTCATCCTGTCCCGTGAAGCTTTGAAGCCAGGCATTGACTTCTCCTCTCTAGCTATGGAAGTCCTATATGGCATCTTTTTCCAGTGGAAGACTGTGTCATCTACACTGAAAATCTATCGTTTAATGTTAGCCAGTTTCACTAATGATGTTAGCTAGATCTTATGTGTAACTTACTGCAGAGTTATACATCAGCACTTGTTGGTTCACCTTGCACTTTTATGGAAATGGCTTTCCCTTTAGCCTTTTGAACCAGACTCTGCTAGCTTCAAACTTTTTTTCTGCAGCTTCCTTACCTCCCTCAGCCTTGAAAGAATTGAAGAGATTTAGGGACTTGCTGGGACTGTTCTGACTGGTTTGATGTTCTATCCAGGCCACTAAAATTTCTTCATATCAGCAGTAAGGCTGTTTCACTTTTCTTTTTTTTTTTTTTTTTTTTTTTTTTTGAGATGGAGTCTTGCTCTTTCATCCAGGCTGGAGAGCAGTGCAGTCATCTTGGCTCACCACAAGCTCTGCCTCCTGTGTTCAAGCAATTCTCCTGCCTCAACCTCCCAAGTAGCTGAGATTCCAGGCATCCGCCACCATGCCTGGTTAATTTTTGTATTTTTAGTAGAGACACGGTGGGGTTTCACCATGTTGGTCCGACTAATCTTGAACATCTGACTTCGGGTGAGCCACATGCCTGGGACCACCAAAGTGCTAGGATTACAGGCGTGAGCCACCGCGCCTGGCAATTTTCACTTTCTTATCATTCGTGCCTTTCCATTTTCAACTTGGCTCTGTGACATAAGAGGCCTACCTTTTGGCCTGTCCTGGCTTTTAGTATGCCTTTCTCACTAACCTTAATCATTTTGTTTTAAAGGTAGACATATTGAACTCTTCCTTTCACTTGCAAACTTAGAGGACTTTATAGGGTTATTAATTTGTCTAATTTCAATATCGTTGCCTCTCAGGGAATAGGGAGACCCAAGGGGAGGGAGAGAAATGGAGGAGTGGCTGGTCAGTGGAACAGTCAGAACATATATGTAACATTTATCAATTAAGTTTGCCATGTTTTATATGAATGCAGTTTGCGGTGCTCAAAACAATTACAATAGTAACATCTAAGGTCACTGATCACAGATCATAACAGATATAATAACAATGAAAAATTAAAATATTGCAAGAATCGCCAAAATGTGACACAGAGACATGAAATGAACACATGCTGTTGGAAAAATGGGTTGCTCAATGCAGGGTTGCTAAATTCAGGGTTACCACTGATCTTCAATTTATTAAAAGCAAAATATCCGGGAACCACAATAAAGTGAAGCACAATAAGATGAGGTAGGCATCTGTGACCTTTCTTCCTTCTCCTTCTTTCTTTTTATTTCATTCTCTGTTTCTGGAATACCTGTTCTACAGACTGGGGATTTGCTTCACTGATACACTGTGTCTTTTAAATGTTTTTCCTCTGACTTTTCCATCCCTGTAGCTTTTTACTCCATATCCTGGAAAGTTAAGCTACTTCAAAGCTCGAGCCTCAGTTGTTTCCTTTTTATTACTTAGTCTTTATGTAGAGTTTACACCTAGGTATCACTGATAAAGTTTTTATTATAAGAAAATAGAATTTCTAGAAGTAGTAAATGAATAGTCAATTTTCTGGTTATATATTCCTGAAATAAACAGAAATAATTAAATCCTGGTTTAATGTTAGAATGTAAAACAATGAGGTAAGACATTTTTTTTTTTTTTTTTTTTTTTTTTTTTTTTTTTTTTTTTTTTTTTTTTTTTTGAGACGGAGTCTCACGCTGTTGCCCAGGCTGGAGTGCAGTGGCGCGATCTCGGCTCACTGCAAGCTCCGCCTCCCGGGTTCCCGCCATTCTCCTGGCTCAGCCTCCTGAGTAGCTGGGACTACAGGCGCCCGCCACCGCGCCCGGCTAATTTTTTGTATTTTTAGTAGAGACGGGGTTTCACTGTGGTCTCGATCTCCTGACCTTGTGATCCGCCCGCCTCGGCCTCCCAAAGTGCTGGGATTACAGGCTTGAGCCACCGCGCCCGGCCGACATTTTTATTTTTAACTATTGTACCTTGATTTAAAATTCCAATAATCATGAGCATTATTTTATACTTCACCCTAGGTACACTAAATACTATGCAGTTGTGAAGTGCTGATCTGTTCGTTGATTAACCATTGTTCATAAAAGCAAAATAGTCATTAATTCCTGAAAAGAAAAGAATCTCGGAAATGTTGCTACCAAAATCATTTGAAAGTGGACTAACTTTTTTTAAATGTATATACTCTTATTTTTAAATTCACAAGAAGTTGCGCAAAAAATATGGAAATGTTAACTAATAAAGTAACATTTTCAACCAACTTTTTATTGGACTACTCACTTCGAACTGAAGAAAATGAATAACACAATTGAAAGAACTTGCTGAAGAAACACAGCAGGCAGAGACTGCTCAAAATAAGATGAAATCTACTTCTCGCTCTTACAAAAAGTTTTAAGAGGCTAGCATTTATAGGACCCATCTATATTTATCAAAAACCCTAATAAATTCTAAATGAGAAAAGATGCCCACATTCATAAAATCATCTAAGTTCAAAGTATACCCTGTAGTGTGCAAACTGTAAGACACTAATATTTTAATATTTGGAAAACAAGAAATTTGAAACCTTTATTTTAACCAATTTAGCAGTGTGACTCTCATTTCATCATCATCTCTTTTTGATTGAATGGCTTATCAATTTATTAATGTTTACCAAGTTACAGAGTAATTTCTCTTTTTCTAAGCAAAAAAAAAAAATTGCCAGAGATAAAGTATAAATATATAAATAAAAGCATTATATACTGTTGTTAGTGGCACATATAAGCTGTCGATATATAAAAAAAATGGACCAGATATATCTAAAAGTCATGATATAGTACCTGTCATTTATAAAGAAAGAAAGTAGAATGGGAAGAAGCGAGAAAGCAGTAGAGCATAAATAATTATGCTCAACTTTCTATACAAATCTGTTAACACAAAAGACCCAAGGCATATATGAAAACTCGTAAACATCGTATGTTAACTTTGTGTATCAAATACATAGTTATTCATTATGCTATCCTTTTTTAATGTTTTTATCCACGGAGAAAGAAAATTAAATTTATTTTATAATGTAATGCCTTAATAGAGATACTTCAGTAAAAAAAACATTCATTCCAACACATTTGCCGGGTTTTAAAACTAGCAAAAATTATATAACAATTTTCTAATCTTCATGCAATAATGCAAGGTTGTAGGCAATTTTATGCTTCTGAAATTCAGCATTATGCCTGGTACTTTATTATCCTATTATGAGTATCTTTTAAATTGAGATACGGTAAAAGAACATTATTTTAAAGTAAATTATAGATATATCAGTATTTAATAGAAATTAATCCAAATCTTATTCATTTCTCTAAAAAACCTTCTCTTTTTCTCTAAAATAGTTAGGCATATTATGTTCTTTAATATGTGTATGTAATTCTTACCTCAAGGGAAAACACCAATTAGACTTGATTAGAGAGTGGATTCCTTGGAGACAACTAGAGAAAACCTCATTGAATTCAATAAGCATAAAGATGGCAACAAGTTAAAAGATGGTTTCTCCCATAACTGGTATTCCAAGTCAGTAAATACTCTCACTCAATAGCTGTTCCCATATTGGTGCTTCTGGTCCTTCTCTATGAAAGACACATTTTTATAGGAAAACTGAGCTGAAGTTGAGTCTGCCTGTGGCAGTTGTCCCTAGTCCCACAACACTTTGATGCCTTTGAGAGAATAGTTTTCATTGAGGATATGAACTGACTAGCAAGATCTGGCAAACCATGGGTGGAAACCAATCTCAACAAAGATACACACCTCAAACTTTTCTATATTAAGAATGACTCCTCAATGTCAGTGGGTAATAAGGTATTAAGATAGTTCTAGAGAATATACAGAAACTGGCAAAGGCCAGAGACTATTTTTTTTGCTAATGTTTGCCAGTCATCAAAATGCAACTTGCTATTCCCTTATGCCCCTATTCCCTGCAATGGCAAAATGGATAGACATGCATCCTAATTACTTAACTGATGTAGTTCATTCACTCATTCACTTAATTCATTCATTTTTCCAACAACTTTATGTCAGATATGAGCTATATATAAAACTGTAAAGGTGACCTCCTAGGAATTTAGAGGGCTAAAAAATCAGTCTATAGTATAAAAGCAATATGATGAGTCATATAAAAAGTTTATGTAAACCATACAGAAGAATTAAGGAAGGAGAAATTATGGAGAATTTTAAAGAGGGAAATCAGGATGTGGTAGAAATTAGCTGATAAGTACAACAGACACATCTTTTACTTTCTGTTAAATCTTACCACAGAAATGATTATATACCTTATCTGAGGCAAATACAGAATCTTCATATGTGCATTATTAAAAAGTAAAAGAAAATCTTTGTCCTTTAGTGAACCTGTGGCTATTTGATCTATGTGCTACTTGGCCTCATACAGAAGCTTTCTGTTTCTGTCACTGTGAAGTAGAATCTATGGACATTAAAATGAGTTGAAAAACTAAATGCCACTCCCATAGTAAAACAGATCAGAGCTATTGGCAGGCATATAAGCTGGAGACAAGAAAAATGCAAATACTTATAACAAATGAATAAATTTAAATTATTATAATAAATATCTGATGAATACATGAATAGAACATTCAAATTTTATAACTGTAACATGAGAGCTCAGGCTACTCATCAACTTCAAATAAGTAAAGTTTAAGAAATAAACAATGCCCACTGTTAACAACATAAATCACTAATCTTTCCAAAAAAATAACCAGGGTCTAGTACCAAGAGCCTGAAAGCTATTCTGTTTCTAGGAATTTATTCTGAAGAAGTCATCAAAAACAGTGATTAGGATTCTGTTACAAAGTTGACTACTGAATCACTATCTAAAATAGCAAGACATTAGAAATAACATCAATGATCAATGCCTAAAAAAAACTTTCTAAATAAACCACGGTCCCTTCATGTGATGGGACATTTACACAGCTATTCAAAATTATATTTTCAATATTTAATCAACATAAAATATACTCATAATTTCATTAAGGCATATAAAATCAGACCACTCATTCACCCTAGTTATTCAATTACTGAATATTTATTTCTGTTTTATTACATAGCTAGCTGTGTGTCTGTTGTAGGAATACAATGGTAAGACATTTGCCTTGCCCTCAAGGTGATTTCAGTATAGCCATAGAAGTAAACGAAGAAAAGATTCAGACAAATTAAATGTTGTGTTGAGTGTGTCTAGTGAAAGCAAGGTGTTAGGAGAACAAATGTAAAGTTTCACAAGACTAAGCTTATAGAGTCTAAGTCAGACTTCCTTGTCTGTTGTCTAAGATGAAACATGAAGGATGAACAGGATTTAGGCAGACATGGAGTGTTGGAAGAATGCTCTAGCCAGAAGAAAAACTATATGCAAATTTTCTGAGGAAAAAGAAAAGGCAGACATTGCCTTTACTGTATGATCTGAACTTTCTATAAATTACACCAGCATACTAACAATGAAGTTCTGTGGGGGGTAAATGTTTGATTGATATCAATAACTTTTTTGGACTCTAAAAATTTCATTAAATCTGGTTTACAATAAATATGATTTGATATTAAGGTAGGAAAAATTAACTTCATAAATTTTGAAGAGATTCAAATAATCAGAGGAGACTGACCTTCAAAAGAAATAATCAATAGTTAAATGTATTCCCTACATCATTAATGAGTTTTCCTGTGTTTAAGTACGTTAGCATCAGGATTGGGATATCAATCTATCAACCTGTTTCACGTGCTTCACCTATTAAACTTTCTGACTTCAAGCAGTGGAAGTTGATGCGTAACAATAAGGTCATATTGGTAAAATGTTACGCAGAAGCACATCTCACACATGTCAGGGTTACAAGGCTATCATAGAATTTAAAAATGGGGCAAAGTATTAATCTGATTACCTGCATAAATGGCAAAAAAATCAATAATTGCTCAGAGGATCTAGTGTATTTTTTTCCAAAGTTGATTTTACAGCTAGGCTTTGTGTGTGTGTGTGTGTGTGTGTGTGTGTGTGTGTAGTGTATATATAAAATGTATATATTATATATAAAATACATATAATATAAAATGTATATAATATATAAAATGTATATAATATATAAACCTATATTATATATAAAGTATATATAATATAAAATCTATATATAATATGCAAACTGTATCTATAATACATAAGTGTATATATAATAAATATATAAAATGTACATATATACACATTATATATAGTCTATATATATACAGACTCTCTCTATATAATGTGTGTATATATAGGTGACTGACTAGGTGATTGGAAATGAAGTTGTGCCAGAGAGGGTCCTGGGCATGAAAATGCTAACCACACCACTTAATTTTCTGCCACTATATTGCAAATGGGTTTCCTCTTGTCTTGAAAATTTTTGATAATTCAATTTACTTCTTAAATAGAAGGGACATGAATTATTTCTATTCTCAACATCAGCACTATCTACAAAGACAGATTTTTGTGTACTGTTTATGTCATAAATTACAGTATAGTATGCTGGCAGTAGAGTGTCTTAGTTCATTTGTGTTGTTATAAAGAAATACCTTAGACTGAGTAATTTATAAAGGTAAGAGGTTTTTTTCTGGCTCATCATTCTACAGGCTGTGCAAGAAGCATGGCACCAATAGCTGCTTCTGCTGGGGGCCTCAAAAGTTTCCAATCATGGTGGAAGGTGAAGAGGAGCCAGTGAATGCAGATCATTCGGCAAGAGAAGGAACAAGGGCGAGTGGGAAGGTTCCAGATTGCTTTTAATAACCAGTTCTCAGAGGAATTCTCGCAGGAACTAGTAGAGCAAGAATTCATTATTACTGCAAGGACAGCACCAAGCTATTCAGGAGGGTTCTGGCTCCATAAGCCAAACACCTGTTAGGTCTCACCTCTAACATTATTAACCAAATTTAAACATGAGGTTTGGAGCATCAAATATCCAAACTATAGCATAGAGAGAGATAAAAGGTATTGTACATGCCCTCAGGCAGTTAGCAGCCTTACTGAGGAAACAAGATATGTCTGTGACCTCACCGGCAGTATTAATAATGTATATTAAGTGCTATGTAAGTGACAAAAACAGCAAGCCATCTCTGACCTCCAGAACCCATGTATGGTGTTGTGATGAGGACAAAGCCATACATGGGTTCTGGAGGTCAAAGATGGCTTCCTGGAGTTGTTACCTAAGCACTTCAAAAAGACAGCAATATAGACAAGTAGGGAGTAGCACTCAAAGAACCATTACATAGTGTGCAAAGATATTTTGCAATGCAGTTGTAATTTTCTTTTCACATTGACTCCATTTGATTATTGTTCTTACTGGTTCAATGTTGCAGTATTGTTTTATTGTAATCTTAATATGGATTTCATGATTCTGATTTTAAAATATCCTTAAGATCTGAAAATTTTAATGTTCCTATATGGAAATTATACTTGCTTGATTTATGTCTTTTAAACATTATGCACTGCTGTTTTAATCAGAAGCAAATTGTATTGGTTATCTATTGGTGCATAACAAATTATCACAAATTTAGCAGCTTAAAATAGCACATTCTCATTACCCCACCATTGCTGTGGGTTAGAAGACCAGACATGGCTTAGCTAGGTCCTCTGCCTTGGGTTCCCCACAAGGCTTCAATCCAGTTGCTGACTTGTGCTAATATTTTATCTGAAGATCTGGCTGAGAAAGAATCCTATTTCAAGCTCACTTAAGTTGTTGTTGAGAGGATTCACTTCCTTGCAGGCCATGTTACTTGGGGGTTAAATTTTTTGCTGGCTGTCAGAGGTAGCCTTCAGTTCCTTGCCATGTGGGCTCTTCCATATGGCAGTTGACTTCCTAAAAGCCAGAAAAGGAGATAGGCTATCACATGTACCCTAGAACTTAAAGTATAATAATAATTTAAAAAAAAGTCACAATTTTATGGAATACACAATTGTATGTAATACAGTAACACAGAAGAGAAAGGGACATCCCATCATTCTGTATTCTATTAGTTAGAAGAAAGTGACAGTTCCTGCCCATTCATGGGGAGAGGGTTACCCAGAAGTCTGAATGCCAAAAGGAAGATGTCATAGGAGATCATTTCAGAGCCTGTCTACCATAGAAGTTTACAGGTTATATATGCTTGGGATGCATAGGTTATGGCAGAAAAACCAGATTTTCAATTCAATACAGATGATTCCCAGTGATGGCCTTGACTAGAAAGTGTGGTAAGGCTATTTAGATTGCTATACTAGTTACTAGTTGAATGCAGGCTGTGGTCTATACTTTAGATTCTCTGCTAACTACTAGGCAATGATGGTCAAATCCTCAACCCCATTTATGCTCATTTCCATTATCTATAATATCAGAAGACTTAGCTAGAAATCTTCTAATATTAATGTTTTATTAATATACATCAGACACAGTCATTTGAAGCTTTAAGTTTGGTAAAATGTCTTTATATTTATTTTAAATAGAAGTTCATTTCTTTTCTATTTTAGCATCTCTGTATGTATGGAAATTGGGACAATGTTTGTTCTCTACAGTAAAGAATATGCCGTTTTAAAATATGAGTGACCATACTGATGCTGTATTGATATTGATTTTTTTCTCAAAGATTTTATAATAGACATCATACTGTTTTGCAACCCAATTGTGTCATCTGTGAGGTGTGACTCTGTAAGCATAGTCAGGAGTAGTGGACTTATTCTGGATTCATTCAGAGAGCAAACTTAGTACAAAGATAAGGTGATTAAAGTGTGGATTATTGGGGACTGGCTGAGTTGAAGAATTTCTGTGTGTTTTCCCAACATCTCACCATTTAACTGTTCCCATTCATGTGAGCTTTGTGTACAGTGATTGCATTTGTATGATAAACATAGGGTATACCACAAGTATGCACTTTCTATGACATTACAAATAATATTGACTCACCCTTCCTCTTGTGAGTTTTTGTGACTTTTTCTACTGAAGAAAATCACTTGGGAAGGAGAAATGTTTAACTTTTCATGAACTTGACACATGCAGGAGAAGAGAAAAATGAAAGCTGTAGAGGGATTAGGAAAGGTATATGCCTGCTGCTCTGTGTAGAAATAGAATCAAGACACTATACAGAGTTGGCTGGAAAAAAAGTTCATTGGCCTGCCATATACCTAAGCTTGCCATATTGCTTCATTTCCCAAAAATTTCCTTTGAAAAAGTGTGTTTGTTTGTTTTTTTCTTTTTTTCCCCAAATATTTCAGCTCATTCTTTTGGGAAACTCTCAAGGTGGAAGTGGCGTTTGGGGTGTTACCACTATGCCCACATAATTGTTACTCAAATGTAGAAGAATTGGTGAGAGATGCCAGGGAGGGTTGTAGTATTTATTATACACAGCACACAACCCTTTACAAAAATACCTTGTCAGACCACTCAGCAACTTCACAGATCCAAATGCAAACTATATATTCTTCCAGGAGAAGGCAGTAAAAGGCACTGGTATGCAAAAATGCTGAGCAAGCAGGAAACAGTGGAGGGCTTCAGTAGGATAAAAGATCATCTGTCTTTCTGGTGAGAAATAAAAGAAGAATCCTGGCTTCTGGTAAGCATTAAAGATCCCAGGATACTCCTCAAAGGACAAGACTGTTAATCTATATGTTTTGGCAATATTCCAATTTGGGTAATTATTTTGTGCCTCCCTAAATCTCTCTTTCCTTTGTATTTATGTTGTAGTATCTCACTTACTGTCCTAAATGACTTACACTGTCACTCACATAGAAGGGCATATTTCAAGAAAGCAATGTAATTTTATTGTTAAAAATTAAAAATAATATTCAAGTTTGTGACACTATTATAATCACTACTCTTTTAAATTTATGTTTTTATCTCCTACAATATTTTCTTGTCATTGGGTATTGTTTTCTTTTGTGGTTTTCTTTAAAGTTCCCTTAAAATCTTATAATACAAACTCTGAATCCTATTTTCCAGGTTCAGTAAATGTATTTTGCCTCCGGTTATATTGTATTTTGATTTTAATAGCATAAGTTAACTTACATCACACATAATAACAGCCATGTTTTTAAGTATATATCTGGAGTTGGCAAACATTTTTTAAAGTTCCCCCTAAAGGTTTGACCTTTTTTAAAAAATCAATCATCAACGCTTTCCCACCTCCCAATCATTTTTCAAATCAGCCTCAGAATAAGCCAAACAACATCCCATAAGACTTCTTAGTGTTGCCAGTCTGCATTTATAACTTTAAGACAAGCCTAATGTAAGAAATATACAAAACTGGTGACTATTCCTGTTGTACAATCTGAAAGACAAAGAAAAGGCTCAGTCTCTTCAACCTGCCATTGGAAATTGTCTGCCTTACCTTACCTTTTTTTTTTTTCTTTGAGATGAAGTCTCGCTCTGTCGCCAGGCTGGAGTGCAGTGGCGTGATCTCGGCTCACTGCCACCTCTGCCTCCTGGGTTCAAGCGATTCTCTTGTCTCAGCCTCCCAAGTAGCTGGGAATAAAGGCAAGTGCCACCACGCCCAGCTAATTTTTGTATTTTTAGTAGAGACGGGGTTTCACCATGTTGGCCAGGACAGTCTCAATATCTTGACCTCGTGATCTGCCTGCCTCGGCTTCCCAAAGTGCTGGGATTACAGGAGTGAGCCACCGCACCTGGCCACCTTCAATTTTTATTAGCTGTTAAAACACAAAACCCTAGAAAAGTAAAATATAGCTGTTAACAATTGGACATGCTACTGTGTTAAGTAAATTCCCTATCTTTCCTGAAAGCAATTTTAATTGGGTGGCCAGGAAAGGTATAATAATACAGATACTTGAAAAGAGGAAGGGACAAAAGCTGATTTTATTGGGGCAAAAAAAGACTGCTCAGAAAAGTTCTCAGAATGATCACAGATCTACTTCATGCTCTTTCATCTGGGTCTGACTCAGTTTAAGTTTTTTTATGCTTCTCTTTATTTAAGTGACCAGGCTTCCTCCTGCATGTCACCTATTACAAATTCACTGAATATTTTTTATTACATTCTTAGCAATATTTTCACCTAGAACTAGACAATATAAAAATAGCTTGAACTTCCTTAAGTTGATGGAAAGCTACACAAGCCTTTTTTATTCTGCTAAATCCTTTCTCTAATATAATCCTAAAATAGCCCTGTTAAATTGCTGATAGATCCGTGGGAGTTTAACATGTGTATTCAAGGGGAAAAATTCACCATGAACAGTGTACAAAGAACATTCTGATTGAAAGGTGCTATATAAATAAGAGATTTTTTTCCTATTTTGTTCACACTTAAAAAAAATTGTTGAAAACCCATGGTAACATATGTATGCAGATAGATATTATTAAAATTTTAAGAAGTGTTATTCAGACCCCATAGGAGTAGAGACTGGGTCCTATGTCTGACACTTTCATAAACTATTAATTTTACCAAACAAGAAAAGTTAACATTAAAAAATCTAGCTTTGTTTTGAGATTTTTGGATGGAAATCATCTTCTAAAATCTTACTATGGTCTGGCAAAGTTTAGTTGAAAGAAAATATTCTTAATACCATAAGATGACTTTACATTCCTGATTCAGTTTATGACACTCACATTAGCCAGGATCCTAATATCCTGTGTAGGATGGAACATCTGAGTCAACAGGAAATGTCTGTACAGCTGGTTTGAATCAACAGGGCTTTCTTGGTTAACTTGGCAGTAAGAATCAATAAGAAGTTCTCATAGAGTTGATCTCTGCAGAACATTCCAAAGGCTATTTAAACCAGCAAAACCTCAGTACTATGTTTCCTGAGACTTAGGTGGACCTTCTTTTCCTAACTAAAATGAGAAGAAATATAAATGTATGTGTATGCATGGGTGTATTACAGGGAAAGGGCGTATCTGATAGAAAATATATTCTATTCCAGACAACTCATAACTCAGTGTGCTAAATACCGTAAATAAACAATAAAAAAAACCCTATTTTACCAGGTTAAGTTACTGATTCTATGTTAAGATGGCATCATCAAATAAGGGCAATGTATTCACAGTGATGGAGTATATTGCTACTGGATTTAGGATCACTGTAGAATCAGTTCCACATTAAGCTAATGGCAAATATCTCTTCAACTGAAAAGCTCCTGAAAGATTTATTATAGCAGCTAACTTCTAACATACATAAAAAGAAACTAACAAAAAATTAAAACACACACACTTAGCATCCACACTAAATATACCCAGAGGAAATGAACAGCAAATATATTTCCATGGTTTTGGCCACAACCCAGGTATTTTATCTTTAAATCTTTTTATTTATTTATTTATTTATTTATTTATTTATTTAGAGACAGAGTCTCGCTCTGTCGCCCACGCTGGAGTGCAGTGGCGCAATCTCGGCTCACTGTAAGCTCCGCCTCCCGGGTTCAAGCCATTCTCCTGCCTCAGCCTCCTGAGTAGCTGGGACTACAGGCGCCCACCACCGCGCCCGGCTAATTTTTTGTATTTTTAGTAGAGACGTGGTTTCACCGTGGTCTCGATCTCCTGACCTTGTGATCTGCCCGCCTCGGCCTCCCAAAGTGCTGGGATTACAGGCGTGAGCCACCGCGCCCGGCCTATCTTTAAATCTTTTATACCTGAACTCATTTGTGTCCAATTTGGTTTACGAACATGATCTAGAACCTTTATATTTGTATTTGTAGCAGAGTTTGTTGTAAAGCCTCAAAGAAACCTGTCCAACAAGCACCACACCACATCATAATGCTTCTTTTTAAAGTCAATTTAATTTATTTTATTATTTTATTTTATTTTACTTTAAGTTCTGAGATACATGTGCTGAACATGCAGCTTTGTTACATAGGTATATATGTGCCATAGTGGTTTGCTGCATGTATCAACCCGTCATCTAGGTTTTAACCCCCACGTGCATTAGGTATTTGTCCTAATACTCTCTCTCCCCTTGCCCCACCACCCCCGAACAGACCCCGGTGTGTGATATTCCCCTCCCTGTGTCCATGTGTTCTCATTGTTCAACTCCCATTTATGAGTGAGAACATGCAGTGTTTGGTTTTCTGTTCCTGTGTTACTTTGCTGAGGATAATGGTTTCCAGCTTCATCCATGTCCCTGCAAAGGACATGACCTCATTCTTTTTTATGGCTGCTTGACCCAGCAATCCCATTACTAGGTATATATCCAAAGGATTATAAATCTTTCTACTATAAAGACACACGCACTTGTATGTTTATTGCAGCATTATTTACAATAGCAAAGATTTGGAACCAAGCCAAATGCCCATCAATGATAGACTGGATAAAGAAAATGTGACACATATACACCATAGAATCCTATTGCTGCTTTTTCAGTTCAGTCCATCATTCTCACTTGTTTGCTGATTTGTATAATGCAAGGAGACAGTTACTTAAAGTGATGTGACATGACGTGATGCATCAATCAAAGATTGTTTGAAAAAGGATACAGTTCAGAGTTTTAGAAGTTTTACCTTTTGTAAGAAAAATATTTTAAATTAGTATTAGGAAAAAATGAAGAGCCAATCCAAAACTGAAAGGGGAAAAAAATACAGTATTGATCCAAATGTTCCTTGCTGAGTCATAAGGAAATTGAAATTGCTTTAAGGAAAGAAAGGTAACCAGCAGAGCTGATGAAAGCCCCGAGGAAAATGTTCAAAATGAGATCACTGCATCATAATTGTTTCATGTTGGTGAGCTCTTCAAGGCTTCAAAGAGAAGGATGGTGGAAACTGAGATTGTTCCCCAATGAAAGTGCATATAGATAGGTTTCAATTTACTTCTGAAATGTTTCGTGACTCTCAAAGAGATTCAGTTATTTAACTTAGGATGGATCTAGCAGGGAGGTAGGTAATTGGTGTTTTTCTGTGGGAAGAGAATCACCCTAACCTGGAAGGAATAGTACCAAGTTACTCTATTTTGTTTACATTCAGAGATGGGGAAAGGAATAATACATAGGCCCATCCCCACCTGCTCCTTTCACGCTGGCTACTGAGTAAATCTTATGTGGAGTTTTGACTAATCACCCTGATAGTAACATGTGTTTTCTTAAAAATAATTTAGATGAAATCAACAAAATAATTTTGATAGTCAAAACATTTTTCATGATGTAAAGTGATCTTCAGAGGTCTAGAGATAAGTGTGCTTTAGTTTCTCACTTGAAACATGCAAAGTGACAGTCCTAATACATCTTTCATTTCTATATTAAGTAGGGCCATCAGATGATAACAATCGTCTCTTATTAAATCATCCTCAGCAAAGTAACACAGGAACAGAAAACCAAACACTGCATGTTCTCACTTGTAAATGGGAGTTGAACAATGAGAACACATGGATACAGGGAGGGGAAGATCACACACTGGGGACGGTTGGGGGTGGTGGGGTAAGGGGAGGGAGAGCATTAGGACAAATACCTAAGGCATGTAGGGGTTAAAACCTAGATGATGGGTTGATAGGTGCAGCAAACCACCATGGCACATATATACCTATGTAGCAAAGCTGCACGTTCAGCACATGTATCTCAGAACTTAAAGGTCCTCACCTTTTATTTAGTCAATATCTATATTATAAGTAAGTATATTTCTCTCTGATTTATTCCTTTGAACTAGGCAAGAATCTTAGAGATTCCTTTGATTCTAAAATATCATTATATCTTAGGAATTACAGGAAGGAGCTCAAAATTATGTGACTTCATATGTTCAATGAGAACTTATGTGAAAATCTAGAAAAACAAATGTCTCCAAATTAGGGATCAGCATTTGATGAAAGTCTAATACTTTCCCTGATAAAATGATAAGGATAGACAAAACCTGGATAAGAAATGTAAATTGTTTCTTTGGATAGGACGTTTTCTAATTTTATAAACCTTATTCAAAATAGCTATTGAGCTAGGTGGGCCATGTAAATCCAATGGTGTCATTGGTGTCAATTCTATATTGACTCTTCTTCACTACCCGAGAACATCCAAACATGGCTTCTGAAACGGGAGTCCTAGTATGTCGTTAGTCATCAATAAATATTTTTTGACTAAATAAATCATATTATATGTGAAGTGAGTATCAGGAGGGACATGATCTCTGCCTGTGGAGCCCACAGGGAGCAAAGAGAAAGAAAGGCAAACACACAGTGATAAATTACTTCTTAAAACAATGTGTATGCGAAGTGCTACATAAGTGTTTATTATGCTAACAGACAACCTAACTCAGACAGAAATAAGGGTGGGGAATGTTTTCAGGACCACAGCAATGGTCTTCTCCTTCAATATTGGAAATAACATAATTAAGTAAGAATCAAGATTTGGGAGGCTGAGGCAAAAGGATCGCTTGAGCCAGGAGTTTGAGACCAGCCTGGGCAACATAGTGATACCCTGTCTCTATAAAAAAAAATAAAAAAAAAGAAAAGAAAAGCAGAAGTGGTGGCATTCACCTGTAGTCCCAGCAACTCTAGAGGCTGAGATGGGAGAATTACTTGAACCTGGGAGATTGAAACTGCAGTGAGCCTTGATTGCCACACTGCACTCCAGCCTGGGCAACAGAGAAACAGAGAGAGACCTTGTCTCAAAAAAGAAAGAAAAAAAAAAATGAATGGGATTCTAAGAACCATCTGATGCGAAAATCACTTCACTTTTTGTTTTTTTGAGGCAGAGTTTCGCTCTTGTTGCCCAGGCTGGAGTGCAATGGCACAATCTCGGCTCACTGCAACCTCCGAAACTTCCTGGGTTCAAGCAATTCTCCTGCCTCAGCCTCCAGAGTATCTAGGATTTCAGACCACCATGCCAGGCTAATTTTGTATTTTTAGTAGAGATGGGGTTTCTCCATGTTGGTCAGGCTGGTCTCGAACTCCCGACCTCAGGTGATCCGTCTGCCTTGGCCTCCCAAAGTGCTGGGATTACAGGCATGAACCACCACACCCAGCCCACTTCACTTCTTTAAAATCCCCAAGAAATGGTTTTTAAATGTTTTCGTAACCAATCTCAGAGGTGTGGAAATTTTTGCCTCCTGGGTATTTCATTCCATCTTGGATAGCTTGGTTTCATATTGGGGGAAAATTGCTCTATTTCATGTTCTACCTTTTGATCTGAATCCCACTACTTTAAAAACAAATAGAGTTAGTTTAATTCTTGTTCCGTATGGTCACATTAAAAATCTGGAGAAAGGCTTTCATATTTTCCCCAAGACTTTTCTTCTCTTAGTAAATGTCTCTAGTTCCTTTGATGGAATATTCCCAATTTATTTAGTAACCCTAATCATTGTCCTCCAAGTGGGATGTATTTTGTTTGATTTTCCCCTGTTAAAATGTGGTGAACTACTTATAGTCTGACTCTTTTCAGGTCCCATAGATCTTTTTAAACCAGTGTGTGTAAGATTAACATTTATTCTTATTAAATGAGATGAAAGCGTTTTGAATCTCAGGCAGCCACCACTGTATTTCGGGTCCCTGAGTGTTAATGATATGAGATAATATGATTACTTTGCCTTCTTTTTTTATTATTATTTAAGTTCTAGGGTACATGTGCACAATGTGCAGGTTTGTTACATATGTATGCATGTGCCATGTTGGTGTGCTGCACCCATTAACTCGTTATTTACATCAGGTATATCTCCTAATGCTATCCCTTCCCCCTACGCCCTCCCCACAATAAGACCCAGTGTGTGATGCTCCCCTTCCTGTGTCCAAGTGATCTCATTGTTCAATTCCCACCTGTGAGTGAGAACATGCGGTATTTGGTTTTCTGTTCTTGTGATAGTTTGCTGAGAATGATGGTTTCCAGCTGCATCCATGTCCCTACAAAGGACACAAACTCATCCTTTTTTATGGCTGCATAGTATTCCATGGTGTATATGTACCACATTTTCTTAATCCAGTCTGTCACTGATGGACATTTGGGTTGATTCCAAGTCTTTGCTATTGTGAGTAATGCCACAATAAACATCCACGTGCATGTGTCTTTATAGCAGCATGATTTATAATCCTTTGGGTATATCCTCAGTAATGGGATGGCTGGGTCAAATGGTATTTCTAGTTCTAGATCCTTGAGGAATCACCACACTGTTTTCCACAATGGTTGAACTAGTTTACAGTCCCACCAACAGTGTAAAAATGTTCCTATTTCTCCACATCCTCTCCAGCACCTGTTGTTTCCTGACTTTTTAATGATTGCCATTCTAACTGGTGTGAGATGGTATCTCATTGTGGTTTTGATTAGCATTTCTCTGATGGCCAGTGATGATGAGCATTTTTTCATGTGTCTGTTGGCTGTATGAATGTCTTCTTTTGAGAAGTATCTGTTCATATCGTTTGCTCACTTTTTGATGGGGTTGTTTATTTTTTTCTTGTAAATTTGATTGAGTTCTTTATAGGTTCTTGATATTAGCCCTTTGTCAGATGAGTAGATTGCAAAAATTTTCTCCCATTCTGTAGGTTGCCTATTCACTCTGATGGTAGTTTCTTTTGCTGTGCAGAAACTCTTTAGTTTCATTAGATCCCATTTGTCAATTTTGGCTTTTGTTGCCATTGCTTTTGGTATTTTAGACATGAAGTCCTTGCCCATGCCTATGTCCTGAATGGTATTACCTAGGTTTTCTTCTAGGGTTATAGTTTTAGGTCTAACATTTAAGTCTCTAATCCATCTTGAATTAATTTTCGTATAAGGAGTAAGGAAAGGATCCAGTTTCAGTTTTCTACTTATGGCTAGCCAATTTTCCCAGCACCATTTTTTAAATAGGGAATATTTTCCCCATTTCTTGTTTTTGTCAGGTTTGTCAAAGATCAGATGGCTATAGATATGTGGTATTATTTCTGAGGGCTTTGTTCTGTTCCATTGGTCTCTATCTCTGTTTTGGTAGCAGTGCCATGCTGTTTTGGTTACTGTAGCCTTGTAGTATAGTTTGAAGTCAGGTAGTGTGATGCCTCCAGGTTTGTTCTTTTGGCTTAGGATTTTCTTGGCAATGCAGGGTCTTTTTTGGTTCCATATGATTACTTTGCCTTCTATATCATGAGAAGAATTGTTAAAAATCAAACTGGTAATAAACATGTAAAAAACAATTACTTTCTCTTTTTCTCCATTTTCTATTAATATGGAGGTGTATGTTTTTTGTGTATAAGTAGCATGTATGGAGTATTATTTGAAAAACTCTGCACTTAGCTTTACACAAGGAAAGGGGAGAATAACAGATAAATAAACATGAAACTCTTCTACCTGAAAATTATAGTGGAAATCATGTCATATTTAGTGTCAGAGTTCAGGATTTGTATCTTATACCTACTACACTGGCTGCGTGACCTTGAGGACATTACTAACCCCTGAATTTAGATTTTCTGATGTGGAAACACACATATACACCAGCCTAAGCTTCTTTACTCAAATACTTATCTCATGCTCTAGTTTGGAATTATAAGCACTAAAAGGCAGTATTACTACTGATGTGTCTGGGTCATTATATTATATTAAGAATCCAAAAAAATTAAAAAGTGAGGAAATACTTTTCTGAAATAAGCAAGTGAGTATTCTTTCAGCCTGGCGAATTTCAAGATGGTTATACGTACCTTATTTATTTGTTAGGACATCCTCATGAGGACTGAATTATTGTATGCATGTTCCTGGCTCTTGGTAGCTAGATTTTTCTCTCTTCCTCAAATTTTACAATAGCCTGGGGGAAATGGACAAGTCCACAAATAACAGAAGAGTTTGAATGAAAGCTGTGGGTAGTTGGGAGGAAAATGTCTTCAATGTCAGGTGTGTTTAAGTTGCAGCTAAATGCTTCCAATTTTGAATTCTGGTGTGGTCACATATGCTTTTAAATTCCATTCTGGCAATAGTAGATAATTGGAGGGCAGAAACATAATCTGGAAATAAGATCTGCTTTGGATTACAAGACAATATACAGATGATGCTACCCTTAACAACGAGATTTTCTGCAAAAATAAGAATACATCTTGTCACTGAGGTGTCTTCGTTTATTAAAGCTACATTTCTGTCTTTTAGCTCCAATTCTTCAAAGTCAACAAATATATGTGAATAAGACACTCGTTTTCAGCTCTTAGATTGTTCAAATGTGATTCAACAAAATTCAGTTTAACAGAGAAATTTCATTTACAGAGCATCCTCTGCTCTTATCATTGCCTTATTTTATGCATATCACTGTGTGTGTGTGTGTGTGTGTGTGTGTGTGTGTGTGTGTGTGTGTGAGAGAGATATTTTCCTTCCCTCTCCTCAAAGCACAGCCTTCTTTTTCTTTCAGTCAGGAAGGTCTTGCTGCTACTATCTATTGTTATTGTATCTACTCCAGAGCAATGACCTTCAAGGTGATCTTTTCAAGACAATACTATTTCTCAGCATTTGATTCTCACCTCTGAAGTGACAGCTGGCTTTAGCACTCTTTCCATGCACCTCTCTGAATAAAGAACAAAGTTCACAGCAATTGTAGGTAAAATTAGCAAATAAAAAGTGATTGCTGGGTCTTGAAGAGAGCATTTTCTGAGTGATGCTGTGAATTGCCATTTAATTCAAGCCTTCCTCACCTTAGAACAGGCTCTCACCTGAGTGGAACTATGCAGTAGGATTACCAACACCCACTACCACCAGGCCATGAAAGCACAGGAATCAAATGGTATCAAACACTGTGGAAATTAGAGGTGGTAGTTCTGTTTTCCTTGATTTTAATGTCATTGACATAATGGAACAAATAGGTGTTATTATTTATGGCAATGTGAAAATAAAACACTTGCTTTATTTAAAAAAAAAAGCCTAAATTAGCAAGTTCCTATACCTGTGGCTGCATATAAATATACTTGTACTAAGCATACAAACAACCTGAAAATTCCCACAAAGAATAGTCTAGGCAACATATGCCTTATTTGGTACAACATTGATTTATCTGCTTTGGGCCCTACAAAGACCACACACCCATAGGGTGTATTGATGTATTTCCTATTTCCATATATGCCTGTGTTACTTCAGATGAGTGTCATTATATGTTTAAGGATAAAGCAGACATTCCTTTATGTCATGGGAAATTCAGTGCTTCTTTACACAAATCCTCATGCCATGCTCCAGTTTGGAATTATAAGCACTAAAAGGCTTTCTTGTTACTGATGAATCTGGATTATTGCATTATATTAAGATTCCTAAAAAGAAAAAGTTGAGAACATCCTTTTATCAAATAAGCAAGTGAGTATTCTATCAGCTTGGCATATTTCAATGCCTATGTCAAGATTAAGGAGCAGCAAAGATCAAAGCAAAATTTTCAGGAAAAGACAGAGATTATGGCTGTTGAAAAGATTGCATTGATACTTGAGCTCAGAAAGTAAAGTACTGCCCACAATAGACCTCTGCAAGAAATTTAAAGAAATTTAAACTGTGAATTAACCAGATGACTTTGATGGAAAAGAGGAAAAATTCTATGCCTCTTGGAGGTAAGTGACATGTAGTTAGATATGGGAGGAAAAAGCAAATCAATTGGAGATGTGCAGAAAGATTCTTATTGACTTAATTTAAAAAAAAAAAAACTAAAAAGAAGACAGTCTTTTAGCCTGATATTTCGTGTGCTTTACTGTCTTCAGCATTCCTGGAATTTTAGGATACAAGAACGAATACAAAGAACATAAATTAGATCAAAATATTGGATTATTAAGTTTGGTAGGGTTGAAATAACTTCACTCTCTAAGTAATATAACTCATCTGAATTTATACGTAAGTAAATCAAAACCTAAAGAGGCAAAATGATTTATCAAAAAACACTTACCAGTAAATAGTAAAATCTTCCTATTTTGATTCTAAAAAGGAAAAAAAAAAAACAACAGAAAAACTATCACTTCTAGAAAAACTAGATTAACCACTGTCTTAGTCAACTGCCTTGATTTGTTTTTCCTTTATACATTCTTAGTATTTCCATAATATGAGGTATTAATACCAGGCCTTTCCTCTGATACCATGCTTTCTTTTTTAAAAATTTTACAGTATATTTTACAAAGCTTTTATTTGATGTGGATTCATTACCAACTCAATATCTCTTTCCTTCTGTTCTCTAATTCTCTTTAATCACGATATTCTAAATTTGGGGAATTGTATTTATATTTCTGGAGTTTGTAGAAAGAGGTGTTGTATTTAAGTCATTATTTAAATCTCCCTTTTATCAATGGACAGTCTGGTTTCTTTTTTACAGAAATTGAGAAGTGCAAACAGAACAGTCTTAAAATCCAAAACCTATAGCTAAGTCCTATTTTAAGGGTCTCCTAAGTGAGTCTATAGCAATACACTCATACACACACACACACACACACACACACACACACACACGCCAAAGTTCTTTAAGTGGAGGACAAACCTTCATCCAACCTATGGTACAAGGGATGGAATATCATCGTGTGAACAACCAGCCAATAAGGGTATTTTCTAAGACAATCTGCACAAAGTTTCATAGTAATATTTGGTTTTTGTATCCAACTATGTGGATCTGCTCCGCATGTAAACACACTAATTTGTCATCATTAATGACTCTTAGATGTCATTTAATATCAAATTAATAACATGGACTCTTCTAACTGTTCTTCGTGGTCGAACTCTAAATATCTTCCAAGAGCTAGCCAAAGTAACATGTCTTTGCAATCTTCTCCAAATCATGAGATCTACAGTAATGTAATAGTTTAGGCTGACTATTTTAAGACTGAGAACAGTATATTTTTGTGATATCATTAGAATATATTGTATGTTTGCCAAATACTCTTCAACTCTGTTACATACTCTTGTTTTCTGTGTGTGTTTTCTTAAGGCACTGTGTCAAAATTAATTCCCAGGCCTTTCTGTATTGAGTGGGAAAGACCCCCATGTATGGTAAGTGATATCCCATAATGAAAAGAAATGGTACTTTTGATGCCACATATTTAGAACTGTAAGGGCTATAATTCTGTTACAGAGTTAATTAAAACTCAACAACTTCATCTGGTCAATTTACAAATGAGAAACCATATATTTATTTATATTCAAAGATAAACTGTACAGAAGACTGGAATATTTATGTCCACTAAGACTAAGAAGTTCAGGTCAAAAACCAGGGGATACATTTTAGATTGTCTGATTTTTCAAATATTTCCATCTAGTAAAGAGTTTTTGGAGCTAGGAAACTTCAAGTAAAATTGAGAATTCTCATTGCTTTTCCAAGGTAGAACACGTGGAGCATGAGACTGCCCGTGTCATGTAAACTTTTATGTAACTTTTTGTTGTCTATATATTTTGTACTTAATCACATACTGTCATTAGTTAGGGAAATATTGTGTATTAGGGATACAGGAATTAAAACAGAGTGACTTCTAAATTCAACTATGCTATTAACCAGCTCTTGGCTTTTTTCACATCATTTAAACTTCTCTGTGTATCATTTTTCCATTCAAAAGCAATACTTTTAATATAAATAACGATTTCCATTTATTGAATATGTAATACACCTGGGCATTATCCAATGTGTTTAACAGGTATCATATACTGTATTTCTCAAAATGCACTTGTGAGTAGGTAGTGCCATTTTTTCTATTTTATAAATGGAGAACTGAAGAAAAATAAAGAACATATAACTTACAGAAAGAAACAGTAAATGATGAGGCTGGGATTCAGACTCAGTCTTTCCTACTCCAACACCCTTGCACTCAACCAGTATCCTCCACCCCCGTCCTAAGTTAAAGATGACACTTTTCAGTCATTTCTGCTTTAAGGTATTTTTATGAAGTACAAACAAAATGATAATATGGAAAACTGATTTGGAAACTATAGCTATGTTTTAAATATGAATTCAATAGCAGTTATTCTTCTGCGTCTCAGGGCTCCACAGTGTAGCCTTTCCACTGAGATGAGCTGCAAATGGCCTGCTGCAGAAGAGCTGCAAACTGCCCATCGAGACACCTGGATGGGGATATTTTCTTGGTGAATGTACCAGAGTTTTGAAGCTCCAGAGTTCTGAACTATTCAGTGTCCCATAGGGATTTGGGGATGTAAAATGTTGACTCATATCTAAATTAAAGTAGAAAGAAACTGAGGTCAAAATAATACAAGAAGTATTTATGAAAATACAACAGTAAAATATTTAAGGTGCTAGAGATCCATATTCTTTGGCCAGTACAATCTTCCTATAGTTCAACATTGCCAGAGAATATCAGTTTGCAATTACAGAGCAGTTTCCCTAGTAAAATGTCGATATATTACTTGATCCCTCTATCATGACTAAAGGAATAATCCTCTACAGTGAATAAGCTGTTTTACCTACTGCAGAATAATACAGTACCCTTAAAAATTGGATAGACATTGCATATTTCAGCTCCCCATAGAAACAAAACATACAGGCACATATACACACACACAAACTGACAAATCCCAGGATCTTCAGGGTGTATTAACAAACTGAGGACCAAGAGAGCTGATGTTATACTTCCAGTCTGAATCCAAAGGCCGAAGAAGCAGGAAAACCTGTGATATAGTTTCAGTTGGAAGGTTGGCAGGCTGCAGCCAGGGAGAGCTAATGTTTCAATTTGACTTTAGGTTCGAAAAAGTCAAAGTCTCAGTTTGAAAGCAGTCAGGTGGAAGAAATGCTCCCTTACTTGTGAGAGGGTCAGTGTTTTAGTTTTTTCAGACCTTCTCCTGGTTAAATGAGGCCTCTCCATCTTAGGCAAGGCAACCCGCTTTACTCTGTTTACAGATTGAATTGCTCTTCTCATCCAAAAACACCCTCACAGAAACACCCAGAATTATGTTTAACCAACTATTTGGGCATCCTGTGACTCAGTCAAGTTGACACATAAAACTAACCATTATATATGTCAATTGCCCAATTTTTTTGCTTGCAAATATACTGTTATTTATACTATTTCAATGTTTATATAAAAATTGCACTTTGATAAAAATGTTAGGATGTGCTAATAGTGGCAAGAATTACCTGAGGCTGCACTCTAGTACCTATTGGAGATAACTTCCCAGTTGCTCATTTAGATCTTATCTTCTTCATTTTATTCTTAACAGTAAGTATTTCTTTATTGGCGGGACATTTTGCTAGTTTGTAACTCCTAAAGTAAATGCCTATTTGCCTATTAGAAAAGATCAACATAATATTATGGAATTAAAATGAATGAATTAAAACATGTTTACAAAAGCAAACTTGCATAAAAGCCAAGAAAACAGGCACAACTGCTGACACAAAATTATGTTGCGAAAACAGTAATAGTCACCACTATCAGTATAAATGATTATTCAGGACATTTCTTTGGAATTGAAATACATGAAATAATGCTGTGGTATGTTTTCAGTCTTAAAACCCAAACTTCCATTGATAATACAGTTGAATGATGAGGGGGTTAGTGTTGTATATGACTTTTTGTTCCCCCAAAACTTAACTACTAAGAGCCTACTCTTGACCAAAGCCTTACTGATAACATAATCAGTCAAATAACACATATTTGTATCCTCTGTATCTCATATATGTGAATGTAAATATCAAAACAAGCCATGTGTTGCTAAGGAATAAATATATATGATATATATTTTATATAAATAAAATATATAATATATACTGTGTTTTTACAACAACGTAAGCTAGAGAAAAGGAAATGTTATTAAGAAAATCATGAGAAAGGGAAAATATCTTTATTATCCATTAAACAGAAGTATATCATCATAAAGGTTTTCATCCTTGTTACCTTCATGTTGAGTTGGTCGAGGAGGAGGAGGAAGAAGAGCAGGGCTTGGTATTGCTGTCTCAAGGGTGGCAGGCACAGAAGAAAATTGGTGTAGTTCAAGCCTATGTTGTTCAACGGTTAACTGTACATTTCAATGTGTTTTAAACAATAATGTAAATATTTAATACTAGAACGTTAAGAGAAATTTACTTTGTTAATAAGTTGATAAGCCATTGCTGTAAATTTTTCTTTTTTTCTTTTTTCACCAGAAGAAATAAGTGTTTGTTTTGAAAACTTAGAGGGGAGGAAAGAGAAAAGCAAGAAAACAAATAAGTAAAAGTCACACAAAATATTACCAATATTCAAAATCTTGTTGTGTATCTTTGTTTCAGTAGGCTTTTATTTATTTATTTATTTTACAAAACACCATACAGGTTTATAGCACATATTTAGCTTAATGACATGTAAGGGAAAGAAAATATTTTCAAGTCATTTAACATATGCTATTTTGAATGACAATAAAACATTTTATTGATAAATAAGCAGTAATTTATTTTAACCAGCAGCTAAAATATAAGTTAAACATTTAGATTGTTTTCTTCTTTTTCCTATTAAAGTGACCCTTGTAGACAAAATTTTAAACACAAAGCGTGATTAAATCCTTTAATGGAGATTCCTAGAAATCAAATATATGAGATTAAGATCTATGTATATTGATAATGTTTATCCATGTAGGCTAATTATTCCTTAGCAGTACATGGCTTGTTTTGATATTTACATTCACATATATGAGAGACCTTCTTAACATGCACTTCAATCATATTGGATATTATATCCCACATAAAATTAGCTAAATATATAAACTGATGCAAATACCCTCCTTTTTTCAAAATTTATACTTCTTTTTTTTCTCTCTCTCCTTTTTTCTTTTTCTGAGACAGAGTCTCACTCTGTCACCTAAGCTGGAGTGCAATGGAGCAATCTTGGCTCACTACAACCTCCGCCCCCTGGGTTCAAGGGATTCTCTGGCCTCAGCCTCCCCAGTAGCTGAGGTTACAGACGTCAGCCACCATGCCGGGCTAAATTTTGTAGTTTTAGTAGAGATGGGGTTTCCAGGCTGGTCTCAAACTTCTGACCTCAGGTGATCCGCCCACCTTGGCTTCCCAAAGTGCTGGGTTTATAGGCATAAGTCACCACTCCTGGCCAATGTATACTTCTTTGAATGCCAGAGTGATTGATTGTCAGTCTATTTCTAATTTTTCTGTAAATTGTTTATTTTAATCCCCCATTTTAAAAACTTCCAGAGTGGGCTTTATCTAAATGAGTTGTACTATTGTTTCTTACCCTTCAACAACAGCATTATTTGTGCTTTCTATAGACACCACCCCACCCTCCACCCAACTGAGGGTCTTGTTATTAAGCTCTCATAGTCCCACACAATACAGAAATATGCCGACAGGACAGTGATTTCCCTTCCTTTAAATTAATGCCCTCAGACCCATTCTCTAGGCTCATCTGGATATATGCTTTTAGAAAATATTTTTACATTTTTAGCATGTTGGTATTTATTCTAATTTTTATTAAAAATCATCTGTCTTTGTACATCCTTTTGGTAGTCTCATTAAATAGAATGAGGAAGGCAAAGAAAGAGACTGGTATAGTGACATCTATTTTCTTCAGCGCTAATCTATTCCCTGAATGTTTTGTAATTTGGTTTTAACAGAAATTTTTTGAAGTGTTTGATATGAATCTATTATTTATCAAATAAGGCAAAATGTAGACTGTATGCTTTCTTTTATAATAAAGTGAAAATGTATGAAATGTTTAATAACTCAGGTTCTGAATTTCATGTTGAAGGATTATCAGTAAGGCAGGACATTCATAATTATCCATCTTTGTCCTAGATAGGAATCAGTAACTTTTCTTCAGTTATTTCAGCAATAATATTCACTGCTTACCAATTGATGGCTTACACAGGCCCCATGATCTTGTGCCAGTTACCTTTCCTCCTTTTTCTTGCTAACGTTGCTCCTGATGGCTCGCAAGCAGGCTCCTGAGCAACAGCCTTTGCTCTTGCAGTCGTCTCTGCCTGGAATGCTCTGCTCCCAGATATCCTATTAGTGAAACATTTCTTCTCCTTCAAAATTTTGGTCAAATGTCACTGACACATTCTGTCCTATTTGGACCTTCTTATTTATTACTACAATTTGCCTCTTTTGGCCACTAGATTCTTATTCTCTTTCTTACTCTGCTCTACTGTTTCTTTCTTTTTTAAATAATACTATCAACTTCTAAAATATTACCTAATGTAGTTATGTGTTATGTTAATTCTTGATGGTCTTTCTTGCCCTTCTAGAATTTTAGCTCTGTGAAGAAAAAAAGGGATTTTCTTTTTTATACTTCATTCAATGATGTATCCCAAATGCCTTGGAGAGCTCCTGACATTTAGTAGATGTTTAGCAAATATTTTTATTTCATTTATGTCATGAGGGACCCAAGCAGTGGTGTGCTGGATGTTCTGTGATTGGTAATTGAACTATAGTTAAATTATTGGCACATTAAAGTTGGCAAATGCTACAAATAAGGATTTTTGTTTGTTTGCTTGTTTTTTGCCCTCAGAGAGTAATTTATGTTCACACTTCAGAACTCAGGATTTTTTATTCCATTTGTTCCGCCATCCTCATAGTTTTGTATTTTGGTCATTGTGCATGTTACTTCTGGTTGAAAGATGACTACCACTTCAGTGGGTATCATGACTGTATTTAATGATTTATACATTTGTTGAGGGGAAAGTAAAATCAGATTCTCAGCATACTAGGTGTATATAAAAGTTACCTCCCTATGGTAATAGCATACATTATCAGCTATGCTGATAATATAGCATAGCTGTATTATCAGACAGCCAAAATCCTTCCAGAAGCCTTTTAAAATAATAATACTAACCTCTCATTGGCCCATACTTATCATATGACTATATGTTATTTGTACAGAAGACTACAGAAGTAAATTTCTAACAGTGGATAATGTTCTACCACGACTGCATTACAGTAATCATACTTCATCTTCTGGTAATGTAATTGCATTTCTGAACGAAATCAAGAATTAGTTGCCAGGAAAGAGGGGAGTATAAAGTCTGTAAGACTGCCAACTCAGAGTGACTGCTACTAAAGGAAAAGACCACGATAAATGATTTCTTAAGTATTAAAAACCTTTTAAAGAACAGAAAAATGAGCATCTGAAATTTTGAGAAGAGGCAGATGCATATGAATTTTAAACAATATCCACAACTGGGAGGAAAAGGCAACAAACATTTTGGCATTGAGAGAACAAATTCCCTTAGACATCCATATGGTAGATTAGGATGTAAGGTCTACCGTAGTACAGGAAATGCATTTGTTTTTACAGAAAAATACAATTCTGTATGTGTTGTTTCTTTGCCCTCTGGAAAATGACAATCTGGAATTTACCTTAACACCTTTTGTGATATGTTGTATGCCTAATGTACACTGTTAAAGAAAGTTTAAAATATAACTTTCAAGATCCTTCTTCTTTGAGATTGGTGCATTATTTTTCTATCCACAGATTTGCCATTTAGGCTATTTTAAGTAGTACCATAGGGAGGTAACTTTTATATACATCTATGGGCATCATTTTCTAGGCAAATCTTCCACAACTAAGCGGTGTTCTCATTCAAAGATAACTCTAACATCTAAAGGGCAAGGACCAGAGTTTGATTTGTTCTTAAAAAAGAAGTCAGCAAGAAAGCAATTGACTTCTATTTAGATGGTGGCAGGTACTCGCAACAATTTAGACCTTGAAATAAAGGCAGACTTGTATTAAAAAAGAAAAGAAAAAGAAAGGAAAAACAATATAGAGGGACCAAGAGCCCATTTCAATTCAATTCAGTTCTGTTGATTATATTTCTTGAACATCTCTTGAATCAATTTTAACCTCACTTTCTTCACCACAGCTATGAAAGCGACAATAGCCCCCTCCCAATTTATTCTCCACACTGTACCCAGTGTTATCTATCTAACACCAAATGTGATTGCATCAAACCTCTGCTAACCACAAAACAGAACTGAAAAATCATGTCTCCCAATATCAAGTCCAAACTTTTCAGCATAGCATAAAACTTTTGACAGGTACCAAGTTAAAAGTCAGTCTCATCTCTCTATATTCTACCCACTCTAGTACACAGAATCACACCCTTTTCCCAGAATAACCCATGCTTGTGCCTGATTGAACATACTTTTTTTTTCCTAATATAACAGTTCTTCCCTGTCTGAAAGAAAGGTCACTTTTCAATTAATTTCTAGCCTCTGCATTGATATTTCCTCTAAACCCACCATCCTAACTACAAGCTCCTTTCCACACCTGTTCTTATAATAATATTTAAGTCAAGTTTAGTCCGGAATTAGACTTTGTAATATTTAAATGTATTTGTTTTGGGTATTTGTGTATCTCACTCCACTCTTTGAGTGCTGAAAGAGTTGAGTGCCTTATCATATTTGCATATTTCAGGACAAGGAAAGTTGAAATTCTTTTTGTATGAACAGATTAGTAAATAATTATTATGAATGTACTACATAGCCAGAAAAAGTATCTATTTATATAAAGGAATGTATAGGCAAATGCTAATTTAGTAAATAATAACATAAGAGAATAGCAAAATGCATGCAAGGGTGACACAGACAAAATTCACTAAAATATTCAGAAGAGTCAAGTAGATGAAATCTGTTATAATTTTTATTTACAGTTACTGATGGGGATTGGGAATTTATTTGGATCTTCACATAGGCCTACGTTTTGCATAGTCAGAAAAGAATTATAGAATGTCTGGGAGGAAAGCAAGACAATGTTAGGAAGCAGAGAGAGCTTCAAGGATGGAACAAAGCTGTGATTTTGGTGGGAGTGTAAGCTGAATGACACCTTCAGTTTATGCTTGCTGGGAATGAGAGGCATGGTTCCATAGGACAGAAATTGTGGAAGACTGCTAGGTTGGAGTTAGAAGTTTGGAGTTGGAATCCAACTCCTGCTTTCTCATTGTGCAATTTTCAATATGGTTGTTGTGATAATCACATTCAATAATGCAGGTGAAATTCCCCAGCACATTGAGTAGCAATAGTAAGAGCTCAAAAATCATTAGTTATATCTGAATAGGATTCGGAAAAAAGTGAAGCTTCCTTGAGTCTTTAATGCACTTGCAATGTGATTCAATGTTATGTAAAAGTGAGCTATATTAACACTCAAGAATCATAAAAGCAGTGCTTTTCCTTCTTCCCATGTGCTCGTAATTGTTCCCTGCGTGATTAGCAAATAGGGTCAAAATTTCAGCATACTTCAGGATCAAAAACCTATGTTTAATTTACCTCATCTCTGGAAGAGAGTGTCACTTTGGGAACAGGTTCTTAGAGGTGCATAAAGAGAATGTCAAACAAACCAAATATAAGTTAAAAATCTAAGCATGCAAGTTTCCTTAGAAGAGAAAATTTCTAGTCTTTAGGAAATATGAAGATTGTCTACTCCAAATCTGTCAAATTATTGATAAGAAAATTGAGCCCTGGGGCGATCAAACAATTATCTAAAGCAACAGTTAGTCTATCAGATGGCTTCTAGAGGAACAGTCTCCAAGATTTCTAAGCCTGTGCTTCCTTCTCATTGGATCTAGTTGGGCATCTGTCAGCAACAGTAAGGTCAAGCCAGGGTCTTTATCTTTAGATCTTTTAGGTAACTCTCTTGTGCTCAATACAAACCCAATTTTAAGGAATGAAGAGATGCCCAGACAAAAACCCAAATTACATTTGCAGCAAAACCCCTGCTATTTCAGTACATTAGCTACAGATTCAATAAAGGTAAAGTGGTTGTTAAGCTTTTCAGCTTGAATGGCATCATTTTTCTATTGCACTTGGAAGAAAAATGTGGTGGCACCCACCCAAAATCATAAAACCAGAGCATCTAACAAAAGATGCTGTGAGCCTTGAGCTCTATTATAATTTCAGATTTGGTGTGCTTCCCACTCTGTAAATCACCTGAATTTTACAGCAGCACCTGCAAGCCCAAGCACGAGGCTGAACTCTTAGATAAATAGAATTGCTCACGGTGTTCCCTGAATGTGCACTGTTAGCAAAACTGGGCCCTTAGCCCGAGTGGGGCTTCAGACTTACCCAAACTGGCTGCTCCCACTTAGCCAAAATCAATCGGAGCTTTGGGGATTAAATATATTTAGACATCGTGTCAATCTTTCAGAAGTTCTAAAGGTGTCTACAATAAGCCATGTGGAGTAATACATGAATATGCCACAAATCATAGAATATTTGATCCATTTCTAACTTTCTCTAGTTTTTCTATTTTCCTTCTTATTTTTAAGGATTAACAAATCTTATTTTGAGAATCAGTCAAACATTAACAGGATATTTATAGAGAAAATTCTGTATATTGGATCAGGTGCTATGAAGCGTGTGTGTGAACACATACACATACATATCAGATGGTATGGTGACGTGGTCCCTTCAGATGAACAGAGACAGGGAAAGGAGAGTGACACTTGTTAAGTTCCTACTGTGTGCAAAGTACCTAACAGATAGTGGAGACATATGCATAATAACTTGCATTTCTTAATTGGTCTTATATCCCTTGCTTAAAAATATCATTTAATCTCTGCAGTAACAGGGGATAATGTACTAGTTATTTGCATCCCCAATTATCAACTGGCAAAACTGAGGACCAGAACTAATCATTTCTTTGCTCAACATCACTGAATTGTTGATGGAACCAAGATTTGAATTCAATTTTTACAGTTCTAATGCAGTGTTCCCACACTACCAGGTTCTGATATTGCTACCACACAATTGCTTCCCTTTTTACTGGGCTTCCAGAATATGCATCTCTTTATGAAGAATATTGAACTTTAGGTAGGTCTTGAAAGACAGAAAAAAAAAAAAAAACGTGAATAATTGAGAAGGGGGAAAAGACAGCATGAAAGTGCAGATGGGCAGAAAGGATATGGACAGCAGAAAAAACAAACAAAAAATCTAGTTTGAAGAAAGTAATGGGTTTAACTTGAAGAATTCTGAGACACAAAATGGAAAAACTGAAGTTCATTTGAGAAGGGCCTAAAATGGTAGACCCTTCAAATTTCAAGGACAAATAATTATCCTTCAGTACCAAACGATGAGCCGCTTACGTGCATGAGGACACATATTTCTCTTCACCATCAGTACTTATGCCCTAGAAATTAACTCCTTTCACTTCATTCCACCAATAAACTACCAATCATCTTCCTTTTCATGTGGATAACAAGAAGTGATAGAATTATACATCGGTTCATTGTATGAAAGGAATGTATCACTGGCACTTACCTTTAAAAAAAAATTGTCTTCAACTTCTAAGAGATTGCTTACTATTTCATGAAATACCATGAGAAACCTTTTATTATAAAATACAGATTCAAATACAAAAAGACTATAATCTATTTGCAAGCATTTAATTTTGACTTGGTATGAAAATTATGAATTTTGGAATGTATTTGTTAAGAAAGAATTTGATAGAGACTGTTGATAAGCAGAGTTTTCTTTTTATTAAGCAAACTAGACTGTTTTAAGTCACCTTTTACAAAAGTATAATTAGCAGCACATTTATTTGATGAAGTCTTTTTCCCCATCATTATTCTTATAGTTATTTAATATATAAAATTTATTTTTGACAATTTGTTCTGTGGGAGAATATTTTATATAATTTCCCCCCTACAATACATCTGGGAAATATTCCAGCTCTGTATTTTCAGCCTTCCTTCATTTGCACAAAGATGTTACATGGCAGCAGAGAAATTTTCATTTTTTAAGAAGTGAGATTATGCTGTCCCAAGAAAAGGTGGAGGAGGATCACACTGACAATGCTGAATTTCTTGAGCACAAAAACAGAAAGCCTTGGAGAAGAGAAATTACCCTCCAGATGATTACCTTTCCTTGGCTCAACCTACTTTTCTCTTCTCTGCACTATCACCCCCTACATTACTCTCAAAGCACAGGAACTATCAGCTGTTATTAATATTGTGTGCTTTCATTTAACCCAGAAAAAAAAAAATCTTATTTCCATGGTACTTCAGGGGACACTTAATATAAGAGTACCTGAAGGAAGGATAGGGGGAGAGAAAGAAATAGAGAGAAGAGAGAGAAATCTGGTGTAACAGAGAGTATAGAGCTGGCCTGTGTGACCTGTCACCAATGGATATTTGGTAATTAGGATTCCTCAAACTGTTTGGCGTAGGATATGCCTAGCAATGAGAGTTCTTTCGTGAAATAAGTTTCCAGAATCTTCCATAACCCCACAATAATAAAAAGCATCTATTAACATGTAAATTCTTGTTCCAAATATTCTTCAGAAAATAAATTTTATATTTGGATTAAGCACAGGTTTCCCAAATATTTGCTGATCAGAGAAACTTTTTTTTTCTTTTTAACCGCTGAACATTCACACATTACAACACTTTAGAAATCCTTATTATAAATTATATACAGATAATATCCATTTGTTTCAAGTAGAGTAAAATTATGATAGCAATAAATTCTAAAATAAAAATGAACTGGAGATTTTGCTTAAAAATTATAACAAATGTTTCCATTTTTGAATCAATTTTTGAATTGATTCGAGATAAAATTAAAAACCTGGACAGAAAATGAACCAAGATCGAATCTGAAAAATATCAAAATATCCCCCAAAAGTCAGTTGGTTTAGAAAGTTTTGTGGATGAATGACTTAAAATTTGAAAGAAGTATGTAATTTCGGAGTCTTTTATTAATGCAAAAAAAAAAGAAGAGGCCAAAGTTGAACTATCTGCAGATGGTAGATAAAGCTATTGTTTTCAGATATTATGCTTATCTTTATAACTCAAAGGAATCAACTGGGAAAATTATTTAAATGAATTACAGTGTTTAGTATGGTGGCAAATTCCAATATTAAATGTATGAATAACTATTGCTCACATGTAACATCAATACACAGTAATAAAGAGGCAAATATATTGGGGAAAGAAGTTGTTTTCTACCCCTTCCCTCCACAACCCCAAACACACACAAAGAATCTAAGGGAAAAAACTTTGAGAAAAAAGGAAAGAACAATGACTGAGCTCTCTGGACGGAATAATGCCAACATGGAATTTCTTCTAAACTCCATTAAGATTCCACCCTGCCTTGGCTCTTGCTACCTCTTTATTATTGGCTAATAGATCTTCCACTTCTTACTAGAGTGCCCCATAAAGAGCGCTCAAAAATGTTTACTGAATGATAGGCAATTCTCACTTGTATATGCAAGTGAGAAGATTTAGCATGTCACTTTCTTATGTAAATTAATTTAAATGTTTATAAAATTTTATTAAACATTCAAATGTGATTTAATTTAAAACTTTACAAATGGTTAATACACATAATCAAATATTTCTTATAAAGTAGGTAATAAAGGTAAATAAAAGTGAGTGTCTATGGAATGTTTACAAATAAGTAATGGAATATCATTATAAATGAAAATGTTCACTCAAAATCAAACAAATGACATTTCCTTTCTTCTTTTACAAATAGAACTTCTTCTAAGTATAAAAATAATTCAAAAGATAAGAAAAACTAAGTGTTTAAAGAAACCTAGACCGTCCTGCTGGCCATATGTCTTTGATTGAGACCGAAATTAATTTTAGTAAACTAATAGGAGAAAACCCATATAGAAAAGGGGTTGGAGGAAGAAGAGATGATGACAAATAGGAAAGTCATTGACTCATGCAAAAATTGTAAACTGAAAAGAAGAATTATTTTGGAATTTTCAAAATTCTTTTTAAAATCTTTTAAATACTATCATCATAATTATTGTTAGAGAAACCATCTTTTCTACTGGAAATTACGTTACAAATACAACATTAAGTCTAGCAGAATTTTCAGGCTAACCTGTGTGTGTTAGGAGTGGGTTGCAAATATGTTGAGAGTAGGAACAAAAGAGAGATGAATGACCAAAAGATATAATTTCACAAAACTTAGGAGTTTTCCCTGAAACAGTTGCTGTAAAAATAATTACTTTTTTGTATTTTTTGAAGGACTCCACTTGAAATAGACTGTTCTTGTTGGTTCTTGATATCTAATCTATCTGGAGAGCACTGGTCTAATAAATACTTACCTATCGTCTTCCAAAAATCTTATTATTTTCCTCATAAGATCTTCTCTGAACCTCTCAGCTGGAAGAATGTGTTTTTAGTTACCCTCAGCTCTATTACAAACTATTCATTTGTATTTATCATATGACCTTTTTACTTTCTAACATCATTTATAGTTAATTATGCACACTTTATCTTTCTCTTACCAGATAGTGGGCTATATCCTGGAACATTTCTAGGAAACCCACCCTTGCCATTCCTAAATACAAAGATGTTCTTAGTATGTAGTTGGAAAAAGAAATGTGAGTTTATTAACATTTGTATGTAAAACAGGCAAACCAACCAGATGTTCTGACTATTCAGATATGTTTTTAATTAAATGAGTAAAGCAGGCAAACCAAGCAGATATTCTAACTATCCATATATATCTTTGATTCAATGAGTGTTTCTCTTTATTTCTGTGATGAACTGATATAACATTATTAACGTTTCTGGTAGATAAAAGATAGATGGCTAGATGATAGATGGCACTTAGGTAGATACTGAAAGATTCTAACAGATGTTAGCATGTACATATACATGTAAAATTATATAAAAGGAATAAAATCTGAATTTGGATCTATTTTAATAATATGTTTGTGATTATTCAGAATACTAGCATTAGTTCTGAGCAAATTATCCTAAGTGAAATTTGTTTATGGCACCTGGACCAGGGCAACTTGAGGAAAGTGAGGACACCTGGGGCAACTTCTAAGGGGGTTATTCTCAGGTGCAAGTGCAGGGCAGCCCTTGGGAGTGAGTCCAGCCTTGAATGTTGCACTATAGGGTCTCATTTACATCACCCTGGTCTCTGCAACTCCCCGTTTTGGAATTACAGTCATCCCTTGGTATTAGGGATCCTAAAGGAATAGCAGGCCTTTAGTTCCAGTATCCCCCGCATACACTCAAATCTGCACATACTCAAGTTCTGCACTTGGCCCACTGAATGCGCATATATGAAAAGCAGGCCCTCCAATTACATGGGTTTTATATCCTGCAAATACTGTATTTGCCATCTGCATTGGGTTGAAAAACGTCCATGTATAAGTGGACCTATGCTGTTCAAATGTGTGTTGTTCAAAGATCAACTGTATTCCCTGTTTTATCAGCTTTATTCCAGACTTTCAGAGCTTTCCCATCACCCCTAGCTTCTGAAACTTCCCCTCTCCTTAGGGCATTGAACCAGAGTTGTGTTTAGGAGCCACCCTCTCCCTATTCCTTATCAAAGCCCTAGTCATTTCTGCAGCATTCGTATAAAGAACACTGTCACGCTGGAGACACATTTATAAATAGCCATTTTATTTTTGAGTTTAAAAAGACTGAAAAATATTTCATGTTAGCTCCCCTGGTGGTACTTGCATTTAATAGAAAAATGCCTTAATACAGAAGAATATATTTTTGGTGTCCTCAGTGCTCCCCTTTACCTGGGAGTTCACAAGACCAGGTCCCATCCCTCTCCAGCATCCAGGTCAGGCCTGCCTCCCTCCCGGGGGATTCTTCCTACAGAGGTCTAGCAGGGAGCCACCACTCACGTTACTGCACCTTGTTTCCAGTCAATAATGAGATCTCCACTCACTTCAACCTCTGCCTCCCAGATTCAATTGATTCTTGTGCCTCAGCCTCCCAAGTAGCTGGGACTACAGGCACACCCCACCATGCCTGGTTAATTTTTGTATTTTTTAGTAGGGATGGGGTTTCACCGTGTCGGCCAGGCTAGTCTCCAACTCCTGGGCTCAAGTGATCCTCCTGCCTCAGCCTCCCAAAGTGTTGGAATTGCAGAGGTGAGTCACCATGCCCGGCCACACTTTACTTTCTCATTTATTGTTACGTTTTGCAGTTGTGTTGTGTACATTGGTATTATTATTCTGATTATCCTTCGGTTTGTTTACAGTCAGGTTCTACCTTTAGACTTTTTATAAATCACAAAACACCCACTCTCCAGCATTAAAGCAAGCTGAAATAAGATAAAGGAAGCTTTAGGTTTCTGTGACGGGGATTTGCTTTCATCACTAAAATGAATTCATATTTGCAATCCTGCCATACTTGTCCCTAAAGCAGGCCCTATGAGTATGCTTTTCAGACTGTCACATTACCACCTTTTGATTGGTAAATAATCCTTTTTTTTTTATTTCTCAAGATGAAGAGAACATATTCTGTTTTTTAAAAAGACTAATCAGTCTCTAAGCTGAAATCCAGCTACACAATATGTATGAGTTAGGTAATATTATATTAACACTCCTCATTAAAAACCTCTAAGCAACACCCATCATCATTAAGTAAGATGTTTAATGACTTCAGAACAGGGGATTAAGAGACAATTGTCAATAGAAAGTATGGTCACATGCTTTTAGAATAAGACTCGGTAATTTTAAATTACATTATTGGAAATGGTACATTGTTTGCTTCTTGGCTTGTTTGATAAACTTCAGTAAAAAACTACATTATAGAGTAGTAAAAAAAATAGTTTCATTTAACTTTTGCTGATACAGATATGGAAAGTGAAAAACGGAAAAGATGACTCAGTCTCTTAAGAACAAAAATGGCGGCTCTTTTCCAAGTATATTAATAAAGCAATTATTGGGGCTGGGCATGGTGGCTCACATCTGTAACCCCAGCACTTTGGGAGGCTGAGGTGGGTGGATCACGAGGTCAGGAGATTGAGACCATCCTGGCCAACATGGGGAAACCTTGTCGCTACCAAAAATACAAAAAAATTAGCCGGGTGTGGTGATGTGCATCTGTAGTCCCAGCTACTCAGGAGGCTGAGGCAGGAGAATCACTTGAACTCCAGAGGTGAAGGCTGCAGTGAGCCAAGATCATGCCACTGCACTCCAGTCTGGACGACAGAGCGACAATCAGAGGGAGAGGGAGAGAGAGAGAGAGAGAGAGAGAGAGAGAGAGAGAGAGAGAGAGAGAGAGAGGAGAGAAAAGAGAGAAAAGAGAGAAAGAAAGAAAGAAAAGAAGGAAGGAAGGAAATACTTTAATGTTTTAAAGTATGGACTTTGGAGACAAAAAGGCCTGGTACTGATGTTGTTTTAACTTTTCATAATGAGAAATTGTAAAGATACATGTAAGTAGTATTGTAGAATAAACTTCCCTACTGCCTGGACTCAGCTACCATCAACCCTGGCCAGACCTGGCCCATCCTCAGCCTTCTCCAATCCCCTTCCTCCAAATTATTTTGAAAATATCCCAGAAATAGTATTATTTCATCTGTTTATTGTCCATCATGTAATTCTAAAAATGGGAATAAATTTTGTTAACATGGTCACACTATTACCAGATGTACAAAAATAATGTATTATTATTATGAAATATTCAGTTAGCATTGAAATTTCCAATTGTTCATGAATGAGAACTGGGATTTAGGCCCTACTTTTCCCCAGAAGCAACTGACCTCTTGCTCATCTCTTAAATGAGCTTGAAAAGCCACCTGAAATACTTGTTATGAGAATTAAATTAGATATATATTATCTAACAGAGAGTCTAGGATTATAACTGAAGTTTTTTTAAAAAGGATATCTTTAGAAGTCAATTTTAAATATTTTTGGAATATACATTTAATATTAGCCCTCAAAGTTTTTGACTCAAGTACAAATGAATAGACCCTGGACAAATTTCAAACCATACTCTGACCATCTTCTGATTCTTCCCTTGTTTCCTCTCTCTTCTCTGACCTTTGTAGATTGTTTCTCTACTTCTCCTTACTCAAATTTACCTAACCATGCACAAAAGAGGATGGCTATCATCTGTCTGTCACTTAGAAATGAAAGCAAGCAAAACTACATTCTAATGTTGACGGTATTGATTTACAAAAAAGAGCCACAATGTGTAAACCTTACCATTGATTTCAAAGCATAACTTTGACCATTTCTTTCAAGAAACATAAATTTATCTTTGCCTCTGAACCCATAGAAGGGACAGCTGACTCCAACTATATATTTACAAAAAGTAGATATTCTATCCTAATATAAGTGGGTCTCAGAAATGTATAACCGAATAACTTGTCACTCATAAGAAAATTGGAGGTTATAGACAATGGTTTGATACGTGTAGCAAACCACTATGGCACATGTACACCTATGTAACAAACCTGCACGTTCTGCACATGTATCCCAAAACTTAAAGTTAAAAACAAACAAACAAACAAAAAACTTTTATAAAGTTAAAAAAAGAAAATTGGAGGTTCATTCTCTCCTCTACATACCCATGCAACCATTCTGTTTTTCACTTTCAGTGTAGTATTTGACAAATTATGTGAGTGAGTCAACAGTTTATCTTAATATATAAGCTTTCTGTTAGATGATTCAGCCCAACAGTAGGCCAATGTTCTGAGTATGTTTAAAGTAGGCTAGCCTAAGCTATGCTAGTGAGCCATAGGTTAGGTGTGCTAAATGCATTTTCGATTTATGGTATTTCAATATACAATGGAAGTCAAAGAGCATCGTATGTATGTTTATATATGTATGTGCATGCATGTGTATGTGACATACATATATATTAAAAAATGTATTATAAGCTATTGACTTACACAATTACGGAGGCTAAATTCCACAATCTGTCATCTGCCAACTGAAGTCAGGAAACCCAGCAGTGTAGTATGAAGGCCTGAGAGCCAGAGAGCCAATGGATTCTAATCCAAGTCTGAAAAGCAGGGAACCAGAAGCACCGAGGCCTGGAGAAGATTGATAAACCACCAGCCCAAGCAATCAGGCAGAGTTAATTCAATCTTTTGTTCTGTTCAGGCCCTCAGCTGATTGGATGTTGCCCACTCATAATGCGGAGGGCCATCTGCTTCACTCAGTTCACCGTATTCAAGTGTCAGTCACTCCTGGAAACATCCTCATAGACACATCCAGAAATAATGTTTAACCAGCTCTCTGGACATCCAGTAGCCCAGTCTAGTGGATACATGAAATCAGTCATCACAAGAAATGTCCAAATTTTGCCTTCCATGAGCAATGCATGTATGAGCCCGTTGCCCCATAGCCTCACTAACATCTCCCTTTTTATTTTTTTCAGACTTGAAATGTGAAAGTAATACCTCTTTTTAAAAAATCTTTAGTTCTTTGGTTTCTAGTACAGTTGAATATTTGATATTTTGTTGGTTATTTATTTTGCCTCTTTTCATATTTATATACTTTTTTACATTTTTCTAATGGAGATTTTTGTCTATTTCATCATGAATTCTTTTATATATATATACACAGTAAAGTTTTGGGGTTTTTTTCTCCAGGTTACCAAATTGATTCTGAACCTCCTATATTTTTAACTGGCATTGTGGGTCTTGAATACTAATAACCAGTGAAATTATATTGCATTTAAAATTAAGGATTTAGAAGTATTTTATAGTAATCAATTTCCTTCCCATCCCAGTGTAACAAAGGACTTTTAAAGACAGTGAATTGAAAGTGACATTTTCCTGCATGTATGGTCAGAGAAATGATAAATTTGTAATTAGAAACAAGAATTCAGATATCAATACTAATTCCATTCTCTCTCTCTCTCTCTCTCTCTCGTTTTCTTACCTATATTCATACAAAATGGAGAAACGATTACACATGTAGTCAGGGCGGCTGTGAAACTCAAGCAGTTGGTTTTTCATTTTTTTAAGTCTTTTTGACTTTGTTTGTTCCTTTGATGATCCCATCTTTTGCATGTGAAGATTAACCTTTTCCATTTACTGCACGGAAAGATTAACCTTTTCTATTTACTGGTATTTTGCTCCATGACCTTGTCAGATGATTGCTGACCTTCCATCAAGGATACTTAAACGCCTGTTGGGTGCCAAGAAGCATGTTCTCAGAAATACAAGAGAAGGGAAAGAACAGCTCTGTTATTGCTCTCAAAATGCTGGGTTGGTAGAAGACAGTTTCTGAGAGGATGCTTTTACCCAAACAATTGTGGAGACATATTTGAAGCTTCCTTCAGAACCTGTTTGCATTTTCATTGTATTTTATTTAAACTATGGTTTTGGAAAAAAATAAATCCAACTTGATCATTATGCATTTCACTGAAATGAATTTAAAATTAAGCTCCTCCCCATCTTCACGTTATACTTCTTCACAAGAAAATTCATTTTTCAAAGGGAAAACAATGATATTCAAAAGCATGCTGTGATTGGGGCCCACAAAACAAAGCTAAAGGGAGGCTTTTCTTGGAGTAGGACAGTAGTTAGGCAGCAAGTGGGTCTGCCTTATTCATCATTGTGTCCTCAGGGCTAGATTGAGTGTGTGACACATAGAAGACACCCAATAATTCTCACTAAGTGAACAAAAGAAGAATTTCAGAATCATTTGATATAACAAGAATTTACTAATAGGACACTGACCTTTATATTCTTCCTCATACCCAAGGAACAAATACTTTATTTTTGTGCATTTAGATTTACCATTAAAAAAATTGTATTTAGATGTTACCTAAATTCTTTAAAAATATTATAAACATGAACAAACTATTATTTGATAAGGAAATCAATTTATTATGATATATAAAAGTACATGCTTTCAAATAAGATAATTTATTTCACTATGTGGGAAAAGTTATGTTTGAATAATTATGTTTTCATGACACTTTTTCTGAATAACCATCTCCAGTATACAAGGATGATAGATTAGAATGACAGGATCAAAATGAGCTAGCAGGTTGGCTTGATGTGCAACCAAGTCTTAATAGATTTGAAAATATTATTAAATATTTAACTACATAGAAAAGATATTGTTTGTAAATTGTCAAGTTACTACATAGCAAAAGTATTGCATTCATTTCTTACTACTTTAAGATCACCATTAGAGAACTTAAGGGCAGTAAAATGTTTTCAGATATAAAACAATTGACCATTTTCTCCTTTCTGCTGTGAGTCTTGCCCCTCTGACACCTGAGTAGAACTGTGAATGCAATCCTATGTTCGTGCTTTCAGAGTTTCCCTTTCAGAAATTGTTGTCATTTGAAGATAAAATGTCTGTATCTCTCTACCTCATTGACTCCCCATCTGTTGTCAACAATCATTGGAGAGCACTTCTTATTTCCCTCACGTCGTCCCTTAATTTCTTTGTCTCTTTTTTTAACAGTTTCATAATTAACACTACATTGTGGTAAATATCCTTGGGAGAAATGCTACAAAAATATTTCAGTGCAGAATAGTTACATTACAGAGGTCTTGAGGTAATCTGGCTCCTATAATGGTACCCACATTCCCTTCCTTTTCATTGAGAAATAGACACATGTATTTTATTGCCAGTATTGTTAGTAAACACAAAATTATTTTGTAAACTGAAACAAATTAGAAGGATAGGTTTATTTTCTGAACAAAAACAGTGCCCTTAATAATGAATTGTGAAATGTATGATAAATATCTGAAATTTTCCAAGATCAAATTCAGAATTTTATCTAGCTCTTTGAGTCCATCTATGAGCTGTTATTAACATTTCCCATGTTCATTGTCAAAATCAAGAGCATCATTTCATCCAAATGACACCAATTTCTTAAAAATGCATTTTTACATATTTCTGGATGTTATTCTAGGAGAGATTCAGAAAAGAAACTGGCTGTACCATTTCAGAACACAGTAAGTGTTAATAGCAACTTCAAGTAGAGAGTGGCATTTTGGCTTCTTTAGGTATTAAATAGAGGTGGGATGAGGGGATATAAAATGAATTCCAAATGTAATTTACAAAGACATTTGAGATAACAAAATCAGAATACATTTTTACAAGTTGAAATTCTTTTACACTGTCATTAATAATAATAAGCTAGAGTCTGCATTTTTTACACTATTTGTCCCTACTCAATAATTTCTAGTTCTTGATTCAGGGCTACACATCACACTTATTGCAGGAAGCCTTCTTATATTAACTAATTACAGTTTTAAAAGTAGGAAAACAACTATCATAAATATTTCACAGAGTAAATTAGTTGAAAATGTGCTTCAGTATAAGTCAGCCAAAATTATTTCTTATGGTGATGTAAATTGAATGATAAATGTGATTAGGTAGCCCTTGTATATTAATTTCTTGACTTTAATGAGACTTTTGAGACTGTTAATATAAATAGTACTAATAGCTTGAACATCCCCCAATTTTTTCTTCTTCTTCCATTCTTATAAGTGCCTAACTTCTGAGGAATCCAAAAGTGACAGAATGATTCCAACTTAATATTTGAATAACTTAGACACAACATGAGGATTTCAGGACATCATAAATTATTTTGGATAACTGTAGTAATTTTTGTGAAAAATTCTTGTAACATAAGGGAAAAGACAAACCAATTTCACTTAGACCAGCCTAAAAACTCACAGTCATACAAAAGCCCTAGCCCCAAGTTACATTCTCTTTGCCTTTTTAGGCTTTAAGAAATGTATTCCGTTCTGTATTGGCTGTATTTTCGGTTCTGAAAATGTGAATAGAAATCCCAGCTGTGCTACTTACTAGTTGTGTGCATTTGGAGAAAATAATTAACACCTCTGAACCTTTATTCCCTCATAGATCGTATTATTGGAAAATGTTATTAGAATTAAGTGACATTTACATAAAGCATATAGCACAGTCTTTGTTGTGTAACTGTTAATTAACTGTTAATTATCATCAATATTATTATTATTGCCTTTACAACTAAAAATGGTGGGGGTGGGGAAGGACAAGAGAAGAGAGATATATGAAAGGAAACGAGGGTGAGAAATAACACAGGAAAATGTGAAAAATGCTCAGAGTGGGAATTTGCAAATGTTGGCATAGACATGATCAAAATAAAACAAGAAAGAAGGAAGATAATATGTATTGAGCAAATACAATATGCCAAGAAATAACTTGTCTCAAGCTTAAAAAAACTTGATTATTTCTTGCCTTTCTGTTTATGATGAAATCGAGGCTCAGAAAAAAATACGTGGTTGGATCAAAGTCCAACCAATATACTAACATTCTACTGACAACAAGGAATTAATATTCAGATATTCCTTCATTTAAAATTTTTTTTAGCACATACTATAATATCTCTAGACTGGAAAACTGTCTTCAAATACACCTTAGAAAACGTGGGCAAGGGAGACAGTCGTTGATATTCTGATTATTTTGACTTCTCTCAACTTCTTCCCATCATTGTGACATGTACTCTTCTACTTAGTACCAAGGAAAAAAAGAAATATCCCCTGGGATTTCAGAGGTTCTATTATCATTTAGAAATTCAAGAACATTGCTAAGCTACAATATTAACTTAACATAGTCCTGTGAATTTCACATGATTATTCACTCCAAAATATTTTGAACAATTTTCTCACCCATATTCATAATCTATTTTCTGATAAGTCTTAGTGAAACTTACTTTTCTAGTATGTTAGGTTATACATAGTTTTAAATAGGATGCTGGTCCACTGAGGTAACCTTCCTCAAGGGACCTTACTGCAGACAGGTGGATGTATAAAGAAATATATAACTAAATAAATGTGCAAATTCTCAAGTTACTGAACATGTTCGCTATTGCTTTTCTCATTGAGCTCTCTTTCCAGAAAACACTTCCATAATTAGAGACCAATTCTGACAGAGGTTTTACTTAGGATCAGAGTATATATTTTGCTTCAAATGACCAAAGCTGAATATATTATTACAAGTCTAAAATAACATAAATGACATTTCTTAGTCAGAAAGTTCTCTTCCTTTCTGCATATGCAAGGATAAATCAGAAATCTTCACAAATAAGTCACATGTATTACTCTTACTATTTACCATTGATTTTAGAATTTAAGATAAACTAAAGTTGTATTTGTTTTTCTTTTTTAAACAGAAACATGATGTTTCTCACCTTATAAATCCATGCACATGTTAGGAGACAAACACATTAGTTTTCATTTAGTGTTTTTTTCTCTCAGGGCTATATATATATTTTTTCAACTTAATTGAGTGTAATTAACGGGTACATACTTAACCTGTACAATTTAATAAGTTTTACTCATTATACTTTAAAGAACAAGCTCTGTTTAGGAATTTAGGTGATTTGCCCAATAAGCAACAAGTTCTGAATTTGAGGATATATTATCATGCACAAAGGATAAATTAGAAACAAAAGAATGATTCTTTCAAATGTTTGAATGTTATTGGTCTTATATCTTCCTTATGATATTATCATGGGGATGATCTCTCTTGATGGAACATATCCTGGAAACCAGAGTTAGGCTGCAAGGATTTTGATGTGTCTTCTTATTATTAACTTTTGTAGAGCTAAAGGGAAGGTTAGACTTTTCTGGTCTTCTGAAAACCTCTTCTTGGTCATGGTCTACAAAATTTCACTTGGCATTTATTCAAGTACTGTTGCATAACATAATATGCACGGATATTTCTTCTATTTACATTGAGTGAATTTTATGTAGGAATCATCTTTCCAAAGAGATTTATACATTTTATATATGTATCATTTCTACAATAAAAATTTAAGCTAACAAACTAGATATTTTTATATTCCCAAAAATCTTAGCTCAGAGATAAAGAGTAATATTTGAATAAGAGTTTGAGCCAATAATTGGAGAAAGCATTGTATCCCAAATGGCACTGAAAGACATTGAAAATATGATTATAACTAGAAAATATAAATACGTTGTCAAATGAAGCAAGCAGAAATGTGATGGGACACTTTTACTTGTACTTAGATCCTAAACATACTTAATTACAAATATAAAGGAATTATTCTCATTGGAAAATAATTTAGAGTAACAGATATTTTGAAATCTCCTCTAAGTATAAAAATAAGAGCTTGCTCTGGCCGGGCGCGATGGCTTACACCTATAATCCCAGCACTTTGGGAGGCCAAGGCAGGCAGATCAACTGAGGTCAGGAGTTCGAGACCAGCCTGGCCAACATACTGAAACTCGTCTCTACTAAAAATACAAAAAAAAAAAAAAAAAAAAAAGTAGGTTGGCATGGTGGCAGGAACCTGTAATCCCAGCTACTAGGGAGACTGAGGTAGGAGAATTGTTTGAACCCTAGGAGGGACAGGTCACAGTGAGCCAAGATCGCGCCACTGTACTCCAGCCAGGGCCACAGTGCAAGACTCCATATCAAAATAAATAAATAAATAAATAGATAAATAAATAAATAAATAATAAGGACTTGCTCAACTAAGTCCCGGTTATCTATTCAATCGGACAACATACATCCTTTTAAAAAATTACTTATACGAAGGATATTTAATGGCATTGGAGAAAAGGGAAAAGTTAAGATAGAAAATACATAAATTGTCTTCATTATTTGTGATTAAATAGCACAGTATATAAGGTACAAGCATATGAAAATATTGTTTTGCTATTTTCTCTAAGAAAGTATTTTAAGTTTTACTAATTTAAAGTTGTCTCTATTTTCACATGTTTTACATTGAGCATGTAAAACATTTTACAATTATGAGATTTCTTTAGGAAGTCATAATGAAGTAAAATAACTTTAAAGAATAACAATTTAGAACTTTACAAATATATATTTATTAATATCATACCTTACAATATGTATTATATTGTTTACTGGTAATATATCATATTATGAATATAAATTTATAAGTGGATATTCTGATACATAGTTAAACTGAGAAAATGAACCATCAATTTTCTACTGGTTTTTAAAACCCAACCATCATGCATTTGAAAACTGTTGTATATCAGGACGGCTTATGTATTTTTAACTTTCTTTATATCTACTTTCTCTAGCGCTGAGATAAAATATGTTCAGTGTAAATAAATTTATGGGTTCAGCTACTCTGACCCTCTCAGAACATCCATACAAAGTTGGAGAACAACTGGCATATTTACAATCACGGAGTTCGCTGCACGGATGTGGATGGATAAGTCACAGAGGATTCTTTTAAAGGAAAATAGGAGCTTTAAAATAAAACTCCTCACCCTTTATGATCACTCCCTTGCAGAGTTCATTTACTTTTATGGTTTCAACCATTATTTCTATGTCAAACAACTCCCAAATCTGTATTTCCAACCATAATCACTCACCCTAGTTCTAGATTTGTTATTTCACACACAGTTCCATGAAGATATCTAATAGCCACTGCAAACTTAACTCACCATCACTTTTCCCAACAAAGTAGCATGTTCTACTTTCTAACCTTCTAATTTTGCTAATAGTATAAAAGTGCATCTAGTGTGCCATACTCTCCTTCTCAACATGGACAATTTGGTAGCATCATTCCTCTGGGTCCTGTAGTTCCTGGGTTGCATGAGTCACCATGTTCCATTCATTGACTCTTTACCTAATCCTCCATAGCTTTCCTGTGCAACTCTTGCATCCTAATCTAGCTGTCATCATTCATATCTAGAAGCTTGTAGTTGTCCTTGTTTTAGAAGTTGTTGGGTACACTAGAAATGTCATCACTGGCTTTTAATTAATGTTACTGCTTCGACCCACCAGCTATAGTTAACCTGACAAGATATGGAAATTAGAATGTTATTTAGATTCAATCTCCAGGTATGGAGATAAGCTCATTTTAACAATCTTTGTTTTAATAAACTGAATATGTGTTGAGAAAATGCAAACTCTAATAGGAAAGATAAAAATATTCATTCATCCTCAGTAAATATTTACCCAGAACCTAAAGAGTATTAGTCATCTCTACCCTATTAAGCAGAAAAACAAAATCACTTCGCGGATACGCTGAAACTGTGTTAGAAAACGGACTTCAGGAAATCAGAGCATGTGCAATACAGTTGTGGCCAGAGAAGTACTTGTGCTGGTGTGTCTGTGTGTATGTGTGTGTGTGATCTTTTAATCAATCTGAATACATGTGAAAGGCACCTGCTTTATATTCAACATATTCTATGCTCACTAATGATACAAAGAAGCCTACGACAAACTTCCAAATTGCTTAGAAGCAAATTGGTGATAGGAAACTCAGACATGCTAAACAAGGCAAATTAGATAAAATAAAATACAGACATCTCTAAGTATCAAAACTAATTTGTTCCTGCCAGTGTATTATAGAATGAATGTTCAGAAAATAGGAGCCTACTTTAAATTATTTTACATTAATCTCATGGATTTCCAGGGTATCCAAACCCCCAGCATCTTCATACAAATTGGTAAAATATTGTTAACAATCAGTATAACAATATATTGATGATTTATGGAGAACATATTGCTTTTAGGACACCAATTATCACATTATTTAACATTTAGTAACCCCAAAAGGGTATGTGGGTATGCAGAACACAAAGATACTACATTGTGTCAAATATAGATTATATTTCTTTTACACACAAAAAAATACAAATTAACATATATATATATGTTTTTTAAAAGCTACATTCTCATTAAGGATGGCAAAGAGGTTAGTGACAACAGTGGGATCCCATAAGAGGGGTTGATCTGAGATATTAGCAATTCTAATATTCTTTCTCCTTGATACCAACATTTTCATTGGTGTGTGAACATATTCATTACACCATGGTTTCAGTTTGGTTTATGGATTTGGAGTAAACCATTTGAAGTAATTACACAAATGTTGAAATATTGAATAATCAGGTATCTAGGGATATGTCTTCTTATAGGCTGATGGTTGGGTGTTTGGAATTATATACGCTATAGAATTAAATGGAGAATCAACCCAAAGCTAGAGTAATCAGGAAACATTAGGGAGAAACATTTAAGTGAGTATCAAAATTAGATAAAGCACCAAAGTAATACCAGGTGGTGTAGAACAGAGAGTCAACAATATGATGTCCATAGAGAGAGGTTATTTTCAAAAAACAATCATGAGCATGTGCACACGCACATACACCAGTGAAGCTACAGAGGCAGAAATATCAAATGTACAAATAGTATCCTGTAGTTGCAAAGTCGATATGTATTTATTATATTCACTATGCATGTTTTTGTCTTTGTTCATTTCATACAGACACATATGCACACATACATTCACATACACAGATACACACAGAATTCATTATATTGTTAGCCATGACTTAGTATTTCAAAATTATAAATAAAATTAAAGAAAGGCAATCTCTACTAGCAGCATCACCTTAAAACAAGACAGAAGGTAAATCATCATTAACTTTGTAAGAGCAAATACAAATATTCTTAACAGTAAGTAATTGATTAGTAATTCAAATCCAATTATGCTAAGTTGTAACCACAGAAACCTTTATAATTTTGAAAGATGACCATAATTTGAAGCATGGCATTGTTTATATTTTCATATTTTCTTTATTAGGTCAGAGATAAATAATAACAGCTATTTTTGGATCTGAAACACAAACTGGAATTAACATTGTGTGCATTTTACCAATGTCTCGCCTGCTCTACTTTAAATATAAATTGTTTAATATAGAAATTTTCACCTTTTTAAAATAAGCACAATCTCCCCATTTCTTGTTTTACCAATGTTAATTTATAACATTATTGTTTTAAAGACATTTTGATGATAATTTATGGTAATTTAAAATTTTGAGACAAAGATTCTAATTTTAATATAAACATAAAATCTTAAAATTTCAGAATATAAAAGATACAAATAATCTACTTCCATTCCACTGTTATGCTCCCTGGGTCACTAGTACAGAAACACACACATGTACACAAGCACCCACTGTCACACGTAGACAACTTATTTTACATAGCAAAAAGGTAGGCAGGGATAAAATGTCTTTCTAGTCTTATTCTTCCACTGCTTTACAGGGATTAAAAAAATAAACTATCAGAAGATAAAAAGGGTTTAAAAGTGTTTCATTGGTGCTAATAACCAGAATAAAAAGGTGTAGATATTTAAAGAAAAGGCATATAGCTATTAAGGATAAAAGTAGAGTACAAATAGCTGGCTTAAAGATAAGATTTTATAGTTTTATAGAACTATGAATACTTTGATGATGGTAAGGAAAATGTGACATCTTACACTATAGATATGGAAGAATTTGGAGTTGCTAAGATTCTCCTGTGAAAAAATAGTAGCCCTGGTAATCAGATTACTGTTACTTCTGACATGTAAAATCATGAGGTGTTTTTCTCTGTTCTGGAAGGTTCATATTATAAATCAGTCATGTTAAAGATGCTCAGAGTTCTGTAATACACGCTGTTGGTAGTCTAAGGTTAATTGGATGGACAATTAGTCTTTGATTATCTGTCAAAGATGCTGTGGAATCCTACCAAAAAAAAAAAAAAAAGAAAAGAAAAGAAAAAAGGTGGATTAAACGAAATGACCATGCATGTTTCTTCACTCTCCATAATTCTATCATTTAAAGAATAAATTTGGTCAAAATGCATAAGTGACGGCTATGAATTCTACAACTCTGATGAATTAAAAGGCAAGGCAGAGGTCTCATACTTTAGGGGAGGGAAGAGCAAGAAGCTGCTAAGACACCAGAATACATGCTTGTATTTTCTGCAGGCACATAAATAATATCAACAACCCAAAGAAAATTGAAGAGGGAAGCATATTAATTTAAATATAAGCCTTGTTCTCCACATACATTTATTTAACAAAAATGCACTGAATAATTTATGCACAGCAATGTATTAAGCAGTAAAAATAAATCCATTTTACAAGTTATTACAGAGAGTGAGAGGAAGCCTGAACCAATCCAAGACCAATTACATGACAGTATATAATTAGAGATTAGATGTGATGCAGATTATAAGAGCTCTGGGGTCGTAAGTGAGCAGCTTCTCTATGAAATAAAATGATCAGTAAAAATAGCTAACAGTAGGATTAAACTGAATCCTTAGACAAGGGAGCCCTTTGTATTTGTGGGTTAGAACAAGACTACAAATGGATACACTTACCATGCATCTGCTCCCCGTTTTTTCCTATTTCTAGTTCTTCCTGCACTCAACGAACCTTATACACATGCGTATGGACACCCTCAACTAATATTAAATTCTACCTGTAATTATCTCATTATACAACCAATAGTTGCTCTTGGGTTATGTCTTAAGTCTGCGTGGCCAGTGTCCAGCGTGGCCAGCCTCCAGTGGAAGGAGACTTTGGGATCATTTGAGCAGAAAATGCAAATCCTGATGTCTAAGACTGTGGACTTGAAGGACACCACAGGTTTTGAATAGGGACATTCCCTTGGTTCCATACCCCTGGTCACATGGGAAGGGTCACAGCTAGAATAATGACAGAGCTAGGCTACTCAAAGCAGAGGATTTAGGGAAGAATATAAGATACTTCATAGTATGAAATTACAGAAGGATGTCAAGGCCTAATTTCTGATTACTTATTATGGATCAGAGATTAAAGAAAAATGTACAGTCAGGATTAAAGATGGGAGTGGCTAAGGAAGACTGTAAAGGTGGATTGCGGTAATTAATGAGTTTGGTGATAGGCACGTGTTCTACTTTTGTACAGCCACAGAGTGAAAAGAAGCTGGGAGACCGAAGATGAATTTGTTTTTAGCTACTGTGAGGAGGCACACTGTGCTCATATGAGCTCACGATAATTAAAGTGCCTTTTCAAGTAAAGAAACAAAGGCTTAACTCTTTCAAACAACACAAAGAAAAATTTAGTTGTACCTAGCATTCATGTCACCCACAACTTAATAGCTGTAGTAAGAAATTGTTAGCTCTCTAATGGACCTATACACATTTATCTTATCCTTTCTCAAAGGGCAGCATTACACTAACACTTGAAAAGGAATTTTTTGCTTTCTTTACAAGTGTCATCATTTCATTCTCTGAACACTTCAAAGCACATGAAGTCAAGAGAATTAGCACTGAGTCTCTTTGAAATGTGCATTACAATGATATTGCTTCCACTTCATATTATTGCTCCATTTTTAGACACTACACATATAGGATTCTGGCCCAAATAAGATGCAATTATGGAGGAAGCCTTTCCTCTTGAAGTTTTAAGAGCTTTCCTACTTTACTGCAATTTTGGAGGAAGCAGCAACTCTTTAGAGAACTCAGTAGTGCCCTAAATGGCATGCTCAGGCAATCAGGCAATCACTTACCCTCACATCATTCAATGTTAAAGTGAAATTCACAGGAGATAATTCTATTTCAAAAATTGATAGTAATAAAGAAGTGACCAAATAAATGATTCTTTCTTTCATTAAATGCATAATCAGTGTGTCAATACAAGCTAAGCAAGACTTTTTCAACATAGGCAGTACGTCTTTTATTCCATCACTATTTCCCAAGAGTAAAAGCAAATGACTTTTCCTGTGTATTTTGAAAATTATTATTGCATTTCTTCTATTGTCTTCCCAAACCAGACAATTATTTTTAGAAACAATAACTTTGGAAAATTAAAATTCTGATTCCAAGCAATAATATTATTATAACCATCTAGTTCCCTAGAAGAAATAGCTTTAAAGTCAGACGTGATGGGAAAGAGGAAAACAACCCATAAGCACATAGTATCTTGATAGGCATTGGCATTGCCTCAGACTAAAGCAATGTATTTGTAATCTTATCAGTGCTCAATATATTGACCTTAAACACAATTTAAGAAATAAAATAAGTTGACTGCTTTTATTAGCCTCGTATACATCTTTACTACATGAACCTGAAGTTTGGTCAATTTAAATTGCACATTCTCAGAATCAAATAAGAAATGTCTCAATGCTATGAAATACATGTCAATTCATTAAGATGTAATCATCACGGTGTGTAGTTTCCAGCATCAATATGGTCCTTAGATTAACCTGAGCTGCCTTCACAGGAAACGGTGTAGCATGTTGTGCTTTGGTTTTAATGGGGACTCACGCTTAGTAACCATCAATGCATATCTACTGAATAACATATTAAACAACTATTAGGAAATTTGTCTGCAAAGGCCCCTGGAATTTGACCCTTCTCTTTAAAGACCCCAAATCTTTCTCTTCATGTGCTCAGAAATAATTAGATCCTGAGAGACTAACCTTGCTAACTAAAACGTCCACAGAGCTGTAGCATACACCTACTTTCTGTTCATTATTTTACAATGGAAAATAATGTCACCGGGACTGGAAATACTTAACTTCAGTGTGGCCAGCACATTAGTTCCTCTGCAGTCTAACACTATGAGAAGCCAAGTCAAAATCAGAAACCACTTTATTGATTTACCGTGAGAACTAATGGTCTCAGGAGAGAGAAATACTCAAAAGTCTATTACATCAGCACATTCTCTTCACGAGAAGGACGTGCACAAGGGTGGCTTGGTGAGCTTGGAAGTAAAACAAGAGAACTGGCTGAATCAAAGCTTAATGTGCCTGTCTGAGATGGCTGGAAGCCACTCTCATGATTGTGATGAGTTTCCCTCCACGAATGGAAATCTCCATCCCTTTGGCTACAGAACCTCACAGTTATTTTCATTCAATAGATGGGCTTTCCTTAGACGATGGAGATATTTTGAGAGGATGGTTAATGTACACTCTGCTGTATAGTACTTGAATCAGTGTGATGCCCATATTCCCTGGTGACTTTCCTTTTAGTTCTGCTTTTATGGATGATCAAACCTTTCTTCTGAATGGCACAAAGTGTTTTTATTATTTTTTTCTTAAGTAGTTTAATGTCGTTCATTTAAAGTACTCCTAAATCCTTCTGGCTTTTTACCTATCCTGTCACTTACAGATAAATTTCAAAATCCACCCTTGGCATGTATATGTATTTTTTTCTACGTAGCAATTTATATTTCAAAGACAATCGATTCTTATACTTTCCAAATCCTTAAATCCTTAGGGAGTACCTGAGTGTTGTCCTTAATAGTGTCAAGCTTTATTTTTTTTTTCCTTTTATGCACAACTAGATTATATATAAGGGTTTACATAACTTATTTAAGATTACACAGCTGGTATGCCATGATGCCTAGCTTCAAAACCAGCTGTTTCTCATTCCTAGCCCTAAATTCTTTCCTACTCTATTAAACTACTTCTTGGCTTTCCTGTAATCCTTACCTTTAGCTTTGTTAAATTCTTTGTCTCATTAACAATTGTATTTGATAATGATCTGACATATTCATTATTAAGAAAAAATGTTTCTGCACAGTTACCATGACATTTCTGTGGTTCTCTTTGTAGCAAATCTTATGGAAAATACTTGCTCATATGCAATCTCACTTTCCTTATTTTTCATTGTCTCCTGAACTATTATTCTTGTGCAACTCTATTCATTCAATTCCAATGAAACTATTTTATCAAGGTCATCAGTTACTTCATGTTAGCAAACCCAATGTTCAGGTTTTTGTGGTTTGTAAAAATATATTCAGAAAAATTAAATATGTCTTTTGTAAAATAATTTCTGCTCTTAGAGACTGCAACTCCATAATCTCTTGGTTTTCCTCCTGTCTTAATGCTTGTTCCTTCTCATTTTTCTTTTCCGGCACTTTGCCTTTGACTAACCTCTTAGTGTTTTAGTGCTCCAGGCTCAGTTCCAGACCTTCTGGAGCTCCACCTCTGCACTCTCTCCCTAAGTAACCTCATTCAGTCTCATGAATTTAAACACAATGTGTATGTTCGCATTTACATTTTTAGCTCTGCCTTTTTCTCAGCACTCCAGTATATTCAATAGTCTACTTGACATCTCTATTTAGATGTCTATCCATCATCTTACCCTTAATGCATACAAAATGGACTTTTTCACTTGCTTCCATAGCCATCACCCCCAGATATCCTCACTTCTGCATCTGCTTTAGTCATTTCCATTTCAGTAAATGACAACTCCATCCCCACAATTGCTTGAGTCAAGTAGTTAGAAGTCATTTGTAATACCTTTCTTTCTCCATTACATCCAATTCATCAGTATATCAATTCCCTCTCTATTCAGAATATATCCTGAATCAGTCCATTTCCCTGCACTCTGACTACTGTCAGAATATTTCAACCAGCCATTATCTCTAACTTAGGCTCCTAGAATAGCCTCTTAACTATCCTCTCTGCTTTAACATGTACCCTTGGCAGCCCAATTCTCCACCCAGCATATAGAAGACTATTTTAGAAATGTAAAGCAGATTATGTTTCTTTCCTTTTTAATCTTCTTTATTTCCTTCCATTCTAACTTTAATCACATTTAGCATTAAATGCAAATATTTTACCCCTTATCTATCTTACTAGAGCATGAACTATGAGAGCTGAGCTCTAGCTCTTTAGGTTCTGTCACCATATCCCAGCACTTGAAAAAGTTGCCCAGAACATTATAAATGCTCAGTAAAATTTAAAAACACAGTAAATAAATAATAAATAAGCAGTACCCCAATTGGAAGAATTTGGTACATTTGAAGTGTCATTTAATGGTCACTAGATGTATGCCGTGAAATCTGTCCTGATTACTTTTGTTCCCATTGCTTCCCTAGTTGAAAAGCACTCCATCCTGTGATTTCACTCAAACTCTATTCATTCTTGATGGACAATCAAACTCACTCTCAATTACAGTCCTACCATTAGATATTTCCTATGACCAATCATCTTTATCTGCCTCTGAAATCGCATGAAAGAGTGCTAACACTCCTTTGCGGTGTTTTCAATCCGTATTTACTGGTTGCTTATTACACAAATATCCACAAACTGCCAAATATGTACAAACAATACATAGATAATATATAGTTAAGGCCCTAATGAGATTCTCTCTTCCTCTAGGACAGATATCATGGCTTGTTCTGGTCTGCCTAGTCTTCCTTTAGTGTTATAAACATAAACAATACTCAAAGTAAAGTAGCCTGCTGATTCACTTAATAAACTGAGTGTATATGTGCTACTCAGAATAAGAATTTATTAAATGACTATAATTCATTGTTTGAACATGAAAACACCTGAAGGAGAACATATTTATATGGATTCTATGACAATTATGCAGATACAAACACAAGCTAAAAATTGTATTCTATTCGTGCATTTATGAGCGAATCAAGCAAATTATACAACCAGTCGAAAAAGAATGCAAAACACACACACCCACACACACACACATTTATAGATCAGGAATATTGACAGATTATACAAACGGAGGCAAACACGCTTTCCATTGGAGATATTAATAGATTGTTGAAAAAAGTCTATTGAGCCTCTACCAGAGAAGACATGATTTGCATGTCTATAGATAGGAATTATTTTTGTGTTACTATGAGATATCTTTAACTAACAGACAATGAAAGATAAGACAATGAAAGATAAGAATCAGATAACCCGGGGAGATGTCCACAGGATTGTGGACAGGACACATTGGAGCACAAATTTCTCTCTGTCATTGAAGTCAGCCTTTCTGTATAGGTTAAATGAATTGAAGTTGAATGGTTTATAATGTATTTATTTAAACAACAAGACATGTATTGTGTATTATAGGAAGTAAAACATACATGTTCGTAAGTTTTATTTTAAAGTGTGATTTTATATAAATTTAACAATATTTGGAACATATTCATGGCAAACGTTCTCCAACATTTTATCTGCTCTTTACTTTTATTTTTGTGATATCTAGAAGACTTAATGTGTGTATATCATTAAAACAATCAGTGAATCCCCTTTCTTATGCTTTTATTTTGCTTATTGTTGTTGAAGAACTTGACTCCCTTTCTCAATGAATGGAAGAACACTTACAAATGTTTATTGTGGTTTGTTAAATTTTTTATTCTATTACATATAATGCTATGATTCACGTGGAAATTATTTTGATATAAGAATTTATCAGGATTGAACGGAATATTTTCTTGATAATTAACTAAATGCTCTCCAACAAATTACTTACCTCATCTTTACTGCATTAATAAAAATGTAATTTTGCTTATATACTCAGAGGAATAACTCACTGTTTTAGTGTATTTGTGTGTGTGTTAGGTATAAATAATGAGCAACAAAGATTTGTCTCATTTTTTTTTCATAATTTCTACATGATTATGTATTCATGGCTGATTGCTTTTCATGCAAATTCATTTTTACTAATTATTGAAAGTAGATGGGATACAAGGTAATCTTTATTGTTTATTTTATTCTTTGTAATAGAAAGTAACCTTCAATTTTTATGCAGAATATTAGTTGAATTTGACAATATACTCGATTGATATTAACATGTTTCTATACGTAATCATGGCATCAAGATTAATATGTGAGCTTTTCATTCTGTTGAATGTAAAATGATGAAATTAACCCTTTTTATTTTATCTAATTTCTGCTTCTCTCACTTTGTGTTATTAGTTTTACCTGTAGTGTTTTTTTAACATAATGCATTATTTTTAAATACTACCTTAAAATATATTATTTTTTCAACATTTTAGAAAGGTTTTGTGCACATCATTTTTTATTGCCTCATAAATAACTGAAATAATTTTATTATTTTTATATGGGTAAAGTATTGACTGGAGAAAGAGTTCAACAATATTGACCATCTTATTTCAAATCCCCTTAGGCCAATGGGCAGGTATGTAATAAGTAAAACTCAACCTCTGAAGTTAGTCAGACTTAGAGGTACAACCTCCTTTCACTACGTAGTTTGTTTCTCACTTCTGAGTGGCTTGATCTTATTTATATTTTCTGCAAAGTATTCACTAATTTCTCCTTTATTCTTGATTTCTACATTTGCTAAGCCAGTTCTGGTTAGCGTATTTTATTTTTTGTTTCTCAGAGTGACAGTCTTTTTTTACATGTTGATTTAATTCACTTGGAATATAATGAGCTTTTTGCCTCTGAAAGTTCAGGATTTTCTTCATCTAAATAAAGTTCATCTTGTTTGTTTTCTATTATTTCTTCTATTGTGATTCATTAACATTACTAGTTTTTTCTTTAGGAAACCCATTTTTTTCTTTTTAATCTCTTGTCCTCTTTTTGATAGCTAATAAATTTTTAGTTGGATTTTCTGTTATGTTTATTTCGATTTTCAATAGAAAATTTTCATTTACTTATCTTCCTTTATTATAACATCTAGCTGTCTTTGTATTTCTGCTTTTTCCTTAGTCAACACACTTTCCCCATCATTTAGGCCTTAGTATCTCTTGTTTTTAGCTCTAATTTTATTACGTTCATAATTTACATGACTGATTTTGAGAGCACAGGGCACATGCTGTTCAAAAGGGAAACTGATTTTCTTGAGTAAATTTTTTTCCAGAGATATGATCTCTGTTTGACTCTGGAATATAATCATTTTTCTATACAATTTTACTAAATATTTTCATGGGCCCAATTTGGTTTGTTTTATTTTTATTCTTTCAATAAAAATTTATTCAGTTCTACTATTTTCCAAAACGAACATAGATTAACTTTCTTGGTATCCCACCAAAGAAGTTATTGGACTCTGTTTCAACACACGTCAGGCACTATATGATGCAGTGAGGATGCCCCAGGAGGAATAGGGAGAGAGAGGTGTCTCACTGGTGAGTTTCTCTTTGCCTTCCAGTTTGGCAAGACTGTTGTATTTTCTTTATGGCTCGCCTTAATAAGGTGGGGATGTTGACATTTGGGGAAGAAAACACAACTTTTCATTCCCCCTGCTGGGATAAGCATTTGCTGAGCGTGTCAATGCATTATTTTCTACTGTACAGTTAATACCAAAGCATTTAATAACAAGAAGCCAGAGAAGTAAAAGGAAATGCTCCATGCCAGACATTGCCAGCAGTGTCAATATTGGTTATTTTTATTTTACTCTGTTTCCTGATTTTTCTTGAAATGAATTTGGCCTCTGGGGTGTTCATTCAAACTGGTTCTGTACATTTTACACCTAGGAGTGTGCCTTTAAATTTCTTGTGATGTTTTAGAAATGATGTCTTTTCTCTTTTAAAAATATAGTAATTATATTAGAACTCAAGAGGAAAATAAACTAGACATCTATCCTCGAGTGTACATAATACCCAAGGATGCACTCAATCTTTCTTCTATTTTAATTTAATTCCACCTAGAGTGGAGGGAGCCAGACATATGCATTTTTAAATCACTTATTATGATTTTTCTAAAGTTGTTGAAGCTAGGCTTTGGCATACATTTAAATAAAGCATCATCATCTCTTTTTAGGTATGTGCATCCATAAAAGTTTTGGCTTTGTTTTGCTATATCACACATTATATGCCACATTTTGCTGCAGGAGTAACTCTCTTTTTCTTAACCTGGTCACAGACTGCTCAAAAGTGCTCTCCCTCTTATTGTTTTGTGTTCATCAGTATCTCGTATTTATGTTTTGTACTTATAGCATCAAAGGAATATAGACGCTTGCACAGCATCCTGACATAACTCATAATTTTGCATCAAAACATAAAACCAGTTTAGTTTCAATGCAGAAAAAAGAATTTCAGATGCATTAGGTGATGTCCTACCAGTTTGCCCTAATTTTCACAGCCTCCAGAGAACTGGTGAAATGAAATGGAGAATTCAGATGCTGTAACTGCTTTTAGCTCCTTTTGTGCCTCAATGATTTTGGATTTTATTAGTGTAATACCACCATTCACAGTTTTATATAGTATGAAAAGATAAATGCATATTATCAGTATTACCAGCTTGATACTTAAGCATACTTTTCTATTATTTTTAATGGGAAGAAAGTTTCAGTCTCTTGATTAATTTTTATGATCACTGATGGTGTGTTGTAAGTAATTCTCTATAGGCAAAACCCACTAAAACAATTATACATAGTTGGTTAGTGCTATCTGTCTAATTCCTTCAAGATTAACAACGTATCTAAAACTGAATCTATTGTTTTTTTATCACAAATTTCTTCTAGTGATACAGGCTCTCAGAAATTATGACCAAAAAGAAAACAGTGATTTATCCTAGATTCTTGTTTGCCTTCACTCCTACTTCCATAGTGTCCTAGAACAATTTTTAGACACTCCATTCTTTTCTAATCCTACTACGATTGCTTTAGTCTGGGACCTAATCCAGCCTTGAGTCTTATTCTTCTAATTTGATGTAGTGAAAAGTTAGAAAGCCTAGGGACAGAATGTAAAATGAGAAGAAAGTAAGTTCCAAGATGGAGACCTGAGGAATGACGGTATAAAGCAGCCAAATGGAAAAGGTAGATTATCCAACAAAGACTGAGAGAGCAGCCATGCAAGATGAGAACTTAGAAAACATCAATTACATTTAATGATAAATAACCATTTAATCATAGTTGCATGACCAAAAGCTTGGATTAAACACAATGGGAGTTGAAGAATTAGACTATATGTAGTTTCCTTTTTAATTTTTATTTAAGAAATTGTATTAAAGGAAAAGAGAACTGGGGGTTGGATGTCTGTGAGAACATGTGGGATCTAGCAAGTTTTCTTGTGGCTGCCATTGTTGCTATGATGGGCATTATTAGAACATGGCAGCATGCCAAGGAGGCACGGTGGCTGAAAACTCAGATCACACAGTGGCTGCACAGATGGGTTGGGATTCCTGAAAAAGCAAAAAGTAGATGGTTTCACCTTTCACGATAGGGCTATTAAAACTTGAGGAAGGAAGGATACATGTACATGAAAATAGAATTTTAGATGTACTGCTGAAATGTGAGCAAATTCCCTATGGCATTATCTGTGTTCTCACTGGAAGATTTAATTGCACTGGTAGGCTGAGAGTAACAATCTAGAAGATGAATCATAATTTTAAGAAGAGTGGAGAAAGTAAGCAAGTATTACTGTTGTGTGTGGCAATGTCTTTGATTTCCAATTTTATTCAAAATTTTCTTGAAATAGATATTTTCAAGGAAATTATGAAGTGAGAAATCTATCAATATGTTAAGTACTTCACCCACCAACAGCATGTTAAGATATGGTTTGTTAGTCTATATTCCAGACCTAAATGGTTAGTCTTTAATTGTAGAATGTTTCCTCGCTCTTTCTTAGTTTCTTGGTTTCTTTTGCTATGCAAAATAGCAAAAACATTTTTGCTATTTTGACCGCATTTTACTTCCTATTTATGTCTTCTGATTTGGGAAGTATGCATACTATTTTTATGACTGTAGACAAATAATGTAGCTTTTCCATGATTCAGTTTCCTCATCTGTATAATGAGAAAAATATTAACATCTGCCTCATATATTTTTAAAAAATATTCTGTGATATAATATATATAAGGCATATAATAACATGGCAATAAATACTGGCTACTATTATGATTGTTTACCTTTACCTTATTCATAATTGTAGGGGGATAGATTTAGCTTTATTTTAGTTATTTTATTTTAATCAAACCTCGTCTCTTGGGAAAATAATATGGAGTTTTAGACACAGAATATTACTTGCTGCATTATTCTTATTTCAATAATTGTTCTGCTCTTTTCTTTGTTCCATACCATGTCGACAATTATTTAGGACAACATACAAACTAGTAAAACTAGCATAACTTTACTAGTAAAACTAATAAAACTGACTTTATTAATAAAACTAGTAAAACTGGTTTTACTAGTATTTAATATACCTCAACTTTTAACCTTTTAAGTTTAGGTAGTTTATGTGATTATTTCAGTTTGTAACTTTAATAATTTTATTTTTAGGATTAACTGGTTTTTTGAATAATGTTATCAAGAAGCACGTATTGCTACTTGCATGTTTGTGTGCATGTGTCTGCATGTGTGGATGGGGTGATACATGAGTGAACTTGATCATGTCATGATCAAGGCATGACCCTAAATATTAATTGGATTGGATAAACAATTGGTCAATTACTATTGACCTTAAATATTAATTAGACATAGAGTTAGAATTTACAAAGCATCAGTATTCTATTTGTGAGGAATTGAAAAGGAGAAGACTAGTAACCACAGTTCTTTCAATGTGTAATACATTTTATACAAGCATTTGCTCACTCCAGGAGGAATCTTAGGAGTTTGAGAGATCATTTTAGTTGAGAAATTGAGTTTAGTAATGTGATCAACCCTGGTTGTAGGAAGAGCATAACTTTCATGCATTTTATTATTATTTTTTTCTGCTTCCAGTTCCATTGAATAGAAATTTATTATTATGAGAGATTATGTCCTATTAGGTAAATTTCACCATATTATTCACCCACTAAGGGAACACAGCAAATCAATAAAATGCCATGTTTTCAAAATAAGCATAAAGAAAACATTTAAGTTAAACAATAGTCAATGTACTCTGTCTTATTATTTTTTAAATAATAATTATCTTTAAGGGTGTATAAATATGTGACCAGCTTAAATGTATATTACAATGACTAATTCGCTGTAGGCTTTTGTTTTTCTTTTTCTTTACTAAAAGCTACAAACTACAACTGCCATGCTTCTATTGCCATCTGTATCCTCATTAGCTTTTTAAAGAACTTGAACTGGATTTTTATTCATTCAGAGTTTAAGAGAGCATGAAACCCCTTAGTGTGATGTCCAACATGATTATGTTATATGAATTATGATATGCTTTATGCTAAATAACACAATTCCTCTTCCCTGGAGAGGAAAACCAATCTTTTCACATGAAAGGTACTAACATGGCATATCTTAAGCAAGAAGATATTATTCTGCAGCCCAGATTCATTAACGCAAATTTGATAGGATCATTAAAAATATCTCTTGTTCAAAGACCATTTAAGCATATTTTAAAGCACTTTTCATTTTAAAATGATACTAAAGGAAGTTTTCCAAGGCAGTTTCAGGGAACCTGAGTAGTCATATACGAGCATAGTCTCGTTCTCTGGCTGTAATTCTGACTGCTACCAGAACTTCTGGTGCCAAGAATGGAATCACAGAATGCAATTTACTAGCTGTGTGACCTTGGATAAGTTTCCTAACCTTTCTGAAGCCATTATTTCATGTAAAAATAACTAGTATTTTTGTGAGGACTAAATGAGGTACTACTCATTCATTTCCCAGCTTCATAACTCGAAAATGTTTATTGCTCTATCTCCTACATGCTAACCCCAACTTCACTTTGCACAAGTTTCGTTTTGTCTTTAATTCTTTAATAATCATACCAACTTGAATATACCAGTGACACCTCCAACTTTGCAACAATCTAAATCAAATTTCTAATATTATATTATATTACCCATGACACATCACTTCCTGCCATATATTACAATTAATTATCAAGCATGCAATTTCTTGATTCATTGATACTAGAAACAATTGCATGCACTCCTGGCACTCCTCATGGTTTTCAGGCTGTTCTCTCCCTGTGAATTATCTTTGTTTCTCCCTCCTCTCAGTTTGAATCCATGCATTCTTCAGCGAGTAAGGCCAACTTCCTTCTTTAGATTTCTTCTCACCTTGCAAATGCATCTATTGTTAATATCAAAATTTTAAGGCTCAATAGAACAATCTGGCTTAACCTGAACACAGAAGGCACACTTACAGGACTGTATCTTTGACTCTATGAACTGCAATCCTCTGCAGGTACACTTCCCCCAAACATGAAAAGCCATTTCTTTTTCTTATTTGGTTTTTATATGAGACAGCATGTTCTTAAGCACCGAAAAAACTCTTTACCTCTAAGTAAAAGCAGTGTTCAGGTAATCCAGCTGCATGTCATGAGAAAGGAGAAGGAAGAGGAAACAAAGTATGCTCAAGGAGCTTTCTGATCGCTGTCATCAGCTGAAGTTTACAAGATTCAATAAAGTTGATCCAGTTTATGAAACATCTGGTAACAAATTATTAAGAAAATATGCAATAGTGGCTGATTATTAAAGTTACTTTGGAGTCTTTTTTAAAAATACAGATTCCATGTTCCACTTCTATAGGTTATGATTCCATCATAATAGATTGGTGTGAATATCTGCTTTCCTGGACTGCGTGTAAAGCATAGCTTTCATGACTATTATTTTTTTCTACTTTCAGTTTTATTGAGTAGATATTTGGATACTTGTGATGAGCAGTCAGCTCAACTCAAGATCATTGTGTTAGGACAGGGGTCAATAATTACATTTCAGATGTCGGTGAGATGCATAGTCAAATCAGCCAGTGGGGACCCTAGTTCTGAAAGTTTCCTGCACCCTGTGAGACAGGGTCTTCTGATGGTCTACGCTAAAACACTTCTTGTCTCTACGTCTCTTTAACTAACCCCTTTGCATACAAACAAGCTTTCTGTATCAGATTCTGTGTGATACCAGCAAGGTCACCTTCTCCAGGCAAACACAGGAAAGCAGGGAGGATATAGTACAGACTTGTGAATTTGATCTCCCCCAGGTTGTATCTGCTAATCTGGGAGGATTAAATAGAGACATGAGTCTAAGGAATTCCAATACCTCCCCACCTCAAAATTAATAATAGTCATAACTGAGAAACAAAATAAAATTTAAAAGTGTATTTTTAGAGAAAGAAAGGGGAAGAAAATAAAGTCAATTTCAGAAATTTGTAGAAGAGCACCCCCCACCCCAGTTATTGGTGGAAGCTAACACATTCAAAATATACAAATTCATTTACCTATATTTGTATTCCTTTATGTTTCATTTTACATCATTCCATGCCATTCGATTCATCTCTGATACATATTTACTTTATGTGTGCCTGCAAAATCAGTTTTTTCTGCTACCTTTAATGCTTGCCTTCAGAAAGCAGTCTGATGTTGACCAATCTCAAACTTTTTGTTGGATTCAAACTTTTTGCAGTCTTCAAAACAATCCAATCACACAAATCAGTTAATAATAAAAGCTTGTATTATTATTACTACAACTATGACTTTGCCTTCTATTACTAATACTAAACTAAACTTTAGTATTAGTATTACTAATACTAAACTTTGCATAGCACTATTTGTCAGATCCTGCCTTAAGCCATTCTAGGTATTCAAGCATTCAGATTGATAGGTATTAATTCATTTCATCATCTCTTTCAGCTGATATCAATCGTACTTCCAGCCCTGCTGACTTTCATAGAGCAGCACAGTGCAGAGACAAATGCAGGCTTAAACTTGAATATCTCGCTTCTGGCAGGCTTGGAGCCAGGCCCCTCCCTGTCACATGAGCAACACAGTCACCCATTAACCAAACTAAACTCTGAGTTCGTTTTCTGACACTGGCAAGCAAGAAACATCTACCTAATTCACGGATTTAGTCTGAGTTTACGTTTCAGTGGGTATATCACCTATAATCTTTTTGTGTGAAGAGTCACTGACTCATTCAAATAAGATTTTCCACAAATTTTATTTCTTTTCTTATTTTTAATAGATAAAATTGTCCTGTGTTTCGAAAGGCAGAACATTTTTAGAACAAGCACAGTGAAGCTGTCTCCCACACATGTCTCCTCTTCCCCTCATCTCTACCCCGCCACACTTCCCCACCAGCAGGGACCATTGTTATTAATTTCTTATGAGTCCTTCCAAATTACATACAAATGCAAATGAATATATTCTTTTCTTTGTTTTATTTTATTTTTAGTTCAATTTATTACCATTAATAATTATTACAGTTAATAACTTTACATATTTATGGGGTACATAGTGATGTTTTGATAGATGTATGTCCATAATGATCAGATAAGAGTAACTAGCATATCCATCGCCTTAAGCATGTATTATTTCTTTGTGTTAGGAACATCCAATATTTTCTTTCTAGCCTTTTGTAACAATATTATTAACTGCAGGAACATATATTCTTATATTTCCAATTTTCTTATAAAAATAGTAGCATACTAAACCCACACTTTTGTATCTTTTTTTGAGTTTTTTTCATTTAACATTATTATCTTGGATGTTTTTCCTTATTAGGTCACAGAAACCTTTATTATTTTTTTAAAAAATCTTTGTATTTAATCTATTTTATGAAAATAGTATAATTTATCTAACCCAATTTCTATTGTGGAGATTTAGGCAATCTAACAGCTTTTGCTAACATAAAAATTGCTACAGGGAATAATCCTTTGCATTTGTTATTTTGTACATATGGGAATATTTTCGTGTACTTAAATCCTAGAAGCAAAATTTCTGATTTAAAACGTATATTGATTTTGAGAGTGGCGCAGAGTGTGCACATGTAGGGACAAGAGGTATATGGAAAATCTCTCTACCTTCCACTTAATGTTTCTATAAATTTAAAATTGCTCTAAATATAAAATCTATAAATTTTTAAACATAATATAAAACAAAAAAGTACCTAAATAAGAAATATTTAATGAGCACTTACTCTATACTATGTCATCAGGCTCTGTGCCCAGTACTAGGGTTATAACTGTGAACATACATGTATGTGTGAGGGTGTCAAGAAGTAGCTACAAGACCAATTCCATGGAACTAAAGCCATACCAATGATTAGTTTTTTATGTTTCATTTATGATATAAAGGGAAAGTTCTTTTTAAATTTCATATTATTATACCCTCTAGGCTCACATCTAAAATTCTACAATTAAGGACTCATTCAAAATAAGCCTTTTATTCTTTGTAGCCTTATTAAAAAAAAACATAAATACTATTAGGAAAAATAAAATCCTAAGGAACACACCTACACCACTACTCAAATCACACTGAATCATAATTACTTATATGTCTACCCCCACTTGTAGACAGCGCTGATTTCCAGGATGCCCATGTTTAGCATAGAATTGCTGCTCCATAAATGTCTGCCAAATGGAATTGTGTTAAGTAACAAGTCAAAAATTAGGAGATTTACTGTATGCTGTTATTTAGTTTATGAGATGCTTTCTCCTATGATAGGCGGGGTGAAATTTATAGCCAGATATAAGTGAGTGCTCTGGGGTGAAGAGATTTCTGCTAAAAGGGAGAAAAAGGAAGCAGGAAAGAAGATGAGGGTGAGGAATTGTTTACATCTGACTCAGAAACTGTGTACTTTAGAAGTTGCTTATTCCTCATTTGTGTTTTCTTTATTTACATGGAAAATGTATTGTCTTTTTTTTCAATATAAGATCTACCCACAGATCCTAGAATCTGTTAGTATTCTCCCAAATGCAAGGTAATATTGTCTGTTCATATTTTCATTATTTGTAGAGAAACACACATGAAGTAATTGGATATTGGGTGGAGGTGTTTCCTTCTTTGATGATTAACACTTGGTTATTTTAATACTAGTAAAAGGGTTGATGTAAAAAGGAAGTAGGATTTGAGACACTCTCTTCAATAAAGCTTCTCCCTGACCTTTGTCCAGAGGCCTTGTAATTGTACAGATAAAGATGTGTGTGTGTGTGTGTGTGTGTGTGTGTGTGTGTGTGTGTGGCGGGGGGGTATCTTGAAGCCTTTTTAGTATTGCTATTGTTATTACAGTCATCCCTTTGTATCTGTGGGGGATTGGCTCCAAGACCCCTGAGGATAACAAAATTCAGGGATACTCAAGTCCCTTATATAAAATGGGGTAGTATTTACATGTAACCTACACCCATCCTCTCATAAACTTCAAATAATCTCCAATCACCTATAATACCTAATACAACGTAAATTCTAGGTAAATATTTGTCATATTGTATTTTTTTGCTCTTGATATTTTTTATTCTTGCCTTGTTTTTTTAATTTATCTTTTTAAATATTTTTGATCCATAGTTGTTTGAATCAGCAGATGCAGAACCATATGGATAAGGAGAGTCAAGTGTACATTATGACAAAATAGATACTCATGTTCAAGAATACAAACAGCCAGTAGTTTGTTTTTTGTCAATAATAAATTAACCTTAGCTTATTACAATTATTTTCCTTTTAAACTTCTTTAAGCATTTTAAATCTTTTGTTGTAACACTTGGCTTAAAACACAAACACATTTCACAGCTGTAAAAAGTTCTTCTTTCTTTATATCTTATTCTATAAGCTTTTTTCTATTTTTAAAATTT